>NC_138773.1:253812171-255079671 GCF_965119305.1 Pelophylax lessonae | reverse complement strand
CCGAATAATTGGATTTTTGTTACCCGAACACGGACACTTTACTGTATATTCGGGTAAAAATCCGTGTTCGGTCGTTTTATTTCCGGGTTTTGCATGCTTTGGCGCTCTTTTCATGGCGGGCTTTCAACAGCCAATCAACAATCGTTTAACTGGTGTGCCTTAAGCCATCCCAGCCATGCCTGCAAATGTCTCAGTAGCTGTGATTGGCCGTCTGAAGCATGTGACCAAGTCTTTATAAGTTCGAGGCAGCCGCAGCGGCGTCATTATGCTGCTTAGATCAGGGACAGAGCACACATCAACGTGCTGGCTGCTGATTAGGGAAAGATAGGCAGGAAAAAACCATTTGTGTCCGGATAGAATTGAGGGACAGGTCGGAGTGTTTAGGCAGGGCGAGTTGTAGGCATTTTAGGGATAGAGTCTGCTGAATTATAGGGTCAGTGTCTTCTGCAAACTACAATCGATATTGCTGTGTGGGGGGTGGGGTCTGCACTCAATCCTGATCTACGATCTCTTCTCAATCCTGTTAGGGAGAGGCTGCTGCTGAATTTTAGGGTCAGAGTGTTCTATAAACTACAATCGATATTGCTGTGTGGGGTGGGGTCTGCACTTAGTTCTCCTGATCTACGATCTCTTCTCAATCCTGTTAGGGACAGAGTCTGCTGAATTTTAGGGAAACTGTGTTCTACAAACTACAATCGATATTGCTGTGTGGTGTGGGATAGGAGATAGGCAGGTGTCAGTGATCCACATCCATTTTTCTGTGTGTGGGCTGCAGTGAACACAATCTTTTTGGGGTGCAGTGAACACAATCTTTTTGGGGTGCAGTGAACAAAATCTTTGTGGGGTGCAGTGAACAAAACCTTTGTGGGGGTACAGTGAACACAATCTTTGTGGGGTGCAGTGAAGACAATCCTTGTGGGGTGCAGTGAAGACAATCCTTGTGGGGTGCAGTGAACAAAATCTTTGGGGGTACAGTGAACACAATCTTTGTGGGGTGCAGAGAAGACAATCCTTGTGGGGTGCAGTGAACAAAATCTTTGGGGGGGGGGTACAGTGAACACAATCTTTGTGGGGTGCAGTGAACAAAACCTTTGTGGGGTACAGTGAACACAATCTTTGTGGGGTGCAGTGAACAAAACCTTTATGGGGTACAGTGAAGACAATCTTTGTGGGGTGCAGTGAAGACAATCCTTTTGGAGTGCAGTGAACAAAATCTTTGTGGGGTACAGTGAACACAATCTTTGTGGGGTGCAGTGAACAAAATCTTTGTGGGGTACAGTGAACACAATCTTTGTGGGGTGCAGTGAAGACAATCTTTGTGGGGTGCAGTGAACAAAATCTTTGGGGGGTACAGTGAACACAATCTTTGTGGGGTGCAGTGAACAAAACCTTTGTGGGGTACAGTGAACACAATCTTTGTGGGGTGCAGTGAACAAAACCTTTGTGGGGTACAGTGAACAAAACCTTTGTGGGGTACAGTGAACACAATCTTTGTGGGGTGCAGTGAACAAAACCTTTGTGGGGTACAGTGAACACAATCTTTGTGGGGTACAGTGAACACAATCTTTGTGGGGTGCAGTGAACAAAACCTTTGTGGGGTACAGTGAACACAATCTTTGTGGGGTGCAGTGAAGACAATCCTTTTGGAGTGCAGTGAACAAAATCTTTGTGGGGTACAGTGAACAAAATCTTTGTGGGGTACAGTGAACACAATCTTTGTGGGTTGCAGTGAACAAAATCTTTGTGGGGTACAGTGAACACAATCTTTGTGGGGTGCAGTGAAGACAATCCTTTTGGAGTGCAGTGAACACAATCTTTGTGGGGTGCAGTGAACAAAACCTTTGTGGGGTGCAGTGAACAAAACCTTTGTGGGGTGCAGTGAACAAAACCTTTGTGGGGTGCAGTGAACACAACCTTTGTGGGGTACAGTGAACAAAACCTTTGTGGGGTGCAGTGAACACAATCTTTGTGGGGTGCAGTGAAGACAATCCTTTTGGAGTGCAGTGAACACAATCTTTGTGGGGTGCAGTGAAGACAATCCTTGTGGGGTGCAGTGAACAAAATCTTTGTGGGGTGCAGTGAACAAAACCTTTGTGGGGTACAGTGAACACAATCTTTGTGGGGTGCAGTGAACACAATCTTTGTGGGGTGCAGTGAACACAATCTTTGTGGGGTACAGTGAACACAATCTTTGTGGGGTACAGTGAACACAATCTCATACTTCTGAAGCTTTGAGGGTGCTGCCTGTTCTATACTCCTCCTCCTCCTCTTCCTCATCCATCCTTTTAGGTGTACAAACAATAGTAATTGGGGCCTAGTGTGCTTCTGTACGTGTGAAAAACATACACTTTTTTTTGATCATATTTCCTATTCCGCTATTCTATAAAAACCTTTGGGGCTCAATTAAATTGCGGAATAGTCTGTGTCGGTACGTGTGAGATCCACCTTTCCAAGTTTTTGGGGTTCATCTCATACTTCTGAAGATTTGAGGGTGCTGCCTGTTCCATACTCCTCTTCCTCATCCTCCCTTTAGGGTAGGAAAAAATTTAATCTGGCCTAGTCTGTGTTTGTACGTGTGAGATACACAGTTTTTTATCCTATTCCGCTATTCAATACACACCCTTTTGGTGTAAAAAACATTAAATTGCAGCATAGTTTGCATATTTGACTGTGAGATACACCCGTGCGATACTGTTGTTCTTTTGTTCCGCTATTCAATAAAGACCTTTCTAGGGCAAGATCTTAAATTTCAGAAATATGAGGAGAGCGTCAAATAGGGGCCGTGGCCTGGGTCGTGGTGGTGCTGCTGCTAGAGCTCCTGTTGCAAGGAGAGGACGTGGTCGATCTGTGCCAGCTACACGCACAAGTGAAACACCTTCCTCAAGTGTGAGTAGGCGACAGAACCTGCATCAGTATTTGGTAGGGCATCATACGCCCCTAGAAGTGATGAGGCCAGAACAAGTGGAGGCGATAGTAGATTGGTTTGCTGCTGACAGTGCCTCCAGTTCCTTCACATTGTCTCCCACCCAGTCTACTGCAGAAAGGTCACAGTTGGCACCTGCAGCCGATGTCCAACCGTCTTTCACCTCACCCCCTTGCAAATCAGGCAAGCAGTCTGAGCCCCAAGCCATACAGCAGTCTCTTCTTCTTTTTGATGACTCTGTCAGCAGGGTTTCCCAGGGCCATCCACCTAGCCCTGCCCCAGAAGTGGAAGAGATTGAGTGCAGCGATGCCCAACCACTTATTTCTCAAGATGAGTACATGCAAGGATCATCGCAGCACGTCTCCGATGATGACGAAACGCAGGTGCCAACTGCTGCGGCGTTCAGCATTGTGGAGACCGACAAGGAGGGCAGGGGTGAAGACTGGGTGGAAGATGATGTGGAGGACGATGAGGTCCTCGACCCCACATGGAATGAACGTCATGCAGGTGACCTGAGTAGTTTGGAGGAAGAGGCGTGGTCGCACAGAGCCACCAGCACAGCAGAAGAGGGAGCAGGGTGCAGAAGCGGAGCGGCCGTGCCCTAGACACTACGCCCGCTACTGCCCAACGCAGCAAGGGAACGAGCGCACCAAAGTCAGCTCAAAAGAGTTCTCTAGCGTGGAAGTTCTTTAGAAAATGTGCTGATGACAGGACACGAGTGGTTTGCACCCTGTGCAATCAGATCTTGAAGCGAGGCATAAACCTTCTCAACCTGAGCACAACCTGCATGATCAGGCATCTAAGTGCAAAGCACGAGCTGCAGTGGAGTACACACCTTCAAAACCAAGAAACGTCTCTGGCTCATCCTGCTTCCTCTTCTGCTGCAGTCTCGGCCGCTCCAGCCACATCTGTAGTGATACCGGCACCTGCCACCCCGCAAACAGACGATCTGTCAGCAACACCACCACCTGGGTCACCAACAACCATCTCCACAATGTCCCGTGGAAGCGTTCAGCTTTCCATCTCCCAAACACTTGAGAGGAAGAGGAAGTACCCCCCTACCCACCCGCGATCCCTGGCCCTGAATGCCAGCATTTCAAAATTATTGGCCTTTGAAATGCTGTCATTCCGTCTGGTGGAGACGCACAGTTTTAAAAACCTTATGTCGGTGGCTGTCCCACAGTACGTCGTGCCCAGCCGCCACTACTTTTCCAGGCAAGCCATCCCTTCCCTACACAACCAAGTGGGGGAAAAAATCAGGTGTGCACTGCGCAACGCCATCTGTGCCAAGGTCCACCTAACTACCGATACGTGGACCAGTAAGCACGGTCAGGGGCGTTATATCTCCCTAACGGCACACTGGGTAAATGCAGTGGCGGATGGGCCTGAGGCGGATAGCAATTTGGCGCATGTCCTTCCACCACCGAGGATTGCAGGCCGCTTCAGTTTGCCTCCTGTTCCTAACTCCTCCTACTCCGCTTCCTCATCCTCTACCGCCTCCTCATCCGGACAGCGTAACACCTTCACCACCAACTTCAGCACGGCCAGGGGTAAACGACAGCAGGCAGTTTTACAACTTGCCTGTTTGGGGGACAAACCACACACCGCGCAGGAGTTGTGGAGGAGCATGGAACAGCAAACAAATGAGTGGTTGCTGCCAGCGAGCCTCAAGCCCGGCCTGGTGGTGTGCGATAACGGGAGAAATCTCATAGCAGCTCTGGGCCTAGCCGGTTTGACGCACATCCCTTGCCTGGCGCATGTGCTGAATTTGGTGGTGCAGAGGTTCCTTAAAAACTACCCCGATATGTCAGAGCTGCTGCAGAAAGTGCGGGCCGTTTGTGCGCACTTTCGGCGTTCTCACCCTGCTGCTGCTCGCCTGGCAGCGCTGCAGCGTAACTTCGGCCTTCCCGCTCACCGCCTCATATGTGACGTGCCCACAAGGTGGAACTCCACCTTGCACATGCTGGAAAGACTGTGCGAGCAGCAGCAGGCCATAGTGGAGTTTCAGCTGCAGCACGCACGCGTGAGTCGCTCTGCGGAACAGCACCACTTCACCACCAATAACTGGGCCTCCATGCGAGACCTGTGTGCCTTGTTGCGCTGTTTTGAGTACTCCACCAACATGGCCAGTGGCAATGACGCCGTTCTCAGCTTAACTATCCCACTTCTATGCCTCCTTGAAAAAACAATTCGGGCGATGATGGAAGAGGATGTGGCACAGGATGAGGAGGAGGAGGAGGAGGATGAAGAGGTAACATTTCAAAGGCTTTCAGGGCAGTCATTCGCAAGGGGCTCCGAGGGTGGGTTCCTGCACACACAAACGCCAGGGACACAATTGTCCAGCAGGGGCACAGTTCTGGAGGATGAGGAGGAGGAGGAGCTGGAGGAGGAGATGGAACCATGTTCACAGCAGGGTGGCACCCAGGCCAGCTCATGGCCATCACTGGTGCGTGGCTGGGGGGATACAGAGGACACGGACGATACACCTCCCACAGAGGACAGCCTTTCGTCGCCTCTGGGCAGCCTGGCACACATGAGCGATTACATGCTGCAGTGTCTCCACAACGACCGCCGAGTTGCCCACATTCTAACTTGTGCTGATTACTGGGTGGCCACGCTGCTGGATCCCCGTTACAAGGACAACGTACCGCCCTTAATTCACTCACTGGAGCGCGATCGCAAGATGCGCGAGTACAAGCGCACGCTGGTAGACGCGATGCTGCTGGCATTCCCATCTGACAGCGGGGCCACAGCGGAAGCACAAGGCAGAGGAGGAGGAGGAGGAGGTCGCCAACTCAACCAGGGCACCGCCAGCACCTCAGAAGGCAGGGTTAGCATGGCCGAAATGTGGAAAAGCTTTGTCAGCACGCCACAACAAACAGCAGCACCAGCAGCTCAGATGGAACGTCTTAGCAGGAGGCAGCATTTTACCAACATGGTGGAGCAGTATGTGTGCACACGCCTACATGTAGTGAATGAGGGGTCTGCCCCCTTCAACTTCTGGGTCTCCAAATTGGGCACATGGCCTGAGCTTGCCCTTTACGCCTTGGAGGTGCTGGCGTGCCCTGCAGCCAGTGTATTATCTGAACGGGTATTTAGCACGGCTGGGGGTGTTATAACAGACAAGCGCAGCCGCCTGTCCAGAGACAATTTGGACAAGCTCACGTTCATTAAAATGAACCAGGCATGGATCCCACGGGACTTTTCCGTACCTTGTGCAGAATAGCAATGGATACCGACCTTACCCAGCCATTGTTCCATTTTTGCTCTTTCTCACTCTTTTGGGGTGTACCCTCATTTAAAATTTGTGAAAAGAAGCAGTGTTGGCTACCTCGTCCTCCTCCTCAGGGCCAGATTAACGTAGGGGCTATTGGAGCTGCAGCTCCATGCAGGCCCCTACCTTTTATATAGGCCCCGGGTTGGCCATATTCACTGTGACCGCTCTTCTGTCACTTGTAAACACAGAAGTCTGGCTTCTATGCTCGCTTCCCCAGGCAGCACCCTCAGAACCTCCCCACACAGCGCGAAGGCCGGACAAGGAGGGACAGTTGCCGATGCATGGATGTGTTTATGGGCTTCAGAGACAGCATCCCATGTTGAATTAGGCATGCATGGCTGCACCCTTCCTCCTCTGGGTGCATGCCAAGGCACGGCCCTTAAGGCCCTTCAAAATCCTCAGCACCAAGACCATGATGCTCTTAATCCGGCCCTGGTCCTCCTCCACCGCCGCTTCCACCTACACCGCCCATAGGTGTGCGCAGCCTATTGCATTAGGGTGTGCACCCCAAAATTGAAATACACATGCATGTGTTTGCCTACATGTACATGGCCCCGATACATTACTCTCCCTGCTGGCAAAGAGAAATAGAGCAGAGCAGGTGCGAGGGAGATCTTTCCCATCTCCTCACTGGCAAACAGAGCGATAATGCTATGTGCCCTAGGTGATTAGGGTGTGCCCAGGTACACCAGGCACACCCTGTGCGCACGCCTATGACACCGCCACATCCACCACCACCTCAACCTCCCTCCTACTCCTTATGGGCCTCGTCCTTCAGAGATGAAGAACATTGTTTTATTTTTCTGTTTTTTTTTTTGTTGTTTTAAGTTATTTCCCTATCCACATTTGTTTGCAGAGCACTTGCCATGCTCTTAACTACGTTTTGCTGCCATTTGCAGCACTCTAGCCCTTTCCATTGGTGTTTTAGAGCCATTTTAGTGCCTTAAAGTTCGGGTACCCATTGACTTCAATGGGGTTCGGTGTCCGGGAAAAGTTCGGTAAAAGTCCGGGACACGGACCCGGACTTTTTTTTAAAGTTCGGCCGAACCCGTCGAACACTGACATCTAGGTGTCCGCTCAACCCTAGTTACAACTTGAGAGCGCTAACGATTTCTAATAAATCCAATTGATTTTTATTTGGCAAAGTAAGAGTCGCCTGAGTACCCAATACATTTCAGGGGCTCATTAGTCCAGCTTCAACAGAACAAAACAATGCATTTTATAGATGGTATATCCATAATTTTAAAATAATGGGTGGTGCGCTATATCAATATAATGAGTGTATTCCAAACAATAACAATCAATATAAAAAACAACCTCAAATTTAAACAAATGTGTAGGTGCAAAATGGTGAAAAGGTCCCAAAACACAACTGTGTCAATAATAGGACCACCAACAGTAGTGGGTTGGTGACAGGTGATAATATATTCCAAACAATACCAATCAATCAATACATAAAATAAAATATATAGGTGCAAAATTATATGATGCAAGAAGTCCCAAGACACAACTGTGTCAATAATAGGACCACCGACGGTGATGTGTTGGTGACAAGTGATGGTTAATTCAATTGGTGAGTTGAAATTCCCTCCACCTGCTGGAATTCCTCCTTACCGGACGGAATGAAATAAGTGCTTTTCTATGGTGAAAATAAACGATCCTGGTGCCCAAACTGAACAAAGTGCTCCCCACCGTGCATTCACAAGAGCCCGTCAGGCCTCTTACCGGATAAATGAGGTTATCATGCACTGCTCACTACTCTCAGATCCAACCGATATTGGCAGCCGCAATGGATATAGAGGTCATATACCACTCCACTGTTCACAGTCGGGTAGATTTCAGACGGGTAGATTTCATTTCTCCCCACTAGAGTTTGATGAGGAGAGTGAGGAGAGAGGAGCGGCTGCAGGCAGGAGCCAAACGATCCTCTTAATCACCTATAACAAGTGGCCATGAGCACCGTCTGAAATCTACCCGACTGTGAACAGTGGAGTGGTATATGACCTCTATATCCATTGCGGCTGCCAATATCGGTTGGATCTGAGAGTAGTGAGCAGTGCATGATAACCTCATTTATCCGGTAAGAGGCCTGACGGGCTCTTGTGAATGCACGGTGGGGAGCACTTTGTTCAGTTTGGGCACCAGGATCGTTTATTTTCACCATAGAAAAGCACTTATTTCATTCCGTCCGGTAAGGAGGAATTCCAGCAGGTGGAGGGAATTTCAACTCACCAATTGAATTAACCATCACTTGTCACCAACACATCACCGTCGGTGGTCCTATTATTGACACAGTTGTGTCTTGGGACTTCTTGCATCATATAATTTTGCACCTATATATTTTATTTTATGTATTGATTGATTGGTATTGTTTGGAATATATTATCACCTGTCACCAACCCACTACTGTTGGTGGTCCTATTATTGACACAGTTGTGTTTTGGGACCTTTTCACCATTTTGCACCTACACATTTGTTTAAATTTGAGGTTGTTTTTTATATTGATTGTTATTGTTTGGAATACACTCATTATATTGATATAGCGCACCACCCATTATTTTATCACTTATCAATTTCATCTGGTAGCAGCATATCACAGACCAGCGCACTTTTTCTTCACATCATATCCATAATTTTGCACACTTTAGATGAAGGGAGATTGGAGAGCCCCAAAAAAAGTATTGACTACAGCTTTGATTTTTACCTTGGCTGTTAAAAATCAACTGAACCTATTAAATACTGTGTTTTCCTGATCCATTCTATGAATGTGTTTATCAGGTAGCTATCACAGTAAAGTGATAGCATAGTAATCCCTTCCTGAATGTGTTTTTTTTTTTTTTTTTTTTTGACTACTGCTTTTGTAAATTCTTTATTTAAAGGTATGCAATACAGCCATGGAAACCAATGAGACTTTACTACTGCTCCTAAAAAGTGTTTTGGCTGGTTATATTTGTCCTGCAGCCACGGGTGTTGACAAGGGAATCCCTCCTGCTCAGCCATTTTTTTTTTCCAGCGAGGTTTGGGAGAAACCATTCCTAGTAGAACACAGCGATTATTGCTAGTGGCCAGAACAGCCGCTTGCAATAATCGCGTGTAAAATCTGATAGATCAATTTGGGTACATTCAGCTTGCTTATACATGGTTTGGATTTTTTATGGAGTCTGAAGTTTTTAAAACAAGCTCCTGGCTGCAGTAGCTTGTTTCTGTTTTGCTTAGCCAGCTCTTGATTTTAATGTAAAAGTGATCTGAGCTCCAGTATAGTGACGTCCCCCTAAAACACCCCAGGATCTTTGCTTGATTAGCTGCAGTGGAGGGCAGGAGGGGATATTAGGAGTCTAATAAACCAATGATGTCCCATAAGAAGAAACTATCAAATGGGGGCTTGTTAGCAATAAAGTTAAATGTTAAAAAAGAAAAAAAATGGGAAAAAAAAGTTATAATCAACAAAAATCGCAAAAAAAAAAACATATGCGTTCTTAAGGAGCGCATGTGTACATAAACTGCAATTGCACCACACACATGTTCTAGATCACTGTGAATGTCAGTGATAGCAGTAATTCTGTGTTCCTCATTTATGGGAAATTCTTAACCAGGCTTTTTTAAAATGGGTGCCTTCAGGTTTCTTCAATGGGGCCTTGGCAAAATCCATAAAAACTGGCTAAAAATTGTATGGAAGCCAACGGGTGGATCAAGCCTGCCATTTTAGTTACACCGGTTTTCGGGTTTTGTGTACACCATTACACCATTTCAGCCGCTGGTGTCCTAACAACCAATGACATCATCAGCATCCTTGTTTTCCCCTCCCCTGCCACTCTCTATCACCACTGGGGTCACATTAGCTGTATAAGGGAGAGAAATTGAAGGAGATCTGGAATACTAGTCAGTACCAGTGTGCAAAGATGTATTTACTTTGGGGAAAAAAAAATCACCACTACGTTGGGTGTCTTACTGGTGTGGATGTTGCTGCAATATGTAAAACTATTAGTTTAGTTTTTTTACATTTTAGTATGGGGTGCCTTGAGATTGTCTGTCTATAATTTTAAAGGATGTCTCAACTGCACAAAGGTTGAGGAAATACGGCTCTAAATGAATAGGAGGTACGTCTTTTAAAGCACCGCCTGGTGGTGATTTTAGGGTGTCATCATTTTTCACCCATTTGTAACACAGTTTCAAGCTTGACATATTTGGGTATATGTTTAATCCACACTACATTATTTTTTTTTTTGTATAAAAATGGGGAATAGATTGTGTTTGTGAAAATTTAATTTAAGGCCCCTTTCGCACATGCGGACTGTTTTTTTATCCATCTGTTCATGGATGACAAATGGACATCAATGCATCTCTATGGAAAAATGGATGTAAATGGATGATCACCAATTTTCTTCCGTTTTACATCTGCTTCCATCAACATCCGTTTTTTTTTAGAACAGATCAAAGCCCTATTTTTTTTTCCGTTAAAAAAACTGATTGGAGAGAAAACAGATGTAAACGGACAAATGCTCCACTTTTTGCATGCAAAAATGGTTCTGGGACCCAATTTTAACCACTTGCCGACCGCCGCACGACTATTTACGGCGGCGGTCAGCCCCTCACAGGCAAAGCGATGTAGGGCTACGTCTCTAGCCTGTGAGGGTCTAGGGAGCGAGCAAGCGCCGCCGGAGGCGCGCTCACGGACTCCCGCGCGTGTGCCCGACTCGCGATCGTCCGTTACACCGGGAGAAAGGCAGGCGGCTAATGTAAACAAAGCCGCCTGTGTAAGAATGGTGATCATACGGTTCTGCTATGTAGGACCGTTGATCTCTGTTCTTACACATCAAGCCACAGCCAATCACAGTTAGAAACACGCCTCTAGGGACACACTTAACCCCTCCCTCTCAAAAAAAGCTAACCCCTTCACTGCCAGTGTCATTTTTACAGTAACAGTGCATATGTATAGCACTGATTACTGTAGTAATGTCACTGGTAACCCCAAAAGTGTCAAAAATGTCAGTCAAGGGTCCGATCTGTCCGCCGCAATGTCTCAGTCCCGCAAAAAAAATCGCAGATCGCCGCCATTACACGTTAAAAAAAAAAACAACAAAAATGACAAAAATCTTTCCCTTTGTTAGTAAACGCAATAACTTTTGCGCAAACCAATCAAAATACGCTTTTTGCGATTCTTTTTTTTTTTTTTTTTTACCAAACATATGGTAAAAAAAAAATTGGCCTAAAATGTTAAATTTTGAATTTTACATTTTTTTTGGGGGAATTTCATATAAAAAAATGTGAAAAGTATTGTTATTTTTGCAAAATTGACGCATTTTTTTGTTCATAGCGCATGATCAAAAAGTCACACAGGTGATCAAATACCACCAAAAGAAAGCTCTGTTTGTGGAAAAAAAAAAGGACGTCAAATTTGTTTAGGTACAGCGTTGCACGACCGCGCAATTGTCCATTAAAGTCACGCAGTGCAGAATCGCAAAATAGGCCCTGGTCAGGAAGGGGGTAAAATCTTCCGGGGCTTAAGTGGTTAAGGACTCTAGTTGGCGGGTGTAAAAACGGATGAAAAAATGTTTTAAAACTGATGTGAACGTGACTGAATTGATGAAACAAACGGTCCGCTGGTGCAGAAGGGGCCTTCCTGTGTTTTTTTTTTTTATCTTAAAGGACACATTTGAGAAACAATAACATGTGACAAAAAGTTGTAACTACAGTACATATTTATTCCCCCAGATGCAGCTGCTGTTCTGGCATTTGACAGCCAGCAGGGCCGGTGGTCACAATATAATGGCTGCATTGGGAGATTTGTTCATCTGCTCTGCATAGTGTGGATGGAGGATCCCCCCCCTTCTTTTTTTTTTTTTGTTTTTTTTCCTTTCTTTTCAGCCAGCGAGTATGGCTGCTTCACTTTTTATTCTTTGTGGGTAAGCTGGTTAGTTGTAAGGTCATGAGATTATGTAATCCGTAAAAGTAAGTGGAGCTTTTAGGATTCCTAAGCGGTTAAGTACTGTAAAGCTTTGTTGGGCTACCCTTTGTGTGGTGTGTTTTTTTTTTTTTTTTTTTCTATAATTCATACAGTTTGTTATGGTTTCCACTTAGAATTGATTTTTTTTTTGTGTGAGTGGTAGACCTTTCTTGGGGATATACCACCTCTGTCCAAACAGGACAATTTCTTTTGGATAGACTTTTTCTCATAGCAAAATATGTAACACAATTTTCAGTTTTTCAACGCATGTAATGGCTGGAACTTTTAGAGGAATCCATCAAAAATCTCTTCTCACATGAATAAGTAGGGCGCATATAGGCGAGTTACCAGTTATGTTTTTAAGTAAGAAAAGAACCTCCTTTTTAACAAAATGTATCTAGATTTTGCTTATTCTGCTCCTGTGTTTACTATAAGCATTTACAAGTCTATACATTTGAGATGTTTTGTAGAAATGCCCGTTATTTTTGCATTACGTGGAAATCTTTCATAAATGGTGCAGTAGTAGTAATAAAAGCTTTGCCTTCTTCCAGCTATGACATCTGTGTGTGTGTGTGTGTGTGACAATTTTATTGTGGGAAGATATACAGATTGTAAGGTTTTTTTGCGTTGGCTTGTTAAAGATTTGTCCTGATAAATCATCTGAATACGTGGTTTTCTTCCAAGGCTTACAGCTGAAAATGAATATCGTGAATATTAAGATTCTAACTACTGTACAGGTTTTGTATTCAGTAATAATAAGCTATGCACTGCAAGATTTATAGAAGTCTGGTATCTTATAATTCTTAAAGTCGAACTAAACTTTCATTAACCACTTGGCAACCGCCTAATGTACTTTTATTGTGGCAAGCTGGTTCCACTGTGCAAAATCAGGTACCTGTACGTCATTTCGTACATGGGCTCCAGGGGGCTTGTAGGTGCTGCGGGAGGCGCGATCGTGCTACAATTGGCTAGAGGGGGAGCCAATCAGAGGGTCCGGCAGACCTCATGTCCACTGACCACCTGCAATCGTTCTGGAGAAACACAGAATGGCGGTCTGCCTATGTAAACGAGGCAGATCACTGTTGTGACAGGGAGGAAGACCGAGATCTTGTATTTCTGTTAGTAAGCACTCCCAGGGAACACATTTAGTGTCGGTTCACACTACCACGACTTCTCGGGCAACTGGTCAGCCTGACAAGTCGCGGTCCATTGTGTGCAACTGTTCTAATAGGAGCGACTCAGGTCGCTCCGACTTAGAAAATAGTTTCTGTAATACTTTGGGGCGACATCGGGGGGACTTGCATTGACTTCCATTATCTGAAGTCCGTGCAAGTCGTGCCGAAGTCGCGGTGCACGCGACTTCACAGGTCGTCTCCGAAGTCGTGCCGCGGTAGTGTGAACCGGCACATAACCCTTTGATTACCCCTAATGTTAACCTTCATTGCCAGTGTCATTAGTACAGTAAGAGTGCATATTTTTAGCACTGATCACTGTAATAATGTCACTGGTCCCCGATTTGTGCGCTGCAATGTCGCAGTCCCGCTAGAAGTCGCTGATCGCTGCCATGGCTAGTAAAAAAAAATGTAAATAAAGTTCCATAAAAATATCTCATTGTTTGTAGACACTATAACTTTTGCGCAAACCAATTACTATACGCCTTTTGGGGTTTTTTTTTTTACCAAAAATATATAGCAGAATACATATTGGCCTGAATTTCTAAGAAATTTAAATAATTTTTTTTTTTGTCTTTTTTTTTTTTTTTCTTTAGCACAAAAGATAAAAACTGCAGAGGTGATCAAATGCCACCAAAAGAAAGCTCTTTGTGGGGAAAAAAAAGGACTTCATTGTTTTGGGTGCAGCATCGCACGACCGCGCAATTGTCAGTTAAAGTAATGCAGTGCCGTATCTCAAAAAATGGCCTGATCATTAGGGGGTAAAACCTTCCGCCACTGGAGTGCCTACTTCTTTGAGTTTCAAATTTGCCTTGCAGCACGTCCCTCTGTAATGCAAGGGTTAAATGCTCATTAAGTCTAAGGGATGTGGATTATTGTGGTAATATCTTTCTCCTCACTTGGGCAGACTCCTTCCATCTGTGTGACTGGTCCCCTAAAGCCTCATCTATAAGACACTCTGTGGTCACACACTGACATCAGGTACAATACAGGGCCAGTAGTTTTTCACTGTACACGAAGCGTAAGCTAAGTATTACATCTTATTCCTCATCCCCTAGAGTTAATGAGCAATTCACCAATGTAGTGTTTTGTAATTCTCAAAGCTGGGTTTTAACCCTTTCCCACTCAGCACTGGCATCCCTTTTCATAGGGTCTTTATATGGGTGCAGGACAGATCAGCCGATAGCATGACCACTATGATTTGCAGTCACAGTGGCCACATGATTGGAGCCAGTCCTGCAGACGCTGGTACGGACCAAGAACTGTCTTTAAGCTCTGTGCAGCCCATGGATGCATGTGTGTGTTGTGTGGGCGATTAAAGCCCACACTCTTTGCTATCGCACATATGCATTACGTGGGTGGCAAAATTTTTGTTTTTTTGTAAAGCACCGTGAATTAAACAGGATCATATATTGGTTTTACGGTATTTAAAAATAAATAACAATATACTCTATCCTTTGTCATGTTTTTCTCCATGCAGTATTCATGTTTAGTTTGAGTTAATTTTGGCTGCTTCCAAATCAGACGTGTGCAGTAAAGGGTGGCATAACTGCAGCTGATTGAAGTGTTGTCACCATACAGTTATGCCACCCTCTCCTGCACACGTGGATACATTTTGCTGGTGTGATCACCAGGTATGATGGCATTGAAGGAAGGAGGTTTAAAGGAAATAATTGGGCCTTGTTTACACTAGTGTAAATTCTGATGCTGAGTCCCGCAGAACTGCATGACAATAGAAATCATGTTTTCAATGATGCCTGTTCACATTAATGCGACTCGGCACAGAGTGATTTTAGGAAAGGTTCCTGCACTGTGGTGTGAATCCCGCGTGATTTTTGGCCCCATAGACATCAGTATAATTGCACAGAATTTGAATTTATATGTGATTCTGATGTGATTTGGAAAGCGATTTTCAATTCTATTAACCCTTAAATCTGCTTTCAAGGAAGTGTTTGGTCCCTAAACCTGGGTGCACACTGATGCGGTGCGAGTTGAAGCGGTGCGAGTTGAATCCGTTTTGCAGTGCAAAACTCTCTCCCTCTCTCCCTCTTCCCTTGTACAAAACATATTAGAATTGTGTTCCTTTAGGACAGATGGGCGTTATGCATGCATTTCCCGTACAAGTCTCCATGGAGTTAAAAATTGCACCACTCTAAACTCACAAAGGACCCTTTTTAAAATCTCTTCATTTGCACTGCTTATAGATGAACAGCCTCCACAGAAAGTCATGTTATTTCACTTTTCATTCGATTTTTATGTGTTCTGGAGCGCATCAGAAATCGCATCAGTGCGACCCAGGGCTAAAAAGTAGTAGTAGTGGCTCGACTACTAGGCAAAAAATCAAGTACAAAAACACACAAGAAAAATCACACCAAAATTGCAAATAAGTCGCACTATATAATCGCACCTGAATCACATCAAAATCTCATCTAAGTATGAACCAGGCCTTAGACATTTGACATTACAGGAACGTGCAAACAACATTTTTTGATTTTTAGTGGTTTGTCTTTTAGATGCATGTTAACTTCCTACTGTAGCCCATGGGAAAACCTTGTTAACCCCTTTATGACGAAGAAAAACACAAATCCTAAAGTATATGTGAACCCTTACCTTGTAAAACCACGCTTTTGAGTTTAAAATAGAAATGCAAGGCATAATGTTTGTGTGTGTAAGTATATAAAGAATGTGTAAATAGATGTGTGTTTACAGTGGGTAAAATAAGTTTTGAACGTATCACTATTTTTCTAGTTAAATATATTTCTAAAGATGCTGTTGACATAAAATTCTTACCACGTCGGTAACAACCTAGGCAATCCATACATACAAAGAAACCAAAACCAATCAGTTCAGAAATTAAGTTATGTGTAATAAAGAATGACACAGGGAAAAAGTATTTAACATGCCAACTGAACCGCATTTATAGAATGTATTTATCTAGAAAAATGACGTGTTCAATACTTATTGTACCCGCTGTGTGTGTATGTTTCTCTATGTAGGTATGTATGTATTAGGGATTGATCGATTATCGGTGGGGCCGATATTAACTTTTTTTGGTATTGGTTACGAAAACTTGCCGATATGACCAATGTTGTGCGCGGAGCACACCTCATTGTGTAGGTTGCGCTTTCGAGCACTGGGCCTGCAGGTTCTGGTTTCTTAGGCCGTCTCCCTCGCCTCAGACAGTGCATGCCACGGAGGACACGCCAGCCGGCCGGCTGCAGCAGCGGGGTGCCGGGCAGCCAGTTTTTTTAAATTGCAATGGAGATGGATGCAGACAGAAAAAGTAAACGTGTCATCTGGGACTATTTCTCGTCTCAACCATCCCCAGGAAAAACAGCAGTGTGCAACACATGCACAAACAATGTGAACATGGGATCAGCAACTGCCAAAAACAAAAATCCGTCAAATCTTTGGGCCCATCTAAGAGTTCATCCTGTTGAATTGTATAATACAGCACAGAAAAAAAAACCAAACTGAATCACAAATTGAAATACCACTATCACAGACAACAATAACTGATATGTTTCAGAAGAAAACCAGGTGGCTAAATTTGGATGGAAGATCCCAACTGCTGGACAGAGTAATCACTGAGAAGATGGTCCCTGATCACCAGCCCTTTATAATGGTGCCTGACTGGATTTCAGCGGTTGATATCCATAGCTGAGCCAAGCTACACACTGAAAACTATTCTCGATCCAAAATGCTGGAAAAAATGAATCAAAAGGTAGTTGAGAAAGTAAAGACTATGCTGCAACCAGAGAATGTTGCCAACTCCCTCTCATTCATGACTGACTGCTGGTTAGGACAGAGTCACTGAGTCTTAAATGCCACTTCATTGACAGCGGATGGACGAAAAGGCAATTGGTGTTGAATACAAAAGTGATGCAAGGATCCCACACTAGGGAGTATATTAGAGAAATGTTTCTAGGCATGCTTGAAGACTGGGGAATAAACAAAGACAGAGTGATGCTTGTGCTTCGAGACAGCGGAGCAAACATGGTGAAAGGAATGAGCCTTGCTGAAGTGTCGGACCTCAGTTGCATGGCACATACCTTGCAATTTGTGGTAAATGATTGTCTGTCAAGCCAGAGAGCTTTGATATATTTGGCATACCAGAGGTGCGCAAGCCATTTCCACCATTCAATCCTTGCCAAGCAGCGACTGAGGTGCATTCATGAAGACCTTGGATTACCCAAAAACATCTTGATTCAGGCTGTTCCAACACGATGGAAAAACACTTCACATGCTGCAAAGGATGCTGGAACAGAAGCGAGCTCTTAGCATCTATTCAGGTAAACATGGAGGATATTCTTGTCCTAATGCTGATTAGTGGGACATTGTAGTAGGGATGTAACGATATCAAAATCTCACGGTACGATACAATTTCGATATTGACCTCACGGTACGATATTTATTGCGATATTGTGGAAAAGCTCACGGTATTGCTAAATAGCTCATGATAGTGTTTGTGATGATAATAGCGAAAAAATACCAACATTTATTCTGCTTTTGCCAGTCAACAGGCAATTTATTGTTGTATTTATGGATCCATGACAACATAAAACACTGATCACATAGTGCTTTTAAAGTGCAAGTTGTAGTCAGGAACATCAATATTCTGTATAGTAATATTTGGTTGCATAACTGATTCTTCTGTGCAATGTTCAAGTTAAGAAGCAGCTAGAACAATTGTAAACAAACAATAGGCAATTCCCTTTAAGTGCAAACAAAGATTTAAGATTTAAATAACCTGTAATAACAACTGCTAGACAGTTAAAGCTGCGTGGCAGCACACTCCCCGCCTGGTATCGTGAGATACCACTACACAATTATTTTCCATAAACATACAATTAACATTGCATACAGTAGAATGCTATGTAGCCCTCTCCTCTAAGCTAACTATGCTAGAGATCTAAGTGACTCCTTCACAGAACACTGAATCAGGTTAAGTCAGGTTTAAATGTGCAAGGCAAATAAAGGCAGCCTTTTAAAACTGGTATTTAGGAACATAACTTAAACTTAAATAAAATAGTCAGTCAAAAAGCCTTTAAAAAAAACACTGACCTATCATTTAGCTTATGTTCACGTTTTTCATAAGAAAGATCAAAATATCTACATTGCAAGAAAAAAAAAAAAAAAACAGTAAAAAAAATCCTTAAACTCTGGTCTATGTAGTTAACAATGATTTGTTCCGCGGGACTGTGTTTATTCCTCTTGCTTTTTGACGGACACCTGTCCTTTTAATATTGTAACCCAACCACGACGATATCTAGACGACCACGACGATACGATATCGCGATATCGTCAATATCGTTACATCCCTACATTGTAGCCAATGTCATTGAGACCCTCCTCCCCATAGAGGAAGTGACACTAGAAGTGAATCATTACGACGCATCTGTGTCATCTGTCATTCCATGTGTGAGAGTGCTAAAGATGCTGCTTCAAGAAAATGAAGGACCTAACACATGTGGCATTATAACATGTAGGCAGGTCATGAGGGACAGCCTCAACAAACGTTTTGAGAACTATGAAGAGAATACAAGTGTTGTGCTGGCATGTATATTGGATCGATACAAGAATCATGCTTTCTCTTCTGATTCTGTATTGGCCAAGGCAAAACAATGGCTGACAGATATTCAACAGTAGGTTAAGGAGGTTCCTACCGAAAATTTCAAGTCAGGAAGAGCATTTTTCTAATCTGGAAGAACAGGATGCTGCAAAAACAAATGATCAAAAAGGCAACGGACAGAAGAGAATCTTCATCGTGGTCGAATTGATGCCACGTTCAATGTTTTATTGGGGCCTCATGAGGATTCTTCTGAATCTGCAATATTTAGCCTGGATGATGAACTTCATCTCCATTTAAAGGAACCAGTAATTGACAGAAAAAGTGGTGATCCTCTTCAGTGGTGGAAAGAAAATGAGGCACCCTACAAAAGACTTGCCTCTCATGCTAGAAAATACCTCTCTGTAGCAAGTGAGTGTGTTTTTAGTGAAGTGGCAACAATATATGGAAAAAACAGAAGTCGTTTAACTGGTGAACATGCTGAAATGTTATGCTTTCTGCACTATAATATTGTTCTACTTAACTGGGAGTATTGAAGTAAGTGTAGTGTCCACTGTCTAGATTTTGTACTGCAGTAGTGATTTAAATTTTAATCGTTGCAGTGAGTGAACTGCAGCAGTTTATGCCCTTTTTCTATGTTTTTGGAAGCCTTTAATAAGTTATTATTTTTCAAGCACTTTATTTTTCACAGTTATCTACTTCTAGGCCTCGTTCTTTCAGTCACACCATGGAATAGACTAAGACGTCAGTTTTGCTGCACACGTTCTGCAAGTGCACAAAAAACAATGGTTCTTCTCTCTGCTCTTCTTCTCTAAGTGCCACAACATGCATGAAAACTGATGTCTCTGCAAGTGAAATCTGTGTGGTTTTTCCCATCAGTTTTCATGCAGGTATGGTGTGAAGAACGAGCCCTTAATGTTAAGAATTTTATTAAACATTAACATGTTCAGTACCAGATTTGTGTCAAATTGTGTTGATTTTTAGAAACTTTAAAGGTACAGAATATCGGCACCTAATATCGGCTATCAGGCTAAAGGGTGACCGAAAAATCGATATTGGCCCTGAAATAATTAGATTGGTCGATCCCTTGTGTGTGTGTGTAAGTAAATAAATACAACCCCCCCCCCCCCCAGCTGCATAAGGCGCTCCTTTTTGTTTTTTCTTAATCCTACCTAAAACATTATTACTTTCACCTTTTTGACAGACCCTGACCCTGGCACTGACCTAGATCAAACCCTGGTCTATTATTTTTTTGCACAACTCCATTTAAGAGGAGATAATAAAGGGGCAGTCTGTAAAGTAACCGATCATTGTGATAGTCAATCACAGGCTATCACAGCGACCTTGTGATCGACAGCTGGTCCTCCCAGCACTTGATCGTCAGTATGAGACCCAGAGCTGCTGGTGACAGCTCAGTATCTGTGCTAGGAGCACACTATGCAACACAAACCTGGGTATGCACATTTGCAGCTCTACAGAAAAATACCCATTTCAGTGAAGTGGCATATATGCATTTGCTATGTGGGAAGGGGTTAATTTAAAATGTAAGCTGGCTGGAGGATTTAAGTTCAGTTTCCCTAAAGTGACAAAATGAATACTGTAATGCTAAAAGGTTGCCATGTAAAGAAGAGCTAATATACATTTCTGTTCTGCTGTCCACACTGCCAATCTTGCCTTCGAGAATCCTCTCTATTTGACACACTTTTGGAACCGTCAGATGGCAGTTCTTTGCATGCTTTAGTTCTTATGCTGATCTCTGCATGATACAGTAGTGACCTAGCGGCCTGCAGAAAGGAACCATAGTAAACCTCAATATTTTTGTTTTGTTTTTTTTAATCCAGTTGTGTTTTATAGCAAAAGTTTTTTTATGTAAAGTACAAAGAACAAAAAAGTAAAAAAGCAAAGCCAACAAAACAAAAATGGGGGGGAGAGAGAAACGAGCTGCCTCGTACCATAGCATCAAGCATGTACAGATCACTACATAGACCAGCTGTTCCCATGACAGGAACAGTAAAATAAGAAGAGCTGTTCTAAGAGGCAAGAGAGGGGTACATTACTTCTATCCAGTTAGCCCAGATCTTTCACATGTATGGGGGGCATTTTGTAGGGTATAGGTATGCTTTTCATACAGATCATTAATTTCCAAAATCCACTCGCTCACCATAGGAGGGTTGAAGGAAACCATGTGAGAGGCAATAATTTATGTGCAATTAAAAGCGACCTCAGAATGGCTAATAAAGTGTTTTTTCCTTTTTTAGCTGTTTTGTAATTGTTGTCACGTATCCTTTTTTTTTTTTTTTTTTTTTTTTTTTTTTTTGTGTAGTTCCTAATCTTTTTGTGGATTTTTTTTTTTTTTCTAGATTCATCATCTGAAAAGGACCTCCAGAAGACTCTTCAGGCTTTGGAACCTCAGATCTCCTTCCTGGAGGATTTAACCAAAATGGGTGGTGCGATGAGATCAGTTCTTACGCAGGTTCTCACCAACCAACAATATTACAAAGAACTTTGCTCTGGTAAGCTTGAGAACATTTTTTTTTTTTCTGTTATTTTAACATGTACATTGTGTGAGTACCTTAATTTGACTTGAATTTTGTAATCCCCTACATAGCAGTACTCAGATTAGGAGGGAATTGGTGGGGGGTTTGTGTGACCGGAAGCCAGTTAGGCGTGCTGCGTGTAAATGTACTGACATGGGACATACTGATAGGCAAGGGCAGCTTATTTGCCCCATTTGGCTGCTGGGCGCGTTCACTGTCAAGCCAGCTGGAGGTAAAAATTTACCCCACTGTATTCATGAAATTGGCTGTAAACCTCAGATATGAAATCCAAACTAAGCTCTATAGTGTTTTATTCCCTCTCTCCAACACATTTCTCTCTGATGTCTAATTAATTTAATATCGTCATGAGTCACTTCTGACATGTTTTCCTGACTCCAAGAGCTAACAAGGTGACAGGGGAGGGGCCTCCAGCACACTGCTTGTGATAGCCAGCCACAGCTCTGTTTCTGTGTACTTTGTGCAGAGGTGTCTCCCTTCCCTCTAATTAGCTCTTACAGTGTAACTCCGGCTCCCTGCCTCCTGCTCTGTGGAGTCTGTGAAAAATCCTTTTGTTCTGAGTGGTACAAGGATGTACAGGACAAATGGCTGCAAATAAATGGGTATAACTTATCTTAAGAGAATTTGTTTCACCCATGTGTATCACCGGAGGCCAGTCACATTACTGGGTATAGCTAAAGGTTTACAACCACTTTAACTTTGAAAGAAGTTTCATCCATTTGACTGCCCTGTGTAAACTTTCAGACTGGATAGACAGACACATCTCTATATTCAGTGTTTTCTGCTTTAAGTAAAGGATCTCAAAATATTTAATTGAACAGCCTAAAGTAGCAGTGCCGATATGCAGGAATGTTGCAAGTACCTGCATTAAATCACATGATCCCTGTGAAGTTGCTTGGATCCGAAGCCTTAATTTGAGAATAAGCCCTACTCCTCCTAGTGCTAATCCTTTTTTCCCTGTCTTTCAAATGTCCGAACATTATTGGGCACAACAGAGTACAGTACAGGGGGCTGAGCTTGGGCTGGCTCTAAACTTTTGCCTTGTGCTACCGCAGCATGCATATATGTTGGTGTGCCAATATATTCTGAATGGCACCCCCAGTGCCCTAAAACAAAAGAAGGCTGCAGCACATTGTGCCATGAGACGACTGTGCATTGTGGTGCACGCTTGTCAGGGAGGGGTGAAGGGGTTTGGGCCAATTTTTGGTGGGCTGATGTGCTAGGGTGCTTTGTAAGCTAATTAAACATTTTTAAATGAATGCGCTGTCATAACATACTAATGAAAGATGGGAAGATGGTTATAAAGCCTAAACATTTTTAACCTCAATGCATTCTGTGCATTAAGGTAAAAAATGTTTAAGTAGTAGCATCCCCCCCCCCCCCCCCTTATACCTAACTGAACCCTCATTCGATCCAGCATTGATGCCCATATGCATTGGCTCTCTCCCTTCACTTTCTGGTCTCTCACAGGCTTTTCTGAGGCAACGGGAGCCCTTGGTACCTGCTGCTGTCATTTAAAACCAGTGACAAGGGGTCATGGGTGAGCCGAGCTCTGCTGTCTGTAGACACAGGCAGCAGAGCTTGGGAGTGAGCCTGCACAAGTGTCCCCATAAAAAGTGGCTTCCTATGGGGCGCTCACCAGAGAGGAGGAGCCAGAAGTGCTGGTGGGGAACCCAAGAATAGGTGGTTTGGGGCCACTCTGTGGCTCCATTGCACAGAGCAGGTAAATATAAACCAGTTTTGCATTTTAGAATCACTTGAAAGGGCCTCCATATCGGAATAAAGGTGTTGGTGGATTAACTTTTAATTGTTTGGGCCAAGTTGACCCAAATGAACTATTCCCATTGCTTAATGGTGTGGTAGCTGTGTGCGCTGTAAAATACTGTTGTAGCATTACCTACATATACAGTAGGCTTCGCTGTGTAATGGCAGCAGTACGGATGACTGCTATGTCTGCTGAAGCCGTTCAGGAGAAGTCTTGTATTTTTATTATAGAATACGAGGCTTCCTCTGATTAGCTGAGGTGGAAATTAAGATGTCATCCACCCTTCTCGCCACCTTCAGCAATCCGAGGAACAAACTACCTAAAATAAGAAAACTGTAAATTAGAGCCTGGCTGTACGTAGAACTACCAAGGCATATATAATAGATTTTAAAATGCCTCCTTTTTATCTTGGAAGCATTTTGGGCCATGTCAGGTTCTTAAAGATAGAGCTATAAATCCTCGATGGAATACCACAGTCTAGGTCTGTCTGTTGGAAAAGCAGAGTGTGAACATGTAGTGCATCCACAGGCTGCTAATGATAAGGTGTGAACGGTACTTTATAAATCCTGCACAGTAAGCAGCAAGGCAGCAGTCTACACTATTCCTGTGGGAGTCCAGATCACAGTATTATGATTAACTGATATGGCACTTGGCTCCTCTGGTTTTTAACTTGTGAAACCTAACTCTATTAAGTTCATGGTTTGATGTTTTTTTTTTTTTTTTTTTTTTTTAATCAGTCTCTTTCCACGAGTGAAGCCTTCTATTTTCTCTGCAAAAAAAAAAATAAAGATCTTAGATGTTTCCCACATGCTTTCACATTTTATTTGGGATTACCTTAATTTAAAATTACTGAAGACTTTTTATTTGAATTCCTTACATATTCTTTTTTTTTTTTTTTTTTTTAACAACAAGGAGTGCTTTATTGTGAAAAAAACATAATTACAGGCAGGAAATAAACAGTAATAGTCATTACAAGACAGAGGTCAAGAGCATTACAACACAGCAAAAAGAAATACAAAGCAGTCAATCTACGAGCTGGAAGTCAGGACCAGTGAACAGAACACCCAGCAGCAAAAACAAAACCATAATAAGCCAGATAAAATGAAAGGAAGGGAGAGGGGGGGGGGGGGGTAGAGAAGAGGGGGGAAAGGAGAAAAAAAGGGGAGGGGGGGGGGAAGGGGAACACAATGTTCAAAATCAGTCAGCTGTCCAAGGTGCCCAGACCTTATTATACTTCCAAGGGCAACCCCTGTTCATGTAAGTAAGTTTGTACATGTAAGTAAGTTTGGTACATGCGCATCCACCAACTTAAGCCAGGATGCCACATCCGGGGGGGAGGGGGCAGCCCATTTAAGAAGGATACCTTTTTTTGCATAATACAAAAGGTAGGAGATCAGCAGCTTGGAATGATGCGAGCGCTGATCATCCTCATGGATACCCAGCAATGCCAACTCTGGGGAGACCTGCAGCGATAGCCCCAGCCTGGCGTTGATGGCCCCAAAAACAGCCGCCCAATAAGCAGCTATAACCGGGCAGTCCCAGAACATGTGAAGATAAGACCCCGGGTGGGAACGACAACGAGGGCAAATATCATCCCTGTCAGAATAGATACAATGCAACCTCTCAGGAGTATAGTACACCCTATGAAGGAATTTCACCTGAATCAATTTGTCCCTGGAGGGGATGACCAACCTGGGACCCGCTTCTAAACATTCCTCCCAATCCTCCCGCTCTAATCCAGGGAAGTCAGAGCGCCACTGCAACCTTCCTTACATATTCAAGTATATGAGATTTGGATTTTTTGTTGGTTATGTTCAACTATAAAAGGTTTTTGGATTTCCAAGCATAGCAGAGCTTTCTAGACTGTCGGGGGGGGGGGGGGGGCATAGGATGGGAGGTCAACAGCTGCTGGGTATCCTCATAGAGAAATAGCCTCCCAAACAAACTGCTCATTCACTCTGTATGGGTCAAAGAACCTGTGTGAATGAGCCCTTAACCACTTGACCCCAGGAAGATTTACTGCCCTTCATTACCAGGCTATTTTTTGCGATACGGCACTGCGTTACTTTAACTGACAATTGCACTGTCGTGCTGCACTGTACCCAAATAAAATTTGTCATTTTTATTCCACAAATATAACTTTCTTTTGGTGGTATTTGATCACTGCTGCTTTTTTAATTTTTTGCGTTATAAACAAAAACAGACTGGCAATTTTGAAAAAAAAAAAAAAAAAATCTCTTTCGTTCATTGACGGACACAGCTCCTTATCTTCATGACTATATGGGTTATACTGCGCCCTACAGGAGTAGGAAACTAAGCAGAAAAAAATATGACTACAACTATGGGGCAGTCCCAAGGGTGTACTCCCACTCTCTGCTATAGGTATTCAGTTTTTTTCCGCCTGGTCAGGTGTAAGGACCTAGTTCCTTGCTGGGATCTCTGGTCCTGGCAGTTTTTTTCTTTTTAAATGGAATTTTTTGTTTCCCTCTTTTATTTGTTTAGGACTGGGCGACAAACTAAATAATCTAATTCCTTTAGGGTCCCCTCAGTCGGACCAGCGAGCGTGTGAAGACCAAAGCTCCGCATTAGGTCAGCCGCGACATAGCCCCACTGGACAGGTGCTGGCCTGCGAGTTATACGTCTCGCGAGTGCACATACAAACTGGCTTCGGCCTGAGACGCATCGTTTCCTCCAGGCTGGCAACAACCACATTATGATGGAGCGGTGATCTGTCTGGAGCGGTGCCCACCCTGTTACTGGTGTGGTAAGAAGCTATCCCCCCCCCCTCTACCCCTGGAGGGTTTTATGGTGGACATGGACCCCTCCCTGGGTAGGTCGGACCCTTTTCCTCCTATCCCTCCAAGTCAGCGTTCCCCCTGTCTTGGTGGTCTATTGGAGACCTTTACCCCCCCCCCCCCCCCATCTGCCCGCCCCCCCCCCCTTTCCTGGGGTGGACATGCCTTTTTAGGTCAGCCTGGGGTGTTGCACTGGCACTTGGGGGGGGGGGGGGGGGGATGAGCACGCCGCAGGCGACTGAACTATTGTTCCTCGGGAGAGGGATGAGCCTGGTGGGGGCGCCTGCCTGTGCCCCTTTCCTGTTGGGATAATTTTTTAGGCTGCTGGGGCCCCCTAGAGCCGGCATTTTCTTGTAGCTTTTTATGCTACAGATTGGCGCCCATGTTTGTGTAGCCTTGAGGGACATTTTCTTGTGGTTTCCCATTGAAAATAGAGGCGGCCAGGTTTTTGGAGCCAGATGGGCAGTGATTCAGCGGTAGGAGCCTCTCCTAGGCCTCTAGTGCTAATCCCTGGACATTCCCCTTCCTGATTGCCGCATGATGTGCTGTTAGTCTGGTGCTGGGAGTATGTGACTGGTGGTGAGTCCTATTTGTGGGGTTTTCTTTCTCTCTGCTATTGCAGCGATAGTGCTCTGTGCTGGGCCTTGTGGTGCCACAGCACTGTGTTGTGTCCCTTAAGTGTTCTCCACCTTTTTTTTGTGTGGTTTCCCCTCTCCACTCATGAAGAGTCCCTGGAGCATATTTCATCACCTGATCCCCTCTGAGGCTGCGGGGCCCTCCGGGTCCCAACAACCGACTGCACTGATGGCAGTCCTGGAGTGCTTGGTATCCAAGGTAGATTTGGTCCTGGGCAAACGGGCTAGCAAAAAGCATCCCCTGCCTTTACTTGTTTCCTCTGTCTCATCAGATCCAGAATCTGATTCGGCGGCCATAGATGCGAGTTACCCTTCG
The DNA here is from genome assembly GCF_965119305.1 of Pelophylax lessonae. Taxonomy (NCBI): domain Eukaryota; kingdom Metazoa; phylum Chordata; class Amphibia; order Anura; family Ranidae; genus Pelophylax; species Pelophylax lessonae. The sequence goes on along the minus strand of NC_138773.1, from coordinate 255,052,720 downwards.
GGTCTGCGTCCACGCACCCCGCATTGCTCCGATACTGAGGATGATTCCTCTGCTACTCTAGCCGCACATGGGAAAGGCGCTAGTGGATGCACAGATTATATCAGTGCGGGAAACCTTAAACATGGAGAATGCAGCTAATGAAGCATCGGAGGCACAGGTCACCTTTGGCACCCACAGGTCCTCAAAAGTGGCGAAGGTGTTCCCCTTTCCCGCCTTCTTGAAAAATATTGTCACAAAACAGTGGGGGTGCCCGAAGCATTTTGCAATGCGGCACCCCTATGAGTATTCCCTCCTTAAAAATGGACAGTTCCTCCTGTAGTGGACTCCCTGGTTTCCAGGTTGAATAAAACCACCGTAATCCCGGTTGAAGAGTCCCCGGTCTTCACAGATCCGGCTGATAGGAGGTCGAAGGCTTTGACCAGCCATATGTTCGCTGTGGCTGGTTTCGGCACTTGGTATTTACTATTGCACTGGTGTCGCACGCTATGAGAGAGTGGGCAAAACTTCTATGCTGGGACCTGGAGGGGGGAACCGCTCCCCTCTGCCTTTTCGGAGCTGGCGGATCAGTTGGTCCAAGGGCTACAGTTTGTCTGTGACTCCTCTTTGGATGCTGCTCCCATGATTTCTACACTTTCTGTCTCAGCGGTGGTCCTGTGGCGTATTCTCTGATTAAAATGCCGGTCTGCGGACCAGGCTTCTAAGAAGTCCTTAACCGATCTTCCATTTGTGGGTTATCGCCTGTTTGGAGCTTTCTTGGATGACATCAAAGGCCTCACAGGGGGAAAGAGTACTCTTCTTCCTCAGGCCTCCAAGGGTAAGGAGTCCCGTGGCAGACGAGGGGCCTTTCTTTTCAGCATACAAACGGCCTTTTAGTCCCCCAGGGTCTCAAGACAAGGGATCGAAGCCCTTCAGGGCCTCTCCCGGGGGTTCTAAGAGGTCTTGGTCTGGCAAGCCCCAAGTCGGTTCTGCCAGACCTGCGAACAAGACTTCCTCCACATGAAGGAGCACCCTTGTCTGTAATTGTGGGGGGGGGGCGTCTTCGATGGTTTCCGGGTATGTGGACCTCCCTGATCCAGGACAAGTGGGTCCACTATGTCATTTGCTTCGCCTACAAGTTCGAGTTTCGATCATACCCTCAGGAAAGGTTCTTCCCTTCTAAACCTGCACTTGTCCCCGGATTGGTTAGGGTTCAAGGGGATTGTTCCGGTTCCGATATCGGAATGTTTTCAGGGTTTTTACTCAAACCTGTTTACAGTTCCCAGGAAGGAAGGCAAGGTGCGTCCCATTCTTGACCTCAAGGCGCTAAACTGCTTTGTGTGGGTACAGAAGTTCCGAATGGAATCCATTTGCACGGTAGCGGCGTCCCTACATCAGGAGAATTTCCTCGCCTCCATCGACCTCAAGGATGCCTACCTTCACATCCCAATATATGCCGCCCACCAGTGCTGCCTCCGCTTTGCCACGGGTGAGGATTATTATCAATTTGTGGTGTTACTCTTTGGTCTGATCTCCGCTGCACGGGTAATCACAAAAGTATTGGCCCTGATGCTAGCATTGCTGCGTCAGCAGGGGATAGCGGTACTGGGGTATCTGGATGATCTGGTTTTGCGAGCAGAGTCTTCGACTGTTCTGTAGGACAACTTGGAGATTACTCTGAAAGGAGTTTGGTTGGATTCTGAATCTTTAGAAGTCTGCTCTGGTTCCTTCCACAAGTCTGGACTATCTGGGTCTGACGCTGTACTCGGCCTCAGCCTCAGCCAGTGTTTCTTCCTCAGGAAAAACTTCAGAAATTGCAGGAGGCAATTTCGCTTCTGCTATCCAGCAGACGCTCATTTCTTCAGACTTGCATGAGGGTGCTGGGCCTGATGGGGGTCTACCTTCGAGGTGGCTCCATTTGCACAATTCCACACACTGCAAAAGGATATTCTGGTGCAATGGAACAAGGATTCTCAGTCTCTAGACAATCTGATCCTGTTGGGCCAGAGTACGTGGGGGTCCCTGGTTTGGTGGCTTCATTCTCCGGCACTTCGTCAGGGAAAATCATTTCTTCCCCTGTACTGGACGGTTGTCACCATGGACACCAGCCTGTCCGTGTAGGGAGGCATCCTTGGCACAGAGTGTGCTCAGGGGGTCTGGACTATGGAAGAGTCCAGACTACTGAGCAATGTACTGGGGCTCCGAGCAATCAGACTTTGTCTGGATCATTGGCCAAGTCATCTCCGGGGGTGTCAAAGAACAGATTCAATCAGACAATGCCACGGTCGTGGCCTATGTCAATCACCAAGGGGGCACAAATGGTGTCCTTGGGGCTCGGGAAGTAGCTGGCATTCTGAGGTGGGCAGAATGAATCATTCCAGCCTTCTGTTATACGCATTCCATGAGTGGAAAATTGTCAGGCGGATTACCTCTGTTCGCAGGCAATAGACAAGGGGGAATGGTCACTTCATCTGGAGGTGTTACATCAGTTATGTTTGCGGTGGGGTACTCCCAAGGTGGATCTGTTGGCCTCTCGCCTCAACAGGAAAGTGCAGAGGTTTGTGGCACCGTCTCGGAATCCTCTAGTCCACTCCACAGACGCATTAGTGGCTCCTTGGAGTCAGAATCGACTGATATACACCTTTCCTCTTCTCAAGCTTCTGCCGAAACACCTGTGCAGGATCAAGGCAGAAGGGATTCCGGTCATCCTAGTGGCTCCAGACTGGCCTCACCCGTCTTGGTACGCCGATCTAGTACGGCTGGTCACCGATGCTCCTTGGAGACTTCCTCTCAGGGAAGTTCTGTTGTCCCAAGGGCCAATCTTCAATTCGGCTTTACAGTTGCTGGCTTTGAGGGCTTGGCTGTTGAAAGCCAGGTGCTGAAGGATAGAGGGTTGTCTGAATCTGTGATTTCTACTCTGTTAAATGCTGGAAACTCTACTTCTAGGAAGATTTACCATCATACTTGGGAAGTTGTACATTGCATGGTGTGAACCCCTCAGGGTTCACCCTCGCTCACTTTCCGTGACTCGGAACTTGGCTTTCCTCCAATGAGGGGTTGAGCAGCGCCTGGCCTTGAGTACCATCAAAGGCCAGGTCTCGGCCTTGGTGGTTTTCTTTTAAGGTCCATTGGCCACACATTCCTTGGTGCGTATTTTTATCCAGGGAGTTAGACACTTGGTTCCTCCAGTGCGGTCTCCGTTGCCGCCGTGAGATCTCAATTTGGTGTTGTCGGTTCTCCATGAGCCTCCCTTTGAAAATTTACGGGAGGTTCCCCTACTTACCATATCCCAGAAGGTGGCCTTTTTCATGACTATCACTTCTGCGCTCATGTTTAATACTGCTCTGGGACATCCTAATGGTTAATAGGATTCTGGAGCTGTGTCCGTCAATGAACGAAAGAAAAAATGGGATTTTTGACTTACTGTAAAATCTTTTTCTCTGATCATTGACAGACACAGCTCCCACCTCTCTATTGGGTTGGGTTATTTTTCTTCTGACACTGCTTGCAACAAAACTGAATGCCTATAGAAGTGTGTATATCCTCGGAGACTGTCCCATAAGCGTGGTAAAGCTTTTTCCTGCCTAGTGTCCTTCTCCTGTAGGGGGCAGCATATCTCAATGGTTAAGATTCTGGAGCTGTGTCCGTCAATGAACTAAAGAGAAAAGTATTTTATGGTAAGTCAAAAATCCAATTTTTTTCTGCAGTAACTTTTTCATTATCTAAAGAAGTACGAGATTGGTAAAATAACAAACCCTCACACATCTCCATGCTGTAGTATCGGTGTCCCAAGTGCAGCTGTCCCACGCTTGCTCCAACACTGAGAAATAATCAATCACATGTCCACGGTTTGCCCTCTATCTGCTCTTTGCGGAGAGCAGTAATGGTTAGTCACTGTTCTCCGCTCTGCTCGTCTGGCGATCACTGGAATGCCAGGCTGGGGAGGGGGTTGGGCGCCTCTGGTTGTGGCATTCAGCTATGCACTGAAAGGTGGAGCCAGCTGTCGCTCAGTTAGCTAGGTGGATCTCAACCATTTTGTTGGAATGCTTACAAAGGCTGGGACAGCTCTTCCCCTTTAGCTGTTAGCAGGCAATAGCTGCTATAAGCACTCTGAAGATTGAAAGTAAGTGTACACCTGTGATCCAAGAGAGGATTATGGCATAAAAAGCGTTGGCCATACTTCTCGGTTAAGTTATCAATTTAAATAACTGATCAGTAGAAGGTTACACATGGCTTGAGTAAAAGGTTTTTGCTTAAAACGGTACAGTTGCTTTTGTTCTTTGAATGTTGTACATTATGGATAATTTTTTATGTAAATTAATTTGCATTATTTGGATATCATATACAGTATCTCACAAGTGAGTACACCCCTCACATTTTTGTAACTGTTTTATTCTATCTTTTCATGTGACAACACTAAAGAAATGACACTTTGCTACAATGTAAAGTAGTGAATGTACAGCTTGTATAACAGTGTGTTTTCTGTCCCCTCAAAATAACTCAACACACAGCCTTTAATGTCTAAACCGCTGGCAACAAAAGTGAGCACACCCCTAATCAAAAATGTCCAAATTCTGCCCAATTAGCTATTTTCCCTCCCGGTGTCCTTTGACTCATTAGTGTTACAAAGTATCAGGTGTGAATGGGGAGTAGGTGTGGTAAATTTGCTGTTTTCGCTCTCACACTCACATACTGGTCACTGGAAGTTCAGCATTGCACCTCATGGCAAAGAGCTCTTTGAGGATCTTAAAAAAAGAATTGTTGCTTAATTTGCTTTACATAAATATGGCGTAGGCTGTAAGAAGATTGCCACGACCCTAAAACTGAGCTGCAGCACAGTGGCCAAGACCATACAGCGATTTAACAAGGCAGGTTCCACTCAGAACAGGCCTCACCATGGTTGACCAAAGAAATTGTGTGCACATAATCAGCTAATGAAGGGGGGGGGGGGGGTGTGTATCGCGCTTCAGGGAAAACTAAAAGATGGTGTTCACTCGATAGTGATAATAAAAATCAATGTGCATATAAAAATAATATAATATAACTTCTGTGATTATTGTCCAAAATCAATCCACAATTATTACGCACTTAGATATGTGAATGAATAAGCAGTAATGGTGACAGCACTTCCAAAATATATATATATATATATATATATATATATATATATATATATATATATATATATATGTGTGTGTGTGTATATGTATGTGTGTGTATATATATATATATATATGTGTGTGTTCTAGTGCTATATTGACAATCAATTATACTTTAAAAGAATACATTAGCGGTGAATAAAGTGACAGGTGCTCATAGATTGCAAACAGATACAGATAAGTATCTATAAAGTGTCCCAGTAATGTCCAAATCATGTGACCCGCACACGCAGTGTTTCTTCTTATTTATCTTCGTTGTTCCACCTCCACCTTACACCAGATATTTGTGGGGGTGCATCTTACTCCTTAACCCCCTACGGGGGTATTAGCCTCTCACCTCAAACTGAACAGGAATGCGCCTTATGATATATTATGGCTCTCCTTTTCCAATCCTTCTCCAAACCCACTTCACATATGGGGGATGGTGATAGCCTGTTCTCTGGATCGGGGCAAGTAATCTCTGGAAAAAAAAGTGCTTATATAGTGCAGTATTTTCGTAAAAACATTTATTGAAAAGAATATATATAATGCACTCACACATAAAAGGGGGGTTTAAGAGCATACAGACGAGTACAGCTATCCTGCGGACTGTCTCTCCGCTTCCAACGTCGCTTCCGGTATACCGCCCTACGTGTTACGCCACTTCCGGTCACGTGGCTTCTTCAGGGGGTCTTAATCATAATCCGCGTCGTATCCAGAGGTTGTCTTTGGGAAATAGACGTATGGAGTGCTGGCAGCATTGCTGCAGAGGTTGAAGGGGTGGGGGATCAGCCTGTCAGTGCTCATACCATACGCCGCACACTGCATCAAATTGGTCTTCATGGCTGTCGTCCCAAAAGGAAAGCCTCTTCTAAAGATGATGCACAAGAAAGTTTGCAAACAGTTCACTGAAGACAAGCAGACTAAGGACATGGATTACTAGAACCATGTCCTGTGGTCTGATGAGACCAAGATAACTTATTTGGTTCAGATGGTTTCAAGCGTGTGTGGCGGCAACCAGGTGAGGAGTACAAAGACAAGTGTGTCTTGCCTACAGTCAAGCATGGTGGTGGGAGTGTCATGGTCTGGGGCTGCATTAGTGTTGCTGACAATGGGGAGCTACAGTTTGGAACCATGAATGCCAACATGTACTGTGACATACTGAAGCAGAACATGACCCCCTCCCTTCGCAGACTGGGCCACAGGGCAGTATTTCAACATAACGACCCCAAACACACCTCCAAGACGACCGCTGCCTGGCTAATGAAGCGGAGGTTAAAGGTGATGGACTGGCAAAGCATGTTTCCAGACCTAAACCCTATTGAGCATCTGTGGGGCATCCTCAAACGGAAGGTGAAGGAGCTCAAGGTCTCTAACATCCACCAGCTCAGTGATATTGTCATGAAGGAGTGGAAGAGGACTCCAGCGGCAACCTGTGAAGCTCTGGTGAACTCCATGCCCAAGAGAGTTAAGGCAGTGCTGGAAAATAATGGTGGCCACACTAAATATTGACACTTTGGGCCCAATTTGGACATTTTCACTTAGGGGTGTACTCACTTTTGTTGCCAGCTGTGTAGACATTAATGGCCGTGTTGAGTTATTTTGAGGGGACAGCAAATTTACGTTATACAAGCTGAATACTCTACTTTACATTGTAGCAAAGTGTCATTTCTTCAGTATTGTCACATGAAAAGATTTTACAAAAATGTGAAGGGTCTACTCACTTTTGCGAGATACTATACATTATATATATATATATATATATATATATATATTAGTGGTGCACCGAAATTTCAGCAACCGAAATTTGCGGCAGAAAATGGGCTTATTCCATTTCGGGCTGAAAATGGGTTAAAGATGGCCACTGCGGGCGCAGAGCAGGTTTCAAAAGACCCCCCTCTGGCCGGCAGCCCGCCTCCCGGTGATGTCACTACTATTACGATGTGCATGAATGAACTAACACACCGGTCGGGCGGGCGAGTGGCCGGCAATAGCTGTAACTAAGTGAGCGCTTCACTTCCCTATCCGGCGGGTATCTCCTCTGACAGGGAAGTGAAGGGGTCACATAGTTCTACCTATTAGCGGCCGCTCGCCCGCACGGTGTGTTAGTTCATTCATGCACATCGTAGTAGAAGTGACATCACAGGGAGGCGGGCCGCCGGCCAGAGGCGGGTCTTTTGAAAGGAAGGACACAGGAGGAGCTGAGAGGAAGGAGATTGTATCCTTGGGATGGGGAGGGACGCTGAGGCAGTGGGGGGGGGGGGGGGGGGGGAGAGGAGGCGAGCATACCAATGGTATTAGTATTATGCAGCATGAGGGGGTTAATGTATTGTCACTGCTGGTCACTGATGCATTAGTGACTGACCAGTGGCAGTTAATTAACTCCTTTGTGCTGCATTAGTGCAAGCAGTATCAGTGCAACCAGTGTTAATTAACACTGATACTGGTTGCACTAATGCAGCACAAAGGGGTTAATTAACTGCCACTGGTCGGTCACTAATGCATGAGTGACCAGCAGTGGCAATGCATTAACCCCCTCATGCTGCATAATACAAATACAATTGGTAATTAAATTAACCTCTTGCCAACCCGTCACAGTACATATACTGCAACAGGGTGGCAGCTACAGGTGTACGTCGCTGCCTGTTTTTGGTGTATGCCCCTGTTCTATTTTAAAATCATTTGGGGGGAAAAAGTCATTTTTGGTTTCGGTTTTCGGCCAAGGGCATCCTGCATTTTCGGCTTCGGCCCAGAATTCATTTCGGTGCATCCCGAATATATAAATATAAAAATACACACACACACACACACACACACACACACACACACACACACACACACACACACACACACACACACACACACACACACACACACACACACACACACACACACACACACACACACACACACACACACACACACACACACACACACACACACACACACACACACACACACACACACACACACACACACACACACACACACACACACACACACACACACACACACACACACACACACACACACACACACACACACACACACACACACACACACACACACACACACACACTGTGCCTGCTTTCAGTCATTGTGGGCATTTACAAAACTGGTGTCTGTGAATCCCCATTGGGCTTCGCGGACCCAGCTTTAAAAATCCTTAACTGCTGCGTTGTCTGCTGGGGTGCCAACCCCAGTTTCATGCCATTTGTCATGCAGAGGTATGTCAGAATTCTAAAGAATCTTAGATCCTCTTTGTGAATTCCCCTGGGTTTTTTGTCCTAGGTGTAGGTCAGCCTAATGTCAGGTTTTCCTTTTAATATGAATTTATTTATTACTTATTCATGCTATTTTTTTTTTTATAATTGTATATCAAATTGTTTAACGTATACTCAAAAATAAGAAATCTCTCTGGGACCAATTAGAAGAACATGTTCCACTATTATTAAGTTGTACCATGTATCTTAAGAGTAGAGAGCCTTTTTGTTATACTTTGAAGTCACAAAAACCACTTTCACTGCAACGTACCTTACAGAAAAAGAATACCGTTAAGTAGTGAAAAAAGATTTCTACATTTTCTTAGCCTATTTTGATCTTTACTTTCTACAGACAGATTTCTCTAACTGTAAAATGTATTTTTCCTGCTACTAAAAGTCTTGTTTTTTTTTTTTTTTCTTTTAGGTTCTGCAGAGAGTGCATATGCAAAGAGTCATGATAAGTACCTTGTTGCCCTAAAGGGCTCTGGCCTGGCCTTTCCTGAAGAAAAACCCTCCAGCGGGACTCCAGATCAGTCACCGAGTACAAGTGCTTTATCAGGTCACTGACCTATTTATACTTTACTGATTTCTTTAACCACTTGCTTACTGGGCGCATATACCCCTTCCTGCCCAGGCCAATTTTCAGCTTTGAGCACTTTGAATGAAAATTGAACGGTCAAGCTACACTATACCCATATGAAACTTATCATTTTTTTCACACACAGTTTTCTTTTGGTAGTAGTAGTATTTAATGGGTTTTTTATTTATTTTTTCTCTACAAGCAAAAAAAAAAATGTTTTAATAGTTTGTTATAAAATTTTCCAGGCAGGTAATTTTTCTTCTTCATTGATGTGCGCTGATGAGGCTGCCCTGATGTGCGCTGATGAGGCTGCCCTGATGTGCGCTGATGAGGCTGCCCTGATGTGCGCTGATGAGGCTGCCCTGATGTGCGCTGTTGAGGCTGCCCTGATGTGCGGCACTGATGGGCACTGTTAGCTGACAGCTGATCACGTGGTAAAGTACCAGGATCGGCCCTTTACACAGATCTGTGATCAGCCGAGTCTCAAGGACTCTGTGATCACAGAGCGCGCCGCCAGCTTGTTGATCACAGGGGGCGCGTGAGAACAGGAGGATGTCCATGTATGTCGTCTTGGCATTTTAGGCCTGCACTGTTGATGTCTCTTGGCTGTAGCATGGGCAGAAGTGGTTTAAAAAAAAAAAAAGCAGCATACCTAAAGCTCCACTCCTAGGTTGTAAGCTCTAACGAGAAGGGCCCTCTGATTCCTCCTGTATTGAATTGTATTGTAACTACTGTCTACCCTCATGTTGTAAAGCCCTGTGCAAACTGTTGCCCTTTTATAAATACTGTATAATAATAATAACTCTGGGATTTGCAAGTATTATTCAACTAGCAGTATATGTACATGTGTATTCTCACGTGAATCCGGGTGTGCTTTGTGTATTTTGTTCCAGATCTTTGTAGTTATCTAGTATGCAGCTTTGCCTCTGTGCGGGAGCTTCCTGTAATAAAGACTGGTCACTGCTGCTCTTAACTTGTGCAAGTTGATTGGTTTTGAATCTGCTCCCTCCTGTAGTTTTTTGAAGGCAACCTGTAGTGGGAGGAGCTGCTGGGTCCTTTCTTCAGCTCTACTCTCTGCACAGGCAACACAGCGATGATGTCACTGTTTTTTTTTTTTTTTTTTTTTTTTTTTTTTTTACAAGGCAAAGTTTGGATTTGCAGGTATTTGGTGCACAATAAGTGGGTTTGTATCCTTTTTGGGTATTAACTTCTTTTAGGGTCCATGCACACTAGGCTTATAAAACGCTGCTTCTACAGGAGTTTTGCGTTTTTGCCTGTACAAGCAGCTCAATGTTATCCTATGTCAAGGCTCGACTAATCCCAGGTGCTAGGTCGCCATGGCGACTAGAAATTGCATCCTGGCGCCTGGGCTTTTGTCAGCTTAGGACGCTACCTTTTGTTTGATGCATTTTTGGAGGCTGTTGCGTGAAGTTCTAATCTATTCTGGTTTAGTTAGGGCCAGTTAGCTTGTTGCGGTTGTTCTCACCTCCTATTGAGTGCTTGGGACATCCCTGTCATAATGGAGATGAAGATACCCGGTGTCTGGGTACAAATTAATAAATAGTATTTCTCTATCATTCATTGACCGACACAGCTCCTGATTCTTCTTGACCATTGGGTTATACTGCCCCCTGCAGGAGTTGGACACTAGGCAGGAAAAAGCTGGACTACGCCTATGGGCAGTCCCAGGAGGTATACACCCACACTCAGCTATAGGCACTCAGTTTTTTTTCCTGCCTAGTCAGGAGTAAGGACCTAGTTCCTTGCTGGGATCTCTGGTCCTGGCGATTTTTTTTTTTTCTTTTTAAATGGATAATCTAGATCCATAGGGTCCCTTCAGTCTGGCCAGCGAGCGCGTGCAGACTGAAGCTTCACGCTAGGTCGGCCGCGACATAGCCCCACTGGACGGGGTTCTGGCCTATGAGTTAAATGTCTAGCGAGGATGCATACGACCTAGCCTCGGCCTGAGTAGCAGCGTTTCTTCTGGCCGACAGCACCCACATTACAATGGAGTGGTGGTCTGTCCAGAGCAGTGCCCACCCTGTTCCAGTTATGGTAAGTATTTGTCTCCCCTCTACTCCTGGAGGGTTTTGGGGTGGACGTGGGCCCCTCCCTGTGACGGTGGGACACCTGGGCTCCCCCCCCAGCCCCTCTAAAATTTTGGTGGTCACTGTGGGACTTTTTGCCCCCCCCCCCCCCCCCCCTCCCTGGGTAAGGTTAGGAACTGGCTGTTGCCACATGCTCTTAAGGGGGGCTGGTTAGAGTTGCTGCTGACTGGGTTTTTCCTGGTGTGCAACAGGGGGTTGAGCCGGGTTCCCTGAGGCATCCGCGGGTATGCGCCTCACGCGCCTGCATTCTGGCAAAAATTTAGGCTGCGGCTTTACGGCCTACTAGTCGGAAACTACATGAGGGTGCCTGAAGCCACTGCCTCCTTTTTGTGCATCCGCCCTCCCCTCAGCTGTCCCTGGATGGTCGGCTCCACAGGGGCTCGCGTCCAAGCGGCTGGGCACCCACAAAAATGTAGGCGGTCTGGCCGAGTCGGGCACCTCTGTTGCAGGGTGGCCCTAGTGCGTTCAACTGAAGCCCCCACTCTTCCTTTGGGCATCTGCTGGGCTGGGATCCGTGCACTATGATCCGTATATCTGGACATAGTGATGTATAAAAAAGATATGCCAATAGATATCAGTACCAATTAATATACACATATCTAGTGACTAAATTTTTTCCCTGCATATGGAATCTAGCAGCGCCAGACCCATTAGCTATTCCCAAAATCTTCATACTTCCCTTTTTAGGGTAAGTATTTGGGTGGGCAGCAGCACCATTTATATTTCCATTTACTTAATGTGTACACTTTGCGCGGGATTATATTCATTCATTCTCTATGCCTTGGATGTGGTCTGGGCAATTAGGGTGTACCTAGCAGCTACGAAGTCTTTTAGGAAGTCACTCTTTGTGCTCAAGGACGGACCTCACAAAGGCAGACGGTGGTTCAGGCCTATTGCATTAGTGGTCACATTCCTCCTTTCCCTGTCAAAGAGCACTCTACTGGGATGCTTAGTGTCTCCAGGGCTTCTTTCATCAAGCGTCAGTGACGCAGGTTTGCAAGGCGACAACCTGGTTGTCGGTGCACACTTTTACAACATGTTTATAAAGTGGATGTGTTGGCATCTACGGATGCTTCTTTTGGCCGCATGGTTTTGCTGGCTGCTGTTTATAGTTGAGCTTCATGTTACCTGGTTGGAAGTTTTAGCCTCCTAAGGGGTTAATATAGCCCTTGCTTTTAAACAGTCAGGGGTGAGCAATTCCTTGTTCACACACCTGAATAATGAACAATGTGTAAGGGAATATTTATTTCCTAAAGGTGATAGCAAGTAAAGTGCATAGTGCTAGATAAAATAAACTATAATATATTGGTGCATAATTATATAAAAAAAATATGTTAAGATGATCAGAATATTCAAAATATTAAACAAGTCCCAAAATGAAATTCCTTTGTGATCTCGTGCAAAAAAAGTGTCCTTATAAGGTTTCTCCAGTATTTAAAGTGCTGGTATAATCAGCATAGCTTGTAGCATAAGGGGTGCACACTCACCGGATAAGGTGGGTCTTGAGTGCCATATAGCAACAAGACCTTGCGAGCTTGTGGCTTCCCCAGCCTATAGGCGACTGCTGGTCTCTGTAGTTCACTATGGTCCTTAACTCCTGGAATTGGGAACCGATCGTCCAGGTCCAACTCGAGAGGGGACAAAAAAAGAGCTCCAATAGTGCAGCACAGTTTTAAAATTTGATGATTTATTAAGGTTTGCCGAAAAAAAATAATATACAGAGTAAAAAGCAGAGTAAAACAAATGCACATCCGCTATGGGTGACTGCCTGGGAATGGAGAGCGGCGACTGCCGGTTTGCGTCCCACCTGGCTACCCGGAAGCGTGCGGCGTCCGGTCCACCTGACGTCCACCTTTGCGTCCCACCAGGCTACCTGGAAGCGTGCGGCGTGCGTTCCACCTGACGCGCATTTCGTCAGAGCGTAATGACGTCATCACGCTCTGAAGATGTCATTACGCTCTGACGAAACGCGCGTCAGGTGGAACGCATGCCGCACGCTTCCGGGTAGCCTGGTGGGGCTAGGGTATATACTTATATAGTATATATATTTTACTTCATGTTACCCAGTTGACTATGGTTAGCCTTGGGAATTTATTTCTGCTTTTTTCCTACCCCTCATGTTTAATCCTGCTTTGGGACGTTCCAATAGTTGGGAAGATCAGGAGCTGTGTCCGTCAAGGAAGGAAAGAGAAAATGGGATTTTTGACTTCCCGTAAAATCCATTTCTCTGATGTTCATTGATGGACACAGCACCCACCCCTCTGTGGAGTTGGCTTTCTTCTGACACTGCTTGTAACAAAACTGAGTGCCTATAGCTGAGCGTGGGTGTATATACCCCCTGGGACTGCCCATAGGCGTAGTCAAGCCTTTTCCTGCCTAATGTCCTGCTCATGTAGGGGGCAGTATAACCCAATGGTTAAGAAGAATCAGGAGCTTTGTCCATCAATGAACATCAGAGAAATGTTTTTTACAGTAAGTCAAAAATCTAAATTTTTGGTTTGTCTTTTTTAAATACTTCTCTTGGAGTACACCACAGCACATAGGGATTCCACCCTTGTGCCCTATGGTTTGACTTGCTACAAAAACAGAAGCCTTGCCCAAAGGGAAGGGGTTATACCTAGGAGGGGATTTCCTTTTTGCCAGTGTCCACTTTAAGGTGGCAGCATAGCTCTCTCATGATAGAGATGAAGATACCCTGTGTCCTGTGATGTACTCCAAAAAAGGATTTTACAGGCAACCAAAAATATACTTTTTGTTTTTCAAGCAAGCTGTTATTGGGTTGTCAATAATAACGTATATTTATTGCTATTATGATTCTGATATAAAATGAATGTATGCTGTGAATATACATGTTCTGTAACTACCATTGGTAACCACATTCTGAACACCCTAGTTGCCTGCCTACCTACCATGCTGCCTTTTTGCTGCCATGCTTTTTGAGTTGCTGACCAGGAACAAAAATGTAAGTCGGAGGGAAGTCAAATCAGAACTTCTTACCTACATACTTGTTCAGGATCAGTGACTTAATGCTCTGAAGAAAGAGTTCGGAAACATCCAGGTAACTAGAATTTCCAGGAGAGGTTAGTTGTGGTCGCCTCCATATCTCTCTGATGGCTGATATGATTTGAAAGCTTGCACAGTGGTATGCAAGTTTTTTTTTCTTGGTACACATCTATGGTGTGTTGAGAGAAGTATACCTTTCACCACATCATCCAGTTAGACTTAACCTAATAAATGATGACAATATAATTCCGCTATCCATGACAAATAGCAAGAAGTCCCTGCTGCTGGCTATTGTATTTAAGCAGCCACGACAGCCTGACTAAAATGCGCACAATTTTCTACCCGGTTCCTTTTTGTTTTTGTTTTTTTTTTTGTTTATTTTCCCCCTACATGCTGTCAAGCTTGGTGGTGCCAATGGTCATCCATGTCTCAAATTTTGGCTGATTAAGCAGGAATTGTATGATGTCTAACCAGATTCTTGCATGCCACAGATCTTGTTTGGAAGCTTGTGCCCCATGGTTTTCACACAGCTCATTTGTTTTGCAGAGACTGCAGGTACACAAGGGGCAACAGCTGCATCTGATTCTTCAGACGAGGTTAGTAATTAGCAATTCTCATTCAAAGCAAGCCATGTGTGTGTGTGTGTGTGTGTGTGTGTGTGTGTGTGTGTGTGTGTGTGTGTGTGTGTTTTTCTAGAACTCCCTACCAATAAACATCAAATGTAGAGAGGTCTGAAATGAACTTTTCCCCTTGAAATCGCTTAGGGCTCATTTACACATGGTGCAGTTACCTGCATTTTTCCACACTGGATCATGGTAGGTCACCACTGTTCACACCACAGTGCTGGATTGATGTAAAGTACAGGAAAACACAGTATGTTTTTCCACAGCACAGATTACTTCCAATAAAGTACATGAAAAAGGTTATTCGCACCTTATGTGATAAAAGACAAGTATTGGCTGCTTCACAGTGCTGCTTCACTGGTCACAAGCAGAAAGCTAAAACAGATAGTTTTAGCGTGCATCTGTGAATGTACCCTCCATTCTTCTCTTTGTTGGTGCCCATATACAGAGCATTGGTCATGTTTTTAGCTGAATGATGTTGGTGATAGTGATGTTTGGGGCAGTCGATTCTTCTAAACTTTTCCTGCCCTTTATCCGAGACCATGTGACCAATCTGCCAGCATTTGGTTATGCAACCAGCTCATGTGGCACTAGAGCCCTGTACACATACTGAAAATCAGTCCATTCAGCAGGAACTGGACGACTTTCGGGGATGTGTGTACCGCTGTCTATTCAGCAGAAGCCATTCTAACTACCAGCTTCTGTTGAATGGTCTTGCTGGAAAACCAGCATTCAATCAGCGCATTCTGACGGGGGTAGGTGAAATGAAGAGTAAAATTACCCATGTATAGCCAGCATAAGCATTTCAAAATTTTGGGGAGAAGGGAAGGGGTGTACTTCTGACCTCTGTGTACATCTGACGCCAATTATTTAGGGACTCAACATCCATCCTGTGTGCTTGTTCAAGTCAGTTACTCTTTCGAGTAAAGCCAAAATCAGGACCATCCCTGAGCCTGCAGTTGTTTTAAAGCTCAGGTGCAGCCAAAATAATAAAAAAAGAAAACCCCAAATATCACAAGGGACACAAAAAAAAAAAAAACACAAGTGGCATAACTTGGTAAGTGGAGTCTGTCCCATGTGCTGATGACTCTTCTATTAGGTGAAATTCTCTTTTCTCTTTTGTTCGACGGACACAGCGATCCTTAAATCCTAACTAGTGGCTTATATTGCCTCCTCCAGGAGTAGGAATAGGCAGAACAAAAAACACCCTGCTGCGCCCATGGGCCATCCCTAGCTGGTATATAACCCCCCTCTCTGCTCTAGGTAATCAGTTTATATTGGTCTAGTCAGGAGAAAGGACCTAGGCTCCCGGCTGGGATCTCTGGTCCTAGCAATTTTCTCCTTCCTTACATCTTTTTTGTTTTTCTCTCCGGAGATCTACAATCAATTGCCAGGCTGGGACAGGTTGGATAATCTAGATCCAGCAGTCCCCTCAGCCCAGCCAGCAAGTACATGTAGACCACAGCTACGCGCTAGGTCAGCCAATACTTAGCCTCCGGGACAGTGTCTGGCCCGCGAGTTAAACACCTTGCAGTGTCACATACGACCGGGCTTTGGTCTGAGTAGCAGCGGTCCCTTGGCCGACAGCTCCTCTATTTCGGTGGTGAGGAGTTCTTTCTGAAGCGTTACCTGCACCATGGAAGGGTAAGTACAGCCCCCTTCTCCCCTTTTGGTTGTTTTCTTTGGGGTGGATGCGGGTAACCTCCAGGGACAGTTGGACCTGCCTGCAGGTTCCCTGCTCCTGTCCTTTAAATCCCTTACTGAGCTGGGCTTCCCCCACTCCCATTCCCCCCTTACTGAACCTGAAGACTGGTGGGGGTCCCAGGGTAGAGAGTGCAGCAGAGACCCCTGGGGTCTCCCCCGCTATCCCCCACTCTGTAAGGGTCCTTGGATAGTGTGTGTCCCGCCCTGGTAGTCTAAAGGGGTCCCAGTGTAGGAGACCACTAGGTGCATGCCCCGCTGTTTGAAGTGTGGGTATAGTGCAGGGGGGTCCCAGTGCAGAGACCGGTGCAAAATGCAAAGCAGAGTCTCCCCTAAACATGTGTCCTACCTTCAGGGGGGTGGTCCCCTTGCAGAGGATGCAGCGTTGCAAAGGGTGTAGGAAAGATCCTAGCAGCTTGCTTCAGTGTTTGTAGCTGATGGTGGCCATTTTCCCTTAGTCTAGCTGTTCTCCGGCTGGCGGCCATGTCGTCACGGGTCCATTTTCCCTTAGTCTGGGAGATGCTGGAGACAAGTGAAGCCTCGTGGGGATGCTGAAGCTGCTCCTCTTACTCTCCCTGTGCCCGGGATATATGAACAGGGATAGGGTCCATGATGATGCTGGGTTTGAATTCTCAGGGCTCCTATGAATGGTAGAGTGAGTCTTTGGGGGTTCCTGTTATCTCTTCATCTCCTGATTGGTGCCTTGAGGGGATCCTTTAGTGGTGCCAAAAGATCATTTTTGTACTGCAAGGTCTTTATTTCCTTTTGGAGCCTCAGGCAGGACCCTCGGAACCCTAGCTTCCCATGGTTGCTCCGACAGTGGTCCTGCAGTCCTTAGGGATAGACCAATATGGTTTTATTTTTCAGGGCCGATACAGATATTTTGGTCACTAAGTATCGGTATCAGCCGATATGGGCCGATTTATTTTGTACATTTAAAGTTTTGAAAAAAAAAAAAAAGAAATTGACACCAATCTGGTACTGAACATGTGGGGTAGGTCTTTTAGCTGTAATGTGCAGTCTTCCTTCCCTCCCTGCCTGCCAGGAATCCCGTGTGAACCTAGTTTAGTGTCATTAAAATCCTAGAATCCACTTTATCAGTGTTTTATATAATGCCAAGTGTGTGTTTTTGTAATAGAATAGTGGGAAGGTAGGTTATATCGCTGTTCCGGGCTCTCCTTGCTTGTCTCCCACTCTGCTGTTTTCTCCTCTCATAGCTGTCAGAGGAGAATCTCAGCCCCTCCCATCTGCAGTGTACACAGAAGCACTGGGTATTAGATTAGAATAGTGTGAAATACCTTTGTTATATCGACCTTCCGGGCTCAGCTAATCTCCCGCTCTGCTGTCCTCTCCTCCCCTACTGACAGCTGGGGGTCACGGAAGGGCTGAGCGGTGATGTAATGAAGGTATTTCACACTATTAGATTACAAAAACACACACTGGACATTATATAAAACACTAATAAAGTGAATGCTAGGATTTTACATACACTAATATTACATACAGTAATATCGGTAACATCAGCCAGTTCCAGGGCCGATACCGATATATCGGTAAAAGGTAATATCGGCCCTCCCGATAATCGGTTGATCCCTAGTCCTTAGTGTCCCGTGTGGGAAAAGGCCCAGGAGGAAACGTCCCCTGCCTTCCTCCTGCTCAGGCTGTCCCATCTGATTCTGAGGCTGATGCCCCTTTGGACGTGG
Source organism: Pelophylax lessonae (assembly GCF_965119305.1). Taxonomy (NCBI): domain Eukaryota; kingdom Metazoa; phylum Chordata; class Amphibia; order Anura; family Ranidae; genus Pelophylax; species Pelophylax lessonae. The sequence goes on along the minus strand of NC_138773.1, from coordinate 255,034,625 downwards.
CCCGTCCAGGGGGATTTAATATCACACCCCCTGGTTCATCCGATAGTGAGGTTGATTCCTCTATGATCACAGCAGCGAATGGAAAAACTGCTGGTAGACCCACTTATCACTGCAGTGCATGAGACTTTAAAAATGGAGGATGCGGCTGATGTAGCCACTAACGTGGCTGTGTCGTTTGGTACGTACAAGTCTCATTGTACTCCAAAGGGGTTTCCTTATGTGCCTTATTTTGACAGGTTTTCCTGTAAGGAATGGTAACAACCAAAATTGCCCTTTGTGGCCCCCAAACGTTTTGCTGTATGTTACCCTTTTGCGGAGCCCCTTTTAAAAAAGTGGGCTAGTCCACTAGTGGTGGACCCTCCTGTTTCCAGGTTGAATAAAGCAACCATATTCCTAGTAGAGGAATCCACGTCCTTTAAGGACCCGGCTGACAAAGCCAAGGCTTTGGCACGCAGCATGTTTACTATGGCTGGCTCGGCATTGCGGCCAGTCTTTGCCTAGGCCCTGGTGTCTCAGAACGAAATGGGCCATGCTTTTGCTCCAAGGCCTGGGGGATGAGCAGGTCCCTGTTACTTATGTTGATTTAGCGGACTAGTTGGTCCATGGGCTGCATGTTTATTTGTGATGCAGCTCTGGATACAGCTCCTGTGCTGTCCAAACTTTCTGTTTTCAGCGGTGGTGATTAGGGGTGTGCTGTGGCTTGAGAATTGGTCCGCAGACCAAGCCTCCAAGAAAGCTCTCGTTAATCTGGCCCTTCAAGGCAATCGCTTGTTTGGGGCTTCCCTGAATGACATCATTAAGGGTATCACTGGGGGAAAAGTACCTTCCTGCCACAGTCAAGCAAAAAGGAGCCTCGCTGCAGACGGGGGCCTCCTTCTCAGCCCATGGAAAATTCTTTTGTGCTTCTGAGATGTAGAATAAGGGACATAGGATTTTTAAATCTTCCCTGGGAGGTTCCAAGCAACCTTGGCCTGGTAAGCCTAGAGCTAGCTTCCCCGGACCAGCAGACAAGACTCCTTCAGCATGAAGGTCTGCCCTCACCCATTATTGGGTTGGGGAAACCTCGCTGATTTCCGGCCCTGTGGACGACTTTGAGCGTCAAGGAGATCCGCAAAATGTTTATTTTGGGGGTACCCAGAAAGGGGGAAAAAAAGCTTGTCCTTTTCAAGTTTTTTGGGTCCTGAGTCTCCTTGTGCGGATTTCATTCCTGAAAGGGTCGGGTAATGTCTGAACTACTTAAGGTCCCCCCTATCCCTATCCAGGGAATTGATTTACCTAGGTCTGATTCTATTTCTGACCAGGGCGGTGCTTCCTCTGCACAAACTTTATGGATCACAGGCTGCTGTCGCACAGATAGTTCTCTCTCCCATTTTGCATGCATGTCCTGAGTCTGGTTGTATCCGCCTTCAAGACCGTTCTGTTTGCACAGTCTTACAAGCAGCTCATTTTAGAAGTTTCGGCTCCACATGAGGGTATCGAAGTTCGTGACGAGGTTATGGGGGGGGGGGGGGGCGGAAATTATATCAGCAAAATGGAGCTGCCACATGAAGTGGTCAGGCGGCCATTTTTCTTGTGGGCAAATGCGGCTGCAATCAGTGCGGTTGCCCTCTCTCTAAGGGTGGGCCCTCGTGTATTTAGGTGCCCATTTTGAATGGCGGTACCGCAGCTACAGAGGCAGCAACACTCTGCAAGGCGTACTCCTTCCCCTCCAGGCGATCCAATGGCGGAGGACCAAGGCCATTTACTGGAGGCTGCAGAGACTTGCCCCAGCTCTCTCATGGTAAGGAGGAGGGGAGGAAGCAGGAGGGGCTCTCCTGGGGATCTGCACTCCTGTTTTGATATAATGTGGGAAAGATGTTTGGGGGGGGGGGGGGAGTTAGTCCTCTCGGGACTGGTGGGGCTCCCCCTTGCTGACTCTTTCTTCCCCCTCCAAACCTTGCTGTATGCTTCTGGCTGGTATTTTTATTTTTTTTTTAAAATGTTTTCCCAAAAGCTAGGATCTGACTGAGGGAGCGGTCAATCCTAAAATGAAAAAATACTGCCGTACGTGGGGTGTAAAGATCCCGTCTGATATCGAGAAAGTACTCTGCAATAAATGCATCAAAATAAATAGTGGATGAGGAGACAATGCTATATCTTCCAGCAAACCACAAGGTCACCAGCAGAGTTGTAGGGGGCAGGTTGCTTCATTTCCTCCCTCAATGGAGAGAGTTCTGCTCGAGCCAATTTATTTTATTCATAATAGCCCAAGGTTACAAGATAGAATTTGTATTGAAAGCCTCCAAACAAGTTCAAGTCCACAAAGGTGCCAACAGATTCAAGACACAAAATATCCATGGATACAGCAATCAGGGAGTTACTAAGGGAGGAAGTGATAGCAGAAATGTATACATCTCCTTTTCCGGGACACTACTTCTAAGTATTCCTGAGGGCAAAATCCTCTGGCAAATCCCGTTTTTAATCTTGAACCTGAAAAACCTGAGCAAGTCTATATGTTACACAAAAATTCAAAATGGAGACAATCTTCTCAGTCCGAACTCTTCTTCCAGCAGCAGCTTTCCTGGTGACTCTCGATCTGAAGGACGCTTACCTTCACGTCCCAATCCACCCCAGCTACCAAAAGTTCTTGCGTCTTGCCATCCAGGAGGGGTTAAAGACCCGTCATTTCCAATGCCAGGCTCTCCCCTTTGGCATTTCTTCAGCCCCGCGCAGATTTACCAAAATTATGGCGCAGGTCGTAGAGGAACTCGGATTAAGAGGGGGTTCAGATAGTGCCTTATCTGGATGATTTCTTAATCTATGGGGTATCCAGAGAGGAAGCCCTAGTAGGCTTACAAGAGACCCAACTATTTCTCACCCATCTAGGATGGAAAATCAATTACAAAAAGTCAAACAGAATTCCTTCCCAGAAAGCTACGTTCCTGGGCTACATTATCAATACAACTGAGCACAAAATAATTCTTCCAGAGGAAAAAGCAGTGAAATTGAGCATCATGGCAAACCAGTTAAAAATGGCGAAACAAGGGACAAGGAGAGCCATTATGTCCCTCTTGGGACTTATGTCTGCTTCGATTCCGGCGGTGCAATGGAGCCAACTGCACATGAGGACTCGGCCGTGCCACCTGCTGAATGGCTGGGACAAAAGTTTGGATTCTCTAGAACAGTGGTCCTCAACCCTGGTCCTCAGGGCCCACTAACAGGCCAGGTTTGCAAGATAATTGAAATCCATCCCAGGTGATATAATTTGCTGCTCAGTGATTGCAGTATTCTAGTCTGCATCTCCCCAAGGTAATACTTAAAATCTGGCCTGTTAGTGGGCCCTGAGGACCGGAGTTGAGGACCACTGCTCTAGAGGATACAATGCTGACTCCCAGAACGGTCAGGAAAACCCGGTCATGGTGGACAGAGACACACTAAGGAAAGGCACACTATGGCTGCCCCAGACTCCAGTCTGGGTCACCAAGGACACAAGTGCGTCTGAATGGGGGGCGCATATTGGTCAGCGGGTCAGACAAGGAACCTGGGGTCCAGATATTGCAAGAGCATCCTCCAACTTGAGGGAACGGACAGCGGTACTGAGGGCTCTCCTAGCCTTTCAGGAGATGGTAATGGGGAAGCACGTGCAAATTCTGTCAGACAATGTCATGACCGTGACATACATCAACAGACAAGGGGGTACCAGGTCAAAGCCCCTTATGAGGACAGCGCATGTGCGTCTCTCTTGGGTAGAAGCACACCTACTCAGAAGAACACCTACTGTCTCCATCAGCGGTACCCATAAAGAGTACTCAAAATACACTTGTGGACCTCTTGAGCCGAAGACAGCAGGACCTGGCAGAATGGGAACTGAGCCAAAACATTTTGTCAAGAGGTGGTGCTCCCCAGAAGTCAATCAATTTCTTTGCGTGAAAAAATACTTCTCTCTAAAGAGAGAAGGACTCTCTAGTGGTAGATTCCCTGGGCTTCCCATAGTCGTTTGGTCTGGGGTACGCTTTTCCGCCTGTACAGCTGCTCCCCAGAACAATCAGGAAGATTCGGATGAAAAAGGCAAGAGTGATTCTGGTGGAGCCCTTCTGGCCAAAAATAACCTGGTTCTCGGCACTGAGAAAAATGGCAGAGGAGGACCCCTGGACTCTCCTGAACCAGGGCAACCTTGTCCTACAGTCAGGGGCCCACCACCCTCAGCTTCAGACACTAAAATTTACAGCATGGATCTTGAACGATGCATTTTACAGAGAAAAGGCCTCTCTGCAAGAGTAGTAGAAACTCTGCTAAAAACCTATTACAAAGAAAATATACGGGAAAGTCTGGAATAAGTATTCTGCAAACATACGACCGAAAAAACGAGATTTACAAGACGTGGGCACAGTACTTGAGTTTCTGCTTGAGAGGGCAGAAGGCGGTTTGGCATTAAGCACTTTTATGGTACATACCGCAGCCCTTTCAGTTTTCTTGGATACTCAGCTTAGCGAAAACCCTTTGGTCAGACGGCTTTTCAAATCTGTTTTAAGGAAACGTCCAATCGAGAGCATGTAGGTGGCCCCTTGGGACCTTTCTCTGGTGCTCAGGGCATTAACTCAAGCCCTTTTCGAACAGAACTCGGAATGTTCAATAAAGAACCTGACCCTTAAAACAGCCTTCCTAATTGCAATTACGTCAGCTAGACGGGTTAGTGAACTTCAGGCTCTCTCCAAAAAGGAACCGTTCTTCACAGTTTTCCCAGATAAAATAGTACTCAGGACGGATCTGCGGTTTCTTCCTAAAGTCTCATCAGCCTTTCATCTGGTTCAAGAAGTCATTTTGCCATCATTCTGTCAAAATCCAGCTAACCAAGGGGAGGAAACCTTCACAACCCTGGATGTCGGAAGATGCGCCCTTGGCTATCTGGAGGCCACCATACAGTTTAGGAAAGTTCCAAACTTTTTTGTTTCATTTGGAGGCATCTATAAAGGGAAAGCGGCATCTAAAAACTCCATAGGTAGATGGAGAAGAACTACAATAAAAAAACGCGCTTACGGCACTCAAGAATAAGCCAGTCCGCCGAACATAAAAGCACATTCCACACAATCTATGGCTGTTTGCTGGGCAGAGAAGGCTGGGACCTCCATTGAGCAGATCTGCCAAGCAGCCATCTGGTCCAGTGATTCCACCTTCGTGAAACACTACAGGATCGACTTGGTCTGCGCCCAAGATCTAACCTTTGGTCGAAGGGTCCTGCAGGTGGTAGTCCCACCCTAGGAATGAATCTCTGGGGTCTCGTGACTATCTTGGAGAATGACTGGGGAAAGCTAGAGTTATTACCTGATAACTCCTTTTCCAGGAATCCTCCAGGACGGTAGACCCTCACCCATATATCAGCTCGTTCGTGTTTGACGGCAAGGCAATCTTTGTAAAACTGAGGGGGCAGCCTAGGGCGGCTTGTTTTAAACTTGTGTGTGCTTGTGTTTCCTTCAGGAGGTGGAGCCTATCTCTCATGTGACCATCCTGGAGGATTCCTGGAAAAGGAATTATCAGGTAAAAACTCTAGCTCCTGTGTACTTCGATGAACGATAGTGAAAATGGGATTTTCGTACTTACCGTAAAATCCATTTCTCTGAGTTCATCGATGGACACAGCACCCACCCCTTTATGGAGTTCTGATTCTTATAATACTGCTTGCTACTATACCAATTACCTAGAGCAGAGAGGGGGTTATACCAGCTGGAGACGACCCATGGGTGTAGGCAGGTTTTTTTTGTTCTCCCTAGTCCTACTTCTGGAGGAGGCAAAATAACTCACTAGTTATGATTCATGGAGCGCTGTGTCCTGCGATGAACTCGGAGAAATGAATTTTACAGTAAGTACAAAAATCCCATTTTTATCCATGCTGCACCTCCTCCAACAATCTTGATGAGAGCCTGTTACAGTTCTGCTTACACCTGCCACACCGGAATATTGTGGGGGTTAATGGAGCTGTGGGGGCTGCAGCAGGCTCTCGTCAAGGGTGTGTAACAATGCCTGCCCTTTCTGTTGAGCTGTCACTAACTCTTTAAACAGGTTGTAAAGGCAGAAGGTTTTTTTTTTTATATGCATTAAGATAAAAAAACTTCAGTGTGAAGAAGTTCCCCTAATATTTTGCCTGAGCCCCATCTCAATCGAGCCATGCGTACGAGTGCCTTGGACTCCCCCCCTCCTGATTGGCTAATACGCAGCAGCCACGCCATTGGCTCCCGTTGCTGTCAAAATGAGCTAGCCAATAAGGAGAGAGAGGGGGTGGGGCCAAACCGTGGCTCCATGTCTGAAAGGACACACAGCTGTGGCTCGGCTCGGGTGCCCCCATAGCAAGCTACTTGCTGTGGGGGTACTTAACAGGAGGGAGGGGCCAGGAGCACCCGTGAGGGACCTGGGAAGAGGAAGATCTGGGCTGTTTTGTGCAAAACCACTGCACAGAGAAGGTAAGTATGAAATGTTTGTTATTTTTAAGAAAAAAAACAAGACTTTATTATCGCTTTAACCTTACATTTACAGTATAGACCTCAATGGAACATTAGCACTAGAAAATTTGCTCAGGCACCTAGAATTGCAGACCCCTCTACAGGCTCAGATTTTGTTTGCCTGGTATACTGTTAGATTCGTTTTTAAAGTTTAGTTGACATAACTTTTTTTTTTTTTCTGTGTCGCAGGACCAAGATGATAGGCCATCTGTGGGCAAACGAAAACGAGTAAAGTTAAGCAGTAGCACCAAAGGTATGTATTACTTCACTTGACCCTGCTGACTTGTTAACAGTACATCAGTGAAAGCAAACAAGTGAATGTCAAGTGTCTTGGGTTACACAGCCCGGAGCACTCTATGCTGCCATCTAGAAGGCTTTAAGTATGGGTATTTTAACATATCTCTGTACCTTTTGTGAAGTGCCCAAATTTTATTTATGAATTACAAGTATTTTGGTACGCCATCAATGTATGCATCATTTTACATATATACACACTCCTTTACATTAGCCCCTGACCTCAAGGAGCTTTCAATCGAAGATCCCTATCTCAAGCACACAAACACACATACTCGGGTCAAATTAGACTGGAGCCAATTTAGCTGCCAACATGTTTTTAGAGAGTGGGAGGAAACCCGTGTACCTGTAGGAAACCCAGGCAGCTAGTGTTTGCATACCCTATTCAGACTTATTTATGACATCTGTGCGATCACAGCTCGATATCTTTGTAGAGCTACAGCACTATTTATCTTTAAGTTTTTCAATAAAATAATAATAATATTATAATATTATTATAATATTAATAATATTAATAATATTATTATAATAATAATTTAAGGAAATAGGCATAAATTTGCTCAGAGGTATCTTTTTTTTTTTTTTTTTTTTTTTTGAAGAACAGAGGCTGTTGGGAAAAATGCATTTAAAAAATTTATAAAATTTACAGAAAAAATACCAATAACATAACAAATCATAATGTTTATCTGTCAACTCAGTGGAATATTTAATGGACTGAACTCTGGTAGCAAAAGAAAAAAACTCTGCCCTCCTACTCCATAAGCCCCCCAGCAACCACCCTACTGTAGCAAGTATAACCCAAATGAAAACTTGCATATCTTTCTGCAGTTTTCTGGCTGGTTCGCTGACCTGTGTCCTTCCTCTTCTACACTGGTAGCAGCAGTCCTTTTTTCTTCATGGAATAGTGCTAATGTAATGCTGTGTGAGCACCATTAAGTGCAGAAGAAAAGTTACCCCAGGCAAGTGCGGTAACACACCACTTGGGGTGTCTCTCGGACAGCCTGGGCTCTGAGGAATTGGGTTAATAATATTGTTACTAAATGATACATTGCTCACTCATGCTATGAGTATATGTGAAATGACGCCACAAAATTCGTTCTGCTACTTCTCATGAGTACAGGGATACCACACGTGTGAGACTTTTTGGGAGCCTAGCTGTGTACGGGACCCCGAAAACCAATCACTGCCTTCAGGTTTTCTAAGGGCGTTAATTTCTTATTTTACTTCCTCACTACCTATCACAGTTTCGAAGGCCCTGAAATGTTAAGATAGCACAAAACCCCCTCAAATTACTCCATTTTGAAAAGTAGACACTCAAAGCGGTTTGCTGAGAGGCATGTTGAGTTCATGGAATATTTTATATTTTGCCACAAGTTTTGTGAAAATTACGTGTTTTTTTTAAATTTATTTTACACAAATTTGTCACTAAATGATATATTGCTCAAACATGCCATTGCTATATGTGAAATGACACCCCAAAATACGTTCTGCTGACTCTCCTGAGTACAGGGATACCACATGCGTGAGACTTTTTGGCAGTCTAGCCGCTTACAGGACCCCAAAAACCAATCGCCGCCTTCAGGCTTTCTAAGGGGGTAAATTGTTGATTTCACACCTCACTACCTATCACAGTTTCGGAGGCGATTAAATGCCAAGATAGCACAACCCCCCCCCCCAAATGACCCCTTTTCTGAAAGTAGACACCCCAAGGTATTTGCTAAGAGGCAAGGTGAGTATTTTGCAGGTGTCATTTGTTTTGGAAAAATAAAATTTATTTTTTTATTTTTTTTATTTTTTCAATTTTCAAAACTTTGTGACAAAAAACGAGATCTGCAAAATAAAACATGCCTCTCAGCAAATAGCTTAGAGTATCTACTCTCCGAAAAAGGGTCATTTTGGTGGGTTTTGTACTGTCTTGGTGTTTCATGGCCTCCGAAATTGTGATAGGTATTGAGGAGTGAAATAAACAATTTACACCCTTAGAAAGCCTGAAGGCAGGGATAGGTTTTCAGGGTCCTGTATGCGGCTAGACTTCCAAAAAGCCTTACACGTGGTATCTCTGTACTCAGAAGCAGCAGAATGTATTTTGGGGTGTCATTTCACATATAGCCATGGCATGTTTGAGCAATATATAATTCAAGTGACAACTTTGTGTTAAAAAATGTAAACATTTTTTTGTCATTTTCCCAAAACTTGTGGCAAAATAGAAAATATTCCATGAATTCAACATACCTCTAAGCAAACCACTTAGGGTGTCTACTTTCTGAAAAAGGGTTATTTGGAGGGCGTTTTATGCTATCTTGGCATTTCATGGCCTCCGAAACTGTGATGGGTAGTGAGGAGTGACATCAACAATTTATGCCCTTAGAAAGCCTGAAGGCAGTGATTGGTTTTCGGGGTCCTGTACCAGGCTAGACTGCCAAAAAGTCTAACACACAGGGTATCCCCATGCTCAGGAGATGCAGCAGAATGTATTTTGGGGTGTAATTCCACATATGCCAATGGCATGCGTGAGCAATATATCATTTCAAATGACAACTTTGTGTATAAAAAAAAACACCTGTGAAAAAAAAAAATGTAATATTCAATGAGTTCAACATGCCTCTCAGGAAATTCCTTGTGGTGTATACTTCCTAAGAAGGGGTAATTTGGGGGGGGGGGGGGTTGTACTTCAAGAAATGAGATAGGCAGTCAAAGTAAAAGCTACGTAAGTTCCAGTATATACACAATTTGTAAACGCTATAACTTTTGTGCAAACCAATAAATATACGCTTATTGAGATTTTTTTTTTTTTTTATCCAAGACATGTAGCTAAATAAATTTTGGCCTACATGTATGACAAAAATTGAGTTTATTGGATATTTTTTATTGGAAAAAGTAGAAAATGTAATTTTTTCTAACTTTTTGGTCTTTTTTTAATTGATATTGCAAAAAATAAAAACCCGCAGAGGTAGGTGACCAAATACCGCCAAAAGAAAGCTTTATTTGTGGGGGAAAAAGGACATAATTTTTGTTTGGGTACAGCATTGCATGAATGCGCAATTACCAGTTAGTCAAACAGTGCCAACTTGCAAAAAATGGCCTGGTCATTAAGGGGGTAAAACCTTCTGGTCCAGAAGTGGTTAAACAAAAAAAAAAAAAAAAAAAAAAACCTAATTGTACTGTATAAGACTTGGGCTGCTTATTCATAGACCTGGAGTTTAGGCTGCTACCTTTAGGTGATTGGACACTGGCAAAGCTTTTGGACACCCTCTGGGTGTATCCGTTTAACCCTTCCCTACATCCGTTTTTTTTGTAAGCGTCTTTAGCTGATGGAATTCTTCTCCCTTACTAAGAGGTTTTCTAAAACTTTTTTTATTTTTAAAATTTGTTTTTTTTGGATTCTTCAGTCAACCCTTTATTGCCTTTTACTATTACATTTGAAGCAGTGTATCTGGATTGGTGTAACCTTTGTAATACTTGGGAAATGTATCCAGACTCCACACTATTGGGGCAGACTGTAGTTCTTTTTCTTTGGGCATTTGATTCTGCTTGCAATGATTTTGCACACAGCAGCCCCTATCCTCCTGCTCTCGGGTCCCCCGCCTGCGCTCCAGCCCCCCCCCCCCCTCAATGCCAAGTGCTCCCATAGCAAGTTGCTCCCAAGCCCCGCTTTGTGTATCTATAGACACAGTGCATGACTTGGCCCCACCCCCTGCTCCGTCCTCATTGGCTGTGAATAACAGGTGGAGCCAATGTACTTAGCTGTTCTGTGCACTGGAATTGCGCAGACCAGCCCTAATCCTCCTCCTCTTTTCTGGTCTACTGCTGGTGCGGCTGGCTCGTCCTCTTCAGTAAGTGCCCACCATAGAAAGCCGAATTTGCATGGGGGGAACTTGTGTGGGCTGGCTCCCGTGCCACTCTGTCTATGTCTATAGATAGGGTAGCTTGGCTCTGCTCCCTCGTCACAGAATTTGATTGACGGCAGCAGGAGTCAATGGCTCCTAATGCAATCAGTTTTCCCAGTGAGGTGGGAGATACCTACTGCTCTTGTGCACATTGCTGGATCGAGATCAGGCTTTGGTAAGTATAAGGATGGGGGGAGCATGCAGAAGGTTTAAGGTAAAAAAAACCTTCACTTTCATTTCATTAAGAGAACGAAATGAAATGTTGCAGCATAGGAGCCATAGACTCCTGCTGCTGTCAATCAAATTCAGTAAGGAGGGAGAAAGGGTGGGGCTGAGCTACGCTGTGCATGTCTTATGGATGACACAGCCCAGCTCAGGAGTGAGCTCGCACGTGTGCCCCTATTGCAAGCTGCTTGCTATGGTGGCAGATACAGAAAAGGAGGAGCGGACCCTAGGAAAATTCTGGCCTGCTTTGTGCAGTAGCATTGCATAGAGCAGGTACGTGTACCATGTTTATTTTAGGACTAAAATAAGCTTTTACAAGTACTTTTATTTTTCAACCTATCCAAGCATTAAGTTTATAGTGTAATTTTATGCAGATTTTAGTTGTGACTGTAAAGTTTGTGGTAGATGGGTTAAGAGTCTGCTGTGCTTTAGAGAAACCATTCTCCTCAAACTGAACAATGACATACTGTAGTGCACATTTACAAAAATCGGATTTCCAGCTAGTAATTTGTCATTCAGGTATTTTCTAGCACAGCCTTTCTCAACCAGGGTTCCACGGAAACAATAAACACCAATTATCTTTTTAGCTGTCTGTAAGGTTGGGATTCTTCCAAATAACCACAAATGCAAGGAACATTCTTCTCCGTGACCTTAATGCCAATGTACCATAAGCTGTAGATAGAAATATATGTATTAGCAGGGGTTCCCTGAAACTGGAAAGTTATTTAAAGGGTTTCTCCGTGTTAAAAAGGATGAGAGGCCGCTCAGGAACTTGAACAGGCTTGTAAGTACTTGTTCCCACTTTGATGTTGACTTTTACATTGCCTAACTAATATAAAACAAATACATTTTTAATATGCAGTTTATTCCTATGTATAGCAGCATGGTAGATAGAACTGTAGCTCTAAACTGTATTTTCTGCTAAACATGTTGATAGCGCAGTCTGGCATGTACCTCACGTCTCATTTATCTTCTAATTGTTTACAGATCAGTCTATTATGGATGTATTGAAACATAAATGTTTTCTTGAAGAATTGTTATTTTGGACAGTGAAGTATGAATTTCCACAAAAGATGGTTACATTTTTACTGAATATGCTGCCTGATCAAGGATATAAGGTAAACCGAATCTTGAATCAAGAATGATCTATGTCAAATCATTGTGCTTTTTTTCCTTTTTTTTTTTTTTTTTTAAGTGAGCCAGTAGCACAAGGCACAGGAAGAGACAGGCCCACCAACCAAAATGACTGGTCTGTAAAATCTTGGCGTCCCCATGTTTCACACAGTTTGGTGATAGTATAAAGGCAGTAAGTGCTGTCATGCGTGTGTTTGTGGTGAGAGAAGGCCATCCCTACCATTTTGTCAAAACTTGTGAACGTTTGCCTAGGCTTTAGCAACCCTATCAAAGTGAATCTGTTGACTAGACAGGTAATATTGGGAACCTTTAATATGTCTACTTTTCAACACTCAGCTAACGAGGTACCTTTTTTTTCTTTTTTTTTTCCCCCATGCATGTAATGAACATAAACAAAAGTAGAGAATTAAAAAAGTCAGTACAGATCTTTTTTTTTTTTTCTTTTTGTTACATTGAAAATTAAAATTTCTCTTTCATTCGACGGAAACATTGCTCCATAAATCATAACTTCTGGGTTATATTGCCTCCTCCAGGAATAGGACTAAGCAGAACAAAAAACACCTGGCTACCCCCATGGACTGTCCTCAGCTGGTATATAACCCCCCTCTCTGCTCTAGGTAATCAGTTTTAATCTGTCTAGACAGGAGTAAGGACCTAGGCTCCCGACTGGGATCTCTGGTCCTACAAATTTTTTTCTCCTTCCTTACATTTTTTTTTTTTTTCTCTCTGGAGATCTACAATCAACCGCCTGGCTGGGCAACAGGCTGTATAATCTAGATCCAGTGGTCCCCCCAGCCCAGCCAGCAAAGGCGTGCAGACCGCAGTTACGTGCTAGGTCGGCCGCGACAGCCTTGGGACAGAGGCTGGCAGGTGAGTCAAAAGTCTCACAGGGTAGCATACGACCGGTCATGGGTCTGAGTCGCAGCAGTCCCTTGGCCAACAGCTCCCCTACTTCGGTGGCAAGGAATTTTGCCTGGAGCATTACCTGCACCATGGAAGGGCAGGTACAGTCCCCCCCCCCCCCCCTCTCCCTTTTTGGCGTCTTTTTTGGGGTGGATGCGGGTAACCTCCAGGGATGGTCGGATCCCTTCTCCCATCCTTATGTCCCTCAGTGAGCTGGGCTTCCCCCACTCCCTTTCCCCCCTATCTGGACCTGGAGTCTGGTGGGGGGTCCCAGGGCAGAGGCTGCAGCGAAGACCCCTGGGGGTCTCTCCTGCTATCCCCACTCCCTGGTAGTCTGGAGGGGTCCCAGTCTAGGAGACGCCTAAGTGCATGCCCTACGGTTTGCAGTGTGGGTATATTGCAGAGTGTGCAGCAGAGTCTCCCCTAATGTGTGTCCTACCTTCAGGGGGGGTCCCCTTGCACAGGGTGCAGCTTTGCAGAGGACGCAGGAAAGATCCTGGCAGCATGCATCAGCATCTGTAGCTTATAGTAGCCATTTTTAATTAGTCTGGCTGGTCTCCAGCTGGCGGCCATGTTTGTGTAGCCCAATGATGTCACGGGGGCCATGTTCCCTTATTCCGGGAGACACTAGAGACGGCCGAAGCCTAATGGGGATGCCAAAGTTCCTCCCCTTCCTCCTGTTTCCTCTTCCTCCTCGGTTTCCTCTTCCTGTGCCTGGGACATATGAACAGGGATGGCGTCCATGGTGATGCTGGGTCTGAATTCTCTGCGCACCTCTTATCGGTAGGGCGAGTCCTTGGGGGTCCCCGTTATCTCTCGCTCTGCTAATAGGTACCCTGAGCCTTGGGGGGGGGGGGGGATCTTTTTGTGGTGCCAAAAGATCGTTTTTGTACTGCAAGGTCTTCCTTTCCTTATGGAGCCTCAGGGTCACATCTCCCCCACTGACCCCCCTTATGGAGGTGGCAGGTCCCTTGGAACCCTAGCTTTCCATGGTTGCACTGACGGTGTTCTGCTGTCCTTAGCGTCCCGGGTGGAAGTGGCGTGTGGGCAAAGACCCAGGAGGAAGCGTTCCCCGCCTTTCCATACTCAGTCTGGCTCATTTGATTCTGAGACTGATGCTGCAATGGATGCGGCCTGTCCAGGGGCGGTTAATATCACTCCCCCAGATTCATCTGATAGTGAGGATAATTCCTCCATGGTCGCAGTTGCGAATTAAAAAGTAGACGCATTTATCACTGCAGTGCGTGAGACTTTAAAAATGGAGGATGTGGCTGATATAGCCACGGACATGACTGTGTCATTTCATATGTATAAGTCACCTCGCACTCCAAAGGTGTTTCCTTATGTGCCTTATTTTGACAGGTTTTCCTGTAAGTAATGGGAACAACCAAAATTACCTTTTGTGGCCCCCAAACATTTTGCTGTACGTTACCCTTTTGAGGAGTCACTTTTAAAAAAGTGGACTAGTCCCCCAGTGGTTGACCCCCCTTTTTCCAGGTTGAACAAAGCTACCATGATCCCAGTAGAGGAATCCCTGTCCCTTAAGGACCCGGTTGACAGGAAAGCGGAGGCTGTGGCACGCAGCATGTTTACTATGGCTGGTTCGACATTGTGGCCAGTCTTTGCCTCAGCCCTGGTGTCTCAGACCCTAACTGAATGGGCCGAACTTTTGCACCAGAGCCTGGGTGGTGAGCAGGTCCCCACTGCTTATGTTGATTTAGCAGATCAATTGATCTATGGGCTGCATTTTATTTGTTGTGCTACAGCTTTGAATACATCTCCGTTGCTGTCCAAACGTTCTGTTTCAGCAGTGGTGATTAGGCGCGTGCTGTGGCTTAAGAATTGGTCTGCAGACCAAGCTTCTAAGAAAACTCGCATTGATCTGCCCTTTTAAGACGATCGCCTGTTTGGGGCTACCCTGGATGACATCATTAGGGGTATTGGGGGGGGTAACTTCCTGCCATAGTCTAGGAAAGAGAAGAAGCCTGGTCACAGTCAGGGGCCCACCTTCTCAGCACATAGAAAATAATTTGGTGCTTCTGGGACAGAGAATGAGGGAAATAGATCTTTCAAATATTCCCCAGGAGGTTCCAAGCATCCTTTCTCCGGACCTGCAGACAAGACCCCTTCATGACAGTCTGCCCTCCCCCATTATTGTGGTGGGGGGATATCTTCGCTGGTTTCCGGCCTCGTGGACATCCTTCGTGAGCGTCATGGGGATCCACGAAATTATTCTTTTGGGGGTACCCAGTTAGGGGGACAAAGCTTGTTCTTTTCATATTTTTTAGGTCCCGAGTCTCCTTGTGCGGATTTAATTCCTGCAAAGGTTCAGGCAATGTCCGAACTACCTAAGGTCCCCCCTATCCCTGTCCAGGGAATTGATTTATCTAGGTTTGATTCAAATTCTGACCAGGGTGGTCCTTCCTCTGGACAAACTTTAGGAAGCGCAGGCCGTGATTCACCGGCTGCTGTCACAATAGACAGGTTCTGAGTCTGGTGGTATCCACCTTCAAGACAGTTCTGTTTGCACAGTTCTACATGTAGCTCCTTCAGCAGTTCGGCTCCACAGGAGGATACAGAGGTTCGAGGAGAGATCATGGGTTCCTCTGGCAAACGTTGCAGGTGTCCAAGGGCCACAGTAAGGACAGTGTCATCCTCAGCTCAGGCTTCTTCCGCAATTCCTGCCAGGAATCAATGGCAATGATCTTGCCATGTACATATGGTAACGGGTCACATGTTAAAAGCTAACATTGTGAACATACTCATAGCACAGACTGCTACTGAATGGGTGAAGTTGCTAAAGAGCAACTTGAAAATGACACAGCTTCCCCCCTGTAGTTCTGGAACTGTTAGATTATTGGTGACCAGGACATCAGCAGTGGGGGTTGCTATTAGACGCCTGATATGACTGAAATGCTGGTTGACTGACCAGGCTTCTAAAAAAGCTGTTGCTGATCTCCCTTTTATAGGGGAGAAGCTATTTGGAGCATCTCGCTTTGTGCGGGTACAGAGGTTTCGGATGGAGTCCATCCGTACAGTAGTGGCGTCTCTCCATCAGGGAGATTTCTTGGCCTCAATACATAATCAAGGACGCATATCTACACATCCCTATCTACACTGGACACCAGCGTTATCTTCACTTTGCGGTAACGGAGCAGCATTATCAATTTGTGGCATTACCCTTTGGTCTCGCCTTGGCTCCCAGGGTGTTTACCAAGGTTCTGGCTCTGGTGTGAGCATTGCTGCGCCGGAGGGGGATTACGGTACTGGGATACTTGGACGATCTCCTGTTGAGAACGGACTCTCATTCGGTTCTGTTGGAGAATCTGGAGGTCACTGTCCGAACACTACAAGAGTTCGGTTGGTATATCAATTGCAAAAGATCCGCGTTTTACCTCTGGTCCTGAGACTGGAGTACCTAGGCCTGACTCTAGATTCAGCCATGGCAAAGGTTTTCCTTCCCCCGGACAAGCTACAAAAGTTGCAGGGGGTGATTCAAACGTTGGACAACAATCTTTCTTCCCTCAGTGTTTGCATGTGAGCTTTGGGTCTAATGGTGTCAACGTTTTGAAGCGGTTCCGCCTTGCTCAGTTCCATACAAGACCCATGAGCGAGATTCTGGTGAAGTGGAACAAGGATCCCAAGTCCTTGGACTCCTTGATTTGGTTGAGCCACAACACCAAGTCTGCTCTGTTGTGGTGGATTTGGTTGAGCCACAACACCAAGTCTACTCTGTTGTGGTGGATGCAGTCTCCAGCACTATGCCACGGCAAGCCCTTCCTTCCAATGTTCTGGTTGGTTGTAACCACGGATGCCAGACTGACAGGCTGGGGCGGGGTGCTGGGGAAGCTTTGTGCCCCGGGTACCTGGACGGTAGAAGAGTCAAAACTTCCGATCAATGTTTACGTCTTCGTGATTGTCCGGTTCGGGTTTAATCAGACAATGACACGGCTGTGTCTTACATCAATCACCAGGGGGGCACCAGGAGTGTGCTGGTGGCCAAGGAGGTGGCCGAGATTCTGACTTGGGCAGAAAGATTTGTTTCAGCCCCCTCTGCTGTACACATCCTAGGTGTGGAAAACTGGCAGGCGGACTACTTGAGGAGTCAGGTGTTGGATCAAAGGGAGTGGTCCCTACACCCGGCGGTTTTTCACCTACTGTGTGTTCGACCCCCTAAGGTTGATCTGTTTGCCTCTCGTCAACAAGAAGGTGCAGAGATTCGTAACCAGGTCTTGAGATCCTCTGGCTGATGCCACGGACGCCCTGGTGGCTCCTTGGGATCAGTATCGAATGATTTATGCACTTCCCCCGTTGAAACTTCTGCAGAGTCTTCTGTGCAGGATAGAGGTGGAAAACATTCCGGTCATTCTGATGGCTCCAGATTGGCCTCGTCGGTCTTGGTACTCAGACCTAATGAGATTGGCCACCGGTACCCCTTGGAGACTTCCTCTCAGGCAAGATCTGTTGTCTCAAGGTCCGATCTTCCATCCTGCTTTACAGTCACTGGCTTTAACAGCATGGCCATTGAAAGTCAGGTGTTGAAAGATAGGGGTCTCTCTAAGTCTGTAATTCCTATTCTCTTGAAGGCTAGGAAGTCGACTTCTCGAGAAATCGAACATCATGCGTGGAAATCGTACATTTCATGGTGCGAATCGCTGAAAGTGCATCCTTGCTTGTTTTCTATTGCCAGGGTTTTGACTTTTCTGCAGAAAGGGGTTGAACAGCTGTTGGCCTTGGGTACTATCAAAGGCCAAGTTTCGGCTTTGGCTATCTATTTTCAACGCCTGTTAGCCACGCGCGCCCTTATCCAGACATTCGTTCAAGATGTGCGCCATTTGGCGCCTCCGCTGCAATACCCGTTACCACCATGGGATCTCAATTTGGTGCCGTCTGTTCTTCAAAAGCCTCCTTTTGAGACAATTTGGGAGATTTCGCTGCTTGCTTTGCCTCAGGTTGCCTTCTTGGTGGCAATCACTTCTGCCCGCAGAGTATCTGAATTGGCGGCGATGTCTTGCCGCTCATCTTATCTGGTGGTTCACAGCGATAAGGTGGTGCTTCGACCTAACCAGTTGTTCCTTCCTAAGGTTGTTTCTGATTTTCATTTAAATGAAGACATTGTCCTGCCTTCCCTTTGTCCTAAACCTCAGCATCCTAAGGAGTATGCCCGGGCTGTTAGGGTTTACTTAGAGACCACTGCGACCTTCAGAAAATCAAACGCTCTTTTTGTCCTTACGGATGGACCTGGTAAGGGACTGGCTGCATCTGCTGCAACCATTTCCAGATGAATCAGACGGTTGTACAGGCCTATTCACTGAAGAGTCAGGTTCCTCCTTTTCCAGTGAAGGTGCATTCTACTAAAGCACTGAGTGCCTCTTGGGCTTTTCGCCATCAGGCGTCGGTGCTACAAGTTTGCAAGGTGGCAACTGGTTCGTTGTTTTGGGGGAGCTCCAGTTGTTTCAGGTTGAGCTTTGTTTTACCTGGTTGGCAATGTTGGCCATTCAGGTTTTTTGTTCCTGTCTTGTTCCCACCCCTCATGTTTTACTGCTTTGGGACATCCCTATAGTCTATGATTAAGCAGAGCTGCGTCTGTCGATGAACAAACTGGATTCTTGTAAGAACTTACCATAAAATAGTTTTCTCTGAAGTTCGACAGACGCAGCACCCGTCCCTCTACTTTCAGTCATGGGGTCTTTTTCTGTCACTGCTTGCAACACAACTGTTTGAGTATAGCAGAGCCTGAGGGGTTATGCCTGCTGGGACAGCCCCTATAGGAGTGGCCACGTTTTTTTTCTGCCTAGTGCCTATCCCTAGTGGGAGGAGCATAAACCTATAGTCTATTATTAGGCAGAGCTGCGTCTGTCAATGAACCTCAGTGAAAAGGATTTTATGGTAAGTTCTTACAAAAATCCCCTTTTTTTAGATGGGGCTCCTGTGACCTGGTTAAGGGCTCTTATGTTTAGCCTTGGGTTATTTTCCCCACCCCTCATTTTTCTTTTGGCACTGCTTTTGGACCTCCCAGTAATTATGATTTATGGAGCGCTTTGTCTGTCTGAACGAAAGAGAAAATGGGATTTTTGTACTTACCGTAAAATCCATTTCTCTGAGTTCGACAGACACAGCACCCACCCCTCTATGGAGTTCTGATGCTTCTAATACTGATTACCTAGAACAGAGAGGGAGGTTATAAAACAGCTGAGGACGGCCCATGGACATAGCCAGGTGTTTTTTGTTCTGCCTTGTCCTACTCCTGGAGGAGGTAATATAACACAGTAGTTATGATTTATGGAGCGCTGTGTCAGTCGATGAACTCAGAGAAATGGATTTTACGGTAAGTACAAAAATCCAATTTTTATTGTAAAAGCACTCAAAGCTGAATTTTATGTTAATTTTTTTGTCGTTACATTGGTCTAGTTTGTACCAGTGTAAGTATCTATGTGCCATACCTGTGGGATGGACATGAGTCTGTGGCCCAGTAGATTGAATCTGGAAATAAAAGCTGCTTCCCAAGGTTTCATACAACCTTTGCAAACTCAAAACACTCACTTTGCTTTGCAAAGAAAGGTTATCCCTGAATTAATTTCTTTGTTATGAACATGAATAGTTATGGATTTATGCTTGGCTAAAAGCGCTCTTTTCAAGGAAGTTGCATTGTATAAAAACATAAAATGATCACATACAACCATTTAAGAGTGTTGAAGTTTTCAGTAAACCTGCCCATAAACTGTGTGTGTGTGTGTAAGTGTTTTTTTTGATCAGCCTCCATTCACACAAACGAGGTGGATGGAGGAAACCCTTGGGATGTTTTATTCTAACAGCCCAAAACGCTATTTAAAATTTAGATTGCCAGTAGTTGTTGACTGAGAATTTTGTTTCTGCAGCTTATACTCATGACATGTTGTTCTTTTTTTCAGATGGCATTTACAAAAACATTTGTACAGCACTATGCGTTCATCATGAAAACGCTAAAGAAAAGCCATGAATCGGACACCATGTCGAATAGAATTGTGCACATCAGTGTCCAGCTTTTCAGCAATGAGGAGCTGGCTCGCCAAGTGACAGAAGAATGCCAGCTGTTAGACATTATGGTCACTGTGCTGCTATACATGATGGAAAGTTGCCTTATCAAAAGTGAATTACAAGGTAGCATATTACTGAAAATTGTGTGGCTGCGGCATTTGACAGCTAAATGACAGGTTCTGGGGCTCAGCACAGGTTAGGTAGGACTTAAAGTGATTGTAAAGGCAAACATTTTTTTTTTTTTATCTAAATGCATTCTATGCATTAAGTTAAAAAAACTTCTGTGTGCAGCAGCAACCCCCCTCAGCCCTCCCAACACTTACCTGAGCTCATCTTTATCCAGCGATGTTGCCTCAGTGATCCAACGAGTAAGTATCTCAGCTGCCTAGGACTCCCCTCCTCATTGGATAAGATAGCAGCACGCGTGATTGGCTCCTGCCATTCAAAGTCAGCCAGCCAATCAGGAGAGAGAGGGGCGGGTCACGGGGTTAATAGAGCTGTGGGAGCTGCAGCAGGCTCTTGTCAAAGGTGTGTAATAATGCCTGCCCTTTCTGCCCAACTCCACCAATATAGAAGCTGAACTACAGGTTCTGTGAAAGAAACTGGAGCTATGAATGTTAGAGGGGCGGATGATCTGTCCCCTCCATTCATAGATGCTGTTTTATTTATAATAACTGTAGTATGGGGGGGGGGGGGTTTAGGAAGGAACCTGGATGGAGGAGGATTTTGCCTAATAGAGGCATCAGCACAAAAGACCCATCTTACTGACTGCCATGTCCCTTGTGCTGATTGTGTTTTTTTTAAATTAATTTTAGCTACATTTTTAAACAATCTAGTAGTGACATTTCAAATGTCTCTAACGTCAAGGTGAAAATATTTGAGCTGTCACTAACTCTTTAAACCAGTTGTAAAGGCAGAAGGTTTTTTTTTTCTTAATGCGTTCTATGCATTAGGATAAAAAAATCTTCAGTGTGAAGCAGCTCCCCTAATACTTGCCTGAGCCCCATATCAATCCAGGGATCTGCACAAGTGCCTTGGCCGTCCGGGATTCCCCCTTCCTGATTGGCTGGTACACAGCAGTGGTGCCATTGGCTCACGCTGCTGTCAAAGTGAGTTAGACAATATGGAGAGAAAGGGGGTGGAG
The DNA here is from genome assembly GCF_965119305.1 of Pelophylax lessonae. NCBI lineage: Eukaryota > Metazoa > Chordata > Amphibia > Anura > Ranidae > Pelophylax > Pelophylax lessonae. Next base: position 255,013,548 of record NC_138773.1, on the reverse strand, counting down.
CCAAACCGTGACTCCATGTCTGACTGGACGCACAGCTGTGACTCGGCTCGGGTGCCCCGATATCAAGCTGCTTGCTGTGGGAGCACTCAACAGGAGGGAAGGGGCCAGGAGCACAGAAGAGGGACCCAAGAAAAGGAGGGTTCGGGCCATTCTGTGCAAAACCACAGCACAGAGCAGGTAAGTATAATGTGTTTTTTTTGTTTAAAAAAAAAAAAAAAAAAAGACTTTACAATCACTTTTATCTTAATTTAGGGAGAAGTCTAGGCTCCATTTACAATCTGGGCTTAGAATCTAATGGTCTCCAGAAAAACTACTAACACAACTACATGCTGCCACTGCAACTTGCTGTACTGTTACATTAGAAATGTTTTAGTAGGCCTGGTTCACACTTTTTTGGTGTTTTTTTGCAGAAGCGCACTACAGTTCACGTAACATGGTTTCCTATAGGACACATTCATTCAATGCTTGTTTTAGCTACTGCGTTTTTGGAATGGGTCAGGGACTTTTTTTTCAACGCAAAACGGTGCTTTTTTTTTTTTTTTCATTAGAATTCAGTAGAGAAGCTGCAGAAAAGCATGTAGTGCGATTTTACCACAATTTTGCCACGATTTGCGTTTTTTAATCTGCTGAACAACAAATTGGCCAAAAAAAATGCAAACGCAAATCGCAACAAAATCGCAGTAAAATTGCAGGTGCTGAAAGCACTGCAGAAATGTCCAAAAGCCAACTGCATAGGTGTGAATTGAGCATTAGGCTAGGTCATGTTCACTTCAGTGTATTTCGTTAGTATCTCCTTTGGAAATCTTGGATGGTGGTTAACATCTTTACCTAAATTTTGATCAGAAGCATTTGTTTGGTCTCTGCAGCAAAGTGTAATTATTTCAATTTGTGCCTTACACTGTATTTGCATTTTTCAATTGCATTATAATATACACACGAATTGGCTGATTTTGCTCCAACTAACTGTAAAATAGATTTTCTTAATCTTTGCAAAAACTGGAATTTTTAATAACTTTACAAATCTGCATGACTAGATTACTGATATTTGACAATATACAGCAACTGTATAATTTTTTAGAAAAGCTCAAATTTTTTTATGTAATGTCATTGGTCTGCTGTAGGCATGAAGGAACATTTGCTCTGTCTCCTGGAGTTTCCCAGTGATCAGTCTGCAGCATTGTATATCTGTAGAAGGCCATGTGGTGAGAGGCTGCAGCAGGGTGCTGATCTGTCTAAGACATTTTTTTCACATCGTACAAAAAATTATAATTTTAACAAGCGTCAAAAGCACTTGTCATACATACAGTGGGTACGGAAAGTATTCAGACCCCTTAAATTTTTCACTCTTTGTTATATTGCAGCCATTTGCTAAAATCATTTAAGTTCATTCTTCTTCCTCATGAATGTACACATAGCACCCCATACTGACAGAAAAACACAGAATTGTTGACATTGTTGCAGATTTATTAAAAAAGAAAAACTGAAATATCACATGGTCCTAAGTATTCAGACCATTTGCTCAGTATTTAGTAGAAGCCCCCTTTTGATCTAATACAGCCAGGAGTCTTTTTGGGAAAGATGCAACAAGTCTTTCACACCTGGATTTGGGGATCCTCTGCCATTCCTCCTTGCAGATCCTCTCCAGTTCTGTCAGGTTGGATGGTAAACGTTGGTGGACAGCCATTTTTAGGTCTCTCCAGAGATGCTCAATTGGGTTTAAGTCAGGGCTCTGGCTGGGCCATTCAAGAACAGTCACGGAGTTGTTGTGAAGCCACTCCTTCGTTATTTTAGCTGTGTGCTTAGGGTCATTGTCTTGTTGGAAGGTAAACCTTCTGCCCAGTCTGAGGTCCAGAGCACTCTGGAGAAGGTTTTTGTCCAGGATATCCCTGTACTTGGTCGCATTCATCTTTCCCTCGATTGCAACCAGTCGTCCTGTCCCTGCAGCTGAAAAACACCCCCACAGCATGATGCTGCCACACCATGCTTCACTGTTGGGACTGTATTGGACAGGTGATGAGCAGTGCCTGGTTTTCTCCACACATACCGCTTAGAATTAAGCTCAAAAAGTTATATTTTGGTCTCATCAGACCAGAGAATCTTATTTCTCACCATCTTGGAGTCCTTCAGGTGTTTTTTTTAGCAAACTCCATGCGGGCTTTCATGTGTCTTACACTGAGGAGAGGCTTCCGTCGGGCCACTCTGCCATAAAGCCCCGACTGGTGGAGGGCTGCAGTGATGGTTGACTTTCTACAACTTTCTCCCATCTCCTGACTGCATCTCTGGAGCTCAGCCACAGTGATCTTTTGGTTCTTCTTTACCTCTCTCACCAAGGCTCTTCTCCCCCGATAGCTTAGTTTGGCCGGACGGCCAGCTCTAGGAAGGGTTCTGGTCGTCCCAAACGTCTTCCATTTGAGGATTATGGAGGCCACTGTGCTCTTAGGAACCTTAAGTGCAGCAGAAATCTTTTTGTAACCTTGGCCAGATCTGTGCCTTGCCACAATTCTGTCTCTGAGCTCTTCAGGCAGTTCCTTTTGACCTCATGATTCTCATTTGCTCTGACATGCATTGTGATCTGGAAGGTCTTATATAGACAGGTGTGTGGCTTTCCTAATCAAGTCCAATCAGTATAATCAAACACAGCTGGACTCAAATGAAGGTGTAGAACCATCTCAAGGATGATCAGAAGAAATGGAAAGCACCTGAGTTAAATATAGGAGTGTCACAGCAAAGGGTCTGAATACTTAGGACCATGTGATATTTCAGTTTTTCTTTTTTAATAAATCTGCAACAATGTCAACAATTCAGTGTTTTTCTGTCAGTATGGGGTGCTATGTGTACATTCATGAGGAAGAAGAATGAACTTAAATGATTTTAGCAAATGGCTGCAATATAACAAAGAGTGAAAAATTTAAGGGGGTCTGAATACTTTCCGTACCCACTGTATTTACTCGTTTGTAATAATGTATCCATAGCACCTATGTTATCTCAAGTTATGTGGATGTTGGATTTCTGAGTGTGTTGTTTCCCCATAGTCATTCCATTATAAAGGGTATACATTAGGGGCAATAGGTTTCTGGGTGTGTTGGCTATTTGTTCCATATTTCTTTGGTGCTTGGTAGGACAATCCCTGTGATCCTATGCAAGCATTTTTTTTTTTTTTTTTTTTTTTTAAGTGGCAGAGTAGTATTGATTTTAAGTAGCCATGAAGTAAAGGTTAGAGGATTAGCTTGAATCCAAAGTCATGCAATCAGTTTGTGGGAGGAACGTATTTGTGAACATGTCCAGGGTTGAGGCATAGTGACACTGGAGAACCTATTTTAATATGTAGGCATTTACCTTCTTGTTCCCATTATCCCTGTATCATGGGATATGTGGTAAAACCTACCAGGAGCATTTTATTTAGGGAATACTGGACTGTAATTGGGACAAAACTTCTGATCGGTGCTAGATAGGAGCTGTGTAAAATATTCAATTGCACAAATCTACCAGATTGTTTGGGGGAGACTAATTTACAGGTAACCATTGCCTCACTCCAGTGTGGATATTTTTAATTAATCAGATTTGTCATCTCTGAACAAGGAAGTTGATGCTGACCCTTGATACTAGAAAAAAGATGGGTCCATGTATGCCCGCCCCCCCAACCTGTTTTATTCTTCTGGCACTCTATGCCAGTGTTTCTCAACTCCGGTCCACAGGGCAAACTAACAGGCCAGGTTTGCATGAAAACTAAAATACATCACAGGTGATCTCATTTGCTGATCAGTGATTGCAGTACTCTAGTCTGCATCTCCCCAAGGTAATACTTAAAATCTGGCCTGTTAGTGTGCCCTGAGGACCGGAGTTGAGAAACACTGATCTATGCAGTGTGTCCACCACTGCAAAATAGCCCACGCTTCTGGGTAAGGAAAAGCCTATAACCTCCATCAATGATGCAGTGCTCGGTCCTAGACTACTTGCAAGGCCCTCAGAGCAATGTCAAATGACAGGGATTAAGATTTAAAATGACACCAATTATTGCATTTGTTGTTAAATTTAAATGCAGCTGGTGTAACTACCTTAAAGCGGTAGTATACTCAAAAAAAAAAAACCCAGCAAGACAAAGGCATAATGAGCTTAGTATGCATCGCATACTAGCTCATTCTGAAATACCTTAAAAAGAAGCCCCAACACGGACCCCCGGACACCGCTGTGGGAGCGGACATGATCCCTCGGCGTCTCTTCCGGGTTCGGCGGCTCCATGAGTGGTTGGAGCCGCGATGACGTCACCCCACGCATGCACGCAGGGTTTTAACTTTCCGGCAGCTTCCCGGCAAGGAACTCTGAAGGTCCGCCAGGCCTTCAGAGCGCATGCGCCGATAGCCGCTGCATGCAGGGCAAATATCTCCTAAACCGTGCAGGTTTAGGAGATATTAATTGTACCTACAGGTAAGCCTTATTATAGGCTTACCTGTAGGTAAAAGTCACAAAAAGCGGTATACTACCACTTTAATAAGTCTTGAAATCAGACTTTTATTCACCTGTACTGCAGCACTCTGAATGAGAGAGGCAGCACTAAGCCATGCACATGCTGTAAGAACATCGGCTGAAAGGGAACATACTACTGTACACAGGACCAGATGAGGGGGACTGCTGCTGCTCTTCCACTGTCTTATTACCAGGGTAGGGCAGGAAGGGTACTAGACTATATTGCAGAAAAAAGGTCACTTAGCTGGTTGCACTGGCAGTATTAGCTGTACTGTATAAATCTGTGGTTGGGAATGACAGCTATACAAATCATCTGGCAGGTAAAATGGCTTGTATAGTGTTTTATGTATTTTTCTTTTTTGTTTCAGATGAAGAAAACAGTTTACACGTTGTAGTAAATTGTGGGGAAGCATTACTGAAGAATAATACGTACTGGCCACTCGTCAGTGACTTTATAAATATTTTGTCTCACCAAAGTGTAGCCAAAAAGTTCTTAGAGGATCACGGATTGTTAGTGACTTGGATGAATTTTGTATCTTTCTTTCAAGGTAGGCATAACTATTTTTCTAAATTATACTGTAGTGTATAACTTTGTAATATTTGTCAAAAGTTTTATTTTTGCTTATATACCATAGTTTTGTTCGTACATGTGCACTTTTTTTCAGATGCATTTGCTTGATTTTGTGATTTAGAAATAGGCCGGTACAGCAGCTTAATTTTCCAAATGTTTGATCTACAAAGCATTATGCACATATCTAAGTTATTACTGAAGGGTTTAATCTAAAGAAAATAATTTGGTTAGATGCAGTGCAGCTTAACTGCGGCAAGTACTGTGACTAAAGTTGGTCATAGACCTTGAACTATAAATGGTCAATCTTCTATACATCTAGCAAGTATAAGAGCCGGTTCACATATGAGCGACCCGAATTTCGGTGGCGACCTCGGAGCGGCCTGCACGGACTTAATATCATTGAAGTCAATGCAGGTCGCTCCGGGTCGCCCCAAAGAAGCTCCGGACCCTTTTTCTAAGTCGGAGCGACTTGTGTCACTCCTATTAGAACGGGTCCACAGCTTCTCTATGGCAGGCGACCTGTCAGGCGACCAGGTCGCCTGACAGGTCGCCCCAGTGTGAACGGGGTCTTATGTAGTTTGAGTGTCCTACTTGCCAAGATAAAAAAAAATTGTGTTTTGTTTTGGTAAAAACTCCAAACTCGTTTTGGCAGATCTATAGGAGATTGAGTAAAGATTGTATCTTCAAATTGCAAGTCAGCTATAGACTTGTGGGTGAATGGTCTGAAAGACCAAATACAGCGCATTCTGTGGTAAGAATTATTGGATAATAATATCCATTCGAAAATTGTGATTAATTATGCAAATTATATCATGAAATAAAATTGGATATATATCCAGTAGATCATTAATTATTCAATAAATATTAAAGTGCATAGGTGTTTAGTTAGAAAAATATATGAAATGGTAGAATAAATAAATAAAACACAATCAGTAAATTGAGAATAAAACAGTCCAGAGTAAACAGTGACTTTTGTGCTCAAAAATATGTATAAATGTCCTTAGTGAAAGTGAATCTTCAAAGTTCAAAAAGTGCACGTGCTCAGGCTTGATTGATAAAATCTCAGCAGTTTCTGATCCCAAGTGGATAATAAGTTGGGTCACTTACCAGATGCAGTGGGTCCTAAATGCCATATGGCACTAGGACCATTCGAGCTTGTAAGCCCCCTGGGCTAAATGAATTCCCTCTATGCGTTGTCCTATGGGCTGGTAATGGCTCCTTAGGCTCCAATGTAAACAACCAGATGCAGGAGGGAGAAAGAATATATAGTCTTGCCTTGTGAGAAAGGGGCATGCAAGTAGAACCATGGTGTATCAATGCAAAGAGGAAGTCAAACCTTCATATATTTAGTGAGCAAACATGGTTTCGCCTTTGTGCATATATAGTTAGGAAACCACGATTAGGAGGAGTTTTTTTTTTTTTTTTTTTAATTTTTGTTTATATCCTTTACACATATGTATCTGCAGCACAGTGGTGTCTGCTAAAAAATAGGACATGCTATACTTTTTTTCTTTTTTTTTTTCTGTGCAGTGTGTTGCAACGCACTAGATCGCATCATGATGTACTGTGGTGCATAAAGATAAATGGAAATGTGATTTCTGACATTTCAATAAAGTTGAAGAAAGTAAACCCTGCTCTGTGTCATTAGTGTACTGCAACTTATCCCTTTGCAGCGCAATCAAGCAACCACTGGTGTGAGCAAGTGCTTCTAGTTCTTTCATGAATACTGTAGATTTGCCAGCTTTACTGGGACACTAAACACTGTGCATAACCTACATTATTAATGTTCTTGTTTAGCAACACTGCTGCCCTGACATATATTTAGTGTTTGTGAATCTTTTCCCCTTAAAACTTTGTCATGTTTTTACTTTTCCTGTGTCTCCATTGGGAAAACTTCACCTCCATTTTGTCTCAATATCACGCTGTCACAATGCATTTGGTGCAGTTAGACTTGGGGTAGGGAGAAATATTCCCAACAGGTTACAAAAATAAAATCCTGGCAGAGGTCCAAACCTTTCCCAACTCCATCCAAACTGTTTATGCTTACAATTGAGTGAGTCGTGTTTTAAATGTTTTTTTGGAACTCTGCTGGTGTCACCTCTGTACTGAACAGTCCCATGTCTGGGAACTCAAGAATAGGGTCCTGTTCTACCTGTATATAGAATATCCTTGTTAAATCAGAAAGGGTGCAGGGAAACCTTGTTTGCAAGAATCATTTTTACATTTTCTTTTGTAACTGTCAATGCATTAACCTTTCCTTGCTTTATTCTAGGTATGAATTTAAATAAGAGGGAACTCAATGAACATGTAGAGTTTGAGTCCCAGACATATTATGCTGCATTTGCTGCTGAACTTGAAGCCTGTGCCCAGCCAATGTGGGGTCTCCTGTCCCACTGCAAAGTCAGGGTAGGTAAAATATATTAAATGGGTAAAATTCAATAGCCCAGCTTTAACTGCAGAAAAGCACTCAAGTCTGTTATGACCTATTAATTTCCTCTCATTGCTAGGCAAGGACATCAAACTGTTGATTGCCTTTTGATTTCATTGTAAAGCAAACAAATCACAAGTAGTGTGGAGGCTGCCATTGCTGATCTCTTGAAAATGCTAGATGTCTGACTGAGACTCAGTTTTAATGGCAGTGATGAACCACTGATCTGTAACTCCTATGCATATTTGAAATTTTAACTTGTTCCAAGTCAGTGGTTTATAAAGTATTCATTTTATTTGTTCAGCATGACAGCCAGAGAACCAGCAATTTCATTAGGAAATCCGGTTTGAAAATAAGCTCCACTATACACAGGTTTTTTCACATTTTCATATTGACTACAGTATGTTGCGTATGTAGTGGTATATGAATAATTAATGTATATGCTGATCAAATCAGAAAGCTGATACACTACAATGGGAGTCCCTTTTTTCAAAAAAGTTACTTTTTCCAGCTCCAATTATATTTAACAATTGTGTTCAAAATAAAGTTTCTTTGCCTTTTTGTGGATTGAGCCTTTGATATTTATTTTGGATGCAACCGGTGTGTTCGTTTGTTTCAGGAGTAGGCTTATGCATATTTGTGTTTGTAGGAAACCCAGGATTACACAAGGAATGTTGTCCGGTATTGCCTTGAAGCACTTCAGGATTGGTTTGATGCCATCAACTTTGTGGATGAGGTAAGACGTTGAATTTTTAGTGTCTGAAGAAAGAAAAAGTTGATAGATTCTCATTGGGATCTTTGGTCAAAGGGTTTTCGTTCAACCTGTGCTATGCCCATGCATGGCAGAGCAACAGGTTCTGTTAAAGCGGAGTTACAGCCTTGGGGGGGGAAAAAAAAATTAAAAGTCAGCAGCTACAATTGCTGTAGCTGCTTACTTTTAATATAAGGACACTTAACTGTCCAGGGAGCCCACAATGTCGGCACCCAAAGCCGACGCCTCCATCGACTTCGGGTACAGGAGCGGCTTCACAGCTTGTTTCCTACTGTGCATGCGCGGGTCGAGCTGGCAGTGGGGGAGGGGGGGTGGAGCAGGGGCAGCAAGTGACATGGGTCGCCGCGGCGCCCTTACGCGGAAGTGGGAGTGGGTACCTGTTTTCGACAGTGCCAAATGTGGCATGGGGGGGGGGGGGTCACTTTCCCCCTTTTCCAGGTGGATATAGTTGTCTTCGTTGCTCCTCACTCACGAAGTTCACCCACAGCAGGAAGGACTAAATAAAGCAGTTTTTAAGGTGTCAATATATTATTTTTCTAAATTATCTGTCCTATTTTTAACCCCTTTGAACCTAGTACCGGCATCACTTTAACTGGGCTAACTTTGCCCAGGGGGATGGGAGGGTCTGCCCACTCACATGACTACTGTATAGTATAGTAGGCATTTAATGATATACCTTGTGTAGCTGTATTAACAGGGATCAACCTAATACAGATATGTAAGGTACATTGTTAATTACCTACTGAGACTACTAAATACCCATTGGCCTTCATAGAATACCAATGTTGAGCATCAAAGTTCATATAAGAGACATTTTTTTTTCCCTTCAAGGGCTCCTCATGGGTGGGCCTAAGATTTTGTCGCATCTGACCCACTACAGTTTCATTTGAAACAATAACATATTGACACCTCAAAAATCCCCTCTATCTAGTGTTTTGGTTCAGTATTCAGTTGGGATGTGGCATCTGACACAGTAATTATCATACACACAGCCACTGACTGTTTACCTGCTCCCTTGTGACACCATTGGTGCATAGTGATTGGACACATGACACTCTGCACTGCATCAGAGAAGGAAAGGGAGTGGTTGCATGCTCCCCCATATTTAAAAATAGTGGGTACTTTGGTTTTTCACTTCTTGCAAGGAAAAAGTAAATAATGGTACCTGTGGAAGGGGAAGAGGCAACAGTTTAGTGAACCTGTTATTTTGCCCTGCATGGGCAACACACAGGTTGACTGCAGTGAAAAAGTGATCGCCAAAAACCAAACAAAGTAAGCGCTATGGTCCCAAACGTAGGCTGCTAGCAATAAGGATCCTATATATATATATATATATATATATATATATATATCTATATATCTATATATATATATATATATATATATATATATATATATAAAAACTTAGGTATGTTAGGTATGTATAAACAAATAGTTGCAGTGCCACCACTGTAAATGTGTTTGAATGAAATGAATCACTATGTGAAATAAATAAAAAATTAAAAAAAGATAATTGTAATATGTGAGTGCTATCTATCTATCTCTATCTATCTATCCATCCATCTTTCATAGTTTCATAGGGAAAAAAAGTATTTCTATTAGAGGGTAGATATGGATAGAGGAACGTGAAATGTCTTCAGTCATCCCATACAATCTGCATCAAAACTGCCATGTGTGGACTTTCACGAAGAACCCAGTGAATTACACACTCACCAGAAATATATGCTACAAGAGTGCAGCAAATACAGCCTAATAAATAAAGGCGCAAATGCTCTCTATGCATAGCTCCAGCTCTCTAATGGATGCCTTGTCTCTGTCCTCACCTTTTCACACAATAGAATACCGGCATGGGCTGTAATGATAAAGCTCACCAATAGAGCAGAGTATGGCCAAAGCATAGTCGTTTATTTAAGAATCTTAGAAACATATGATAAACCACATCCAAATATGGTAAAAGCCAGTAAAACCGCATATAAAACTTGCATAAAAAGCCGCTACACTAGAATCGGTGCAGCTGCGTGATGTCAGCAAGTACACTCCATCCTACCTTTTTCCAATAGAGACTCTTTGGGGACCTCTAGTGCTGGCACTGTTCGTTGCTGTCTTTTTATAGCCACTCTTACTCCTCCTATCTGGGAGAAGGGGCAGAAATTCCACCATGTTTGCATAGGCATTCTGTCATATTTCTGGGGCCGGCCCTCTGATCTATTTGAATATCAGGATCTCTAGCTAAACTGCTTGATACCGACATCTTTCCAAAGATTGAGTCATGACTATTATCACAGGAAAAACCAGAAATAACTTAGTTTAAAAAAAAATAATCCATAAGGCCCCTTTCACACTTGTGCGACTTGTCCTGCGACTTGGGACTGCAAATTTGCAGGACAAGTCGTACTCCATGATTTCCAATGAGTGCCATTAATATCTGTGTGACTTCAAAGTAGTCCCTACACTACTTTGGTTCGGTTCAACTTTTTTAATGCGTTTTTAGGTCCAGGGACCTCAAGATTACACAGGCGCACTGCTTTAAGTCCAGTCCTGTACAATATAGTATGCACTGATTGTTGTTTTGATGTCTTGATTAGTTTTCTTTGTTTTGGAATACGTACGTTTTGCTTGCTATTTTATATAAAATGCCTAAAGTGTTTTTCTTTTTCAGCCTGCTCCAAATCAAGTTACTTTCCATTTGCCTCTACATCGATACTATGCCATGTTTCTGAGCAAGGTGAAAATTTATTGTCATTTTCTGAACCTTGTAGTCATGTATACAGTTTCAAGACACACTGCAAGTGATATTTCCTTATACAATGATGAGACTTTAGCGACATATTTAACATTTAGTTTTGAAGGCTTTCAGCAGCAATTTTTTAGTAGGGTAGCTCTCTAATTGGATGCTGGGCATCAGGGGTAGTAATGGATGCTATGATAAGCTGTGCTTAAAGTGAAACTTTAGGGGAAAAAATAGTAAACAGGATTTTTAATGCAGAACACGTCTTCTATGTATTTTCTGCATTAAAGTTCCTTACCTGTCTGTACGCCCTTTACCCTGAGGTGCATAGTGTATAATTTTGGCAATGCCAAGATGAATGAATTCCCATTCATAAGTGGGAGTGACATCATCTCAGCCAAGCCATTGAAAATGGCCAAAGATTGGTACCCAGAAGGAAAATGTCAGCGGCTGGCTGGGAGCGCTGGGAAATTGCAGAGTTGGAGAGAAGGGGAAAATATAAATATACATTTTTTTTTTAGAAGTTTTGATTAGATTGAGAAAGTGTAGGAACCTAGTTTACGGTTATTCAATGCTCCATTCGCGATTTTTTTCTCAGTTCTGTCTCACTGACAGGGACAGAACAGTCTGACAGGGGTTCTAGCCTTCTCTTGCTCTAAAAATCCCCATCAGAATATACATTGAGGGTGTTGATGCTCATCAAACTTTGTGACCCTCACACAATCCTACAATATTTTTTCAAACTATTGATAGGTGTTGATTATGCAACACCTCCATAGTAAATATATATAGATTTTTTTTTGTTTTTGTTTTTGGTGGACCTTTATTGATTGCGTTTCTGCATTACCCTTAAACCGAAGTGCAAGGCAGGAATAATATTGTTAAAATTCTAAAATCTTTATCTTAATTATATAATTAGGGAAACTGGACTTGTGTTGCTATACCATAGGTTATACGCAGCTACCCTCAAATGACTGGACACTGGCAAAAAAAAAAAATTGGTAGGGTTGCCCACAGAGCGCACCATATAACTCCTGCCAGTTTCATGAGACTATGGTTTTTGCTAGTGTCCTTTGGTGATGGATCTGTTCTCCTTTTGGAGAATGATTTTTCCTTTTCTGGTACAATCAGATTTATTGTAGTAAGCAAGTCAACATAACCGATCACCGGTGCAGGGGGTACAATACAAAGAGCATGGCTTAAAGATGTGGGCAAAGGCACATTCAACTTGTTATTTTAAGAGTGAAAAATGTCCACTGAGCGACCTAGTGGGATGAGCCGAAGGTCCATATAGGTCGCCTATGCCCAAGGGCCTAGAGGGGGAACCCATTTTTCAGGTGCATTAACATTCATTGTAATATATACTCAAGCCGTTTAACTTGAGACCCATGCTAAGGGATCAGAGTGAGAAGGTAAGTATAAGTACATTTATGGTGTGACAACTTTATGGGGAAAATACCAGATTTTTTCCTTTTCAAACCACTTTTTCTTTGACTCTTTAACAAGAGCTGACTGCTTAATGTACTTGGCTTTCCAGCAGTTTCCGTGTCAGTTACCCCGATGTGTATCTTGGATTGTACCTGGTCTCCACTCCGTGGAGCAGGCCTGTTATGTTTGCAGTATCTATCCGCAGTGTACAGCAAATTATGAGGCCCTACAGGCAGAGGTTTTGGGTAACAATTACTTAAATTTAGTAACCCTGCCATTTTTGTTGCTAATATTGGTGCAAGCAATTTTGAATTGATGATTTTTCTCCTCCTATCCAGACGCACATAGATAAGTTGACTATGTTGCACCTCCATCTTTCCACCCGCCTTTTCTACTAAAAATACACATTGCCTATTACGGCTCTCTTGCTACCATTTTGTTTTGCTGAATAATCAACTTTCCGAAGTCTGCTCTCCAGCCCTCCTACTGTCTATAATACCTGGATCTAATCTTGGACACCGCCTAAACCAGGATTTCCCCTCCCCAGAAAAGGTTGCTTTCCATAAGGTCCCACATGAGGAACCTCCGGTCAAAACACCCCACAGTTTGCTTCTGCATGAGGGTTCTTGGCTTAATGATAGCCTCGTTTGAGACCATTTCCTCTGCCCAGTTTCACTCCAGACCTCTTCAATTCAACGTAACCACAATGTGGAACGAAGCCCTCTGCTTTTGTCCAGCCCGACAAAGCTCTCTCTAACGTGATGTATCGCCAATTCTGCCTTGTGGCTGATCTAAATCTCTGTGTGTATTTTGCCATTAACGTTCTAAAGCCAAGACATTTTTTTACCGTAAAGTATTCCCTGAATTAAGGAAAAAAAATTTCCAAATATCGCCCACCTAACCCTGCCAATTACTTACCTCACTTGGTTCAGTGCTGTGCCCATCCGTAGTGGCCCTCTCCTCTTTCCCTGCATTCACAGGACAGAGGCAGCAGTGGGAGCCATTGAGGTGGGCAGGGCTCAGTGTCTCTTTTGGACACACACAGCCTAGCTCGGGAGCAAGCTCACATGTCTGCCCCCATAGTGAGCGGTCTGCTATGGTGGGAGACACTGAAGAGGAGGAGCCAAAAGTGCCAGCGGAAGACTCCAGAAGAGGTGGTTCAGGGCCTTTTTTTGTTTAAACAGCAATGTATACTTACACAGGTAAGTATACATTGCTGTTTAAACAAAAAAAGGCCTTTATAATAACCACTTTACCTGGAAATGTAGTGTTAATCACAAAGTGTCTAGCAAAGTGTATGTTATTTCTAGATATTTTGGCAGGATCACAACATGTTTTGACATTTTCAGTGTTGTCAGAAGGTGGGACTGGAAAGGAGGCTAAGGCACATGGCTGCTTTGTAGCTTACATTTCGATAGTCGGAGTGAGGGAACATCCAAATAAATTAAAATGTCTGCATATGTTTAAGCGCAAATAGAAAAACTCAGGCAAATTAATTTTCCTGGTTAAATAGAAGTGGGGAGAAAATGAGCCATGACCCTGACTAAGTAGAAATAATGATCTTGTTAATTGTAATGTACTTGCAGTCCTCTATTAACACCTCTTTAGTAAAATGAAGATTAGCCTTTGCTTTGTCCCATTTCTCCTGCAGGCTGTGAAATGTCAAGAGATAGATTTAGATTCAATTCTTCCTGACCAGGAAATGCTGATGAAGCTGATGGTTCACCCACTTCTCATTCAGGTAATATGACATTATTTTGTGTGGCGTTTTTGTTTTTACTCTGAACATAAGGTGAGCTTTTGTGATAAAGCATGCTGTACAAGCCACAAGAACGTGTAAGTGTGTATAGACCTCTAGTCATCATCATTGTCCGCACCTATGTAGGAATGTTGTTTTGTAGTTAGTGCACAAGAAGGTTCTTTGGTTGTAGTATTTTACTAAAGATTTGGATTAGTATACAGTACCTGTCACTTCTATCAAGTACACAATGGGTATAACTGTGGATTGCTAGAGCACCACATCCCTGTGAATAGTATAGAAAAAAAAAAAACAAGAAATGGACTTTATTTAGGGTGCTACGTCTCAAAAAATACCAGTAAATATACAGTATACGCACTGTTACAAATATATGTATTAACGTAAAAAAAATTCAGAATTAAAATACCAAAAAGCTATGGTTACTTATCCACAACCACAGAACAGCCCACAACTGCAGCACACCATTTATAATGCCTAAATACAGTATCTCACAAAAGTGAGTACACTCCTCACATTTTGTTTAAAATATTTTATATCTTTTCATGTGACAACACTGAGGAAATAACACTTTGATACAATGTAAAGTAGTGAGTGTACACCTTGTAAAACAGTGTAAATTTGCTGTCCCTTAAAAATAATTCAGCACACAGCCATTAATGTTTAAACTGCTGGCAACAAAAGTACACCCCTAAGTGAAAATGTCCAAATTGGGCCCAATTAGACATTTTCCCTCCCCGGTGTCATGTGACTTTTTAGTGTTACAAGGTCTCAGGTGTAAATGGGGAGCAAGTGTGTGAAATTTGGTGTTCTCTCTCTGTCTCTCATACCGGTCACTGGAAGTTCAACATGACACTTCATGGCAAAGACCTCTCAGGATCTGAAAAAAAGAATTGTTGCTCTACATAAAGATGGCCTAGGCTAGTGATGGTGAACCTTGGCACCCCAGATGTTTTAACTACATTTCCCATGATGCTCCACTACACTGCAGAGTGCATGAGCACCATGGGAAATGTAGTTCCAAAACATCTGGGGTGCCAAGGTTCGCCATCACTGGCCTAGGCTATAAGAAGATTGCCTAGACCCTGAAACTGAGCTGCAGCATGGTGGCCTAGACCATACAGCGGTTTAACAGGACAGGTTCACTTAAAACAGGCCTCGCATTGGTCGACCAAAGAAGTTAAATGCACATGCTCAGCGTCAAATCCAGAGGTTGTCTTGGGGAAATAGATGTATAAGGGATGCCATCATTGCTGCAGAGGTTGAAGGGGTGAGGGGGTCAGCCTGTTTGTGCTCAGACCATAAGCCACATACTGCATCAAATTGGTCTCCATGGCTGTCGTCCCAGAAGGAAGCCTCTTCTAAAGATGATGCACAAGAAAGCCCTCAAACAGTTTGCTGAAGACAAGCAGACTAAGGACATGAATTACTGGAACCATGTCCTGCGGTCTGATGAGACCAAGATAAACTTTTTTTGGCTCAGATGGTGTCAAGCGTGTGTCGCGGCAACCAGGCGAGGAGTAGAAAGACAAGTGTGTCTTGCCTACAGTCAAGCATGGTGGTGGGAGTGTCATGGTCTGGGGCTGCATGAGTGCTGCCGGCACTGGGGAGCTACAGTTCATTGAGGGAACCAGGAATGCCAACATTTACTGTGACATACTGAAGCAGAGCATGCTCCCCTCCCTTCGGAGTCTGGGCTGCAGGGCAGTATTCCAACATAGAGACCCCAAACGCACCTCCAAGACGATCACTGCCTTTCTAAAGAAGCTGAGGATAAAGGTGATGGACTGGCCAAGCATGTCTCCAGACCTAAACCCTATTGAGCACCTGTGGGGCATCTTCAAACAGAAGGTGGAGGAGTGCAAGGTCTCTAACATCCCCCAGCTTCTTGATGTCACCATGGAGGAGTGGATGAGGACTCCATTGGCAACCTGTGAAGCTCAGGTGAACTCCATGCCCAAGAGGGTTAAGGCAGTGCTGTAAAATAATGGTGGCCACACAAAATATTGACACTTTGAGCCAAATTTGGACATTTTTACTTAGGGGTGTACTCACTTTTGTTGCCAGCGGTTTAGACATTAATGGCTGTGTGTTGAGTTATTTTGAGGGGACAGCAAATTTACACTGTTATGCAAACTGTACACTCACTACTTTATATTGTAGCAAAATGTAATTTCTTCAGTGTTGTCACATGAAAGGCTATAATAAGATATTTACAAAAATGTGAGGGGTGTACTCATACTCACTTTTGTGAGATACTGTGTATGTGTGTGTGTGTGTGTGTGTGTGTGTGATATAAAGTCAGGTCCATAAATATTGGGACATCATCACAATTCTAATCTTTTTGGCTCTATACACCATCACAATGGATTTGAGGTTATTTACATCCAAATCAGGTGAACGGTGTAGGAATTACAACAGTTTGTATATGTGCCTCCCACTTTTTAAGGGACCAAAAGTAATGGGACAGAATTTTCCTGTCCTGACTACAAAAAAAAGAAAACAAACAAACTTGACTTTGGTCCTGTCTTGAGTATTTTGTAGCTTGATACTCAAAAGTTCTCAAATGCACCACAACCAAAACCCTATGCTTTTAAATTGTCTGTTCATATACCTGATGCCTGAAGCTCGAAAAGGTACATGAGCTTTTAAACAGAATAGGGCATTCTGGCATGATAGACTTCAATGGCATTTTCTAGCTAAAACCTTCAACCTAGCAACTAGATTTCCATTGGCCAAAACAAAGCTCAAGCTTGAAAATGCAATGAAATGCATAGAGTACACCAAAATTGCGTGTGAACGCTCAGGTGTGAATGCAGCCTACTTTGTCAGCTTCTGAAATTAATTGTTATGTCTTTGTTATGGTTATTTCAGCTCTTTATAAATGTGAGAAAATTTTCATATTTTTTTACTTTGTATTTCAAGCTGACAGACCTTCTTCTTTTACAACAGGCAAGTTTGTCTGAGATTCATAGCAACATGTGGGTACGAAATGGTTTGCAGATTAAAGGACAAGCGATGACTTATGTGCAGTCACATTTCTGTAATTCTATGATAGACCCCGACATCTATTTATTACAGGTAAGAGATGTGGCAAGAGTGAACAGAACCTTCTCTGGGAGATGTAAAGTACCGTATGTGTTTTAATCATGTCTTCTGCTTGACTGTAGGTCTGTGCATCCAGACTGGACCCAGACTACTTTATTTCATCTGTTTTTGAAAGGTAAGATGGTAGCATGTAATGCACTTCTGCAGTTTAAATGTAAATTATTTTTTAGAATACATTTATACAGTCAGGGATTCTCCATAGTAAAAGAGCTGCATGATAAGTATGTAGTGAAATAAGCTCCCAGTCTTCTAGGCTCACACACAGTACTTCTTCTATAGTGGGTCCAGAGTAGGTTATCCCTCACTTGGCCATTGCCCTGCTTATCAAGTATATCAGAAAGGTAGAGTAACAGTCAACTAAAGGAGCTCACACAACAGGCTGACCGTGCTGCTGCAAGTTTCGAGGCAGTCGCTTAGCATGTTCAACCTGCAACAGGAATTTTTACTGGCAGGGCTACAGGTAAGAAACTTTGCAAAGAATTCCCCAACAGCTTGCTTAAAAACATTGTATACAGTGAGACTTGATTCCGTAATCAAAAACAGCTTTTAAACCATAATCTCAAAAATTTGCTTTTAAAGCTGTTCTACAAAATGTACTTTTATATTTAAATGTAATGTGGGGTAGGTTATAAAAACACATACTGTACACCCATGTCATTATGCTGATATTTTTATTTTTTTAATGGTAAACCGTACACTTAAAATGCATTGGTCTGTTTTGAATGGGATTGAGCACAGTTTGTTACCCGCCATCATACACTTGGGAATATTCTAAGACTTATCAGCTGATTTACTGCTAGCATGAGGTTAAGGGAGCAGTTTTCTTAGTCCCATGGAGTGTCTCCTCGGAAATGAAATTCTGCATCATACTACTTTTATTGGCTGCTGCTTAGGAATATATACAGAGCGCTCTCAGGCTGAAAATCTGAGGTCATTCTGCTCAATGCACATCAGGCATCAGGGGAGATCTTCCTGCTGGAGTCCCTTAGAGAAAGGGTCCACAACCACTGGGCCATGAATTGGTGCCTGCTGTGCAGCCTGTTATGACCAGACAGCACAGCATAAGATGAGTGGTGGCCACAGTCTGACCAGGGCTATCACAGACTGCGGTTGCCTCCTGCTGTGTGGCCATGTTTGTGTCCTTTCCTGCCTCCTCCACCCACTCAGCCCACAATGTCATCCAATAAGCAGGGCAAGGGGGGGAGGGAGGAGCTGCAGATCAGAATGGAGCGTTCCTACCCCCCCACTGCCCTGCTGATAGGATGACATTGTGGGGCTGGCTGGGGAGTCGGGAGAGGACACACGGAC
Organism: Pelophylax lessonae; assembly: GCF_965119305.1. Classification (NCBI taxonomy): domain Eukaryota; kingdom Metazoa; phylum Chordata; class Amphibia; order Anura; family Ranidae; genus Pelophylax; species Pelophylax lessonae. The sequence goes on along the minus strand of NC_138773.1, from coordinate 254,994,985 downwards.
TAATCGCAGCCTCTGCCCTGCCAAAGTTAGGAGTCCTTAGCAGGGGAGGCAGAGATTAGAATAGGGAAGTGTCGTGTTAGGGAGGAGGGGGTGGGGCGGCAGGCTGCAGGGGCACTGTGATAGAGGAGGCAGTGATTGCTAGGGGCATAGGGGCACTGTAATATAAAAGGGACTGCACTGTAATCCTTATAGTGCAGTCCCCTTTATATCACAGTGTCCCCTTTTTCAGAGCAGTCCCCATTATATGAAATTACAGAGCAGTCTCCTCTTCATCACAATGCCCCATTTACATTACAGTGCCTTGGCAACATTGCAGTCCCTGTTACGTTAAGGTAAAGGGGGTGGTCATGTGAAGGTTAACTAAGGACACTGATATGAAGAGGGGCTGTCCTGTAAAGGGGGGCTTAGGACAGACTCCGCGAATATCACTTCCCCTCGGTCTCTGGGAAAATAAGCTGCCGTGAAAGCAGTCCCTGGTGCCAAAAGGTTGGGAACCACTGCCGTAGAGGATTTGTAGACCTGGTTGGTTTTCTGAATTCTGTTAACTCCATCCAAAACAGAAATCAGCTTTAGGTGTCTTTAGGCCTTAAACATGCCAAAAGAGGGCTTGTAAGTTTCATCTACATAACCATATATTTTCATTTATTCTTCCACTTATAGGTTTAAGGTTGTGGATCTTTTGACAATGGCTTCTCAGCACCAGAACACCGTCCTTGATGCTGATAATGAAAGATCGATGCTTGAAGGGGCACTAACTTTTTTAGTTATTCTGTTAAGTCTTCGTTTACATTTAGGTATGTGTTTTTTTTTTTTTGTTTTTTTTTTGCTGTTCGCGATCTCTGTGAATCCTGTGACGCACAAGTGCCTACTTACAGGGTGTGGTGAATATGTGTCTCAGAATTCAAGAGAGTTAATGTGTGAAGGATCTTCATAAAGTAAGTTTACAAACTTCAAGATCATTCATAGCCACTAATTCCTTTATGAAGTTTTATTCCACATGGTCCCACTGTAACTGTACTTGTGAATGTAGCCTTCCTGCAGTGCTGTGATGTGGACTACAGGTATATGTACCAGCATGTAAAAGCACAGGAGAACGCTGCCCAATCCCTTCTGTAACAGTGATATTTTTTAGGAGGAACTGGATTGAACCTACCTACCTTGCTTTAAAGTTATTTTGTGATGCGCTTTTCTTCAAAATTCTGCATCAGGGTGGTGGGTTTGCAAGTATTTTAATTTTTTTTTTTGTTGTTAAACATACTGTCACCAGTCAGTATTTCTGATCACTGCCACACCATTTATATGACCACGCTGTACTGCACTGGTGACAGTTTGTAAAAATAAAAAAATATTTAACTTCTTCCTTTTCCCAAAAATTTGACAAAAAATTGCAACTTCAAAAAGCTCTCCATGCCTCTTACTAAATACCTCAAACTGTCTACTTTCCAAAAAGGGGTAATTTTGGGGATACAAGCAAAAAGAACAAAGAAAGGGCGCACCGACCTAGCGCATTATCCTCAATAAAAGGCTTTATTTATGTAACATTAAAAAATGGCTACTCACAGACGTAGATAAACATAAGGCGTGTCAAGCTGATTTGCTCAATTGTCCGTGTTTAGTCCATATGATCGTCCATGACCGATGAGATGACTGACGCGTTTCGAGGCCTAGCCTCTTCCTCAGAGCCACTGTGTCATGACTGTCTCTTTGATTTAGCTAGTGAGGTAGTGACCCAGCCCCTACCCCCAAGTGGGAGTGTCCCTCCCCCGGGGGGAGTGACTGGAGCACCATCCCACCCACTTCTGTGGCATCATTAGTAATATACAGTGGCATACATTGATCATGCAAGTGCAATACAAATGCTGGAATATATACGTGAAATTAAAATATATATGCATAAAAACAGTGCAACAAGGAAAACGGTGCAACAATAAAATAATCTGGATAAAAACCCCCCAGTATGATGGAATCGCCTGGGAGAACAGAGAGCAGAACATCATCATGTATAAACAAAAATCTAGCCTGGACTAGACACAATAGACAGCGAAGGTAATGGGAATATTGTGGGGGAACTATCGATTATTGATTGATTATATTAGCTAACCTTTGCTGTCATTCTATGGAATGTTTATAATGATTTTAAGTGCACCCTGCAAGCATTTTTATCCGTTTTTATCCATTTTTAGTATTTGTTTATGGTGGTTTTTATCCAGATTATTTTATTGTTGCACCGTTTTCCTTGTTGCACTGTTTTTATGCATATATATTTTAATTTCACGTATATATTCCAGCATTTGTATTGCACTTGCATGATCAATGTATGCCACTGTATATTACTAATGATGCCACAGAAGTGGGTGGGGTGGTGCTCCAGTCACTCCCCCCGGGGGAGGGACACTCCCACTTGGGGGTAGGGGCTGGGTCACTACCTCACTACTTAAATCAAAGAGACAGTCATGACACAGTGGCTCTGAGGAAGAAGCTAGGCCTCGAAACGCGTCAGTAATCTCATCGGTCATGGACGATCATATGGACTAAACACGGACAATTGAGCAAATCAGCTTGACACGCCTTATGTTTATCTACGTCTGTGAGTAGCCATTTTTTAATGTTACATAAATAAAGCCTTTTATTGAGGATAATGCGCTAGGTCGGTGCGCCCTTTCTTTGTTCTTTTTGCTTGTAGTACCGGTGGACGACCCCAGTCCGTTAAGGGCAGCAAGACCGTAGCCATCTGAGAAGCCATTTGTCAGTCCCGTGAGGAGTGTGGTTGAGGGGCTTGGATACCAAGCGCAGGAGAAGGGTGGTTTCACCTTATTGTTTTTTGTAATTTTGGGCATGTTTATACTGTCCTGGCATTTTAAGGTCCTCAAGGAATGGGATAGGTCATCAGTACATTAGGATTGATTAATTTTCAAATGTATATGCCATAGTTTGTAGACGCTATAACTTTCACACAAACCAAATATACACTTTTTGGGATTTTTTTCTTTACCAAAGACCTGTAGCAGAATACATTTTGGTCTAAATTTATGAAGCCATTTTATTTTATTTGATATTTTTTATAACAAAGTAGGAAATGTATGTGTATGTGTATATATATATATATATATATATATATATATATATATATATATATATATATATATATATATATTTTTTTTTTTTTTTGGTCTTTTTTTAGTTTTATATAGCAGAAAATAAAAAACCCAGTGGTAATCAAATACCACCAAAATAAAGCTCTGTGTGAAGAAAAATTATATAAATTTAATTTGGGTACTGTGTTGTATGACCAGGTAATTGCCAGTTAAAGTAGCACAGTGCTGAATAGCAAAAAATGTCCTGGTCATGAAAGGGGGTAAAACCTTCCAGAGGTCAAGTGGTTAAAGTGAAAGTCAACACTCCAATTAAGATCTGTTTAAAATATATTTCTGGAATTAAAGTGTGCTTGAAAGCATGCTTCAACAAAGCTGCTTGAAGCTTGCTGAACATTTTGCAAATGCTTTGTAAATTTCTGCTGTGTTTATTAGTATTTCCTATACTACATAATGTAGAAATCCTGATACCTCACTTAATCCAATTGCACACGCCTCATACTGGAGCTTCTACAAAGTTAATTTATTTTCTCATGTGTCATTTATACATGTTGGCCTATTTCTCTGCAATATTTGGGGATTCCTTGTTTTTTTTTTTATACATTCTTCTCCTACAGTGAGGTGCTAGTTTTAGGCCTCATTCACATGGGCATACGTGAAGTCGAATTCTTGCCTACAACTAGCTAGCCTTAAAAATGCTACCTATTCTGCCTAACCTTTGTAGAAAATATGTTTTCTTGCCTATTTTTTTTTAGCCTGGTCCGGTTACGTGATCCCTGGAATTGGTAATTGGCACCTGCAGGGGAGAGGAGAGAGTGCTCAACAATGGTTGGGAATTCTGGGAATGGTGACCTTACCCATAAGCTCCCACATCCCAATCATTGGCATGCTCTCATCTCCCCTTGCAGATGCTGCTGACTGGCAAAGAGGAACCAGATCACGTGACCTGACTAGAGCAAGCTGAAAACAAGTACATTTACATAGCTTATTCTGCATAGGTAGCTGAAGATGGAGGGGTAATTTTTAAGGCTAGTTAGTGTTAGGCAGGAATTTCACTTTAAGTGTACACCTGTATGAGGTTTGCGTTTTGCTTGCATTGGATGCACATGTGTTCTGTTCATCCATGTTCAGGCACCCCCATTCATGTCAATTGAGATGCAGGGACTGCACGGACACAGCTGCTGCACCCAACCTGACATCCTTGTGGGCACATGTCCCCCGAATGCTCATGGTCTGTGCTCAGGCACACAAACCCAAACAGATGTCAAGTTGAAAACCGCAGCTGTGATAGTGCAGAGACTGCAACCCAATTGAATGAATATGACTACCTTGCACAAGGATGCATGGAACACCTGTGCATCCCTTGCAATCAGAGCTCGTCCCTCACATGAATGTATGCTTAAAGGATAAGTTCACCTTCTTCCAAAAAAAAAAAAAAAAATGCACATCTTTTTTGCAGGTAAAAAAATAAATGTGCATTTATTATTTTTTTTTTTTTCTTTAATTGGAGCCTGGAAAGCCGGTGCCATGCAAGACTCCTGCAGACTTCTCAGTTTATCTGTCTACCCGTACCTCGTACAGGCAGACATATGCACACTGACAGGAAGAATGAATGAAATACCGGAGCCCTCAATGGCGCCATGGTAGTTCATTGAAACTACAAGCCAACAGCCTCAAAGGCTGTTGGGACTTGTATTTTCCCATTCACAGAGGACTGTAAATGAATAAACGACTTGGCCGGGCAGGCGAAGCCCCGTGTAGCCACGTTATTTTTAAACAGTGAGAGCAAGCGCTGGAGAAGATGCCCGCTCACTGTCACTGGAGAGGGAGGGAGGTAGAGGCTGCAGCAACATGTTGTATGTTCCACCCTAGATAAGGGTGGAATATGTAACATGTTCCAAAAGGTGAACTTATCCTTTAAGTACGCTGGTGTGAACAAGGCCTTAGAGTTAAGTTATGGAAGCCAGACATGATGAAATTTCCTGCAGCATCCTCTGCTATTGTAAGTAACCCTATACACATGTAGGGCTGATTTCATAAAGGATTTCCACAAAGTAGAACACATTACAGTATTTGTATATTCGCTTTTTTTCCATTCAACTTTCTTGGTTTTATCAGCTGAAACCCTTTAACCTTTGTTTGTACCATTTCAGGGATGACTGATGATGAAATCTTAAGAGCGGAGATGATTGCTCAGCTGTGTATGAATGACCGTACTCACAGCTCCCTGCTTGACCTTATATCCTTTGCTGTGATTATCTGTGGAGAACCTGCAGTTCTTTGACAAACGCCTGCTCTAAGTCATTACTTCATAGTCTAACTTCCTGTCTTAAAAACCTGACCCAGCTGGTTGAGAATTTATTTTCTTTATTTATACAGAGTATATTGATCACTCACTTCAGTCCCTGCCTTTGCTCTTAGTATAGCGTACCTTATACAGTTATGAAAACACACCTAGAAGGCCAAAAAAATGTATATGAAAAAAGAATTGATTGTGTAGTAATGTAGAACTATCTAATATGGTACCTTCATCCCAATGAACTAGCAAAAAGTTAGGGCTAAATAGCCCAAACAAGGAAAAGAAAGAGGGGTTTTGGGACTTTATATGAGGCTCATGTACTAATGTGCCTCCATCCCTGATTATGCAAAACAAAAGAATTAGGTTTAGGACTTTGTGTGAGGTGTGTGACCAACTATGGATGTGTACCATATAAACATAATACATGCTAAATAGGAAAAAGTAAGTATAGGATAAAAACAAATATATGATTTTATCAATCGCAGCAAATGGTATATCCAATTGTATATCCAATTGTATATCCTAGACCAAGTGGTTCTCAACTCCGGTCCTCGGAACCCACTAACAGGCCAGATTTTAAGTATTACCTTGGGGAGATGCAGACTAGAATACTGCAATCACTGAGCAGCAAATGAGATCACCTTTGGGTTTTTAGTTATCTTGCAAACCTGGCCCGTTAGGTCCTGAAGACAGGAGTTGAGAACCACTGTTCTAGGTGAATTACATACAAAAATGGTACAATCAAACAATAAAATACTAAAAAGATGGAAAATAGGTAAACAATCATAATTATTTATATCCATGATGGGCACATCCATGGTTGGTCACACACCTCACACAAATTCCCAATCCTACTTCTCTTTTAAATAGCCCAAACAAAACCTGGGAAGGGGAAAATGGGGGAGGGAAGGGGGAAAGAGGGGGCTGAAGGGATTTTAATGGTACCGTACAAATCACTGTAGATATTGATTTAAAAAGTTTATTGAAAAAATAAAGAACATAATTAAAATGGCAATCGAAATTGCACATACAAATAAAGCTATTGTATAAAAAATCTCTTCACATATGGGCCAGAGAAAACCGAAAACTATATTTAGGCCTTGCCCGAAATGTTTCGCGGTCCAAATACCGCTTTTTCAGGAGCATTGGAGGAGTTGGAGAAGAGATCAAATTCGTATATATATATATAAATAAACAAACAGGACATCAAACATATATATTCTGCATTGCATGTTTTTTGGTGTCACACATCATGATAGGAAAGCACCAGGATAGCACCCACACCAAGTGTGACTATGAAAGAGGGCGTTGACAAAGATAATCCCCCGGGAAGGAATGCGGGAGTGAAACAAGAATGAGACACCTGAAAAGATGTAAATCCTTCTCAAAAAAAGTGTGTTGTGGAGAGCATACCCAACAACAAAAAAAACAGCAAAAGGATAAGTTAAAATAGATATAGAGTACCCAATATTATGGTCCTATAGTGGGACTGAAAATATTCTTATTAACTATGTACCACCAATACGAAAGGGCAAACAATACAAGCCGGAGGTTCAATAAGAGACCTCAGCACTGTATGTAGATGATTCAATAATTTAAACAGCCACTTGAGAATGGAGCTGTTCCTGGGTTTGAAAAATATGGTGAAATATGGCTATATGATTACAGTAAAAAAATAGAAAAATCTTAACTATACTGGCTTAGCCTGTGATTTATACAGGGAAAGCCCAAAATGAAAAAGCAGCTTATAAAGGCGTAGCTTTATGTAAAAGATTCCCTTACCTTTTTCCCATCCGCAATGAGTTCTAATCGGGACAGGGAGGTATTTGGGCTTTATTGTCCTAAAATATTTATCAATCCATTCACAAGGTTGCCTCCTACAGAGCCAAAATGATATAAACCATGAAGATTCCAAGCCCCATAGGGCTTAGAAGTTCCAACCTATAAACTGTGAAAGACATGTATAGAGTCTGCAAAATTATAGGAGGTTTCTAAATACAGTACCTTTTGAATAGATGATCCCTGTCTGTCCCCCCGCCACCTAGCCGTTGTGTGCAGCTCTGGCGTCTTTTGTAACACTCCGTCCCGACATGTCATGTCCGGGTTGCCCTGGAAACAGACGTGTAGCGGGCCCGATCCCTAACCGCGCAGGTGCCATGCCGAAAAACGACAAACACGTCCATAAAGCGAGGGAAGGGGAAGTGGAACAGGACTGCTCCATCAACCCCTATCCCCCCAGGGAGCGCACATTGGTCCCCAGGTGAGCCACCACACACCCCCTAGTGGTGATATTGTGAATATCCACATCGGTGCCCCATTACAAGCTGCGTGACACCAAACAAGACCTGCAATGAACCTAAATGTTTAAAAATGTATACAAATACATAGGAATTAATAAAGAATACAAAAATACATACAACATTCTTTCATACCGTAGCATGCCATTAATTCATAAAAAATCCCCATAAAGAGCATAGAAAAATAACAAACGATAATCCAAGCAATGCATTCAACATAGTCTATAGTGTGATTGTTCAAAATGTTATAACACCTAGCAGTGTCATGGAGAAAGAATTGGATCACACATCAATTCTCCAACTCATGTTCCTGAAGAGGCGGTATTTGAACCGCGAAACATGTAGAGCAAGGCATAAATACGGTTTTCTGTTTTCTCTGGCCCATATGTGAAGAGATTTTTAATGCAATAGTTGTATTTGTATGTGCAATTTCTATTGCTATTTAATTATGTTGTTTGTTTTTTCAATAAACTTTTTTAATCAATATCTACAGTGATTTTTACGGTACCATTAAAATTCCTTCAGCCCCCTCTTTCCCCCCTTCCCTCCCCCTTCCCCTTTTCCTTCCCCGATTTTCCCCTTCCCAGGTTTTGTTTGGGCTATTTAGCTCTATCTTTTTGCCAAAAAAGTAGTATGTTTTTATGTAGGGGGGGGGGGGGGGGGAATCTACACGGAGATATGGTGAAAGTAAAGCTCCGTGTGGTATGTTTGTGTTGAGTAATGTGAAACTCTCTGTTGGTGTCACAGATATGCTCAATTAGTATTCCTTAACTGACCCATTACATTCCAGAAAGCCCTAATCCAAAGAGTGGTATAATGCCAGGAAATTGCAGTTTTGAATCTGTTTTATCAGCAGTTGCTGATTTTAAAGCTCCTGTATTTGAACCTGGAGGCTCCATGCAACAAGGAATGTATACACCAAAGGGTATGTATTTGAACAAGCATGTGTATGTTTTAGGTCCTACTTCTGTGCTTGTACGTTCTTCTGTGCTTTTGCGTAAGCATGCTTTTCATTTGTAAGCATGTTTAGAAGATGTGTTGGTTTATGTGCTGCGAGAAATGATAGAAGCTAATGTTGGCTCCACCCATGTACCTGTAGTTTTTCAATTAAATACTATGGTAAGGAATTTATTTAAGCGAGGAATTTTTTAAAGCTGCTGTGCCACTTTTTGGGGGGTTAATTGCTTTTGTTAATGTGTTGTGCCTAAGAAAAAACAAAAACCCATCTGCAACAGTTTTGTTTTTTTTGTCTGAAACTTTTCCGCCAAATTCAGGTAGTTCTAATTTGCTCCGCTTCTACATTGTAGCCAAACACTTGTGCCAAAGTCAGAAAAAAAATACTAACCGTTCCCATCTTGCTAAAGTGGAGCTAAAAAGGACCAGTTGTCTTTTGGCATATAGAGACAGATTTTGTGTAAGTGACCCGCATGCATTCTCAAAGTGGCGCAGCGTGCACCAAATTCACATACAAGTGCTAAATAGGTGAATTAGTTTGTTGCATGCTGCACCACTTTTAGAACGCCAGCCAGGCACTTTCACAAAATCTGTCTGTGCCAGTCTTTGAATTCCAGGGTATAAGGCAAATAAGTACATCTGACTTTCTCTTTTTACCTCTGGCAAGCATTAGGTGTTCCTTCAAAACCTTGAAGAGGAAGTAAACCCTCCTCTGACACTTGTACCTACCTATAGGTAAGCCTATGATAAGGCTTACCTATAGGTACTGTAAATATCTCCTAAACATGTACCGTTTAGGAGATATTTACCTTACATGCATCCAGTGACGTCACTGGCGCATGCGCTCTGAAGGAACGGCCGCTGGTGCAGTTTCTTCAGAGCCCCATGCCGTGACCGTTGGCTCCCGCGGATGCCGCAATCCCGGAAGACGGGCGACTGGACATGTCGCCCGTCATAGAGGTGAGCGGACGGCACGGCGGGGGCTCGTTCTAAGGTAAGTATTTCATAATGAGCTAGTATGCGATGCATACCAGCTCATTATGTGTTTGTCTTTCAGGGTGAAAAAAAAAAAAAAAGGGTTTACAACCTCTTTAAGGGTTAATTCCATCCAAATATCGACTGATTATGTGTACCAGTGGTACCAGTGTTTGTGTCAGTCAAAACAAAAGAGAGCGGAAGTGCAAAAGACTAGCGCAGTGAATCGTTTTATGTAAAGACATACAAAAATGAAAGAATTGCACTTACATTTTACTAAAATGTGAGTTTCATTCTTTCATTTTTGTTTTCCTTTGTAATAGTGATTTACTGCTCTAGATCTATGCGCTTCCTCTTTTCCTTTTTTGTTTCTGAAGCTCGGTCACTCCCCGGTGTCGATGAAAAAGCTTGTGAGGGTTTTTGGCAGATTTACTTTTATTACCATTATGGACATTGATGAAAACTTTATGGACTTTTTTTTTGGGCACAGATGTGTATGTTTTTTGTTTGTGTCAGTCAATATTTCTGTCTTGTCACATAGTTATCTGTTAGCTTGCCTGTCCATCACCGCCCATGCCTGTCATTGTCTGCTAGCCTGCATTGGACTGTCACAAACAGAATCCATCTCTGTCTTGCTTCTGCCTTTAAAGCAAAACTTGGAGTAGCTTCACTTTTGTTGAGTAAAAAAAAAAAAAAAACCCTCTGGGTGATCTATGTTCATTACACGGATTTTAACAAACTTTTTTGCAGATTCTTACCCTTTGTTATTCTGAAGAAATAGCTGTTTGCGCTCATGTGTAACGTGAATCTGTATGGGAGTGGTTTTATAAATATTAATCAGCTGCAGGGTTCTGATTAGCAAAATTGTCAGGATCTGGGTCTCTTTAAGCTGGCCATACATTATACAATTTTCTTATTCAATTTCCTTTAGATTTACCTTCAACTATGTAGTATAAGGGCCTGCCTGATTGCTTACAAATTGTTTAGGTTTGACCTCATATTATATGGTTTTGGTAAATCTAAAGAAAAATTGTACAAGAGAATTGTATAATGTATGGCTAGCCTCAGACATTATTTCCCTTTGGGAGTATCTCACCAAAAAAATTGCAATTTTTGTTGCAGGGGATGCTCAAAATTGAATTTGTATCTTAGTGCAGACTGGGAAAATCAGTGAGCCAATCACACAAGCAGGAAATGACATTTCTGGGGGGTGTTCTGTGCACCATCTGTGTACAGAAAACCTTCAGGTAGCCATTGTGCATTGCATTTTACAGAAAATGACAGCGCCGCAGATTGAAAAGGAAAGGTAATTTTTAATAACCTTCAATTATAATATGACTTGTGTTGCGGTTGTATATGCTATATCTTTTTTTTGCCAATTTTTTTTTCCCCATTGAAGCGGAGTTACCCTTTAACTGTATCTGAGCACCACATACTGAAAACAGTTCAGTTCGTTTTTAATCAAGTCAAAAACATGTCTCCATGCATTTACTTGAATCCTACTGCTCTTAGCTCAGGCATGCAGGCAGGAGTGTGTTCTTAGCTGAGAAAGCCACTCCTTCCCATATTGCATTTTATTTTTAGAAAATGACAGCACTGCAAATTGAAAAGGAATGGTATTTTTTTATAATATACATTTATAATATGACTCGTGTAGCTATTGTGTATGCTAGATTTTTATTTTTTTTTTCCCCAACCAAAAAGGAGTTACCCTTTAATCCTTCATTTAGGTTTTGGTGTAATGCAAAGTGTAATGCAAAGTGTATTATGCTTCTGGCTATAATTTGCAATTGGGTGGATTAATATCCCAAGTATCATTTACAGGCAGGCTGCATATCTCAAACTGTGTCATCTTGGTATGTTACTATTTTATTATTTGCTTGTGGTTCAAGGGCAAAAAGGTTATTAAAACCTAATGCATTACTTGCGTTTAGGTGAGAATCATTCCACTAGCTTTCAGCCCCCACACCCCCCACCAATAATTACCCAAGTCCTATATTGATACATCTCGGTGTCTGTCTGCAGCAATGTGTGTCTTCTCTCCCTCTCTCAGAAGAGGAGGTTTTAGGGCTACTCTGTGCAAAAAAGTATAACTTCCTTTTTTTTTTTTTTTTTTTTTTCATTTTACCTAAAAATATTATGACTTTCAGTGAAATGTACAGTGCTTTGAAAAAGTATTCATACCCCTTGAAATTTTTTCATGTTACAACAAAACCGTAAATTTATTTTATTGGGATTTTATATGATAGACCAACACAAAGTGGTACATAATTGTGAAGTGGAAGGAAAATGATAAATGGTTTTCAAAATGTTTTACAAATATTTGAATAGGCTTTGAGCTAAACCATTCCATTGTAGCTCTGGCTGTATGTTTAAGATCATTGTCCTGCTGGAAGGTGAACTTCCGCTCCAGTCTCAAGTGTTTTGCTCTAACTGGTTTTCTTCTACTTTTCTTTTCTATATTTGGCTCCATCCATCTTCCCATCAACTCTGACCAGCTTCCCTGTCCCTGCTAAAGAAAAGCATCCCCACATGCTGCCACCACCATGTTTCATGGTGGTGATGGTGTGTTTAGGGTGATGTGCAGTGTTAGTTTTCTGCCACACATAGCATTTTACTTTTAGGCCAGAAAGTTCAATTTTGGTCTCATCTGACTAGAGCATCTTCTGTTTGCTGTTTCCCCCACATGGCTTCTTGCAAGCTGCAAATGGGACTTCTTATGGCTTTCTTTCAACAATGGCTTTCTTCTTGCCACTCTTCCATAAAGGCCAGATTTGTGGAGTGCACGACTAATAGGTGTCCTGTGAACAGATTCTCCCACCTGAGCTGTGGATCTTTGCAGCTCCTCCAGAGTTACCATGGGCCTCTTAGCTGCTTTTCTGATTAATGCTCTCCTTGCCCAGCCTGTCAATTTCGCTGGGCAGCCATGTCTTGGTAGGTTTGCAATTGTGCCATACTCTTTCCATTTTTGGATGATGGATTGAACAGTGCTCCGTGACCTGTTCGAAGCTTGGGATATTATCGTAATAACCTAACCCTGCTTTAAACTTCTCCACAACTTTATCCCTCATCTGTTTGGTGTGTTCCTTGGCCATCATGTTTGTTCGCTAAGGCTGGCCATACTGTACATGTTCAATTTTCTTGTAAAATTTTATATTAGATTTACCTTAAACTATGTAGGGCAAGGGCCTGCCTATTTGGATACAATTGAAAGTCATTCAGTTTTTACCTCATATTATATGGTTTTTGATAAATCTAAAGAAAGATTGTACAAAAGTATTGAACATGTATGGCCAGCCTAAGGTTCTCAAACAAACCTCTGAGGACTTAACAGAACAGCTGTATTTATACAGAGATTAAATTACACACAGGTGGACTCTTTTTACTAATTAGGTGACTTATGAAGGCAATTGGTTCCACTTAGGGCAGGGGTTGACAAATTTTCTTTGAATCTAGGAGCCAGTTTTTTTAAAAAAAAGCTGCCCCACGTCCAGAAAAAAAAAAGAAAGGGAAAGAAATGGAAAGAAGGGGAGGGGGGGGGGGGTGAGAGAGAGAAGGAAAGAGAGGGGAGTGGGAGAGAGTGAATGTCTCAGGCAGATGTGTATACGTACAGCTCTATGGTGTGTACAGAAGAATTCTCCAGAAGTGTGACACTCCCCCACCTCCACCTTCCTCCTATACACTCAGAAAATGGCCTGCTCTGCTCCCCCACACACATGTCTATGGGGGAGGGCTCCCACACCTGGCCAATAAGAGGTAAATTGTGCCCCCCTAACTAATTGTAGGTGGTTCCCTTCCCTTAGCCATGGCCGGATGAGCTCAGTCTGCATTCCCACCTCCCCCAGGGGCTGAGGATGCAGTGAAGCACAGGCAGGCTGGAGCAGTGGGATGGGGAGTGGCTGACACATGAAATTCAGTGCAGAGCCATGACCTGGTGCACCATTTCCCCACCTCACACACAGGGCGGACTTTGTAAAATGCAGCATGAAGGGGGTTAATGTATTGCCACTGGTCACTAATGCATTAGTGACCAGTGTCAGAAAATTAACCCCTTTGTGCTGCATTAGTGGTAGTGTTTATAAACCCCTACATGCTGCAACATAAATGAACACTGATACTAATGAACACTGATACTAATGCCACTAATGCAGCACAAAGGGGTTAATTTTCTGACACTGGTCACTAATGCATTAGTGACCAGTGGCAATACATTAACCCCCTCATGCTGCATATTACCATTGGTAATTATATAACCTCTGCCCCCACCACCACCCAGAGTATGCCAATTCAACTGTATTGAATCTGCTTACTTTTCGGATGCACTGGCTGGCTGGATGATTCCTTCCCGGCGGCTCTCTATGGTCCTCTCCGATCCCGCCTCCCGGTGACGTCGCACCTTGCCGGGACTCATAAGCGTCTGTCAGGCGGAGATTACCCTGCGGCTCTGCCTGACAGCGAAGTGAAGAACTAGTCCTAGGCTTGTGCCGAGTGCAGGAGTGCACTCGGCACATCCTCCTTATGGCTCTGCAGTGTTGTAGCGCGACCGGCGCCCGGCGGAAGTCACTTGTTGCCCAAAAAATAGTTAACACACTGTCAGCACTTCACATGCTCTGCGCCCCCCCCCCCTTTCTACAATAAAATGATCCGCCCTCCCCTTGTACCAAGCGGCCCTGGCTGCAGCCGCCCACAGCCCATAGTGGCCCCAAGTCCGGCCCTGCTCAAACACCGCTCAGCCGCGGACCCAGCACTCTTACCTGATGTCAGATGGATGTGTGCCGGGTGACCGCAACGAGGAGGGCTGACAGAGTCGAGCAGTGCGTCCTATGGATGTGCTGAAAGTGGAGAAGAGGCAGCCGGTTCTGATTGGTTAGCGCCGTCCATGTGACGGTGCTGACCAATTAAAATGCCTCTTGTCAGTACACAGAGAATTATGGATAGGAGCCGCGGGGATTTCAAATCTCTGCATCACAGAGCGGCGTCCCGATGCCTGACAGCAGATGCTGAAATCCTAGGCGCCCGGACTCAGTTTCTAGTCGCCAATGCGACCTGGCGCCCGGGAATTGTCGAGCCCTGACTTAGGGTTGCCACTTCATCCCTTTAAACCAGGGCACATATTATTTACACAGGTTCTGAGGCTGATATAATTGCACATAAGGCACGAAGTGATTTTTTAATTACCCCCTAATCAGCCACAGAACCTGTGTAATTAATGTTTGTCCTGGTTTAAAGGGATGAGGTGGCAACCCTAGTTCCACTAAATTTTGGTTAGTTGTATCAGAGTAAAGGGGACTGAATACAAATGCACACCACACTTTTCAGACATTTATTGGTAAAAATTTTTCAAAAACATTTATCATTTTCCTTCCACTTCACAATTATGTGCCACTTTGTGTTGGTATATCACATAAAATCCCATTAAAATACATTTACGTTTTTTGGTTATAACATGACAAAATGTGGAAAATTTCAAGGGGTATGAATACTTTTTCAAGGCACTGAAATGATAAACAAATTTCCCCTACAAGTGGAAGATCAGTGGGGTTTATTGTAGGGTGGGGGGCTGCTACGGAGGTAAATTGACTGATTTCTATAGGCAGCATAACTTTATTATATTTTGTATTCATTTTTGTTCTAGAAATCAAATTTGTTTTATGTGGAAAAACATTTTTTTCTGCTTTGCTCTAGATCAGGGGTCTTCAAACTTTCCAAACAAAGGGCCAGTTTACTGTGCTTCAGACTTTAGAGGGGCCGGACTGTGGCCAGTGGGAGTAGAAAATATCCTGGTGTCAATGGGAGTAGACAAAATCCCATCTTTGGTATTGGGAGAGATATTCGTGCCCCATCATTGGTATCAATGGGAGGAATAGTGCCCCATCATTGGTGTCAGTGGGAGGAGTAGTGCCCCATCATTGGTGTCAGTGGGAGGAATAGTGCCCCATCATTGGTGCCAGTGGGAGGAATAGTGCCCCATCATTGGTGCCAATGGGAGGAATAGTGCCCCATCATTGGTGCCAGTGGGAGGAATAGTGCCCCATCATTGGTGCCAGTGGGAGGAATAGTGCCCCATCATTGGTGTCAGTGGGAGGAATAGTGCCCCATCATTGGTGCCAGTGGGAGGAATAGTGCCCCATCATTGGTGCCAGTGGGAGGAATAGTGCCCCATCATTGGTATCAGTGGGAGGAATAGTGCCCCATCATTGGTATCAGTGGGAGGAATAGTGCCCCATCATTGGTGTCAGTGGGAGGAGTAGTGCCCCATCATTGGTGTCAGTGGGAGGAGTAGTGCCCCATCGTTGGTGCCAGTGGGAGGAATAGTGCCCCATCATTGGTGTCAGTGGGAGGAATAGTGCCCCATCATTGGTGCCAGTGGGAGGAATAGTGCCCCATCATTGGTATCAGTGGGAGGAATAGTGCCCCATCATTTGGTATCAGTGGGAGGAATAGTGCCCCATCATTGGTGCCAGTGGGAGGATTAGGGCCCCATCATTGGTGTCAGTGGGAGGAATAGTGCCCCATCATTGGTGTCAGTGGGAGGATTAGTGCCCCATCATTGGTGTCAGTGGGAGGATTAGTGCCCCATCATTGGTGTCAGTGGGAGGAATAGTGCCCCATCATTGGTGTCAGTGGGAGGAATAGTGCCCCATCATTGGTGTCAGTGGGAGGAATAGTGCCTTATCGTTGGCATCAGTGGAATAGTACCCCATCATTGGTATTATAAATAGAAGAAAAATTTCTGCGCTAGATGTGATAAAAAAACAAAATGATTGAGAACAATAGTGAGCAGCTGGCACAAAATCAACTAACAGTGATTCAAAAAATGTAATAAAACCAAAAAGTGCAGCGCTAAAATCAGTGTACAATTATCATGCTGAAAAGCTCATATAAAGAAGACAAAAAAAACAAGGAGGGGGTAGTGTCCAAATGAATAGTCCCAGTATTAAGTGCAGGAATATGAATCCACGTGCAAAATAACTTTCTTCCAGTGACACCGGGGAAAAGTGTAGGAAGGGGACACCTTGTGCTCAGGTATAACAAGCAGCTTACCGAAAATCCGTGGCTGCTCAATTTCATGAGACAGCCTCTCCCAGCTAGTAGTAAACCAGTAGTACAACCGATATCAAGCTCAGGTGCTTCCAAAGACGCCCAAAGCCGACAGCCGTTTCCGGTGTGTTGTTAAACCAATCGCATTAGTGTGTGGCACACTTGGAACTTTTCATTTACTCCATTGAACGTAAAGCCATATGTAGAAAGAAACAGAGGCCCATAGCGTAATCCCGTAAACCAATAGGTAAATTTATTTAAAAAACTACTTACAATTTGAAAGACAAAAACAGGCATGTAGTATGTGCCGGTCATGGATCCGACCGCGGCGTCCCGCAAGTCTCCAGATCAGCATATGGATAAACAGCCGGCTTCGTTGGGGGGCGTGTGGACGTTTACGTCTGGGATCGCCAACGTTTCGTCATAAGAAAGACTTCTTCTGGGCGTGACCCCAGACGCAACACACACGCCTATGTACCCCCACACCTATGTCACATGACGGTCACCTCCGCCAATGGGTATTCAATCCCAGGAGGGCGGGAGTGGTGTGTCAGTAGCCCAATTTCAATAGGTTAAAAGACCAAAGGAGACCGTCCGGAGATAGGTGGCACAAAATACTAATAGGAAGTGACGATCCGTCTTCCTTGATGCCCATTCGTCCAATAGGCAAAAGGGGCAGGGAGACGATCATCACGTGATGCACGTCACATGATGAACAGGAAGTGACGATCTGTATCCTCCGGTGACTCATCGTCATCCGGGCGGAAGTGACACGCTCACGCCCATAGCCGATAGGGTGAGAGGGCGGGGGCGGAGGTGCGGTCGTCACTGAAAACACACCCCTTGTGACAGGAAGTGACGATGGTGTCAGCAGAGTATGTCAAACAACATCGTCATCATTCAGGCATCCCGGTATATAGGGTGCAACCTCCAACAATTCAATATGGTTAAAACCAAAATGTATCAAGGTCTATAACTAAAATAAAAAATCATTAAGGATGAGATGGAGTACTGAATGATCGTTAGAACAGGCAAAGGAGTTCATGTCCAATTCCTTCTATCATTGGTATTGGTGTAAGGAATTCTTGCCTCATTGTTGGTGTCAGTTGGAGGAATAGTGCCTCGTATCAGTGGAAGGAATAGTGCACCAAGGGGCCGGATAAAGGTATGCAAAGGGCTGCAGTTTTGAGACCACTGCTCTAGATCAGCTCAGAATGTTCAAAATTTCTATGTTTGAGCATTGTACACCAGAGTACTGTTCTTCTAGGACTTCAGCCATCAGCTGGTGATCGCTTAAAGGAATCCTATAATGTGAGAAGCATAGAGGCTGCCATTGTTGGCTGAGCCCTTCAGTATTTAAATTGGGACTATGGCCTTTATATTCAAGTAAAATGAATATGCCACATCGCCTAATTATTAGTGCATCTGTACCTTAATATTCTCTTCATCCCTCTGCAAAGTCCTTCAAATACCTGTTGAGCCTGCCAGAGAGGTCCACCTAATGCAGCTTCCTATAATGGGGTAGCAACAATGCTGCACTGCCCCTACATTCAAAATCTCTGGATCTAGTCCTTTTTTAGATGGTCATACAAGACCCTTTAGTTGTACTTTAATATTTTTAATTGCTGACCAGGAGCAAATAGTAAGCATTTCCAGATGGAGGAAAGCAGCGTCTATAGTACCTGTATCTCCCCCATGGGTGGTTTAATGATCTATGTGAAAATATGATTCATCACAGAACCCAGTGCTATAATTGACTGAGGTACATTGAGTTCCATTTGGCAGTGATCACTGGTGTATTAATTGACCTCACTGATATTGTTAAACAGAAAATGTGTTCATTAAGTCTATTGCTCCAGGTGTTTTGTACAGTATATATAAGCTAGGCTACTAAGGTGAACCATATGCTGCTGTAAATTATCCCCGCTCATTTGATTGTGGCTTCTGCAGCAAATATAAATGCAGCAACACATTGCATTAAGTCGTTGCAGAGTAGCATCTCTGTTTTGGCTGCTTGGTAAATCAGTAGAGAATTACCCCTGTAGTAGTCTTCTGTGACTATACGATTATAAAGGACTGGCTTATGTAGAAGGATCTGAGCATTTAACCTCTGACCACTTGGTGGAGCTAGAAGTCCACAATTCATGTCAATTTTTTTTTCAGTTTTTTTTTTTTTTCGGTTAATGGTAAAATTCCTAGTTTGAGATTATTCTTAAAAATGTCTCATTGAGCGCTGCATGAAAGCCAGCTAAAGATCAATTCAGTGGGGTGGAACTGATGAGTAGATATATATTTTTAATTTATTTGCCTTTTTGCAGTCATTTCAGATTCCTTTGATTGTATCTCAAGGGGTAATGTTTTTGTTTTTTTGTTTTCTCATAATTATGGAAACTTGGCTCAACAATAGATGTATGTGTGTGACCTTTTTCATACTTCGATTCAAAAAAACGTGATGGGTCGTGATATCTTTTAAAAAACCTCACACAGAAAGTGTTGTCTGTTTTTCATGTATGCATGTCCTTTTCACTTCAATTTCATTACAATGGATCAGTGGCGTAAAGGGTTAAGGTAGCAATAAAGTCCCATTACTTAGGAACATTTGCCTTCAGGATACAGCCACATGTTTTCTTTTTAGACGGTAGTTCTTCCAAGGCATTGTAGCACAAAATCCATTTTTTTCAATTTGCATTCACTTGACCTTTTGTATATTCCCCCCCCCCCCCCCCCCGATCACACATGTGATTTCACACACAATTCTTGTGTTAAGCAAAATCATATAGCACTTTGTAAATCTATGCTCTCATAAATAATAAAAATGTTACTCTTAAGTGTATTTACATGCAAGTTGCAGTCCCCCCCCCTCCCCCACACACATCTGTGTGTTAAGGATACAGCAGTGTCACCATTGGGTCCAGTAAAATCTCTAATCGGTACAGGTTTTGGTAAACCTCACATTTTTCTTTGTTATACCTACATCTGTCTTTTGAAATTTCTATACAAGAGCTATCTTGATTGAATGGCCTTCATGATGGTCTGTATATTTTTTTTTTCAAATTCTTTATTTTATTTTATTTCAGAAAACATAGACAATGTGTAAAGTGCAGTAAAAACACAGGTAAACAAAAGAGTAGGACATAGTGACCGATAAGATCACCAGCAAGTGCAAGAGACCTAGTCGCAACATCAAGGTCAATCAGGAAAACTTTGTGCACGTAAACTGGTCACATTTTAAGGGTATGACCGATTGCAGGCCTGCCCGTTGAGCTACCGGGAACAGGCCCGGCAATGAAGGCCCATCAGACAGACACGTTCAAACAAAACTAGATCCACGTGTATGTCTAAAGGCCAATCGGTCAGTGGAGTAACCTAGAAATGGGGGAAAGAATCAGCATAGGACAGAACTGGGAAAAGGTGGTGGAAACAGGGGGACACAACAGGTAGGGAGGGTAGACCTAGAGAAAGTATCAAGGAAGGATATGATAGGGAAGCCAGTGGGAGGGGAAGAAGGAATGGATGGTCTGTATATTATATGTTCGTATATTAGCAGTGTCCTCTGAAAGTGGTCCCCCCCCCCCCCCATACTAAATGTGGCTTTTTTTTTTTTTTTTTAAAGGGACAGTCATGAAGGGGAGCATATTGCTTTACATTTGGCTTACCTTGTTAAAGTGGCTGAAGGTGAACTGCCTTTATCAGCCAAGTCGTTATTCCTAGTCAGAAATGCCTTTACAGGATTGGACACTGGCAAACAGAAACATTGTAAGTCAACCCCCGGTTAGCCACTCCTCTACCTCAGTCTTTGCTATCAATTTTTTTTCTTCACTTTTCTTTTGTTCTTTGGATTTTCTTTTCGATTTCCTTCAATATTGATTCTTCACGATGTAGTTGCTTGAACTGTTCTCTACATAACAGCTATCCATAGAAGCCTTTCCTAAGCCTGACTTTATAGTGCCATACCTGAACCTAGGTGATTGGATATGCAGAGCTTGCCTGGAATGTGACCTTGCACACTGCGTTCTGTATTGTGGCACCTTCCAAACCTTCTTGTACTGGAAAAAGTTAGCCAGAGGTCACTTTTGGGTCCAGAGCTGTGGCATTGTCTCAGTGCTTGACCCCCATCTTTGAAGACTCGCTTTGTTGGTTAAGGTCATTTGGACTTAAACCGTGGATTTTACCACTGGGCACCTTCTAAATTTCCTGTTCCCACCTTTACTGCAGAAAAGGGTTGACCCTGAGGGACAGTGCTGACAATAGGTGGATTGTCGCAAGCTCTGCCCTCTTTCCTGCTATTCAGCATAGAAGAAAATAACATTCTGCTTGTGCTGCTGCTCCTGCTTTGCAAAGCACCATGTGGAACTTGGGTCTGTTTGTGCTGCCTACCTATAGTGAACTGGTCAACTCAATCTGCTCAACCCCAATTAGCACCAGCTCCCTGCGTTTATGAGTACCTTTAGACCTTGCCTTTCAGGTTGGGCCTAGTTAAATCACCACTATGTGGGCACAACATGTCTGTACCTAGATACAGAGTAGCCATTTGCACTGCTGCTGGTGACCCCAGCCCATACTCCAGTGGTTTCAGAGGCATCTACTCAGTAATCTCTAAGGAAACAGATGCCTGCAACTTTGATATTGGTGACCTAATAGTTATAGTATTTATATCCTCAGTCTTTCTCTTCCCTGTCATAAGGGGCCTCCATGTAAACTTATGGCTTTGGGTCCAGATTTACCCAATTCTTTATGAATATTGATGGCAGAGGCCACTGTAGAGTCTTTCTCTGACCTTCCTGAGGCCTTCAAGCCAGGCCAAAGTTTGCTGTGACCATCTTTGACTCAGATTCAGAGTCCCAGTATCACCGAAGATACTGTTTTTAGGCACAAGAATGCAATGTCGTGACTTAAGAATTACAGAGGGTCCTTTCCGACCTTATTGATTTAGTGCACAGTGCTCTACATTTGGGAGATCAGCCTGCTGTCGCCAGCCTTGCATCTTTTAGAGCTCCTACAGCTTTAAAAAACGTTTGAATATACCTGCTATTTAAGGTATTCCTCTGAGGAATGAAACATCCTTGAAGGGTCCTGGCCACCACCAGAGAGTGTGTTGGAACGGTTCCCCTATGAAAAGGAATTTGGTTAAACAGTGGTCTTTTCCTACTGTGGCTCTATCAATGACAAACAGGAAAACTTCTAGACTGGTAGAAGGCGGCCTGTTTACCTTTTACGGTTTCTAATGTGTTAGATCCCTCAAAGGCTCTCTCCTGCCGCAGTAGACTCCTACGTAATTGAGGATGTTGAACAAATGTCTGGAGTCTTATGCTTCAGTTATGATGGCTTGGTACAAACATCTTAACGTAAGGCTTGCATGCATGTCAATACAGATGCACATGGCACTCTGGGCATTATGCTGGGGTGCCACATAAAAAGGGATCTGGCTCACTTGGCTTTTAAGGGATGTGGTAATTAGGAATGAAATGGGGCTCCAGCACAATACTGCCTAAACATAGGGGATCTAGGGAGGATGTCAGCTAAATCCCACCCATCCCCATCTGATTTTGTAGTATGTGTCCCCAGGCAGTTAGAGCCTGATTCCTAGGCAACCCCTAGGACTTATAGTCAGATCTCCTAAATTCTCTGAAAAGGCTTATCTGTAGAAGGGTGGTGTTAGATAATTATTCCAAATTCATAGTTCGGCACTTATTGGAATTATATTCACAGCAAGCTTGCAAAATATATGTGGTTTTATGATTAATTATAATAATGTGTGAATGACCTTGATCAGGAGTTAAGGCAGTAAAATGTCAGATATCTCTGGTACATATAAGATATCTGGTATAAAATGTTATGGGAAGTCAAGTATAGACAGGATCTATGTAATACAAGGAATGATACATATTTCTCTAGCGCTCATCGACAGACTTAGTCCTCGGTGATACACCACCTTCGGGTTATGTTACCTCCGCAGGAGCAGGACTAGACAGGAAATTAAAAAGCTCTGGCCACACCCTAGGGGCAGTCCCAGAGGGTATATCCTCTCTCTCTCTGCCTCAGCAAATCAGTTATTTTCTGTCTAGTTAGGAGTAAGGACCTAGACACCTTGCTGGGATCTTAGGTCCTGGCAAGAATTTTTTCTTAAAGGATTTTTTTTTAGACAGCTTTTTTCTCCAGTGTTCCTGTGAGATCTTCAAGCAAGAAAGCTGAACTGGGCGACGGGCTGGATGTTGAGATCCGGTGGTCACCCCAGTTCAGCCTACGAGCGCGTGCAGGCCATAGCTCCGCGCTGGGTCGGCCGCGACAAAGTCCCATTAAAGGACTGTCCACGCGAGTTAAATGTCTCGCCGAAACGCCAAAGACCATGAGTCACGGCGTCCGTATCGGTCGACAGCCCTCCCGCCCCGGTGGAGAGGGGTACTGTCAGGAGTTGGTGCCCGCCTGGTTCCGGTATGGTGAGTAGTATGTTCCCCCTTTCCCCCTGACGGGTGTTGTGGTGAACGCGGGCCCCTCTCTGTATGGTAAGATAGAGTCCCTTTCTATCCTACAACATGACACAGATCCTCCTATTTTGAGTGTGATTTTATGTGTGCAAAAAAGCCAGGAGGCTTGGTTTGGGAGCTAACAATCTAATTGTATACATGTCTTAAAGATGTAATCTGTGGCATTCTGGGAATCTTATGGGTTAAGAATAAGCTACCTACCAGTCAGAAGCCATGGACATGTAGACTGCCTTCCTAATCAGATCTCCAGCTATTAGCAGGCCTCCCGAACGGCCATGCGGTCCGCCAGGGCCGGTACCGCCAACCACGCCATATCCCCATGCAGTGAGAGTGTTGTGTGCCCTGCAGCACACCGCTATTCAGTACGGGCCGCCGCCATTTTTTTTGCTGGATCGCACGAGCCGCCATTTTGGCGGAGCCTCGTGTCTCCAGCATGGGGGCGGCCATGTTTGAGGTGATCCAAACACCTCGTGGAGCTTGGGGGAGGCGCCGGAAGGCGTACAGAGGGGCTGAGCCGCCTCCTTTCTTCCTGGGCAGCCAGCCAAAAGACTTCCTGTTTGTTAAGACAGCGCTGTAACCTGTTGCAGTTAAACTCTGAGCATCAAGTGGTGAGCCTGGGGGTCTATCTCTCTCTCTCTCGATCGATAGGGATCCCTAGCAGGTAACACTAAGGGGCTTTTGTGGCGCTGGGGGTCGAAAAAAAAAAAAAAAAAATTTTATTTTTGAATTATATTATCCAGGAAGTAACTGGAGTTATCATGGACCCTGCCACACATATTCCCCCACCTGTTTCCCTCGAGGGGGCCACGGGACCCGCCGGTGCACAGAGTATAGAGTCATTTACAGCAATTTTGGAGTCTATGGTGGCTCGGGTGGAGGCGGCCTGTCAGGGACGGGGGTCAAGGAAGCGACCCCCGCCTACCCCTATACCATCTGACACCTCTGACTCAGATTCAGAGGTGGTCACGGCAGTTGCAGGTTCCTCTGCAAGGGCTGTTATCCCAGGTAAAGCCCCCTCAGACAGTGAGGAGGACGCTTCTTCTCCTGCTATTATTCAGGAAGAAGCATTGGTGGACGCACTAGTTGTGGCAGTGCAGGAAACCTTAAAACTTGAGGCTTTACCGGCAGAGGCAACTGAAACAGAGATTCCTTTTGGTACTAATAAGCCCATCAAGACGATGAAGGCTTTTCCTGTACCTAAATGTTTCGGTAATCAGATTAAAGGAGAATGGGAGCATTCTAAACGTACCTTTACTATTTCCAAGCGTATTGCTAGACGCTATCCGTTTGAGGAATCCATCATTAAGAAATGGACGGTACCACCAGTCGTGGATCCGCCTATTGCCAGGCTGAATAAAGCCACGGTTATTCCAGTGGAGGACACTTCGTCCTTTAAGGATCCGGTGGATCGAAAGATGGAAGCAGAGTCCCGCACCATCTTCTCTCTGATAGGGTCAGCATTTAGACCAGTAATTGTTATTGGTCTAGTTTCCCAGACACTTACGGAATGGGCGAAAATGGTACGCCAAGATCTTAGGGGAAAAGATATTCCCCAGGAGACATCTGATTTGATGGAACAGATTATACAAGGGCTACAGTTTATCTGTGACGCAGCCTTGGACACTACTCCCTTATTAGGGCATGCATCTAAGACAGCGGTGATCCTCAGACGTGTGCTGTGGTTAAAATGCTGGTCAGCTGACCTAGGTTCCAAGAAGACCTTGACAAATCTCCCCTTTCAGGGGAATCGTCTATTTGGGGCCAACCTAGATGAAATCATTAAGGATGCCACTGGGGGCAAGAGCACTTTTTTGCCACAGGCTGCTAAAGCTAAGGGACCTCGCGCAAGCGAGGACCTTTCTTTACCGCCCATAAAGGGCGCCTGGCTGGTACTAGCGGGAAAGGCAAGACTCCTCCAGGAGGGTTCAAGAAGGGCTGGTCGGACAAGCAAAGGACCAACCCAGCCAAACCCGAAGCAAAGGAGTACACAGCCTGAAGGTGCGCCCCCACCCGGTTTCAGGGTGGGGGGACGTTTTCACCGGTATTCAGGACATTAGATCGAGCATCAACCACTACTACCGGTGCGATTCTTCCCTTCCAACATTTAAGTACTACAGGAAGCGGTAATTACCGTTCCCTGAATAGATCTTTTCCTTTACCTTTTCCTAAGATTAGTCCCGATACCTCACAGGAATCGGATCTGGTTGACCAGATAGGCCAAGTAGCCTCTAGTCGGGTGACTTCGGTCCCTGAGGTTCAACCAGAAAAGATCACCTTTCCTGATAACTATCAGGTATCTGATAAATGTGTGGGAACAGTAAACGACCAGACTTTCTCGGTTGGTCGGGGCCAGATACCTCTAGGGACGCCTGGTTCAGATCCAGTCAGCGCCAGTGGTCCTAGAAATTCTAGGCTGGCCTCCTCTAGCCGGCCTGGCCGACTTGGACATGTTAGTCGTAGACGTTCCGTGGGAACTTCGTCTCAGGGAGTGTCTGTGGTCTCAAGGACCAAATTACCATCATGCTTTACAGTCGCTGGGTTTAATGGCCTGGCCATTGAGACCCAAGTACTGAAGGACAGAGGTTTGTCAGCTTCAGTCATTCCTACCCTTATTAAAGCAAGGAAAGCGACTTCCAGCAAAGTCTATTATCACACATGGAAGACTTATATTGCGTGGTGCGAATCTTTAGGATTTCCTCCACGTACCTATTCGGTAACTCGAATATTGGCCTTTTTGCAACAAGGGGTTGAGCAGAAGCTAGCCTTGAGCACCATAAAGGGTCAAGTTTCAGCATTAGCAATCTTCTTTCAGAAGCCTTTAGCTACCAAATCCTTGGTGCGGAATTTCATCCAGGGGGTGCGGCACCTGGCTCCTCCAGTCCGCGCGCCCTTACCGCCCTGGGATCTTAATTTGGTTTTGTCGGTTCTACAGAAACCTCCCTTTGAAAACATCAGGGAGATTCCCTTGCTTACTTTATCCCAGAAGGTGGCCTTCTTGGTGGCTATTACTTCTGCTCGCAGGGTGTCAGAACTGGCTGCATTATCATGCCAGTCACCATACCTAGTGATTCATAGGGATAAGGTAGTACTTCATCCTAAGCCATCTTTTCTTCCCAAGGTGGTTTCAGATTTTCATCTGAATGAAGATATTGTACTACCTTCCTTGTGTCCTCAGCCCAAGCATCATCGGGAACATCCGTTGCATTCCTTAGATGTGGTTCGGGCAATCAGGGTATACCTGAAAGCTACGGAATCATTCCGTAAGACGGATTCACTTTTTGTGATCACGGATGGCCCCAGAAAGGGTTTGCCTGCATCTGCCGCGACCATTGCCAAATGGATTAGACAAACGGTGGTACAGGCTTATTCTATTAAGGGTCAAAGTCCTCCGTTCCCTGTTAGGGCGCACTCCACTCGAGCGCTCAGTACTTCCTGGGCCTTTCGCCATCAGGCGTCAGTGGTCCAGGTATGTAAGGCGGCCACCTGGTCGTCGGTACATACCTTTACAAAATTCTATAAAATTGATGTGACGGCATCGGCGGATGCCTCATTTGGCCGCAAGGTTTTGCAGGCCGCAATTTGAGGAGACCGGTGGTCTACCTCGAGGGTTTTTTTCTGTTTGAAAATTTTTTTGTTGAGTCTCATCATTAAGGATGAGCATTGTAAACTTCTAGTTGGCACCGGTTGGGCCTTCTAGATTGGGATTTGATTTCCATTTTCCCACCCCTCAGTTGTGATACTGCTCTGGGACGTCCCGAAGGTGGTGTATCACCGAGGACTACGTCTGTCGATGAGCGCTAGAGAAAAATGGATTTTTGTAAAATCTTACCGTAAAATCCTTTTCTCTTAGCTCATCGACAGACGTAGTCCCCGCCCCTCTGTTTTGGAGTTGGGTTGGGTTAAATTCTCTAAGCACTGCTTTTTCACATAACTGATTTGCTGAGGCAGAGAGAGAGAGGATATACCCTCTGGGACTGCCCCTAGGGTGTGGCCAGAGCTTTTTAATTTCCTGTCTAGTCCTGCTCCTGCGGAGGTAACATAACCCGAATGTGGTGTATCACCGAGGACTACGTCTGTCGATGAGCTAAGAGAAAAGGATTTTACGGTAAGATTTTACAAAAATCCATTTATTTGTTTAAATAATGTTAGTATTAGTGTAATCTCAGTCAAAATTAATAGTATTTGCATGTATTTAGTTAATGTTGTATAAATTGTATACGTTGGTAATATGTGTTACTTTTGTGTAGAGTTTTGGTTATATGATGTAACATGACATCATACACATTAGACACATTACAAGAATAGAGTGTTACATGTGGGCTTGTCAGTCAAAGTCCATATATGACTTTATGAACTTGGTACCATCTCTTGTATAGAAATAACGGAAGTTAGCAGAAATGATGTATGCCATACAAAGTTTTGAGCGCTGTGAGGTTATGACGTCTACATGTAAGATAAATTGCCAAGGGATCGATATTCAAGAGGGCACATACACACAGACTAGGAGAGATCACACACACGCATCACAGACTCCTACAAACACAAAGACTATACATACTCTTTGACAACTTTAAGCAGGTGCTTGGTTTCAGAAACCTAAAGACGTAATTTCCTGCTTCTTGTACTTGAAGATTTGAGTGAAGGACATAGAAGAACACACATGTCTATACAGCCATGATTTCAAGTTGGACACATTTTTCAGAAGTATAGCCTATATTTTTACCTACACTGAACAGTTATACCTTTTACATTGTATTGTTGATTTCATATGTGTGACAATAAATTCACACTTTGTTTTTAAGTCAGTCTGGCTATCAATGCTAATCATCCGGCAACGCCTAAAGATACTAAAATATTAGATATCTTCAATATTTTACAGGTGTGCACTCATTTCTACAAGGGGGCGGGGGGGGGGGGGGCTGATTGTGAATCTTGGAGGGACTTTGGGATGTTTGTCTCTACATCATTAAGCAGAGTGTGTCCCTTTTAGACCCACAGACTAATCCTTTCCCTCTGACTGTTCCAACATGGGTAAGGACTGGGCAAACAAACCAACAAGATTTCCCAGCATACTTGCCAGCCTGGCAACCAAATTGACCCTCTCTAAATGGATAAGGACCTAGATCTTAGTGTTGCCAAGGCACAGCTACTTCTAAGAGCATTTGCTCCTGTATTCATCCTAAGGCTCTTTCCTGGAATCCCCGTTGTGGGTTGCTCGGATTTCAAGAAAGTCTGCTTCATGAATGCTTGTAGTCAGCAACTTCCATTAGGGCCTGCAAGATTCAGCCAGATTCTAGTATTGACAAAACCCTCTGTCACCTGTAGACCAAGTTTTTCAGCTTAGCCCTCATTAAAAAGGTCCACAGTCTGTGTATCCATAGATCCCTTGTCATCTGACAGGGCGTTTATATCTTTTTCTCTGTTGCAGGAGGCAGGCATTGGGAGGCTTTCAGGGTCACATCCCCATCTATTTTTTCCCCTGCCCATTTTAGTCCCCTTTCATACAGGTCGGTCTGTATGAAACCAGCTAGTCCCTGGTGTAATCCTTCAGTCTCTTTAGGCAACTGGCATAGTTTCTTCCTGGCATATCAATGGGGCTTCACTCTTTGGAGAACCTTTATCCCCAGGGCTACCATCTTGCTTCACCCCATCCAGACCATCTAGAACAGGTGGTTCCTTGCACATTGAGCGATCTTGCCATAGGCAGGTTTCTTGGCTCAGACTTGTTGGAATCCATTTAGGTTTTCCCATACTTTACCATAGTGAAGGAACGGAAGCCCTTCATACAACAAAGGAGATAGTTCTATTGCTATGCTGAGCAATGTCAGGAGTCCTGCTTACTCTCACGGTTTCCCTTAAGGACTATGAAGTAGGAACTGGTGCCCTCTGCATCGAGAGGAGAGGTTCATCCACCTAGGTGCCCCTCGGATCCTGAGTGATCATCGCTGGAGGGCCGTGTGCCTCAATGGCTTTTTAGTAGTCAGAACACCCTAGTTTTCCTTTTGCAGATGTCCCCTGCCAGAGACCTGTTTGTCTGGTGATAGGTCCCTCTCTGGTTAACCTGCAGCTTGTTCAGGAAGGCCCCCGAGATGCATTCCCTTGCTTTGCCCACAATGCTTAGCATGAAACTGTTAAGATTCCTGTGTATTGATCTTTGGCTTTTGATGCTTCTGTGGGGGATTAGGACACCCCCCCAGCTGCACCTCTTATGTGCCAGAGAGGATGCAATTGGCTTCATCCTCAGTTCTAACTTTGGTTCCCAGTCTTAGGCTTAGGTTTAGGTCAAACGTAAAGTAGAAGAAAAGCCTAACTATATTTGATCTTAATGTTCCCTCCCCCCTACTCTTACCTATCTGTGTACTTGCCTAGTTGAATTAGCTCAGGTCTGACCATGTGATCATACAGCTCCAGCTGCTCTGTGTCAGTGAGCTGCTGCTGCAAGGGACAGGAAGGAGCGCCAGCAATAGCAAGACCAAAGGGAGCCTATGGGTTATGTCACAGCACCTGGAATTCAGAGTCGTTGTCAAACATTCCTTTACAAAACTGCAGAATTGTGTGATTGGAGCAGATTAACATTAGGTAGGTATACATGTCCTTTTTTTATACAGGTTAGGCAGGATAGGTAAGAGGAGTGGGGAGGAAATATTTACCACGTTTTCTTAAGTTTAATTTAATGAGATTATCTGGCCAAAAAAACTCTTTAGTCACAAAATTCCATCTTCTTGATCATAAAGGGATAGGTGTTCTTATATAGACTGGCTGGTTGGCCTTTCTGTCATGCATTTTTGTCCTGTGTTCCTTCTAGGGGTTGTCCTCAATTTTCTGTTGACTACATAGGGTTTTGGGCCTTTTCTTCACTTCAGAATATAAGATTTTTCCTGTATTTTGGGACGTTTTTGGTTGATCACCTTTTTGCTGGTTTATGTTGAGGTTGATTCTTTTTGCTCTCCCTTTGGTTGTGTTGGAGGCTCCCCTATCTAGTAGGTGCTCATCCTGTTCATATTGGGACTTTGGTCTTTCAGGCAACTTCTGGGATGCAGGCAGTCTTTTTCCTTCAGTGGATGATAAAGTAAACTGGAATTTTTGTCCTTGCAGTAATATCCTATAATTTGAGTCCATTGAGGGACATAGGTCACACTCCTCCATGTTTGTTCATAGTTATGTTTGCTAAAAACCTGAGACATGCTGGGTAGAAAAGATCCTGAGGTTGGCTTATATTTCTGTTTTGCAGTGATCAATCTGCCTGTAGGCAGCAGCATAATCTGACTATATCTGAACTCCTGTGTCCTCAAACTCCAAAAAAAGGGTTTTATGGCAAAAAAAAAATCCGAATAATATTGTTTGAGTACTTCAAAAAGTTTTTTCCTTTTGAAATACATTTGTGATTTCTTTTTTTGAGAAATAGTAATTCTTAGTGTTTAATTTACTAAAACTGGAGAGTACAAAATCTGGTACAGCTGTGCATGGTGGCCTATCAGCTTCTAACTTCGGACTGTTCGTTTTAAGCTTTGACAAAAAAAAACCTGATTAGCTGATTCTGAAAGGCAACATGTGCCATGGGTACTGGGGAATGGGAAACAGTAGGAGGAGAGGAAATGTGGTGGGGCAAGGGGGATTTTAATGGTACCATAAATGGTATTCAACACTCACATAAAATCAATTGTTTATTTGGTACAAAAATTACATTGAATTAAAACCGCAGTTACAGTAAAAAATGCATTGCACAGTATATATAATAGGTCAATTCCATTTAAGACCAAATAGCAGTACTAGCATATAACCCCATGCTGGATGGAAACAACTTGCATGTGGGTTATAATCTGCGATTGGGCTTATTGTCTCGACATGTTTCGCTGTCAATGACCGCTTCTTTAGGAGCCTAAATGTAGGGTGAAGACCAGAAAATTCTGCAGAAACATAAAATACATGAGCCACTATAAATTTATGAACGATGAGGTCAATCCTTGTGAAGGAACAATTAGATGTGGCAAGTGTGCACCTTTGCCCTTGGGTGACAGAGCGGATAGGTATCCGCTTACCTAGTGGTGAATGGCACAGGTCCCGCCATTATGTGAACTTAATGATTTACTTAATTGTATGCCAATGTAAAGCATTTTACGTTGGCAAAACTATACACCAGTTTGGCCAGAGGATAGAAGACCATCTATATTATTCAGATGGAGGCAAAGTTTTGACCTCAGTCACTAGACCTATAGGTCTACATTATAAATATGATAACATAGTGGTAACATTTTTTGTACTGGAAGTTGTTGCCCCAGCCCCTCGAGGAGGTAATTGAGACAAGCATGTCATCGAAAGAGAAACTATATGGATCGAATAACTCAATGTGGTCATTCCACCAGGGATAAATTAAATGATTACTTATAAACCCTTTCTTTGAAGTCTCTTTCCTAGATCATTTGGACAATGAGGTATATATGGTTTACATATCAGCCCTCCCGAAGTTTGTTTGTCTCCCCCCCTCTGCCTTTTTTTCGCGGACTTCTCGAAAGCTGAGTGCTAACGTGGGTATTGATTAATAAAAAAAAAAAATAGTTACTATTGATGTGCATATGGATATTTACGTTTTTGTAGTTCTATAAACCATCTTTGCGGCCTGTATATGCAGCCTGTATATGATGGTTCGGGCATGTAATAGCGTGGCCCATGCACTTGCCAAGAGCCCTGTGTTTGGATAGCTCTGGTAAAGCTAAAAAGGAAAAATGTATTATAATTGTACACTTATATAAAAAAATTATTCTTATAATTTCTTACACATTTATTTATTTTTTGTTTTTTACAAAATTTGGTTATTTCATAGTTTATGATTGCAATAGCTATGTAACTGTTGTCTGGATCTCTGGAGTGTTGTTCCAGCATTCTCCTTTGATGTTCCTTGTTCCACCACTGGGGGGCGCCTGGTGTCTCTCGGGGACAAATGCGTGATCCCTTGGGGGATCTTTTTTGGGTGAGTTGCTCACCCTCTTCCCTCGCTACTAGGGACTGGTGAGCGGAGGTCTAGCTCGGCTCTCGAAGTCCCTGATTTTTTGTACTACGCCAAATTGGTGCACGCACGGTTAGGGGTCGCGTCAGACAAGCCTAATTTTCGGCCTTTAGCCAGATATGAAGCTGTCGGATTGGAGTGAATATAAGACGGCCGCACTGGGGTGGTCATTTGGCGTGCAGGCTCCAACAGTGCGGATACTTGGTACTAAGGTAATTTGAAAACAAGAATGCTTTACGGAGTCTATAGAAGTCTATAGTGCATTGGATACATTGCACTAGAAGGTACTTTCCTTTCCACAGACTCTATCTAATGGCTTCAATGCGCTACTAATCTTGACACCTTGAGATAGGTAAGGCTATGAATAGTACATGTAGCATCATATCATCGTTATCTGAAAGCAAAGGTGGACTATATAAGCTCCTCTAGGAGAGATGAGGTTTAGAACATATACAAAAAACGTGTCACTAGTTATACTGTCCGTGCCGGTTTACATTTCTGCGATGCGGGAACGCTGCGAATATACAGCGTGTTCCCGCATTGCATCCGCGCCCCTTGCAGTTCACACTGCCATATGCGATACGCTGAGGGTGTCAATTAAAAGTTAACGACACCCCCAGATCAGATCACATATCGCAGTGCGATCTGAAAGTTCACACATAATCTGATCGCACTAGTGTGAACCACCATGTGATCCGATTCTGCTGCGGACCAAAATAAGGGTCCGGTGCGTGTTTTAGTGCGATTGCGGTGCAAATTCAGCCATGTATGGCATGTATGGCTGAATTTGCACCGCACAGAGATCACATGTAATTTTAGGAGCAGTGCGCTCTGAATTACATGTGATCTCTGTAATCGCACAAATGTGAACCCGCACTCCAGGCACATTGTCCCAGGGGGAGGTTGCTTGGATTAACCACTTAAGCCCCGGAAGATTTTACCCCCATTCCGACCAGGGGGTATTTTGCGATTCGGCACTGCGTGAATTTAACGCACAATTGCGCGGTCGTGCGACGCTGTACCTAAACGAATTTGACGTCCTTTTTTTCCCACAAACAGAGCTTTCTTTTGGTGGTATTTGATCACCTGTGCGATTTTTTGATCACGCGCTATAAACAAAAAAAGAGCGTCAATTTTGCAAAAATAGCAATATTTTTCACATTTTTTTATATGAAATTCCCCCCAAAAAAAATGTAAAAATCAAAATTTTTAAAAATTTTCGGCCAATTTGTTTTATGCTACCTATGTTTGGTAAAAAAAATCGCAAAAAGCGTATTTTGATTGGTTTGCGCAAAAGTTATCGCGTTTACTAACAAAGGGAAAGATTTTTGTCATTTTTGTTGTTTTTTTTTTTAACGCGTAATGGCGGCGATCTGCGATTCTTTTTGTGGTACTGCGACATTGCGGCGGACAGATCGGACCCTTGACTGACATTTTTGACACTTTTGGGGTTACCAGTGACATTTCTACAGTAATCAGTGCTATACATATGCACTGTTACTGTAAAAATACACTGGTAGTGAAGGGGTTAACTTTATTTGGAAGGGAGGGGCTGTGTGTGTCCCTAGGGGCGTGGTTTCTACTGTGATTGGCTGTGGCTCTAGCTGTAAGGACACTGATCAACGGATCTACATACCAGATCCGTTTTATCAGTGTCTTTGCAGCGAGGAGAATGACAGGCAGTTTGTTTACACAAGCTGCCTGACATTCTCCCTCTCCCCCGCCGATCGCCGAGTGACCGGCGGACATCGGGTCCGCTGGTCACACGCGCGGGGGGGTCCGTGACCACGCGGGAGCGGGAGCGCGCCCCCGGGGGCGCGCGCTCGCTCCCTAGACCCTCACAAGCAAGCAACGTAGCCCTACGTTAGTTTGCCTGTGAGGGGCTGACCGCCGACGTAGATAGTCGTGCGGCGGTCGGCAAGTGGTTAAGGTGATGCTCCACAATATTTCAGAACATCTTTTATATGTGTGGCAAACACAGCCACTGTATATTGTCCTTCGTGTATACATTATGTTTATTGCATGTGTATACCTTTAAGAACCAAGTGTTTGTAGTGTGGTTTGTGTGGAGAAAGTGAGAACTCTTTCACTTGGGACTATCCTATTTCTGAGCTTTGTCCCTCAGGAGATGTGTGGGGTGGGGGTTTGTTATTGTTAAATACCTGCCTTCTATTGTCCTATTGTTTCTGTCTGGCAGAGTAAGGTTATTATGGGATGTTCAGCTTTGTGTGTGGAATGTCTCGAAGAGGGAGGGGTTTTGGCAGAGTGGAGATCCCTTTTGTTTTCAATAAACAAGGCATTCTAGTGTTTGACCTCCAAGCTATGTGTCGTCTGGTTATTGGAGGGTTGGGAATATTATACGCTACCAGGATTATTGTATGCTGTGTCTGACTACCAGTGGAGATATCGTGGATCATACTGCTACTCCGCTACAATTGGTGGCAAGCGACGGGATCTTTATCCACACAGCAAAGCAGCGTTCGGCAGTATTCATGTGAACAAAGAGAAAAGAAACCATTCAGATGAAACCGGAGGGGGGCAGTACGTAAAACTACACGAAAGGCTGGTGAATGGGAACGGATTATACACGGCTAAAGCGGCAGACATTGAAAGCATTGCTGGAGGCAAGAGGCAAGATAGCCAGCAACAAAAACAAGGCGACACTGATCGAAGAACTCATGGAAGAAGACAGAGCAGCCATGGATGCAAGGCCAGAAACAGACCGAGAATTTGAACTGGAATTTCGCAGCAGGATAGCATTGTATCCAAGTACCCCATCAATGGAAACCCATGAACGGGTTGCAGCGGACGTACATGAATACATCATGGCCATAAGGGGGCCCCAGCCACAACCTCTCCAAGTACACCCAACTCCACTCAGCATGCCGCAAGGTAAACCCAAAATACCGTACCAGGCATTTAAAAACTTCACGGACACGGAGGGAGAAATAGATGGGTATTTGCAAGACTTCGAGAGGCTGTGCCAGTTACATAACATTGACCCAGAGGATCAGGTACAGATATTGGCTGGGAAATTGTCTGGCCGGGCGGCCGATACGTATCGGGCAGTCCCTAATGCCGACATCCGGGACTACCAGAAAGTTAAGCAGGCGATTTTGACCAGGTATGCCATCACCTCCGAGGCATACCGACTCCAATTCCGGGATCTTAAAAAGCAGGACCAAGATTCCCACACTGAGTTTGCCCATCGTTTGCACAGGGCGGCCACCGGATGGTTAGATGCAGCACAAGCCACTTCACGAGAGGATGTCTTGCAATTATTATTGTTGGAGCAGTTTTTCCGGATACTACTTCAAGAAATGCAGCTCTGGGTAAGGGACCGTAAACCTTGCACCCTTCCAGAGGCTGCTAAATTAGCAGATGAGCACCAAGACACTAGACGGGAACAACGACCACCGCCTAGGGTAGTTGCCCAGCAAACCCTATCACCGACCAGCAGTCCCTGAACCAGCACACCCGCGTTCAGGAGGAGGTAACAGTCAGTAGCCCAGGTACCAACCACGAGCCCATACCTGCAACCAGCAGGGACATATGCAGCGGGACTGCCCCCGCAACCGACCACGGCCCAGCTGGAATACCCCGGCACCCAACAACCGAGCAGCGGTTCATTGTGCCCAAGCGGAACCCTACAGAGTACCCGAGGTCCCAGCTTCCACCGAGGAACCTCTGGGTACGCTACATGAAGTCAACCCTATCCAAGCGGCTTCTGACAACCACCAAGGGCACCGACAAGAGGTACAGATGGAGGGGAGAGAGGTACAGGGGTTGCGAGACTCTGGAGCTACTATAACGCTGGTCCGCAACCACCTGGTACCCAAGGGAAACCGCACAGGGGAGTGTGTGGCAGTATGTATAGCCGGGGGAGCGATCTACCAGATCCCCACTGCCAAGGTACACCTGAATTGGGGAGCGGGGAATGTGGAGGTGGGCATGATGCAGGATTTACCCTCAGACGTTATTTTTGGCAACGACCTGGGGGAGCTGACTTCAGCTTTTGTTCCCCCAATCTACCATCCACGAAGCTTATTCGGTTGTTACCCGGCAGCAGGCTCGCACCACAGGACCACTACTACCACAGACTGGGCGAAACTCCTCCAAACACCAGACACCCAGATACCTGTCCCGCAGTGGGGTACAGTGCCACAGGTGCAAGCAGTTTGGGCACTATCGACGAGACTGTACCCAGAGCAGGAACCAAGCTGCATGGATCCGACCAGGGTCACCCCCTTCAGCACGGACAACGGTCCCCTACTATACCACAGAGGTTTTCCCAGTCGTACCCAGGTTCAAACACACCGAGGAGCAATGGGGTACCCTTCATGAAGCTAACCTGGTGCAAGCCGCTACGGAGAACCAACAGCATCATCTACAATCAGTCCAGTTAAATGGAATGCCCGCTCAAGGTCTCCGAGACACGTGAGCCACTCTCACCTTGGTCAAGCGACACCTGGTTCCAGATGCCGTCCGAACCGGAGGCTCAGCAGTGGTACGGATGGCAGGGGGAGCAGTACACCGACTACCCACTGCAAGGGTCCACTTGAATTGGGGTGCCGGGTCAGGTCTGATTGATGTGGGGTTGATATGGGAGCTCCCCACCAACATCTTACTGGGGAACGATCTAGGCCAGTTGCCCTCAGCGTTCCTGCCAGTCCAGATCCCAGGCCAACATCCTGGAGACCTAATGGCCTTCTGAGGTCCAGACGCTTCAATGTTTGGATTAAGAACAGTATTGAGCCCGATTGGAGAAGATGGCAGAGAACCACCCGTAACCTACTTGAGCAGAGAGCTTCTCCCCAGGGAATGAAGCTTCAGCCCTACTTGTATGGACAACAGTTCACGGATCACAACCCGTTGGTATGGCTAAACCGAGTGGCAGGGGACAATGCCCAGTTGTTGCGCTGGAGTTTGGCGTTACAACCTTATGATTTTACTATTCACTACCGCCCCGGAAAACAGGATGGCAATGCTGACGGGTTATCGCGACAGACTGAACTGGAAAAATTATCTGTGAGTACTCCTCCCGACATCCCCAAGCCGATCCGTTAGGATCAGACTGTGTATGCCGGCTTGGTTCTGGGGGAGCATTGTGGCAAACTTAGCCAATGTATATTGTCCTTCGTGTATACATTGTTTATTGCATGTGTATACCTTTAAGAACCAAGTGTTTGTAGTGTGGTTTGTGTGGAGAGAGTGAGAACTCTTTCACTTGGGACTATCCTATTTCTGAGCAGTGTCCCTCAGGAGATGTGTGGGGTGGGGGTTTGTTATTGTTAAATACCTGCCTTCTATTGTCCTATTGTTTCTGTCTGGCAGAGTAAGGTTATTATGGGATGTTCAGCTTTGTATGTGGAATGTCTCGAAGAGGGAGGGGTTTTGGCAGAGTGGAGATCCCTTGTGTTTTCAATAAACAAGGCATTCTAGTGTTTGACCTCCAAGCTATGTGTCGTCTGGTTATTGGAGGGTTGGGAATATTATACGCTACCAGGATTATTGTATACTGTGTCTGACTACCAGTGGAGATATCGTGGATCATACTGCTAC
This sequence comes from Pelophylax lessonae, assembly GCF_965119305.1. Classification (NCBI taxonomy): domain Eukaryota; kingdom Metazoa; phylum Chordata; class Amphibia; order Anura; family Ranidae; genus Pelophylax; species Pelophylax lessonae. Next base: position 254,957,276 of record NC_138773.1, on the reverse strand, counting down.
TCCGCTACAATATGCAACTATGGCCAAGCCTCCTAGCCTAATCCGCTGTATATATACCCCCCGATTCTGTTCTAGTGGACATGAGCATGGATGCCATATATTTATTACCAAACTGTGACTATGCTAATAATGCAGTCACACAACTTTTTTCTCCCCTCGCTCCATGCTGATTTATACCAACTATAATATAATATGTGATTTCTCTTTCATTCCATGACAGACACAGCTTCAATTCTAGGACTAGGCTGAAACCTTTTTGATTACGCCCCTGGGGCAGTCCCCGAGGGTATGCCATCACTTCCTGCTGTAGTAGTCCAGTTTTTTTTCTGCCTAGTCCGGAGTTATGACCCGTCTCTCTGCTGGGATCTGCAGTCCTGGCATTTTTTCCTATTTAAATGGAATTGTTTAACTTTTTCTTTATTATTTTTGTTCTTGTATGAACTACAATCAACAGCCGGATTGGGTGACACACTGGATGTCTTAGATCTTTGCGGTCTTCCCAGTCTGGCCTGCGAGCCCGACCCAACTAACATGTATAAATACATAAGGGATCCATATAGTGAACTTGGTGTTGAGTTGTTCACTTTAAGGTCAACACAGAGGAAAAGGGGGCACTCTTTACGTCTAGAGGAAAACAGATTTAGTCGAAAACGGAATATCCGATTGCCTCTCGGGGGATCGGAAAGGAATTTTTCCCCTGCTATAGCTAATTGGATCATGCTTTGCTGTGTTTTTTCGGATCAACTGCGGGTATAGGATTGTGTAATATGGGATTGTATGGTTGGGTTTTCAATACTGGTGTTTTTTTTTTTTTTTGTTGGTTGAACCAGATGGACTTGTCTTTTTTTCAACCTGACTAACTATGTAACACCCCTATTCCAAGACTGCGGTGCGGTGGACTGCTGGGAGTGGCGCCCGTGGTATGTTGACCGTGGTATGGTGATTAGTATCCCCCCTCCTTTCCTGCCGAATTGCTGGAGTGGTCGCAGCCCCCCCATGTCCTTCCTCCCCCTTGTGCTTCCCACTTCGCCTTGTGGAGTTCCCCTTAAATTTGGTGCCCTCATCTTTTCCCTGTCCCCCCCCCTTCCTTGCCCCTATTGGGGGGCATGGGTGAAATTGTGTAGGGGGCTACACGGTGCTGGGCTGGAGGAGCGGTGGGTTATGCCGCTGTCAGCCCCTGTAGGGGATGTCTGTACTTGGGTGGTGCTGCGGGGGGGGGGGGGGGGGGGGTTCCCCCCCCCTTCTGGGGTCTGTGAACTTTTTCCCTGCAGCACTGTGGGGTGCCACCATTTTTTCCGTGGTCTCTGTATTTCCCAGTTCAACAACCATGTTGCTGTAGTTCAGCGGCCATGTTTTTGGTTTCCCCATAGACATGCATTGGCAGCCATTTTCCTGTAGTCTGAGACAGTGCTGAGGCTGTAGGGACCTCTAGTGTCAGGTCAGCGTTTCCTCTTTCTCTTTCCAGCAGTGTGGCACATCGTTTTGGCGCTTTCCAGCTCAGGTGGTGAGTCTCTACACACTATCCTTCCTCTGCTGTATGCAGCGCCACAGGTGACTGATTCTTGTGGTGTCACAGCGATGCACAGGGGGAAGGGGCCTCCTGTTTTTTTTTTTTTTCTTCAAAATAAATAAAATACTTGTGCTCTAATAGTGAGGAGGAGTCGTCCTCTGCACCCGTGCACTCGGCTGCATCTTGAGTCAGCGATGCTGGTGCAATTTCTTCCAAGGTGAATAAGGCTTTTCCATTTCCTGCCTATTTTTACGAGATTGTCACTAGTCAGTGGGGTTCCCCAAAACGCATGGTTGTAATACCTAAGCGTTTTGCTAGAAGATGTCCCTTTGAGGAGCCACTTCTGAAGAAACTGACGTTTCCACCTTCGGTGGACACTCAGGTTTCCAGGCTGAATAAGATCACACTTTTGCCAGTGGAAGATTCCATGTCTTTTAAGGACCCCGTGGACAAAAGAACTGAGACTCTGGTCCAGTACCTCTTCACCGTGGCTGGTTCAATTTTAAGACCGTTGTTTGCGATCACCTTGGTATCCCAGACCTTAACGGAATGGGCTAAGGTTTTGCGCCGGGATCTTGAGGGGAGTCCACATCCTTCTGAGCTGGTGGATCAATTGATTCAAGGGTTACAGTATATTTGTGATGCATCCCTGGATGTGGCCCCCCTGGCCGGCAGGGTTTCTGTGACGGCGGCGATCCTTCGCTGCATGATCTGGTTGAAGTACTGATCAGCTGATCTTCCCTTTGTAGGTGACCGTTTGGTGTCTCTATGGAAGAGATGATTAAGGGCCTTATGGGAGGCAAGAGTACATTGCTTCCACAGGCTGCTAAGGGCAAGTAACCTCACCGTAAGCGGTGTCCCTTCTTTTCGGATTACAATCGGCCCTTTCGTCCGGCTGGCTTGCAGGAAAAGGGCTCAAGATCCACCCGTAACTTTGCGGGAGGCTCCAAGAGACCCTGAAATGGTAAGTCCAAAGTGGGCGCCTCTGGTTCCGCAGACAAGCCTTCCCCCAGCCTGAAGGGGCGCCCTCCCCCCGTGGGATGGGGGGACAGACTCTCCTTTTTCGGGATTCATGGACCTTGCTCATTCAGGACAAATGCGTTCACGAACTGGTTTGGTTACAAGATCGAGTTTCAGTGCTTGCTTCCGGCAAGGTTCTTTCCTTCCAACTTACGCCTGTCTCCAGAGCTGCTACAGGGCCTTTACGGAGCATTGCAGGACCTGTTAGCACAAGGAGTTATTGTGCTTGTTCCAGAGTCTGAACGTTACCAGGGTTTTTTTTCAAATCTGTTCACAGTTCCCAGGAAGGAAGGCAAGGTTCGTCCGTTCTTGGATCTCAAGGCTCTGAACGGTTATGTGTGGGTTCAGAAATTCCAGATGGAATCCATCCTCACAGTAGTAGCTTTCCTTCATAAAGAAGATCTGATGGCATCTATCGATCTCAAGGACACTTACCTTCATATTGCAATATATGTCAGGCATCAGTGTTTTTTTCGTTTTGACGTGGGCGAGGACCACTTTCAATTTGTAGCGTTACTCTTTGCTCTCGCCTCAGCTCCTCGAGTGTTAACAAAGGTTTTGGCACGGGTTTTGGCCTTTTTACGGCAGAAGGGGGATCAGGGTACTGGGCTACCTGGATGATTTTCTTGAAGCCAACTTGGAGGTTAAGATGCGAACTCTGCAGGAGTGCGGATGGACACTGAATTTTCAGAAATCGGCACTGTCTGCGTCCACAAAGCTGGACTACTTGGGTCTGACGTGGGTGTTCCTTCCTCAAATAAAACTGCTGAAGCTACAGGAGGCTTTTCGGCTCCTGTTATCTAACCATTTATCATCACTCAGGACTTGCATGCAAGTGCTGGGTCTGATGGTCTCCACCTTCGAGGTGGTTCAGTTTGCGCAGTTCCACACCACACCTTTGCAAGGGGAGATTCTGATCAAATGGAACAAGGACCCGCTGTCATTGAACACTCAGGTTCTGTTGAGTCGGGGTTCAAGGGAGTCTCTCCTATGGTGGCTTTGCTCCCCGGCTCTTTGTCTGGGGAAAATCTTTTCTTCCCCTGTATTGGACTGTAATCACCACGGATGCCAGTCTGTCCGGTTGGGGAGGTGTCTTGGGAGTGTGTTCGACCCAAGGTGTCTGGCCTCGAGAGGAGTCCACGTTGCCGATCAACATCCTAGAAATTCGGGCGATCAGGCTTGGTCTGTCTCAGTGGATGGATCATCTTCATGGTGCTGATACAATCTGACAATGCTACAGCTGTGGCATGTCAATCACCAAGAGTGCCTTGGCGGCCCGGGAAGTGGCTGGCATCGTGAGGTGGGCAGAACAATCTCTTAAGGTCCTCTCTGCTGTGCACATTCCGGGGATGGTGCATTGGCAAGCGGACTATCTGTCAGCAGACAATGGATCTGGGAGAATGGTCTCTTCACCCGGAGGTTTTCCATCAAATGTGTCTTCGGTGGGGGACCTCCGATGTGGACTTGCTGGCTTAACAGGAAGGTACAGAGGTTCGTGTCAAGGTCTCAGGATCCTCTAGCCGACGCCATGCCGATCCTCCGGTGCGATCCCTGGTACCTTTGTGGGATCTCAATTTGGTTCTTTCGGTGCTTCTAAGGCCTCCCTTTGAAAATATTCGGGACATTCCTCTGCTCACTCTGTCGCAGAAGGTGGCTTTCTTAGTGGCGATTACTTCCGCACGTAGGGTGTCGCGTTAACTGCGTTGTCCTGTTGGTCACGTTAGTTGGTGATTCATAGGGACAAAGTGGTGTTACAACCCTGTCAGGCGTTCCTTCCTAAGGTTGTCTCAGGGTTTTATTTGAATGGAGACATTGTGCTACTGATCCCTATGTCCTAAGCCTAACCAGCCTAAGGAAATTGCCTTACATTCCTTAGATGTGGGGCGGGCGATTCGGGTTTACCTGGCGGTGACTGAACTGATTAGGAAATCCGATTCTTTGTTCTTATGGATGGACCTCATAAGGGGTAGGCCACATCTGCTGCAACCATTTCTAAGTGGATCAGGCAGACGGTGGTGCAGGCCTACTCCATTAGCTCCCTAGGGGGCAGTGCTATCTATATATATATATATATATATATATATATATATATATATATATATATATATATATATATATATATATATATATATATATATATATATATATATATATATATATATTTAATATATATTAGTTCTAACTGTGATTACAATTTTAGTGTAATTGCTGTTTTTATGCAATGTAATGTTTGTACCAAATAATTGATGCCTTGCCCAACCCTATCCCCCCCCCCCCTTTCTGTTTCCCATTCCCCAGTTCCCCTGGCAAATGTTGCCTCTCAGATATTGTTATATGGGATGAAGGTAGCTTGTTAATACTATCTATATATCTCTTTGAGAAGCATAAATACTTTTTCTGATTAGCGGATGGATTTTCTTGCTGAGCTGCACCAGATTTAGAAAATAACCCCTTAAAGGGTAACTAGTAGAAAAAAAAATAAAAAAATTAGCAAATAAAAAAATAAATACAGTGTTTACAAATGCGACACAAGTCATATTGTGATTGAATGTTATTAAAAATTACCTTTCCTTTTCAATCTACAGCACTGTCATTTTCTGTAAAATGCAATGCAATATGGACACCTGGGGGTGTTCTGTAAACAGATGTGTACAGAATGCCCCCCAGAAATGTAATTTCTTGCTTGTGTGATTGGCTCACTGATTTTCCCAGAAGTCTGCACTAAGATAAAAATCCAATTTTGAGCATCCCCTGCAACACTTTTGTAATTTTTGGTGAGATACTATCAAAGTGAAATCACGTCTAAAGTGAAGCAGACCCTGCAATTTTCCTCTTTAGAGCCCTGTAGGTTCAACAGCTGAATAATAACCACTCCCATACAGATTCACTTGACAAATGGACACAGAGAAACAAACAGCTATTTGTTCAGAATAACAAAAGGTAGGGCTCTGCAACAAAGTTTCCCTGCAATGTACTGTACATAGGTCACCCAGACGAGAACATTTATTCCTCAATCAAAGTTGAGGTTCTCTTTATTGTCAATAATTAGCAATGCAATGTGTGCTTCTCCCGTTAACCTGTCTATCCCAAAATCCAAATCTTTATGTAGCAAATTAAATTTAGATAGTAACGTCTGAAATAATGTTTTTTTTCCATGTGAAGGTGAGATCTGGGATCAAGAATTTGACCCAGTTATGGTGATTCTGCGCACAGTTTACCGTAGAGATGTCCAGTCTGCCATGGACCGATACACAGCTTTGTGAGTACTGGTTATATTGCAACCTGTAAAAATATCTTTATAGCACGTATTTCTGTTCATCTGCTGAAATTCCTAATCTACTGAACACTGGCTGTGATGGAACTAAATTCCAGCATGCTGATTACTTTGAATCCCTAACTCCTCTGTAGTGGGCTAGCAGCATCTGGGGCATGTATAATGCCCTTCTTTGTTATATTTGGGGTTTATAATGCTTGTTAAGATGAAATGTTGTCTAGTATTCAACTACAAAAGTACATTTCAAGAAATCATTTTTCCTCATGCTAAAAGTTGCTTCAGTTGCTGCACATCATGTGGAGGTGTCCGTAAGGCTGGACAGCAGATTCACCTCCTTTTTACCAAGCTGTAAGGGCATGAAATGGCTATGAAAGCGTGCAAGACTTGTGCCAATTTAAAATGCCACAAGCATACTTTAGTGTGCCTCAAGTGCTATTGCAGTTTGACAGGACAGGGCTGTGCTGATTTCAGGGCAGTGATTTAAAATGTATTCATCTTCACTGTAGCTGATATACCCTCCCTAGAGGTGGTGTGCTTCCATTACTGAATTTAAGACATTTTTTGAGAAACTGAAAGATGGTACTATAGAGAACCACTCTCTTTGGTAGACCATAAATTAAGCTTGTCCAAAATATGTCACGTATAAGGAAACCTAATGGATTGTCAGTGTCCGATAATAGTAGTGAGTATAAGACTTTATACTACTTTCACCTACCTTTTGTGAACTCACAGATTCAAAGACGTGTAATAGACATGCACGGGATAAAACCAGAATATTATGTTTTCATGCTTTTACGTTATTAAAATGGTCCATCCTGAACTGGGTTGTCCGTTTTTAGATTGGCAGTCCTTAAGGCATTTTCTGCTAAATCTGTGAAAGTAAAAACTCAAAGCTTAACTTTGTTGCCATTTTGCTTTATAAATAGACAAGTAAAATGCTTGCTTTTTACATGGTAATTATTTTTTCCCAAATATCAGAAAAGGGCATTAGTTGGAGGCATTAAATGTATTCCAGCAATTTAGCTGACATTCCGGGCTTCATTTCCATTCGTCTTGTAGAGTTTTTGGAATGAGCCGTCAGAATGAATGATGCATTGCCTTCCAGCGTGAGCAAATATTGCTTAACCTTTATTCCAGAGCAATTTATTTGCTAATTGGATGCTGCAGTTCCCTGAAGTCCTGCTGAAAACAGGCTTAAAGTAACCTTGTCCTTTCCTCAAGGAAGGATCTTTCCATGCGGATGTGCAAACCCTTCCAAATAACTGCAGCACAAAAAATACTGTCTCAGTAAAGTTTTAAATGTAAACTGCTCAATGAAGTCTGGTGACACACATCGCCAGAGTCTATAACGCTTGCTGTAGGAACTAACCAAAAGTTGCTTTATTATCAGGGGTCCCTACGTTCGCTGTAGTTATCCTTTCCCTCAATATAAGGAGCTTATCTGGTTTATTCAATATGAAAAACCAATATGCAAAGTAAAGAAGCTTATAACAGTCACAGTATATCTTTCCATAATTCCCTTTCCGTAAATGTAACTGGGCCAATTTCTTACTGTAGTTCAGCGAGCTCTGCCCATAGTATTGTCTTGCTTAATTTAAAAACATTCATCTGCTAAACAGTGTGAAGCAGAGATTGTTAGGATAAGATCTAAATTATGTAAAAGTTGTGCAACCAAATATCATCCATGATTGTTCCGTCACTCACATCGACTTTGCAATAATTATTTGATGATTGCTTGTTGCGCAGATTAGTCACGGACCATTAATGCAACACACATCTAGCTTGTCACTACAGAACTTAGGGTGCAGTTTTGAGAGATTGACCATAGACTTTTTTTTTTTTTGGCAGAACTACTAAAAACCTCTAGGAATTAGACATATTGTTTAGACTTCAAAACTTGGATTAGGTAAATTGCTGTAGTTCAGAGTAATATTTTTTGGGTTAATACTGCATGTTCTTTATAACCTACTAACCTCTATTGACATAGACCTGGGTACCTTCATTAAAACAGGCGTGTTTCAGAGTTTAAAGAGGAATTAGAGCTTTTTATTTTTCCTTTTTTTTTTTTTTCCTTTTTTAGGGTAAAGGGGGAATAAGATCCTCTGTCACGTTTTTATTGCTTTTTATATTCCTACTAGGGAGATTATATCCTATATGTCCCTGTGACTATTTTCACTGAGAGAGCAAAGGGAAATTACAATTTAAAAGTTGTCTCTGGATGAGAGGAAAAAAAAAATATATATAGTAATAAAAACCTGATACATTTAACCCTTTGAAACAAACATTTCAAATCAGCTGTGCTCTATTTGATTTTATGATCTTATTTATACCTTCTAATTGTCAAAAACACACATTCATGTTATCTGCTGTAATGTCCAATGTACAAAGTGTGGTATTGCCCCTAATACAAATAATCTACTACAGCTTTTCACCAATGTCAATATATCCTCTGTTATGCGACAGACATTTGTTTCCATAGACCTTAGACTGGATACCATCTATATTTACTAGGTATATACCTCCAAAAGGTGATCCCCCTCCGCTCCTCCATTGACCTCAACGGGGTGGATAAGATGTGGTAGAAGATAAGGCTCCACTCCCTTTTACTGGCTTCTCTTATCCACATCCTGGAGCCAAAACCTGAGGAGCCTCTATTGTCGCTGAGACTCCTTGTGGTTGAATAAGGAAAAATAAATTATATTGACAATTATTTTCACATATTATAGAGTATACTGATGTCTGTGAAGGTCGGTAATCTATTCCACTCTATCCAAAACCCCAAAAACAACATCGACTGGAGTTTTACTTTAAGGCTGCATTGTGGCAAAAAGACCAATGGTTTAGCTGCTTTTGGAGCTGCTTTTTCACAGCTTGCAAACAGCTCATCCATGATGGTCCAAGCATTATTCAGCATTATCTTGTGAATCCTAAAAATCCTATTTCTCTTACATCCTCTGACAGACGCAGCTCTCAATGCTTCTTCACTTATGGGTAACGCGCCCTCTACTGGAGTAGACTAGGCAGTGAAAAGTTTTCACTTGACGTTCCTATAGGGGCTGTCCCTCTCGACATTACCTCAGACACACTGTGCTCTAAAATCAGTTTCTTGCTGCCTAGTAAAGGAGTAGGACCTAGGTTTCCCTGCTGGGACTTCGGTCTCAGTTTTTTTCTTTTCTTTTGAAAATGTTTGTTTATTTCTCTTTACTCACTATCACTAGCTAGTGTCAGGGGGATCCTCCTGGTGAACTACAAGCGACAGCCGGACTGGGGTTTTCGCACTGGATAATCTAGATCCTTATGGTCTCCCAGCCTGGCCTACGAGCGTGAGCAGGTTGTGGTCCGCCCAGGCCTCGCTACGACAGAGCCCCGGTGGATGGGGATGAGCCTGCGAATGGATGCGTCACCGGGTCGCATCAACCTGGAACACCCTGAGTTGCAGCGTACCCCTCTTGGCTGATGGCACCCCCACTCAGGGTGGGAGACGAACTGTTTCGGAGCGGAGCCCCACAGTCCATGGTCAGGGCCTGATGTGGTTGCCACGGACAAAACCCTCCCGGAGGGATCCCTCTCCTCAGTCAGACGGTGAGGAGAATGAGTCCTCAGTTGCAGTGCGGGAACACGCTCTGGTGGAAGCACTGATTCATTCAGTGAGGGAAACTTTGCAATTAGATGATGAGCCTTCACCATCAGGAAAGCGGGTTGTCTTCGGCTCCCGCAAAAGCCCAGAAGTCGGGTCGGGTTTTTCCTTCTCCTGAGGATTTTCACGATATTGTGAATGAGCAATGGAGGCACATTAAGCACATGCTAGTGGTTCCCAAACACTTTCAGCGCTGTTATCCCTTTACAGTAAGGGGATTTTTAGTCCTGTGAAATACGCTGAATGGTAGGGCTGAAGAACTGGTCGGCTGACCAGGCTTCTAAGAAGGCCTTAACTGATCTCCCCTTTTTGGGTGAGCGTCTGTTTGGTGACTCCTTGGTTGAGTTGATCAAGGGCTTAACGGGGGGCAGGAGTACTCTTCTCCCCCAATCCTCAAAGGGTAAGGCACCTCGCGGTAAGCGGGGGACTTCCTCCACGGCTCACAGGCAGCCTTTTCGTGCCTCAGGGGCGCAAGAGAAAAGTAAACCGTTCAGGGCCTCCGGTGGGCACAAGGAGGCTTGGTCGGGTATGCCCGAGCCTAGCCAGTCCAGTTCAATGGACGAATCCTCAACTTCATGAAGGGACACCCTCACGCGATTCGGGGGTGGGGGGACGTCTATGTTGCTTCCCAGAACCCTGGTCCTCTGGTTCTGGACAACTGTGTTCACGACCTGATTCGTACAGGGTACAAGTCAGACTGTCGGTCTCGCCCAGCAGACAGGTTCTTTCCACCATGTCTCCGTCTATCTCCAGATCAATTGAGGGTTCCCAGGGAGGTTTTGCAGGCTCTCCTTGCACGGGGATTGCTTGTGCAGGACAGAAACTGTTATAGTCTCCGTGTTGTGAGAGACACAGGACTCTGGTCTGGAACAACGGTTGTTTATTCAGGACTCACTGTACAGCATTACAGGACAGCTCTGCATATCAATACATCTCTACATGTGTCTGTAAGATGGCCACTCTGCCCCTTGACCCTTGTCATCACTCCTGGGTGGAGCCAGCCTTAAAGTGACAGTACATGTGAAACCCTTCAGGTATAACAGAAACCCAGGGTCTTCACCAAGGCTTTGGTCCCAGTGCTGGCTTTGCAATGCAAAATGGGGATTGCGATCCTTGGTTATCTGTACGATCTTGTGGACATGCTCTCAGGTCACCCTGTCGAGCGACCTGGCGTTCACGGTCCAGACGCTTCAGGAGTTCGGTTGGACCATTGACTTCCAGAAGTCGGCGCTGACTCCGTCAGTGCATCTGCTCTACCTGGGCATGATCCTGGACTCCTCTCAGACGAGGGTCTTTCTCCCAGAGGACATACTTCAGACCCTGCAGTGTGAGATCAGGTTGCCCTCTTTGGGGCTTATGGTGTCGACCTTCGAGGCGGCGCCATTCGCTCTATTTCATACAAGGTCTCTACAGATAAACATACTTGTCAAGTGGGCCACGGACCCACAGTCTTTGGACAGGATGCTTTGTCTCAGCCGTCAAACTTGGTCAGAGCTCTACTGGTGGCTTCTGTCGCCTGCTCTGAGCCTGGGCAGGTCTTTTTTTGTGTCCGGGGAACGTGGTCAGCAGAGGCACCATCCTTGCCGATGGCTGTCCTGGAGCCCAAGGCGATCAAATAGTGCCTGCTCCATTGGCCTTTTTGGCTGCATGGTCTTCCGGTTGGGGTCTTATCCGTCAATGGAACGGCTGTGACCTACTTAATTCATCAGGGGGCGCCAAGGGTGCCCGGGCGGCCAGGGAAGTGGCCGGGATCCTGATTTGGGCCGAGGCACATGTTTCCGGCTTTCTCTGCTGTTTACGTTCCAGGTGTGGAAAATTGACAGGTGGACTACCTGAGTCGCCAGGTTCTGGATCATGGGGTATGGTCTCTGCATCCGGAAGTTTTTTCAACTCTTGTGTGCCAGATGGGATACGCCGGAGGTGGATCTGTTCGTATCTCGTCTGAATAAAAAGGTAGAGCGGTTTGTGGCCAGGGCTCGGGATCCTCTGGCCGATGCCACAGACGCGTTGGTAGTGCCTTGGAACCACTTTTTGAATGATTTCTGCCTTTTCTCTGGTACAGCTTCTTGTCCAGGTTCCTCCGCAGGTTGGCAGTGGAACAGGTACCAGTTTTCCTGGTGGCCCCAGGCTGGCCTCGCAGGTCTTTCCTACGCAGACCTGGTAGAGATGGTCGTCGGGCCTCCCTGGCAGCTACCTCTGTGAGAGGCTCTGCTGTCTCAAGGGCTGCTCTTCCATCCTACTTTACGGTCGCTGGGTGTTGTAAGCCAGGCATTGAGAGACTGAGGTCTCTCTGTATCAGTGATTCCTGCCTTGTTGAGGGCTTGCAAGGCTACTTCTGGGTCGATTTCTTGCCGTACTTGGAAGATGTTGTTTTTTTTTTTTTTCTTGCTCTGTGCTACGCCCAAGCATCCAATGAATTTACCTTGCATTCACTGGATGTGGTTCGGGCTGTCAGGGTCTACCTGTCAGCCATGGAGTCCTTCCGGACATCTGATTCTCTGTTTGTCCTTCCTGAGAGACCTCGTAAGGATTCGGCTGCGTCTACTGCAACCATATCCAAGTGGATCAGACAGACTGTTGTTCAGGCCTATTGTTAAAGGGTCAGGTGCCTCCTTTCCCTGTGAGGGCACATTCTACTAGAGCGCTGAGTGCCTCTTGGGCCTTTTGCCATCCAGCATCTATGGCTCAGGTGTGTAAAGCGGCGACCTGGTGGTCTGTACACACTTTCACAAAATTCTACAAGATCGATTTGATGGCATCCTCGGACGCTTCCTTTGGCCGCAAGGTTTTGCAGGCTGCTGTTTGACTAAGAGAGCATGTTTTCTCTCGGGGATGACTTTTTTTTTTTTGGGGGGGGGAAAGCTCCTGTTGGTGTTGGTTGAGCTTTTTGTTGCCCTGTTGGCTACGTTTTTAGCCTTGGAAAGGCGTTAACAGTTGATTGCGTTTTTCCCACCCCTCATGCCTACACTGCTTTGGGACATCCCATAAGTGAAGAAGCATTGAGAGCTGTGTCTGTCAGAGGACGTAAGAGAAAATTGGATTTTTGTAAGCACTTACCGTAAAATCCTTTTCTCTGAGTCCTCAGACGCAGCTCCCGTCCCTATATTTTGAGGTTGGTTGTGTCTTCTTTCACTGCTTGCTACAAAACTGATATTAGAGCACAGTGTGTCTGGGGTAGTGACGAGAGGGACAGCCCCTATAGGCGTGTCAAAGTGCAAACTGTGAAAACTTTTCACTGTCTACTCCTGTAGATGGCGCATTACCCATAAGTGAAGAAGCATTGAGAGCTGCGTCTGTCAGAGGACTCAGAGAAAAGGATTTTACGGTAAGTTCTTACAAAAATCCAAATTTTCTGATTTTCTGGATGCATAACTACAGTGTTTGGGAAGGTAAGTGTATTTTGTATGTTACACTTGCATTCCTTCTGTCCTTCACTACAAAAACACTGCTGCAAATCTCCTCTCTCCCTGTTGTTAATTTGCTGTTTACAGTAGAACTATAGGCAAAACATGTTTTTCATTTTGGATAGAGCAAGGGAGGGTTATAACCGGTCAGATTTTTTTTTTTTGCCATCTGTGTCCTGTTGCAAGGATTTCCCTTCACTTCCTGTCCCATAGCCAAACAGGAAGTGAGAGGAAATCCCTGCAAACTAAGTGAATCCTTTGGGGCCCCCAGGTCACCAGAACTCGTATTCCTATTGGAAGGTTTCCCTCTATCATTCTTCTGGGGACAACTCAATTTTGGGATTTTCTTTTTTATTTATTTATTTTTTTTTCACTTTCAATCATCACAATAAACAAAACAAATAGAGAGGGTGAATCTCCTTAAGGGGGCACAGGCAGTAATAAAAACTGACAAGCTCTAATTCCTCGGCATTCTATCCAAAAAGTAAAAAATGTTTTGCTTTTAATTCTACTTTAGGCTCTGAAGTTCCGTTCAGTAAACCAGGGCATTTTGCAATGTGTTTAAACAACAATTTTCACAATAAAAATAACCTTAACATAAACATCCTAAAAATATGAACATCTTGTTTGACTATAAGTGCCGGTTCACACTACCGCGGCACGACTTCGGGGGTGACCTGTGAAGTCGCGTGCACCGCGACTTCGACGCGACTTGCACGGACTTCACATAATTGAAGTCAATGCAAGTCGCTCCGATGTCGCCCCGAAGTAGTACAGGAACTATTTTCTAAGTCGGAGCGACTTGAGTCGCTCCTATTAGAATGGTTCCCGTAGCACTGAATGGACCGCGACATGTCAGGCTGACAGGTCGCCTGACAAGTCGCGGTAGTGTGAACCGTGTCCAAGAAAAGGAGTAGATTACAGGAAATTGAAAAGATCACACAAAATACTTGAATTATAATAACATTTCTTTTCTTTAGTATATAAAATACATGGCATGTAATATTTGTAAGCAATTGCATTTATTTGTATGTTTAGTTTGAAACAGATAGGAAGATGTCCAGGAAACCCGTGGCCACCTTACAAGAGAAGAACCCCACTGCATCCTAGCTACAAAGGTCTTATGAGGCTCCTGCACTGCAAAACTTTACACATTGTGCTCTTCACTCTGCTGTACAAGGTACGTTTGGCGTGTATGTGTGTCTTCATCAACTTCAGCCTTGTGTACCTGAAGACAAACACTGCTAGTAAAGGTGTAAAGCTGGGTCTATGCTGAGTGTTTTTTTTTTTTTTTTTCTAAATTTCAGCCAGTGGGTTGAACAAAAAAACTTTACAGATTCCCGCATCCACATCGTTTGTATTCTGACAGTGGGGCCCCCCCCCCCCCATCCGAATACACAGGTCAGGGCTGCAGTGGCTGATCGAATACTGGTTTTCTGGCAGGATTGTTGAACAGAGAGAGATGCACACAAATCAAATTTTGGCGGGTTCCTGTTGAACCAGTCAAATTTCGATACGTGTATACCCAGTCTAAAACTTGGAGGTGTGTGCATACCGTGTACCGTGTTTCCCCGAAAATAAGCCCGGGTCTTAGGTACAAAAAAAATGCATTAGGCCTTTTTTTCGGGGGATGTCTTATTTGTCCCCTATCTTCTCTCCCCCTCTCGCTCCCTGTCAGCAAAGGAGTCAACATCCCTGTAATCTCCAAAATAAACTCTAGGTAAAGGCCTTGTGAAATCACTGAATCTGCTCTGTAAATGGATTATATATTGTCCAGTGTGTGTCTTTATGTAATGTTATAGAAAATACCTTTTCTCTATCGTCCATCGACACACAGCCTCATCTCCATGAGCTGAGTGGGTTTATGCTCCTCCCATCAGGAGAAGTCTAGGCAGGAAAATTTGAATATACAGGCACAGGGGGCTCTCCCTCCAGGCATAAACCCCCACTGCACAACCCAGCACATCAGTTTGTTTTCTGCCTAGAGAAGGAGTAGACCTAGGTTTCCTGCTGGGACTCCGGTCTCAGGTTTTTATATTCTTTTCAGAATATTTTCTTTTATTTCTCTTTACTCACTTGCTAGCTGGTGTTCAGGGAAAAATTTCCTGGTGATCTACAAGCAACAATGCCGACTGGGGCTTCATACTGGATAATCTAGATCCTTATGGTCCCCCCAGTCTGGCCTACGAGCGTGATAGTTCCAACCTAGGCCTAGCCACGACGGAATAGATTTCCGACCTAGGCCTAGCCAAGGGGGTGCCCCCATGTCGGGGGATGAGCCTGCAAGCAGATGCCTGGACGACCTGGAATGCCCTGAGTCGCAGCGTACCCCTTGGCTGGCAGCACCCCCACTTCGGGTGGGAGGCAGTCTGCCCGGAGCGGAGCCCACCCGGTACATCGTATGGTGAGTATCTGTGCCCCCCTTGCCCCCGCTGGCCTTGGGGGGATGTGGGTCCTCCCCTGGAGATAATGGGATTCTGCCTCCCAAGAGATCCCCTGGTCTGCCCGGTCTGTGTGTCCTTCCCTCTCCCTGTCTCTGCGGGAGCTGTGTGCCTGGAGTGCTCTGGCGCTCGGGGGGGGGGGGTTGTGAGTGTGAGAGACATGGTACCTTGGGCTTACTGGTCCCTGTTGTGGTTCCTGAGGCCTTCATGTGTCAGTCCCTAACGGCATGGTGCGCCGTGGGCGCCGCCATCTTAGGTGTGGGCAATGGAATTTTTTTCCCCATAGACGTGCATGGGGCAGCCATTTTCCCTGCAGCTTCCTATTTTGCATGGGCATCCATCTTTGTGTAGCCCTGGTGCTATACTCAGCTGCGGGGATGTTGTTTGGCTGTATTCAAGCACAAGCTTAACATCTACCAACATCACCAGCAGCCCTGGTTACATGAACATTTTTATTTTTGCTGACCTCTGGCAACAAGTGGCCCCTTGTGTAGTCAACCACCTTTTTAAAGGTTCTTACTGACCCTTTTGGTAGGACACTGCTCCAATGGGCCAAACCTGGCTCCCTACATGGTGGTCTGGCTGCTCTGAACATCTGACCAATCCCTCCTGTTGTTGGTTTTAATTTACATGCAATGTGATGCTCTGGTTGAGCATTCCTTATGGATACTTCTTTACCCACTATCCTCTACCCCTGATAAAGAGGAAAAGTATTTGATCCCTCGAAACGCGTTGGTACATTTTCACTGTTTATACAGGAATCGGGTTCATTGTGCTCAACCGTTTCATTGTATCACTATTCGCATGTATATATTTATATATTTTTGTCTTTGATCTCTCAATAAACTTCACATTGTTTTTTACAAGTATTATTATTGTTGTCCTTCAAAGTCCCACCTCTTAGGGGGTTTTCTTGTTATTGTTTGCAATAATTGGGATGTGGGCACCCCTTCCATGTGTATATGTGGTAACACTCCCCCCTTACTGTGAGAATCTACTATCAACTGCCAGACTGGGCGACGAACTGGATAATCTAGATCCTTAGGGCCCCTCCCCTGTCAGGCCAGCGAGCGTGCGCAGACCACAGCTCCGCGCTAGGTCAGCCGCGACATAGCCCCACTGGACAGGTCTGGCCTACGAGTTAAACATCTCGCGAGGGCGCATACGAACTGGCTTCAGCCTGAGTCGCAGTGTTTCCTCCTGGCCGACAGCACCCACATTACGATGGAGCGATGTCCTGTCCGGAGTGGGGCCCATCCTGTTCCTGGTGTGGTAGGTAGCTGTCCCACCCCCCCCCCCCCAGCGGGTTCAGGGCCCCTCCATGGGATGGTCGGAACCCCCTGGTTCCCCTCCTTCCCTATAGTGTCTCCCCTCCCCCCAGCTAGGTGGTCTCTGTTTCCTTTGGCCCCCATCTGCTCACCCCCCCTCCCCCCGGGTGGACATACCTTTCTTAGGTAAATTGGGGTGCGATGATGGGGTTGGGTAAGGGGTAGCGCACCGCCAGTGCCCAAAACAATCGCTCCTTTAGGGGGATGGGGATGGGCCTGGTGGGGGTGCCTGTCCAGGCACCCCCACCAGGGAGCGGCGTATCACTGTGTGGGTCCGCCATTTTCTTGTAGCCTGGTTTGCTACTAATTGCCAGCCATGTATGTGTAGCCTCGGCAGCCATTTTCCTTTAGTTTTCCATTGAAAATAGCGGCTGCCATGTTTTTGGAGCTCAGATGGACGGCGATTCGGCCGTGGAAGTCCTCGGCCTCTAGTGCTAATAACAGACATTCCTCTTTCCGATCGCCGTGCCCTCCGCAGAAGCTTGCTGTGAGCTGTCCGGTGGTGGGGAGTGCCTGGTGCTCCCTCTCGCTCTTGCTGCTATACAGCGGTAGTGCTGTGCTGGGCCTTATGGTGCGGATAGCGTCATGGGGGTGTCCCTTACAGTGTGTTTTCCACTTGTGGTGCAGAATCCAGCCCCATTCATGGGTTCACTGAAACACGTTTCACCACCTAATCCACCCTGAGGATACGGGGCCCCACAACGGGCTGCACTGACGGCGGTCCTAGAGTCCTTTGAGTCCAAAGTGGGTTTGGTCCTGGGAAAACGGGCTACCAAAAAGCGCCCCCGCCTTCACCTGCTTTCTCTGTGTCTTAAGATCCAGGGTCTGAATCTGCCAGTGCGGATGCCAGTTACCCTTCGGGATCTACGTCCACACACCCCACGTGCTCAGATACTGAGGATGATTCCTCTGTTCCTGTAGTCGCACATGAAAAGGTGCTAGTGGATGCACTGATTATATCAGTACGGGAAACGTAACATTTGGAAGATGCGACTAATGCAGCATCAGAGGTGCGGGTCACCTTTGGCACCCACAGGTCCTCCAAAGCGGCAAGGGTGTTCCCCTTTTCTTCCTTCTTTGACGATATTGTCTCAAAACAGTGGGGGTCCCCAAAACGCACCTTTGCAATCCCAAAGTGTTTTGCAATAAGTCCCTCCTTAAAAAATGGACGGCACCTCCTGTAGTGGACTCTCTGGTTTCCAGGTTGAATAAAGCCACGGTAATACTGGTAGAAGAGTCTCTGGTCAATCTGATCCGGCTGATATTGGGTCAGAAACCTTGACCCGCCATGTGTTTACTGTGGCTGGGTCGGCACTTAAGCCGGTGTTTACCATCACCCCGGTGTCACAAGCTGTGACTGAATGGGCAAAAGTTTTATGCCGGGAGCTGGAGGAGAAACAGCTCCCTCCTGAGTTTGTGAAGCTGGCGAGTCAATTGGTACCAAGGGCTACAGTTAGTCTGTGAGGCTTCTGTGGATGCAGCTCCCTTGCTTTCCAGACTGTCTGTCTCTGTGGTGGTCCTACGGTGCATTATCTGGCTGAAATGCTGGTCCGCGGACCAGGCTTTTAGGAAGGCCTTGTCCGATCTTCCATTCGCGGGAGATCGCAAGTTTGGAGCGTCCTTGGATAATATCATCAAAGGCCTCGCAGGGGGAAAGAGTCTTCCTCAGGCTTCCAAGGGTAAGGAGTCCCATCGCAGACAGGGACCCTCCTTTTCTGGTCACAAGCGGCCTTTTTTTTTTTCCTCACGATCTCAGGACAAGGGATCAAAACCCTTCCGGGCCTCCATTGGGGGTTCCAAGAAGTCTTGGTCAGGCAAACCAAGATTGGGGTCTGCCAGGCCTGCGTACAAAAACCCCTCTGCATGAAGGGGAGCCCTCACACGTATCAGCGGTGGGGGACGCCTTCGCTGTTTTCCGTATCCGTGGACCCTCCTAATTCAGGACAAGTGGGTCCATGAAGTAGTTCAATCCAGCTACAAGATGGAATTTTGATCATACCCGCCGGCAAGGTTCTTTCCTTCCAACCCGCACTTATCCCCAGATCGATATGGGGCAGTGCAAGACTTGCTGTCTCAAGGAATGATTGTCCCGGCATTATCCGAGCGCTTTCAAGGTTTCTATTCAAACCTATTTACGGTTCCCAGGTGCGTCCAATTCTGGACCTCAAGGCGCTGAACTGCTTTGTGTGGGTACAAAAGTTTTAAAATGGAGTCCATTCGCACGGTGGTAGCATCCCTACATCAGGGGGACTTTCTCGCATCCACTTTCTTCCCCTGTACTGGACGGTTGTCACCACGGTTGCCAGCCTCTCCGGGTGGGGAGGCGTCCTCGGCATGGATTGTGCTCAAGGGTTCTTGACTCTGGAGTCCAGGCTACCAATCAATGTACTGGAGCTCCGAGCAATCAGGCTTTGGCTGGATCATTGGACAGTACGTCTCCAGGGATGTCCGGTAGGTATTCAATTGGACTGTGCCACGGCCGTGGCACATGTCAATCACCAAGGGGGCACGAGAAGTGTTCTGGTGGCTCGAGAACTAGCCGGCATTCTAAGATGGGCCGAACCGTTCATTCCAGCCCTCTCTGCTGTACACATTCCAGGGTAGGAAAATTGGCAGGCTGACTATCTGTCGATCTAGTCGACAGGCGTTGGACCAAGGCGAATGGTCACTTCATCCGGAGGTGTTCAGTCAGTTGTGTCTCCGGTCTGGGACTCCCAAGGTGGACCTGTTGTCCTCTCACCTCAACAGGAAAGTTCAGAGGTTTCTGGCAAGGTCCCGGGACCCTCTAGCCAACACCACAGATTCCCTAGACGCCCTATTGGCTCTCTTGAGTCATTATCGTCTGATATACGCCTTTCCTCCTCTCAAGCTTCTGACACGACTCCTGCGCAGGATCGAGGCAGAAGGGATTCCTGCCATTCTAGTGGCTCCAGACAGGCCTCACCGGTCTTTATATACCGATCTGGTACGGCTGGTCGCTGATGTTCCTTGGACACTCCCTCCCATCTGCTGTCTCAAGGACCGATCTTCCATCCTGCTTTACAGTTGCTGGCATTGATGGCCTGGCTATTGAAAGCCAGATGCTGAAGGA
This sequence comes from Pelophylax lessonae, assembly GCF_965119305.1. Taxonomy (NCBI): domain Eukaryota; kingdom Metazoa; phylum Chordata; class Amphibia; order Anura; family Ranidae; genus Pelophylax; species Pelophylax lessonae. The sequence continues at coordinate 254,937,571 of NC_138773.1, read as the reverse complement.
TAGAGGGTTTTCTAATTCGGTCATTCCTATGCTTTTGAAAGCTAGGAAGTCTACTTCCAGGAAGATTTACCATCGTACTTGGAAGACATACATTGCGCGAGTCTTTTGGGGTTCACCCTCGCTCCTTTTCAGTGACTCAGGTCTTGGCTTTCTTCCAGCGACGGGTCGAGCAACGTTTTGCCTTGAGTACCATCAAGGGCCAGGTTTCAGCCTTGGCGATTTTCTTTCAACGTCCGTTGGCCTCAAACTCCTTGGTGCGTACTTTTTTCCAGGGAGTGAGACACTTGGCTCCCCTGATGCGGTCTCCATTGCTGCCTTGGGACCTTAATTTGGTGTTGTCAGTTCTTCAGAATCCTCACTTTGAAAATATTCGGGAGGTTACCCAGCTTATGTTTGTCCCAGAAGGTGGTCTTTTTTGGTGGCTCTCACTTAGGCACACAGGGTGTCTGAGCTGGCGGCCCTGTCTTGCCGTTCACCTTATCTAGTTGTTCACAGGAATAAGGTGGTTCTTCGACCATGTCAATCGTTCCTTCCAAAGGTCATCTCCGATTTTCATCTGAATGATGACATTGTGTTGCCTTCCCTCTGTCTAAGCCTAAGCATCCTAAGGAAGTTGCTTTGCGTTCCTTGGATGTGGTTCGGGCAATCAGGGTGTTCCTGGCAGCTACGGCGTTGTTTCGAAAGTCAGACTCACTGTTTGTCCTCACGGATGGACCTCACATAGGGCTGGCTGCCTCTGCTGCGACCATTTCTAGATGAATCAGGCAGACTGTGGTTAAGGCTTATTCTGTTAAGGGTCAGGTTCCTCCTTTCCCTTTCAGGGCGCACTCTACTCGGGCGCTTAGTGCCCCCTGAGCCTTACGTCATCAGGCGTCAGTGGTGCAAGTTTGCAAAGCGGCTACTTGGTCGTCTGTGCACATATTCACAAGGTTTTATGAAGTGGATGTGTTGGCATCTGCAGATGCTTCTTTTGGCCGCAACGTTTTGCAGGCTGCCGTTTCAGAGGATTTGTTCTTTGAGGGTGTTTTTTTTTAGGTGAGCTCCAGTTCTCAGTTGAGCTCCATGTTACCTGGTTGGCTATGTTTAGCCTTTGGGAAGTTTGTTTTCTGCTGTTCCCACCCCACTGCTTTGGGGCATCCCTACAGTCATGAAGATGAAGAGCTGTGTCCATAAATGAATGAAAGCGAAAATGGGATTTTTGACTTACCGTAAAATCTATTTCTCTGATGATCATTGACGGACACAGCACCCGCCCCTCTTTGGAGTTGGGTTGTTTTTCTTCTGACACTGCTTGTTACAAAAGGAAATACCTAAAGCAGAAAGTGTGAGTATACCACCAGGGACTGCCCCATAGATGTGCCTAAGCTTTTCTCTGCTTAGTGTTCTACTCCTGTAGGGGGCAGCATAACCCTACGGTCATCAAGATGAAGGGCTTTGTCTGTCAATGAACATCAGAGAAATGGATTTTATGCAGAGTTGTATAAAGTACTCTAAACCAATACTTGAGTAAAAGTACAAGTGCTCGATCAAAAAGTGACTTGAGTAGAAGTGGAAGTGCTCGATCAAAAAGTGACTTGAGTAGAAGTACTAAAGTATTCAACATTTTTTGTACTTAAGTATTGCAAGTAGTTTTTTTTTTAATTTTGCTACTCAAGTACTAAAAGTAAAAGTACTAGTAGTTTTGAAAAAAAAATTGCTACTCAAGTACTGAAAGTACAAGTACTGTGTTATGTAGTTATTAGAAAGAAGTCAAAAGTTTGAACATCATATTGTTTTTTATTATTTCAAATGCAGCTTTTATTTATGAACGCAGTAGCATTTATTTTCGTATGCGCTGATAATACACATGTTTTGAGCTTCATGAAACCTGCCATCTACTGTTCTGGCAGTGGTAATTTTTATAATAGTAATGAGTAACTATGCAGCACAAAAAAAAAAAATATCAGAGTAGAAGTATTGAAATCATTGAAAAAATGTAGTGAAGTAAAAGTGGAAGTAGGAGAAAAAAATTCTACTCAGTACAGATACCGCCTTTCGGTACTTAAGTACAGTAGTGAAGTAGTTCTACTTAGTTACTATACATTTCTGATTTTATGGTAAGTCAAAAAACACACTATTTATTTTCCTTGCACGTGTTTGGGTATTTCACCCAGCTAAGGGAACATTCACTTTACGAAGTGTATGTGGCTCCAGTCAGCCCTAGTTTTTAAAGGATAAACCCACCGTTAAGGAAATATTTATAAATGCACATCATTTTGCAAAGTATTGCACCTGCGATCAATGGATTTCGGGTGCAATGTCCGACTTCTGCAGACACGTCCTTCAACTTTCTTGTCTGTACCTCTGTACAGGCTTTCTGTCAGAAAGCTGGAGGAAGTGTAAGGCTTCATTCACACCTGATAGGGGGCGATTTCAAATCGCTGCAAAATGCGGGACGTGTTTACAATGCCGTTGCTTCTTAATGGCACGTCAATCGCACCACGATTTTGTCGCGCTTGAGGCTCAAAATGGCTTCTTTTGGGCAACAGCATTGCGTGTTGCGATTGCAGCACATTTTACTGTGCGACAATCGCGGCAAAATCGTGGCATGATTGGGGTGCCATTAGGAAGTAATGGCATCACAAACGCTTCGTGCATTTTGTAGCGTTTTGATTTTGCGGGCTGAATCGTGAAAATTCTGCCTGCAATCAGGTGTGAAGGAAGCCTTAATGAACTTCAAGGGCAATTATCAGTGCTGACGGGAGTTGTAGTTTCTTCATTCACAGAGTTCTGTAAATGAAGGATGCACCCACGCCGATTATTTAAAATGGGATAGTGGCCGCGTGGGAAATTATTCGCCACACGTTGTAAGGGCTCTTTCACACTGCCGTTACGTATGTCTGTATATCACCCCATCCGTTTGCGGGTGATATACGGACATAATGCATGTCAATGGGATAGCCGATTTGTGTCCTTTCAGTTCTGTTCCGTTTTTTGGAACGGAACCGAAACCCTATTTTTCTTCTGTTAAAAAAACGGAACGGATGCAAAATCGGATGTCAGCGGTGTCATCCGCTGACATCCGAAATCCCCATAGACATACATTATGTCCGTATATCATCCGCAAACGGATGGGATGATATGCGGACATACGGAGCGGATGACACAAGTGTCATCCGTGTCCGTGGAAAAAAAAAAAAAAGTGCCGCAGCGGAAGAAGAAATCGGAGCGGCCGTGTGAAAGAGCCCTAATGGGACTGGGTGAGGGGGTGTGCGGAGAACAAGCTGGAACATTTTACACCCTAAATACGGGTGTAAAATATTACGTATGTGAGCCTGGCCTGTAATGCCACAACCTCTGCTCACTGGGGTCTACTGACAGTTGTTGAGAACCATTAAGTTTTTGGACACACAGCTTTGTGCTCTTGTTTAGGCACTGTTAATAGGAAAAGTGTAGACATTGGAGTGTAGACTTGGCAAAACTGTGAAAAAGGATCCTTAAACACTTTAGATAATAAATCCCTTGGTTAAATGTTTTTCTTTCCTTACAAAAAGAATGATGCTGACACAGCTATTGGGTACTTCACTAAAAAAAAATGTTTATGAAGGACAGTGTGGTTTTGTTGTGGAACTTGAGTACTTCACAATTATCAATCTCATATAATACTTCCAGTGCATAGAACATGTTTTATGAGGCTTACATTTTTGGGTTAAAAGGGTCAACCCATTAAAAAAAAAAAAAAATACATTACATCAAAAATGATATACATTTTGCAATAGGCTACTTTAATTTTAAATCCTCAGTGTGTATTTATTTTTTCATTTTCTTTGGTGGACAATTCTTGTAAACCATGTACAAAAAATGTCTCGTGAGTGTATTGACAAAATAACTGTACACTCATTGTTTAGCTGGATGTTATAGATGTCTTATTTTAAACTTGTGCAGCGAATGCCACCTCTGGGTCATGGGGTAAATGTAATCATGTGCAGTCAGAGGTAAAACCAACTGTTAGCTGGGTCATTGCAACGTGCTGACGTCCTGACCATTGTGTGAAGACTAGACCAGAGATAGTACATTTTATTCTGCTATTTATTTTAGATTTTGATGGATCATCAGAATATGTCCGAACATGTCCTCTGCATGGTTCTCTATTTGATAGAGCTGGGGCTAGAAGACTCTCAGGAAGAGCCTGCTGACCAGGTAATGAAGTCGATTTAATTTGTTTCCTAATGTCTTTTTTCTGCATAATAACACTGGTTTGTTGTACGTTTCGGTGTTTACTTTGCACCTGCCCTTTTGATTTATCTTCCTTTTTTCCATTCAACTTTTTTGGCTGGTTCACTACTGATATCAGATGTGACTTGGGTTACACTGAATAGTGTGACAATGAAAATAACATTGCATCAAGTGTTGCCTGTTCACGTCAATGCAGGGAAGCTGCAATGCAACTTTGGGGGAAGTGTCCTGTGCTACTTCAATGGAAACACACCAAAATTGCATTGACATTGGTTTTCAATGTATTTTTGTATGTGATTTGTGCTGGCTGTTAGAAGCCAGCACCCGCCGGTGAGTCAACCCCCCCCCCCCCCCCTCCAAGCAAAGCACCCTTTTCCCATGTTGATAAGAACAAGGGCCTCCTCCTCATAAACCTGGCCCAGTGGTTGTGGGGTCCCAGTGGGTAGCGTATCGGAATCTGGAAGTCCTCTTTAACAAGGGGTGCCCCCAGATCCTGCCCCCTCGAATGAGTATAAGGTATATGGTACACCTACTCATTCACCAAAAAAAATGTCAAAAGCAGATAAAAAAACCTGACCCGATTTAAAACAAAAAAAAAAAAGTCCCCTGATTGTAAATCCATTGTCAATCACAATGTATGCCCGGCACCAGTCTTCTGAAAGTGAAAAAAAAAAGTCTGTCAAACACAACCACTCACATCTGACATCACCTGAAACGCCACCCCATGTCATAGGGGGTGAGGTCATCCACTGGTGAGGTCACCAGGTGACTCCAACACCTATGATGACACATGCCGGCCCTCGGAGACCTCAACCAATGACATGATAGGGGCAATCCACGATCATCGCTGTTAGGATACTGGCAGGTGCTGGCCCTTTAAAAACCGAGGACTCATCCTTGTTGCTCACAGCAGTAAGGGGTCATTGCTTGTTAGGATGCCAGCAGGTGCTGACTCCCTAACTAATGACTCATCCCTGCTGACTGACAGCCAGGATGAATCACAGTAGTTAAACGTGCATTAAAAAAAAGTATCAATGCACCGCAAGTTGCACTGCACTAGTGGGAATGTAGCTCAAAATCACACTGCACTAGTGTGAACCTAGCCTTCTATCCTCCCTTTGACTTAAGGCAGAGATTAAAGGAGGACTGCAGGCTATGGTATTTTTGTGGTATCTTTCAGGGTACTTATTTAAATATTGATATGTGATTGATTTTTAATACCTAATAATAATTTCTCTGTCGCTCATTGACAGACACAGCTCTGTATTTTCTTTGACCCGCGGGTTATGCTGCTCTTCCTAGGAGTAGGACACTAAGCAGAAAAAGGGGTTAACAAAGCTTAACTACGCCTAAGGGGCCGTCCCAAGAGGTATACTCCCACTTCCCTGCTCTAGGATCTCAGTTTTTTTCTGCCAAGTCAGTAGTAAGGATCTAGCTTCTTGCTGGGATCTCTGGTCCTGGCATTTTTTTTTCTTTTAAGCTGAATTTTCTTTTAATATTTTCTGTTACTGTGAGGACTACAATCAACTGCTGGACTGGGCGACGGACTGGATATCTTAGATCCTTACGGTTTTTCCAAACTGGCCAGTGAGCGCGTGCAGGCCTCAGCCCCGTGCTATGTTGGCCCGACATAGTCCCACTGGACGGGGACTGGCCTGCGAATGAAACACCTTGCAAGGACGCACACAACCTGGTCGTACCTCTAGTCCGCAACACCCCCCATTCCAAGATGGGAAGGTGGTCTGGCAGGAGTGGTGCCCAGCCAGTTCCAAGGTGTGGTAAGTAGTGTGGTCCCTTAGGGTGGACATGGGCCTCTCCTTGGGATGGTCAGACCCCCGGGTTTCCTTACATTCCCCCTAGCCCCTCTAACAGTCACAATGGTCTTTTGGCCCCTACTCCCCCCCCCCCCGGGTGAGGTAGGCGCTTGCTTTGCCACTTGCTCCTGTAAGGGGGGGGGGGTGAATGGATGTGGTTGTTGCTTACTGGGCTGTGTCTGCGGCCTACTCGCAGCTGACCGAGCTGGCTGTCCAGGCGACTAATCAAGCTGTCTGAGCTCCTAACCGAGCTGTCCCAGCTGATCAAGCTAACAGAGCTGCCGGCGGATCCGCAACTTACCTTGAAACTGTATTTTTTAGCTAAGTGAAGCAGCTATTATTGTATCTGCGTCACGGCGGGCCCCCTCTTCCCCTTTCTTGGGGGCTATGTCCTATTATGTCCTCTATGGAGGGCGACCCTTAGGTCCAATAGGTCGTCCTTTTGTGGACGTTTACCCGGCGTCTCCTTGCAGGACTATGGTCGGCGACCTCCCCTGCTTGTTATTTTCTCTGGGTGAGCTTAGCATATAGCGACTCTGCTTGGTCTGCATCCATGCACTTCGGGTGCTCTGATGGTGAGGATGATTCCTCTTTTACTGCTCATGCGCATGCAAGGGCGTTAGTGGATGCACTGATTGTATCGGTGCAGGAAAACTTTAAACATGGGGGATGCAGCTGCTGCGTCAGAGGCGCTGGTCCCCTTGGGGCCTGCAGATCCCCTAAAGGGGCAAGGTATTTCCCTTTTCCCGCCTACTATGACAAAATTGGCACGAGTCAATGGAGTTGTTCTAAATGCAATATGGCGGTATCCCTTGAAGAGTCTCTGTTGAATCCGTGGGTAGTCCCACCTGTGGCTCAGGCCTCCAGGCTGAATAATTCTGTCCTATTTCTGGTGGAGGAGTCTCCGGTTTTTAAAAGATCCTTTTGATGGGAGAACCAAGACTTTGGTCCGTCACATGTTTTGTGTGGCCTGTTCGGTCCTTAGGCCGGTGTTCACCGTAGCATGGTTTCCCGGACTTTCCCGAGTGGGCAAAGCTTTTGCGGCAGGTTCTGGAGGGGGAACAGATTCCTCCTGCTTTTGCAGAACTGGTAGACTAGTTGGTCCAGAGGTTACAGTTAGTCTGTGATGCCTCTCTGGATGCGGTTTCCTTAGTCTATGGGCTGTCTGTGACATCAATGATCCTTCTGCGCATTATATGGCTAAAATGCTGGTCTGCGGACCAGACTTTCCAGATGGCCTTATGTGATCTTCCCTTTGTGGGGAGTCGTCTGTTAAGAGTCTCCCTGGAAAGACCTCCTCCGGAGGTTCCATGAGGACCTGGTCTGGTATGCAGAGAGCGGGTCTTTCCAGTCCTGCAGACAAACACCCCTTCTGCCTGAAGGGGGGCTCTCACCCATATCTGGGGTGGGGGAGGATGTCTTTGTTCCCACACCCGTGGATCTCCCGGATTAAAGTCAAGTGGGTCCACGAGCTGATTCGGTCCGGCTACAAGATCAAATTTTCGATCTTCTCCTCCAGAGAGATTCTTTCCTTCCAACCTGCGTTTATCACCAGGCCGCCTGCGAGGTCTCTTCAGGGCGGTGCAAGACTTTCTAGTACAAAGGGTGATTGTTTCGGTCTCGGATCTCGGAAGGTTTGTTTCATGTTTGCAGGTCTCAGAAAGGAAAGCAAGGTTAGTCCAATCTTTGACCTCAAGCTCTGAACCGCTTCGTGCAGGTACAGATGTTTTGAATGGAGTCAATTCGTACAGTAGTGGCATCCCTACATCAGGGGGATCTTCTGGCCTCTGTCGATAGTAAGAACGTTTACCTTCATAATCTGATATACATTATGACAGTCATCTGTGCTTCCTCCGCTTGCTGTGGGCAAGAAGCATTATCAAGAGGTCTCACCTCAAGCCCTCTGGTTTTCGCAAGTATTGGCCCCGGTGTTGACTTTGTTGTGCCAGCGGGGAATTGCGATACTGGAGTACCTGGATGATCTTCTTCTGCGAGCAGTCTCTGACTGCTCTGAAGGACAACCTGGAGATAACTGTGGGGACTCTGCAGGAGTTAGGTTGGAAATTACATTTCCAGGTATTGGCTCCAGTTCTGTCCACCTAGTTGGACTATCTGGGTCTGTTCTGGTCTCAGCCTTCCATGGGACGAGTTTAAAAAATCTGACCACACGAGACCTCTGCAAAAAGATATTCTTGCCATGTAGGGCAAGAATCTTCAGTCTCTATGTAATCTGATCCAGTTGAGCCAGGGTATGAGAGGTTCCCTGATTCAGTGGCTTAGTTCTCCAGCGCCTTGACAGGGTAAATCTTCCTTCCCCTGTACTGGACGTTGGTCATCACGGATGCCAGCCTAATCGAGTGGGGTGGCGGTATTTTGGCACAGAACGTGTTTAGAGAGTCTGGACTCTGGAAGAATCCATACCGCCGATCGATATACTGGACATTTCCTCCGGAGGTTTCATCAGTTGTGTCTCAGATGGGGAACTCCCGAGGTGGTCCTGTTGGCCTCTTGTCTCAATAGGAAGGTGCTTGGGTTTGTGGCACAGTCTTCGGATCCTCTGGGTGGCTCCTTTTGGGTCCAGTATCATCTGATATAAGTCTTTCCTCTTCTAGAACTTATGCCAAGACTTCTGCGTAGGCTCGAGGCAGAAGGGATTATGGCCATCCTAGTGGCTCCAGACTGGCCTAGCCAGTCTTGGTACGCAGATCTGATACGGTTGGTCGCCGATGCTCCTTGGAGACTTCCTCTTAGAGGAGATCTGTTGGCTCAAGGGCCAATCTTCCATCTTGCTCTACAGTTGCTGGCTTTGCCGGCTTGGCTGTCTGAAGCCAGGTGTTGAAGGCTAGAGGGTTGTTTGAATCTGTGATTCCCACGCTGCTGTAAACTAGTAAATCTACTTCTAGGTAGATTTACCATCATGTTTGAAGTGCATACTTTGCGGATGTGAATCTCTTGGGGGTCACCCTTGCTTCTTTTTCGGTGACTCGGAGTTTGACTTTCCAACAACGAGGTGTGGAGCAGCGTCTGGCCTCTGGTACCACCAAGGGCCAGGTTTGGTCTTGTGGTTTTCTTTCATCATCCTTTGACTACGTTTTCAGTGGTTCCCACCTTTGATCGGGGGGTTCGCCACTTGGCTCCCCAGTGCGGTCTCAATTGCCCTCGTGGGATCTCCACTTGGTGCTGTCGGTTCTTCAGAAACTGCTGTTGGAAAATATTCACGAGAATCCTGTGCTTACATGTCCCAGAAGGTAGTCTTCTTTGTGGCTTTTTCTTCTGCACGTAGGGTGTTGGAGCTGGCAGCTTGTCTTGTCGTTCACCTTACTTGGGTGTTCACGGAGATAAAGTGGTGCTTCGGCTTTGCCAGTTTCTCCTTCCTAGAGTCGTTTCTGGTTTCCATTTACATAAAAGCCTAAGCACCCTAAAGAGCTTGCCTTACATTCTTTGAATGTGGCTCAGGCATTTGGGGTGTACCTGGTGACAAGTGAGTCATTCCAAAACTCGGATTCCCCATTTGTCCTTATGGATGGACCCTGTTAGGGGCGGGCCGCGTCTGCTGCGACCAGTTCCAGATGGATAGGCAGGCAGTGGTGCAGGCCTATTCTATTAAGGGTCAAGATCCTCCTTTTTCCCTGTTATGGTGCATTTTACATGGGCGCTTAGTGCCTCCTTGGGACTTCCGTCATCAAGCGTCAGTGGTGCATGTTTGCAAGGCGGCCACCTGGTCGTCTGTGCGCGTTTTCACAAGATTTTATCAGGTGGATGTGTTGGCATTTGCGGATGCCTCCTTTTGGCAACAAGGTTTTGCCAGCCACTGTTGGAGAGGATTAGTCCTCTGTGAGGGTGTACTTTTTTGTCAGGTGAGCTCCAGTTGTTACTGGTTGAGCTCCTGTTTTACCTGGTTGGCTACATTTAGCCTTTGGGAAGTATTTTTATTGCTGTGTTCTTCCCACCCCTCATGTTGACACTGCTTTGGGACGTCCCACGGGTCATAGAAGATATGGAGCTGTGTCTGTCAATGAACGAAAGGGAAAACTGGATTTTTGTCTTACCGTAAAATCCTTTTCTTTGATGTTCATTGACAGACACAGCACCCACCCCTCTGTGGAGTTGGGTTATATATTCTTCTGACACTGCTTGTTACCAAACTGAGATCCTAGAGCAGGAAGTGGGAGTATACCTCCTGGGACTGCCCCTTAGGTGTAGTTAAGCTTTGTTAACTTTTTATTAACCTCTTTTTCCACCTAGTTTCCTACTCCTAGGAAGAGCAGCATAACTCACGGATCAAAGAAGATATGGAGCTGTGTATGTCAATGAGCATCAGAGAAAAGGATTTTATGGTAAGACAAAGATCCAGTTTTTTTTCAATAAAGTGATTTTTTTGTACCCTATACCGTTGTTGGTTCTCCCTTACAACTACTTTACTGGAGATACCATAAGGGTTCCGTCCGGTGCTTTTTATTTTTTCCTTGCAGAGATTAAAGGAGGTTTGCAGGCTATGGAATTTTAGAAGGGAGTCAAATATGTGATTCTTGTCCGGATCCTGTGATTCACTTATGTAAATGTTCTGTGTCTAGAGCTTATCTCACAAGCAGCTCACTGTCCATTTTCTAACTATTCTATCCCCAACTTCTCAGGAGACCTCTATAGTAGAATTTCTTGTATGACGCACGATCAGCAGTTTAGCTTGTAGGGGTACATGAACAACATGTAATATTTAACTTGTGAATAAGAAAAGGGTCTGAATCATAATAAAGCTTAACTTGGACATTTTTTTTGTTGGAAATAGAAGGAAGAGTTAACATTCCTGCCATTAATTTTGCTTTCCAGACGTAGCCCCATTGGGGAGATTTTTCTTTACTCTCCTGTTCCTTGAAAGGCCCAGGCAGCCATAAAACATTCTCAGATGTTCCTGTTCAATGTTTTTATTAAGTAAAAAGGCAAGGAAAAGGAAGGACAACAATTTCCAAACATATACAGACGTTATAAAATAAGACCATGTAACCTAGTATGTTTGAATGCATAGTGAGACTACGAAACAAAGTAGAACTTTAGAAAGCCGGGAGGCCTCAAAACATTTTTTTTTTATTTAAGTCTTAAATGATTTTATGTAAAAAGCGCATAACAGTAACCTGTTGCCACTAAATTACATTGTAAATAGATTGAACAAGTAGAAGTGGGAGAAGGCAAAGGCAGCGTAGAGTGGTTATGGCAATGCATATGCCAGTAAAGAGGTTAGGGAACGCAATGTTGAGCTTTTGATGTGGACAAAGCAATGTGAGCAACTGTGATTGACAAAGAGGGTCACTGCACAAAAAACTTGGAGGATAAAGGCTGTAAAATAATTGAAGGTGTAGTTTTTTGGGGGAATTTTGAATCATCTGTATGTAGATGGTAGGGAATACCAAAAAAAATTTAGTAGAGGAGGAGGGACAAAAGGATAGAATAGGAAAAAGGAAAGTTGGAAAAGGGGTGGAGAGGGGGCAAGTCGGGGCGGGGGGAATCCATAGATCAGCCAGAGATGAGAGGCCTTAAAAGTATGTAGGTCAGATAAATGATTTTAAGATGTTCTATCCCCTTCACATGCAAATACTCACACAAGCTTACAACAGCTGTGCGTTTTAATTACTTCTTGTCCTTACTAGAAATCAGAGAGTCTCCATAATGCAGAGGGTGAGGTGGCACTCTCCAAATAAGGTCTTACCACTTTCCTCACTCTGTCCAAAGTATAAAAAAAACAAAACTTTGACTGGACTGGGGTTGGGCTATAACACACCTCACTGCTCCTGTAAAACCTCCTGCTGTGGTTATATTCTAGCAATAGAGAGGAGTCTGCGAAAGATTTGATCAGTGAGCATACCTTGCTGGGAAGAGGGGGGCATGGGCAGCTATCAGACGATATTGTCACACTTCCTAAATGGGCATAAATATACTTTGTTTTAACCTTTACGAAGCTGAATGCACTTAGTATGCGGTGTGTAGAACTACAGGATCTTGGAGATCTGTGATTGTTAGAGATCAATGTTTCTGGAATGCAGCAGTGGTGATATTACTTCTAGCTACTTTCCAATGTGGAACCTCTGTCCACTGGCTGTTTGACTTTCTCTTACCAGTTATTGAAATAAAATGTAATGAGCCAAAGATGTATAATTAACATTTTCTTTCCCCCTAATTGTATGTTCTCAGGATACTGCTGGGCCGGATCACTGCCATGACAGCTGGTTTCCAGGCAGCAATTTACTGTGCAATATGCGCCATGTTATAAATTATGTACGGGTGAGAGTACCAGACACTGCTCCAGAGGTGCGGAGAGACCCTCCAGCAAGTACTAGCTCAGATGGACACTCCTCCTCCTCTCAGGTACGTTTTTGTTCTGGTTTCATTGCCTGATCTGGTGTAATACATGGTGCAAAGTTATATGTTATTAACTAGTAGCCTTTTGGCTAATTATGAAATTATTGTTTCTTCTTGGTTAGTTCAGTTCCAGCAAATTTAAAATAATAAATTCTATACAGCACTTGGTTTCAATAAAGTGTCAGAAAATACATATGTAAGGAAATACATATGGGAGGAAAAGTGAGAGACTGCAGCGGTTTTCCTGTGTTATATGGAAGAAAACTTTCTGTTAAAGTACATAACTAAAGCCAAAACGTTTTTCTTGGATATAGTAAGGAGTGGGGGAATCATGTGGTGGCATTTTCTTGCCATCTGTGTCTTCATACTGGGGAAAGTTCTCTTCACTAGCTGTCCTGCGCACATAACCGCAACTGAGAGGGTAGTCCCTTCTTAGACTGTTGTCAGTGAAACAAGTGTCACTATTAGAATATTTCCACCTTTAGTCCTGTTATGGTGACAATTCAGAATTTTGAGTTTTCCTTAACTTTCTTTTCTGGGACAGTCCTCATGAAAACAGAGTGGACCTCCCTACTGGCAACAAAGACTGCAATAAAAGCCTGATAGGTTCTTACCTACTTTATTCCAAAAAAAAAAAAAAAAAAGAAGTTTAGTTTTAGAAACTCTTTAAATGTGCATGATACATGCTGACCCTTGACGGCCAGCCATGAGCAAGCCCAAGGAGCATACACATCTAAAAGAATGCTGAGAATGTTGTTTTTTCCATATAACACTTTATGCATTTGTGTCCTATATTTTGAAGCTGTTTCATGACAGAGGGAACTGCTGAATCTTTGATGATCCCAGAACGATTCTCAAAATACAAGAAAAAGAAAATGAAAGCTTCAAATGTGTTTGATTTGCTATGATAAAATGAAGGCCATTTACAGTGCCGTGGTCTGGCGTGTTTGCTTTGATGTTCATTGGATTAAAGCAGTCCATTTATTTAACGCATTATAGTGTTTTATGTTGCACTGCCCTGTGACTCAGGTGCTTCAGTGAGGTGCTTTTGGATGCCAATAAAAATGAATGGCAGCGCATTGCACCAATATGCTTTAGCGGGCCTCAACAGTTTAAATGGGCAGTAAAAGCTCCAAGGTATTTTTTGGGTGTAAGTAATCTTAGATCTCAAGTGAAATGTGCAAAAGGGGTTGAAACGGCGCTACCTAAAAAGTGATTGGGTGCTGGTTAAAGTGCAGTAGTGTGCAAAAGACCCTTACAAAAGGGAGTGACACCGGCAGGTTTTAAATTGTGAATTCTGATTTGTATTTTCAAAGGGTTAAAAAACCACACAATCCCTGTCAATAAACACAACCGATATATAATCTGTTCATGTATGGTGAGTGTTAACTGTAAATAATAATTGTGCCAACAAGTGAACAAATCTTATAGTGGGTTTATTCCAGTAAAGTGATACAGTGCAAAAACAATCAAATATATAATTTACAAATCCCTGGTGGTGAAATGGTGAATATATGTAATCAAAGTAAATCCTGAAGTGCTATATTCCTTAGAAGTATAGGTGCTGTATTACCCTCAGTGACCACTAGGTGTAGTATATACGACCTGTTCCAATGGAGTAGTCCCAAAAGAGGTAGATCGTGGGGTTCCTCTCTTGATCCAGCAAGGCACCGGCTGGTAATCTCACAAAAAGAAAGGATATCAACTCACGGTGAAGCTGCCTCGGATCAGTGTAGAGCAACGCCGGGAAGCTTCCGCGTTCCACGGCTTTTTTAATTTAATTTCTTTAAATCCTTCTATTCGGTTTTGTTTGCATTTCTAAATGGACTCTATTTATTGATTACTTCATCCAAGTGACCCCCTTGGATCTTACCTACTAACTCTCTTAATGCATAACAAAATAAGAATTTAGTCTATCATACCTTTTTTGTACACTATGGTCCTATCCGAACCTTCTCGTCCAACATCCTTCTCACCAATAAACATTAAAAATTCTTCCTTTTTAATTCCTCTCTCAATACAGAACTCCTCCGTTTTTAAACATATTTTTTATATATATTTTTTAACCTTCACTTGTGCAAGTTCTCTCCCCGTTATAACACATATAATATTCCATAATATGCACAACAGAGGCAATATATCTATGTACACCTACACCATGTGTGCCCTCACATAAAGAAGGAGCAATGTGACTATTGTTTAAACTCCGGGGAGATAGAAACTACAAGATGCGGAAAATAAAGATTTTTCCTTTTACTTTTTATTCCTGAAAAATCATTAGTCATAATTTTAAATTTTTTTCTTTTTTATAATAAACGGCTTTTTTGCTTCATTACCATCCAGATAAGATTTGTGTAGGTATCCGGTGAAAGCTGCTTTGTACATGATGTGAAATATAGCAGCCGCATGTAAATTATAAAACATGTCCGAATGCCGCGCGGAATCTTGTGTAGTGGGTAAGCAAGATGGCGCACGTCCGGCAGTTCAAAAGGAGCACCAAGATGGCCGCGGGAAGCCGTACGGTTGCTATGACATCGGCTGACTCTAAAGATTCCGGGAGTACGCTATGGTGACGCCGCTCCAGCAGACGTCCTCTGACGAAACGCGTAGGGCGGGTCCATTGCGTCATTGCGTCACTTCCGGTCTCGGACTTTGCAGCCGTGGAACGCGGAAGCTTCCCAGCGTTGCTCTACACTGATCCGAGGCAGCTTCACCGTGAGTTGATATCACTTTCTGTATTGGCATACCATTGCAAACTACTTCACGGGGTCCCCCTCTCCTTTCTTTTTGTGAGCTTACCAGCCGGTGCCTTGCTGGATCAAGAGAGGAACCCCACGATCTACCTCTTTTGGGACCACTCCATTGGAACAGGGCGTATATACTACACCTAGTGGTCACTGAGGGTAATACAGCACCTATACTTCTAAGGAATATAGCACTTCAGGATTTACTTTGATTACATATATTCACCATCTCACCACCAGGGATTTGTAAAATATATATTTGATTGTTTTTGCACTGTATCACTTTACTGGAATAAACCCACTATAAGATTTGTTCACTTGTTGGCACAATTATTATTTACAGTTAACACTCACCATACATGAACAGATTATATATCGGTTGTGTTTATTGACAGGGATTGTGTGGTTTTTTAACCCTTTGAAAATACAAATCAGAATTCACAATTTAAAACCTGCCGGTGTCACTCCCTTTTGTAAGGGTCTTTTGCACACTATTGCACTTTAACCAGCACCCGATCACTTTTTAGGTAGCGCCGTTTCAACCCCTTTTGCACATTTCACTTTATTCTTAACCCTTCGGGGTTTGGTTGTTGGCTGCTTACACCTATTTATCCACTCTTCACTGTTCCACCTCATACTCCATAGCGCTGGTCACCCTTGCCTTTTTCTCAATCTTAGATCTCACTATGGTATAGACATATCTCAAAATACCATTTGATCACATTAAATAAACTGCTTTATTCATTTGCCAGAGCACCAGAAGACCATCCACACTCCAGAGAGAGGTAGACGTGTGTGTGATAAATTATTACATGTGCTGCTGTGGTTTTGAAGTGCATCTTGAAAAGCTTTATGATGCTGCATGGTATATTCCTCTAACTTCCCAGGATAGAGCTTTTCTCTCAGAAGTGTTTGGTAGTATTGATGGTGTTTAGTGCTACTAACTCAATATGATGAATAATGCCTTCTCCTGGTTTATGAATATTGATGTAATCTGCACTAAAGTCATTATTTTTCCCCAGAACATAAAAATCTTTTCACTGCATATGCAATGCATTAGAGTAAGCAGTTTCTGGGATCTTATGGCATGCTTTATTTTATTAGAGCATCATGGTCAGACTTTATAGACATCCAGCAGTCTTAAAAATTTTAGCAGCATGAGCAAAGAAGTGATATCACTCTGATACACCCATGCAGCACACTTTTTATCTTTTTTCTTCTAAGGAATCCCATCATAAGTGTAGCTTGCAGGCTGCCATTACTTATTCTTCTTTCCAAAAAGATCAGCTTTTTCCCCTGCTTTCTGGCGTCAGTATTTTTGGGTCACTGATCCAAGTATGCGGATAAGGTGTTCTTGCTTTGGTTGTCCGTCGATGGTTCAAATTTCTTTCCTACAACTATGGGTTGCAGGAAAGAAATTGGCATGATTCCCCCATCAATACAGACAGTGCTGACAGGGAAATCCCTCCTGCCGAGCACCTGCCTTCTACCGGCAGGGAAATCAGTCCCCACTTGGAGAAGATGTTTATTGCTAGTGGCTGTAGCAGCTGCTAGCGATAATCGCAAGTGGATCTGGCAGGCTTGTTTTACCCAATTTGATCGATAGATAGACTTGGTGCATTCAGCCTGTCCACACACCGTTCCAATCTCGGCTGGTTCCTGCTAAGCCAGCTGAGATGCGAACCACCTATGGCCGGTCTTAAAGTGGTGTTCCAGCTGGGGGGGGAAAAAAAATGTCAGCAGCTACAAATACTGTAGCTGCTGACTTTTAATATACAGACACCTGCCCAGGGAGCCCCTGATGTTGGCTCCCCAGCCGATTTTCGGATCGGCTGCCAATTGCTGCCGCCACTATTCTATCAAAGGGAAACTGGCAGTGAAGCCTTTAGGCTTCACAGTCGGCTCTATACTGCACATGCACTTACTAATTGGCCCGTCGGCAGGGGAAGAAGGAGGGGGGTCGAACTTATAAAAACAGGTGCCCGTTCCCCCGCTCCCCCCTGAAAGGTGCCAAATGTGGCACTGGAGGAGGGGGGGGGGGATTTTTGGGTGTAACTACGCTTTCACACCTTTTTTTTTTTTTCTCCTCATCTGCATTCTCGTTCTGAGTCAGTGACACAAACTAAATTAAATAGCTGGCAGCGAAAAAGATTTTTAAAGGATTCTTTTTTTTTAAGAACTTAAACATAGCATACAGGTGCAGCTCAAAAAATTAGAATATCATCAAAAAGTTAATTTTATTTTAGTAATTAAATTCAAAAACTGAAACTAAGATATTCTATAGATTTGTTACACACAGAAGTGATACATTTCAAGCATTTGTTTTTTTTTTTAATTTTGATAATTATGGCTTCCAGCTAGTGAAAACCCACAATTCTGTATTTCAGGAAATTTAGAATATTACATAAGACTAATAAAAAAAGGAAAAAACTATTTTTAATACAGAAATGTTGGCTTAGTGAAAAATTTGTACAGTATAGTATGCACTTAATACTTGGTCAGGGCTCCTTTTGCATGAATTACTGCACCAATGCGGCATGGCATTGATGCAATTAGCCTGTGGTACTGTTGAGGTGTTATGGAAGCCCAGGTTGCTTTGATAGTGGCCTTCAGCTCATCTGCATTGTTGGGTCTGGGGTCTCTCCTCTTCCTCTTGACAATACACCAGAGTCTCTATGGGGTTTACATCGGGCAAGTTTGCTGGCCAATCGAGCATAGTGATACCATGATCATTAAACTGGGTATTGGTACTTTTAGCAGTATGAGCAGGTGCCAAGTCCTGCTGGAAAATGAAATCCGAATTTCCGTAAAACTAGTCAGCAGAGGGGAAGCATGAAGTGCTCTAGAATTTCCTGGTTGAGGGCTGCGCTGATTTTGGGCTTGATTAAAACACAGTGGACCTACACCATCAGATGACCTGGCTCCCCAAATCATCACTGACTGTGGAAACCTCAAACTGGACCTCATGCAACTTGGATTCTGTGCCTCTTCCTCCAGACTCTGGGACCTCGATTTCCAAATGAAATGCAAAATGTACTTTCATCTTAAAAGAGGATTTTGGACCAGTGAGCAACAGTCCAGTCCTTTTTTCTCCTTAGCCCAGGTAAGAGGGTTCTTACGTTGTCTCTGATTCAGGAGTGGCTTGACTCAAGGAATGTGACAGTTGTAGCCCATGTCCTGGATACGTCTGTGTGTGGTGGCTCTTGAAGTACTGACACCAGCCCTAGTCCACTCCTTGTGCATCTCCCCCAAATTCTTGAATGACCTTTGCTTCACAATCCTTTCAAGGCTGTGATTATCCCGGTTTCATGTGCACCTTTTTCTACCACACTTTTTCCTTCCACTAAACTTTCCATTTATAATCTTGGATACAGCACTATGTAAACAGCCAGCTTTTTTAGCAATGACCTTTTTATGACTTACCCTCCTAGTGGAGGGTGTCAATGACTGTCTGCTGGACAGCTGTCAGGTCAGCAGGCCTCCCCATGATTGTGTAATATACTGAACCTGACCATTTTAAGGCTCAGGACACAGGTGTTTTGAGTTATTTAGCTCATTAGAGTGTGACACCCATGAGTCTACAATTTTGAACTTTTACACAATATTCTAATTTTCTGAATTTTGGGTTCTTACTAGCTGTAAGCCATATTCATCAAAATTAAAAGAAAGAAATGCTTGAAATAAATCACTCACTATGTACTTAATCTATAGGAGTTTCACTTTTTGAATTGAATTACTGAAAATAACGTTTTGATATTCTAATTTTTCGAGATGCACATGTACTTACCTGCTCTGTGCGATGGTGTTATACAGAACTGACCCAAGCCACCTCTTCTGGGGTCCCCAGCTGGGGATCTTTGTTCCTCCTCTTCTGTGTCTGCCACCATAGCAAGCCAATGGCTCTTGTTGCTACCTCTCTATCCTGTGAGTGCCGGGAGAGAAGAGCGCAGCTCCAGACAGGCACAGCCCTGGTTTGAGTATACACAAGTATTTAGAAGAATCAGAAGGTGATCCTGCCACTAAGAAATTTTTTTATGTTTACCCCACAGTGGGTTAAATGTGGACCACATATTCGCCTTAAGGAATCTTCTCCTGGCCACTACCCAAACCCTGAGTGTAGTCGTCCTAGAAAACAGTATGACAGAGTAAGCCCCGACTTCCCCGATAGACCAAATTTCCCAGCTCCTAGAGGGAACCCAGAGTGGCAGCCTTGAGGCATACTGCAGCATTAGCACAAAAAGTGTAAACCACCACCGGGAGGTGACTAAAACTGCCGCCCCGTAGTTGTAGATCCGGAGATCTGGAAGTGCCAGGCCACCACACTGCACAGGGAGAACTAAAGTCTATTCCGCCAGTCTGCCGGTGGCAACCCCCCCATATGAAAGACCCCATACATTGTTCTACTTACTTGAAAAAGGAGTTGGGTATCCAAGTAGGGCAGTTACTGCAGACATAAAGGAATTTGGGGAGGAAAATCATTTTAAGGCGGCTGATACGCCCCAGGAGGTTCAAGGGCGCCCATGACGCACACCTAGCATGTAGTTGGGATAGCAGGGGGGCTAGGTTTAGATCAGAAAAACTGGGGGAGTTCTGCCAGACTTGGATACCCTATAACTCAATTGATCAACCCATAGCAACTGGGATCCTGCCGTGTCCATTCGTGCCTGGGAGTCTAGAGGGAATAAAATTGACTTGGCCCAATTATTGCGAACCCGGAGAACTGCCAAAAATTCTTTGATTATAACAAGGGCTGCCAGAAGAGGAGTCCACATCATGCAAGTACAGGAGCGCATTGTCAGCATACAAGGAGATTTTTTTCTACTAGGGGACCCACCCTCAACTAATGGGGAGCCCCAAATGAGACTAGCCAGCGGTTCCAGTGACAGGGGCAAAGAGGAAAGGGGACATGTGACAGCCCTGATGCATACCCCTCTGTAGTGGAAAGAATCCTGATAGCCTGTCATTGGTGTGGATCGAAGCCCTGGGGGCACTGTACAACATCTCTAGCCACTGAAGAAATTTCGGTCCAAATCTACGCATCACCCCCCACAGGAACCCCCCCCCCCCCACTCTACCAAATGCTTACTTGCCATTGAGGGAGGCAATGACTCTTCGCCCACTATTAGCATGCGGTAGCGATAAGTTCAGGAAGAGACATTGAAGGTTAATGTTGGTGCCTTTCTCAGGCATGGACCCTGTTTGATCCACGTGAATTAACTCCTCAAGGACCCTAGATAAATGGTTTGCCAAGATCTTGACATCCACATTAATCAGGGATAATGGTCTATATGAGGAGCACTCTTCAGGGTTCTTACCCGGTTTGAGTCCTCTCCATCTGGAGTAGGGATACTTCTCTAAGAGCGTGTTGCCAGGCCCCATAGGTGTTGGGGTCGGGGTTGTATATATATGCAAATGACTGAGCAGAGGCTTTACGCGCAGTAGCAATATGGGATATGTATTCTCCTCGGGACCAGCCCTTGAAGGCATCCCATGCTACAAGAGCAGTGGTGGACTCTGCATTAGTTAACCAATAGTGGCAGACACCCTCTTGAATGGCCTCCTGAACAGCAGGTTCCTCTATCCAATATATGGACAGTCTCCATAGACGCTTCCCAGGGGGGGCTTAATCTTATTGTTACCATCAGTGGGGTGTAGTCTGAAATACCTCTGGGAAGGATAGAAACCTCTGACACTCTCTCTATAGTGTGGATCAGGCAGTATAGACTAGATCTATGCGTTATAGCTTTCTGGAGGACGCTGAGTGGCAAGTGAACTCTCTAAGGGTGGGGTGAAAATGTAACCAAATGTCTAAAAGTTCGAATGCATTCACCCACTGAGCCAGACCAGAAGATAACAGGGAGGCAGAATGGAGCCTGTCCAGATTTCCCATTTAAAAGTATATTCTCAACACTATAATCAAGCACAATCCAACTTAGGTCAGCAACGGTTGACGTCCCATTCCCCCAACCCCACAGGACCCACATAATGTGAGACTGCTTAATTCCCTAATAACCTGCCAAGGGCAACAGAAAAACATGGAGGCTTGCATGTAAATGTGGATTGTCAATTAACTCATGTAAATGTGGATTGTCAATGTCAGTTTGCATTCTGGTAGTTCCACAGGTAATCAAAAGAAGGGGAGGGGTCAGTATATGCATGGTTCCTTACAGGAGATGCTGGAAACGATTGGATTTCACCTGGGTCAGGGTAATTACCTGGACTAAGCCAGGGGCACAAAACCTAGAGGGGCAATGTAGTTACAGTTAAGCATAACCAACAGACCTTGGAACAGTTAACTTGAAAAAAGAAGGTAAAGCATCCTGAAAGAAACAAGAAAATGCTTAAGCAAGGTCAAAGCCCCCTTGTATGTCTAAGACCCGACAGAACTCCCCCCGTCAATGAAGCCCAAACAGAGAAGCTACACAGCAATAAAGGACAGTCATAACCTTGAGGCAACATCCATGTGAATGCAGGTCAGCAACGTCTTCAGCCCTGTGGGGGTAGGGACTCCAACTAGTCCAGTGCATCCTTTGGGGAGATGAAGAAGGCTGTTTCTCCATCCACAACCCACAGCTTAGCTGGGAAAAGAACACTGCTTGATCCCCTTGGTGCGTAGGGCAGCTTTAACCAAGTCAAGAGTTTGAGTCTCCACTAAGTAATCGGGGAACATCATCAAATGGTTATTTTGGTATGTGAGCTTACCTGTGGATCCAGTGGCCCTTATTTTTTCATTGTGGACTCTAAAGTTAAGAAGCCAGAGAATAAAAGTGCGTGGGGTAGCCACCTTGTGGTCCTGGTTGTGGTGACTTGCGGTGAGCACTTTGCCCAGTGAAATAGGGGGACAGCTGTGCAGCAGGCAAGAGGGAACGCAGCAGTTACTCAACAAAACTGGTGGGATTCTTGCCTTTAGCCCCCTCCGCTAAGCCAATGATGCGGATCTTATTCCTTCCACATCTGTTTTTAGCGTCTTCGGTTCGGAATGCCAACGTCTTCACCTTGGACTGCAGAATGCAGATCGCCACAGTATGCTCCGCGACTGTGTCCTCTACATGGCCCACCTCTGCAACAGTCAGGGGGGAATGGACCTTATCCAGGTCCTGACGGGTAAGGCCAATGTCCAACTGTACTGCCTCAATTTTGTTGGTGAGGGCGGCTTGGCACGAAGCTATGGCCAATCTTTTGGAGGAACGTTCCATCTGAGACGCCATTGTTGCACATGGCTGTTGTCTCGTTCCAGGCTGAGATTTGGGGCTCCCTGTCCTGGGGAAAACTAAGCTTCTTACTAGTGATCAACCAATATTGTTTTTTTTAATACCGATATTTTGGTCATCGGTATCGGCCGATATATGCCGATATTTTTGGACATGTAAAATTTTTTTTTTTTTTTTATTCATTTATTTTTATTTATTTATTTTTTTTTTTTCCAAAGGTACTGTTGTGGAGGGATCTGGGGGATCTAAAAGACCCCAAACCCCTCCTCGGCACTGAAAAGCATTCAAAACGCCAAGTTTGGCAGTTTTGAATGCTGTCAGTTTTTTTAATTTGGTGCCGAGTACCCGGAAGTGATGTCATGACATCACTTCTGGATTTTTTACATGGAGACCCGATCAGAGCCGAATGCGGCTTTAATCGGGGCTTCGGTGGAGGTAGGATGCCCTTGGAGACCCGGGCGAGCCGCGGGGGGGGGGGGGGGGAGACGTCCCCTCCCGCTCCTTGTAATGACAGTCGAATGGCTTCTCAACCACACCTTTGATAACATCTTCTTGGACGAAACGCCGTCAGGTCGCGGCGTGCTGACGTCATCCCGGAAGTTATCGTAGGAGCGGATGCGCTTTGCCGTCCGGCCGGCGGCTCCCATCCATCGCGTTTTTATCTACTAAGCTTGTGAGTGTTTCTTTCCTTTATTAAATAAATCAGTCATTATTTATTACACTATTGGCGGTTTTTCTTTTACTCGGGCTACATCTTGGCACTGAGTTTCTAGTCAACACCATTGATGCTGTTGGTCCCGGAGCTTCATACATGATGGGCAAGCGCTACTAAATCTACTGCTTGGAGTATTTGTCATCTGGTAAGAGGCTAATAGGGCTTTGAGTGACGTTTCTGGTTTCTTGGCGATCTGGATTTATCTATTTTGCTCATTTGACCTATTCTTTCGGTAAGAGGCTTCACAATTGGTGGTGGTTTGTTCCACATTCCTCTTCTCACTCTGGATTATTCACGTTTACTCATTATTCATTTGGTGAGCTGCTGCACGATTGATAGGGATTCCTTATTGGTGGTGGAAATTTATTTAAATTACGTTATCACACTATGTAAGTTTTTTTCCTTTGCATATTATACACGTTATTCGCTGAGGACTCTGACAACTCCCATCTCCCGGATCTGTGACCATATCTCAGCATATGAATTTGCACATCTTTAGTGGTTATCCGGTAAGCACATTTCCTACAGAGACCGTGGAGTGTGACCTATGTTCTCAGCGTCAATCAAGTTGTTATATGGGACATTGATTTTTGTTTGGACATTAATTTTTGTTTACCCACTTCACGCAGCGCGGCTTATTTTTCTATACATTATCTGAGGGTGTGGTCGCACTTGAAGTCGCTGCTCTTTATATATTATTCACTTTAGCGCGGTTATTTTTCTCTCTTTTTTATTCTCAACCACATCGGTTGTCATTACAAGACAGCCGTGATGTGAAGAGAAGACAGACAGAGTGATGGGAAGAGAAGAGTATGGGGAAGGAAAGGAACTGCTCATGATCCAAAGCATACCACCTCATCAGTGAAGCATGGTGGTGGTAGTATCATGGCGTGGGCATGTATGGCTGCCAATGGAACTGGTTCTCTTGTATTTCTTGATGATGTGACTGCTGACAAAAGCAGCAGGATGAATTCTGAAGTGTTTCGGGCAATATCTGCTCATATTCAGCCAAATGCTTCAGAACTCATTGGACGGCGCTTCACAGTGCAGATGGACAATGACCCGAAGCATACTGCGAAAGCAACCAAAGAGTTTTTTAAGGGAAAGAAGTGGAATATTATGCAATGGCCAAGTCAATCACCTGACCTGAATCCGATTGAGCATGCATTTCACTTGCTGAAGACAAAACTGAAGGGAAAATGCCCCAAGAACAAGCAGGAACTGAAGAGAGTTGCAGTAGAGGCCTGGCAGAGCATCACCAGGGATGAAACCCAGCATCTGGTGATGTCTATGCCTTCCAAACTTCAGGCTGTAATTGACTGCAAAGGATTTGCAACCAAGTATTAAAAAGTGAAAGTTTGATTTACGATTGTTAATCTGTCCCATTACTTTTGGTCCCTTAAAAAAGTGGGAGGCACATATACAAACTGTTGTAATTCCTACACCATTCACCTGATTTGGATGTAAATACCGTCAAATTAAAGCTGAAAGTTTGTAGTTAAAGCACATCTTGTTTGTTTCATTTCAAATCCATTGTGGTGGTGTATAGAGCCAAAAAGATTAGAATTGTGTCAATGTCCCAATATTTATGGACCTGACTGTAGGAGATTACTCCAGCAGAGCTCCAGGAAAATTGTTCGGTCACTCCGCCATCTTGGATACACCCCCAGGCTTACATATTCTTTAACTGACGCAGGGCTTTTTACTGCTCTTTTTTTTTTTTCAACATTATTTTTTTTTTCAACATTATTATTTCACTTCACTGCAGCGGCATCCAGTGCGGTGTGGCAAAATACAGACATACTGTTTTTTTGTTTTTTTTTTCTTGGGTTTTTTTTTTTTTTTTCACACTGCAACTCGTCACACATCACACCCTTATTGTAGTATGAATAGGGCTTATAGAAAACATTTGTTTTCTATGTGCCTTTGCATGATCTGCACTTATCCAGTGCTGAAAAACCTAGGTCATTGGAGATAGTATGAATGAGTCCCTAAATTTTACAATTTTCTCCTTTTTTCATATGCTTATAAAAACCTCAATGAACACCCCCAGGGTACCATTGTCCCTTTCAAAAGTATAAATAAAACAAAATGAACACTTAATGGGACTTTTTAGGTATCCATCACAGAATATAATTAAAAGATAATGATTTTATTCCATAAAAGCAGTTCACGCCATTAAAAACAATACAACAGCATAATGGTACAAATTTTGGCTTCACGAAAATGCCTGTTTCAACATGTTTCGCCTCTGCGGCTCCTTCTCCTTCTATTGACTATACAAAGCTTACACTGTACATAAAACTTATAAAATAGTGGTAGAAAAATATTTATTGTAATTTTTTTTACACCTCAGATCAGTGTGATTTTTGGATTGTCTCACCCATTATCCAAAATCACATTAAGTATCCACACAGAATTATATATTTTTTTTAGATAAACTAAAGAATGAGGATCTTAGGAAAACTTTGGATGATGGGTGAGACCATCCAAAATACACACGGATATGATTTGTCACAATATACAATAGTGGTTAAAAAATACTTTATTGTAATTTGTTTGTTTCATGTGTAAGCTTCATGTAGTCAAACACTCAATGAAGAAGCTGCCGAGGTGAAACCTGTTGGAGCAGGAGCATTTTACGTGAAGCAAAATTTGATCCCAAGGACCGTTATGTTTTGATATCTATAATGACGTGAATTGTTTTTATGGTATGAAAAAAATTGTTACTTTTTTAACTATGCTCTGTGACTGGTGCCTAAAAAGTCCCATTTATTGTTTCTTTTGTTAATCTGTACAAGTAATGTTCACTTAAAGTCCATTCTTAGATTGGATCACTGAAAATTCTTTGAATTGATTTATGTTACATTTTATAAACATATAAACAGGTCTTCTAGTTGTATATTAGGATAAATACACACTGTTAAATCAAGTGTAATAACTAAACCGCCATACTTGACAGGTGTCTGAGCCACCTCTAGTCTTGGAAGGTGTTATTCATTTGGAGAAAATAGGCTTTCGGAGGAGAATGGAACCCAGCTTTAGATATTATTCTGGCTGAGCTTTCCAGAACTCACCGAGAGCTCAATGGAAAGTAAATTAATTTGGGTGAATGGCATTGTACGGGACTGCGTCTGTATTGGCTATAAATCATTCAGCACTTGCTGTGTGCTTGGCTTTCTATGTAAATGAAGTGTAATCATTGCGTGTCACGTTGTTCAATTCTGCATCAGTTAAGCATAATTGCCAATCTTTATGCAATATATACTAGAATTATTGATGACCTTTTCTTGTGCCCTTGTAGCAGAGCTATGAAACACTGAATGAGAAGGGGAAAACTTTCCATGTTAGTGCTAAGAATTCAGTCAAAGACTTTGTTTCAGTTTTGACCTAAAAATACAACCAAACATTTGTGTAGGTCTCACTGTAAAGTAAATTGGTTGTCCAAGGAAAGCTGTGTAATGAGAACTTGTAATGGAACCTGAGGTCTCCGATCTATAGGTGTTTTGGATCACACAAGTTACAGGTGTTGTGTTTGAAGAGCACAGTACAGGATGAAAAGAAGTACTTATCACAGTAAACTGTATGAAAATTGCCAGCCACATGCATTGTGCCTGGTTTTTCATTCTTAAAAAACATTTTTTCATAGTGTTCTATTGAGATGAATAGAGAGATGTTTCTTTCATAGTGCTCAGCGTCTTTCCTCCCTTTTATCATTTCTGACAGTAGCTAGTAGCCCTAATTTCGCTCCCAATAGATGGTTTTCCTTACATAGGTACATGTGTTTTGATAGTTTATTCCTTGGCTCTCTAACTTGGTTTGTTTTGTGACTCGCTATTTCAGCTGATGTTACAGAAGGCAGAGTTGACAACCAGTCCCAGAGTTACTGGACTGTTAGTAGGATGCCTACTATAAAGTTTTAGCAAATTTGGCTTAATAATTTGTTTTTCTTTATTAAGCAGATGGACTCCTGAACCAGTTAGTGTGCATTTTGGTTAACTCTCCGAACCCTTCTATACATTTAGATGCATCTTGACAGCTCTATATAAAAAAAAAAATGTGTATATGTGTACAGTACTGCCTACAGTACACACTATAACTAGTGGCAAAATGGCTGTTTTCCTATTGTGATGCCACTACCGCCCAAAAAAAACTGGCACTAAGATTGGCACAGAGATTTAATGCCCAATATATCAAGAATGCTGAGAAAAGAATGGGGTGTATCGTTCAAAGAACTTAAAGCTTACATAAAATCCTCCTAATAAAATAGAATAAAAAATCTGCAAATCATGGATATATTCATTATTACCAGAACATCTGATATTTGTGCAATAAATAAACACATCAATTTGTGCTATATACCAGCATAGATCGCCTTTTTCCCCAAGATGGCTGTGCACTCCAGACAGCGGATGTGACATCACAGATGTGAAACCCCTTCCTGACAAATTTTGTCTTCACTGGACACCATTTGGCATGCCCCGACAATGTCCAGCAAAGACCAAATGCGTGGAAATTGGCTCCATATTCACAACGTCACTTCCGCTGTTTGGAACACACAGCCTTCTTGGGGAAGCACTGAAGGTGCTCTATGTATATGAGCAAGGTGATCTATGCTTTATCTAGTAAATGTAAGTGCAAATGTAGAGTGCTGTCCTTTTTTCTCTATTTATTCTGCTATTGTCCCTTGGGGATCATAGTTTGGTGTTGAGTGGTTGGCTTTATAGAAAGATTCTTTCCATAAGCGCAGGAAACCTAATAATTATCCCATATCAAAAATGCTGGCTGCCTAGCAGTAAAAGGTATAGCGCATTGATTAGAGGTAAAGATTCCTACAGATGGGGAAAAGAAATAGCTGTGACATCTACTTTAATATTTTCACTTATACAAAGTATTGTAGAATGGAACCTTGTGCAAGGCCTGACCACTGGTTGGCAGATCATAACATATAGTTTGGGCTAGATTTAGTGTTAATGAGATTTTTTTTTTAAATTCTAATATACTTTTATATAATATATTTACGTTGTGTTTAAGTGGACCCTTTCCGCCACTTCCTCCGTAATTGACAACTCTAATGCAATCTTATTTGAAAAACTAAAAAGTATAGTTACTGTACATGCCTTTTTCTGTTATCGTTTCTCCAATTCTAGTGGTTTGCCCCCCCACCCCGCTTCCCCAGATTGAGAACCTACATTGCTATTTTACACAGAACATCATTGGTGGTTTCATCATCCTTATTCTCTGTCAACTAATGACATCTGTGCCTGATCTCCCATATGTGCTGTAGGATATGTTGACACCGCTTGTCTGTTGAAAAATGAAAACATGCTATTTCCCAGAGATCGCATTATTTACAAATAAAATCGCTCTAGAAGGCACTGGTCATGTAACCCCCCCCCCCCCCAGGGGGCAAGTGTAGGGCCCTTGGTAAGTCACCAGTGCCTCCGAATACCAGGAAGTAGAAGCTAGTTTATTACCTAAATAACACTTTAATTTATATATGACTTAAAGGATAAGTTCACCTTTAAAAAATAAATAAATAATAATAATTCTTTTTGTAGGTAAAAAGAATGTGCATTTATTATTTTTTATTACTTGGAGCCTAGAAAGCATTGCACCAACTACGAGCAGATCGCATGTGCCATGCAGGACTCCTGCAGACTTCTCAGTTTATGCATACGGGCAGACAAATATAGACTGACAGGAAGAATGAATGAACCACCAGAGCGCTCAATGGCGCCATGGAAGTTCATTAAACTACAAGCCGACAGCTATCGGGACTTGTAGTTTCCCATTCACAGAGTACTATCAATGAATGATGCTGCCTGGGCGGGTAGAGCCCTGCACGGCCACGTTATGTTCAAACGACGACAGAGGGTGCCTGGAGAAGATGCCTGCCCACTGTCATTGGGTAAAAGGGACGGGGGGGGGGGAGAGGCTGCTGCTAGAGCATGTTCCATGTTTCACCCCAAATAGGGTTGAACTTATCCTTTAAAGATATTGTTAGATTGGCATGCACCTGGGCTTTCTATGTTTGCAGAAGGGGCAGGTCCCAAAGAGATATGTTTGAGTTGCAAGTAAAGCAGATAGAATGGATCCTTTTAAAAGCATGTGTTTTGTTCAAATGAAAAAGGTAATGTTTAATATCAATACCTATCTAAACAAGCCCCTACTCTTTTCCCTCCTTTTCAGAATTCAGGAACTGCTCAAGTTTTCAGCTTGGTTGCTGAACGTCGGAAAAAGTTTCAGGAAATAATAAATCGCAGCAACAGTGAGGCTAATCAGGTTGTACGGCCAAAGTCATCAGCACTAAAATGGACTGCGCCTGGTTCCACACCTCAGTTAACTACAGTGATTTTAGAGGTGAAAGAAAGTGTGTTGTCTCTGCTTATTAAACTTCACCAGAAACTGTCTGGTAAGACAGACTCTTACTGCCCTCCCTGGGTTACGGATTCGGACTGTCTTGCTCAGGCAGATCTTTCGAAGTATGTACATGGAGACGGGGTGACTGCTGTAGAAAGAATTTTATTGAAAGCAGCAATTCAGAGCCATTTAAACAAACTCAGCATTGATGAGATTTGCCGGAAAGCTGCACCCCCTGTTCCGCCAAAGAAGTCTAGCCCTACTGAGAAAAAAACCTTGGACAAAGAAGAAAGGTAAGCAGTCTTTGTAATTATTTTCATAATTGGTAATTTGCAGTCAAACGACATCTTTAAAGCTTTTCATATGCATTTTAATCATTCGGATAGAAATGTCTATTGCTAGGGCTCAAAAATATGTGTACAATGTCTAATACTTGAACAATATCATTTAGAGCAGTGGTCTCCAACCTTTTGGACCTTACGGACCCTTGAACTCACAATTTTGAATCTTGTGGACAACTAAAATGAAATTTAAATGCCTTTATACACACAATGCTCTGGCTGTCTTTCCCCCTCCCCCTGGATCACAATGCTGCCATATATACACAATGCTCTGGCTCTCTGCCCCCCCCCCCCCAATCCCCCTGTACTCTGTATCGCTCTACTGCGATATGACTGCCAGTGAGCCAATGAGGCGAGAGCGGGGGGTGGAGCTGAATTGTGGCTCAGGGTCTTATGGACCCATAAAGCAGGGCTCGGAAACAAGCATGCACCAGGGCCTCCATAGCAAGCGGCTTGCTGTTGGGGGCGATGGTCACGTGGAAGGAGCCAGGAGAATCAGCGGAGGACATAAGAAGAAGATTGGGCTGCTCTGTGCAATCTCTGAGCCGACCCTTTAATACCACTTTAACAAAATATTTCCAATGGAATATTAAAAAGAAGGAAAGGGTAAACATGTAAGTATTATTTCAGGGTTTACACACAGTACACTTTAATTCTTGTGCTATTTACTCCTGTACAGCCATGCTTAGAAGCCATTTAACAATTTAACACTTCTGGGTTAACCTCCTGCCTCTTGTAATGTGATGAACAATCTGTGTCTTGTGGTAAACAGACTACAGTAGACTAAGAGGGGGTTCTGCTAGAACTTTAGACCACATTTCTTAAATAGGTTTGTTTTGAACCATTTAGCAAGTTTTATATGCATTACCTTGAAGGATGGCTACGGTGAATTCCCTTTCCTCTAACCGACTTTCTATTCAAAATGTTTGGAGGCACCAATACACTGAGAAGGAGGTATTCGAAGATAACACTGTATACTTGTAATAGTCAGAAGGTCAAGCACAAATAAAATTGCTAGAAATGTGAATCTCATCTTAATGATTTTTTTTTTTTTTTTAAGGTTGATTTAAACCCCTGCAAGTTTGGTCTTAGTTCTGTAGTATGGCAGATCATGTGACACATACACAAATAGCCATAGCCATTGACATCTCTGTATGAAAAAGAATTCAAATTGCCATGGTCTTGCAGCTCACACTGTGCTGCCTTCATTTCTTTTCTTGGATTTCAAGAAAGGTTTTCTGGTTAATGAAGATCGAACAGCCTATAAGAGCTCAATGATGACCCATTTGTGGTTGCTTCAACCTGACGACAAAGACAAAAGGTGGCATTACCCACATGATGCGCTGTCGCCATAGAAACTGAGATAGAGCACTTGAGGAAAAGGCTGGGAAGCTTGCAATGTTTTTCAGCCTCAGTGTCTCGTCCCCGTGAGCCATCACGGAAAATTACTGAGCTGCACTGAATCTGTCACAGTTTGTTTATGTCCTCTTATTAAGGATCTCTATTTACAGTCAGGCCTGCTTAAGTTGAAGCATATCGGGGAGGGAGAGAAATGCATGCATAGGAGTTCTGTGCCACACAGGCTCTACACAAGATACAATTGCTGCACATTTTTCATTTACATTCTGAACAGTCGGACCTGCAGGGCTGGGGGAGGGATGGCGATCTTTCAGAGTCTTCAGAAATAATTATTATGTTGGCTGCACAATGAACCTTTTCTAAAGAAGATATTGGCTCACAAGCAGTAAAACTCAAGATTGCCCCTGGCGTACTTTGACGACATTATAGAACGGGGGGGGGGGGGGTCTCTTACGTCAATGCAAAAGCTAGTGGGGCTATGCAATTTGTTTTTCATCGACCATTGTTCTTTTGTAGCTCTTTGACATTATTTTTTAGCTGTTGAAAAACAATTATGTCAAGTTAGGACAAAAGTCAAATATAAAACCTCTATATAATTTCACACAAATCCATAAACACATATACAATACCACATATGCATACCGTGTTCATATTCGCTAATATACAATAGAGAGTACGTGCACAGTGATGGTGGACAAGTTAAGCTCAACTCCAGGAAGCAAAGATTTTCTAAATTCAAGAGTCATTTGTATTCTTAATTGGTTATTGTTGTAATTTGTGTGTTCATACTAGATCTGTACAGTAATCCAGAGTGAAAGTTTGCCTGTGTGCAGGAGCTTCCTGTGGTAAATATACAAAAAAGGTAAGTTGCGCAAAATGT
This sequence comes from Pelophylax lessonae, assembly GCF_965119305.1. Lineage (NCBI taxonomy): Eukaryota > Metazoa > Chordata > Amphibia > Anura > Ranidae > Pelophylax > Pelophylax lessonae. The sequence continues at coordinate 254,905,578 of NC_138773.1, read as the reverse complement.
GAAAGAGTGAGAAATATTGACATATAAATACAAACAATTGTATTGTGACAAATAGGAAATGAAAAGTGTGTTAATATAGCAACATAAAAGGCAAAAAGGGACCAAAGCTCTTGACCAATGTGAACACCTGTGATAGTCCAGGAAACTGTGAACTAGGTTTCCAACCATGTAAATGACACATGGACTGTATCCGTAAAGAAATTCCACCACCGGTTGCAGTGTCCACCACCACTAATGGGTAACCTGCTTACCAGAAATAGACCTCAAGGGGCTACAGCACTTGGAATATATCCCAACCAGGGCCTGTGTATTCAAGGGGAAAGCGAAGACCTCTCCTTTGTGTACCTCCAACTTGTAGGCAACTTGTCAAAGGATGGTACTCCCCATAAAATACAACAGAAGATGCACCATAGTGTAAAAATGTATTATGGTTTATTAACAGATAAATTAGTATGTACTTACAAAAACGTAGTAGTCATGAGCATAAAAAAACAAGCTGGCCGGCTAGGCAACTAGGGTTTGCGACATTCTGACGTCACTGAACTCTGTGAGATCCCAGAAGGACGGGCGTAGTTGTGTAGCCGGCCATCTTGTTATAATGCTCCTGATTACTACATTTTTGTAAGTGCATACTAATTTATCTGTTAAAACATCATACGTTTTTACACTATGACGCATCTTCTGTTGTATTTTAGGAGGAGTACCATCCTTTGACAAGTTGCCTACAAGTTGGAGGTACACAGAGGAAAGGTCTTAGCTTTCGCTTTCTCCTTGGATACACAGGCCCTGGTTGGGATATATTTTAAGCACTGTAGACCCTTGAGGTCTTTATTTCTGGTAAGCAGGTTACCTATTAGTGGTAGTGGTGGAATTCCTTTACCGATACAGTCCATGTGTCATTTACATGGTTGAAAACCTACAAGTTCACAGTTTGCTGGACTATCACTGGTGTTCACGTTTATCAAGAGCTTTGGTCACTTTTTGCGTTTTATGTTGCTATATTAACACACTTTCCATTTCCTTTTCGGCACAGTACAATTCTTTGTATTTATGTCAATATTTATCACTCTTTCACATTTAGCACAACTTACCCTTTGTGTTTGTTGTCTGTTGGTGTATATCTCGCTTTTAAGTTGCTTCTCTGGATTGTGTATTTAGCGCAGTTTGCTTCCTGTAAATCCTTCCTGTAGTAAAAACAGGTAATTGTTGCACTTTCCTTATACTGGGTGATTGGTCTTGTATAGAAGGACTTGGTCGATCCCTTTTTCAGCTCTGATCTTTTTACAGGCCATGTTTAGTCCAGTGACGATTTTACTACTATGTCTACAAGGTATTATCTAGGTTTGAAAAGACTTTTGGAACACACAAAGTGGGTTTTCATATTTTGTGGCTGTTGAGGAATTTATTTAACCACTTGTCTACCGGGGCCATTTTTCAATTTTTTTGCACACACATTAAAACATTTATTTATATATACATATATATATATATATATATATATATATATATATATATATATATATATATATATATATATATATATATATATATATATATATATATATCCTGAAAATAGAAACCCTGGAGAATAAAATGTCATATGCAGTTTTTTAGGTCCTACCATATTTGCGCAACTATCAAATGCTTATTTTCAGGTAAGAAAATGCACTAAAATGAATTTTCCTGCAAACACAAGAATATATCCGATTTATAGTAAAGAAAATGGGGATGTGTTGAATATAGATACCAAACATGTCATGCCGTCAAATTGCCTATGAAATATATATTAAAAGAAATGATACCCCAAAATTCTCCATAGGCGATTCTTTAAATGCCTTTACAGGTGATCAGTTTAGAGTCATGGTCCTTTGGAGTTCTAGTCCTAAAATTTTTGCTCCCTCTATGGCAGGGCTCAAAATTTAAAGTCCTGAGCTACTAGCCAGGCCTTAAAAGTTACTTGCCCCCAGTTGCCCCACCCAACCCGTACCCTGCCCCACCTTAACTCTGCCCCTAAACACGCCTTCATAAATTTTCTTATGAAATGACACCCTTAAATGTTTTATGCAGAATTAAGTTACAAAAATAAACATAAACAACAACTTTATCAGTGCCCATTAGTGCTGCCCCTCACCAGTGCCCATCAATGCAGCCTCAACAGTGGGACAGCACAGCCCTGTCCATACTCGCACTCCTCATATTTCCACTAGCCAAATGCGAGTAGGTGAGTGGAAATTTTGGGGGCTGCTCCATGGCAACGTTTTTTGTTTAGGGATGAATTTGAGGTGTGTAGTAGGGTGACGGGGTGCTTTTAAAATTACATATTTTTTCTTAATTGACCTTGTTGCTTTCAAAAGAGGACTAACAAGCCTCCATGTGATAGTATGAGCAGGTGGTTGGACCCATTTATAGAGCTATCAGGCATCTATTAGACCACCAATGTCTCCCCTGCCTTCCACAGCAGCTAATCAAGCACAGATCATGCCTGATTGGCTACTTCACTGGCTACATTCTAGGGCGTGACTGCTCTGAACTCAGAAGGGAATGTAATACATGTCACTTCCAGGTTCATGAGTCTCAGGAGGGATTGAAGAAAAATGATTTTCCCCCCAAGGTTAGAGCAGGGTACATCTTCAAAGTGCCATAAAAGTGATAAGGCAGCTCCAGAGTCATCTGCGTCACTTTTACCTGGAAGTCCATCGTCCGCTAAAACTCCTTACTAAGCTCACAGCTTAAGCTTGCTTTAACCCATTAAATACCAGAATGTTTATAAGCATGGTTGATAGACAAGGGGTTTAATCAAAGTATTTTGTGCCCTGATTTATGGTTTAATGCATGCGCCATTTGGTGAACTCTAGAAGCCCCATTAAAGTGTATATGCCAGTGAGTTAAAAGCTAAGTCAATGGACCAAGGTCCATTATTACGTTTTTAGCTTTAATGATGTGATTGTTTGGTCCTCTTCTCCCTACAGTTCAGAGGAGCAGCATGGATACTTTAAAAGATGCTTAGTGGCTTCCAATGACGTCTTTCTCTCTGTATAGACACCAGAGAGAGGTCAATGGAGTGTGAGTGGGAATACAGGAGTGATTAACATCCCAGGAGACTCCCTGCCCACAGTCAGAGTGCTGAAAATAAAAAATGAGTCATATGTAGAGTCTCCATTCTGAGGATGTTCCGGTCCTATATGCATCAATTGGGGTTCTATATATATTCTTTACAATGTACCTCTGTATTTTGCATTGGCTTATAGAGTATGTTTTTTTGGGTGCACTGGACAACAGGATCCCAATTCCACTACTTGTTTCTATAAAAGATTAGAAGCAGGGGCATCACAGAAAACACCCCAAACCAGAGAGTTTTGACTTTTCAAATAGTTAAGAGACCAGGCAAGAACACAATGTCTTAGAAAAAAGGGAAAGTAATTCATTTCTAGAATGCTTTAAGATAAAAAGCCTTCTGCCTTTAGAACCACTTTAACAACCACTTTAAATTGTCTACTTCTGAACTCTATTTGAGAGCCCCCTCCATTTTCCATCATCCAGGTCTTTTTTTACAGCAATCAAAAAGGTCATGTTCTTTATGTGCCCCATTTCCATCACTCAACTGCATTGCAGCAAGTAGTCAAAGTTTTTCATGCAATATTTGTGGAGAATTTCCCCACTAGATGAGTAAAAAATTAAACTCAAAAACCTGTAAAAACACATGGCCACATGCTTTTACTGTATGTGTTTTGCTGTGGACAATCCTGAGTACGAAAGTATAACTTAAGGCAAAACTTTTTTTAAGAGGGTTGAGAGGGATCAGAATACCTGTCTGTTTTTATTTCTGTCTGTGCCCTTGTTACGGAGATTCACTCTCTCATTTGTCCTGTGTACCATTATCATTGAAAGTATAAGAAAATCCAACATTTTGGGTTGTCCCCAGAAAAGTTATAAAGGGGAAATCTTCCCATGGGGACACTAGTTCTGATGACTTGAGGCCCCCCAAGGAAGTTCCTTAATTTGCAGGCATTTCCGCTTCCTGTTTGGCTATGGGACAGGAAGTGAAAGGAAATCTCTGCAGTTGGATACAGAGGGTGAAAAACATCTGACAGGGGTTGTAACCCTCCCTCACTCTATCTAAAATTGAAAAAAAAAAAAAAAAGGTTTTTATCTATAGCTTTACTATTGTTCAATAGAGATATATTGAGGGCAGTGAATCAGAGGAGGGGAAGAACATTTTCAGAATAGATGGTTACTGCATGCATGGGCTCCATACTATCTTTGGGCCTTATACTTCTGATTTCTTTGCAGAATTAAAATTCTTTAAAGCTGTGCCTGATCTGCCACCCCTTTAGCCATTTTCTGCTAAGAATTGTTGTAGAAGTTCACATAAAAACTGTACAGTTAAACTAGTTTATATTGTTTTGCAACAGGCGCCAGAAGGCCAGAGAGAGACAACAGAAGCTATTGGCTGAATTTGCTTCAAGGCAGAAAAGCTTCATGGAGACAGCAATGGATGTAGGTAAGTCCTGAGCGAGTTATTTTCCAGAAGTTAACGGACACTTGACCTGTTGTCTTGCAAAGCAAAATCTCGGTCTGGGAAGCCTCGGATAAAAGCTGCTACTTTAATTTCCAGCGTTGCTAGTCAACTCAAAATGAGTAAACTGAGCACAGTTAAATGCAGACACCCACATCCAGAGATGCATAACTTGAGTTATCTTGAGTTATTTTCACTACACTACAGGGACCCAATTGTGACCATCCCTGCCTTTCAGTTTGTCATTAAAGCAGAACTAAACACACTCAATCAACATTACACTTTCGCTGCCAGACCCTGTTCTCCACTTTTAAACTCAGATAGCCAGTCAATTTTTGCAATTTTTCCATTACTTTTTTATTTTTTACTTACAGCTTTTAGAGTTTGTTAAAGACCCCTCCAAACCATCTATTTATTGAAAGCAAATGACCTGTAGAATAAAGAGAAGGTGCTCCTGGTTTTTAAGGCCCTACGATTTGTGCAAATGTTTACCAAAACAATAAATTCACTAAAAATACTCTAAAATGATTAGCAGATATAAACACAGCAAATTTTACAACATTCCTGCTAAATTCCTTCTAAATGTAAAAGCTTAACCTGTATTGATTTAATAAATAACAAACATTTTTTAAATTTTAAATTACACCTTTTTGCATAATGGTAATTATTGGAAGTACACCAAACTATAAATAACCAAATTTCTCTAAAAATCTGAAGGCTTTCATTTTTCACTTACAGCTTTCAGAGTTTGTAAAAGACCCCAAAACCATATATTTTTAGAAAGCAAATGGCCAGTAGAATTAGAAGAAGGTGCTACTGTTTTTTTAAGGCCCTGTGATATTTGTGCAAATGTTTATCAAAACAATATCTTCGCTAAAAATACAATAAAATCATTTAGTTGATCCATACATGGAAAATTTTTGCTAAATTCCTACTATATATAAAAGTTAAAACTGTATTAAGTTAATAAATAACAAATATTTGTACATTTTAAATTGCACCTTTTTGTATAATGGTGAAAACGTTACTATCACTTTACAGCTTTCAGAATTTGTAAAAGACCCCCCCCAACCATACATTTTCTGAAAACATATGACCTATAGAATAGGAAAAAGTGCTACTGATTATTTTGGGCCCCTCAGTAATAGCACAAAACTTCATCAAATAACTTTTTTCACTAAAAATATATGATCACACAAAAACAAGATAACTTTCAAAATTCCTGCTAAATTGCTACTAAAGCATTGTTCAGATGTGGCATAATAAAGCGTGTGCCCTTGAAGGCCAGGTTTATGTGCACGGTGGATGCATAGGTATTCTGTGCATCCCCGTGCAGGCAGTCCCATTTATGTAAATTGGGATGCAGTGGCTGCACAGGCATAGCCGCTGCTCCCGATCTGACGTGTGTGGGTGCACGACCCTGAAAGCAGACAGTGTGAGCTCTGGGCCATGCACCCAGATCTACATGGATGTCAAATTGGGAGAAACAGCACTGTTCCCGCAGTTGGTACATCCCAGTTGACATCAATGGGACTGCCTGCACAGGGCTACACGAAACACCTGTGCATCCCTATACAGATAAACACAACCTTGCAGGGGTGTACCCTGTGTATGCCCTGTATGAACACGGCCTTGGGCCCCTTTCACACAAGCAGACCGATCAGGTCCATCTGTCTGTTTTTCAGGCGGATTTGTTTGGACCCCCCCATTGTTCTCGAAGGAGAGGCGGATGTAAATGGACATGTGTTCGTTTACACCTGCCTGCATTTGATCTGATCTGGTCCCCATCCGTCTAGCAGATCAGATCAGATGAATAGGGACAGGCAATCTGTTTCCATCTGACTGCCCCATTGAGAACAGCGGACTGTCTGCTCTGCACCAGCATTTGGGATGAAGGTTTTACAAAAAAAAGTTGTAAACAATCCATTTTCTTGGTGGCTTCTACTGTAACTGGCTTAATTGCAGCAGAATTTTAGTAAGGATTTTAATTGCACTGTCTGGTTTGTAGACTGTTTCCAGAAAAAAAAAATAGCAAAATCACATGCAATATACTGTATGTGCATTTAAATCTGACTGCACAAGCATGTCAAATGGAAAAATAAACATAGGTTTTTATAAATTTTTTGTAACTTGATGCATTTTAAAAGTTATGTCTATCCATCATTTACTTAGCAATATACCACACTGTGCAGTCAGAATATACAGGGGGCAGCACTGTAATGAGACTACATTACATAATCTCTGTAATACTGGTTAGAGTAGTAAATTGCCAGATCATTATTTCAAAATTGTAATGACCTTAGAAAATGTCACTTTATTATTGATGCCGGCGTTTGTATCTACGCTGGCAAATATCGCTGTAGAAATGTTATAGAAATGTGTTCATGCTCCTCCCAAGCCAAAGCTGTTTCTCTACAGAAATACACTCCGTTATTCAGCAGATTTGCTGCAGGGAACAAGATATGTGCCCATTTTTTAAAGGAGGTGACACAAATTTCTGAACACTTGTCATTTACGGAAACCAGTTAGAAAAATAAATTAGTTTTTACTGGTCTTTTGAGGATACTCATGCTGGGCCCTGGCAAGATATATTAGTGTGCTAATAGCTCCTTTGATGCTAGGGGAATATCTTGACATAAAATGTTTTGCAAAAGAAAATTGAGCCTGTGGGCATATTGTGTAACTGTAGTTAGCAGGGTAAGCCCCCTTCTAACAAGCCATGTGTTCTCCATGATGTCTGAGCACTTTACTGAATACAAATCAGTATCAGATGTTAAGTATGTTTTCTTTCAGAAATCCGTATCTATTAAAGAGATCTGCTTAATTTCACTGTCATGTTTTTAAAAACTAATTTCTATGTATTGTCTTCTAAATGTGTATGTATATATGTGTATGTGTGTGTGTGTGTGTGTATATATATATACAGTGGGGATCGAAAGTTTGGGCACCCCAGGTAAACATTTGTATTTAATGTGCATAAAGAAGCCAAGGAAAGATGGAAAAATCTCAAAGGCATCAAATTACAGATTAGACATTCTTATAATATGTCAACAAAAGTTAGATTTTATTTCCATCATTTACACTTTCAAAATAACAGAAAACAAAAAAATGGCGTCTGCAAAAGTTTGGGCACCCTGCAGAGTTTATATCTTGTACTGCCCCCTTTGGCAAGTATCACGCTTTTTGTAGCAAACCAAGAGTCTTTCAATTCTTTTTTGAGGTATCTTTGCCCATTCTTCCTTACAAAAGTCTTCCAGTTCTTTGAGATTTCTGGGCTGTCTGTCACGCACTGCTCTTTTAAGGTCTATCCATAGATTTTCAATTATATTGAGGTCAGGAGATTGTGAAGGCCATGGCAAAACCTTCAGTTTACACCTCTTGATGTAATCCACCATGGATTTCGAGGTGTGTTTAGGATCATTATCCATTTGTAGAAGCCATCCTCTCTTTAACTTCAGCTTTTTCACAGATGGCATCAAGTTACCATCCAAAATTTGCTGAAGTTTTATTGAATCCATTTTTCCTTCTACTCGTGAGATGTTCCCTGTGCCACTGGCTGCAATACAACCCCAAAGCATGATTGATCCACCCCCATGCTTAACAGTTGGACAGAGGTTCTTTTCATTCAATTCTGTGCCCCTTCTCCAAACGTACCTTTGCTTGTTTCAGCCAAAAAGTTACATTTTAACCTCATCGGTCCACAGACCTTGTTTCCAAAATGCATCAGGCTTGTCTATATGTTCATTTGCAAAGTTCAGACGCTGATTTTTGTTTTGAGGACGTAGAAGAGGTTTTCTTCTGATGACTCTTCCATGAAGACCATATTTGTACAAGTATCTCTTTATAGTGGAATAGTGTACCACAACTCTGTGTGTCTGCCAGATCTTTCTGGAGGGATCGTGCAGTCAAATGTGGGTTTTGAATTGTTTTTCTCACAATCCTGCGAGCTGTTCTGTCTGATATTTTTCTTGGTCTTCCAGATCTTGCTTTAACTTCCACTGTTCCTGATGACTGCCATTTCTTAATTACATTCCGAACAGAGGATATTGACATCTGAAAACACTTTGCTATCTTCTTATAGCCTTCTCCAGCTTTGTGAGCGTCAGCTATTTTCAGTTTCAGTTTTCTAGACCCCTGCTTAGAAAATCCCATGGTGCTGATTGTTGGGGCAAGGTCAGATGAGTCTGGGCATTTAAAACCTTTGAGATTGACATCAACTGGTCTTCCCAGATGATGATTGAGAACAATCCATGACACTGGCAGGTTTCAGCCTTGCAAAGGGGGCAGTGCATGCTATAAATTCTGCAGGGTGCCCAAACTTTTGCAGACACCATTTTTTTGTTTTCTGTAATTCTGAAAGTGTCAATGATGGAAATAAAATCTAACTTTTGTTGACCTATTATAAGAATGTCTAATCTGTAATTTGATGCCTTTTGGAGATTTTTCCATCTTTCCTTGGCTTCTTTATGCACATTAATACAAATTTTTACCTGGGGTGCCCAAACTTTCTTTCCGCACTGTGTATATGTGATATATATATATATATATATATATATATATATATATATATATATATATATATATATATATATATATATACACACACCCCTACACTCACCGGACAGTTTTTTTTTTAGGTATGTCTTGCTAGTACCGGGTTGGACCCCCTTTTGCCTTCAGAACTGCCTTAATTCTTCGTGGCATAGGTTCAACAAGGTGTTGGAAACATTCCTCAGAGTTTTTGGTCCATATTGACATGTTAGCATCACACAGTTGCTGCAGATTTGTCGGCTGCCCATCCATGATGCTAATCTCCCGTTCCACCACATCCCTAGCGTTCTCTATTGGTGTGAGATCTGGTGACTGTGGAGGCCATAGGAGTACAGTGACCTCATTGTCATGTTCATGAAACCAGTTTGAGATGATTTGAACTTTGTGATATGGTGCATTATCCTGATGGAAGGAGCCATCAAGAAGATGGGTATACTGTAGCCATAATGAAATGGACATAATCGGCAACAATACTCAGGTGGGCCGTGCCTTTTAAACAATGCTCCATTGGTACTAAGGGGCCCAAATTAGGTCAAGAAAATTCCCAGCTCACTCGCTAGCCAGCCTGCTACCAACTGGATTACTCTCTCTCTAACAGTTTGCGTTAAAAACAGGGGTTTAGTTAGCACAAATTTGCTGTTACATGTGTAAGTTGTGGAGGCAGTGACAAGGCACCCCATTATTATCCGCATTTCTGACTATATACATTTTTGAGAGCCTCCATAGAAGAAACACATGCATTATAATGGATAGGCAGAGGGCAGGTAAGCCTGGAAGGAGCCCACCCCTCCTTAAAAATGAGGACACACTGGACACCCAGCAGGTGGGGGCAGTGGCCATTTGTACTGTAGGAAAATTTCCCCCACACCATTACACCACCTGCCTGAACCGTTGCTACAAGGCATGCTTTCATGTTGTTTTTTTCCAAATTCTGACCCTACCTTCTGAATGTCGCAGCTGAAATCGAGACTCATGAGACCAAGCAACATTTTTCCAATCTTCTACTGTCCAATTTTGGTGAGCCTGTGTGAATTGCAGCCTCCGTTTCCTGTTCTTGGCTGACAGGTGTGGCACCCAGTGTAGCCTTCTCCTGCTGTAGCCCATCTGCTTCAAGGTTTCATGTGTTTTGCATTCAAAGGTGATATTCTGCATACCTTGGTTGTAATGAGTGGTTATTTTAGTTAATGTTGCCTTTCTGTCGTCTCAAAACAGTTCTGCCCATTCTCCTTTGATATCAATAAGCATTTTTGTCCACCCAACTGCCACTCACTTGATATTTTTTCTTTTTTGGACTATTCTCTGTAAACCCTAGAGATGGTTGTATGTGAAAATTTATGCAAGCCCGTCTGGCACCAACAAAATATCACGTTAAAAGTCACTTAAATCCCCATTCTGATGCTTGCTATGAACTTCAGCAAGTTGTCTTCATCACCTCTAGATGCTTAAATGCTTTGAGTTGCTGCCATGTGATTAGTAGTTTGTATTAGCAAGCAATTGAACAGGTGTACCTAATAAAGTGGCCCGTGTGTGTGTATATGTGGTGTGTTTGTATATATATATATATATATATGTGTGTGTGTGTATATATTCAAAATCGACCAATACTGATTTTCCGGTCACCCTTTAGGCCGATAGCCGATATTAGGTGCCGATACTCTGTACATTTAAAGTTTTGAAAATCCGACACAATTTTCGACACAAATATGGTACTGAACATGTTAATACTTATTAACATTTTTAACATTAAAGGCTCATTTCTCACACCATACCTGCATGAAAACTAATGGGAAAACCGCACAGATTTCACTTGCAGAGACATCAGTTTTCATGCACGTTGTGGTGTGAACAGGGCACATAGAGAAGAACAATGGCATAGATAGATAGATAGAAAAATGGCATAAACTGCTGCAGTGCGCTGAACTGCAATGAATACATTTAAATCACTACTGAAGTGCAAAAACTAGACAGTGGACACTACACTTCAATACTCCCAGTAAAGTAGAACAATATTCTAGTGCAGAAAGCATAGCATTTTAGCACGTTCACCTGGTAAACGGCTCCTTTTTTTTATGTTTTTTTTTTAAATTGCTGCCACTTCACCAAAAATACGCTCACTTGGTATAGAGGAAGGAGGAGCAGAGAGGTATTTTCAAACGAGAGGCAAGTCTTTTGTAGGGTGCCTCATTTTCTTTCCACCACCCCATATGGAAGAAAAATATATTTCCAATATATTTAGGGAAAGAAATTTTAGAAATATATTGAATATGGCCAAAATTGTAGCATTTCAAATATATTTCCAATATATGTGGGAAAAATAAAAAATGTTTTTTCTTTAAATATATTTTAAATATATTTTTCTTCCATGTGGGACTGAAGAGGATCACCACTTTTTCTGTCAATTACTGGTTCCTTCCAATCGATATGAAGTTCATCATCCTGGCTGACTATTGCAGATTCAGAAGAATCCTCCGCATGAGGCCCCAATAAAACACTGAACATGGCATTAATTCGACCACGATGAAGATTCTCTTCTGTTTGTTTCTTTTTGGACATTTGTATGTTTTTGCAGCATCCTGTTCTTCCAGATCCATTTCGACAGGAACCTCCTGTATCTCCTGTTTAATATCTTGTGTCATCCATTGTTTTGCCTTGGCCAATACATCATCAGACAAGAAAGCATAATTCTTGTATCAAGGATCCAAAAGACTTCATGGGTCTCAAAACGTTTGGTGAGGCTGTCCCTTATGACCTGCCTAGGTGTTTTAATGCCACGTGTGTTGGGTCTTTCATTTTCTTGAAGAAGCATCTTCAGCGCACTCACATGGGATGACCGATGACACAGATGGAGACGTAATGACTCCCCTCTAGTGTCACTTCCCCCTATGGGGAGGAGGGTCTCAATGACATTGGCTGCAATGTCCCACTGATCAGCAGTAGAACAAGAACATCCTCCATATTTACCTGAACAGGTGGTAAGAGCTCGTTTCTGTTCCAGCATTCTTTGCAGCATGTGAAGTGTTGAGTTCCATCGTGTTGGAACAGCCTGAATCAAGATGTTTTTGGGTAGGCCAAGGTCTTTCTGATTGCACCTCAGTCACTGCTTTGCAAGGATTGAATGGTGGAAAGGGCTTGCGCACCTTTTCAGTATGCCAATTATATCAAAGCTCTTTGTCTTGACAGACCATCATTTACCACAAGTTGCAGGCTGTGTGCCATGCTACTGAGGTCCGACACTTGAGCAAGCCTCATTCCTTTCACCATGTTTGCTCCGCTGTCTCGAAGCACAAGAATCACTCGGTCTTTTATTCTCCAGTCTTCAAGCATGCCTAGAAACATTTCTCTAATATACTCCCCAGTATGGGATCCTTGCATCATGTTTGTATTCAACACTTATTGCCTTTTTGTCCATCCGCTGTCAATGAAGTGGCATGCAAGCCTCATTAGTGACTTTGTCCTAACCAGCAGTCAGTCATGAATGAGAGTGAGTTGCCAACATTCTCTGCTTGCAGCATAGTCTTTATTTTCTCAAATACTTTTTGGTGAATCTTTCCCAGCATTTTGGTTTGATAACACTTTTCACTCTTCAGTGTGTACCTTGGCTCTGCTATGGACATCAACCACTTAAATCCAAAGTCTGACACCATTGTAAATGGCTGGTTATCAGTGACCATCTCTGTGAATACTCTGTCCAGCAGTTGGCATCTTCTATCCAAATTCAGCCACCTGTTTTTTTTCTGTTTTTTTTTTTCTTCTGAAACCTACCCATTATTGTTGTCTGGGATAGTGGTATTTCACTTTGTGATTCTTTTTTTTTGTTGTTGTGCTGCATTATATAATTCAACACGATTTGACATATTTTTTTGCTCCCATACTCATTGTTTGTGCATGTGTTGCACACTGCTGCTTTTCCTGCAGATGGTTGAGACAAGAAATAGTCCCAGACCACACTTTTACTTTTTCTGTCTGCTCCATCTCTATTGCTATTTGAAAGAGCATTTATAGAATACAGATGATGTTAAATAAAAAACTGGCTGGTTGGCACCCTGCTGTGGGTGGCTGGCTGGCACCCTGCTGTGGGTGGCTGGCTGGCACCCTGCTGTGGGGGGCTGGCTGGCACCCTGCTGTGGGGGGCTGGCTGGCACCCTGCTGTGGGGGGCTGGGCTGGCTGGCACCCTGCTGTGGGTGGCTGGGCTGGCTGGCTGGCACCTTGCTGTGGGTGGCTGGCTGGCACCCTGCTGTGGCTAGTTGCCTGGCACCCTGCTGTGGGTGGCTGGTTGCCTGGCACCCTGCTGTGGGTGGCTGGTTGCCTGGCACCCTGCTGTGGGTGGCTGGTTGTCTGGCACCCAGCTGCCTTGTAAGAGTGCATCAGCTTCTTGTTCCACCAAAATTTTTTGTTTACATGTGCAGCTAAATTTCCACGTCTGTGAAAAGTGTTTGACACTTGTTTTAACCTTATAAATGCTATACCAATATGTGGCATATCCCCATTCACTTGAGGGGAATACGTTTTGCCATGGACATGGAGTATAGTTTCCAGAGCATGCATCCCCCTGTCCTCTGCTTTATGTAGGGGGGGGGGCTATAAAACATGGTTTAACAGCCTGGATTTATTGCCCCCAACTGCAAGTCTAAATGAGCCCAAACTGTTTAAAATGCAGCAGCACAAAGAGCACTGGTGGTGTGTAATATGCAGTAGCCATCATAAATGAAACTCATTTATACAAAAATTCAACACAAGTTCGCTGATTAATGTCATTAAAATGTATTCTTATTTCTGTGTTGCTACCCATTTGGAAATGTTCTTTATTAAAACAGACCATGTATGAAAATGAACCTTACAGTATAATGTAAATTGCCTATTTGGCTTGGTGAATAAGCTGCCTAAAATCAAATTACCTACCTTCTGCTGACAAGAGCCTTGTCCCAAACACTTCACATTGATGGTAAAATGGCATTGAGATAAGGAAAAACTGTAAGCCATTCCAAACTTCCTCACCTACCAGCCAAGAGATGTGCAATTCCAGCAATCCCACTCCTTACCAGCCCTGCCTTTAGCTACCCTTTAGCAAGTCACTAAATATGGGGTAGAAGTTTGATTTGCATTGTTGTTAATCCTGTCCTGAGATTTTCATAGCTTCTAACGCATTACATGTTGGATGGATGATGCCACATTTAAAGCTCAACTTCAGGCAACTAAAAAATTAACCCTTGCACTGGGGCTGCACTCACACAGCAAGGGTTAGCAACTTGTTTTGTCAAGGGAAGAGGAGAAAAAGTTTTACATGACCAATCGTCTGCTTCCCTGGCAGATGGCACTCCCCCACACAGGACAGTGAACTGTCGCCCTGCATCATCCTGTCCAGTGCAGGGCTATTGGTTCTGCTTTGATCTTGATGTCAGGATCCAAGAACACTGGTGCTAGAGAGAGAAGAAGATGCAGGGAGGAGCCTATAATCCAGGGAGGGGCTATAATTTAAAACAACGCTAAATACCTTCTTTGCACAGTGCTGCTGTGCAGTCGTGTCCTCTCTGTCCGTCCCGATCGAAGGGTGTACAGTGGGAGGGGCTGATTTCCTTTTGATGGATGTACTCTAGCAGAGGGAGAACATGTGACTGTACAGCAGCACTGTGCAAAGAAGGTATATAGCATTATAATAATAAAAAATAAAAAAACGCATTGCACTTAATATGGCCCTGAAACAGGATAAAAGTATTTAAAGTGGTTGAAACCCGCAGCTGGTAAAAAAAAAAAAATAATAATTCCTTGCAAGGTAATGTCATAACATGCTAGTATGCATCGCATACTAGCACATTATGAGAAACTTACCTTAGAAAAAAACGCCCTCCAGAGCCGCACTGCCACCACTGAGAGGGCTTCCATCTTCCCCTGGTCTTCCTTCCAGGTTTGCGGCACCCGGCTAAATGATTGGTGCGATGACGCACTGTATGCCAGACCTTTAGAGCGCACGCATCGGTAATGTCACCAGCTGCATGCACTCCGAATATCTCCCAAACAATCCAAGTTTACGAGATATTCACAGTACACACAGGTAAGCCTCTTTATAGGCTTACCTGTAGGTATAAGTGGTGTAACAGAGTTTACTACCTCTTTAAAGTGGTTGTAAACCTCAGCCATGGAATTTGAGGAAAGCACATATGTCTGCAGTGTTTACTCATCTCTCCCCAAAGCTCTGTGTCGTTTCTCTGATGCTTCATTCCTCTGTTCTCAGCATGAGTCACTTCTAAGAAGGGGGGTCAAGGATCTCAGCACAGCCTGTTTGTAAACAAAACGGTTCTTCTGCTGTGTGGAGGGCGGTGTGTGCCTTTCTTCCAATCAGCTCTCACACACTGGAACTGCAGTCTCTCTGCCCCCCTCCTCTGTGCTCATGACAGACGAAGAAAGATGAACATGATCTGCCCTTTTGAAGGGGTGTTAAGAAGAGAAGACTGTAGATAAACAAGTAAACCCTATGTAGGAGGATTTGTTTTATCTCTGTGTACCATCTGAGGCTGTTCACTTCACTGGGTAAATGTGAAGGTTTACAACCAAATTGAAAGCATAACTCCACTTTAGTTGAGAAAAAAAATCCCCTCTGGGTGATCTATGTACAGGGATTTTAACTAACTTTGTTGCAGATTCCTACCTTTTTTGTTTTTCTGAAGAAATCATTGTTTGTTCCCCTGTGCCTCTGTGCTGAGTGGGTCAAATGGGAGTGGTTTCATAATTATCTATCAGCTGTGGCAGCTGCAGAGCTCTGAGGAAAGCTGCTGGGCCTGCATCCCTTTAGACGTGTTCCTATTGGGAGTATCTCACCAAAAATGACATTTGTGTTGCAGGGAATGCCAGAAATCTGACTTGTATCTTAGTGCAGACTTGGGGAAATTGGTGAGCCAATCACACAAGCAGGAAATTATTTTTCTGGGGTGTGGTCAGTACACATTCTGTGTACAGAACAGATCCAGGTAGCCATATTGCATTGCAATTTCAGAAAATTACAACAGCTGCAGATTGAAAAGGAAAGGTAATTTTTAATGTTTTATTCATTATTCTTTAATAAAACTCTTTTGGCAAAAATTTTTTTTTAATATAATTCAATTACAATATGATTTGTGTCACAATATTGTTTTTTCTTTGCTATTTTTTTTCACCCACGAAAGTGGAGTTACCCTTTAAAAGACTTGACTTTACAACCACTTTACTAAAGAAGCGGGAAGGAGCAGCTGGGGAACAATATTGCACAGTCATAGCAGGAGGGATGGGGAGGAAATAGATTTCTCAAAAAGAATACGGAAATGACAGGGAAGGATGGAGAACCAAGTTTTGTACAACATGGAAGGGGAGATATGACCATGCCTTAAAAGGACAGGAGCACTTTTGTATTTTTTTTGGGTTACAACCACTTTAAGTTAAAATGAAAACAAAATGGTACTTGTCCAGAAAATGATGTTCAAATGCAATGCATTTTTTAGCGAAACCACCACCGCCTTAGTCTTAACATATTATTCTTGCGTATGCAAATCATCCCTCCAGTTACCCATTATATGGAATTTTTTCTAGCGGTAACACTTTACACAGTAACGATATGATTTCCTTTCTCGCTGTTCTGTATTCGTTGTTTTTCCACACAGCCTCCACCAACATGGAAAGTTATATTTATATTCTAAGAAGAGGTGGGTGAAAAATTGCTAGCCACATGAGATATTGCTGAATGAGGCTTGAAATAACCCAGAATTCATCTAAACATGGATATCTTTTATCAGGGGTTAGAATTGTTATCAGGACAAAATACAGAGCTAAGAAACCTGCGTCACAGAGCAGTCACCCTGGTGTGATAAAACTCTACTTCTCCAGCTCACCGTGCAATTGACAGATTTTACTTAACCATTTTATTTTTTTTCTTTCCTTTTGCCAGGCTAACCATACACCTTGTTTTGTGACTGCTGCGGGGATCAAAATTGTTCATAGTTACATAATTAGTGAGGTTGAAAAAAGACACCAGTCCACCAAGTTTTCATATTCTCTACCATTCATCCAGTTGGTTCTTTTTTTTTTTTTTCCATCTTCATCCCAGCATAGCTTTCAAAATGGTGGTGTTAAAGCTGAGTTCTACTGTAAAGGTTCCTCTCCTGTGCTCAAACTGCTTATTCTGATTCCACTGTGAATGCTGCAGCATGTCACCGTCTGCTTTAATTCCTAGCTGAAGGATAGCCAGCATCATCTAGTCCTCTACGCCCCTGTCTTACTGTTCCTGGTTCTCCCCTTTTGTTCATTGGATATCACTCCTGAGCATCATAGAGGCTCAGCATTGCATGAAGGCTTTACCTAGGGCAGTCTGCCTAGGAACTCCCACTCCTCCAAACGGACATCCCCATAAAAATGTGTGTATGTATGTATGTATGTATGTATGTATATATATATATATATACACACACATATGCATACACAGTATCCCACAAAAGTGAGTACACCCTCACATTTTTTTGTAAATATTTTATTATATCTTTTCATGTGACAACACTGAAGAAATTACACTTTACTACAATGTAAAGTAGTGAGTGTACAGCTTGTATAAACGTGTAAATTTGCTGTCCCCTCAAAATAACAACACACAGCCATTAATGTCTAAACCTCTGGCATAAAAAATGAGTACACCCCTAAGTAAAAATGTCCAAATTGGGCCTAATTAGCCATTTTCCCTCCCCGGTGTCATGTGACTCGTTAGTGTTACAAGGTCTCAGGTGTGAATGAGGAGCAGGTGTGTTAAATCTGATCACTGGAATTTCAACATGGCACCTCATGACAAGGAACTCTATGAAGATCTTAAAGAATTGTTGCTCTACATAAAGATGGCTTAGGCTACAGTGAGTACGGAAAGTATTCAGACCCCCTTAAATTTTTCACTCTTTGTTATATTGCAGCCATTTGCTAAAATCATTTAGGTTAATTCTTCTTCCTCATGAATGTACACATAGCACCCCATACTGACAGAAAAACACAGAATTGTTGACATTGTTGCAGATTTATTAAAAAGGAAAAACTGAAATATCACATGGTCCTAAGTATTCAGACCCTTTGCTCAGTATTTAGTAGAAGCCCCCTTTTGATCTAATACAGCCAGGAGTCTTAGAAACATAGAATGTGTCGGCAGATAAGAACCATTTGGCCCATCTAGTCTGCCCAATATATCTGAATCCTATGAATAGTCCCTGGCCCTATCTTATAAGACAGGGACTATTCATAGGATTCAGTCTTTTTGGGAAAGATGCAACAAGTCTTTCACACCCGGATTTGGGGATCCTCTGCCATTCCTCCTTGCAGATCCTCTCCAGTTCTGTCAGGTTGGATGGTAAACGTTGGTGGACAGCCATTTTTAGGTCTCTCCAGAGATGCTCAATTGGGTTTAAGTCAGGGCTCTGGCTGGGCCATTCAAGAACAGTCACGGAGTTGTTGTGAAGCCACTCCTTCGTTATTTTAGCTGTGTGCTTAGGGTCATTGTCTTGTTGGAAGGTAAACCTTCGGCCCAGTCTGAGGTCCAGAGCACTCTGGAGAAGGTTTTTGTCCAGGATATCCCTGTACTTGGCCGCATTCATCTTTCCCTCGATTGCAACCAGTCGTCCTGTCCCTGCAGCTAAAAAACACCCCCACAGCATGATGCTGCCACCACCATGCTTCACTGTTGGGACTGTATTGGACAGGTGATGAGCAGTGCCTGGTTTTCTCCACACATACTGCTTAGAATTAAGGCCAAAAAGTTCTATTTTGGTCTCATCAGACCAGAGAATCTTATTTCTCACCATCTTGGAGTCCTTTTTGGCAAACTCCATGCGGGCTTTCATGCGTCTTACACTGAGGAGAGGCTTCCATCGGGCCACTCTGCCATAAAGCCCCGTCTGGTGGAGGGCTGCAGTGATGGTTGACTTTCTACAACTTTCTCCCATCTCCTGACTGCATCTCTGGAGCTCAGCCACAGTGATCTTTGGGTTCTTCTTTACCTCTCTCACCAAGGCTCTTCTCCCCCGATAGCTCAGTTTGGCCGGACGGCCAGCTCTAGGAAGGGATCTGTGCCTTGCCACAATTCTGCCTCTGAGCTCTTCCGGCAGTTCCTTTGACCTCATGATTCTCATTTGCTCTGACATGCATTGTGATCTGGAAGGTCTTATATAGACAGGTGTGAGGCTTTCCTAATCAAGTCCAATCAGTATAATCAAACACAGCTGGACTCAAATGAAGGTGTAGAACCATCTCAAGGATGATCAGAAGAAATGGAAAGCACCTGAGTTAAATATATGAGTGTCACAGCAAAGGGTCTGAATACTTAGGACCATGTGATATTTCAGTTTTTCTTTTTTAATAAATCTGCAACAATGTCAACAATTCTGTGTTTTTCTGTCAGTATAGGGTGCTATGTGTACATTCATGAGGAAGAAGAATGAACCTAAATGATTTTAGCAAATGGCTGCAATATAACAAAGAGTGAAAAATTTAAGGGGGTCTGAATACTTTCCGTACCCACTGTATATGAAGATTGCCAAGAGCCTGAAACTGAGCTGCAGCACAGTGGCCTAGACCATACAGCTGTTTAACAAGACAGGTTCCACTCGATCAAAGAAGTTGAGTGCACATGCTCAGCATCATATCCAGAGGTTGTCTTTGGGAAATAGATGTATGAGTGCTGCCTGCATTGCTGTGTCAACCTGTTGGTGCTCAGACCATACGCTGCACACTGCATCAAATTAGTCTGAATGGCTGTTGTCCCAGAAGGAAGCCTCTTCTAAAGATGATGCACAAGAAAGCCCACAAACAGTTTGCTGAAGACAAGCAGACTAAGGACATGGATTACTGGAACCATGTCCTGTGGTCTGATGAGACCAAGATAAACTTACTTGGTTCAGATGCTGTCAAGAGCGTGTGGCCGCAATCAGGTGAGGAGTACAAAGACAAGTGTGTCTTGCCTACAGTCAAGCATGGTAGTGGGAGTGTCATGGTCTGGGGCTGCATGAGTGCTGCCAGCACTGGGGAGCTACAGTTCATTGAGGGGACCATGAATGCCAACATGTACTGTGACCTACTGAAGCAGAGCATGATCCCCTCCCTTTGGAGATTGGGCCGCAGGGCAGTATTCCAGCATGACGACCCCAAACATACCTCCAAGATGACCACTGCCTTGCTAACGAAGCTGAGGGTAAAGGTGGTGGACTGGCCAAGCATGTCTTCAGACCTAAACCCTATTGAGCATCTGTGGGGCATCCTCAAACGGAAGATGGTGGAGCACAAGGTCTCTAACATCCACCAGTTCTGTGACGTCGTCATGGAGGAGTGGAGGACTTCCGGTGGAAACCTGTGAAGCTCTGGTGAACTTCATGCCCAAAGGGGTTAAAACAGTGCTAGAAAAAAAATGGTGGCCGCACAAAATATTGACACTTTGGGCCCAATTAGGACATTTCATTTAAGGGTGTACTCACTTTTGTTGCCAGCGGTTTAGATTTTAATGGCTGTGTTGAGTTATTTTGAGGGGACAGCAAATTTACACTGTTATACAAGTTGTACACTCACTACTTTACATTGCAGGAAAGTGTCATGTATTCAGTGTTGTCACATGAAAAGATATAATTAAATATTTACAAAAAATGTGAGGGGTGTACACACTTTTGTGAGATACCGTATGTATGTACGTATATATATGTATGTGTGTGTGTGTATATGTGTGTATATATATATATATATATATATATATATATATATATATATATATATATATATATATATATAATATATAGATACACACAAAATGTGAGAGGTGTACACACTTTTATGAGATACTGCGTGTGTGTGTGTGTGTATATATATATATATATATATATATATATATATATTATCTCACAAAAGTGAGTACACCCCTCCGTGTCATTTCTGTCTGCTGCCTTGCTCCTCGATCATTGTGAATCACTTCTGAAGTTTTCCTGACACCAATAGGAAAAAAATGTGACGGGGGGGGGGATGTAGCAGAGAGGGGTTCGTCTCTTCCCTCCAATCTATCAGATCTTTCCTTACTGAGCTCTGCGCACTGCAGTGTTAAAGTCGACTAAAATATGACTAAAACTAAAACAATTCAGATAACTAAAATACGACTAAAACTAAAATGGCATTTTAGTCTTAAGACTAAAATACGACTAAAACTAAAATGGCATTTTAGTCATAAGACTATAACTAAAACTAAATTGAAATTTGCTGCCAAAATTAACACTGGTGTAGTGCTGTGCTAGTGCATGCTTAAAGCTTAATACCATAAATAATAACATATTCGATTTTTCACTCCAGGACCAGCAGTAGTATATAACGAGTTTGGAAATTGTAGAGAAATGCTTAAATAATGCATTACAAATTACAATTGAACTACACCCATTCGATTTATAGATGACTAAAATGAGTTTTAGTCAACTAAAATGTAAGATGTTTTAGTCGACTAAAATGTACTGGAGTTTTAGTCGACTAAATACGACTAAAACTAAAACACTTGTAGAAGACTAAAATGGGACTAAAACTAAAATGCCATTTTAGTCCTAAGACTAAGACTAAAACTAAATTGAAATTTGCTGCCAAAATTAACACTGGCGCACTGAGTGTGACTTCAGCTTTCCGCACCCTTTATTCTGAACTCTCAGACAAGCCTTCAAGATTCCGCAAGATTTGAATGGATGTAGAGAAGAGAAGACAGTAGATAAACAGGTACAAATGATGTAGAAGGATTTGTTCCACCTCTGCATATCACCCGAGGCCAGTCACTTAACTGTATATATGTGAAGGTCTACAACCACTTTAAGCTATTCATACGCTGAGTGAATTTTTGCTGGTTCCTCATAATCTGGCAAAAAATCAATCATAGGGTGGTCCTGTTGGCACCACTCCATCCGGCGTCCTTCAGTTGAACAATTCATCAAATGCAGGCACTCTTTGGGTATTCTGGCAAAATACAGAGGCCACAGCAGGAGAGTCATATCTGTCAGGAGGGGAATCTGTCAATTTTGTCATTCACCCAGCAGGGTGTATGGCCACCTTTGGTCTATGTAGGATATGATCACTCCGCTGTGAAACGGCAGTTTCTGTAGGGATTCCGGTGTACTGGCTGTAGTTCAATCCCAAATTCAGACAAACTACCCCTCGAAATATATTGTATTTTGTCAGACTGGGGGATTGTAGTGACTTGGAATGCATCTGCACATGTAATGAGCAAATATCCCCCCCCCCCCCGATAATTTGTACTTATAAACAAGACATAGTATAAAACATTAACATGTAGTAAGATAATTTATACCTAGCTTTCTTTTTATCTTTACAGAATCGCCTGACGGTGATGTTGCCATGGAAATAGCTGCACCAGAACAGCAGGTTTCTGAGCCATCATACGATTGTGTGATATGTGGACAGAGTGGCCCATCTACAGAGGACCGTCCCATTGGCCTAGTGGTGTTGTTGCAAGCAACATCTGGTAAGTTTCTTGTTAAGTTACAGCACAGTAAGCAGATGATTCAGTGCTGTTTTTTTTTTTTCTGGGCACAAACATTTTTATTGAAATCTATTCTTCAATGTCTGCAAAGGATGCAAACCCAGACATTACCTTGTAAAGGTAGCAGTGACATCATCACTGTGCTGTGCATTCAGTGCCTTGAAAAAGTATTGATACCCCTTAAAATTTTCCACATTTTGTCATGTTACAGCCAAAAACGTAAATGTGTTTTATTGGGATTTTATGTGATAGACCAGCAAAAAGTGGCACATATTTGTGAAGTGGACGGTAAATGATAAATGGTTTTCATAATCTTTTACAAATATCTGAAAAGTGTATTCAGCCCCCCTTAGTCAATACTTTGTAGAACCACCTTTGGCTGCTATGACAGCTGCAAGTCTTTTTTGGTATGTCTCTACCAGCTTAGCACATCTAGAGAGTGAACATTTTGCCAATTCTTCTTTGCAAAATAGCTCAAGCTCTGTCAGATTGGATGGAGTGTGTCTGTGAACAGTAATTTTCATGTCTTGCCACAGATTATCAGTTGTATTCAGGTCTGGACTTTGACTGTGCCATTCTAACACATGATTCTGCCTTGATCAAAACCATTCCATTGTAGCTCTGGCTGTATGTTTAGGGTCATTGTCCTGCTAGAAGGTGAATCTCTGCCCCATTCTCAAGTCTTTTGCAGACTCTTAACAGGTTTTCTTCTAAGAGCACCCTGTATTTGGCTCCATCCATCTTCCCATCAACTCTGACCAGCTTCCCTGTCCCTGCTAAAGCAAAGCATCCCCGAACATGATGCTGCCACTGCCATGTTTCACGGTGGGGTTGGTGCGTTTGACGTAATGTGCAGTGTTAGTTTTCTGCCACACATAACGTTTTGCTTTTAGGCCAATAAGTTACATTTTGGTCTCATCTGACCAGAGCACCTTCTTCCACATGCTTGCAGTGTTCCCCACATGGCTTCTCGCAAACTGCAAATGGGACTTCTTTTGGCTTGTTTTCAACAATGGCTTTCTTCTTGCCACTCTTCCATAAAGGCCAGATTTATGGAGTGCACAACTAATGCTGGCCATAGACTAGCCGAAAAATCATTCGAAACATCTGTCATTTGGTCCGATCTTTCGTTTTCCGTCCAGTTAATGGGCACAAATAGAAAATCATTTTTAACTTTTCAGAGCCAAAAAATTGAAGGAACAGTTTGGAAAATTCTGCCTGAAAGAACGATAAATTGAAAGGTTAATGTGTTTCTCGACTGAACTGTTTGTACTAGGCATATGTGACAAACTGAATGAAAAACTGATTCATTTATGTCCATTGAATGATTTATCGTTCGAAATTCGGTCATTACATGATGGCACTATAGTCTGCTCTCACGGCCGATTTTTTTCGTTTTTCGAAATTGAGTTTAAATGATTATCCGGCTAGTGTTTGGCCAGCTTAATAGTTGTCCTGTGGACAGATTCTCCCAACTGAGCTGTGGCTCTCTCTGCAGCTCCCCCAGAGTTACCATGGGCCTCTTGGCTGCTTCTCTGATTAATCCTCTCCTTGCTCGGCCTGTCAGTTTAGGTGGACAGACATGTCTTGGTAGGTTTGCAGTTGTGCCATACTCTTTCCATTTTCTGATGATGGGGCTACAGCTGTGAGAGGAACCCAGGAGGTTCTACCAGAAATCTGCAGGAGGTGGCAGAGACACTCATTCTTCACAAGGAGAGCAGCAATGACTGGTCTTTATTACAGGAAGCTCATGCCCGAAGGCAAAGCCTCACACTGGATTACTGCACATATGTGGAAGAAATACACAAAGCAAACGAAGATTCAAGTAGGAAAACACATTTCTCTTGTATTTAGACCATGTTTATTTTTCCGGGAGTTCAGGTTTAACCACTTCCTGCCCAAGAACATCCTGAACTTTGAGTTGAGATATCTGAATGAGGCCTGCAGCTACAGGCATCAGTGAGCCAGAGAAGGAATGCTTTCAGCTGCCATTGTGCTTTTGCTGGCCGGCGGCGGAAGTTCACCATATGATGGTCCCCGGCAGTCTCTGACTTTCGGAGGCCCTGATGCGACGTTATGACTTCACGTCCGGCCTGGCAGTTGTAAATACTGCCGTGGACTTGGCTGGAAAGGCAGAGATTGTTTTTTTATATTTCTTTTGATCTTAGTCTTTCCAGCCTAGAGGACAAATGTGGGGTCTGCCCACATATGTAAACGGCGTTCAAACCACACGTGCGGTATTGCCGCGAACATTCGAGCGAGAGCAACAATTTTAGCCCAAGACCTCCTCTAACTCTAAACTGGTAACCTGTAAAATATTTTTAACGCGTAGCCTATGGAGATTTTTTAGTACCCAACTTTTGTGCCATTTATTTGTGCAATTTTAAAGTGTAACAGGTTAGGTATATATTTACTCGGCGTAACATCATCTTTCACATTATACAAAATAATTAAATTCATGAAACCGTTTCTTTTCCAAAAATGAAACTCGTTTCAAAAATTGGGGCGCAGATACAGTGTGACATAAAAAGTTGCATCGACCACCATTTTATTCCCTAGGATCTCTGCTAAAAAAAAAACATATTTAATGTTTGGGGGTTCTGAGTAATTAGCAAAAAAAAAAAAAAATACATTTTACATGTAGGAGAGGAGTGCCAGAATAGGCCCTGTATGGAAGTGGTTAAAGAAGAATTAGTATATGTGTACACACACACTCTCACACACACTCTCTCACACACACACACACGGGCTCAAATTGTACCACAAAGGTATCGATACTCAGTATTGGCGACTACTTGATCGAACGTATTGGTACTTGTACTCGCTGGTAAAAAAAAACTGTATTGGTGCAGGCCTGGAACGGTCATCCGACAGTGTCAGTGTTTCTTGAACACTGCTAGGTTTTATTTTAAAGGAGGTTTGTGATTTATGAACCTGTACAGTGACTCTAATCTATTACATTTCAGCAATTTATTTTCATTGTATCAGCCCTGTTAAGTTATGCAATTTGTGTTGTCTACCACCAGGATTCCTATGAGCTTCCACTGGCTCTGGTGACTTAGTGCTTTTCTGAAGTAATGAATTTAAATTTTCTTGCTATAAATAACAAAATAGTACACACAAAAAATAAAATAAAAATAGTTATTTTGTCAAGAAACAAGCCAGGAGGAAAAAGTCCTACCAACTGTGGTCTCATGATTCGATTAGATTACGATTATCCGATCTTCGATTCCGCGATGCCTCACGATGCATCACGATTACTGCCCATGGCTTTCATCAACAAATTTAAGCAGTAAGGGCTCTTTCACACGGTCCGCCTCCGTAGGCGGATCCGTGCTGCTCAGCGGGGATCGATCCGCTGATCCCCGCTGAACCGGCGGGTGACAGCTCCGTCTCTGCTTGCAGTGCGGAGAGGGAGGTGTCACAGCCCCCGCTGCTCTCTATGGGGGTTTGGATGAGAGCGGACCGCCTGTCCGCTCTCATCCGATCCCTGGACGGATGGAAAAATAGCGTTTCCATCCGTCCGGATTTCACGGACAGGATCGGATGCGGATGGCAGCAGGTGTCAGCGGAGGTGTCTCCGCTGACATCCGCTGCCCCATAGAGCTGCATGGAGGATCCGATCAGATCCGCCTAAAAAACTGACAGGCGGATCTGATCGGATCGCCCATGTGAAAGAGCCCTTAGAACGACTGAAGGATGGAAGAATCAAAAGAAGGAAGAGTCTGGGGGATAAGGAAGGAGGAATCCATGACTAGGAAAGGAAGGATGGAGGAGTCTAGGGATAGGGAATTAGGAATCCATGACTAGGAAAGGAAGGATAGAGAGGGGTCTGGGGATTGGGAAGGAGGAATCTATTACTAGGAAAGGAAAGATGGAGGACTCTGGGGATTGGGAAGGAGGACTCCATGGACCGGAAAGGAAGGAAGGAAGGATGGATGAGTCTGGGGATAGGGGAGGAAGACTCCATGAATAGGAAAGGAGAGATGGAAGAGTCTGGGGATAGGGAAGGAGGAATCCATTACTAGGAAAGGAAGGATGGAGGACTCTGGGGATTGGGAAGGAAGACTCCATGAATAGGAAAGGAGGGATGGAAGAGTTTGGGGATTGGGAAGGAGGAATCCATGAATATGAAAGGAAGGATAAAAGTGTCGGGATAGGGAAGGAGGAATCCACGAATGCGTAAGGAAGGATTGAGGAGTCTGGAGATAGGAACTATTGGATGGAAGAGTCTGGGGATAGAACTGAAGGATGAAGGGGTGAAGGGATAAGAATCTAAAGATGGAGGAATCAATGAATAAGAAGGAAAGGATGGAAGAATCTGAGGATAGGAATGGAAGGCTGGAGGATTCTGGGGAGGGGGTGATAGGAACTGAAGGATGGAGGGGCCCAGGGGTAAGAATGGGTAGGACCTCCGATTTGTTAAGGGTTGCATGGGGTGGGGTGGGAGACTGTGAATGGAGGTAGTGGGCTGAGAGCCATGTCCCTCTGATGTGGAGGTTGGGTGATCTGGGGTTAATGACCAGGAGCAGTTTGAGGGGGTGGGCGAGAGATAGTGGGACCTGCGGGGAGAGGAACAGGCTGTGGAGGAGATCAGGCAGTTTGACAGCCAGCTGGGGAATATGCTGTCATATTTGCATTAATAACAAAATAAAGTGAGCGCTGTATCAATAGTTAGCAGCTAGCACACAATAAATATACAACCTTTAATAGGTAATAAAACAAAAAATGGTGTGTAGCGCTTTGCGGTGAGAAATGTACAAAAGTGTCTTTAAGTAGTGAACAAATATAGTCCTGAAATCTATATAATATATATAATATCTGTGATGTGATATGATTGAAAGAAATCTTGTGTGTATTTAAATTACTTCCAATGCGGAGTGTACTGTGTTCAAACCATTCACCAGAAAATGATTTCTAGTTAATGGTTTGAAATTGAACACCATACACTCAGCATTGGAATTACTTTGAATACACAGAAGGTTTCTTTCAATCCTATCAAAGTTATATATATATATATATATTTCAGGACTATATTTGTTCACTACTTAAAACCGAGGACTGTGTGGATGTACTGGTCAATAAGGATGGGAATTTGGCCGTGTTAACACTGGGCAGGGGAGACCAATGGTAATGAGCAGTGGTGGCAGCAGGAACAGTATATTATGGTGACAGGTTGTTGGTAAGGGATGGTATTGGTCAGCTTGGACTGTACAGTCTGGCATCTCCCTTTTTATGTCCAGTTCCCTTAGTGTTCCCCTCGCGGCACCCTCACCTGGCTCTGCCGCTCTCCTCCGGCTTGGCCTCATCGTCCTCCAGCTTCACACCTCTATCTGGGAATCCTTCGGCAGCCCCGAACCCCCCCAGGGACCAAGGTACTGATGGCCAGTCTCCTCCCCAGAGCTCCGTGCTCCACAAGCCTGGCCACCACCACTCTCAGCAGCAGCAGCGCCAGCACGGACAGGCTAAGCTGCCTACAGCCCCGGCCTTCCATGTCCCCGTAAACATGTGCACACAGCGTGGCTCCTCATGGACTCATTATACCCTGGGGTTACTTTCTATTGGCTAGTGAGTGAGCAGGAAAATGAGGGGAGAGAGCAGGGTATTGGTGGAAGGTGGCAACACATAGGTGGCTGAGTTTGAGTGTCTTCTAAGCCGCCATTAAGATGAATGTGACAAGGGAGAGGAGTCGGGAGGCGGAATCGAGCAAGGCTGTATTGCGATGCGCCGATTATTTTCAATACCCCCCATTTTAAAAAAGGAATCGAAAAAGTTATTTAATTTAGTTAAAGTTAGGTCTGGTTCACACCTAAAGCATATTTTGGTGCTTTTTGCAGAAACACTCCTACAGTTTTTACTTTTAACATGGTTTCCTATGGGATACGTTCACATCTATGCTTTTTTCAGCTGCTGTGTTTTTGGAAAGGATCAGGGAAATGATGGTGCTTTTTTGGTTCAATAGACTTCAGTAGAGAAGCTGCAGAAAAAGCCTATAGTGCTGCGATTTTACGGCCATTTGCATTTTTAAATCTGCCCAACAACAAATTGGCATAAAAAAGCATAAAAAATGCGAAACGCAAATCATGGTAAAATCATGTGCAAAAAAAAAACGCAAAAAGCACTGCAGAAACTGATCAAAAGCAAACTGCATAGATGTGAACCAAACCTCAAAGGTGAACGTATAAATACAAGAGGCATGTGTATTCCTTCTTAAAGCAGAACTAAACCCTATTTTTAGCCAAGGAAGCTGCTCTCTTGGCCACTGTTTGATCTTTAACTGCCATTGTGCTCCACATGTGATTAGTTTTCACACCAGCCATTTGATAGTTTGACAGTTTGGTTGAGAGCACAACCAATGTGACAGTTCTGTTCCCTTCGCAGTAATGTAACTGTTTTTTTAAACTGTTAAATCAAAATCGATGTGTTTAGTTTTGCTTTAAAGCGGAGTTCCACCCAAAAGTGGAACTTCCGCTTTAGGGAGTCCTGACCCCCCGACATGCCACATTTGGCATGTCATTTTTTGGGGG
Source organism: Pelophylax lessonae (assembly GCF_965119305.1). Classification (NCBI taxonomy): domain Eukaryota; kingdom Metazoa; phylum Chordata; class Amphibia; order Anura; family Ranidae; genus Pelophylax; species Pelophylax lessonae. The sequence goes on along the minus strand of NC_138773.1, from coordinate 254,876,479 downwards.
GGGGAGCGGGTACCTAGTTTTGACAGGTACCCGCTCCCACTTCCGCTCGGAGCGCCGCGGCGCCCTGAGCGGAAGTTCTCCTCTCCCCCTCCCTCCCTGCAATCTTCTGGGACACGTCAGAGGTCCCAGAAGATTGCCGGCCAATCACGGCGCGCAGCGCGACTCGCGCATGCGCAGTGGGTACCCGGCTGTGAAGCCGCAAACTGTAACAGCCGGGTGCCCACAGCAGTGATGCCGGCGCCGAGGGAGAGGATCGAGGCTTCCGGCGGCCGCATCGCTGGACCGTTGGACAGGTGAGTAAATGGCTGGAACTCCGCTTTAAATCTTTGAGTGCTTTGTGTGTTTCTTCCAGATCTGTGCAGTAATCCAGTGTGAAACATTTCCTTTGCGCTGGAGTTCCTTGTAATAAAGACCAGTCACTGCTGTGCTCTCTTCTTTTTGTCTCTGCCCCCTCCTGGCATTTTCTGCTGGCAGCCTGTAGTGGTGTTGTCACTGCACACAGTGGTTTAGATCTTGTGGCTATTAAAGACTATATTTTAATGTATTTCTGCCCAGAGTCAAGCTGTAAAACTGAACTTAAAGTGAAACATTAGGGCGAAATTGAAAATGGGTGAACAGGCAGGAATTTTAATGCAGAAGAGACCTGCTTTGTCTCTTCTGCATTAAAGTTACTTACCTGCCTGTCCGCCCTTGCACAAGCGCAGCTCACTGTACAAATTTGGCAATGCCGAATCTGACTGAACTCCCACGTATGCACGGAAGTGATGTCATCCCTTCCCTGCCAGGTCAGTGAAAGCCACCAGTAATTTGAGACCCTGAAGCCGGCAGTCTGAAGATGTCAGCAGTATGGTGGGGGTTTAGGGGAGCCCGCATCACTGGAGCAAAGGTGTGTATAGTTGAACTTTAGGAAAATTGCTAACATGGTAGAAGTTCAAATATAAGAACTGAAGAGTTTATTCCTTTGCAAGCTTTGTTCTCTTCCTCTCAGCATATTAACTGTCATCACACTTGCACTGCACCAGAGCTTCCTTCCTCTTGCAATCGGAGTACACCTATATAAGGGATTGCAGTGAGTTGCTGTTGGAATACCCAAATATTTAAAGCAGATGCCTTTAGAAAGCCCAACTGTTTATTTGTGAAGGAGGGAATTACAACAAAGTGACTGACGAGGCTGCAAGCCCACGCCCAAGCTTTGGCAATAAGTGCTTAATGACTATGAGGGTTCTTGGGAAATTGTCTAAAATATAAATTGATATGTGAATTGATTCATTAATTGGACTCTTTTGACTTGCAGTGTTTCACAGGTGCTATAGACAGTTCACTGAATGTTTTCACTTGCCTAGAGCAGCCCATTAAGTTTTGCTTTTATCTTATGTTTTTCTCATATGTTTAAAGTTTTGGGACACCGTCGTAAAGTGTCTGAGTCAAAGAAGCTTCCAACAAGTGAGGAGGAGCAGATCTATCAGGAGGGAACATGCTCTGCAGTACATGATGTCCGCCTTACAGTGCTACAGCGACATTTTAAAGATGTAAGTAGTAAATGGTCTAGTTACAGTAATTATGAGTTATGTTTTTATCATGAACAGCAGAACCCAACCAGTAAGTTTATAATTTTGTAACCAGCATGGATAAATGACCTTGTTTTATTTTGGTGTTTCCAATGAATGGCTTTCTAAGTATCCAGAAACTTGCCTCCCAAGTAAAAAGTTTTATTATGAATTAAAAAAATGAGTTCTTCAACTTTGCAAGCAATAAGTAATGATACAGCCTTTGCTGCAGTCCTAATGCAAGTTAAGTGTGTGTGTCTGTGTGTGTGTCTGTGTGTGTGTATGTGTGTGTGTATATGTGTGTGATATATGTGTGTGTGTGTGTGTGTGTGTGTATATATATATATATATGTATGTGTGTGTGTGTATATATATGTATGTGTGTGTGTGTGTGTATATATATATAGTAGCAGAGCGTCCCAGAGAGAGACAGGAAAAGTCCTGTTCGGGGTTTATACATCACCCAGGCATCTCTCGTATACCTTTAGGGATCTCTGATCCATGATCCAGTTCGGATCTTGGTCCTCTTCACCAGGCCAATTTAAACTCACCTGAGACGGACAGCAGTGGTCTCTCTCAGCCTGGGAAATCAGACAAGGTTTGTCTAGGAGAGCGGAAGGTCAGTAAACTTATCAGACTGTGTTTTTGGAAGCTGACAAGCTGTAGGCTTGTTCAGCCTGTAGTGAGGGCCTGCTTTGTGTGTAGTAAGTGCCGGGACACGGCTAGGATTTTGTTTTGTTATTATTATTCCTGCTTGTTTTCCTTAAAGCACTGTACAGCACCTGTATTTAAACTTGTATATAGCACCAATAAACACCACACTGTTTGTCACTACTTTGCACCTGCTACCTGTTCCCCAGCTTACAATATATATATATATATATATATATATATATATATATATATATATATAATATATTATACACAGTACCTTGCAAAAGTATTCACCCCCTTGACTTTTTACCTAGTTTGTTACATTACAGCCTTGTGTTCAATGTTTTGTTAATCTGAATTTTATGTGATGGATCAGAACACAATAGTCTAAGTTGGTGAAGTGAAATGAGAAAAATATATACATAAAATTATTTTTTAGAAATAGAAAACAGAAAATTGTCATGTGCGTATGTATTCACCCCCTTTGTTATGAAGCCCATAAAAAGCTCTGGTGCAACCAATTACCTTCAGAAGTCACATAATTGGTGAAATGATGTCCACCCGTGTGTCACATGATCTGTCATTACATATACACACCTTTTTTGAAAGACCCCAGAGGCTACAACACCTAAGCAAGAGGCAACACTAACCAAACACCGTCATGAAGACCAAGGAACTCTCCAAACAAGTAAGGGACAGTGTTGTTAAGTGCAAGTCAGGGTTAGGTTATAAAAAAATATACAAATCTTTGATGATCCCCAGGAGCACCATCAAATCTATCATAACCAAATGGAAAGAACATGGCACAACAGCAAACCTGCCAAGAGACGGCCACCCACCAAAACTCACAGACCGGGTAAGGAGGGCATTAATCAGAGAGGCAGCACAGGGACCTAAGGTAACCCTGGAGGAGCTGCAGAGTTCCACAGCAGAGACTGGAGTATATGTACATAGGACCACAATAAGCCGTACGCTCCATAGAGTTGGCTTTATGGCAAAGTGGCTAGAAGAAAGCCATTACTTTCAGCAAAAAACAAAATGGCACGTTTTGAGTTTGCGAAAAGGCATGTGGGAGACTCCCACAAAGTATGGAGGAAGGTGCTCTGGTCTGATGAGACTAAAATTGAACTTTTCGGCCATCAAAAGAACTCTGTCTTTCACAAACCCGACACATCACCCAAAGAACACCATCCCCACAGTGGAACATGGTGGTGGCAGCATCATGCTGTGGGGATGTTTTTCAGCAGCCAAGACTGGGAAACTGATCAGTTTATGCCTGTGCTTATCCCTACTTGCAGCCTTAATAAAGATGGCCTTGGCAACAGCAAACAAACAAGTTCATTAACTGTTGCTCTGAGCCAAGATTCCCTACTTGTATTAAGCAGTGGGATTGGCAGTGTGTCAACGGTGGTACCTTGAAGGAAGGGTCCTTTTTAAAAGAGACAGCACTGATCTTTCACAGAGTTTTAGCCTTGCAACAACAGAACCTTGTGCAGTTGTGTGCGGCATTAGACCTAGATCACCAATTTTGCATTTGCCCCAGTGGAGAGGGAGGGGAGCTGCTGAAAACGCCTAAAAAATGCTTTTCTCTTTCGTTCATTGACGGACACCGCTCCTGATCTTCATAACAATTGGGTTATACTGCCACCTACAGGAGTAGGACACTAGGCAGAAAAATAATCTGGCTATGCGTATGGGCAGTCCCAGAGGGTATACTCCCTCTCTCTGCTAGAGATACTCAGTTTTTTTTTTCTGCCTAGTCAGGAGTAAGGACCTAGTTCCTTGCTGGCATCTCTGCTCCTGGCAAATTTTTTCTTTTAGATGGAACTTTTTTTCTCCTGGTTTTTCCTGTGAGAGCTACAATCAGCTGCCAGACCTCAGCTCTGCGCTTGGTCGGCCGCGCTATAGCCCCACTGGATAGGTGCTGGCTTGTGATTAAAACACCTCGCAAGGTTGCATACAACCAGGTCTCGGCCTGAGTCGCAGCATCCCTCCTGGCCGACAGCTCCCCATTTCAATGGTGAAGGGTTATGTCTGGAGCGGTGCCCACCTGGTTCCTGGTATGGTGAGTAGCTGTCCCCCCTCTTCCCTTTGGAGGGTTTTGTAGTGGACGTGGGCCCCTCCTTGGGATGGTCGCACCCCTGGGTTCCCCTCCTTCCCATCAGGCACCCCCCTTTCATCTGTCCTGGGGCTTGTTCACCTCCCGGGGTGGGGGCAGGGCGCTATGCTGGCGATGGGGGGCGGGGGTGCGCCTCCGGCGACCGGATGATCAGCTGTGCGGGGGGGGGGGGGTTGTACCTGGTGGGGGCTTCTGCCTGGGTCTGTCCTTGAGGCCTAGAGCACATCTCCCCACCTGATTCTCTCTCTGAGGCTGCGGGGCCCTCCGGGTCCCAACCATCCATCCATGCACTGACGGCGGTCCTGGAGTCCTTTGTGTCACAGGTGGGGGTGACTTTCAGGTAACAGGCTAGCAAAAAGCGCTCCCTGCCTTCCCCTGCCTCATCTGTCCCATCAGATCCTAAATATGATGCGGATGCGCGGACGTGGGTCACCCTGCCTGGTCTGCAACCACGTGCCTGGAGTCCTCTGATGGTGAGGATGATTCCTCCACATCTGCAGCCGCACAGGAAAAGGCGCTGGTGAAGGCACTGATGAGGTTTGTGCGTGAGACCTGGAAAAGATGGAGGACACAGCTGCGACGGAGGCGCATTTTCCCTTTGGGACTCACAAGCCATCCAGAGCGGCAAAGGTGTTTCCGTTCCCTGCCTATTTTGACAGAATTATCGCTAAAGAGTGGGGACGACCAAAGTGTCCCCTTGGGGTCCCTAAGCGATTTTCTAGGCGTTACACTTATGAGGAGTCCCTTATTAAGAAGTGGACTGTTCCACTGGTGGTGGACTCTCCAGTCCAGATTGAACAAGGGCCTCCGAGAGTCATAGAGACTGCTGGGGACCATCTGGTCTTAGGCAGCCGCTATGGTGTACTTCAGCCGCCGGCACATTCTGGTCGAGCAGGTAGAAGATCTGTAGGGCAGCGGGTGGGGGGGATTTCCCCTCCCCCGCCGCCTGTAAGAATGATCACGTGGCTGAACAGCCGTTATGATTGTTCTTATGGTGCAGGGAATGGCCGGCTGAAAAATATCTGATTCAGATATCCCCACTTAAAGCCCTGGATGTCATATGACGTCCAGCGTGTAGGAAGTGGTTAAGGTAGTTTAGGATAATTGAACATGTATGGGCCAGCCTTAGGCTCACTCTAGGTTGGGTGTCCATCTTTTTTGAGGGCATGTAGGTTGACCTCCCGCCACCCCCCCCAATTCTTAGTAATCTATTATGTGAAGTAGTTCTTAGTGTGATGATAAAATAACCCCAACCTACAAACTTTCCCATTTCTCATGCTGCAATTACCTGTTTGCAATCGCAAAACACCTAGCCGTTGGTACCCAGCAGGTCTTAGTCCTTCTAAATCCTCTTCTAACACCTTGACTCCTCACTCCCTGTTTACTCCGTTTGCAAAATGTTATTCTTTGTTGCTTTTGTGGTTTTGTGCCCCCTCTGTCCCTTCCTCAGCCCATGCAGAGCCCTCCCTTTGTGCTGAAAGGGGTTACTCCTTTATAAGGGCCTCTGTAAGAATGGCATCCTCTTATTTCAGTTAACCCTAACAGCTGTAGTTCTGCATTGGCTCCCACTGTGTTCTTCCTGGAGGCCCTCTCCTGTTTTTCTACTCCTGAAGTATCCTGAAAGCCAGTCTTTCTTGCTTCCCTAGGGCTCTTTTTTTAAGCGTTCTGTGGTAATGTCATTCTCCCTCCCTATATCCTGACAGGTGGTGACAAGACCTCTTTGTCCCTTGCCAACTGACCCCTCTTCTGTTTCTCACAGGGTGGTCCCTGACTCCTCCTTCCAACTCCTGGCTGGGTGGGTGGCTTCTGCCTTCAGGGGATGTGTCCCTCTTTACCTGAACCCATTCCCCAAGAGGTTGCGGTTCTTGGGTTTTTTACCAGCATTTAGCATTGGTCCTTTTCAAGGGTCACAGGGCCAGCACTTGTTTTTCTGGTCACATTTTCAAAACCATTTGACAGGTTGCGGTTTGAGCCTCAACTACACTACAAGGTGCTTCTGCAGTTGTCTGTTCGGATCTGTTGACCCTTCTTGTTCTTCCTGTGGGCCTTTTACTACAGTTTTTTGTCTTTTGTTGCCCCACTTTTGGATTTTTTGCTTGGGGACATCCCTTGGTTTAAGGAGATTAAGATGTTGGGAATTGTTGACATACTTGGTAATTCCATATTGTACAGAACACACACTCCTTCCCTCTTCCTCTGTGATCTCCTTATTCATTACAAAACATTGGAGCCTCACAGAGTGGGTGGAGTTATTTGGATACGCTAGAGGATGATTCCCAGAAAGTCACCTTAAGGTAATGGTGAATAACCCATGGTCTTAGAATCAGCCTCTGTGTCCTGTACTGTACTCCAAGATCTATAATTTACAGGTATGTCAAAATTCCCATTTTTTTTCATCTGCACAAGATTAAAGATAAAGAGAACAGGAATTTGCTTTGCATATAATTGATAATTAGTCATTGGGGGGGGGGGGGGGGGGAATTACCATAGGTAAATTAATTTTGTGCCTTAGGATATGTTCTTTGTGTTGTTGGCTGTGTCTAAATTATGGATCACTTGCGTCATGTTCTAATCTAAAAATAGTTCTAAAATATATACCATTACCAGAGTAGTGTAAATACTAAAGGGACAGTGGTGGACAGTACTGTAACCACAGCAAGTAGAGAAGAGGGGGGATGTTTATGAACAGCCAGCAAGGTGCAGCAATGGAGGAAGTAGAGGTGAAAATCTAGGCTGATCCCAGCAGAGGATCACTTCACATATATGCACCTAAATTTTAGTGCACACTGGAGGTAAGACTTCAGCCTGGCTTACCACCGTCATGCAGGAAATTAACAAATTGCCATGCCTCACATTTAATAATGTGACTAATTAAATTATATTACTGACTAAACACACACATAGAAATTGGTGCCATTTTTGGTATGCACCAGTCTTTCTTCCCCACAATGCTCTTTCAATTTTAGGTGTGAAGATTTTCAACTTTCATAAATCATCCCCAGTAAGTGCAAGTAAGTCAGTTGGATTGGTGACCCTGAACTAGTATGCCTTCTGTTAAGGACTCATACACATAGTTGCCAAAATAGGACAATCCTTGCGCAGACTCACTGTCAGTGGTTCTCAAATTGTGAGCTAAAGGGGGCCTCAAATGCAGTCCCTGACATCACCAAAGGGCCACACACAATGTTAGGTGTATGTAATGCTTGAGAGGACTCTCAGAAACAGCAGACCTAATGGAGGAAATGAGGGTCAGAGACTGTAGACATTGTCCTTTTTTTGCTGGGGATATGCTGCAGCCTGCAGAAGACGATACAAAACCGGGAACGTTACATGAGGCTAGTAGACCTCTTAGGCCACAGGTTGGGCACCAGGGCTTTATATCCTCACCTGCTGTCTGCTTGTGATAAATTGGAAATATTAATTTAAGGTGTTTTATATCAGCCAGATGAAAATGAAATTAAAATATTTTCAAATACTGTACATTCAGTTTGTGTTATAATAATTTTCCTTTAAACTGTGTGTGATTTTTATACCTGTCTGGAATGAACATGCTGCATGAAAGGCAGTTTGCCATTTTCACCCATCTGTTTCATTTCAAGCCGTCTCTCACTTTAGCCTTTGTACTGCCATCCATCATGTGTTGAACATACCTAGAGGTGAGCGGAGATTTATGGGCTTGATATTAGGAACAATTAGTCTGTAAATCACTAGAAACAGATTTTTGCCACAACAACTGGCATGAAAACTGTCAGTACTGTGCAGATTTGTGTAAGCGAGTGAAGCAAGATGAGTGCTTAATATGTGCCAGTAATTAAGAGGATCTTAGATTTGTTCACCGCTCAGAATATGCTGCTGTTATGTAAATATCTCATCGTTACTTTAATAGAGCAGAGTCTGATTATGCATCTCATTTTATTAATTTTATTACGTTTAGAAATCTAGGTGCATACTATAATGTATTTTGTGTAAGGGTAGGTTACAGAACCGATGCGCATATACGCTCTATTGCCAAAGGTATTGGGACGCCTGCCTTTACACGCACATGAAGTTTACTGGCATCCCAGTCTTCGTCCGTAGATTCAAATGCACTTCTGGAAGAATGGTCATAAACTTATCCCATAGACACGCCTAAATTTTGTGGACAGCCTTCCCAGAAGAGTTGAAGCTGTTATAGCTGCAAAGGGTGGGCCAACTCAATAAAACTTGAACCCTACAGATTAAGACTGGGATGCCAATAAAGTCATGTGCGTGTAAAAACGGATGTCCCAATACTTTTTGACTATAGTGTATGTGTGTGTGTATATATATATATATATATATATATATATATATATATATATATATATATATATATATATATATATATATTTACCTCTTTGGCCCATTTCATCAATACTAAAGAAGCCCATCGCATGGGGATTGTTCATTAAAGGAGATCTATAGTCCCAGCATACACTTTCATTTTTTCACATCAGTATTGTAATAGCAATACAAACAGTATTTCTTGATAATCCAATATAAGCTTACTTAAAATGGTCTGTGTGGTGTCTGTCTGCTAGCCATCTCTTTCCACAACTTCCTGGATTCTAGCTTTGCATCTTCTTCTTTGCTGTTTACCTTCAATATCTAGGGGGCTGCATATCCCATGGTACCTTGCTGCCTGCAAGCAGTGATTCGTGCACTGACTCCCCCTCCTGAAACGCATCCTCTCATCACCTCTGTAGTTCAGAAGGCAGGTTCTGTGAAATGTGTGACACAGCAGTGCCTACTAAACAGGTCTTAATAAATACATGTCACAAAATTAAAGGAAATAAATGTGTGGTGGTCTTTACAAAGTAAGTTTACAAACTTCAAGATGGCTCAGATAATAGCGTTAGGCTAGAAAATGCACTCGCAAAGGGATATATAGGGCTCCACTAGGGGGCCAATGAAAACAATCTTCGTTGATGCGGGACGTGAGCTACACCCATCCACTCGGGATTATACTCACTTTTCAGTCACTCATTCCCTATATTCTCATATTGATCATGTCTTTCTCTCATGTACTCTGGTTCCTATTTTATATAGAGCAACCTTCTAAGATGTTGCCTGGTCTGACGATTCCAAGGTCTTAGTCTCTCTTACGTCGTTTTTTTCACTCCCCCTTACCACTCATTGGAAATTTAATGAATCGTCATCTGATCCTTGTTGGTGCGAGGACATCAAAATTAGTATCTCCAGTACTTTCAAGAAAATGTAACTGATGACGTGTCCCCAGTTACAATATGGGCAGCTGATAAGTCTACAGTGAGAGAGAAACTTATTCAGGTGGCTTTGCATCTCCAAAGAGAGCGATGATCTACTATTAACAGGCTTGAGCGTGACCTTCAATCCCTTCTCAAGGTCCATAAACGTCGCCCCAATCCCTTAGTCTTTCAACAGATGGAGAAAGTATGTCTCAATCTTAATTTAGCCCTGACTACGCGAAAAGAGTGTGCGGTGGGCCTCAACTGAGTTCTATATATAAATAAGGACAGGATTGGAACAGTGTTGGCATGCAAGTTGACCCCCAAGACGCGTAGTTTTGCCATTCCAAAATTGCGTTGTCCTAATAGCCTTTACACCCAACACCCCCAGAAGGTTTTGGAAGCGTTTCACCACTACTATGCCACTTTGTATAGTCCCCATACGGGTGAAGATGTTTCATCTCAATTGGACTATTTTAAATGGTCACATCAAAGACCTGGAAATTATTACTGCAGTTAAACAGACTTTTACTGGATCTCCTTTGGGCCCTGATGGGTTTTCTGCCATTTATTATTACAAATTTCAGGACTTGTTGGGTTTCACATTTGGGATGGTTTTTCAACCTGCTTAGAAAGGGAAACCCGCTTGACTTTTTACTGAATAGCGCATATCTCAGTAGTCTCTAAATCTAACAAAGGTCCTGGAAAGTGGGAGTTGGTTATTACTGACCTATCCCTTCTAATCAACGACATTAAGCTCCTTATTAAAATCTTGGCCTTGGCCTATCGCCTTTTATTGGACAGTAGGTTCATAAGGGCCAGGTGGGGTCCATGCCAGATATGGCTTGCGGTTGACTTGATTTCTCTCTTGCAGTCTGCATGGGGGTGGCAGTAGTCAGCAGCAGGGCCTCATTCTGTCTATAGACTTACAGATTCTGCCTTTGATTTGGATGGATGGATGATTTTTTCAAAGCCCTTTGGCTTCCTAATTATTAGTGCGTACATACCTTCAAGGGGTTTGTCATTTTACTCTGCCGGTACGTTCTCCTCTGCCACTGTGGGTTTTGAAGCTGATTCTGTCAGTTCTTCAAAAACTTCCCTTTGAAGAAATATGGGAGACCCCTTTACTTAAGCTGTCGCAAAGGTCGCTTTTTTTTGGTGGCTATCATCTCTGCTCGCAGGGTGTCGGAGGCTTTGTCTTGTTGTGCTCGCTATCTGGTGGTTCACGGGGATCAGGTGGTCCTGCGACCACAGCCATAGTTTCCGAAGGTTGTCTCGGATCTCCATTTGAATGAGGCCATGGTGCTGCCCTCCTTGTGTCACAGGCTGGCTCATCCCAGAAAATTTGCCTTGCATATTCTAGGTGTTCGATCTATTTGGCAGCCACTGAGTCCTTTCAGAGGTCAGACTCATTCTTTGTGATTACGGACAGGCCGCGGAAGGGCTTCCTCTGCTACCATTTCGAGATGGATCAGACAGACTGTGACCCAGGCTTATTCGCTTAAGAGTCTGTTTCCCCCGTTTCCCTGTGATGGCAAATTCTACTCAGGCACTTAGTGCTTCTTGGGCCCTCCATCGTCGGGCATCAGTGGTGCAGGTGTGCACGGCGGCCACTTAGTCGTCGGTGCATCCTTTTTCAAAGTTTTACAGAGTGGATGTTTTGACATCTGCGGATGCCTCCTTTGGCCGCAAAGTTTTGCAGGCTGCAATTTAGAGGGTCTGTTTTTCCCTCTTGAGGGTGTATTTCGGGTTGTGCTCCTGTTCTAGTTGAGCTACTATTACCTGGATTGGTTTGTGTTTAGCCTTGGGTTTATTATTCCCATCCCTCTTGTTTGGCACTGCTTTGGGACATCCCTATGGTAAAGAATATAGAGCTGTGTCTGTCAATGAAGAGAAGAGAAAATAGGATTTTTGTACTTACTGTAAAAACCCCTCTAAGGAGTTTTTATGCTTGTTACTGCTTGTTACAAAACGGAGTATTTCTAAGAAGAGGGGGGGGGGGGGATAGATTATGCCAGCCGAGGACGTCCCACGGGGCGTAGCCAAGCTTTTGTGTTGTCTTAGTCCTACTCCTGTAGAGGGCAGCATACCCTATGGTAAAGAATATGGCGCTGTGTTTGTCACGGAACTTAGAGAAAAGGATTTTACGGAGTACAAAAATTCTATTTTTTCTAAATGTCTTAAACTTTAGACTAAAAGTCCATCCATTGCTTTTATTTAAACAAATTACACACTGTTCTTGGAATGTCCTGGTCTTGCATATACCGTAATTAAACTATTTTTGTTTCTCTTTTTCCTGGAAGGTGACAACAGCTAAGTATTAGCCTGCCCTGCAGTAGCTGGAGGCTTTTAATAGTTGAGTTTACCCTCTGCTGTCAAAGGAAATTGATTGTTTGTGCTTCAAATGTATTCTTTTGTATGTGACAAATGGAATTGCCGAGGTGTGATTAACGTACCTAAAATTTCTTGTGAATTGGTTTGGCCAAGTATTGATTGCTCAGGTTTCTGAAATGAGCAGATAGATGTGCAGTGATGGCTGAACATAGGTCAAACTTTGAGTGCTTTTACACATGAGCTTTACTGTGTGAGCAGTGAATGTACAGTCCTAAAATAGGCGTTTTACAAACAGAATGCTTTACAGCAGGGGTGTCCAACCTTTTGACCTTCCTGGGCCACATTGCAAGAAGAGGAATGGTCTTGGGCCACACATAAAATACACTAACCTTAAGGATAGCTGGTGAGCAGAAAAAGTCGGGCAGATCACAATTTAACGATCACTGATCTAGATAATATACCTATCTGAGTAATAAACCTTTCAAGTCAATATCTGGTTTGATGGATGTAGTAGCAATTCTCAATGAATTCTCAAGGTGCTCATGAGATATTTTGGTTCTAATTTTGCCCTTAGTGTGCTTCATCCTTGAAAATAGTTGCTCACAAATATAGGTGGCGGAGAAAATTGATGACATAAATGAGGTGTGTTTGTAAAGAGTGGGATGTTTTTCTTTGGGAAGAAAAAACCTATAAAAGTCCAGTAAAGAGACCTTGTCAAATATTTCTTCAGCCGCCTGTGTTTAGTAAGTGTAATTGCATTTTCTCTTTCGTTCACTGACTGACACAGCTTCAAGTCTTCAGATCATTGGGCTTTATGCTGTCTCTCTTCAGGAGTTGGACTAGGTGGAAACCTTTTTGGTTATGCCCCTGGGGCAATCCCAGAGGGTATACCATCACTTCCTGCTGTAGGACTCCATTTTTTTCTGCCTAGTCAGGAGTAAGGACCTAGCTCTCTGCTGGAATCTGCAGTCCTGGTATTTTTTCCTTTTTAAATGGAATTTTACTTTCTTTTTGTTCCTGTGTGAACTACAATCAACTGTTCCTGTGTGAACTACAATCAACAGTCGGACTGGGAGGCGCACTGAATATCCTAGATCCTTATGGTCTTCCCAGTCAGGCCTGCGTGGGTGACCCTACTATTAGCTCCACGCTAGGTTGGCCGAGACATAGTGCCACCGGACGGGGGCTAGCCGGCGAGTGAAACACCTCGCGAGATCGCATAGTCCTGGTCACAACAGCAGTCATGATCAGAGTCGTAGCATACCTCAGGCTGTAGCACCCCCATTCTAAGATGGACGGCTGGGAGTAGTGCCTGCCTGGTGACCATGGTATGGTGAGTAGTGTCCCCCCTCCTTTCTTATGGAATTGTTGGAGTGGTCAAGGGCACTCCCTGGGGATGGTAGGCCCCTCCTCTGTCCTTCCTCCCCCATCATACTTTTCCCCCTTCTCCTTAGCGGTGTTTCCCCTGTGTAGGTGCCCTCATCTGCCCCTTGGCCCCCTCTGGGGGGGCATGGGTGCTTTTGGGTGGGGGGCTTGTATGGTGCTGGGCCGGAGAAGTAGTGGGTTATGCCGCTGCCGGCCCCCTGCTGGGGGTGTCCATACCTGGGTGCTGCGGGCAGGGGGGTCCCCTCCTGGGGTCTGTGTGCTTCCCCGGGGTCCAGGGACCCGTGCAGTGCCTCCATTTTGCCGTGGATTCTGTATTCCCGGCTTCCGCCGCCATGTTTGTGTAGTCCAGCGGCCATGTTTTTGGTTTCCCCATAGAGTTTAATGGCAGCCATTTTCTTGTAGTCTGATGCAGGGCTGGGCTGTGGGGGCCTCTAGTGTCAGGTCAGCATTTCCTCTTTCTAGCAGGGTGGCAGACCGTACTCTGGGGGTACACTATCCTTCCTCTGCTGTATACAGCGCCGCGGGTGCACTGATTCTTGTGGTGCACGGGGGGGGAGGGGGGGGTCTCCCGATTTTTTTTTTTTTTTTTTTTTCTGCAAATTTTTTTTTAATTTTTCTGAACCGAGCGGTTCTGATTAACCCCTTAAGGTCATAGACCCTCTGGAGCGTGTTTCACCACCCAAACCACTCCAGGAAGCTGCAGGACCCTCTGGGTCTCATTCTACCCTGGCAGCCATGACGGCAGCCCTGCAGTAGTCAAAGTAGATATAGCCCTGCAAAGGAGGTCTGTTAAGAAGAGCCCTCAGCCTTCACCCGTATCCTCTGTGGATGAAATTTAGCCCACTGAGTCGTCCTCCTCTATAGCCGCACATGAAAAAGAGCTGGTGGAGGCCCTGATTGTATCAGTGGGGGAAAATTTAAAGTTGGAGTCGGCGATGCCAGTGCAGTTTGGCACCCGCAAATCTTCCAAGGTGACTAAGGTGTTTCCCTTTCCTACCTATTTTGAAGAGATTGTCACTAGTCAGTGGGGTTGCTTGAAATGCATGGTTGGCATACCTAAGCGTTTTTTCTAGGAGAGGAGTCTTTTCTGAAGAAACGAATAGTTCCACCATTGGTGGACTCTCAGGTTTCCAGGCTAAATAAGGCCACACTTTTGCCGATGGAGGATTCTCCATCCTTTACCCCATGGACAAAAGAGCTGAGGCTCTGGTCCGGTACCTCTTCACTGTGGCTGGTTCAATTTTTAGATCATGTTTGCTATCACCTTGGTATCCCAGACTTTAACGAAATGGGCTAAGATTTTATATCAGGATCTGAAGGGGAAACATCCTTCTGAGCTGGCGGATCAGTTGATCCAGGGGTTACAGTAAATTTGTGATGCATCCTTGGATGCAGCGCCCCTTGGCCGGCAGGGTTTCGGTGACAGCGGTGATCCTTCCCTGCATGATCTGGTGGAAGTTCTGGTCAGCCAACCAGGCTTCTAAAAGGGTCCTGACTGATCTTCCTTTTGTAGGTGACCATCTGTTCGGTGCCTCCTATGGAAGAGGTTATTAAAGGCCTTGCAGGAGGCAAAAGTACATTGCTTCCGCAGGCTGCTAAGGGCAAGGAACCTCGCCGTAAGTGTGTTACTTTCTTTTCATTTAACAAGCGGCCCTTTCGTCTGATTGGATCGCAGAAAAAGGGCTTGAGATCCAACCATAACTTTGCAGAAGGCTCCAAGATGCGTTGGAATCGGAAGTCCAAAGTGGGCACTTCTGGTTCTGCAGACCAGCCTTCCCCAGCATGAAGGGGCGCCCTCACTCAGATCCATGGACCTTGCTCATTCAGGACAAATGGGTCCAAAAACTGATTTGGTTCCGTTACAAGATCGAGTTTCGATCTTTGCCTCCGGTAAGGTTTTTTCCTTCCAACTTATGCCTGCCTCCTGAGCAGCTGCAGGGCCTGTACGGAGCAGTGTGGGACCTGTTGGCACTAGGAGTTATTGTGCTGGTTCCAGAGTCGGAACATTTTTATTCAAATCTGTTTACAGTTCCCAGGAAGGAAGACAAGGTTTGTCAGATCATGGATCTCAAGGCTCTGAACCACTTTGTGCAGGTTCAGAAATTTGGGATGAAGTCCATCCGTACTGTAGTAGCTTTCCTTCATCAAGGAGATCTGATGGCCTATAACGATCTCAAGGACGCTTACCTTCATATTCCAAAATATGTCGGGTATCAGCGTTTTCTTTGTTTTGCCGTGGGCGAGAAGCATTTTCAATTTGTAACGTTACTCTTTGGTCTCGCCTCAGCTCCTTGGGTGTTCACAAAGGTTTTGGGCCCAGTGTTGGCCTTGCTACCGCAGAAGTGGTTACCTGGAGGATCTGCTTCTGCGTGCAGAGTCTTTCTTGGCTTTAGAAGCCGACTTGGACATTACGGTGCGAACTCTGCAGGAGTTCGCGTGCACACTGAATTTTCAGAAATCGGCACGGTCTCGTCCACATAGCTGGACTACCTGGGTCTGACGCTGCACTTAGCATCAGCACGGGTTTTTTTTTTTTTTCTCAGACAAAACTTCTGAAGCTACAGGAGGAGGTTCGGCTTCTGTTCAACTATCGACCATCACTTAGGACTTGCATGCAAGTGCTGGGTCTGATGGTCTCCACCTTCGAGGCGGTTAAGTTTGCGCAGTTCCTTTGCAAAGGGAGATTTTGACTAAATGGAACAAGGATTTTGTTGAGTCGGGGGTTCGAGGGAGTCTCTCCTATGGTGGCTCCGCTCCCTGGCCCTACATCTGGGGAAAATCCTTTCTTCCTCTGTATTGGACTGTAATCACACAGATGCCAGTCTGTCCGGATAGGGAGGTGTCTTGGGAGTGTGTTTGGCCCAAGGTGTCTGGACTTGGGAGGAGTCCAGGTTGTCGATCAACATCCTGGAAATTCAGGCGATCATGGATGGATGGATCATCTGCAGGGACTCCCTGTGCGGATACAATCGGACAATGCTACGGCTGTGGCATATGTCAGTCATCAAGGGGGCATAAAGAGTGCCCTGGTGGCCCAGGAAGTGGCCAGCATATTGAGGTGAGCAGAACGATATGTTATGCTGTGCACATTCCGGGGTCAGAGAACTGGCAAGCGGACTATCTCAATCGGCAGACGTTGGATCCGGGAGAATGATCTCTTCACCCGGATGTATTTCAACAACTGTGTCTACGGTGGGGGACCACCAATGTGGACCTGCTGGCCTCCTGTCTCAATAGGAAGGTGCAGAGGTTCGTGTCAAGGTCTTAAAATCCTGTGGCCAACTATGCAGAACCCCTGGTGGCCCCTTGGGGGTCATCATCGTCTGATTTATGCCTTTCCTCCAATACAACTTCTGTCAAAGCTGCTAGGTAGAAGGAATTTCAGTCATTCTGGTGGCACTAGACTGGCCTCGCCGGTCTGTGTATGCAGGCCTGGTAAGGCTGCTAGCAGACGTCCCTTGGAAACTTCCTGTCAGGGAAGATCTTCTGTCTCAGGGGTTAATCTTCCACCCTGCTTCATAAAGATCGCTGGCATTAACAGCATGGCTATTGAAAGCCAGGTGCTGAAGGACAGAGGGCTGAGTCGGTGATTCCTACGTTGTTAAAAGCTAGGAAATCTACCTCTAGGAAGGTTTATTATAGAGTCTGGAAGGCATACATTACTTGGTGTGAGTCTCGGGAGGGGGGATTCCCCCCCCCCTTTTCTTTTCTTTGTCTCGCCTGTTGGAGTTCCTACACCTAGGTGTAGAATGTTTGGCTCTGGGCACCGTCAAAGGCCAGATTTCCACTTTGACCATATATTTGCAAAGGCTGTTGGCAGCAAAATCGTTGTTCTCAAACTGTTGTGCAAGGAGTTCGCCATTTGGCTCTGCCGGTGACATCCCTGTTGCCTCTGTGGGACATCAATTTGGTATGGTTGGTGCTTCAAAAGCCTCCTTTTGAAAATATTTGAGAACCTCCTCTGCACACTCTCACATAAGGTGTCCTTAGCCTCTATTACTTCCGCACCGAGGGTGACGAAGTTGGCTGCGCTGTCCTGTCGGTCACCTTACTTGGTGATTCATAGGGACAAAGTGATGTTGTGACCCTGTCAGGCGTTCCTTCCTAAAGTTGTCTTGGGGATTTCATTTGAATGAAGATATTGTGTTACCGTCCCTATGTCCTAAGCCGCAAACATCCTAATGAAATTGCCTTGCACATTCCGTGGTAAGGGTGATCTGGGTGTACCTGGTGGTGACTAAACTGATTTGAAAGTCCGATCTTTGTGTGTTCTTATGGGTGGACCTCGTAAGGGGCAGTCTACATCTGCTGCGACCATTTCCAAGTAGATCAGGCAGACGGTGGTTCAGGCCTATTCCATTAACCACTTTACCACCGGAGGATTTTCCTGCTAAAAGACCAGGGGGTTTTTTGCGATTTTTTTACTGCGTGACTTTAACGGACAATTGCGCGGTCGTGCGGCGCTGTACCTAAACGAATTTCACGTCCTTTTTTTCCCACAAACAGAGCTTTCTTTTGGTGGTATTTGATCACCTGTGCGATTTTTTGATCACGCGCTATAAACAAAAAAAGAGCGTAATTTTTGCAAAAATAACAATATTTTTCACTTTTTTTTATATGAAATTCCCCCCCCAAAAAAATGTAAAAATCAAAATTTTTTAACATTTTCGGCCAATTTGTTTTACGCTACCTATGTTTGGTAAAAAAAATCGCAAAAAGCGTATTTTGATTGGTTTGCGCAAAAGTTATCGCGTTTACTAACAAAGGGAAAGATTTTTGTCATTTTTGGTGTTTTTTTTTTTTTTAACGAGTAATGGCGGCGATCTGCGATTTTTTTTTTTGCGGTACTGCGACATTGCGGCGGACAGATCGGACCCTTGACTGACATTTTTGACACTTTTGGGGGTACCAGTGACATTACTGCAGTAATCAGTGCTATATATATGCACTGTTACTGCAAAAATGACACTGGCAGGGAAGGGGTTAACTGTATTGGACAGGGAGGGGTTAAGTGTGTCCTAGGGGCGTGCTGTAGTGGGACATTGCTATTGGTGTAAAAACAAAGATCAACGGTTCTACATAGTAGAACCGTCTGATCTTCATTTTTACACAGGGAGAACTGACAGGCGGCTTGTTTACATAAGCCGCTCTGTCTTTCTCCCGGTCACACTCCCGCACTCCTCCGTGAACGAGGCGGACGCGCGCCTCGGCGGGCGCGCGCTCGCTCGCCTGCTATTGGCTCTAGGAGTGACAGGCGAGCGACGTAGACCTACGTCACTCTGCCTGGCCGGGGCTGACTGCCGCAGTAAATATACTGTGAGCAGTCGGCAAGTGGTTAAGGGTCAGGTTCCTCCTTTCCCTGTTAAAGCGCATTCTACGAGGACGCTTAATGCCTCCTGCGCCTTCTGTCATCAGGCGTCAGGGGTTCAGGTATACGGCTACGTGGTTGTCTCTACACGCATTCTCAAATTTTTATAAGGTGGATGTACTTGCATCTTTGGATGCAGCGTTTGGTCGAAATTTTTGCAGGCTGCAGGTGTAGAGGCTTCTGCTTCTTGAGGGTGTAATTTTTTCCTGGTGGTGAACTCCAGTTGTTCCTAGTTGAGCTCCTGTTGTTACCTGGTTGGCTATGTTTAGCCTTGTTGGGAATTCTGCGTTTGTGTTTTTCCCCACCCCTTATATTACCACTGCTTTGGGACATCCATCCGTAACCAGAAAGGTTTCCACCTAGTCCTACTCCTGAAAAGAGACCGCATAAAGCCCAATGGTCTGAAGACTTGAAACTGTGTCCATCAGTGAGCAAAAGAGAAAAGGATTTTACGGTAAGACAAAGATCCAGTTTTTACAAAAATTTCCAAAAAATAAACCACACTTTTAGGTTTGACAATTTTGTATTGGGCCACATTCATAGCCGTCTTTGGCCAAGGATTGGATACCCCTGCTTTACAGGTAGAATTTTTCAGTTTCTCCTAATTAACAGACAGATGTCAGTGTTTACAATGTTTTTTTTTTTTTTTCTATTACACATCTAAACTATCCTTCCCATTACTGGACACTGGCGAATGTGTAAAGGGCTTGAAAAGTGGCTTAGTGATAAGTTGTTCTTCTTGCATCACTGGGATCATCGGTTTGAGCCCCGGTTCACACTGGTGCGATGCGGGAAACCCTGCAATTCCCTGCCGGTTCTCACATCATACCTATATCGCACACAGACATTCCATGTGATCTGCACAGCAGTGCGGTGAAAATCGCATGTGATGTCTTACATTGCACCAGTGTGAACCCAGCCTGAGTCCCAGTCAGGACACTGTCTGCATAGAGCAGGGGTGTCAAACTCAACTTCATCGAGGGCCGCATTTGTATTATAATTGTCCTTAAAGGGCCGGTTGTATCTGTAATACTAGATGTCCAGAGTATCCCACCCCCCTTACATCATATGTAAAGGGTCCCGCCCTACCCTCCCTTACATCAAAGTGCACCCCCTTACCCTGTGTTGCTGCTGGGAAGAAGCTGGAGTCTGAGCTGGGAAGCAGAAAGTGCTGGGTCTTTGAGGAGGCCCAAAAGAGGGCTGGAGCTCTAGAAGTGCGAGGGCCACATGGAATGGTCTGGAGGGCCGGATTCGGCCCGCGGGCCTTGTGTTTGACATATGTGGCATAGAGTTTGCATGTTCTCCCTGTATCTGAGTGGGTTTCCTCCCACACTCCAAAAACATGCTGACAGATTCATTGGCTTCTGTGTAAAATTGGCCCTAGTATATTATTCTCCTGAGCACACCCAAGATGACTGCCTCACCATCTGCTCCAACAGCAGATAAAGTACTTTCAATCCCCAGGGCTGAAAGCGCTTTAGAAATATTAGTTAATATTGTATAGTTTGAGACTTGTACTTCATGAATCAGAGCTACTTAAAAACTGGCTTGGTCCCCACAAATAAAAACAAGACGCAATGAACTTTTCCAGCAGTTTTTTGTCCGAGGGTCCATTCATGCCAGGTGCGGTGGGACTGCGATGGATTGCTTTTCCAGCACAATCCCACCCTGCACCCCTATCGCAAGTCAAGGCAAAATGTCTCATCTGTGATGTGGCCAGTTAATACCACTGTGTTGTGATGGTGTGTGGGAGGTGTGTGCTGAAAAAAAAGTACTGCACGCAGTCCTTTTTTTCCTGCGCAGTGATGATCATCACATGCCAGCTGATAGAACGCTATGAAATGTCATGGAGTGGCATTTTTATAAAGTTTTTTAAAAAAATTAAACCGTGCAAAGCACCAGTATCGGCACATGAACATTGTGCTGGTCTGGTCGGACCACACCACACAGTAGCAATTGCGTTGCAGCGCAGCGTCTGGTGTGAACAGACCCTTAGGCTAAGTACACATGGGCCGAATATCAGCTGGTATCCATCCGTTCAACAGGAACCGGCGAAAATTCTGTCTGTGTGTACAGCTATCCTTCCGATAGAAGCAGGTCTAGTGACTGTCTTTTATTGAAGGTATATGCTGGTAAACCAGCATTCGATCAGTACTGGCAGTCCAGTTTTGCTCTCCCCCCCCCCCCCCCCCCACAACTTTGTGAGTAGCGATGGGCTCGGGCATGTTTGGATCAAGCCTGCCAGGAAGCCAGCACTGCTCACCGCCAATCATTGGCAGCATGTGTTTGTGCAGCTGCCGGTCAGGAATTTCCTCACTGCCTATGACTGGCAGTGTGCAGTGAGGGCTTCCTGGCAGGCTTGATCCAAAGACGCCCAAGCCCATTACTATTTGTAAGCAAGCTAGGAGTGGTGAAGCAGGTCAAGGAAGGTTAGTTCTCAGACGGAGACATTGCTGTATGCAGTAATTTTGTTAATAACTAATAAATACACACCAAGAAGAGCTAAGCGTGGAGTGCAGCCGATACATTTTTTTGATGGGGATTGGAGACACTACAGTGGCCGGCACCCAGGTTCTCCATGTATAGGAGGGGCGAGTCTTGACCTGAGCTTGGGTTTTGAAAAAGGAATTGAAGTTGTTTGCGAAACACCCCAGTGTAAATGTGTTGGTAATGGCTGAAAATAGAAACTTGGCCTCTCCTTTCAACTGTAAAATGATCCCTTTCTTACAATAATCATCATTTCTCTTTCGTTCGTTGACAGAAACAGCTCCTGATATTCATAACTATTGGGTTATACTGAAAAACATGAAATTGCTGCGCTAAAATATATAAACTAATATAAAAATATGCGAAAAGCAGCCAACACAAATCTTTAGAATGGAAAGATCAATAGCAATGGAAATAAATGTGGCGCTAATCTTGTTATGTTTGCACAAAACGTCTTTTGTCAATAGTGGATAATATGCAACAGTTCAAATTTCTTCCATATGGATATAAATAAAGACTTCAAAGGGAGAGATGTGAAGATCCTCAGCGAGGGAAACCACCACCAGGCACCCGCACACACTGATCCTTACCAGATCCCAATGACCCTCATCACAAAGGTCAAACACGCTAGATACACAAGTCCTGGGAAGCCGGGATCCTTCACTCCTCCTCATTTAGTCATATCCACAAAGCAGGCAGTCATTAGATCCTTGCGGGGTCCCCATAGGAGGAAACAGAATACCAACTCATAGTGTATACTGTTTTCAAAATTTATTGGCCCCAAAGGATTAAAATACACTTACTCGACAGCCGTTATTAGAGAGCGTTGCTATTTCCACCTTCGTACGGTCGGGTGCTCGTGCATCCCACCAGCAAAATGGCCGCCGTGTCTCTTCCTCGTGTGGCGCGCGTCGCCGTAGGCTGGGTGGAGCTGGTATTCTGTTTCCTCCTATGGGGACCCCGCAAGGATCTAATGACTGCCTGCTTTGTGGATATGACTAAATGAGGAGTGAAGGATCCCGGCTTCCCAGGACTTGTGTATCTAGCGTGTTTGACCTTTGTGATGAGGGTCATTGGGATCTGGTAAGGATCAGTGTGTGCGGGTGCCTGGTGGTGGTTTCCCTCGCTGAGGATCTTCACATGTCTCCCTTTGAAGTCTTTATTTATATCCATATGGAAGAAATTTGAACTGTTGCATATTATCCACTATTGACAAAAGACGTTTTGTGCAAACATAACAAGATTAGCGCCACATTTATTTCCATTGGGTTATACTGACCCCTACAGGAGAAGGACACTAGGCAGAAAATATTTCTGGCCACACCCATGGGCAGTCCCAGGGGGTATACTTCCTTTCTCTGCTATAGCCACTATTTCCTTGCTGGGATCTTTGATCCTGGAAACGATTTTTATACAGAAAATGTTTTTCTCCTGGATTTTTTCCTTTGAGATCTACAATCAACTGCCGCACTGGACGACGAGCTGGAAATTCTAGATCCAGTGGTCACCCCAGTCTGACCAGTGAGCAGACCTCCGCTCCGTGTTAGGTCGGCTTGCCTGCGAGTTAAACACCTCACAAGGACGTAAACGACCGGGTCTCTGCCTGAGTCGCAGCCTTCTTCCTGGCCGACAGCCCCCCATTTCGATGGAGAGGGGTTTTGTCTGAAGCGGTGCCCGTCTGGTTCCTGGTATGGTGAGTAGCTGCCCTCCCCCCATCTCCCCCTGGAGGGTTTTGGGGTGGACATGGGAGCCTCTTTGGGACAGTCAGTCCCCCAGGTTCCCCTCTTTCCTGCAGACACCCCCCTTGCTAAGTCCCTCATCCTGCCCCTATGCTGGGGATATTTGGGTGGTCTAGCCACTTTCCTGGGGGTGGGGGGGGGGGGCGACGGGACAATCGATTGTGCAGGGGGGGGGGTTGTACCTGGTGGGGGTACCTGCCAGGGCCTCCTGTCCTGCCTGGATCTGTCCTTGAGTCCTGGTCTCCCTCCTGGGTCCCTGTAGGCCCCGTGGTGCATTTTGTTGTTGCCTGTGTGTTTCTATGCACGGCGGCTATGTTTGTGTAGTCCGGTGGCTATTTTTCTTGTGGTTTGCCTTTGGAAATAGAGGCGGCCATGGCAGTGGAGGTCTGTGGACGGAGATTTTGGCGGTGTGAGCCCCTCCTCATCCCCTGGTGCTGACTCCTGGATCATTTTACTTCCTGATCGCTGTACGTGTAATGCAGATTTTCCTGGTGACTACAGGTGCCTGTTTCTGTGGGTGGTGAGTCTGTTGGGGTCCTCTCCCTCTCTGCTGAGGATCGCATGGTGTTTTGTGCCTGGCAACCGGGTGGTGCTGCTAGCGCAGTGGGGGTTGTCCCTTAGCAGTGTTTTTACACTTTTGTTGTGGGTTCCTCCTGGTGACTCAGGGAGTCTTTGGAGCACATTTCCCCACCTGATCCGCTCTCTGAGGCTGCGGCGCCCTCCAGGTCCCAACCATCCATAAATGCACTGACGGCGGTCCTGGAGTCCTTGTGCCTTGGGTGCAGGTGGCTTGCAGGCTAGCAAAAAGCGCCCCCTGTCTCATCAGATCCTTAATCTGATTCGGCCGCCGTGAACGTGGGTCACCCTGCTGGGTCGGCAACCACGCACCTGGAATCATCAGATAGTGAGGATGATTCCTCCATGTCTGCAACCCCGCATGAAAAGGCACTGGTGGATGCACTGATTGTCTGTGTGTGAGACCCTGTAGATGGAGGACGCAGCTGAAGCTGCAACAGAGGCACTCACAAGCCATCCTAAGTGGCAAAGGGGTTTCCTTTTCCTGCCTAGTGTGACAGAATTGTCGCTAAAGACATGGGGAACGTGGGGTCCCTAAGCGCTTTACTAGGCGTTAACCCTATGAGGAGTCCCCCCCTTTAAGAAGTGGACTGTGCCACTGGTGGTGGACCCTCTGGTTTTCAGGATAAACAAGGCAAATACGATTCCGGTTAAAGAGTCCCCGGCCTTTGAGGACCCGGCTGACCGGAAGGGGGAGGCTGTGGCCCGCATTATGTACACTCTGCCTGGTTCGGCAATGAGGCAGGTATTCACCATTGCCCTAGTGTCGCAAACTCTGACCGAGTGGGCTAAGCTCTTACACATGACCTGGAGGAGAGAACAGCTCCCCCTTGCCTTTGCCAAGCTGGCAGACCAGCTGGTCTAGGGACTGCAGTTTATCTGTGATGCCTCTTTGGATGCGGCTTCCCTAAAAGCTTGCCTCTCTGTTTTGGCAGTGGTCCTTCAGCGTGTTTTTTGGCTCAAGTGCTGGTCTGTGAATCGGATTTCAAAAAAGGCCTTGATTGATCTTCCTTTTCAAGGAGATCGCCTGTTTTCAGCTACCCCGGATGACATCATTAAAGGTCTAACGGGGGGGGGGGGGGGAGAGTACTTTTCTTCCACAGGCTGCTAAGGGCAAGGTACCCTGTTGTAGACGTGGGCCTGCCTTCTTGGCGCATAAGATGTTTTTGCATCCCTCAGGGTCGAATGACAAGGGCTCAAAGCCTTTCAGGGCCTCTTCTGGATGATCCAAACGAACCTGGTCTGGCCAGCCAAGATCGGGCTTCTCCAGACCCGGGGACAAGGCTCCTTCTGCATAAAGGTGCGCTCTCACCCGTGTAAGGTGTGGGGGTACGTCTTCGCTGGTTTCTGGACCCCTAGACTTCCCGGGTGCAAGACAAGTGTGTCCACAAAATCATTTGGTCCGGCTACAAGATCGAGTTTCTCTTTTTCCCCGGCAAGGTTTTTTCCTTCCAACTTGCGCCTGTCCACAGACCGCTTACAGGGCCTGTTTGGGGCGATACAAGACCTGTTTCTTCAAGGGTTGATTGTCCCGGTTCCGACCTCGGAACGTTTTCAGGGTTTTTATTCAAACCTGTTCTCGGGAAGGAAGGCAAAGTGCGTCCAATCCTAGACCTCCAGGCATTAAACTGCTTTGTGCGGGTACAGAAGTTCAGAATGAAGTCCATTCGACCGGTGGCAGCATCCCTGCGTCAGGGGGATTTCCTCGCCTCTATCGATATCAAGGATGCCTACTTTTACATTCCAATATGTCCCGCCAGTCGCCAGCGTTTTCTCCGCTTTGCTGTGGGAGAGGAACATTATCAGTTTGTGGCATTACCCTTTGGTCTCGCATCTGCTCCTCAGGTCTTCACAAAAGTGTTAGCCCCGGTGCTAGCTGTGCTACGTCCATCGGGAATCGCGGTACTGGGCTGCTTGGAGGATCTCCTTCTGTGAGCAAAGTCTCCCTCTGCTCTGGTTGACAACCTGAAGTTCACAATACGAACTCTGCGGCAGTTCAGCTGGAATTCTTAATTTTCAGAAGCCTGCTCTGGTTCCGTCCACACAGCTGGACTATCTGGGGCCTGACTTCGGATTCGGCCTTAGCCAGAGTGCTCCTTTATCTAGACGAACTCCGGAAATTGCATGCTGCAATTCGCCTCCTGCCGTGTCCAACAAATGGTTATCCCTTCCAATTTGCATGCGGGTGCTGGACCTGATGGTGAAATATGTGCAAAGGATTGGTACGGCGCTACCTCATAGGTGATAAGGTGCTCAATGTGCAATAAGGATAAATATAAATAAATATATATTTTTCTAAAAAGTGCACTGGTAGTGAAATTAATATTGTGACCAGATATCAGCTACCAAAAGAGTGTGCATAAACAAATAAAAGTGCTAATGTGAAATAAATTCAATTGAGAAGTAACCCGATATAAGTAGTGAATTTTATTTATTAAAAAACAAACATAAACGGTGGGTTTTGTTTCTTTGAAAAAAATAATAATAAAAGGAAATAAAGAATCTGTGCTGTAATATCCTAGGTGTAGCAACACCAGTGAAAAGAGAAGATAGGTAATTCTCTAGTGCAAGAAATATAAACTCCCACCAAATTAATGAGCAAGTGAATCAATCAGTGGAGAAAATAAAATAAAAAATAAAATGTTCTTAGGTTGCAACCATCCGTGCGCCCACTAGATGTCGCACCTCTCATACAACCTGTAACAGATGAATCCCGTGGGACAAATATACTGAGGGGTCTCTCCGGTGGTTTTTCTCCCTTAAAGTCTCGAAGATAAAAGGGGGAGAAGGAGGACCTCTTGGTGTAGTACAAATGGCATTTGCAGGAAAGGATAGTAGTAACTTACAGTTGAAGCTATCTACGATCAGCGCGAAAGGAGACCGGGAAGCTTCCGCGTTCCACGGCCCTGTCTCCGACAACCGGAAGTGACGCAATGACGTAGAGACTCCACCCTACGCGTTTCGTCAGAGGACGTCTTTTATCTTTTTTTATCCCCCTTTTATCTTCGAGACTTTAAGGGAGAAAAACCACCGGAGAGACCCTCAGTATATTTGTCCCACGGGATTCATCTGTTACAGGTTGTATGAGAGGTGTGACATCACGGATGGTTGCAACCTAAGAACATTTTATTTTTTATTTTATTTTCTCCACTGATTGATTCACTTGCTCATTAATTTGGTGGGAGTTTATATTTCTTGCACTAGAGAATTACCTATCTTCTCTTTTCACTGGTGTTGCTACACCTAGGATATTACAGCACAGATTCTTTATTTCCTTTTATTATTATTTTTTTCAAAGAAACAAAACCCACCGTTTATGTTTGTTTTTTAATAAATAAAATTCACGACTTATATCGGGTTACTTCTCAATTGAATTTATTTCACATTAGCACTTTTATTTGTTTATGCACACTCTTTTGGTAGCTGATATCTGGTCACAATATTAATTTCACTACCAGTGCACTTTTTAGAAAAATATATATTTATTTATATTTATCTTTATTGCACATTGAGCACCTTATCACCTATGAGGTAGCGCCGTACCAATCCTTTGCACATATTTCACTTTTTTAACCCTTCGGGGTAGGTTGTTGGCAGCTGACACCTCCTGTGATAAGCACAATATACATATTTAAAAATTCCATAGCGCTGGTCACCCCTGTTTACTTTATTTGGACCTGATGGTGTCTATATTTGCGGTGGTTCAGTTGGCACAGTTCCATACAAGGGAAATACTTACCAAATGGGACAAGACTCTGGACAATCAGATCCGGCTGAGTCAAGGCACAAAGGAGCCTCTGATATGGTGGCTTTTGTTTTGTTTTGTTCTGCTTCAGACGGAAAAATCCTTCCTCCCTTTGTATTGGACCATGGTCACCACGGATGCCAGCCTGTTTGGCTGGGGAAGCATCCTTGGCAAGCATAGGGGATCTGGACGCCGGAAGAGCCCAGACTCCTGATCAATATCTTGGAACCCTGAGCAATCAGACTGTGTCTGAATCATTGGATGGATCATCTTCAGGGATTTCCAGTGCCAATTCAATCAGACAATGCCACGGCCGTGGCTTATGTCAATCACCAAGGGGCGCAAGAAGTGTCCTGGCGGCTCTGGAGGTAGCCGGCATTCTAAGGTGGGCAGATTTGTTCCAGCCCTTTCCGCTGTACACATTCCCGGAGTGGAAGATTGGCAGGCGGATTACCTCAGTCGGCAGAGGGAATGGTTCCTCCATCTGCTGGGGGGAGGTGTTTTATCCTCTGTGTCTCCGGTGGGGCACCCCCCAGGTGGATCTGTTGGGGTCTTAGCTCAACAGAAAGTTGCAGAGGTTTGTGGCTCCATCAGGGGATCCTCTGGCGGGTGCTACAGACGCACTGGTGTCCCTTGGGGGTCAGTATGTTCTGTTTTACGCCTTCCCTCCTCTCAAGATTCTGCCAAGACTTCTACGCAGGATCAAGGCAAAAGAGATTCCAGATTGGCCTCGCCGGGCTTGGTGCGCTAATCTGGTGCGGCTGGTTGCTGACGTTCCTTGGCAGCTTCCTCTAAGAGAGGACCTGCTGTCCCAAGGACCGATCTTCCATCCTGCTTTACATTAGCTGGCTTTGACTGCTTAACTGTTGAACTCCAGGTGTTAGGGATGAGGGTTTATCTGAGTCGGTAATTCCTACACTGTTGAAAGCTAGGAAATCTACCTCTACCTCGCGTGGTGTGGGGGTTCATCCTTGCTCCTTCTCAATTATTCAGATCTTGACCTTCCGTCAACGGGGGTGTTAAACAGAAATTGGCCTTGAGTACCATCAAGGGCCAGGTGTCGGCTCTGGCAGTCTTCTTCCAACGACCTTTGGTCATGAACTCCCTGGTGCGTACCTTTCTTCAGGGTGTCCAACATTTTGGTTCCTCCAGTGCGGGCTCCGTTGCAGCCTTGGGATCTTAATTGGGTGCTTTCAGCTCTACAGAAGCCTCCCTTTAAAAATATTCTGGAGATTCCCCTGCTTACGCTGTCCCAGAAGGTGGCCTTTTTAGTGGCTTTCACCTCTGCGCGCAGGGTGTCAGAACTGGCGGTGTTATCCTGTCATTTACCTTACCTGGTAAATCACAGGGATAAGATGTTTCTTCGCACCTGTCTGACGTTCCTTTCAAAAGTTGTCCGATTTTTATTTGAATGAAGACATTGTGTTGCCTTTCCTGTGTCCCAGGCCTAAACATCCAAGGAAATTGCCTTGCATGCCTTGGCTGTAGTCCAGGCAATTAGGGTGTACCTTGCAGCTACGGATTCTTTCAGGAAGTCAGACTCTCTCTTTGTGCTCACGGATGGACCTCGAAAAGGGTTGTCCGCTTCCTCTTCGACCATTTTGAGATGGATCAGACAGACAATGGTTCAAGTCTATTCCAACAGGGGTCAGGTTCCTCCTTTCCCTGTCAAGGCGCACTCTACTAGGGCGTTTAGTACTTCCTGGGCTTTCCGTCATCGGGCATCAGTGACACAGGTTTGCAAGGCGGCCACTTGGTCATCAGTGCACTCTTTTACAAAGTTTTATAAAGTGGATGTGATGGCATCTGAAGATGCTTCTTTTGGCCGCAAGGTATTGCAGGCTGTTGTTTAGAGGACCTGATCCTCGTAGAGGGTGTGTAGTTTTTTTTTCAGGTGGGCTCCAGTTGTTTGGTTGAGCTCCTGTTGCCTGGTTGGCTAATGTTTAGCCTTGGGAATTTTTTTGTATTTTCCACCCCTCATGTTTATTACTGCTTTGGGACATCCCAATGGTTATGAATATCAGGAGCTGTGTCCGTCAATGAACGAAAAAGAAAATGGGATTTTTGACTTACCGTAAAATCCATTTCTCTGATGTTCATTGATAGACACAGCACCCACCCCTCTGTGGAGTTATAATTCTCCTGACACTGCTTGTAACAGAACAGAGTGGCTATAGCAGAGAGAGTGAGTATACCCCCTGGGACTGCCTACGGGTGTAGCCAGAATTATTTACTGCCTAGTGTCCTACTCCTGTAGGGGGGCAGCATAACCCAATGGTTATGAAGATCAGGAGCTGTGTCTGTCAATAAACATAAGAGATATGGATTTTACAGTTAGTCAAAAATCCAATTTTTTAAGCAATGAAGCAATGGCAGTTGTTTGATACATCATTTGAAAAATAAATGCCTTAAGTCCTAAGATGCAGCAATAGCTCGGAGGTTAGTGGCTCACAAGATTTTTTTGCATGATCAAAGGGTATTTTCTTTTGTTTATCAGACAGATCATTTAAAAAAAAAAAAAGATTGCTTAGAGTTGCAATAGAAGACAGAACACAAATAGGACTGACATCAGTCTAATGTTAGCACAGTGGCTTAGTGGTGAGCACTGGTGTCCTGAGTTTTATTTTCATCACTACATGCATGGAATCTATATGTGCTTGTATCTGGATTTTTGTGTGTAGGAGTCTGCGCCGTTATGGCATTAGATTATAATTTCTTCAAGGGACACTAATTGTTCATTGGTTCATTTTTATCTATAAAGAACTGCAGCATATATTGAGACTTTCTAAATGTGTAAAAAAAAAAATGTTCTTTTTCATTTTGCCAGAGTTCTTGTCTTCAATCAGTGTCCATAGGCTGGGAAGGAGGTGTTTATGTACAGACCTGTGGCCACACGCTCCATATAGATTGCCATAAGTCCTACATGGAGTCATTACGTGTAAGTAGTAGTATTGGCACAGGTTAAATATCTACAATGTAAGACAGGAGGGAGCAGATTTATGTGTACACCAACTACATATGCAGATAGCAAGTTTGACACCCAGGGTGATATTTACAGATTAACCTCAGTATTAGTGGCATCTACAGTAAGCTTTAGCATGGGATCTAAATTTGCAGCTATGCCATGTACTCCAATTGCCTTCAAATCAGTGCTGCATTGACTACTAAAATAGCGAGATTGGATAATGCGTCAATCATGGTGGGGCACATTTGAGAACATGCACAATGCCCAGCGTGGCTTATCCGAACATAGATCAGGTCTTTGTTTTAATTAATGTATCTTATGGTCAAGTTTTTTTTGGTTTTGTTTTTTCAAGAGAGTTCAAAAGGGTTAGGTTAGGTTTTTGTTTGTTGTAAGTGAAAGGGGACACAGATGAATTAAAAAAAAAAAAAAAAAAAAATGGGAAGGGGTTTTGCCATTCCCTACTTTGGCTTTAGTTACATTTGAACTATAAAGAATAAAATATGTAGCGCTAAAACATTATGAAAAAAGTCCATAAATGAAGTCCATTTCCACCAGTGATATTGCACGGCACCAATTTGCAGTAAAGTGAAAGGAATCCACCACCAAAAGGAGTGTTCAAAACACGCTTACCAGATAGTTATGTATATTGGGCCTTGAACTATCATAGAAATGCAACACACTCGGTGACGAATTGGACCGGACCTCTTCACAAAGATGAATCCCAGAGTTGATACCTTGACAGTATACCTTAAGGGAGCCACTCAAAAGAAGGAAATATAACCCCTCATAGTGCAGTAATTTTCATAAACTTTATTGGATGTAAAGCAAAGATATATAGCACTCACATTTCAGAAGGGTATAGTGTGCAAATCACACGCCGACCTGCGTGGTTCCAAATCGGTTGACAAGGTAGCAGCCAATGTCCTCTATTGCATGTAGGCGTCCAGCAATAGAGGACATTGGCTGCTACCTTGTCAACCGATTTGGAACCACGCAGGTCGGCGTGTGATTTGCACACTATACCCTTCTGAAATGTGAGTGCTATATATCTTTGCTTTACATCCAATAAAGTTTATGAAAATTACTGCACTATGAGGGGTTATATTTCCTTCTTTTGAGTGGCTCCCTTACTGCCTACTACTGTCAAGGTATCAACTCTGGGATTCATCTTTGTGAAGAGGTCCGGTCCAATTCGTCACCGAGTGTGTTGCATTTCTATGATAGTTCAAGGCCCAATATACATAACTATCTGGTAAGCGTGTTTTGAACACTCCTTTTGGTGGTGGATTCCTTTCACTTTACTGCAAATTGGTGCCGTGCAATATCACTGGTGGAAATGGACTTCATTTATGGACTTTGTTCATAATGTTTTAGCACTACATATTTTATTCTTTTTTTGCTATTTACATATGCTCAGTGTATGATTTGAGTGTAGCCGCTTTGTTAATTATTTTATTGTGCGTTCAATCGCTCACTTTTTAAGTTTTTTAGCGCAACTATACCCATATTTCACATTTGAACTATAAGATGTGGAAGTGTTCACTGTATGACTTTACAACTTTTTTTTTATAAACCTGTGTTGTAAATATTATTTGATTCTTATTATATTTTTCATTTTTCAGAATGACCAGGTCCTGCAGGGTTTCTCGGTTGAAAAAGGAGAGTTCACATGTCCTCTCTGCAGGCAGTTTGCAAACAGTGTCCTTCCTTGTTTTCCTGGTAACAGTTTAGAGAGAAGCCACTGGCAGAGTCACTCTCATGGAAACAAGAGTATGCGAGAACTCATCAAAGAGGTGGAGGAGCTTCAAGAACAGCTGGGAACTTTCCCAGTAAGCATCAGTGTAAGGCCAAAACATCTTGTTACTTTCACTCTGTCACCCCATCTCATCTGTCACTTGCCATCACTGCTCTAAGTGTAGAGAGATGGTCATTTAATAGATCTGCCCTTCTGAAGCAGGCTTGTAGAATATACATGGCATTATTTATGAGATGATCAGAGGGCTAGAAAGCATCCCTGTGTATCATCTGTATCTTTTTTTTTTTTTTTTTTATACATTTGCAATTTAAAAAAAATATATATATATATATATATATATATATATATATATATATATATATATATATATATATATATATATATATTAATTTATGCAGCACTTTACATATATATTATACATTCACATCAGTCCTTGCCCTCAAGGAGCTTACAATCGAAGTTCCCTAACTAACATTCATATATACATATACTAACGCCAATTTTGGGAGAAGCCAATTGACCTACCAGCGTGTCTTTGGAGTGTGGGAGGATACCGGAGTACCCAGAGGAAACCCACGCAGACACATGGAGAGCATGCAGACTCAAGGCAGGTAGTGTTGTGTTTTGGATTGTAACAGATGACCCTAGTGCTGCCAGATGGAAGTGCTAACCACTTAGCCACTGTGCTATTAGCTGAGCATTATTAACCCTTTTTTTTTTTTTTTTTTAGAGGTAAATCTTGATGAACTATTTTTTTAAGGTAGTAAAGCAACAGACTCAGAGATCCTATAGTATAATGTATCCATGGCATAATGGCCTTCAAATAGCTACTGAGGACTCCGCTGATGAAATCTGCTGACCAGAATTTCCTGTTCTGTCCAGCTGCCACAGCCATTAGTATATGATTTGTTTCATTGATTCACCAGTGCTTCAACCAACCCCCTAAATATTATTAAATAGAACTAAGACTTTAAATGGAACCAAGTTATATTGAATCACCATAAACTGAAAACACTGTTAAATAGATTTTTAATATTTTAAGCAAACTCACCCATCCACTCATGTCTCCATTTTTTATTTTGTTGAGAAATCTACACCTCTAGTATTTCTAGCTGAAGCCATCTTGAGTAAGAAAAAAACATTGATGTAGCATTTACTTTCCGGAATCCATCTGTCCTTCACTCGGATATACAGGCAGTAGTGTATGCTTAGCTGAGAAAGCCCCTCCTTCAGATGAAAGAATAAAAAATGCCCATGAAGCCCTGAAGGCAATAAAACATATATTATATTTGCCCACTTAACTGATTTCCTAAATTAGGCAGGTATAAGAAGTTTTGTTTTTTTCCTCCAATTCGGTTTCATTATTATTAAATGCAAATAAATCAATAATGTACTGCTGCCTCCTCTTAGAGTGAACCTGTACCCAGACTATAGACATTATAGTATCTATATATTCTGAACAAGCATTAAAAGTGCTATAAAAAAAGCCATCATTCTCTTCGGTAGCTAAAGGTAAATGAATCTTCAAAATTCACAACTGACATACTGAAATCATGACTCCTTTCCTAAATTTCTGTAAAAGCAGAATGTTGGCATCCTGCCAGGCTTCTAAGCCAGACAGCAGTTTTTTCTAAACTATTAGAAACGGACTATAACCAAACCTTTGAGTCTCTGTTGTGCTCTTTGAGGATACATTACTTCACAGTACATGCGAGTTGGTGCACTTTAAAGTAGACATTGTATGAAATGTTTAAATGAAAAGGTCTTTTCTTTTTACTTTCCTCCCGTGTTTCACCCCCCTGTGACGTCGTCATGCCATAGCTACACATTACTGTTTTTCCATGCCCCAGGAAGAGGACTTTTTTCCCTAGCACATGTCACGTCCATGTGATTATAAAAAATTACATTTGCCTTCTTGCAGTGGGAAATGCAAGAAGTAATGGGCAGGTGGGTGGGTGGAGCTGGGACAGAGAGAAGTGCGACGTGAGCGGAGATGAGGTTGAGGAGCTGGCAGGGCTGAGTAGTGACTTTTACTGATTTGTGGTTCAGACCTATAATCTGAGTTTCCCGGGACTGCCCACTACAATGAGCGGTAACATAATTACGTCAGCGCTCGATCAGAGGACTACAGCAGGGCAGTTACTAGACTGAGAGGAGGATGATGAGCGCTATAGGGACATCGAGCCTTATACGTAAAAAATATTGGGGGGGGGGGGGGGCAATAGTTCTTAACAGAAGTCAGTGAGGCAAGGTTAGGAGTTGAATAAAGTTCAATGCAGTAGGAAGATCAAAAAGCATGGAGTAGATGATTCTGGTGCCAAATCGCAGTAGATGCACAGATAGTCTCAAGCCAGCTCGCAGAGTATGAAGCAGCTCTGTGTGAAATAGACAAGAGGGGGGTGGAGAGAGGTGCGCCAATCTCAGTGCAGCAAGTTTAAAAATAAATTTCTGTTACGTCCTCTGACAGTCGCCGCCCATTCATACAGTCTTCATGATTGGGTATTGGCCTTCTCCGCAGGAGCAAGCTAGGCAGTAATTTTGTTAATACAACAACATTAACATATAGACACACCCACAGCGGGCCATCCTTCTGGCCAATATCCTCTAGCCAGTAACACTCTAATCCAGTTCTTTGCTGCCTAGCGTCAGGAGTAGGCTAGGTTTTCCCTGCTGGTACCTATTGTGTCAGTTTTTTCTTTGTTTCTTTCTGAAAAGTGATTTTTTTCTTTTAAAAATAGCTTTTTATTTTTTTCTCACCTACGCTAGTTAGTCAGAATTTGGTGGACTACAATCATCAGCAGAGCTGAGCCTCCCACTGGTTAATATAGAACCTTATGGAGTCCCAGTCTGCCATCGAGTGTCGCAGGCTTTTGGTACGTCCAGGCCTCGCAACGACAGTGCCCCTGGAGGCAGGGACAAGCCTGTGAAGTGGCAGCGGCCATTTTCTAAGTGCTTTTCTTCCATTGGCTTCTATCAGGCACCATTTCTTTGTGGCTCAGGGCGGACTTTTTCCTCTAGGGGCGTGAGGTCACTTCCTCCTTTTTACATCAGCCTTCTCAGCAGCGTGGCAAGTACAGGGACACTGTGGGGGGATTTTACTGTTTTTCTCTGGCTATATTCCTGCTAGCACTCTTTTGTCAGTGTGGCTTTAGTTAAGGGAAGGGTCTCCACCTGTAGTGCAGTTTGCGATGGGGGTCCGCAGGAACCGCCGTTTTAAAGGTCCAGTGTCATTGTTTTTGCACTTTGCTAATATTGAGTCCCAGGATAGCAAATTCCCCACAGACCTGGTTGGTGGTTCAGGTACTCCTGATTCCACTTCCTTAGCCTCTCTATCTGCTGCACTTGCGACTTTAGCCTTCAAAAGTTGATTTACTGATGTCTGACCGAGTTGCAAAGAAACGGCCTATGCCCTCTGTCTTCTGACTTAGAGCCTGAATTGATTGCCACGGACGACGTCCCCCCCTGTGGGGTCCCCGTCCTCTCAGTCGGACGTAGAGGAGGAGGAATCATCCTCTGGAATAGCATGTGACCGCACTGCGGTAAACGCACTTATTAGCTCCGTTAAGCAGACTTAATGATGAGCCCTCCATGTCAGGCCCTGAAATCGGGTCAGGTTTTTCCTTGTCCCGAGGAGTTTCAGGAAACGGTAAATGACCAATGGCATCGCATTAAGCATACGCTGGTGGTACCTAAGAGATTTAAGTACCGCTATCCCTTTGCATATTCGGTTGATTCTCGCTTGACTGTGGTTCCGAAAGTGGACCACACTGTTCCCAGGCTGAATAAATCCACCTCGATGCCCATGGAAGACTCCCCAGTGTTTAAGGACCCGGCAGGATAGACGGTTAGAAAAACTTTCCCACCACATGTATATGGTGGCGGGTTCCCTGCTGAAACCGGTGTTCGCTTCCCGTGATGGTCTCTCAGGCTATCGCAGAATGGGCCAAGGTGCTTAGGCACACTCTGGTAGCAGAGTCGGTTTCTGCTGCTGCACTGGACATGTTGGATCAAATGGCCCAGGTGGTGATGTTACCTGTGTGACGCAGCTTTGGACGAGGCTCCTTTGGTCGCACGTCTATCTGCGGTCGAGACTGCGATCCGCCACATTATTTGGCTGAAAAGCTGTACGGCAGACCACACTTCTAAGAAAACAGTGTCTGACATCCCTTATGAGCTCTGTGTGTTCCGTTGGTCGGCTCGGCTTCAGGGTCGCCCTGTACGAGTGCAGACGGACAACGCCACAGCGGTGGCGTACATCAATCATCAGGGGGGCACCAGGAGTGCCCGGGCGGCCACGGAAGTGGCCAAGAGGGTACGCGGACATCATGCAGATGGTTGTCGAGCCTCCCTGGCGGCTTCCACTAAGAAACGATCTTCTGTCTCAAGGACCGATCTTCCATCCTGCTTTACAGTCGCTTGCTTTGCCGGCTTGGATGTTGAAAGCCAAGTCTTGAGAGACAGGAGTACTCCGTCGGCTGCCATTCCTACTTTGCTAAAAGCTAGAAAAGCTTCCTCTGGGAAGATTTATCATTACACCTGGAGGGCATACTGTGCCTGGTTTGAGTCACAAGGTCCTCACCCCCGCTCCTTTTCAGTGGCAAGGGTTTTGGCCTTCC
Organism: Pelophylax lessonae; assembly: GCF_965119305.1. Classification (NCBI taxonomy): domain Eukaryota; kingdom Metazoa; phylum Chordata; class Amphibia; order Anura; family Ranidae; genus Pelophylax; species Pelophylax lessonae. The sequence continues at coordinate 254,839,962 of NC_138773.1, read as the reverse complement.
TACAGACTAGGGTGGATCAGCACCTGGCGCTGACCACGATCAAAGGCCAGTTGTCGACCTTGGCCATTCTTTTCCAGCGTCCTTTGGCGTCTAATTCCTTGATTTGCACCTTTATTCAGGGGGTACAAAAGGTGTTCTGTTCAGGTGTCAGAACTAAGGGTAGGTTAGATGGTCAGTGCAAAAATATAGGGATTCAAACGTAAAAAGTAACCATAGCAATTTATTGTGAAATAGTATTATCTTTAGTACATTTCCGTACAGATATAGGCTCAGCCTTTTATATGGGACCAGTATAAACACAAAAAACATACGTAAAAAACAAGACATACAACGTAAAACATTAAACATTTAACAAGGTACCGGCCGGTGCATAATATGACATCATTAGGGTATTAATAATCAAAATTGAATCATTCTGGCGATGTACATCGTTTTTATATTCTCCTATGATGTGTGTCTGTGGACTTGTGGGGGAAGTTGTTAATCAGTAGTTTTTTGCTTGAAAAAAGCAGGTTGGGTGGGGTCCGGGGTGTTGGGTAGCTGGAGTAGTTACTTCTCCACTTAAGGTATTTACACAATCCGAGGTTATGGCAGTATTTTCTCTCCTTTACTCCGAGTCTATTCTATGACTCGTGGTTGGATCGGCAATTGCCTTGATTTCTAACTGCTTCCCTCTCAAGGTGTAAACTGGAATGTCAGGTTTCAGCGGGTCATTGATTTGGTTAGGGGGTTATTTCAGGGTATATCTCCTTTTTGTGTTTGCAGCATTGGTGGAGGGGTGTCAGGTAGTTTGATTGCCCCGCCGTTTCTCGGGGACTATGCAGAGTGTGTGTCTGTGTGGCTATATTGCGGGATGCCTCAGTGTTTGTCCCCGCCTCATCAGAGACACTCTGTCAGCCGAACGGCTGATTCTTCACCCCTCTTCCTGGACGGTTTAGTGTTTTTCACTTACCTGACCTCCAACTCTTTGCCGCACTGCTCTGTCTTCTGTCCTCCGCTGGGATGCCGCTGAAGTGCCTGGTCCGTGCGTTACTTCCGATCCTCCGGCTCCGAATAGCTCCCCTGCTGTCCACGTCTATGACACTCGTTTGTTGCACTGGTCGGGGGTGATGACGTCAACGCGTTTCGCTTCTCCGATTGGCGTAGCTTCGTCTGGACGTACTCTAACCCGCCCCTGTGCCCTTTTAAATACATGTCTTCACAGGTGATCGGGTTAATCATTGATTGAATACTCGGGGAGTTTTTTATGTGTGAATCAAGGTTACACATCTGCTGATTTATTAAAGGATTTTACATCTTCGTGTATTCAAAAGCATAGCATACTCAAATAGATGGTTTTGCAAACTTATTCAATTTTTACTAGCTATATTTCTGATGAGTCTCTGTTTGTTTTTAGTGAAAGTTCTTTTCCTCTTTCTCCTTATCTTTATGGACGATATTGCTGCGTGTCTGTCCATGTATGGCAATTTTTGATTGTTTCAATTTTTATCGTACCTTACATAGTTTTTTCCCCCCGGGGCTTAAAAAACGGGGGACTTTGAGGGGAAGGAAAAAGAACAAACACATACTTAAACATGACTGATTATTAAGACTTAATGACAACAATAACATTGACTCATATACTGGTTTCTCTTGATAAAGAGGGGGAAATATGTATGTTTTTTATATTTATATTTAAATATTAGTTATTGTTGTTTTTTTAAAACAAAAAAGTTCTAGTTTTAAACGTGGGGATAGGTTTATGTTGAATTATTTGGTTCTGTTCTCTCTTTGTCGTGTATGGCTTACTTTGTTGGGATGTAATTGTTTGACGCTCTATTCACAACATTCTCTGATGGGAGAAGTTTTAATTTTCTCTTTCTTTTGATTTTGTTATACTTTAGTGGTTCCTATCATCTTTCCAGAAACACCTGAAAGTTCATTTCTGTATTTAACCCATTGGGGGTAAGGCTATTTAAATTAAATATCCACCATTTTTCTTTTTGTAACAAAATTCGGTCGAAGTCGCCTCTTCTAGGTGAGATTTTTAGTTTGTAAATTGCTTTAATCTTTGTATCTTGTAATTTTCCGTTATGGTACTGGGTATAGTGCCTGGCTAGGGGTTTATCCGGATTCTTTTCCCGTATCTCTCTCATATGTTCTCCAATGCGTATTTTTAGTTGTCTTTGTTTTTCCAATGTAGTTTTTCTTGCATGGACATGTTATCATGTAAATTACTTTTGTTGTCGCACAGTTTATTAGGTTGCAAATTTTATATTCTTTTTCCCCTGTGGCGTCGTGGAAGGTGTCTGTCCTATCTATATATGGGCAGATTTGACATTTACCGCATGCGAACATGCCTTTGCTTCTTGGGGTTCTCATTAGCCATGTATCATCCACTTCCTTTGAGAATTCGGATCTAGTTAATATGCCTTTTAGATTTCTTGCTCGTTTTGCAACCATGTTTGGGTTGGGGCCTACTATCTCCTTTATACTTGGTGTATTATTTAGGATGCCCCAGTGTTTCTTTAGGGTCTCACGTACCGCTTCCCATTGTGTTCCATATTGAGTGATGATTCTTGTTGTTCCAATGACGTCTTTTTTTACTGGGCTTTTTTTCATCAGAAGATCTTTTCTTTCCCGTTTTGCTTGCCTTTTCTTTAGCTTTCCTCAGTTGTTTGTGCGAGTATCCTCTCTCCCGGAACCTCCTATATAGATCTTTGCTTTCCTCATAGTAGTCATTTTGTTTTGAACAGTTCCGCTTGATTCTTAGAAATTGGCCTGTAGGTATTCCATTTTTTAGCCATTGAGGATGGTGGCTATCAGCTTTCAGTAGGGTGTTTGCTGCTGTCGCTTTGCGGAAAGTGTTTGTTGTCAGTCTATTGTCTTGTTTGCTGATCCATAGGTCTAGGAACGATATCTTGGTTTGGTCATAGGTGTAGGTTAGATGTATGTTCCGGTCGTTTATGTTAAGGGTTTGGATAAATGTGTGTTTTCCAGACCATTAGCACATCATCTATATACCTTAACCAAGTTTGTGCATATCTTTTGTATATTTCATTCTGGTATACCAATTCTTCCTCCCATAGACCCAGGTGTAGGCATGCGTAAGCTGGCGCCCAAGATGCTCCCATAGACGTGCCTTGGATTTGTTTATAGTATCTGGAGACAAAGTGGAAGTTATTGTTGTCTAGGGAAAATCTGATAAGGTCAGTTAGGAATTCATTTTGATGGCTGTATTCTGTATAATGTTTTTCCAGGAAGCTTTCCACTGCTTTTATTCCCCATTCGTGGGGTATTGAGGTATAGAGTGATTCGACGTCTATGCCTACTAGCCAGGTTTGGTCTTCTGTTGTTATCTTGTCAATCTTTTCTTTTTATTCAGGGGGTGCCTCATCTGGCTCCCCCGAGGAAGGCTCCCCTACCTCCCTGGGACCTGAATCTGGTTCTGTCTGTTTTACAACGACCTCCTTTTGAGAACATCAGATCTCTCTGCCTGTGTTGTCACAGAAGGTTGCCTTTCTAGTGGCGATCACATCTGCTCGCAGAGTGTCGGAGTTGGCGAATCTGTCTTGCCGCTCCCTTTATCTGGTTGTTCATAAGGATAAAGTGGTTCTGCGACCAAATAAGTCTTTTCTTCCTAAGGTGGTTTCAGCCTTCCACCTCAATGAGGATATTGTGTTGCCTTCGCTTTGTGCGAAGCCCAAGCATCCAAAGGAGTTTGCATTGCATTCCTTGGATGTGGTCCGGGCGATCAGGGTTTACCTTTCTGCCACGGACTCTTTCCGAAAGTCGGATTGTCTGTTTGTCCTTCCTGAGGGACCTCGGATTGGTACAGCGGTGTCTGATCCATTTGGAAATGGTTGCCGCAGACAGACGATTGTGCAGGCCTATTCGATTAAGGGTCGGGTTCCCCCCTTCCCTGTTAAGGCGCACTCTACTAGAGCTGTTAGTGCATCTTGGGCTTTTCGCCACCAGGCGTCGGTGGCTCAGGTGTGCAAAGCGGGCGACCTGGTCGTCTGTACACACCTTTTCTAAGTTTTACAAACTTGATGTGTTGGCATCTTCGGATGCTTCTTTTGGCCGCAAGGTTTTGAGTGCGGCAGTGGTCTAAAGAGACATTCTATTTTTTTCTGTCTCTTAGTCATGGGGTTAATTTAATTTTTTCCTGGGTTGGCTCCTATTGAGCTTTACTTAACCCGTTTTGTTTCAGTTCAGTTTTTTCTCTGACCTGGGTGCTGCGCTGCCTATTTTAAGGTTGCGTCTTCCCACCCCTCACATCTACACTGCTTTGAGTCCTCTGACAGTCGCCGCCCCCGCCCCTCTCTTTGGGGTTGACTGTTTTTCATGGACTGCTTGTTACAGAACTGGATTATATTAGCTGGAGGATATTGGCCGGCCCCCTGTGGTTGTGTCTATATGTTAATGTTGTATTAACAAAATTACTGCCTAGTTTGCTCCTGCGGAAGAAAGCCAATACCCAATCGTGAAGACTGTATGAGCGACTGTCGGAGGACTCGGAGAAAATAATTTTACGGTAAGATTTTACAAAAATTCTATTTTTCCAGTAATAAGACACTCGCATACGGCATTGTAATACAAGCATGTTGATCAAGGGGCACGCTGTGATGATGCATTCCTGGCGGCAGGCAGATTCCTGTGTCTCGCAGCGCTCTTGCCATTCCGGTGGAGTCCGGGGCTCCAGGTACGGGGAGGCCTGATGAAGGATGCCCTGAATGCGTGCCACCGCTGTCGCACAAGTCCTCTGGATGCGACGGCTTTCTCCTCTCCTCCCCTCACCTGGAGCCCTGAACTCCACCAGAACGGCCAGAGTGCTGCGAGACACAAGAATCTGCCTGCTGCCAGGACTGCATCATCACAGCGTGCCCCATGATCGACATGCTTGTATTACAGTGCCGTGTGCGAGTGTCTTATTACAATAAAATGTATTTTTAAACTTGCTGCACTGAGATTGGCGCTGCTCTCTTCTCCCCCTTGTAGTTACAAGACTGGTGGCTGTGGGGACAGAGGGCACAGCAGCCACCAGTCTAACAATCCGGATATGAATGGGAATAAGTACTAGTCACAAAAACAACTGTGATTTTCTCATTTTCAGCATGGGCATTTATTAACAATAACACCTTCTTTGAACATAACAAAGCACCTTTATAGACATTTTAACCTGTTGATCCAGCCAGTAAATCTGTTTTTTTTTTTTTTTTTTTTCAACTTCCTTAAGCCCCGGTTCACATTAGTGCAATCGCGGTGATCGCATGTAATTCGGAGCGCACTGCTCCTAAATTAAATGCGATCTCATGTGCGGTGCAAATTTCAGCCATACACTTTGTATGGCTGAATTCGCACCGCATCCGCACTAAACTCGCACATGAAGCTTTTTTTATCCGCAGCAGAATCGTATCGCATAGTGGTTCACACTAGTGCGATCCGATTCTGTGCGAACTTGCAGATCGCACTGCGATATGTGATCGCAACTGGGGTTGTCGTTAACTTTTAATTGACACCCCCTGCGTATCGCATATGGCAGTGTGAACTGCCAGAGGTGCGGATGCGATGCGGGATCACGCTGCATATTCGCAGCGTTCCCGCATCGTGCAAATGTGAACCAGCACTAAAAGAAGATCTGTTACCAGATCAGCACTCGCTCCCATTAAACCTCAACAGTGTATGTTAAATAAAATAAATATTTATTTTTGTTCAAAGGCCATTAAAATATGGCTTTTCCCATGCAGGGTGTTACATCCAGGTTTGAGCCCTCTCCCCTCTCCATTGTGCAGCATGACCTCTGTCCTGTTCAGTATAATCACAGTCCAGACCTGTAGCTTGTTATTTAGGGCACAGAGAGTGGAAAAGGTCAGCTTGTGTGGTGAATGGATTGCAACCTGAAAAGAGCGCTTTCATTCGCAAAAACACACAGTATGATATCAATCTTGCTTTAATTCAATGCATAAAAGGTGTCCTAATATTTGATATGCACATGCTTATAATATAATGCCATAGCATAAATTACCACTAAAAGAATCTGAAAGCCACCATAAAAATAAATCTGTGATCCAGGCAATAACTAAAATTGTTTCTGAAGATATTAATATTATTTAATGGTGACAGGTCCACAGAGTGAATGGAAGTTTTGGCAAATGTTTACTTCCCATTGTTGCCGTTTTTTGCCATATTCATGACTTGTGCTTGCACATGCTATTCTTTGCTTTTAGTCGGAAACCAATTTAAGCAAGGAAATGGAAGCAGTGATGAAAGATATCAAGAGCACCACTCAAAAAAAGTACACAGACTACAGCAAGACCTTGGGTTCCCCTGACAATGACTTTCTGTTCATGTACTCTGTTGCTCGGTAAGTCTCCTGTTTACTCTGAAATCAAACACCTTGCCCAGCAACCTATCATTAATAGTATATCAAGAATTAGAGGCAACTTAGCGAGACCCAACAAACACCAAAAAAAAAAAAAAGTTTATCCCCTGGAGTTCCACTTTTTAAGAATTTTGCAGTACTACTTACATACCATGCACAGCCTGATTTACATTATGAAGTGGTAGTGTTAGAACTCTGACAAGGAATGTTTAAATAATACTAAAAGAAAATATAAAGGAAGTCCTGTAAAAACCCTTCCAAATGTATAATTCATTTTTAGCTATAGTGCCTTGAAAAAGTATTCATACCCCTTGAAATTTTCCACATTTTGTCATGTTACAGCAAAAAACGTAAATGTATTTTATTGGGATTTTATGTGATAGACCAACACAAAGTGACACATAATTAGTAAATAGAGTCCACTGGCCACCTGTGTGTAATTTAATCTCAGTATAAATACAGCTGTTCTGTGAAGCCTTCAGAGGTTTGTTAGATAAACCTTAGTAAACCAACGGCATCATGAAGGCCAAGGAACACACCAGACAGGTCAGGGATAAAGTTTAAAGCAGGGTTAGGTTGTAAAAAAAAAATATCCCAAGCTTTAAATATCTCATGGAGCACTGTTCAATCCATCATCTGAAAATGGAAAGAGTATGGCGCGACTGCAAACCTACTAAGACATGGCCGTCCACCTAAACTAACAGGCCGGGCAAGGAGAGCATTAATCAGAGAAGCAGCCAAGATGCCCATGGTAACTCTGGAGGAGCTGCAGAGATCCACAGCTCAGGTGGGAAAATCTGTCCACAGGACAACTATTAGGCCTCATGCACACAGAGCGTTTTTGCCGCTGCTTTTAGGAGCGTCAGATGTTTTTTTTTTTTGCATCTTAAAAATACCCCTCCATGTTATTTTATGGCCTCATGCACACACAGACATTTTGAAGCTGTAAGTGGCATAGGCATTTTCAAGCTGCAAAAAAAAACCAAGGCCAGCTGGTTCTGAGGACCAGCATTACAGCTGTAAAAATGTCTGACGCTGCTAAATATTACTTAGTGTTGTTTATACAGCGTTAAGCTGCGTCATACATTTTTTTTTTTTTATGTGAAATTCGCATCCAAGGCGGTGGGGGAGTCACCCCCAGGATTCATACCAAGCCCTTTGGGTGTGGTATGGATTTTAAGGGGACCCCATGCAAAAAAAAGGCAAGGAGTCCCCCTTAAAATCAATACCAGACCCTTATCTGAGCATGCAGCCCGGCAAGTCAGGGAAGGGGACGAGCGAGCAGCCCCATCCCCTCTTGGACCATACTCATTCTTATGGAGGGTGGGATCTGGGGGACCCCCCTTGTTACAGGGGACGTCCAGATTCCGATAAGTCCTCTGCCTGCAGACCCCATCCCCCCATGTGAATGAGTATGGGGTACATTGTACCCCTACACTTTCACCCCAAAAAGGCAATGTAATGTAAATAATGACAAGAGACGGTTTTGAGAAGTCCTTTATTAAAAGTCTTCCTCCAATCTTCTCTCTGGCCTTCTCCCTCTGGTCTTCCTCCCCTGGTGTTGTCACGCATCGTCAGGTGATGACACCAGGGGGGCAGGGTCTCTGGGTGATGTCACCCGGTGGCCACACCCATTGGCTGTATAAGAAGCCGCAAAGAGCGGAGCTGCATTAATCACGGGAGACATCATCTGAGGAGGACCGGGTTGGCAGCGGAGAAGACCGGAATGAGGAGATCGGAGAAAGATTTTTAATAAAGGACTTTTCAAAGCCGTCTCTTTTTTTGGGTTGAATGGGTAGAAGTATAATGTACCCCATACTCATTCACATGGGGGGGGGGGGCTGGGATCTGGGGTGCCCCCTTGTTACAGCGGGAGTCCAGATTCTGATAAGTCCCCTGCCCGCAGACCCCCACAATCCCTGCCCAGGGATGTCGGGAAGAGGCCCTTGTCCCCATCAATATGGGGGGGGGGTGCAGAGCCCCCCCCCTTCCCCCAAAGCACCCACTTCCTAATGTATGGCCTGGTACGGTCCAGGAGGGGGTGGGGCCGCTGGCTCGTCCCCTACCCTTTACTGACCTGTCGGGCTGCATGCTCGAATAAGGGTCTGGCAAGTGTTTTGGGGGTGACCCAACGCCGTTTTTTTGTGTGGGGTTCCCCTCAAAATCCATACCAGACCCCAAAGGCCCTGCTATGGAACCTGGGGGGGACCCCTACACCATTTTTTTTTTCCATTTTGGCGTGGAGTTACCCCTCAAGATCCTCAGAGCGCAAAACTCACCACAAGTCGGATCATCATGATCCGACTTGGATGCGACTTTCATTCAAATCAATGGGCTTAAATCCGTATCATAGATGGCTCATAGGCAACCATTGATTTTGAATAGAGGCAGAAAAAAGCTGCTAAAAGCTAACGAGGCTAAACCCGCATTAACGCCAATGGAAAAAGCTACTAAAAGCACATTTTTACAGCTTCTTTTTCCTGGCATTAGTAGTGGCTCTGCAGCTCGTTTTTTTCCAACGCCCTGTGTGCATTCCACAAATCTGGCCTTTATGGAAGAGTGGCAAGAAGAAAGCCATAAGAAGTCCCGTTTGCAGTTTGAGAAGCCATGTGGGGGACACAGCAAGCAGAAGGTGTCCTGGTCAGATGAGATCACAATGTAACTTTTTCGCCTAAAAGCAAAACGCTATTTGTGGCAGAAAACTAACACTGCACATCACCCTGAACACACCACCCCCACCGTGAAACATGGTGGTTGCAGCATCATGTTGTGGGGATACTTTTCTTTAGCAGGGATAGGGAAGCTGGTCAGAGTTGATGGGAAGATGGATGGAGCCAAATACAAGGCAAATCTTAGAAGAAAATCTGTTAGTCTGCAAAAGCCTTAAAACTGGGGCACAGGCTCACCTTCCAGCAGAACAATGACCCTAAGCATAGAGCCTGAGCTACAATTTAATGGTTTAGATCAGTGGTCCTCAACTCCGGTCCTCAGGGCCCACTAACAGGCCAGATTTTAAGTATTACCTTGGGGAGATGCAGACTAGAGTACTGCAATCACTGAGCAGCAAATTATATCACCTGGGATGGATTTCAGTTATCTTGCAAACCTGACCTGTTGGTGGGCCCTGAGGACCAGGGTTGAGGACCACTGGTTTAGATCATGGGTGTCCAACCTGCGGCCCTCCAGCTGTTGCGGAACTACAGGACCCATGAGGCATTAAAAAGAAAGTCCCATGAGGCATTGCAAAGTTGATAGTTGCAAGCATGACTCTCAAAGGCAGAGGCATGATGGGACTTGTAGTTCAGCAACAGCTGGAGGGCCACAGGTTGGACACCTATGGTTTAGATCAAAGTATATTAATGTGTTAGAATGGCCCCGTCAAAGTCCAGACCTAAATCCAATTGAGAATATGTGGCAAGACATAAACATTGCTGTTCACAGACACTCTCCATTTAATCTGACAGAGCTTGAGCTGTTTTGCAAAGAATAGGCAAAAATTTCACTCTCTCTAGATGTGGAAAGCTGGTAGCGACATACCCAAAAAGACTTGCAGCTGTAATTACAGTGAAAGGTGGTTTTGCAAAGCATTGACTCAGGGGAGCTGAATACAAATGCAGGACACACTTTTCAGATATTTTTGTAAAAAAAAAATTGAAAAACATTTATCTTTTTGCTTCCACTCTACAACTATGTGTCACTTTGTGTTGGTCTATCACATAAAAAAACAATAAAATACATTTACGTTTTTTGTTGTAACATGACAAAATGTGGAAAATTTCAAGGGGTATGAATACTTTTTCAAGGCACTGTATAAACAGTAATTTTAACCAGTAATAGTGAAACAGTGATGTTAGAAAACAATGCACAGTTCTATTATGTATTCATGCAAATGACTAGTCAGATCTTTACTTTCCTAGCAGATCCATGGTAAGCATTTTGGAAAAGATCATAAGAATGACTTCTGCATTTATAAAAACGGAACTATAACAGAACCAAAAAACAGCATTCTGCTCCTATGCATTTAATTTCTGCCAATGTTTTCATTGCGCCAACTGTAGACATTTTGCAAGCCGTGCGAATCGCCTGAGGAGCGGTAAATTCCCAGCGGATGCCCTTATCAGCAGAAACCAGATGCAACCCTGAGCAAGAGCATTATCAATTTTAAATTGCCTTTTTTCCTTGGAGCAGAGCGGATTAAAACATTCCTTTGGAAATGGGTGGTATTAGCAGCACAAACTTAGTGATGGTAATACATAGAGGCTGTCTTCTGTGAGCAATGGAAAAATATCTCTAAAGAGCCTGAGAAATTGTTGCTGACATAAGATTTCAGGACCATTGCCTGCATTCATTTTGTATTCATGAAATCTTATTTAAGAAGCTTGAAGAGTTAAATGACGTCATTGGTATCTGCTGGTATACCTGAATCACGAGCACATTTCAGCCATATATTTTGTCACTATTACAGACGTTTTCGCAATTTTTTTTTTATACAGGAAATGTTCTTGAAACATGGGATATTTTTGCAGGAGGAAATACAAATGTTGCTAATCGCCATTCTGCCTTTGCAAACTGTGGGCCTTAAGGTTTATATGGAAATTGGTGCCTTGCTTACAGTCAGTAAGACGGCGAGGAGGCGATATGTCGCCTTCTTTCCGCTTATTTGAACCCTGTAAATACTGAGCCATGAAGGCGCAACTGTGTGCATTGCATGTGATCGCAGAACGGATGTGGCACAGTCTAATACAATTGGATGGGGCACATATATAGCAGCAGTACAGGGTACAAGGGCCCAGGCTACAAAGCAAAGCATCATGGGATTTGAACAACCCTGTCCGATTTGTCTTTGCAGCTTGGTGGTGGGGGGGGGGGGGGGTGATGATTGGTGACAGTTTGGCAGTCATGCTCAACCACCATTTCTCACCATCCTCCCAAGTGAAAGTGTAATCGAGCCCAAAGTGTTTGAAAGTCCAAGAACACATTAAATTTCTTGCAGCTTACAAGTTGGATGTGGTGGTTGCATGCATTTGTTTATTTTTCTGCCCCCCCCCCCCTTTATTTTGACCTTGTGATCCTTCCAGAAAAACACACTTCCACTCACTCACTGTACTGTTTCTATGAAGGACCTACAGAACTTAAGAACACCTCCGCCGCTCCTCTTCCCTGGAACATGGAGGGAGGTGTTTTGTAGTCCACTCATTTCTGGGGACTATAGTAATTGTTAAGCATTCCACAGGGGTATAGAACACAGATTTCTGGCAGGATCAACAGGTATTTTTTCACCTATGGATCATATTTAGCAAAACCTTTTCAATAGTATATTTACATACCTAAATGGAACAAATTAGAGAAGTTCATTGTTAAAGTTTAAATGCCTTCACATATCGCCTGTTTTACCATCCCTATTCACACTGAATGAATATGCTTTAGATATGGTAAACACACACACAAATTAAACAACTTCTACCTAAATGGTATTTCAGCGAATTAACGTGCTTAGTGCAATTTTCTGTTATCAGAGGTTAATGTCCCAGGTCCCATAGAATTCAAGGTAGTGTCATAACAAAAGAAGCCTTGCTAATAAGATTTTCTACTTTTCAGCCAAGTGTGGTGAGGGATTAACTTTACAGTTGTTCACTGGAAGTGGCATGTACTGCTTTCAGTGGGTCATTTATTGGATATCTAGATCAGATGATATGAATAAACTTCCTGCCCTATTAGCTGCAATTTCCTGGGTTGCATTAACAATATGCTGATTGTAGTTTTCCAAGTCAGATTTGGTGTATGTTTCTTTTAGAGAGTTAACTTGTTATGACTGAAGTTGAGAACCCTTGACAGTGATTTTGCTGATCATAGAAATACCTTGTTATTAACAGCGGTTTCTCTTGTATCAATAGAACAAATCTAGAATTGGAACTTGTCCACCGTGGAGACAATCTATGCTCTGGAGGAGCTAGTGCTGGAGGGAAAAGATCTTGCCTGAGTAAGTTTAAATTTAAGCAAAACATGTTTACTCAACTTTTATTTTAGTTTAATGAAACTGTTGTCACTTTGTCCGTAATTAAGAGGACATTTCTCTAATGGAGCCACAGATAGAAATCAAAATCAAATAGGTGCTCTAATGCTCCCCAAAACTAGAAAAAAAATGTTTTGGCTGGGCATACTTTTTAACATGTAAACATAGTCAAGCAGATATAATTTTTCAGTCCTTTTCATCAAGGCTGTGCATATGTTTGTTTGATCCCGATGCCCAACTTAAAGTGATTGTAAAGTATGTATGTGTGTGTATAGGTGTGTATAGGTGTGTATGTGTGTATATATATATATATATATATATATATATATATATATATATATATATATATAATATATATTTTGTGTGTATGTATACAGTACAGACCAAAAGTTTGGACACACCTTCTCATTCAAAGAGTTTTCTTTATTTTCATGACTATGAAAATTGCAGAGTCACACTTCAAGAGGAAGTCACCTAAAATGGTCTTCCAACAGTCTTGAAGGAGTTCCCAGAGATGCTTAGCACTTGTTGGCCCTTTTGCCTTCACTCTGCGGTCCAGCACACCCCAAACCACATTGATTGGGTTCAGGTCCGGTGACTGTGGAGGCCAGGTCATCTGGCGCAGCACCCCATCACTCTCCTTCTTGGTAAAATAGCCCTTACACAGCCTGGAGGTGTTTGGGGGTCATTGTCCTGTTGAAAAATAAATGATGGTCCAACTAAACGCAAACCGGATGGAATAGCATGCCGCTGCAAGATGCTATGGTAGCCATGCTGGTTCAGTATGCCTTCAATTTTGAATAAATCCCCAACAGTGTCACCAGCAAAGCACCATCACACCTCCTCCTCCATGCTTCACGGTGGGAACCAGGCATTTAGTGTCCATCCGTTCACCTTTTCTGCGTCGCACAAAGACACGGTAATTGGAACCAAAGATCTCAAATTTGGACCAAAGCACAGATTTCCACCGGTCTAATGTCCATTCCTTGTGTTCTTTAGCCCAAACAAGTCTTTTCTGCTTGTTGCCTTTCTTTAGCAGTGGTTTCCTAGCAGATATTCTACCATGAAGGCCTGATTCACACAGTCTCCTCTTAATAGTTGTTCTAGAGATGTGTCTGCTGCTAGAACTCCGTGTGCCATTGACCTGGTCTCTAATCTGAGCTGCTGTTAACCTGCGATTTCTGAGGCTGGTGACTCGGATGAACTTATCCTCTGCAGCAGAGGTGTCTCTTGGTCTTCCTTTCCTGGGGAGGTCCGCATGTGAGCCAGTTTCTTTATAGCGCTTGATGGTTTTTGTAAATGCACTTGGGGACACTTTCAAAGTTTTCCCAATTTTTCGGACTGACTGACCTTCTGGCCACTCGTTTTCCTGTACTTAGCTGTTTTTTCTTGCCATAATACAAATTCTAACAGTCTATTCAGTAGGACTATCAGCTGTGTATCCACCTGACTTCGGCACAACACAACTGATGGTCCCAACCCCATTTATAAGGCAAGAAATCACACTTTTATTAAACCTGACAGGGCACACCTGTGAAGTGAAAACCATTTCAGGTGACTACCTCTTGAAGTGTGACTCTACAATTTTCATAGTCATAAAAATAAAGAAAACTCTTTGAATGAGAAGCTGTGTCCAAACTTTTGGTCTGTACTGTATATAGATATAAATATATATATATATATATATTTCTTTTTTTGTGTGTGTGTGTGTATGTATGTATGTGTATATATATATATATATATATATATATATATATATATATATCTATATCTTATACAAGATTTATAGAACGCCAACAGTTTGAACAGCGGTTTACAATGTAGAGGGGGGACAGTACAAGTACAATACAGAAAGGACAGGAGGGCCCTGTTCTTTGAGCTTACAATCTAAAGGGAGGGGGAGATGGTACAAAAGGTAATAGCTGCAGTGGGGTGATCTAGATAGAGGTGGCCCAGGTGCAGTTTGTAGGTGGAGGTGGGGAAGGCATCCTTGAAGAAGTGAGTTTTCAGGGATCGCCTAAAGGAAGACAGGGTAGGGACTGACCGGACATACTGGGGCAGGGAGTTCCAGAGAATGAGAGAGGCTCTGGAGAAATCCTGGAGGCAAGCATGGGAGGAGGTAACAAGGGAGCTAGAGCGCAGGAGGTCCTGGGAGGAGCGGAGAGGACAATTTGGGCGATATCTGCAGAGGAGGTTAGTGATGTAGCTGGGGGCGATGCTATGGATGACCTTGTATGTTGTGGTTAGTATTTTGAATTTTATACTAGACTAAAGGGGGGATAGCCTGTGTAAGGGTAGGCCAGCGAGGAGAATGTTGCTGTAGTCAAGGTGGGAAATAACCAAGGAGTGATTAAGTTGTTTTGTGGTGTCGTTAGGAAGGGGCGAATTCTGGAAATGTTGCAGAGGTTAAAGCGGCAAGATGTAGCAAGTGATTAGATGTGGGGGCTGAAGGAGAGTCCAGAGTCTAGGATTACACCCAGCACCCTGGCACGTGTGGAGGGACCAATGGTTGTGCCATTGATATTGATGATAGTCATGGGGAGGGGATCGGGCAGGAGGAAATATTACAAGCTCAGTTTTAGGAAAATTAATTTGAGGAAGTGGTGTGACATCCATACTAATATGTCGCTCTCTAAGTTTGTGATACGTGAGGAGATTGAGGGGGTAAGTTGAGTGAAGAGATAGATCTGGGTGTCATTAGCATACAAGTGGTATTGGAAGCCATGGGAGGTTATCAACTGGCCCAGCGAAGAGATATAGAACGAGAGTAGGAGGGCCCAAGGACAGAGCCTTTGAGTACTCCAAAAGAAAGAGCAAGAGGAGTGGAGGAGATGGTATCACTGAAAGTGCGCTGAGATGGAGGTTGGCGGAGAACCATGAAAGAGCAGAATCATGGAGGCCAAGGGAGTGAAATTTGTTGAGGAGGAGCGGTTGGTCAACTGTGTCGAAGGCAGCAGAAAGGTCCAAGATGATGAGTATGGAGTACTGGCCAATGGTTTTAGCAGTTTCAGTGGAATGTTGTGGACGGAAGCCAGACTGTCGAGCAGGGGTGTCAAACTCAATTTCATCTCAGGTCGTATCCGCATTATGACTTCTCGCAAAGGGCTGGTTGTATCTGTAAGACTAGATGTCCAGAGCACTCCACCCCTCCTTACATCAGATGTCAGGAAGCCCCCCTCCCTGTCAATACAGTGTAA
Organism: Pelophylax lessonae; assembly: GCF_965119305.1. Lineage (NCBI taxonomy): Eukaryota > Metazoa > Chordata > Amphibia > Anura > Ranidae > Pelophylax > Pelophylax lessonae. The sequence goes on along the minus strand of NC_138773.1, from coordinate 254,824,388 downwards.
CCCCATTAATTTGTGCTGCTGCTGGGAAGAATCTGGGGGCGTTTCTGGGCAGAAAGTGCAGGATCTGGAGGAGGATCAGAGGAGGGCTGGAGCTCTCCTGCAGCTGCGAGGGCCACATGAATGGGCCTGGAAGGCTGGATTTTGCCCACGGGCCTTGTGTTTGACACGTGCTGTAGAGGATCGAGACGGATGTTGTAAGGAGCTAGCGACTCATGTTTGTGAACAAGGCGTTTTTTCACCCGGTTTGAAAAAAAATTTAAAACAAATACTGTAGCTGCCGACTTTTAATAAAAAGGACACCCTGCGCCAGAATCTTTACTGTGGGCAGCTGGACCTCATTTATTGGAGACGAATGGTTAGTCCCACATGGGTGTCTGATGGGGTTGGGTGCAGTAAGGGAGGAGTTGGCTGTCCTTTAGGCTCGGTTCACATATATGCCTATCGAATGCGTTTAGAACCGCATCTGATTCGCATAACATGAACCAGACAGGCTTTGAATGGAGCCAGTTCACATATATGCAGGCCGTTGACAGTGCAAATTAAATAAGGGTCCTGTGCATTTTACAGGTGCAACTAAGATGTCAAATTCGTACCTAAAGCGTGCCTGAGCCGCTGAATGGAAACTGCACTGGACTCTACACAGAAAACCAGCCTCTCCATCCTCCCAATAACCTCACTAGCCACCTGCTCAGCGAGCAGAGGACCCCAGTTCTGCCCAGAGGTTGACAGTTCTTCCCAGTGTTGCAATTTGCTCCTCCAGATCTCTAATGTGAGGTTCCAGAAGGGCAGCCCACTCACATCTGTCGCAGCGGTATCCATCCTGGAGCTGTTACTCCGTTAATGTATGCATGCGGCACACTGTGCACTGCACAAAACCTTCAATCTTGCTAGCACACATTTTCCCGGTTACAACAATAATACAACTAATAGAAAATGTCAGATATACTTACTGGTCAGAAGACTCGTGTTATAATCTGTTTTAAACTCTGGTTTTTAACTCACCACTTAGTCAAGGTCCACTACGTCAAAGATCCAGCAAGCAAAAAGGTGACAAGCTCACGAAAGAGCAAGCACAGAAAGGAGTCCTGCAGAAATTTTGATAGAACCTGAAGCACCTATGACCAATTGACCATTCCCCTTAATTAGTAGTCTGAAGGAAGGCAAGAAAGAGGAAAAAAAAAAGGCTATTTAAAAAGTGACAGAAAAAAGAACCCCAACAAAAAAAACTGCAAGAAAAGAGCCCCTAAAAATGCAAACAGCCGCCATCAGTCAAAAGCAACTGTCCATCACTCCACTCAAATTTCCCACTCTTCAGCTTCCAAACTGCAAATCCAGCAAGCGTCTTGACTGTTCGATCTACTTTAAGATTCTGGTCTCAACTGTTCAATCTCTTTTTAGATCATTGATCTATTTTTAGATTCTGGTCTCAACTGTTCGATCTATTTTTAGATCCTGGTCTCAACTGTTTGATCTATTTTTAGATCATGGATCTATTAATAGATCTTGGTCTCAGCTGTTTGATCTATGTTTAGATCATGGATCTATTTTTAGATCCTGGTCTAAACTGTTCGATCTATTTTTAGATCATTGATCTATTTTTAGATCCTGCTCTCAACAGTTCGGTCTATTTTTAGATCATGGATCTATTTTTAGATCCTGATCTCAACTGTTTGATCTATTTTTAGATCCTGGATCTATTTTTAGATCCTGGTCACAACTGTTCGTTCTATTTTTAGATCATTGATCTATTTTTAGATCCTGGTCACAACTGTTGATCTATTTTTAGATCATGGATCTATTTTTAGATCCTGGTCACAACTGTTCGTTCTAATTTTAGATCATTGATCTATTTTTAGATCCTGGTCACAACTGTTCGATCTATTTTTAGATCACGGATCTATTTTTAGATCCTGGTCTCAACTGTTCGATCTATTTTTAGATCCTGGTCTCAACTGTTCGATCTATATTTAGATCATTGATCTATATTTAGATCATTGATCTATTTTTAGATCCTGGTCTCAACTGTTCGATCTATATTTAGATCATTGATCTATTTTTAGATCCTGGTCTCAACTGTTCGATCTATATTTAGATCATTGATCTATTTTTAGATCCTGGTCTCAACTGTTCGATCTATATTTAGATCATGGATCTATTTTTAGATCCTGGTCTCAACTGTTCGATCTATTTTTAGATCATGGATCTATTTTTAGATCCTGGTCTCAACTGTTCGATCTATTTTTAGATCCTGGTCTCAACAGTTCGATCTATTTTTAGATCCTGGTCTCAACTGTTTGATCTATTGTTAGATCCTGGTCTCAACAGTTCGATCTATTTTTAAATCCTGGTCTCAACTGTTTGATCTATTGTTAGATCCTGGTCTCAACTGTTCGATCTATTTTTAGATCATTGATCTTTTTTTAGATCCTGGTCTCAACTGTTCAATATATTTTTAGATCCTGGTCTTAACTGTTCAATCCATTTTTAGATCATGACATCAATTCCGGCGCCGGCATAAAAAAACACTCCTGTTTTTTATTTGATTGATTTTTCGGGGGGTGGGGGTGGTTTTGTTGAAAATCCTGACATCATTTTTTTTTTAACTCCTAAAGACGAGATCGGGGGACTTATAGACCGCCGGTTCTCTCCATAAAGAGGACCTGTAATGCCCTATTTCTATTACGAGAGATGTTTACATTCCTTGTAATAGGAATAAAAGTGATCAAAAATAAAAAATTAAAGGGACAGTGTAAAAATAAAATAAAACAAAAATAATTAAAAGTGCCCCCCGTCCTCATGTGCTCGCAAGCAGAAGTGAACGCATATGTAAATGACATTCAAACCACACATGAGGTATCGCCACGAACATTAGAGTAAGAGCAATATTTCTAGCACTAGAACTCCTCTATAACTCTAAACTGTTAACCTGTAAACATTTTTAAAGCATAGCGTAGGGAGATTTTGAAGTACCGAAGTTTGACGCCATTCAACGAGTGTGCACATTTTTAAAACATGACATGTTGGGTATCTATGTACTCGGCATAACCTCATCTGTCACATTATACAAACAATTGGGGTAAATATTGTTTTTCTTTTTTTAATTAAAATAAGTGTTTTTTTCCCAGAATAAATTGTGTTTGAAAGATTTTTGTGCAAATACCATGTGACATAAAAAGTTGCAACAACTGCTATTTTTTTTCCCTAGGGTCTCTGCTATATATATATATTTTTTTTTTTTTCCCTATGCCACTGCTGTTATGGGTTAAGTGCCTTGATGTGTCACTTGCCCCCATAGGCTGGGAATATGGATGGTGGAGGATGGTGTGTGCTGTGTGTGAATGTGTGCATGTCGTGTGTGAATGATTGGCTGGTTGTCTTTTTTGCCTTTCGGAACCTCGTTGAAGTCTTGATAGACTTTGTCCTATGGACTGCCCTGTTCGGGTTCCGGGATGGGCCCCATTCTTGAGGGGCCCTTCCCTCCCTCCCTCCCCCTGATGGCCACAGTTGACTTACCACCGAGATTTGGTGCAGTGTTGTTTTGTTTTCTTATATCTGCTCTGTCATTGCCTTGTCATTGCTTCATGCCTTGGTTGTTGTACGTTATGTGTTTTACTACACAATTTAAAAATCAACACCTTTCAAAAAAAAAAAAAAATATATATATATATATATGGTAAACTTTTACTTTAAATGTATTTGTAATGCCAGTCTATTAGCCTTCAGCTTCCTTAGGTTCAGATGCTGATCTTCCCTGCATAAAATCCTTAAAGTGATTGTAAATGTTGGAATTTTTCTTAAAAATACCAAACATTATACTTTACAGCTCTGTGCAATTGTTTTGCACAGAGCAGCCCCAATCCTCCTTTTCCGGGGTGCCCTGCAACAACCACTGCAAAAACGGATGTTGTTCATTTACATCAGTTTACCTCTATTCAGGTCAGTTTAAACAGAACAGGACGGAGACTTTTTTCCTGTTCAAATGAATGGACCTGAATGGATGCAGGTGTAAACAGGTGATCATCTGTTTGCCCATAGAAATGCATTGCTGTCCATTTTTCATCTGTCAACGGATGGATGAAAAGCAGACAAACAGAGCGCCGTGTGCAAGGGGCCTTAGGCAAGAGGTGAGGAAAATCAAAAATATTATTGGATGGAAGATGAAGTTCATATTTACTGATACTGGGAACAGGTTCTTTTGAAAAAGGCAGCCTTTGGGCTGAGAGGAGTGCACCTCAGATCATGTGTGGCTGGTGGAGATCAATGCTGGAGGGCCCTGTGGATCCCTTGATTGCCAGCAAGCAGATAACCTTTGCCTAAGACAGGGTGGTAGGGATTTACTAAAACTGGTGCACAAAAAATCTGAAACTAATCAAAATAATCGATTATAAAAATGGTTATGAACTATTTATAATCGATTAGTTGGTCAGTGGATTAGTAAATTAATCTGAACACTATAAACCTATATGCTGCCTGTAAATGAGAAGCTTCACTGTAGCATGCATGAAAAACACTCAAGATCTGCAAAGCTTGATTGGCAATCAACCTAAAGCTTCCACTTTTACATTGTAACACCTTTTTTTTTACATTTGAAAGAAATTTCTTTCTACGGTATTCTGATTGTTGACTAAATTTATGTGGTATTAACCTCTAAAGTCAAGGACATCCTTGAAGAAAAAACACATGGTTTTGCCGCTGAGACTCTGTTCAGTCAATTAAGAGCCTGTGATCGAGGCACTCTTCTTCTGTATGTTTCACTGTGGTAGTAATGAGGTGTCTTTACTGTGATTAAGCACAGCACTCCATAATAGTCTTGTAAGAAGTGTTAACTTTGTCGATTAGATATTGCATTAAATAGAATGCAGTGTCCCAGGTGAGCTTTTACAGCAAAAAGCATCAGGGAAAAACGGTTGGAACAAATAGGTCAAGTACTGTTTTAGTAGATTGAGCTATGAGGACAGAACCACTGGGGAAATGTAAATGAGAAGTGATTGATGGACCTGCCTATGTCAGCTTTTGAAACAATGTGACAAGGTGAACAAGCTGTTTCTGCCTACTAAATTTAACTGCTCTCCCTCCCAGTGATGCTTTGATTTGTTCAGGCTGTTCATAATTGTGTTTGGTGTAGGTTACTAGGTTCCCTTTTAATTTACTTTTTTTGGTGACTGGGGCTGTTGTATTTTTTTATCTTAAAGTGTTTTTATCATAGTATATTAATTGAATATTATACCTCTGCACCTTCTAAAAGAACTTTCCAGAAGAGTGAAGAAATCCATGTTTTGTTAGTCCTCCTATGTAGCAGTCTGTAGCTGTTACAGCCCTTTTGCAAGCAGAAAGGCCACATCCCATAGTTACTTGCCTTACTAGGCTCTGGTGGGTTGGAGTTCACCAATGGCGCTTTTCCACTGCATGGAACCGAACGGTTCGGCTCGCTTTTGTGCTTTTCCGCTGCTGGTACCGCATGGTACGGTGTAGTTTCGGTACGGTACGGCGGCGCTTTTTCACTGCATGGAACCGAACGGTACGGCTCTCAAAAACAGTACCTACTCGATTGTGGTTCCAACAGGTACCATACCCGGTACCATATCCCACAATCCTTTGCATGCAGTCACTACTAGCCACTTGGGCGCATCAAGTGCTTGAGTGTTCATTCCATAGGCCAGAATAGACATAAATTAGGCGTTTAAAGGCATAAAATGAAAACCCAGGGCCAGAGAATTCAGGAGCGGGGCATTCCAATATCAAAAAAACGCTTGACACACCTAGACACTTCAAGCATTTTTGACGCTGGAATGCTTCTCTCAATGCTCTAGTCCTGTGTTTTTACATTTCTGCCTCTAAATACCTGTAAATGCCTTTGTGTGCATAAACACAGAGGCTAACATTGAGGGGCATTTAGAGGCAGAAAACCCCCCTTGCAAAACCCCTCTAAAAGCGGCATTTAAAATATCCTATGTGTATGAGGCCAAAGTTATTTTGCAGCTGGGAAACCAGTCTATGCAAGTATAACCTAATTACATTGCATGTCTCTTCTGCCAAAAAATGAATAGTTTACACTGAGGATGTGCAGTGTATAACTCGGTTCACTCTGTTGAATGCAGCCAGGAGCGCAGGAGTTGCATTACAAACGGACAACCAGTGGGAGAAGAAGAGAGGGACAACCATAGGAAGATGCGGAGAAACTGTTGTACATTTTGAAAAGAATGTAAAAAAAAAAATTTGGGGATTTGAAACCATTATAGTTCCCTTTTTTAAGCAATAAGAAAATGATCTATTGTTTGTATATATTGATATATTAAACATTTTCATGTGATTTGCAGTTTTTTACTGCTATTCACGTAGCTTAAATCTTTACTTCTGTAATTCTTTCTTGTACGACTACAATTATCAATAACTGCAGGTTTAGTTAACTGGGAAATGAGTGTGTTAATTGTTTAATCCATGCCATCAGATATCCAATTAGATGAGTGACTGCACTACATTAAATTTTAAACAGTGAATTCGGTTCATTAGTAATATAACCCACACAGGTATGTTTCCGTCATGACTTTAAAGTAGCAGAATCGCATATTAAAACGTCTTCTGGTTTTTGGTAATTATTTTTCCTTTACATTTTCAAAAATACTAAGTTATACATTGTTTAATAGAATTGTTTAAAATTCTATGTATAGAAATCTTTATTTTACTAATAAGCATTTTTAATGCAAGATGCATCTTCAACACTCAGGCTGCAGACTATTAAAGTCAGGCACTGCTTGAATGCTTGCTGGCAGACTCTATAAATGACTAGTTAAATTAAGTATGCCCCCTTCGAGCTATTTAACAAAGTTTAATCTGATTCCTGCTGATATTTATATGTATTGCACAGTAGCAGCGTTTGAACCTGTAAAAAGCATATATTCTGTTTGGAGATTGCCATCCACTAGCTGCAAGTAGAAAATATTGCACATTGAGAAGTATTAGTTCATATTCTATTTATTATAAGAACATTGGAGGAAAATGTTATACTTCTCAAAAAGGAACACATTAAAATCTCATCAGATCTCAATGGAGAAAAATATTGTGCTGGATATCTATACTGATATGACATGTGTTAGGAATGAAAGGATGCCACATCGTTTGATGGAGATGAAAATTATCAACCTACAGAGGGCTGAATTCAAAGACACCCCTAAAAATCAAAGTGAAAAAATAATGCAGCAGGCTAGTCCGTTTTGCAAAAATATTTTTCTAACTGTTCTAAACTAGTTTTGCATTTGGCTGGGGTCAGTGTCACTACTGGTAGCATAAGGCGATACCTGGACCCTATAGAGGTTGCACAGGCAGACCAACTCCTCCAGGATGGCACATCAATATGTGCCATTGCCAGAAGGTTTGCTGTGTCTCCTAGCACAGTTTCAAGAGCATGGAGGAGATTCTAGGAGACAGGCAGTTACTCTAGGAGAGCTGGACAGGGCCGTAGAAGGTCCTTAACCCTTCAGCAGGACCGGTATCTGCTCCTTTGTGCAAGGAGGAACAGGATGAGCACTGCCAGAGCCCTACAAAATTACCTCCAGCAGGCCACTGATGTGACTATCTCTGACCAAACAATCAGAAACCGACTTCATGAGGGTGGCCTGAGGGCCTGACATCCTCTAGTGGGCCCTGTGCTCACTGCCCAGCACAGTGGAGCTCGATTGGCATCTGCCATTGAACACCAGAATTGGCAGGTCTACCACTGGCGCTCTGTGCTTTTCACAGGGCAGGGGAGAGCAGGTTCACTCTGAGCACATGTGGCAGACATGAAATGGTCTGTAGAAGCTGTAGAGAACGTTATGCTGCCTGTAAAATCGTTGAGCATGACCAGTTTGGTGGTGGGTCAGTGATGGTCTGGAGAGTCATATCCATGGAGGGACGCACAAACCTTTACAGGCTAGACAGTGGCACCCTGATTGCCATTAGGTATTGGGTGAAATCCTTGTACCCACTGTCAGACCCTACACTGGTGCAGAGGGTCCTTGGTTCTTCTTGGTACACGACAATGCCCGGCCTCATGTGAGAGTATGCAGCCAGTTCCTGGAGGATGAAGGTTTTTTTATTTACCATTGCATGGCTCCAACGCTTGCCAGACCTAAATCCAATAGAACACCTTTAGGACATTGTTTTGGTCCATCTGATGCCGTCAGGTTGCACCTCAGTCTGTTCAGGAGCTCAGTGATGCCCTGATCCACATCTGAGAGGAAATACCTCAGGAGCATGCCCCAACATTGTCAGGCATGATTACAAGCACGTGGGGGCCATACAAACGACTAGTACCTTTTTGAGTTGCTGCAATAAAATGTCCGCAAAATGGACTAGCCTGAGGCATCATTATTTTACTTTGATTTTCAGGGTTGTCTTTGAATTCAGCTCCCTATGTAGGTTGATAATTTTCATTTCCATCAAACGATGTGGCATCCTTTCATTCCCAACCCATTAACCAATCCATATCGGTATAGATATCCAGCATATTTTTCCCCATTGAGATCTGATATATACACTTTATTTTTTTTTTTTATTGAATATAATATATAATCAATACGCAATATAATTAAAAATTGTTAAAAACCTTTGTTCTTTTAATAATGGGTTTAAGAATATGGGTCCCATTTTGTTTTGTCCAGAATTTTACTCCTGGGAAAAGTAGATAATATCAATGGTTAAGTAGAAGTAATCAATGGTTAAGTAGAAGTAAAGGGAAGTGAATCCATTTTCTGTGTTCAGTATTTAGTACCAGGCTTCTTTAACCTTTAGTGAACAAACACTCCACTAGAAAATATTGGAGAATTCAGAGTAACAATTGTATCTACCTGCTGATAAGCCAGGCATTTTCTTTCATTCTAATGTTAGGGATAGGCAGATATTTCCTGACTGAGTCCCAGAGAGTTGTAAAGCCCTATCCCTTGGTTTCTCTATCTTTGTGGCACATCTGTTCTAGTCTTTTTGTTTTATTTACCCAATCTGCCACTCTGTAATGCCTTGTACACACGTTCAGATAATCGGATGACTTATCGTTCGCATTTTGTTGCATGATACGAATATCGAATTCAACAATGCATATAAACGTAGGATTTTTTTTCGTACAATTCTGGAAAAGCTTCCTGGTTGCTACGTATCAGATGGTGCAAAACAAAAACAATGGCAGCCAGGCTTTTTTCTGTGCTATTTTAGTGTTTCTGATCATACGTGGTCTTTGTTGATCGATTTTAGTGGGCGCATACTGTACTGATTAAACGATTGTCGTTCGCTAGGCTATCGTACGACAGACATTTTCCTGTTTGTCCCTTCGAATTTTGTTGGACAAGCTGTCGCGATCGGCTGTCGAAAGCTGTGTACTAACGATCAGATTATAGTGCGATCAAGTTGAAAGCGATTATTTTCGTACGATTATCTGAACGTGTGTACGAGGCATAAATATCTTCATTGTAAAACTATTTTGAGCAGATATCGGATTGACAAGTTCCTTTCATTACTTTATTTTTTTTTAGGTCAACTTTTCCATGTTCTAGCCATGCACATGAGGCTTTACAGCATTGACTCGGAATACAATCCCTGGAGAAAGTTAACTCAGCTGGTGTATAAAAAAGATTCACAGTAAGTTTTTTCTTTTTTTTTTTTTTTTGTTTTAAATTATTAAAATTTTCAAAGAAAATCTATTAAACAAGTTTAAAATAAACATTGTGCTTTACATCTCCCCACTCTGGCAGACTACACCAGGCACTGCAAATTGTGTTCTTAATTTTTAGTTCCTAAATATGGCCCTGGTTAAGGTAAACACACAAAGTGAATTACCGTATATACTTGAGTATAAGCTGACCCGAATATAAGGTGTAGATCAGCGTTTGGCTCTGGGCACCATTAAGGGCCAGATTTCAGCTTTGTCAATTTTCTTCCAAAGACCGTTGGCAACAGATTCCTTGGTTCACAAGTTCATGTAGGGAGTTCGCCATTTGGCCCCCCTGATGCATTCCCTAGTTCCTCCCTGGGATCTTAATCTGGTACTGTTGGTTCTTCAAAGGCCGCCCTTTGATAACATTTGTGAAATTCCTCTACTTACCTTGTCACAGAAAGTGGCTTTCTTTGTGGCTGTCACTTATGCACGCAGGGTCTCTGAGCTGGCTACGTTGTCCTGTAGGTCTCCTTACCTGGTGGTTCACAGGGACAAAGTGGTTGCCTTCATTATGTCCTTAGCCAAAGCACCCAAAAGAGGTTGGTTTGCAGTCTTTGGATGTGGTCCGGGCCATCAGGGTGTATTTGATGGCGATTGAGCCTATTCGGAAATCGGATTCCTTTTTTATTCTTATGGATGGTCCCGTAAGGGCCAGGCTGCATCTGCTGCGACCATTTCCAGATGGATGAAGCAAAAGGTGGTGCAGGCTTATTCAATTAAGGGTCAGGTTCCTCCTTTCCCTGTTAAGGCGCATTCCTTGAGGGGGCTTCGTGCCTCCTGGGTCTTCCGTCATCAGGCGTCAGTGGTTCAGGTTTGCAAAGCGGCCACCTAGGCGTCTGTACACACGTTCACCAAGTTTTACAAGGTGGATATCTTTGCAACTTCAGATGCTACCTTTAGCCGCAAAGTTTTGCAGGCCTTGTGGCAGAGACTTCTGTCTTTTGAGGGTGTTTTTTTTCTGGTAAGTGAGCTTCAATTGTTCTTGGTTGAACTCCTGACTTTACCTGATTGGCCCTTGTTTAGCCCTTGTTGGGAATTTGTTTACTGCTGTGTCCAATCTGTCAAATGAAGATATGAAGCTATGTCCGTCAATGAACAAAGCAAAAACTGGATTTTTGTCTTACCGTAAATACGTTTCTCTGATGTTCATTGACTAACACAGCACCCACCCCTCCGTGGAGTTGGGTTATGTATTCTTCTGACACTGCTTGTTACAAAACTTCGATCTTAGAGCAGGAAGTGGGAGTATACCACCTGGGACTGCTCTTTAGGCGTAGTTAAGCTTTATTTGCCCTTTTCCACCTAGTGTCCTACTCCTAGGAAGAGCAGCATAACCCATCTGTCAAATGAAGATATGAAGCCTTGTCTTTACAGAAAGACAAAACTCAATTTTTTCCCACCTTGCAGTTTGAATGCTCATGTTTCCCACTGTAGCTTACAATCTAGACCTGTCAGTCATGCACCTACTTCAGCTGTGTCTCCTCACTGGTATTCCTTGCACTTTGGAATTTCTACTCTGGTGGGAGCTTGTCCTGGGTAATGGTATCGCTCTCAATCTCCCACTCTTTACTGCAGAATAGTCCCTTCCTGTCAGGGATGGCTGCACCCCATTTGGTGTTTGAGCCTCAGCCCTATCCCTCTTCTGAAGAACTTCTTGACCCACAAATTGACTAAATATCTGTCCCTACTATTCCATTCCATAGTAAGGCCCTGGCTCTTTAGTGTCCTATAGCATTTCTGGACCCTGCTCACAGTACTAACTCTCATGTCCACTCTAGTGTTGTTTTCTGGCATCCCCTTCGTTAAACACTCGAGACCTTTCATGAACTGTTCTGATCCCGTGTTTTTATTTTGCAGTTTTTGATAATGAAGGATCCTATCGTCTGCAATCCTTGTCTAGATATGATTCTAACAACTATCTAGTTCTAATGTTGTTGGGCCATCTTGGAGCGGAAGTACTGGAATCAAATCTTTGCTAATACAGTATGTCCACTCTTGTGAACTTGTAACTCCTTCCTAGTGTTTTCGCAATTTTTTCCTCTGTACACCCCTTTGAGGCTTTTGTGGTTGTTTGGAGGAATTCCCTTTTAGCATTGTTCCTTTTCTCGTGCAGTCTCAGTCCTTTTCGGTTTCTGCCTCTCACTTCAAATCCGGATTTAGACCAAGACATCCAATTGGTCATTTAAGACCTATAAACTCATGGGCGCTATTTGTCAGACTCTGACTAGGGAGGGGAATGTCCTATCCCCTTCCTTTAAGGACTCCCCTAGAGAATGTATCCTTTTGCTTATCCCTTGAGACTGGTTCTTCAGGACAAATAGTTATTGAGTTAGTAGGAATTTCCCTTGTTCAGTCTTCCAATTTGACCTCTACTGGGCATCTGGAGGCTGAAAGATCTTCACATCCAGAGAGTTTTGAGATCTTCCTTGTTACATGCTAAGCAGCCAATTTCCTAAATTAGACAGTGTCAAGTGAGCCAATCATGACAATGCTGTATACCTTAAAATAAAGATATTGTGTTTTAGATCCTCTCTTCTGATCTTAGGTCTAGAGGATTTAGTGGGATCTGAATACTGGAAGATAAATACTCTTTTGGGACCAGCTGAATTTCCATCCAGGCATGGGCAGGCTGGTTGTACAAATGTCGATCTACCATTTGACTTATGTACAACCAGCCCATTGAAAAATTTACTGTCCGCTGTAGCTGGCGTTGCTGATGTATTCTGACTGTGGGAAGTCAGCTCGCTTTATCTATCTTTATCATAGGAAAAAGAGGTTCTAGGTATTTTCCTTCTAAATATATAATTCCATATACGTTCCTGTATTCTTAGATACTGTATGTAATCAGTTTGCAGTTTGCAGTCTTGAGAGCTTTAAACGACTTGCTCATGAATTTGTTACTCTCCAAGGGGCTGTTTTTGTCTGAAAGCATTGCGCTTACTACTGTGATGGCAGTTTGTGACCCAGTTGGCATTGCTCGGAATCGTGCTCTCTGGAGTACTGTGTGTGATATTTCAATTAACACTCTTTGTTTAGTCTATTTGCCAATTTCTTATTTAGAACTTAATTTGGGTACACATCTTTTGTTTTCAATGCCTATTTATGTGTAGAACTGTGAAAGCAGTCAGCTGTATATAGAAAAGCTGGCCAAAATATTTGTTGATTTTCGAGACTTTTTTTTTTGCTTACCCTAAATTCAATTTAACACATTTCAAGCTCATATGCTTGTAAACATAGGCATTGAACCCCAGCAAATTACACAACTAAGAAGTCTATATTAAAATGCTCTTGCTCTACTCAGGCTTTATTTTCTAGACATTCAAAGCAATTACCCTTTTGTATTATACAAAATTAAATTTGCTGGCATCAGGTAAAAGAGCACAGTAGCAATTGATTAAATTAGCCATTACCACCAGTTGCTGTTTTGGCCCCTTTTAAACCAATCACAGTCCACCACCACCATAATACATAATAAAAAGGTTCTGTTGTGTGGTTTCATGATCTCTACTGTTTTTTTAATTTCCTCAGGACAAGTGAAGATGAGAGGGCAGAAGTTCCATTGCTTTTCCGAGATGTGACCTCAATGCTGCTTATTCAGGTTTTAACAATGCCCCAACCACTGCGCAAAGGTATGTAAATTCAGCTCTCTGGTATTGTGTTTGGACAGGGTAAGAAGGACAAAATGTCTGATCAGTGCAAGTTCCGTTGTGTCTGATTTGTCTGCAGAAATAATGATTGTTCCTTATCAGTATAAAGTGACATTGGGCTGGAAATTCACTTGTGGTTTGACTGGCTTATCAGTGTCCCCTGTCGTCTCCCTTTTATCTGTCATTCAATACAGTGTAGATGTAAGGTCCTGAAGGAAAAACGGAGAATAAATTCACCAGATCTCAGAGCAGAGAAAGCAAGTCCTCTGCATGACCTCCAAAACATTTCACTGGTATAGTGCCAGATTAACATTTCTGGTGTATACAAACGCTTGAAGGTGAAAGGATTTTGCAACTCAGAAATCAGACAGCTGCAATCATATGAAATTGATGAGGTCACATCTATTAAAAAAAAAGAAATTATTTTAAATTAGGTAACCGTTTTATAATGCATTTGTAGTACTTAAGCAACTGCTATTTTTATTTCTTTTTGTTCAACCCAGTGGGCTGAACGAAAAAAAAAAACTGACAGCTCAGCAGGGGTTCGCTGTACTGTACTAACAATTCGTTGTTTGTACAAAAATCTCCCCTGCTGTTCTATTGTGTTCTGACACGGGAAGGCCCCCCTCCCCCGCCACAACACTCCGGTCAGCCACTTAGCCATTTTCTGAGAGCGTCAGCTGGGAGCTGGTCGACAGACATGTCTTGGTCATGCCCCTTCGACAGACCAGCTGCAGTACACATGGGCCAAATGTCGGCCCATGTGTACGGGGCTTTAGGCTTCAAAGCCTCTCGCCATGCCATTGGGATTTTAATTGGTTTACAGCAATGGGCCTGCGCTGTGAAAATGTCTATTAAAGTGTTACTAAACCTAGGACCCTGCATTCACTATATCTGGTCTCCCACAGTAAACAAAATATGTAAAGGAATTATTTTCGTAAAATTAAACTGCTAGAAACCATTTCTCATCGGCAGTATATAGCAGTCTATATAGCAGTGACTTCTATCAGTGTCCAGTCGAGCACTGGTTAAAGCTTGTAGGAGAAGTTTTAATTCTCCTCTGGCCATCCTATGAGGCTGCATGACTCCTGACCCTCTGTCTGGACAGTGCTGATTGGCCCGTTGCTGATCACATGCACCCTCCCAAATAAAAAAAAAACACTTGAGCAATACACACTAAACTGAGAATTTTCAGAGTGCCTCCAAGGCTCTGTTCCCACATTTTTTTGGAAAATTAAGAATTTTTTTTCCACAAAACTGTCATATTACCAGGTTATTTCTCTCGCACGGCATACTTGCAACTGCACTCCAAAACACATTCTGCTACTCTTGAGTATGGCGATATCACATGGGTGAGACTTTTCCACAGCCTGGCCACATATAGGGGCCCAACATGCAAGGAGCACCAACAGGTGTTCTTGGGACATAATTTACACATCTAATTTCCTAACCTATCATTTTTGAAGGCACTTCATATTTCTAACATATAGCATGTACATAACAAGAATTACACCCCAAAATACATTCTGCTGAGCAAAGGGTGAACAAAAGATTACCTGTAGTTTTAGTAGTGCATTTGTCCACAGAGGAGAGCATTGGTCTAGGCAGCAGGCAGGGATGTGGACAGCAAATGGAATTGTCCAGGCAGCAGGCAGGAATATTGTCCATAGTCAGTACAGGCAGAGATATTGTCAGCAGAGCCATAATGTTGGTTCTGGTAGTAGGCAGGAACAACAGGTAGCAGGTAGAGGTGTGGTCAGTTCATGCTGCAGGGAAAGGCATAATGGCAGTAAGTCCACAGCAGGCAAAAATATCAGGCTTAGGGCCTTGGTCAGGTAAGTCCTGGACACAGAGGTAGAGGCTTCTCCCACACAAATCTCTTTGAAGCCTCCGAATTAGCAGACCCTAATCCAACAATTACAAAACCCAGAGAAATAAAAAAAAAAAAGTTTTCTCTGGAAAAACTATTCTGAAGCGCCTAACATGTGAGACGCCTGTGTTATCATGAATCCCACTACTACAGTAGCAGGGTAAAAGATAAGTCCAAGCGGCAGGCAAAAAATGTGTTCAATAAACAGTTCAGGATCAGTTCTAGTACAGGCAGAGATATAGTCAGTTTAGGCAGCAGGCAGAAGCATGGTCAAAGAACAGGCTAGGGTCAGTTCAGGAGGCATAACGAATGTGAAGGCAAATAGCAGGAATTGAGAATTATGTTTACCATACTTCACTAATATTGTAGAGAAGTAGGATAATGGCACAAACAGCCACCTATGCAGAGGCCTGGGATGGACACTGGGGGACAATAATAAGTAGTGTCTCTTCTAACTCCCCCTCAGGAGCACACCTTATATTTTTTAAATGTTTTTGGCCTGTTTCTTCGGGAGGGACCTTATCAGGAAAATGGCGTTCGTGGAGTCTGCTTACTACATCTGACTAATGGTGTTCTGGTGGGTCGCTTGGGTATACAAGGGCAGTGATGATTTCCTCCTGATCGCTAAGGAAGGATACGGGTCTATCAGTGGATTTGCGGTATATCACAAGTGAATTGTATATTGCCAAATTAAAAAGATAACTTCAGACTTTTTATACCAATGGTAAGTTCTTCTTGCAGCAAGGTAGGGGTAGGATCATTTGAGCATTGAAGTCGACTCCCCCTATAAACAAATTGGTAATCGTGCACACATTCTGGTTTCTGGATTGGCCCATTCATTACAGGGATTTCCACACAGGTGGTGTTGTGGATTGAAGACCACATGTAGATATCTCTTTTTTCTCTCCCACTTCATAGCCAGAATTTCCTTGTTGCGTAAACGCTCCCACTCTCCTCTTCTTGGTTTTGTACTAGCCAGCTTTGAGGTAAGCCCTTCCTACTAGCTCTCATGGTGCCACATGCTAGAGTCTTCTTCCGGTGAATATTGTGGAAAAGGGGCAAACTAGTATAGTAGTTATGAACATACAGATAACCTTTTTCGAAGAGTTGGAATATGAGGTCCCAAACGACTTTTTTGCTTGTTGCAATGTAGTCTGGTCATTCAGGGGGATGCAGCTGGGTGTCCTTTCCTTTGTACACCTGGAAAGCATAGGTGTTTCACCCCATATTGAGCACTTTAGCACTTTTGCTGGGGATGAATTGCTTGATGCCCAGCCTGCCGGTAAGGTGGACAAGCGACTCATCCACGCAGATATTTTTGTAAATTCCATATCTTGGAGTACAGGACACAGGACACCCTCCTTTCCATTCCTTGCTTATTCTGCATTGCTTTCTTCAAAAATGAGGACTCATGGAGTTTAGGTAGGGTTATAAGAGAGGTGCCCAGGAGGTGTGTCCAAAGCTTTGCCAGTGTCCAATCACCTGAAGGTGCAAGCTAATATCCAATGGTGTATAAATATTCTGTGTCCTGTTCTGTATTCTAAGATATGGAATTTGTAGAAAAGTAACAATTCCTGTTATTGGTGTATTAAATACAGAGCTTGTTTTTTTTTTTTTTTTTATTTATATCTACTTTGAGTTTTGCTTTAACATTGCTGCACCTGGATTTCTGCACTTAACGGCTGTGTGTGGAAAGCATTAGTATTTTTCATGAAACCCCTACCCTGTCTAGTGCCCTTGAAGTAGAGCTCTGAGAATAGCATTACCTGCCTTATTAGCTGTTAGATATACTTGGTATCTCTTTCAATCCTACATTGATTAAGCCAAAGTAAATGTCATTATACCACTCAGGCTGTTCAATCCAAGAGAAAATTGATCTGAACCCATCATCATGAAAGAGCACCACAAATTAAGCCTTTTATTATAGTAGAGCCTTTTATGATAGAGGTCAGAGCATTTATAGGCAGTGTTTCCATCTCTTCAGAGAGCAGTTTTGCCCTCTTTGCACTACAGTGCACGCCACATCTGAAGAACCTCATACTATTGTGGAGCAAAGTAGCCTAAATATCTGTATAACTGTGTATAACAGACATGCTGCAGGGAGTATCGCTTCTAGCCTTTTTTTCTTCATTCTGTCTAGTTCCAGTTGAATTTATCTAGTCCTAAAGCTGTATTTAGAAGACATCCATTTTTTTCCCTGGCCTTTCAAATGAATGAGTGTTTGTCTTGCTTTTTAGCCCTTAGTAAAACTGCAAACACTCTCCATGAAAATAAATGTATGTACAGTATCTCACAAAAGTGAGTACACCCCTCACATTTTTGTAAATATGTTATTATATCTTTTCATGTGACAACACTGAAGAGTTGACACTTTGCTACAATGTAGTGAGTGTACAGATTGTATAACCATGTAAATTTGCTGTCCCCTCAAAATAAAACACAGCCATTAGTGGAAGTGGAAATGTCGAAATTGGGCCCAAAGTGTCAATATGTTTTGTAGCCACCATTTTTTTCCAGCACTGCCTTAACACTCTTCGGCGTGGAGTTCACCAGAGCTTCACAGGTTAACACTGGAGTCCTCTTCCACTTCTCTGTGACGACATCACGGAGCTGGTGGATGTTAGAGACATTGCGCTCCTACACCTTCGTTTGAGATGCTCAATAGAGTTTAGGTCTGGAGACATGCTTGGCCAGTCCATCACCTTTACCCTCAGCTTCTTTAGCAAAGCAGTGGTTGTCTTGGAGGTCTGTTTGGGGTCGTTATGTTGAAATACTGCCCTGCGGCCCAGTCTCCGAAGAAGGGGGATCATGCTCTGGTTCAGTATGTCACAGTACATGTTGGCATTCATGGTTCCCTCAAACTGTACTTCTCCAGTGCCGGCAGCACTCATGCAGCCCCAGACTATAACACTCCCACCACCATGCTTGACTGTAGGCAAGACACACTTGTCTTTGTACTCACCTGGTTGCCGTCACCCACGCTTGACACAATCTGAACAAATAAGTTTATCTTGGTCTCATCAGACCACAGGACATAGTTCCAGTAATCCATGTCCTTAGTCTGCTTGTCTTCAGCAAACTGTTTGCAGGCTTTTTTTTGTTCATCATCAGAGGCTTTCTTTATGGACGACAGCCATACAGACCAATTTGATGCAATGTGCAGCGTATGGTCTAAGCACTGACAGGCTGACACCCCCCCTTTCCCCTTCAACCTCTGCAGCAATGCTGGCAGTACTTATATGTCTATTTCCCAAAGAGAACCTCTGGATATGACGCTGAGCACGAGCACTCAACCTCTTTGGTTGACCATGACAAGGCCTGTTCTGAGTGGAACCTGTCCTGTTAAACCGCTGTATGGTCTTGCAGCTCAGTTTCAGGGTCTTGGCAATCTTCTTATAGCCTTATGACCATCTTTATGTAAAGTAACAATTCTTTTTTTCCGATTCTCAGAGAGTTCTTTGCCATGAGGTGCCATGTTGAACTTTCAGTGACCAGTATGAGAGAATGGGAGCAATAACACCAAATTTAACACACCTGCTCCCCATTCACACCTGAGACCTTGTAAAACTTTACACTAGAGGGTGAAAATGGCTAATTGGGCCCAATTTGGACATGTTCGCCTAGGGGTGTACTCACTTTTGTTGCCAGCAGTTTAGACATTGATGGCTGTGTGTTGAATTATTTTGAGGGGACAGCAAATTTACAGTTTTACAAGCTGTACAATCACTACTTTACATTGTAGCAGTCTCATTTCTTCAGTGTTGTCATAAAAAGATATAATAAAATATTTACAAAAATGTGAGGGATGTATTTACTTTTGTGAGATACTGTAAACCCATCCAATCTATCAGAGTACCATGTTTATAAGCTTCAGAATTTCAGCAGGAGACTGACACTAAAGCAGTACTTAAACAACTTGTACAGTACAAGAGGATTCCATTAACTAGGACCCCGGGTTATATGCTGCCATCTTTCGCTTTGAATGACAAACAAACCTGTTTGGGCAATACGTATATAGTAACCCTTCCACTTTGAAATCGTTGTGTTTTATTTTTTTTTTATTTTTTTTGTTTGTGTTTTTAGCTAGTGTTCCTAGGTAATGGATGACCTTTCTCTAATGATTGTTTCTGGATAACCATTTCAATTTCTAACTTGAAGAGTGGGAAGGCTACACACTGTTCTTTACATTGAGAAGCTACATCTACAACAACTGTGGTTAATGCAGTGCCTC
Organism: Pelophylax lessonae; assembly: GCF_965119305.1. Lineage (NCBI taxonomy): Eukaryota > Metazoa > Chordata > Amphibia > Anura > Ranidae > Pelophylax > Pelophylax lessonae. The sequence goes on along the minus strand of NC_138773.1, from coordinate 254,804,955 downwards.
AGGGAACTGTACCTGAACCCCCACCGCATAGAAAATGTGAAGCTGGCCTGTAACTTTTTGCACTGGACTCTGTATTTTGGCTCACTTTTTGTGGAACAGTACAATGAGGTGCAGTTAGCTACATGGTGCTCTACAGGATCCCATGGTACTCAAAAAAAATTGAGTTCCTCCCAGTAGCTATGCACTACAGCATATAGTAGAAGGTTTGCCAGACTTCCTGCACCAAAACATTTACCTGGCTCTTCATTTAAATGTGCAGGGTTCTCTGGCTGCGCAGACAGTCTGTAAGAAACTTCAGGAAAGGATCCCATTTGATGAAGAACAACTCTTACGTAAGTCCGTAGACACCTTTTTATTAAGGAAGGCAAAGGTGGAAAGAGAATAATCTTACCTAGAAAGAAAGCTTAGGTGTCTGCTGCAAAATCAATCACTTCTAAAGCCAAGTCCTCCACTCAGTTCTGTTGCAGTTCCTGGATGTTCATGCCAGTTTAGTCTGGCACTGTATCCCCCTTGCAATTAAAGCGGTAGTATACTCCGCATTTGACTTTTACCTACAGGTAAGCCTATAATAAGGCTTACCTGTAGGTACAATTAATATCTCCTAAACCTGCACGGTTTAGGAGATATTCACCAGCAGAACCTTCAGAGCTCCTTGCCAGAAAGTGAAGCTCCCGCGCGCATGTCATGACGTCATCGTGGCTCCGGCCACTCACATCACCGGAGCCGCAGAACCCGGAACGGACGCCGAGGCAACATGACAGAGCCCTTAGCGTTGTCCAGGCAACCGTGTTGGGGCTTCGTTTTAAGGGAAGTATTTCATAATGAGCTAGTATGCGATGCATACTAGCTCATTATGCCTTTTTGTCCTGCATGTTTTTTTTTTTTTTTTTTTTTGTTTTTGTTACTAAGTATACAACCGCTTTAAGAGACAGCCACGATTCTGCAAGTGGGGTATTGTCTACTGGCATTTTCATCAACCTGGATTCAGGGCTTTTTGGATCAAGGACACAGGGTCCCGGGGTTACAGGGTGGAATTTCGATCCCTGCCTCCTCCCTGATTAATGCGCTGCAACTTCCCTAACTCTCCAGCGAGATTGCAGGATATTCAGACAGTCTTGCAGCAGTTTTACTTTTTCAGAGTGATCCAGTTCCCCCCAGGAGGAATTTTATTTAAACCTGTTTATGGTCCTGAAGCCAAACGAGACATCTGCTTCATCCCAGGCCTGAAGACCCTCTTGCAGGTCCAAAATTTTCAAATGGAATCAGCCTGGTCTGTAATTGCATCACTGCAACAATTTCTAGCATCAATAGACATTAGGAAGTGTACTTACATAGTCCCATTTTCTCTGTCGTTCATCGACTGACACCGGGCCATCTCCAGCTGATATATGATCCCCCCTCTGCTCTAGTTAATCCAGTTTTATTCTGTCTAGTCAGGAGTAAGGACCTAGGCTCCCAGCTGGGATCTCTGGTCTTAGCAACTTTCTCCTTTCTTAGAACTTTTTTGTTTTTTCTCTCGGGAGATCTACAGTCAACTGCCAAGCGACAGGCTATCTATATTCTAGATTCAGTGGTCCCTCCTGCCCAGCCAGCGAGCGCGCGCAGACCAGAGCTACCCGCTAGGTCGCCCGCGACATAGCCTCACGGACAGAGGCTGGCCTTTGAGTTAAACGTCTCACAGGGTCGCCTTTGTTGGGGCTCGGGTCTGAGTCCAGCGGTCCCTTAGCTGACAGCTCCCCTACTTCGGTGGCGGGGAGTTCTGTCTGGAGCATTACCCACACCATGGAAGGGTAATTACAGTCCCCCCTCTCCCCTCTTTCTTTGGAGGGGAAGCAGGTAACCTCCAAGGACGGTCAGACCTGCCTGCAGGTTCCCTCCTCCAATCCTAAATCACTCACTGAGCTGGGCTTCCCCCAATCTGTAAGGGTCCTGGTATAGTGTGTGTCCTGCCCTGGTACTCTGGAGGTGTCCCCAGTGTATGAGGTCCCCAGGTGCATGCCTTGCTGTTTGCAGTGTGGGTATAGTGCAGGGGGGTCCCAGTGTAGAGTGCACAGCAGAGTCTCCCCTAAACAAGTGTCCTACCTTTGTGAGGGTCCCCTTGCAGAGGGTGCAGGAAAGATCCTGGCAGCATGCTTCACTGTGGCCATTTTCCCGTAATCTAGCTTGTCTCCGGCTGGCAGCCATGTTTGTGTAGTGGATGATGTCACGGGGATGCTAGAGGACTGAGGCCTCGTGGAGATGCCGAAGCTCCTCCTCTTCCTTTTCCTCTTTAGTTTTCTCTTCCTCTGCCTGGGACATATGAACAGGGATAGCGTCCATGATGATGCTGGGTTCGAATTCTCGGCACTCCTCCAGTCGGTAGGGTGGGTTTGGGGGTCCCTGTTATCGCTCTCTGCTGATAGGTACCCTGAACCTTGAGGGGATCCTTTAGTGGTGCCAAAAGATCGTTTTTGTACTGCAAGGTCCTCCTTTCCTTATGGAGCCGAAGGGTCACATCTCCCCCACTGACCCGCTTATGGAGGCGGAAGGGCTCTCGGAACCCAAGCTTACCATGGTTGCACTGACGGCAGTCCTGAAGTACTTAGTGCCCTGGATGGAAGTGGCTTGTGGGCAAAGGCCCAGGAGGAAGCGTCCCCCCTCCCTGCCTTCCCCTGCTCAGGATGTCTCATTTGATTCTGAACCTGATGTCGCCGTGGATCCATCCAATTAGTGAGGATGATTCCTCCATGGTCACAGCAGCGAATGAAAAACCGCTGGTAGATGCACTTATCACTGCAGTGCATAAGACTTTAAAGGTGGAGGATGCCGCTGATGTAGCCACGGACGTGGCTGTGTCGTTTGGTACGCACAAGCGCATCGTACTCCAAAGAGGTTTCCTTATGTGCCTTATTTTGACAGGTTTTTCTGTAAGGAATGGGAACAACCAAAATTACCCTTTGTGGTCCCCAAACATTTTGCTGTACGTTACTCATTTGAGGAGTCCCTTTTTAAAGAAGTGGGATAGTCCACCAGTGGTGAACCTCCCTGTTTCCAGGTTAAATAAAGCAACCATGATCTCAGTAGAGGAATCCCTGTCCTTTTAGAGCATAACTCATTGCAGATTCCTACCTTTTGTTATTCTAAAGAAATCATTTTTTCCTCTCTGCTGAGTGGGTCAAATGGGAGTGGTTTCATAATTATCTATCAGCTGTGGCAGCGCTAGGGCTCTAATGAGGAAATCTGCTGAGCCTGCACCCCTTTAGATGTGTTCCTATTGGGAGTATCTCACCAAAAATGACATTTTTAACACAAGCAGGAAATTATGTTTCTGGGGTGTGGTCAGTACACATTCTGTGTACAGATCAGCTCCACATAGCCATATTGCATTGCAATTTCAGAAAAATACAACAGCTGCAGATTGAAAAGGAAAGGTAATTTTTAATAACATTAATTTACAATATAATTTGTGTCGTAATTGTATACGCTATATTGTTTTTTCTTTGTTTGCTTTTTTTTTCCCCCACGAAAGTAGAGTTAACCTTTAAGGACCCGGCTGACAAGAAAACGGAGGCTGTGGCACACAGCATGTTTATTATGACTCGTCCGGCATTGTGGCCAGTCTTTGCCTCCGCCCTGGTGTCTCAGACCTTAACTGAATGGGCCAAGCTTTTGCGCCAGGGCCTGGGGGGTGAGCAGGTTCCCGCTGCTTATGTTGATTTAGCAGACTAGTTGGTCCATGGGCTGCAGTTTTTGTGATGCAGCTTTGGATACAGCTCCTGTGCTGTCCAAATTCTGTTTCAGCGATGGTGATTAGGCGTTTGCTGTGGCTTAAGATTTGGTCCGCAGACCAAGCCTCTAAGAAAGCTCTTATTGACCGCCCTTTCAAGGCGATAACCTGTTTGGGGCTACCCTGGATGCAATGCTGTATCTTGGCCTAGGGCGGCACTTTCCAGGGGGCATCACCAAAAGATTCCCCTGGGTCTTATAAGGGTGGACTGGGTTGGGAGTAAAATCTGTCTGGCGCCCCCCAAAAAGCCCCATATCATACATGGGATGTCAGTGTATATATAATATTTGGGGGTCATTGTATATATAATACAATGGGGGTCAGTGTGTATATATAATATATATGGGGGTCAGTGTATATCTAATACATGGGGTGATGGGAGGGATCAGTGTGTGTGTGTGTGTGTATATATATATATATATATATATATATATATATATATATATATATATATACACACACACATAGGGGTCAATGTATATATAATACATCCGGGGTCAGTGTATATATAACTATATAATATATGGGGGCTTCAATAATAATAACAGATGAAGGGGTGTATCTTAAACAGGAAGGGGTGGGACAAATTTAGATGGGGGGCGCCCAATTTTAGTCTTGCCTAGGGCAACACAAAACCAAAACACACCTCTGCCTGGATGACATCATTAAGGGTATCACGGGGGAAAGAGTACCTTTCTTCCACAATCAAGGAAAGGGAAGAACCTCATTGCAGACGGGGGCCCTCCCTCCTAGCCCCTAGAAAATTATTTTGTGCTTCTGGGACAGAGAATAAGGGAAATACATATTTTAAATCTTCCCCGGGAGATTCCAAGCAACCTTGGTCTGGTAAACCTAGAACTTGCTTCTCTTGACCCGCAGACGAGACCCCTTTAGCATGAAGGTCTCCCCTCACCCATTATTGGGGTGGGGGGGACATCTTCGCTGGTTTCTGGCCCTGTGGACTTCTTTGGTGAGCGCCAAGGAGATCCGCGAAAGGTTTCTTTTGGGGGGTACCCAGGAAGGGGGGACAAAGCCTGTCCTTTTTCAGGTTTTTTAGGTCCCGAGTATCCTTGTGCGGATTTAATTCCTGCAGAGGTTCGGTTCGGATTATCTGAACTACCTAAGTTCCCCCCTATCCCTGTCCAGGGAAGGGATTTACCTAGGTCTGATTTTAATTCTGACCAGGGTGGTCCTTCCTCTGGACAGATTTCAGGAACCACAGGCCATGATTAACCGGCTGCTGTCACACTGACAGTTCTCTCTCCCGATTTGCATACAGGTTCTGAAGGTATCCACCTTCAAGACAGTTCGGTTTGCACAGTCCTACATTCAGCTCCTTTAGCAGGTTTGACCCCACAGGAGGATACCCAAGCTTGTGGTGTGAGCACGGGGTCCTCTGACAAGATGCCGCAGGCGTCCAAGGGCAATGATAAGGCCAGCATTAGCCTCGGCTCAGGCTTCTTCAGCAGTTCCTGGGCAGAATCATGAGCGAGGATCTTCCAGCCATCCTGCTTTACAGTCGCTGGTTTTAGTGGCTTAGCTATTGAAAGCCAGGTACCGGGTCAGTGATCCCTACTATGGGGAAGGCGAGGAAGACGTCCTCCAGCAAGATATACCATCGTACGTGGAAAGTGTACATTTCTTGGTGTGAGTCGATTGGCACTTATCCTTGATCCTTTTTTGTGGCTCTGATTCTAACCTTTCTTCAACGGGGCTTGAGCAGAAGTTGGCCCTGAACACCATCAAGGGCCATGTGTCTGCCCTGGCAATCTTCTTTTAGCGACCCCTTAGCCACACACTCTTTAGTTTTTTCCTTCATTCAGGGGATTCGAGATGTGGCTCCACCTGTGCGGTCTCTTTTGCCGCCATGGGATTTAAATTTAGTGTTTTTGGTTCTCCATAAACTTCCATTTGATAACATTTGGGAGATTCCCTTGCCTACGTTATCCCAGGAGGTGGCATTCTTGTTGGCTATTACCTCAGCCCGCAGGGTATCCGAATTGGTGGCATTAGCCTGTCGCAGTCGCTATTTGGTGGTTCATAGGGATAAAGTAGTTCTTCGTCCCTGTCCATCATTCCTGCCCAAAGTTGTCTCTGGCTTGAATGAGGACATTGTTTTTCCTTCCTTGTGTCCCAAGCCCAAGCCATCCCAAGGAATTTGCATGCATACTTTGGATGTGTTTCAGGTGTATCTGGTAGCTTTTCGGAGGTAAGACTCGCTTTTTGCGGTTATGGATGGACCAAGAAAAGGGCTGGCCGCTTCTTCAGCTACCATCTCTAGATGGATCAGACAGACGGTGACTCAGGCCTATTCTATTAAAGGTCAGGTTCCACCTTTCCCTGTCACAGCACATTCTACTCGGGCGCTGAGTGCTTCTTGGGCCTTTCGTCACCAGGCTTCAATATCGCAAATTTACAAGGCGGCCACTTGGTTGTCCGGGCATACCTTTACTAAATTCTTTAAGGTAGATACTTTGGCATCTGCAGATGCTTCTTTTGGCTGCTGTCTAAGAGGGGCTGTTCCCTCTTGAGGGGAGTTTTTCTTTAAACTTTTATTTTTCAGATGGGGCTCCTGTGACACGGTTACGTTTCCTGGTTAGGGACACTTGTGTTCAGCCTTGGGTTGTTTTCCCCACCCCTTATTTTTCTTTTGCCACTGCTTTTGGACATCCCAGTAATTACGATTTATGGAGCGGTGTGTCCGTCGATGAAAGAAAGAGAAAATGGGATTTTTGTACTTACCGTAGAATCCATTTCTCTGAGTTCAACGGGCACAGCACCCACCCCTTTATGGAGTTCTGATACTTCTAATTCTGCTTGCTACTAAACTAATTACCTAGATCAGAGAGGGGGGGGGGGGGGGTTATATACCGGCTGGGGACGGTCAATGGGCTTAGCCAGGTGTTTATGTTCTGCCAAGTCCTACTTCTGGAGGAGGCAATCTAACCCACTAGTTATGATTTATGGAGCGCTATGACTGTCGAAGAAATAGATTTTACGGTAAGTACAAAAATCCAATTTTTTCCCCCCTGCATCAATGATTACTGCAATTTGTGGTAGGTGAGGAACACTTCCAGTTTGTGACTCTACCCTTTTGGCCTCTCCACAGCCCCTTGGGTCTTTACCAAGGTGTTTGCCTCAATCCTTGCGTGATTGCGCTGACAAGGCATCCACATAATTTGATAACTGGAAAATCTCCTCTTGAAGGAGTTCAGACACTTCAGAGCTTTAGTGATTCCTCAACCCTCCGTCTGCATTGCATTTGAGCCAAAGCATGAGGTACCTAGGCATTGTCTTTTACACGGCCCAGGACTGGGTTTTTCTTCCTCGGGAACAGGTGTTAATCCTCGGTGCTCATGTACAGACTCTTTGCTCCAAGAAGCTTCCTTCAATACAATTATACATGAGAGTACAGCACCATGTGGTGGCCTCTTCAAGGTGGTGACGTTCGCCCTGTCTCACGCTCGGCCTCTACAGCATGTGACTGTATTGGACAAACTCCCTCAGTCTTTGAACTGGCTCATACACCTGTCTCCCAAGACCAACATATCACCTACCTGGTGGCTGGCCAGCCCTGTGCTGGAATTGGGGGAAGTCCTCTCATTAACCTGGACATTACTCACAATGGATGCTAGCCTGCCTGGCTGGGTAGTAGTCCTAGAGACAGGAACAATCCAAAGAACATGGCCACTGAGGGAGTCCAAACTTCCCATCAACATTCTTAAGCTAAGGGCAGTTTGGTATAACTGATGCAGTCGACTGACCAGCTTAGAGGTTGAGGGTTTAGTCAGACAATGCCATAGTTGGCTTACATCACTCATCAGGGTGTCACCAGAAGCCATGCAGCCCTTTGAGAATCCAACCTAATTTTGGCTTGGGCCGAAAGATATGTCTGCAGTCCCGAGTAGACAATTGACAGGTGGACTTCAGTCGTCAGCGAATGGATGTGGGGGAATGGTCTCTTCACCCTTAAAGGTTTTGGAATATTTGTCACTGTTGGGAGAAACTAGACATGGATCTGTTGGCATCTTGCTTCAACAATGCATTGAAAGGTGGGAATTCTCCATTACCTGTTAAGGTTCACTCCACCCATTCAGTCTGTACTTCCTTGGGCTTTTCAGCACAAGACTGCTTGTTTCTGGTCCTCTGTTCACATGTATAAGTTTTACATGTTTTCGATGTTCAGTCCTCTGCTGACGACAGCTTTGGCTATAAGGTGCTTCAAGCCGCTCTTTTAGTTTGAGAGTGTGATTCCCTTATTTTCGGCCTGTTGGCATTGTTTGCATTGTTGCCCACCCTTCAGCTGTATTGCATGGGGACATCCCATGGTCTTGATTAATAGAAGCTATACTGCAGGATTTTAGACTTATCTGATTTGGTAAACTAATGGATTCGGTTTTTGCTCATGCAGAGTATTACAGACATTCTATTAATAGCATTGGCTCATGGGGATTTGTTTCTCTTGGAGTACAGTACAGGACACTGGTCACCCTCCTATCGGTCCTGGCATATTCTGTTATTGCTTGCTAAAGAGAAAAAAAAAAAGATTGCTGGGAGTGGGAGGAGTTATATGGGCTATCTTAACAGCTTTGTTTGCAGGGTCCTTACCTGAAGGTGGCAGCATGCAACCCATGGTCTTGAATAATAGAAGTCTTTGTCTTGTACTGTATTCCAAAAAACTGATTTTACAAGTCCAAATTTTTTTTTACATTTTTTTTTTTTTTTTTTATTAAACCTATAAGAGAATGTACAGAGAGCTATCTTGGGCAATATGTAAAAAATAAAATAGTGAATATATAACACATACTCAAGGAATTTGGTCAGTGCACATAGCTATGGCCACTTACCTTCCCCATCCTAGGTCATCTCTATCTTCAAAAGCCACATGCTCAAGTACCTCATCACTTCATGTAAGATCTGCTTTCTGTAACATCACTTCTGTTTAACCAGCCTTTACATACCAGATAGCTATCTTCATTAACAACAAAAAAAAGAGCCTAGTCTAGCTGAAGCCCAGCTAAATTGCTGTTAACCCCCGAGCTCCCAAATGTGAGCAGATGGTCATATTCCTAAATGTGTAAAAGAAATCATAAATTTGGCCATAGCTACACATTCTCTACATGTTTAAATGTGCATGCAGAGAGAAGTAGAACTAAAAGCCTTTAAAAATGTTCCTAAACTCCAAAACACATGCCCAGATGGCCTTCCATTCCTATTTTAAATGGGAAGCCTGTCTGTTCGCTAATTTTAATTTTAGTAAAGCTCCACTCTAAAGTGTATGTAAAGTCCAACAATTAACATTGCTTATTTTCTCCCTTTTGGTCTGTTTAAATATACCATTTGAAAACTTATATTATCTGTTCGATAAGCACAAAAAATGGCTGTTGATCCTATCAGAAATTCAGAGCTGTGCTCAGCTTGTGGCCAGGTGGGCACATCAATGCACGTTTGGTTGACATGCCTTTAGGTTCCCAGCTTTTGGATGAGGGTCCTCTCGTTCATATTTTCAGTCACAATGGTTAACATCGTTACAGACGCTAGTGTCACCCTACTTAATAAGCCAGTGGAAAATGTCTCTAGACATACCCAGACATTAATATACTTCATGTTCCTGGTGGCCAAAATAGCTGATGCGTCAGTGTGGAAAAGTCCTGTTATAGATTTAGCACTGATGAAATGTAAACTTACGTAGATCATGCTGAACGAAAAAATAGTGAACGCTCAATGTGACCAACAACCCCTAATCGAGAAAATAGGGTCCCCCTGGCTAATATACCTACAGGTCCCTGATACATAGAGTTGGTTACCTGGATGACCGATGGAAGATTCCCAGATAGATTCACCCTTACCTTTTCTTTCTTTTCTTTCACCTTTTAACTTATGCCAATCTTGGTACTATGCACCCATGAACCTTTTCCCCTCTTTATTCAGACACACCTGGGTGTACTGTTAGATGCATTTTCCCCTATAAGGGACAGTTGTAAAGCATGTTTGATGATAGAGCTTTACTCATCACACAACGTGGGTAAGAGGCTTCTTTGCCACCTAGGCCAACCAATTATGGTTTTATTTTTGTAACGTTGTGTACCATTGAGCACACTGTTTAACATGCATACAATGTAATGGGTGGCCGGTTGCATGGTGGCCTCGCACTATACAGGAAGTTATAATGTTCTGCCAGTAATTTATAATTACTGTCCTGGCTTTTATACTAGTTTTAATGTATTGGGACCCTCATAGTAGACCTAATTTGCATGTTATGGGCTTCAAAAATTTCTATTGAACCCCACATTTGTATGTTTCCTATGTTACATGCTCGGAGCGTGCGAGGATTGTTCGCTGCTATTCTAAGTTATCCCTTTCTTTTCCTTGCTTACTAAAACATTTAATAACTATTGAAACCAAAATCTAGAGCTGTCCTATCCACTGTTTTTCATTTTAATAAGTTCTCAGGCTACAGAATGTTTAGTCCTTGTGGAAATGAGGATAGTGGTAGAGATTCAGTAGTTTGTGAAACTACTGACACTGGGCTGACACCATTTAGTCCACAAAAATGCCGTGTGTTGTCAGCCTGCAGCAAGGAATTAGAAGCTGAATGTATTTCTAGCACATCAATAGGTATTTTTTTGTACTTACAGGGTTTTAAAGGTATAAAACGTGGGGAATGTGCATTTATTGAAGAGATGTACATTTTAAACAATTTTATTTTTGCACAAATTGGTAATCTGGAAATAGCATAATTTTCATGAAATTGTGCTATCGTATGTTCAGTGGTTTTATGTTTTGTTTAATCACATATTAATTCATCTCCTAAAAAGCCTACTATTTAACTGCATGGCATACAAATGCTTGGACTGCACAAGCAGCTCAATTACTGCTTTTGTTATCATTCAGCACAGTTGAAGCGAGAGCTTGCTTGTACTCAGCATTTGGCTCTGTAAGTGTTTGGCTCTTGTTTTTTGTTAAAATTTAGCACATGAAGGAGCAAATTACCTTTTGTAACACATGAAGTTTAGCCATCAGCAGAAATGGGGAATGGCAACTTTTAAGTCTCATTCTGAGGTAGTAATAAAGGCCGTTTTACCATGAGGCGCATTTAAAGAGTTCATGCACAGCAACCAGAAAAGCGTGGATTATTCATATTGAAAGTAGTAAAGCTATGCCATATTAAAATAAATAAATAAATAAAAAGTGCCACCTTAATCCCAACCTTCTCAAGTTTAAAAAAAAAAGAGGGATTCAAATACTGGAGAAAGTCTGGCATTTTATTTCTTCATCAACTGTACAACTAAAATGGCCTATTGTCTTTTAATGCTATTGTAGAAGAGTAGAATATATCTTGCAGATCATGTTTGCATAATTTACAATTAGGCAATGCATTACAAATTTATTAACATTTCACACCATTAATAGGTAGTCCCTCCTCCATTCTTACAATGTTGGTCCTCCCCTGTCCTCCACTAACAAGGGTCTGATAGGGGATGTGTACTTTGCTTTACTGGTAGCCGCTGGTACCATAATTCAATTATATAGATAGAAATGAATACAAGGCACTGGTATTATAGACAAGGATCAATGGGCACTAGCATTGGAAATGATCCCTGAGGTCTATCTTTTTCCTACCCAAAAATTTCTCAAAATTACTTAAAGTTGTTTATTCTACAGTTATTCTAACGTTATATCTCCCTGTTGCTCTTGATGTGCAAGAGACACAGGCATTCTGATCCATCTGTCGTGGAGGGTACACTAAATTGTATTGTTACTGGTCAGTCCATATTTCAGATACATTATGAATTTGTTCTGTCCAATTTGCTTTTGACCCCAAAATTGCTGTTTTGGGCATTTATTTTGAAAGATTTCATACCCCACCTAAAGTAGACTAGTACCGTATTTTCCGGCATATAAGACGACTGGGCGTATAAGACGACCCCCCTAATTTTCATCTACCGGTAATACTTATACTTAGGTTACCTTGGAGATATTATACTCGGCGTATAAGACGACCCCCCATTTTTGGGGGATTTTTTTAGGTTCAAAAAGTAGTCTTATACGCCAGAAAATACAGTGTTTTTTCTTGCCTAAAACTAATACTACAACAATGGCTCTCAGTTCCCCCCACATTACACTATCAGTGGTGTAACTCCATAAATGCCATGCTAGATAAGGTAAAATTACCCAACCAACATGGTGGCTGCCTGAAAAAAAATCTATAAAATAAGTCTCCATGGCTGTATTGTACCATTTTGGTGCGAATGTGATGCCAATTCAGCCATACAACCTGTATGGCTGAATTTGCATCACACAGACATCGCATGTGATCTGTAAAGCAGTGTGGTACGAATCACATGCAAATGTCTTAACATCGCATCAATGTGAACCCAGCTTAATACTGAGAAGTGGCTTTTTATGAACATTTTCTGATTCGGAGTTTCGTACACTTTGCCATATCTTATGTGGATCTGCTAGGGTATATCATTTTTGAACCTCTTTGTAACTACGGCTCATATAATACGATTACCATAGAATATTGTCTGTAACTTTTCTATTGTATTGTCAATATAATATACCAAGGTATATTCCCCGTGCCAAGGAATGGCATGAATAAAACCAGTGAATAATATAATATAAAAAAATGTATAATATAAAAAATAAATTGTTATAATAATAGAAAGATATGGTGAGTGATGCAGCAGCAGCTGTAGAATAAATTGATATATAACCATAATAGTCTTAATAGTAAGACTACCCTACAGCGCTTGCTGGGTTTGCCTCTAGTGATAAAGGTAAATTGTGTTTGTGTGAAATTTTTTACCCAGATGCAAACATAATAAAGTGTTCAAGTGCAATAAATATCTAACTAAACCAATATATAGCAATACGGTATAAATAACAGTGCAGATTGCAAATACATAAATTAATGCTCAAATAAATTATATAGAACTGTGGTGAGAGCTATAAAGTGCACGTGATCCATAAAAAAAATATATAGATATGTAAATCAAGTCCAAATATAGTGACTGTAGTGACCAGTTCAAATAATATAAGTCCTTTGTGCAAGTGTGCTTATCCAGTAAGCTCAAGGTGCAGGTGCTCAATATGGACTTCCAATATCCTTTGTAACAACGATCTTTGCACCGTGGTGTGGGTAAATTGAATGACTTACCAGATACAGTGGGTCCTATATGCCTTATACAGTGGGGATCAAAAGTTTGGGCACCCCAGGTACAAATTTGTACTAATGTGCATAAAGAAGCCAAGGAAAGATGTAAAAATCTCCAAAAGGCATCAAATTACAGATTAGACATTCTTATAATATGTCAACAAAAGTTAGATTTTATTTCCATCATTGACACTTTCAAAATTACAGAAAACAAAAAAATGGCGTCTGCAAAAGTTTGGGCACCCTGCAGAATTTATAGCATGCACTGCCCCCTTTGCAAGGCTGAGACCTGCCAGTGTCATGGATTGTTCTCAATCATCATCTGGGAAGACCAGGTGATTTCAATCTCAAAGGTTTTAAATGCCCAAACTCCTCTGACCTTGCCCCAACAATCAGCACCATGGGATCTTCTAAGCAGTTGTCTAGAAAACTGAAACTGAAAATAGTTGACGCTCACAAACCTGGAGAAGGCTATAAGAAGATAGCAAAGCGTTTTCAGATGTCAATATCCTCTGTTCGGAATGTAATTAAGAAATGGCAGTCATCAGGAACAGTGGAAGTTAAAGCAAGATCTGGAAGACCAAGAAAAATATCAGACAGAACAGCTCGCAGGATTGTGAGAAAAACAATTCAAAACCCACATTTGACTGCACGATCCCTCCAGACAGATCTGGCAGACACTGGAGTTGTGGTACACTATTCCACTATAAAGAGATACTTGTACTACACTATTCCACTATAAAGAGATACTTGTACAAATATGGTCTTCAGGGAAGAGTCATCAGAAGAAAACCTCTTCAACGTCCTCACCACAAAAATCAGCGTTTGAACTTTGCAAATGAACATATAGACAAGCCTCATGCATTTTGGAAACAAGTTCTGTGGACAGATGAGGTTAAAATTGAACTTTTTGACCGGATTGAGCAACGCCACATTTGGAGAAGGGGCACAGAATTTAATGAAAAGAACCTCTGTCCAACTGTTAAGCATGGGGGTGGATCAATCATGCTTTGGGGTTGTATTGCAGCCAGTGGCACAGGTAACATCTCACGAGTAGAAGGAAAAATGGATTCAATAAAATGTCAGCAAATTCTGGATGGTAACTTGATGCCATCTGTGAAAAAGCTGAAGTTAGAGAGGATGGCTTCTATAAATGGATAATGATCCTAAACACACCTCGAAATCCATGGGGGATTACATCAAGAGGCGTAAACTGAAGGTTTTGCCATGGACTTCACAATCCAGCTGACAATCAAGAGTTTTTTTTTTTTTTTTCTTTCTTTTTCTTTTCTCACAGGGATAGTAACCTTGTAAATCCCACCCTCGTCGCCACTGTTATATTCTCCATGTTATGAGAGAAACAGGACTCTGGTCTGGAACAACGGTTGTTTATTCAGGACTCTCTGTACACTACAACATGTATTACAGGACAGCTCTGTATATCAATACACATCTTACATGTCTCTAAGATGGCCACTCTGCCCCTTGACCCTTGTCATCACTCCTGGGTGGAGCCAGCCTTAAAGTAACAGTACATGTGAAACCCTTCAGGTATAACACTCCTGACCTCAACATAATTGAAAATCTATGGATAGACCTTAAAAGGGCAGTACGTGACAGCCCAGAAATCTCAGAACTGGAAGACTTTTGTAAGGAAGAATGGGCAAAGATACCTCAAACAAGAATGGAAAGACTCTTGGCTGGCTACAAAAAGCGTTTACAAGCTGTGATACTTGCCAAAGGGGGCAGTACAAGATATTAACTCTGCAGGGTGCCCAAACTTTTGCAGACGCCATTTTTTGTTTTCTGATATTTTGAAAGTTTAAATGATGGAAATAAAATCTAACTTTTGTTGACATATTATAAGAATGTCTAATCTGTAATTTGATGCCTTTTGGAGATTTTTTCCATCTTTCCTTGGCTTCTTTATGCACATTAGTACAAATTTTTACCTGGGGTGCCCAAACTTTAGATCCCCGCTGTAGCATTAGGACCATTTATGCTTTATTGCCCCCCCCCCCCCGGGCCAGGAAGGGTTCCCCCTTGGCTCTCCGGTCGGGTAGTGGGATGGTAAGGATTCCTCCTCTCCCATCACCTCTCACAGGGTATGGGCCAAAGTATATAGGAAAAAGGAAAATGCTCCAGATGGAGTATGAAAAATATTTATTCCCAATCCATGGGTAAAATTGCATAAAAGCGTTTAAAACAAATTCCAAGCAGTCAAACATACAGGCTGCACATCCTCTCAGCAGAGTAGCGAGCGGAGGTTCTGGTTTGCGCTCCACCTAGACGTGCCCCAACGTGACGCCGTTACGCTGTGCATTCCAATCTAAAGTGTTTCATCACTTCCTGTGACGTCTTCAGAGATGGGCTATTTTCTATTGTATGCCTATTTGCTGGAACAAGAATTATTTTGGTACTGTTTACCTAACTGGTAAAAAATTGCAAAAACGTACTGCTTGTCTTGTCTACACCTGTTAGAGTCCTAACTTGAGATATGTTACCGTTGCTAGTATTAGCCATTACCATTCCTGTACTTTTGTCAATAGCCTTGTTAAGCAGGCCGACGAGCCTTTGTACGGTAATTTTGGATATATTGCGATTAAACATTTTCTACTTCTCACAGAAGTATTTCTACAATGTTTGAATTTATATGCCTATAAATGCAAAAATATTGGGAAAAATGCAAAAACTTAATAAAAACGACTTGATTAAACAAAAAAAAAATGCCAGGAAAGCCTTTGTATGCTTTAAAGCTGTGTAAATGCATAATACACCTCACAGTTCAAACTACCACATATAGTACTTTGTATGACCTCCATGCATTGTAAGGACAGCACCAAGTCTTTTAGGTATGCAATGAACAAGTTGGCAACAAATTGCAACATCTGTCTTTTTCCATTCTTTAAAAGAGAAGTATGGGTTTGATTTTTTTTTCCCCCATGTATAGTTACATAGTAGTTGAGGTTTAATAAAGACAATAGTCCATCCAGTTCAACTTGTGTTGGTGTGTGTGGACCTGTTCATTTCCCATACCCCTGAATGTTTTGATCTTGGAGATGTATGTCCAAGAGTCTTTTAAAAGTAACCATACTCCCCACGGTTAGTACCATATGTGGAAGAGAGTTCCACACAATCTTATTGCCCTTACTGTAAATAAAACCCTTGCGTAGCCTGAGGTTAAATCGCTTCTCCTCTAATCGCATTATATGGCCTCATGTCCTCTTACACTCCTTGCGACTGAATCGTTTTTTTTCCCCCGAATATGCCTCTGGCCTTTTTTGAATATTGTTATCACGTTAGCTTTCCTCCAGTCACCAGGTTCAGCTCCTGTCAAAATACTATCTGCAAAGATCAGGATTAGTGGTCTAGGCACTTGATGAATCCTGACTCTGTGGTCGTGATGATGTGGTGCCTGGACCAACATCTGTGACGTCAGCAGAGAGCGGACTGCAGTCTGTTCTCTGCTGAAAACGGGTCACAGGAGTGCAGAAGGGACTGCACTCCTGTGATCCATAGGAGATGTACAGCCAAGTGTGTTTTGGCTATACATCTTCTTTAAGAACAACCTTTTTTGGAGCCCGAATGCTGGAGACTGATGCTCAATTTGTCTCTTAAGATTTCCCCATAGGTGTTCGATTGGGTTCAGATCAGGAGACATACTTGGCCAATGAATCAGTTTCACTCTTTTCTTCTTCAGAAATGCAACAGTGGCCTTAGATGTGTGTTTTGGATCATTGTCATGTTGGAAAAGTGAGTGATAGTAACATCTTCTCTTTCAATATAGAGCACTCATGCAGCCCCACAGAAGGACACTGCGAACACTATGTGTCACTGTAGGCACCATGTATTTTTCTTTGTACTCCTCACCTTTGCGACGCCATACAGTTTTGAAGCCATCAGTTCCAAAACTTTTATCTTGGTCTCGTCACTCCAGAGTACAGAGTGCCAGTAATCCTCTTCTTTTTCAGCATGGGCCCTGGCAAATTCTAGGCAGGCTTTTTTGTGCATGGGCTTTAGGAGAGGCTTCCTGTGTTTACAACACCCATGCATGCCATTCCTCTGCAGTATATGCCGTATTGTGTCCCGAGAAACAATCACCCCAGTTTGGCTTTCTACTTCTTAAGCTAACCGCAGCGAACTTGCATGGTGATTTTTTTTTCTCCTTCAACCCTTATCAGAAGATGCTCCTGTTGAGGTGTTAACTTCTGTGGACAGCCTGCACATCTCTGTGAGATGGTTGCTGTTCCATCTTTGTTAAATTTTTGTATCACTTTTGCTACAGTATTCTGGCTGATAAGTAAAGGTTTCCTGATCTTCTTGCAGCCTTCACCTTTCTTGTGTAAATAAATTATTTTCTTTCTCAGGCCTTGTGACAGCATAAAATGGGAAGGAGTTTTTTTTAAGTAACACCCTTTTTTATTCAACTTTCTGCTGGACACCTGTTTAATGAATAATTAGACTCGCATGTAGTTGAATTCTTGTTAGGATTTGGTTGTCTAAAATTTAGCTTTGCTCCTAAGACTTTCATTGGGGTGTATTAATATTTGCAACATGGTCTTGAATGACTTTGTTGGGAAAAATACTTTTTTGTGTGTGCAAATTAACAAATATTGGTTGCAATCAGTGGCCCCCATTTGTGGGAGTATTTTGTAGTATAGTGTCCTATAGAAAATGTTGATTCTGAAAGGAACGTAAAGGTTTTCTGACATCTGTTGGGGTGTACTCATTTATGCTGAGCACTGTATATTGTACATTCACATTAGTCCCTGCCCTCAAGGAGCTTACAATCTAAGGTCCCTCGCTCACATTCATGCATACACATAATAGGGCACTTTTAGGCAGGATCCAATCAACCTACCAGCATGTCTTTGGAGTGTGAGAGGAAACCGGAGTACATAGAGGAAACCCGCAGAGGGAGAACATGCAAACTCTATGCAGGTAGTGCCGTGGCTGGGATTTGAAGTGCTGCTAGGCGAAAGTGCTAACCGCTGTGCTTACCACTGTGCTGTGCTTCTCTTATCCCTGCTGCAAATGGAGAATGTATTTTCTTTGCAAAGTGTTGTGGTATGGAAGAAGATGCTTCCAGTCTGCATGCTTAATCAGGAAAGGAACACCGAAGTCTGGAATTTCTTCTATCGCCTGGCTCAATAAAAGTTGACTTTTGAATCCTGTAATTTTGAAGGAGCCAGGTCGAAAAGGGTTATGTGAACCATGAATGCTTCCAATCCGATACATTTGATGTTTGGATTTCCTGACAGCCACGAGTGCTTGCTGTCAGAATACAATAGCCAGCAGAGGACATTCTTTTATGCACACTGTTTAGGGTAGATGAAGAAGGAATCTAATAAATTTCTCTTCATCTCTTATGCTAAATAAGAGACATCTACAATATATGTGAATAACTACCCTAAAGACAGTTGTCACCCCATAACATGAAGTGCCTGAATAATGATCTTTATGGCAGAAAAACTAGGTATTGTTTTATGACATTGTTTAATTTGAAATTACATTAATATGTATCAGATGTATCAGATTTTAGTAATTGGGGTTAGATCTATTTTTGATTGAATTAGATGGGACAGTATGACAATGATTGCTGGGACAGGAAATTTCCTTGGTGAGGATTCAGACAGCAGTAAACACCTGACAGCAATTCTAACCTCTGCCCATTACATTGTTAAAGTGTTTTACTTGCTGTATGTGTCCCTATTGGAGAAGTTTCTCATAATGGCCACAATGACTGGAACAGGAAAAGAGGGGAGATATCCCCAGTGAGGACACAATGAACATCTGAGAGAGGTCCTAACATTTCCCTGCTCAATCACGTTTTTTGTTGGGCTTCCAAAGCCTAACTCCAGCGAATTCCTCCTCAACCTTTGGATGGCCACAAATGATATAACCCCGAACTCCATTTTCTGCATCTTAGAGATACTATTGAAAAAAAGTTGCTAGGTGATGGGGTAAGGGGAGATGGAAAAACTCCTAGCAATGTATTTATTTTTTTCACTAAACTTTTGCTTTAATACATATACGCTTTATGCTGGTCTTTTGACCAGGCCACTGATGACATAGGTCCTCTTCACCTCTAGTGGTAACGATGGACAGTCCTTACTCCTGGACAGAATTAGGCTTGTATAATGTAATGGAAGTGTTGTGAGACCAGGCTGGTGATGACACATCCCCAATGTATCTTTCCATAACATCCTAGGCTCATCGGAAGTTGGCTGTATTATGCTGGCCATTATTCAACCTCAAAAGTACCGACACTCGATTGAAGAGCGGCGAGTCAGCAGGGAACAGTGCTGAAGAAGGGTTATTTCAGATAACGCTGTATTTTTATTTTTAAGTGTGCATATTTTATTTTTTATTTACATTTTTTTTTTTTTTTTTTGCCAACTTATATCGGTCCAAGTTGGCTTCATGTAAGTATCCATATCGAATTTACGAAGGGCTGATGGAAATGGGGAAAATCACTATAGTAGTCTCAATCCTCTAGGTGCCTGCTCCATTGGCTTCCTCTCTACATCCTGATCACAGGAAGTCATTTGCTCAACATCGCCACTATTCTTGTATTTTTTTTCAGTAAATACAAGGTGTTCTCTAATTGGACGTGGCGGGTGACATCACAATCTCCAACTCTTCCAACCAGAGAAAGCCTTGTATTGAAAAAAACTACAAGGCTGTCTCTGAAAGGTGGCAAAGTCAAGCAAGCAGCCTCTTGTGTTGTGTATGCAGAGATAATGCTGCTGGAGCAGCACCTGAAAGATCACAACTTTCTTATGTAGCGTGGAGTACTACAGTGATTTTTATCATTCTTGGCTGCTTTCCAGATATCCAATATGGATACCTACATCGAACTAAGCTAGACCAATGTAAGTTTGCAAAAAAGAGTTCTGCCTTAAAGGAAACTCTGACAGAAATGTGGGGCTTGACCTTTTTCTTTTTTTTTTTTTTCTTTAGAACGGTTAAGAATGTTAGTTGCTAGTTGCCTGGCTGTCTCAGCCTCCCAACACTGTTTGAGTTGCTCACTGGAACAAGTAGGCAGGTTTTGAAGTCAGACTGAAGATTGAATTCCAGATTAGTGACTTGGAATGTATTGAAACTATTGGATTAGCATGACAGCCAGTCAATTAGCATTTACAAATGATACTTTGAATCTTTTTTTTTTCCCCCAATTTCAAAGTTACCAAAACAGAATGATGTGAACTTTTCTGTGTTAAAGTGATGATCCGCCTGCATGATTGATAGCATATCCTGGGTAAAGATGAATGGCCACAGATATCCATAGCTGATACAGTACACAGTGTACAGTTAGCGTCAAGCCTGCATATATATAATAATCTTTACTTGCACGTCAATTAAAATCTGTTGAAGTGTACCTGCCATGCATATACAATAGTCAGCCATCTTGTATACTGAATAATTCCCATTTCTTCACTAGTTAAATTGACATTATCAGTTTGTAGCAAATTGTCCTTTTCTCTTACGTCCTCCGACAGTCGCCGCCTCTTCATATTCGTCACATATGGGGTATTAGACTTTGCTCCGAAGGAGTAGCTAGGCAACAGAATATGTTAACAATAAAGCTTTAACATATCCCACCCTCAAGGGGTGGTCCCCTCAGTCAATACCCTCCTACTTCCTGCAACCATATCTCAGTTTTAATGTCTAGCTTGTCAGGAGTGGCTGGCTCTCTCTGTGCTGGGACTTTTTGTCCCAGACTCTTTCTTCTTTTTAATATTTTATTTGAGTTTTTTCTCTACCTTTACTTAGCTGTTGTTTTTGTCAGCATTAGTTAGTTCTTCGGACGAAGAGGATCATGCGGACTGGGTCTCGGGCTGATCCCCCTGATCGCAGGTCGTGGGTCAGTGGCTTCCCAGTCTGCCATCGAGCGTTCAGCCAGGTAACGCTCCTGGCACGGTGAACGACCCATCCCTGTTCGGTGCAGGGATGTTTGGTGAGGTGGCTACTCTCCCTGCCTCATGTGCAGCGGTTTGTTCGCCTGTGCGGGTTCCCCACGCCATATGAGGTAAGTGTGTCTATGTGGGGACCTGTCTGTCTGGGGGGGGTCTCAGTCTGGGACTGTGTAACCTGCCTTTAAATCACACTGCTTGTCTCCCTATCTCTCGGCTGCATGCTGTGGGCTGCAAGGGGGGGGGGGAGCTGTATGACACTGTGTGTGTCAGGCTGGGCAGTGTGGGAAGCTGTGTGCTGTGGGGCATGTTTTTAATGGCATGTTGGGGCATATACAGCGATCGCTGCGGCGATCTAACATGTATCCATATAATGGGATGAAATTGTGTGTGTTTTTATGCACTGTGGAGCGGCGGTTTCGGCGCCAAACGACGCCATTTTACCGGCGCCCGCTCCGGCCGCATGGTTTACATGCACGGCGGCCATTTTCTTGTAGCCTCCATAGGCTTACATAGAGCGCCCTGGCAGCATCACTTCCTTTTTCCTGGAACACCGGTCGAGGCAGCAGCGGGGTCTCCTCAGGTTTTATCCTTCTATTCCTGTTGTCCATTGCCTGTATTCAGTCTGTATATTCCCTGTGGGGGTCTCATTGTGCCTGAGTGTGTGCGGTGGGCTGCGCTAACCGCGCTTGCTGAAAGGGGGCAGTTAACCCTTGGTTGTCTGGCGTACAGGGGCAATGGATTCTCAGGAGGGCAAGTTTCCCACAGTATTGGTGGAAAGCCAGGGGACCGCTGTTTCCCCCCAGGGGGGGATTTAGCCACTATTGTGGCTGGCCTTGCTGCCCAGGTGCAAATGCTGGTGGCTGCTCAATCTACTAAACGGCCCAGAGTTGCTCTGTCCTCCGATTCTGAGGGTGAAGGTGATGGGGCTGTTCTGGCAGGGACCCCCCTATCGGGGTCCCGCTCCTCTCTTGATCTAGTGGGGTCTGAGGTAGAGGCTGAGGTTGAGGGGGTTGATAATTCTCCCCCTGGCTCGCCTGAAGAGCTTGCAATCATGGATGAGTTGATTGCTTCCATTAAGCAGACGCTACGTCTGCAGGACGAAGTGTGTCCCCCCGCTGCCTTGGCGGCTTATGGGACGCAGAGAAAACGCAGGACGCCGCAGGTTTTTCCCTGCAATGCTGATTTTCAGCGCGCTGTAAAGGATCAATGGCGCGATCTGCGCAAACCTTTTGCGGTACCGAGTAAATTCAAGCTGCGTTATCCTTTCTCCCCTGCCACTGATGAACGGTGGTGTGTGCCTCCACCAGTGGATCATGCAATTGCGGTTTTGAACAAAGCCACTGCGATTCCTGCAGAGGGATCCCCTGTTTTCCGTGATGCCACGGATAGGAGACTGGAGTCTCTTGCCCGTCATACTTATTCTGTTACGGGTTCTATGCTTAAGGCTCTATTTGCTTCTCTCATGGCGGCCCAGGCGATCGCAAGTTGGACGCAGATGCTTAGGCGCGTCCTAGTGGCCGATTCGGCCTCGGCGGCGACCCTGGACATGTTGGATCAGATCCACCAGGGTGTCATGTATCTGTGTGATGCGGACCTGGACCTGATTCCGTTGGCTGCACGTGTGCACAGCGTGGCGGTGTTGTCTCGCCGCCTGGTTTGGTTGAAATGTTGGTCGGTGGACCAATCTTCACGTAAAACCTTAGCCAATCTGCCTTATGATGGGTCTCGCCTTTTTGGGGAGTCCCTGGATGTGTTGATTAAGGGGATCACCGGGGGTAAGAGCACTCTCTTGCCCCATTTCCCCAAGGCTAAGGGGGCTTCTGGGAAGAAGCATGCGAATTTTCGGCCCCCTCAGGGGTCCTTTCGTGCCTTTCGGCCGCACTACAAGGGCAAACCGTTCAAAGGCCAGGGCTCTCAGAAGAAACCCTGGTCTGGGAAACAGAAGTCCGGCCAATCCGGACCTGCGGCCCATAACAGTTCGGCCTGAAGGGGCGCCCTCACCCAGTTTTGGGGTGGGGGGACGCTTGCTCGGTTTTCTTCAGCCCTGGTTGGCCCGTGTGCGGGACAGATGGGTTCTGGAAATCGTTCGATCTGGTTACAAGATCGAGTTTCTCTCTCGGCCAGAGAGCAGATTTTTTCCCTCAAATCTACAACTGTCTCCAGAGCGCCTGCGGGATCTGCACCTGGCGGTGCGGGACCTGAGGGCTCAGGGAGTGGTGGTTCCGGTGCCTCATCGGGACAGATTTCGGGGGTTTTATTCCAATCTGTTCACCGTGCCCAGAAAGGAGGGCAAGGTTCGTCCGATTCTGGACTTGAAAGCTCTGAACCGCTCTGTGCGGGTTCGCAAGTTCCGCATGGAATCCCTGCGCTCGGTGGTGGCTGCCCTGGTTCCGGGGGAATTCATGGCCTCCATCGATTTGAAGGATGCGTATCTTCACATCCCCATATTCGAGGGTCATCAGAGATACCTTCGATTTGCCATTGCGGAGGATCACTACCAGTTCGTGGCGTTGCCCTTTGGGCTCGCCTCGGCTCCGCGGGTCTTCACCAAGGTGCTTGCACCGGTTCTGGCATTATTGAGGGCCCAGGGCATTTCTGTCCTGGGGTATCTGGACGACATTCTGATTCGGTCTGCGACCAGTCAGGGTCTGGAGAAGGACCTGTCTGTCACGATGTAAACTCTGCAGGAGTTCGGTTGGACGATAAATGTTCCAAAGTCGACACTGAGTCCGTCGGTTCGTCTTCCCTATCTGGGAATGATACTGGACTCGGTGCAGGCGAAGGTCTTCCTGCCGGAAGACAAACTCAGGACTCTTCAGGAGGAAGTCAGGTCCCTCAGGGACGTTCCGAACTCGTCTCTGCGGACGTGTATGAGATGTCTGGGATTGATGGTCTCTGCTTTCGAGGCGATTCCTTTCGCGCAGTTTCACACGCGGGGTCTCCAGGCGGAGATCTTGTCCAAGTGGGACGGGCGACCTCAATCTCTGGATCTTCAGATCTCGTTGAGTCATCGCACCAGGGAAAACCTTCTGTGGTGGCTCCAGTCCCCGTTGGTGTCCGGGGGCAAGTCGTTTCGTCCGATCTCGTGGACGATAATCACCACGGATGCCAGCCTGTCGGGCTGGGCTGGTGTTGTGGGCGTTCTGTCCGCCCAGGGGACCTGGTCGGAGGGGGAGTCTTCCCTCCCGATCAACATTCTGGAATTGCGTGCGATAAGGCTCTGTCTTCATCGCTGGACGGACCGGCTGCAGGGCTGCCCGGTTCGGGTGCAGACGGACAATGCCACGGCGGTGGCCTACATCAACCACCAAGGGGGCACCAGGAGTGCCCGAGCGGCTCGAGAAGTGGCCGACATTCTGTCTTGGGCCGAGACTCATGTCCCGGCGATGACGGCGGTTCACATTCCGGGAGTGGAGAACTGGCAGGCGGACTATCTGAGTCGCCAGACCCTGGATCAGGGGGAATGGTCTCTCCATCCGGCTGTCTTCCAGATGTTGTGCGCGAAGTGGGGTCTTCCAGATGTGGACCTGTTCGCGTCTCGCCTCAACTACAAGGTGAAGAGGTTCGTGGCAAGGACGCGCGACCCTCGGGTAGACGCGTCGGACGCGTTAGTGGCCCCGTGGCATCAGTACAGGCTGATTCCACCGATTCAGTTGCTGTCCCGGTTCCTTCGCAGGTTACACTCAGAACGCAGCACGGTGATTCTTGTGGCACCGGACTGGCCTCGCCGGTCCTGGTACGCAGACCTCGTGAATCTGGCGGTCGACGCCCCCTGGCGTCTGCCTCTTCGGGACGATCTACTGTCTCAAGGACCGATTTACCATCCTGCTTTACAGTCGCTGGCTTTGACGGCCTGGCTGTTGAGACCGAGGTCCTGAAGGAGAAGGGTCTCTCTCCAGAGGTTGTTCATACCTTGATCAACGCGAGGAAGTCTTCCTCGGGAAAGGTTTATTACCGTACTTGGAAGGCCTATTTTGCCTGGTGTGAGTCCAGGGGGTTTTCACCCCGCACGTACTCGGTTTCCCGTGTGCTGTCTTTCCTTCAGACGGGTGTCGATCAGCGTTTGGCGCTGGCTACGATAAAGGGTCAGGTGTCTGCGCTGGCCGTTCTGTTTCAACGTCCCGTGGCTTCCAACTCCTTGGTTGGCACTTTTATTCAGGGTGTGCGGCATCTGGTTCCTCCTAGGAGGGATCCTTTGCCCCCTTGGGACTTGAATCTAGTCCTATCTGTGTTACAACGTGCTCCTTTTGAACAGATCAGGGAGATCTCGTTGTCTATGTTGTCCAAAAAGGTCGCCTTTTTGGTGGCGATCACTTCGGCTCGCAGAGTGTCGGAACTGGCGGCTTTGTCCTGCAAGTCTCCGTACCTGGTTGTTCATTTGGATAAGGTGGTCTTGCGACCTAATCCTTCTTTTCTGCCGAAACGAGTTTCGGAATTCCATCTTAACGAGGATATTGTTTTGCCTTCGTTGTGCACGAAGCCTAAACATCCAAAGGAGGTGAGATTGCATTCTCTGGATGTTGTTCGGGCGATTAGGGTTTACCTTAAATCGACTGAGTCTTTTCGAAAGACGGACTCCTTGTTTGTTCTTCCAGAGGGTCCTCGGAAGGGCATGGCGGCTTCCGCCTCTACCATTGCCAAATGGATCAGGCAGACCATTGAACAGGCCTATGCCTTGCAGGGGAAGGTTCCCCCTGTTCCTGTGAAGGCGCACTCTACTAGATCTCTGAGTACGTCTTGGGCCTGTCGTCATGGGGCTTCTGTAGCCCAGGTGTGTAAGGCGGCGACTTGGTCGACCGTACACACTTTCACAAAATTCTACAAAGTAGATGTTCAGGCATCGGCGGATGCTTCCTTTGGCCGCAAGGTTCTTAGTGCGGCTGTTCCCTAGGGTCCCTTGTTGGGGACTCCTGGCTGTTGGGATAAGTTTTGTATCCCCTGGTTTTTTGTCTTTTCCTGGGTTGTTGCTCCTGTTGAGCACTTATTTTTGCTGTTGCCCAGCTGGTTTCCTTCCTTTGGTAAGGTTCCTTTCTTTGATGTGGAGACTGCGTTGCCTTTCGGCGCGGATGCGTTTCCCACCCCTCATGTTTGCACTGCTTTGGGACGTCCCCATATGTGACGAATATGAAGAGGCGGCGACTGTCGGAGGACGTAAGAGAAAACGGAATTTTTGTAAAATCTTACCTGTAAAATTCCTTTCTCTGAGTCCTCCGACAGTCGCCGCCCCCGCCCCTCTTTTGGGGTTTGAATGTATACTCTACTGCTATTCCACTAAAACTGAGATATGGTTGCAGGAAGTAGGAGGGTATTGACTGAGGGGACCACCCCTTGAGGGTGGGATATGTTAAAGCTTTATTGTTAACATATTCTGTTGCCTAGCTACTCCTTCGGAGCAAAGTCTAATACCCCATATGTGACGAATATGAAGAGGCGGCGACTGTCGGAGGACTCAGAGAAAGGAATTTTACAGGTAAGATTTTACAAAAATTCCGTTTTTTGTTATCTCGTGTGTTTCTGGCTCATTTCAGCTTTAAACGGATAAAGGTTGTTCGCACATATGGATATGCAGTGAAAAAACAAACATTATGATAGGCATAGTTATTTTTTCATATATATATATATATATATATAAAAGTCTACGCTAGACACAAGCCTAGACACCTAGGTCAATAAGAGGCTGCTTAAAATAACCTGTGTAGTGTCTATATCAAAAATATCAAAATGTATTTATTGAAAAAAATCTCAATCTATCAATTCCCAGCACAAAATGCTCCTCCCCAAACCCTACATTAAAAAGACAACATTGTATAAATTCATTCCGATGGACGTCTGGATGTCACAATGACTTCTGCGATAGGCTATGGCACATGTATAATATGGTTAGTCTCACTTGCCTGGTTTACTGCAGATCCCACCAAAAATATTCACCCATGTATAAGCACAAAATAGTCTTAGGTATTACTACTGTGACATGCAATTAGTATGTGCCCCATAACGTAGATACTATAAAGATTGGCCAGTAATCATTAACTTGATCTATGTATCCTATTTGAAAACATTGAAACAGTCATCTAAGCCAGGACAGCCATCAATTAAATGTCTCCTTGTCAATGCATTTAAATTCCAAGCAATTGTCTCACAGTATAGTATTTCATGAAGGTAAGTAAATGGCTAGCAGATCTTTAAGCAAGTGGTTGTCAGCTGGAGAGAAAAAGCAGCAGCCAAGTCTACATAGGTGGAAATTGCTGATAAGCAGATATGGATGCAGTTTAAGCAAGTCAGTGCTTGAAGTTCTGCCAGCCGCTTTCTTACCTTCATGCATTACTGTATCGTGAGGCAACTGCTTGAAAATTGAATGCTTGAACATTGCACAAAAGAGGATTGTTTCCATTTTTTCAAATAGGACACATAAATTAAGGGTTACAACGAGGGCAGGGTCACCCAGTGACGTCACTGGATGACCCTGCCTCTGACAGCCTCTCGGAGACTCCCCATATTATGTCATAGGTGGTCAGGTCACCTAGTGATGTCCCGGTTGACTCCACACCTCATGGCGTAAAAGGGCAAGGTCTCTTAGCAGTGGGGAAAGAGCAGCGCTGTCATTCGGCAGCTGTGAAGCAGCGCAAGGGTTTTTATCGTGCGGGTCAGCAGCCGGTGTTCATCATAAATGACAATGGATTTATATTGGGGGGCCTTTTTTTTTTTTAATGAAGGACTTGTCAAAAACTGTCTTGCGTTTTTATTTACTTTTGACTTACCCCATACTCTTTCAAGGGGGGCAGGATCTGAGTACCTCCTTGTTAAAGGGGGCTTCCAGATTCTAATTAGCTTGTACCCCCACAACCACTGGGCTTGGGTTGTGGGAAAGAGGCCCTTGTCCTCATCAAGATGGGGTCAAGGTACTTTGCCAAGGTTTCTCTGGCAGCTTAAGGGCATGTGGCCTGGCTTTGTTGAGAGTGCTCGGTCAACCCTGTTTTTCTGGCCTGCTAGGCTGCATGCTCGGATAAGGCTCTGTGTTATAGACTGTCTTCCTTTTTTTTTTTTTTTGTTAATTCTGGCTCTTTTGTTTACATTATGCTGTATCAAAAACGTAACAAGTTGCGTTGCAGCTGCACTACAAAATCACTTTGAAAATCAAATCAAAATGTACACTAGTGTGAACCTAGCCTAAAACTTCTAGGAAGCTGTCAAACATCTGAAAGATGTAAAGAAACTATTTATTCAGCCCATAAGAGGTATATGAATTAGGTAGTGGTATGCTTGTTACATTTAATTAAACACTGTAAAGGAAGAAGCTAGTGGTAGGTGCCATGCTTTTCATGTATAAAACCACCCTAGTCCTGTGTGCTTCCCTGATTTTTATATGCTATAAAGGCCAGAGCTTGGAGGATAAAGTGCAGATGAATACGATCTGAAATGGTAAAATGTCATCCAGAGTCTCAGAACTACCTTTACAAAGGAGTTGTGGCACAAATAGGTAGGTTTTTTGTGTTTTTGTGCTTGATGAGCAAAGCAAAGGGTTCCCTATACCGCTGCCCCCACCTTTACTTAACCTTTCCTTCTCTCCCCTGCTGCTCCTGTTCCCTGAAGGGAGCAAGGTAAAGAAAAACCACCTGTGAGCTCAAATTTGCTTTGAGTGGAGCTTATACAGTGCTAAATACTATCCACACCCTACATGATAGCACTTATGCCTGGAGACTGGCTGCTTGGCACTAAGTTCTGCAATGTGAAAGTAAGGGAAAAAGGGAAGACATGCTTCCACAAGGATCGAAGGGAATGGGATGGGAAGGAAGAGGGCTATTTAAGTGCTTCTGTCATAATGCTAGTTTCTTGGTTTTTCCTTGATTTAGCATTTTGAGATGCTGACCAGGAGCTGGGAAAAGGAAAATCAGAGGGGACAAAAAAAAAACACCATTTCAGAAAAAAATAATTGATAAATAGCTTAGGAATGGAAATCGTTACCTTCCTTGCCCTTTTCCTTACAACATATTGTTTGCTACGAGTTGACAGGTGCACTAAATATAAACTAGTACTTTCTGTTCCTTTTCCACTGTTACTGTCATTGTGCCATAAGGATTATTTCATTGTTTTCTGCTCTTCGCATCACTACCACTACTGCTTGTTCATGTCTTTTTTCAGTAAATAAAATGCCCACTTCACCGCCAGAGCCACAGTATTCAATAAAGTCTACTTAAAACTTGCTGTATAAGTCTGCTGATTGATTAGACAGCTGAAGGCAATAATAAAACTGCTCTATCGATGCAGCCAGAAAAGGCTGAAGAGTAGCTGGCTATAGAAATTATTCTTAGAAAGGAGTACGCTGACATGAACAATATGAAATATGCAGAATAGAGGATTTGGTCTATATCCTAGATTTCGCTGGAAAGGTAAACCACTTGATAATTTCTAATGTCTTTCAGGGTCTTTATTGGGGGGGGGGGGATCTCTGCACTTGAGTTCCTAACTTGCCTACCTGCTGTGGTTTCTATGAGAGTGGTCCACTCTTCTTTATGGATATATAATTTTATATTTATGAAGCATGCTGTATGAGGAGCTGGAACTTAAAAGCTTGGCAGGAATATCCAAAACTCTTTGTTGGCTAGGAAGAGGAGCAGAAATTTTGGCAGGAAGATATTTGTGGTGGAGTTTTAGAGACATAAGAAGCCTGGGATGGACTCGTACAGCAAGCTCCACTGTGACTAAAATCTCAATTTGTTGGGCTGGCCCTTTAACAGTAGAGTGGAAACGTGATTCAGAACTTTTGAAGCATTTGGTGCATAGAGATCTTGCACTTAGTCCCTGAAGAAAAGCATGTACAAATTCCCTGTGTCAGATCTGCAGAAGTCTTGTAGCCGACCTGGTCAGAGTGCGGCATCTCCTATATTCACCGCCTTTGGATTCCCCTTGCACATTAGCAGACACAGGGAGGTGAAAACCGTGCAACCTCCCAGGGCTTTATACATGCCATTGCAAAATCTAAAACTCCTGTCACTTTCAGTGAACAGTACTGTGCAGTGTTTGCGACATGGTGGAGTAGCCTTTTCGGGTTTAAAACTGGAGGTGAGGAGGGGACATACTGTCTGTAGTAAATATCTAATATTGTAGCAGACATCTAATATTGGTTACTGGAAGATGATTATTTTTCTCTTCCCGTTAAGACATTCACAGCTATGTTTATAAGTGGAAGACCAGTGTTTCCTTAAAGCCTAAATTGTACCAATAGCTTCAGAATGAAGAAAAATGGCAAGGTATGAGCTTCTTACTTTGTCTTTAGGCAAACTCATTGATGAAAAATGTATGAAAAGCTTTCAGATAATGACACCGTGGAAGATGATAAACTAAATGAACTATTTTAAACAATGGGGGGAATAAAAAAAATTGGAAATATTTGCACAATTTTTATGTTCCAAATGAATAATCATTTAATACAAGTTACCGTATATGTGGTTTTGCACCAGCAGCACCAAATCACAGTAAATGGGCTGTTGCCTGCACCAAATTAAAGTAGCACTAGCGTCAATGCTCTAGTTTTAAGAACTGTTCTAAAATGTATACCTTTACCAGAGTGGCGTAAATACTGTAGTAAGGAACAGTGGACAGCAACAATCAGCAATGCAGCAAGCTGAAGAGAGGGAGAGGTGTGTGGATGGCCAGCAAGATACAGTAATGTAGTGAGAAGAAAATTTAGGCTGATCTGAGCAGTATATCGCCTCAAATTTGCGCTTAAATTTTGGTGCATGCCAGTGTAATTGCTCTCAAAAATGCCGAACCACCACCAGGATAAGGATAAGTTCACTTTTGAAAACTGTTACATGTTCCAGCATCTGCATCTTCTCCCCCTGATCCCAAGCCTCCTCCATGATAGTGGGCGGGGGATCCTTCCCCCCCCACACTCGCTATCACAATTTGAAGAAAGCACAGCAGTGCAGGGCTCTGCCCATGTGGCCATGTCATTCATTCCCTTTTTCATGTGAGTGAATAGACTGCAAGTACTGTCATCCATTGCAGCTGACGGCTTGTAGTTCTCAATAAAATAAGAGGGTGCTGATGAGGGTCCGCGTAGTTAATTGATCTTCCTGCTCTCTAGTAACTGACTGCCTGTATAGGAGGTTTTGGCAGACATGAGTTTGCAGGAGCCGAACATTGCACCCATGATCTACATATTGGGGATGCAATGCTCTTCAGGCTCTTTAGAGAAAACAATAATAAATGCGCATTTTTTTTACCTGCAAAAGTGAATTTGGCCTTTAACAAATTGGCATGTGCTAATTTTATTTACCGCAGGAATCCAAAAAATAACCAGGCATAAAATTGGCATATTTTTCAGCGTGTGCCAGTCTTTAATAATCCCAAAGTGAGCCAAAGTTGTTGTCAATACAATTCCATTCCAGTTCCACTGTGCAAAAAATAAAAATTGCATTTTCCAGTTCTTTTTACCAATCTAAGTCATCAGAAACCATCTGATGATTCAGAGTCTCCTGTTAGTCTCTCCAAATGTGCAATAAAGAAGTAGGGATCCTAGGGGTCTACACTATGGAGGGATGCACATTTTTAAACTATTGCAGTTTTAATATTGCTATTACAGATTAGGAGCCAGGACACACTGATGGTCATTCAGAACCAATGCATTACTCTAGGGTGGATATTTTAAAGCAGAGCTAAAGGCACAAATAATTACCTATAGTCCAACAACTGCGAAGTCCCTTGATTGCATTTTCTCCCTGGGTTCTTCTTGGTGACCATCTTTAGCCATTTTAATTGGCTGGTGTGGGATGATGTTACCCCAATGCATGCGCAGGAGTGTAGTGTGCCAGAATGTAAATGGATCTGTGCATGTGCAGCTTATTATAACATTCTGCAAAGAATTGTGAATAGGCAGGTAGGTATGCTTTATTGCAGAAATGACATTACACATCTCTTCTGCAATAAAAAAAAAAAAAACTGCCTGTTCAGAATTGATTTTTTGCTGTTAGTTCTGCTTAAAATTGATACTAAGCACACACTGTTTAATTTACTTTATCCCTTCTATTTTGTATATGGATGATGGCACTGTAATTATTTTGATAAAAAAAAAAACAAATCTAAGTATCTAATATCAAACTGTTTAAAATTGTCATACAGATATATGCAGATACATCTCAAAAAATTTGAATATCATCAAAAAGTTAATTTATTTCTGTATTTCAATTCAGAAAGTATTTTATTATGGCTTGTAGCTAGTTAAAAACCAACATTTTGTATCTCAGAAAATTTGAATATTGCATAAGGCCAATAAAAAAAATTTTTTTATACAGAAATGTTGGCTTTCTGAAAAGTATGTCCATATACTTTATAATATGCACCAGAGGCGCAACTAGAACATTCAGGGCCCGGTGCAAGAAACAATGAAGGGACCCCTGGCCAGTGCCCTTCCCTTCAAGCCTGGGGGTCTTCCCACTGATCCTGGGGCCCTTTACTCTCATTGCGGGGCCCTTTATTACGGTCCCGCAGCAGGACTCTTTTACAAGTTCTGCAGTGGGCCCCCTTCCTGCCATCTTAGGGCCTCCCCACGGTGGTGGAATGCCAGGGTCCGGTTGCAAGTGTGACCTTTGCTATCCTGGAAGTTCACCCACTGGTGTCAGTAGTTTTTATTTTTTGGTATTTTCATTTTATTATTTTTATCATTTTATTTTATTTTTTTTACAATGTCACTGACTATGACTCTGTCCATTCAGAAAAGGATGGAGCTGGTAACTTACATATTTACTGACCCCTGCCTGGTTCTCTATTGTGACACATCCCCTGCAGCAGCCGCAGGAGAGGGAAGGGAGCAAAGTGGGGGGCGGGGAGCCATGGGGAGCACACAAGGGCTCAGAGACAGCAGAACACAAGTGAACTGGATAGGAGGAGTGGTGGGGGCAGCATACAGAGAAATCAATCTCCTCCATTTTCCTCCTGCAGCTACAGGAGGAAAAAGGAGGACAGTGATTTCTCGTCATGCTGCCCCCGCCGCCCCTCCTATCCAAGTGTACAGGGGAGCCGCACAGGCCCCCTGGAGCATGGGGCCCAGTTGCAATTGCAGCCCCTGCAACCCTTGTAGTTACGCCCCTGATATGAACTCAATGCTTGGTCAGGGCTCCTTTTGCATGAATTACTGCATCGATGCGGCGTGGCATGGAGGCAATCACCCTTCGGCACTGCTGAGGTGTTATGGAGGCCCAGGTTGCTTTGATAGTGGCCTTCAGCTCATCTGAATTGTTGGGTCGGTTGTCTCTCATCTTCCTCTTGACAATAACCCACAGAGTTCTATAGGGTTTAGGTCAGGCAAGTTTGCTGGCCAATCAAGCATAGTGATACCATGATCATTAAACCAGGTATTAGTACTTTTGGCAGTGTGGGCAGGTGCAAAGTCCTACTGGAAGATGAAATCCGCATCTCCATAAAGCTGGTCATCAGAGGGAAGCATGAAGTGCTCTAGAATTTCCTGGTAGAGGGCTGTGCTGATTTTGGACATGATAAACCACAGTGGACCAACACCAGCAGATGACATGGCTCCCTAAATCATCAATGACTGTGAAAAATTCACACTGGACCTCATGCAACTTGGTTTCTGTGCCTCTCCACTCTTCCTCCAGACTCTGGGACCTTGATTTCCAAATGAAATGCAGAATTTACTTTCATCCGAAAATAGGACTTTGGACCACTAAGCAACAGGCCAGACCTTTTTCTACTTAGCCCAGGTAAGATGCTTCTGATGTGTTGTCTGCTTCAGGATTGGCTTGATACAAGGAATGCGACAGTTGGATACGTCTGTGTGTGGTGGCTCTTTAAGCACTGACACCGGCCATAGTCCACGTTTTGTGACTCTCCCCCAAATTCTTGAGTGGCCTTTGCTTCACATTACTCTCAAGGCTGCGGTTATCCCTTTTGCTTTTGCACCTTTTCCTTCCACTCAAATTTCCATTCATATGCTTGGATACAGCACTCTGTAAACATCCATCTTCTTTAGCAATGGCCTTTTGTGACTTACCCTCCTTGTCAATGACTATCTTCTGGACAACTGTTGAGACAGCAGTCTTCCCCAAGATTGTGTAACCTAGGGAATCTGACTGAGACCATTTAAAGGCTCAGGAAACCTTTACAGGTGTTTTTGCGTTAATTAGCTGATTACAGTGTGTCACCATGAGTCTACAATCTAGAATTTTTTCACAATATTCAAATTTTCTGAGATACTGAATTTTGAGTTTTCACTAGCTGTAAGCCATAATCTTTAAAATCAAAAAAGAAAGAAATGATTGAAATATATCACTTTGTGTGTAATGAATCTATAAAATACGAGTATAATTTTTTGAATTACCAAAATAAATGAACTTTTTGATGATGATCAAAATTTTTGAGATGCACCTGTGTTTGAAATCCTGTGTTACGCCCCTCCAGCCAGTGCCTGAGTACGAGGGAGGTGAAGCCTCAATGTACATGTAATTTTCCTCCCTCGTTGTGTTTAGCTGCTTAGTGGGCATGGAGGAGGGAGGGAGTGGGCTGTCATTTATCACTTTTTTTTACACCCACATGAGTGACTCTATAGTCAAGTGGCTGCTAAGATAGGGAGGAAATGCTCCGCATAGACTCTCGCTGAAAACTGAGCATGTGCAGAGCTACCACCACAGCTGCAAAATCCGTAGCTGAATTGGGGACATGAACAGAAGGTGAAGAGAGAACAGCAGGATCAACCAGGTGTGGACAACA
Source organism: Pelophylax lessonae (assembly GCF_965119305.1). Classification (NCBI taxonomy): domain Eukaryota; kingdom Metazoa; phylum Chordata; class Amphibia; order Anura; family Ranidae; genus Pelophylax; species Pelophylax lessonae. The sequence goes on along the minus strand of NC_138773.1, from coordinate 254,770,385 downwards.
TGTAAACACCATTTGATAGTTTTTATGATGTGGGTTTATTAACACTTTAAGCACTTAGGGGGCTATGATGTATTATCCATTAGACAGCAGTATGCCATACCTGTATAAAAGCCCTTTGTCATTTAGCAGGTTGTTATGATACAAACGTATTACTCTTTAAACTAGAATATTTTATTGTTTTCACTCTCTATTTGTTTCTTCTGCAGAACATTTTACCTGCATCGTGAAGGTGTTCTATTCATTACTGTACACTCAAGCACTGATTGCGTTCACCATTAGGCTTCGCCCTGAGGAACGTGCAACATGGAAGGAATGCGGAGCACACAAAAAAGTTGGTATTTTGAAAATGTACTTTTAAATATGTGAAAAAAAATAAAAAAAAACACTGAAAAGGGTTAGTCAAGAGCATGATGTCCCCCATTCTTGCTGCTGCTGGAAGATTAAACTTGAATGCGCCAGTGCTAGATATTGAAAGTTTCTTAAATAACTGTTACGGCAGGGAAATCAATGCTTTCTATTTTTGTGAGGGCTATTGTGAGATAGGCTGTTAGGGAAGAAGCTATTAAAAATAAGAATGATTTTTTTTTCATGCATCAGCCCTTATAAAAAGTGTCAGCTGTAAACATGCAGTGGTGGCAGAGTTTATTGTATTACAGGATGTTTCAAAAAAGCAGACAGCGTAAGAAAATACTTAAAGCAGACCGAGCATCAAATTGTTCATGCTAAAGAAAATTTGCCATTTTTCCCATTCAGGACCCCACACAGACAAATACTTACTGATGCATGCCTTCTTGGTCTTTTTGAACCTCATTTAAATGCCCAGAACTTATTGTTACGGGGAGCATGAGACCTTATTCCCAAGATGCAGTGCTCAGGCGTGTGCAGCCAGTTAACTGGACCTAAACAAGATGATGTGGGGGAGAAGAGATGGTCATTACCTTGTGTAAGCTCCGACACAGGCCAACATGGAGCTTATGCTTGGATTAGACCCAGGACTCCAACAGATGGACTAAATGTGGGAGAATGGGGAGAAGGTAAATACCAGTGGGAGGGTGGTCTGTTAAGAAAACCTGAATGGACAAATTGGATCTGAGATTAAAGCGCCACACCAGAATTATTTGTCCATATTTATTCCAGTGTGAATTAGGTTAAAAGATGGAACCTGAATGGGCAAAGTGACAGATGATCTTTAAGTGCATACATGCTAAGTAGTGTGTAAGTGTAAAATCTATACTGTAGGTATGTATTATCTCTTAGAGATCACGGGTCTCCCCCTGACAATATCTTTATCTCCTTTTCTCTCCTAAGGCAGGGTACACACAAAAATATACCACAAACAGTTGGTTCAGAAGGAACCATTCCACTAACGGCCCTTGTGTACAGCTCCCCTGTCCAAATGAGCATGCTGGTAAACCAGCACCTGATTAATGCTCACAGCCAATGGCTGTGAGCACTGATCAATGTGTTCTGGCAGAACACAATAGGTCAGGGGGGGGGGGGGATTGCTGCTCTTGCAATGCTTGTGTTAGCACTGCGATCTGTACATTTTTGTTTTTTGTTCAGCCCACTGGGTTGAATGAAAAAATCTTAATGTGTACCCAGCTTAAAGGAAATGAGGCTTCTTTTTTAATTTAGCTATTATTCAGGCAGGACTCTTATTACTACTATTTTTCTGTACTGAGATGATGCCCAGATCTCTTAGCTTAGTGTAATATTCCTGCAGTGCACTGATATTAGCCAATTCTAGGCAAAATCATGTATCTGGAGCACATGGACTGCTTTTTACTGATAAAATATAAAGATTATACTGATGTTATATATTGGGACATCTTCATATTCATGCAGACTTGTAATGTTACTGAAAGGTACAATATAATGTGTGCAAATGAACAAAGCTTCAAGCAGTGTTCAATCCAAAAGCAAGCATTAATTATATTGCAGTTTACCAATACTTAGATGGGATTGTTGTATAAGTTTTCTTTTTCAGGCTTTCCCACTACCATTTACCCGAATGGCTGCGCCCCTAATACGCCGCAATGGATGCAGAACAATAGTGTGGGCTTTAGGGGTTAAAGCAGGCAGTGAGGAGGTGATACATTGCCTCCTCGCCATCTGTCAAATTCCCTCTGAAGAGCGAGCTGAATGTGTATCGCTCTATAGAGAGCACGGTTAATGTAAACTAGCCCTTGAGACTTCCATACATCTTTTGTGTTTATTCACCTAGGTTGTATTTACTTCATTTATACTAAAAGTTCAATTGAACTTTAAGCCACGAATGTAAAGGCTGCTCTTTAGATTTTATGATTTACATGGTTATATATTCCTAGATTAGGGTTTTGGTCTAGATGGTATATACAGTTGCAACTCAAAAAGTTAATTATTTCACTAATTTAATTCAAAAAGTGAAACTCCTATATTATATAGATTCATTACACACAGTGTGATATATTTAAAGCATTTCTTTCTTTATATTTTGATAATGCCTTACAGCTAGTGAAAACCCAAAATTCAGTATTTCAGGAAATTAGAATATTGTGAAAAAATTTAATATTGTAGACTCATGGTGTCACACTCTAATCCGCTAATTAACTCAAAACACCTGTAAAAGTTTCCTGAGCCTTTACATGGTCTCTCAGTCTGGTTCAGTATATCACAGTCATTAGGAGGACTGCTGACTTGACAGCTGTCCAGAAGACAGTCATTGACACCCTCCACGAGGAGGGTAAGTCACAAAAGGTCATTGCTAAAGAGGCTAGCTGTTCAGAGTGCTGTATCTAAGAATTTTATTGGAAAGTTTAGTGGAAGGAAAAAGAGTGGTAGAAAAAGGTGGACAAGCAACAGGGATAACCGCAGCCTTGAGAGGATTGTGAGGCAAAGGCCATTCAATAATTTTGGGGAGATTCACAAGGAGTGGACTACAGGTGGTGTCAGTGCTTAAAGAGCAACCACACACAGACATATCCTGGACTGGACTATTGCTCAGTGGTCCAAAGTCCTTTTTTCAGATAATAGTATATTTTGCATTTCATTTGGAAATCAAGGTCCACAAGTCAGTGATGATTTGGGGAGCCATGTCATCTGCTGGTGTTGGTCAACTGTGTTTTATCAAATACTAATTCAGCACAGCCCTCTACCAGGAAATTCTAGAGTACTTCATGCTTCTCTCTGCTGACCAGCTTTATGAAGATGCTGATTTCATTTTCCAGCAGGACTTGGCACCTGCCCACACTGCCAAAAGTACCAATACCTGGTTTAATGATCATGGTATCACTGTGTTTGATTGTCCAGCAAACCCTATAGAGAATCTGTGCGGTATTGTCGAGAGGAAGGTGAGAGACGACAGACCCAACAATGCAGATGAGCTGAAGGCCGCTATCAAAGCAACCTGGGCTTCCATAACACCTCAGCAGTGCCACAGCCTGATGGCCTTCATTCCATCCCGAAGTCATGCAGTAATTCATGCAAAAGGAGCCCCGGCCAAGTATTGAGTGCATACTATACTGTACATGGACATACTTTTCAGTAAACCAACATTTGTCTATCGTTCATTGACGGACACAGTCCTCTGATCCATATCAGTAGGGTTATACTGCTCCCTACAGGAGTAAGACACTAGGCAGAAAAAAAGTTCCCGGAGGGTACACCTCCTCTTTTCCTGCATAGGATGTCAGTTTTAATCTGCCTAGTCAGGAGTAAGGACCTAGTTCCTTGCTGGGATCTTTGGTCCTGGCATAAAAAGTATTTTCTCTTACGTCCTCCGACAGTCGCCGCCCACTCACAAGTCTTCACCAATGGGTATTGACCTTTGCTCCGTAGGAGTAGCCAGGCAACAAGAATTGTTAATACAAAGTTTTTAACATAGACACACCCCTAGGGGCTGTCCCCTCAGTCAATACCTCCCTGCACCAGCATTCCCAACCCAATTTGACTTTGCCTAGCTTAGGAGTAGCTGGCTATCCTGTGCTGGGGCTCAGTCTCAGCCTTCTACCCTTTCTTTGATTTTATTTAAAGTATTTTTCTCTTTTCCTTGCTAGCTGTTATTTTGTCAGCCTTAGTTTAGGGATCTTCTGATGAAGAATCATCATGCGGAGCTGGGTCTCGGACTGGCCGCCCTGCATCCCAGGGCTGAGAGCCAGAGGGATCCCCAGGCTGCCATCGAGCGTTCAGCTTAGGTTTTACCCTGGCACATTGAACGACCCATCCCTGTTCGCTGCAGGGATGCTGCCTGTGAGGTGGCTACCTCACTGGACGCCATGACTGCGGTCCACAAGCGTCCTGGCTGCGGCACTCCCTGTCTGCCCTGATAGCGGTTTGTCGCTGGAGACGGCTCCCCACTCCATCTGGTACGGTAAGCACCTTCTGTGTGGGGACCTTTCTGTATGGGTGTCAGTCTGTGGCTGTGTATTACCCTCCATGTCTGTGAAACTGCGGGCTCCCTGTCAGATCCCTGTGTGGCTGCATGCCTGTGGGCTGCGAGGGGGGCCATCCAGCTCTGCTGTTTTATTATGCTCTGGGTGCAGTTTGTGTGCAGACGTGTGTGTGCGGCGATCGCTGCGGCGATCCGCCATTTTATTTGACTGTATACTGTGACCGGCCCTGTCTCTATGCAGCGCCGTGTTTTGGCGCCATTCGCCGCCATTTTGGCGGGCGATACTACTCATGCACATGGCGGCGCCATTTTATTGTAGCCTTTTTCCCTCTGCCGAGCGCCCATTTTGCTGGAGCCTTCCATAGGCTATATCAATCAGTCAGCATTGCATCACTTCCTCTTTCCCCGGGAACAGCGGTCGGTGGCAGCAGTCTGGTGTGCTCTCTCCAGGTTTTTACCTTTCTGTCCTGTCATTCCTTGTTCAGTGTTGTCTATCCCTGCGGGGTCAGTGCATACAGCAGTGTGCGGTGGGCCGCGCTCGCCGTGGTTTTAAAGGGCCAGTACCTTTTATTGCTTTTCTGTACTGGGGCATGGATTCTCAGGATAGCAAGTTTCCCCCCGCCCTGGTGGGGGATCAGGGGGCTGCTGCACCCTCTGAGGGGGCCGATCTGATCACTGTAGTGGCTTCCTTGGTGTCTCAGGTGCAGATGCTGCTGGCTGAACGATCCGCAAAAAGGGCCAGGTTATCCATTTCCTCTGATTCAGAGGGCGATGTGGCTGCTGTGGCTGGCGTACCCTTCTCAGGGTCCCGCTCATCTTTGGACCTTGTGGGGTCTGAGGGAGAGCCTGAGGTGGAGGGGGTTGATGTTTCTCCCCCTGGCTCGCCTGAAGAGCTTGCACTCATGAATGAGCTGATTGCTTCCATAAAGGACACCTTGCACCTGGCCGATGAGCCTACTCCTCCTGCTAGGATGTCTGCTTTCGGAACACAGAGGGCTCGCAAATCAGCGCAGGTTTTTCCCTGCCCTGCTGAATTTCACCATACGGTTAATGAACAGTGGCGCAATTTAAAGAAGCCTTTTACTGTGCCAAATAAGTTTAAATTACTTTATCCGTTTGCGCCTGCCACCGACGAGCGTTGGTGTGTGGCGCCTCCGGTGGATCACGCGGTAGCCGTTTTGAACAAAGCTACTGCGGTGCCCTCCGAGGATACCCCGGTTTTCCGGGACCCTACGGACAGGAGAATAGAGTCTCCTGCCCGTCATGCTTATATGGTGGCTGGTTCTATGCTGAAGCCTTTTTGCTTCCATTATGGCGGCACAGGCTGTTGCTGATTGGACCAAGATGCTCAGGCGCACCTTGGTGGCTGATTCGGCTCCGCCTACCACGTTGGCTATGGTGGACCAGATCCATCAGGGTGTCATGTACTTGTGTGATGCGGACTTGAATTTAGCTCCCTTGGCTGCACGCCTGTCCAGCGTGACGGTACTGAACCGTCGTCTGATTTGGCTGAAGAATTGGTCGGTCGACCAATCCTCTCGCAAGACGCTGGCGGATTTTCCCTACGCGGGGTCTCGCCTTTTTGGCGAGGCTTTGGATACCCTGATAAAAGGGGTTACGGGGGGCAAGAGTACTCTCCTGCCCCAGTCTTTCAAGCATAAGTCTTTCCATGGAAAGCGGAATTCCTCGTCTATACCTTCTCAGGGGTCCTTTCGTGCCTTTCGGTCGCAGTCCAAGGGCAAGCCCTTCAAAGGCCAAGGCTCCCAGAAGAAGCCGTGGGCAGGGAAGCAGAAGTCCGGCCAGTCCGGTTCGACTTCCCATACCACTTCCGCCTGAAGGGGCGCCCTCGCCCGTTTCTGGGGTGGGGGGACGTCTGCGCGGTTTCCTACAACCTTGGCTGGCCCGCGTTCGGGACAGGTGGGTTCAGGAAATCGTTCGATCTGGTTACAAGATCGAATTTCTCTCTCGGCCGGCGGGCAGATTTTTTCCCTCAAATCTTCAGCTGTCTCCGGAGCGCTTGCAGGATTTGCACCTGGCGGTGCGGGCCCAGGGGGTGGTGGTCCCGTTGCCTCATCGGGACAGGTTTCGGGGGTTTTACTCCAATCTGTTCACTGTGCCCGGAAAGGAGGGCAAAGTGCGTCCGATTCTGGACTTGAAAGCTCTGAACCGCTTTGTGCGGGTTCGCAAGTTTCGCATGGAATCCCTGCGCTCAGTGGTGGCTGCCCTGAGTCCGGGGGAATTCATGGCCTCCATCGATCTGAAGGATGCGTACCTACACATCCCCATTTTCGAGGGTCACCAGAGGTACCTTCGATTCGCCATTGCGGAGGATCATTACCAATTCGTGGCGTTACCTTTCGGTCTCGCTTCGGCTCCGCGGGTTTTTACCAAAGTGCTGGCGCCGGTTCTGGCCCTGTTGCGAGCACAGGGCATTGCTGTCTTGGGGTATCTGGACGATATCCTGATACAGTCAAACGCCAGTCAGAGCCTGGTGACCGAACTGTCCACCACGATGCGGACTCTGCAGGAGTTCGGTTGGACCATAAACATTCCGAAGTCGACTCTGTGTCCTTCGGTTCGCCTTCCCTACCTGGGAATGATTCTGGACTCTGTCCAAGCGAAGGTCTTCCTGCCGGAGGACAAGCTTCGAACTCTTCAGGACGAGGTCAGGTCCCTCAGGGACAACCGGCACTCATCTCTCTGGACATGCATGAGATGTCTAGGTCTAATGGTCTCGTCTTTCGAGGCGATCCCTTTTGCCCAGTTTCACACGCGGGGTCTCCAGGCGGAGATTCTGACCGAGTGGGACGGGCGACCGCAATCCCTGGATCTGCGGATCTCGTTGAGCCAAGACACCAGAAGGGATCTTCTGTGGTGGCTCCAGTCCCCGGCGGTGTCGGGGGGCAAGTCTTTTCGTCCATTGTCGTGGAGGGTGCTCACCACGGATGCCAGCCTGTCGGGCTGGGGTGGTGTTCTGGGCGTTCTGTCCGCCCAGGGAACTTGGTCGGAGGAGTCCTCCCTCCCGATCAACATTCTGGAATTGAGAGCGATAAAGCTTTGCCTTCTGAGATGGACGGACCGGTTTCAGGGCCGTCCAGTTCGGGTTCAGACGGACAATGCCACCGCGGTGGCCTACATCAACCACCAAGGGGGCACCAGGAGTGCCCGAGCGGCTCGGGAAGTAGCCGACATTCTGTCTTGGGCCGAGACACATGTCCCGGCGATAACGGCAGTTCACATTCCGGGGGTGGAGAACTGGCAGGCGGATTATCTGAGTCGCCAGACCCTGGACCAGGGAGAATGGTCCCTTCACCCGGATGTCTTCCAGATGTTGTGCGCGAAGTGGGGTTCCCCAGATGTGGACCTGTTCGCGTCTCGTCTGACCAACAAGGTGGAAAGGTTCGTGGCAAGGACGCGCGATCCTCGGGCAGACGCCTCAGAGGCGTTAGTGGCGCCCTGGCATCAGTATCGTCTGCTGTATGCCTTTCCACCGATTCAGCTGCTGTCCAGGCTTCTTCGCAGGTTAGCCTCGGAACCGCACACGGTGATTCTGGTAGCGCCGGACTGGCCTCGCCGATCCTGGTACGCAGACCTCGTAAATCTGGCGGTCGACGCTCCGTGGCATCTGCCACTTCGAGAAGATCTCCTGTCTCAAGGGCCAATATTCCATCCTGCTTTACAGTAGCTGGCTTTAGCGGCCTGGCTGTTGAAAGCCAGGTCCTGAAGGACAGGGGTCTCTCCCCTGAGGTCATTCCCACTTTGATCAAGGCTAGGAAAGCCTCTTTGGGGAAGATTTACTACCGTACTTGGAAAGCATATTTTGCCTGGTGTGAGTCCAGGGGGTATTCCCCTCGCTCATACTCGGTGTCGAGAGTGTTGGCTTTCCTTTAAACGGGCGTGGACCAGCGTTTGGCGTTGGCCACGATTAAGGGTCAGATTTCTGCGCTGGCCGTTCTCTTTCAACGCCCTGTGGCGTCTAATTCCTTGGTTAGCATCTTTGTTCAGGGGGTGCGACATTTGGCCCCTCCTAGGAGGGACCCTTTACCTCCATGGGACTTGAACTTGGTTCTGTCCGTGTTGCAACAGGCTCCTTTTGAAAGGATCAGGGAGATCTCGTTGTCTCTATTGTCCAAGAAGGTTGCCTTTTTGGTGGCGTTCACTTCGGCTCGCAGGGTGTCGGAGCTGGCAGCTTTGTCCTGCAATTCTCCCTACCTGGTGGTCCACAAGGATAAGGTGGTCCTGCGGCCTAACCCATCTTTTCTTCCGAAAAGGATATCGGAATTTCACCTGAATGAAGACATTGTCTTGCCTTCGCTCTGCGCGAAGCCTAAGCATCCGAAGTAGGTTGCCTTACATTCCTTGGATGTTATCCGGGCGATCAGGGTTTACCTGTCGTCCACTAAATCTTTTCGCAAGTCGGATTCCCTCTTTGTCCTTCCTGAGGGACCTCGGAAGGGCATGGCGGCGTCGGCTGCGACCATCGCCAAATGGATCAGACAGATCATTGAACAAGCCTATGCCTTGAAGGGGAAGGTTCCTCCCTTCCCTGTGAAGGCGCACTCTACCAGGTCTTTGAGTGCGTCTTGGGCTTTCCGGCATCAGGCTTCTGTGGCCCAGGTGTGTAAGGCGGCGACTTGTTCGTCCGTTCACACCTTCTCAAAATTCTATAAGGTGGATGTTCAGGCATCGGCTGATGCCTCCTTTGGCCGTAAAGTTCTCAGTGCGGCAGTTTCCTAGGGACCCTTGTTTTCATGGGCCCTTGGTTGTTGGGGTGTTTTACCCTTGGGTTACTTGTTTTCCTGGGTTGTTGCTCCTGTTGAGCACGTTTTTTTCCTGTTGCCCAGTTGGTTCTCTTACCGTGGTAAGGTTCCTTTCTCTGATGTGGGTACTGCGTTGCCTTTCTATGGTTGCGTCTCCCGCCCCTCATGTCTACACTGCTTTGGGACATCCCATTGGTGAAAACTTGTGAGTGGGCGGCGACTGTCGGAGGACGTAAGAGAAAACGGAATTTTTGTAAAATCTTACCGTAAAATTCCTTTCTCTGAGTCCTCCGACAGTCGCCGCCCCCCGCCCCTCTTTTGGGGTTTTTGTGTACTCTTACTGCTATGCTACCAAACTGAGTTGGGAATGCTGGTGCAGGGAGGTATTGACTGAGGGGACAGCCCCTAGGGGTGTGTCTATGTTAAAAGCTTTGTATTAACAATGTTGCCTAGCTACTCCTACGGAGCAAAGGTCAATACCCATTGGTGAAGACTTGTGAGTGGGCGGCGACTGTCGGAGGACTCAGAGAAAGGAATTTTACGGTAAGATTTTACAAAAATTCAGTTTTTTTATGTAGATGGTTTTTGATTAGCTAGCTTTTTCTCCGGATTTTTTTCCTGTGAGATCTTCAAGCAACTATGCTGGATCTGGGTGACAGGCTGTATAATTTAGATCCAGTGGTCACCCCAGCTGGCCAGAGAGCACATGCAGACCTTAGCTCCGCCCTGGGTCGGCCGCAAAATAGTCCCACTGGACGGGAACCGGCCCTGCGAGTTAAACATCTCGCAAGGTCGCACACGACAGGGTCTGGGCCTATTTATCGCAGCATTCCTATTTGGCTGACAGCCCCCCCACTTCAGCGGAGAGAGATCCTGTCAGGAGATGGCGCCCGCCTATGTTCTCGGTACAGTTAGAAAAAGGCCCCCCCCCCCTCTTCCCTGGCTGATTTTGGGGTGGACGCGGGCCCCTCCCTGGGATGGTCGGACCCTCCCACTCCTGGATTTCCCTTTGTCTTGTTGTGCAACCCTCCCCTCCTCCCCGTTCCCATGTGAGGGACTGTTTGGGCCTACCTGGGGCTGGGACCTCATGTGCAAGCCCAGGGTGGAGGGAGGGGCTCCACCCCCGGAAAATGGGACATCTTATGTCTCTGATTCTGAGTCTGACTCAGTCGCCGCATACATGGGCCTCCCTGCCCAGTCTGTTACTTTGCGCCCTGTCTCCTCGAATGATAAGGATGCCGTTTCTACGTACCCTGCCACACAGTATACAGGAGCTGGCAGATGCACTGGTTGTTTCGGTGCGTGACACACCTTCAGTTGGAGGTTGCCTCTGGCATTTGCATGCCATCCGGAGCAGCATAATTTGCTAGCTTGCTCATGAAGGATGGGACTGTCTGCGACATTCCCCTGGGGTGTCTAAGCGGCTGCTAGACGTTGCCCTTTTGAGGAGTCTCAGTTAAAGTGGGCTTTACCACCTAATGTGGACCTACCGGTCTCTAGGCTGCATGGGACTACCGTTGTTCCGGTGGAGGAATCCCTGTCCTTTAGGGACCTGGGGGATAGGATGGCGTGGGCTGTAGCCCGCGATCTGTACTCCCTGGCAGGGTCTGCACTGGGAACAGTGTTCATGATTGGCCTTGCCAGGCAGACTCTGCCTGATGGGCGGAGTTCCCACTCCGTGACTTTGTGAGAAGCAAGTTCCTCCTGCCCTGGGGGAACTGTTGGACCAGCTGGCACAGGAGCTGCAATTTGTTTGCGATGCCCCGCTGGACATGGCTCCTGCGTTAAGTCAACTGTCGGTTTTCGGCAGTGGTTATCCGGCGTATACTTGCCTGAAGTGTTGGTCTGTGGATCAAAGGCCTTAACGGATCTCCCTTTTCAGGGCGATCACTTGTTTGGCATGCCCTGGATGACATTATATAAGGGTCTCACAGGACAGTCGATGTGGTGAAGCCCTTCGAGACTTCCTCGGGTGGTTTCAAACACCCTAGTCTGGCGAACATGAGTTTTTTTCCAGACCTGCGGACAAGGCCTACTCGGCCTGATCGAGTTTCGACCTGCTTTTCCTGATAAAGTGTACGGCTGTCCCTGGATCAGCTGCAGGCACTCTGTGGGGCAGTTCAGGCTCTGGTTCGACAAGGCTGGACCTACTGGCCCTTGATGGTGCCGGGGGATTCCTGGCCTCCATAGGAATCAAAGATGCCTACCTTCACATCCGGTTATGTGCAGGACACCAACGGGTTCCCCGTTTTTGCCATGGGTTTCTTTCGGTTTGTGGCATTACCCCTTGGTCTCGCTTCTGCTCCTCGGGTCTTCACAACGGTGTTGGCTCCAGTCCTGGCGCTGCTGCGGCAGCGGGGTGTATCGGCCCTGGGTTCCTGGCCGATCTGCTACTCCGTGTGGAGTCTCCTACGGTGCGGACGATGAATTTGGAAGTCACCATGTGAACTCTGGAGGAGTTCGGTTGGGTTCTGAACCTTCAGAAGTCATCCCTGGTCCCTTCCATGAGACTGGACTTATCTGGGCCTGACTGTGGACTCGTCCTCAGTCAGGGTGCTTCTCCCTCTGGGGAAATAACTCTTGGAACTTCAGACTGCGGTCAACTGTTACTGTCCAGCACAGGGTCGTCCCTTCGGACCTGCATGCAAGTGCTGGGACTGATGGTGTTATCTTTCGAGCCGGTCCCTTTCGCTCAAGGACCCCCCAGAAGGCGATCCTTCTCAAATGGGACTGGAATCCAAACTCTCTGAACATTCGGTTCCGGCTGAGCCGGATGACCAGGGAGTCTTGATCTGGAATCCTTCCTCCCCTTTTTACTGGACAATTGTCACCGCGGATGCAAGCCTGTCCGGGTGGGGAGGAGTCCTCGGCAGGTTGTCTGCTTGGGGAGTATGGTCCCTGGAGGATCCAGGTTTACCGATCAATGTCCTGGAGCTGAGAGCGATCTGGCTTTGCCTGGTTCACTGGACCGGCACCTGCAGCTCTCCAGTGCGCATTCAATCAGACTGCGCCATGACCGTGGCTTATGCCATTCACCAAGGGGGCACCAAGGGTCTCCTTGCGGTATTAGAAGTGACAGGCATTCTTCGTTGGGCTGAGTGCCTTTTTTCAGCTCTCTCCGCTGTTCGCTTCCAGGTGTGGAAAATTGGCAGGCGGATTGCCTCAGTCGACGGGCCTTGGATGCAGGGGAATGGTCCCTTCATCTGGAGGTGTTCCAGCAGTTGTGCCTTCGTAGCTGCACTCCAGCCATGGATCTATTGGCGTTGCATCTGCAGGATAGTGCAGAGGTTGTGGCCTGCTCCCGGGACCCTTTGGCAGGTGCACTGGTGGCACCATGGGTTCTGTCGTAGGCGAGAACATATGCTAAGCTCAACATGAACAATGCAGAGAAGTTTCACATGGTCACCTGCGCAAGGAGGATGCCGGCATTGTCATGTGTTAGCGGTCACGGATGGGCCAAGGTCAGAATCAGCTGCTGCCTGCCTTTCCTCCTCTCCAGTTGCTGCCAAGACTTCTTCGCAGGATCGAGGCAGAAGAGATTCCGGTCATTCTTGTGGCTCTGGACTGGCCTCGCCGAGCTTGGTACGCCGACCTGGTCAAGCTCGCCGCAGGCACTCCTTGGAAGCTTCCTCTCAGGGAGGATTTATTGTCTCCGGGGCCAATCTTCCATCCTGCTTACGGTCACTGGCTTTATCAGCTTGGCTGTTGAAAGCCAGGTGCTGAAGGTCTGCTTCAGTAATTCCCACCCTGCTTAAAGCGTGGGAAGCGACTTCGAAGATGTTTTTTCATAGTAAAAGTCGTATATTGCGTGGTGCAAGTCTCTTTGGGCTCCCCCTCGCTCTTACTCAGTGGCCCGGATCTTGGCTGTCCTTCAACGGGGAGTTGATCAAACGTTGGCCTTGAGTACTATCAAGGGTCAGGTTTCCGGCTTTGGCAATTTTTCTGCCAAAGGCCGTTAGCCGCCCGTTCCCTGGTGCATAACTTCTTCCAGGGGGTGCATCACTTTGGTACTTCCGGTGCGACCTCCGTCTCCAACTGGGGACCTTGATTTGGTGCAGTAGGTTCTTCAAGAACCTTTTGCAAGTTTTCGGGGGTATCCCCTGCCTACCTTTTGTACAGAAGGTGGCCTCCTTGGTTGCTGTTACTCTGCACGCAGGGTGTCGGGACTGATGACATTATCCTGTCATTTTCCCTATATGTTGGATCATGGAGACAAGTGGTACTTCGTCCGTATCCGTCCTTCCCTCCGAAGGTGGTTTCTAGTGTTCACTTGAACGAGGACATTGTATTACCGTCTTGTGTCCGAAGCACAAACATCCTGAGGAATGTACATCGCATACTCTGGATATAGTTCGGGCACTCAAGGTGTACTTGGCGACTGCTAAGTCTTTTCGTGAGTCAGGTTCGCTCTCTGTACTCACGGATGGCCCTAGGACAGAGCTGCCTGCTTCTGCTGCGACTTTTTCCAGATGGATTGGACAGACGGTGGTGCAGGCCTATTTAATTAAGGGTCAGGTCCTACCATTCCCTGTTTCGGGGCCTTCTACTCTGGCGACTAGTGCTTCCTGGGCTTTTCGCTATACAGGCCTCTGTGCTTCAGGTTGCAAGACTGCTACCTGGTCATCTGTTCACACCTTTACCAAATTTTATAAGGTGGATGTGCTGGCACCTGCAGATGCCTCTTTTGGCTGCAAAGTTTTGCTGGCTGCTGTCTGGAGGGCTTTCGGCCTTCCTTGAGGGTGTTTACTGTTTGTTTCAGGTGGGCCTCATCTTTTAGTTCTGATGAGTCCTATGTTGCCTGGTTGGCTATGTTTAGCCTTGGGAGACCTGTTCTTTTTTGCTGTTCCCACCCCTCATTTTATGGCACTGCTTTGGGACGTCCCTACTGATATGGATCAGAGGACTGCGTCCGTCAATGAACGATAGAGAGATAGGTAGGGAAAGTTTTTTGTTTTTTTTTAATACAGAAAACTGGATTTTCGACTTACCGTAAAATCCTTTTCTCAAGTTCATTGATGGACTCAGTACTCGCCCCTCTTTTTTGAGTTGGGTTTGTTACGTTTCTGACAAGACTTTGATACAAAACTGACATCCTAATCAGGAAGAGAGGGGGTGTACCCTCCGGGACTGCCCATAGGTGTAGCCAGAAATGTTTTTCTGCCTAGTGTCCTACTCCTGTAGGGGGGAGTATAACCCTACTGATATAGATCAGAGGACTGCGTCCATCAATGACCTTAAGAGAAGGATTTTAGGGTAAGTCAAAAATCCAGTTTGCTGTATTAAAACAAAAAAAAAAAAAAAAACTTTTTTTTTTTTTTTTTTTTTTTTTTTAATTGGTCTAATGTAATCATTTTCAGAGATACAGAATTTTGTGTTTTCACTAGCTGTAAGGCATAATCATCAAATTTTAAAAGCTAGACATGCTTGAAATATATCACTCTGTGTGTAATGAATTTGAATTGAAATACTGAAGTAAATTAACTTTTGGATGATATGCTAATTTTTTGAGTCACCTGTACATTTTAAAGTATAAATACCTGTCAGATTTTGATTTCTGTCTGTGTCCCTAGAAATAATTACCCTCTCCATGTGTTACTGTTATCCCTAAAAGTAAAAGTAAAAAAGAATCACAAATTTTGGGTTGTCAGCAGATCAGGAATTGGGGAGAAATCAATGGGTACTCTAGTTCTAGTGCCCCCATTAAAAACAAACAATTCCCTCCAGTTTAAGGGATTTCCTCTCCTTTTGGTTTAGGCTATGGGAAAGAAAATGATGGAAATGTCCCCAATGTGACACAGGTGGCAAACAATAAAACGGAGAGGGGTTATAATCCTCCCTTACCCTATCCAAAATAAAAAAAAAGGTTTGTTTCTATTTTAAACAAAGATGGCACTGGCCAAATTGGGAAAAGGAGGTAAAAGCATTGCCAGGAGCAGTACTCTGACTAGTGCTGAGACCGTACTTCTTTACCTCCTATTCATGTACTTAAAACACACCCGTCTTAAGTACATTAAAGCAAACTAGGACCATAGCTATGTGGGAGTTAACCTCTGGTGCCACATTTTATTTTTAGATTTTCAGTTTTCCCTCTGACATCCCTGCTTTTGCCCCAGGTTCTGTTCAAATGCAGACTTTCCACAAGCTGGTACTGGCCCACATACAGCTAGATCCCTGCATTATAACAGTGGTCATTTAGTTTAGAGAAATTAATGATTAAAAAAAGAAAATTATTACAATTTGCTGAAAATGCAAGTTAGGTTTAGGTTGTGGTTAAAAATAACATTTATCTGTTTTTGGTGTTTGGTTGACAGAGTTCGTATACTTCAGGGAAGTCATGGGACGCTTTGCTTACTTTTATTATTAACGAATTGTCTGGAGGAAAGATATACCATGATGAAGAGCCAGAGGACGTTAACACAGTATGTACATGAAATGTGTTGTATTCCAGTTAAGACACTACCTTTGTATAAATTTTTGCGTTTATAATTCAGTGCATATAAGGGCCTAAAAAAGATCTGCCTCTTTGTAGAAGACATGATACTTAAACAGGAGGAAGGAAGTAGGAATTGAATATGTATTCTGTATCATACATTCAAGGACACAAGATATCTTCATCACCATTAGGATGGAGTTATGCTTCCACAATTAGGTGGTTGGACAAAAAAAAAAAAAAAGAAAAGCAACCCTCTCCAAGGTATAAGCCTTCAGGTTTTTTTTTTTTGCTAGTGTCTTAGATGATGGTCATTTCTGTGCAATCTTCACAAAAAAGTAACTAGCTTCTCAACCATTACATCTGGGATTAGGAGACTAGCTTTTTTCTGAATCCATTTTCCTACAGCTTTTCTATCCTTAGAGGAATAGTACCCAAAGCCTATTCTGGATGAAGGGGGAGCAGCCTGTAATTTTGTCGGTCGGCATTGGACCCAGCATAATGATATATTGCCTTAGCAAACCAGTAGGGCACTATTCAGGTCCAGGGCAGTCTTCCCCAGCAGGGAAGCTGAGTCCCTAAAAATCCTTGTGGCATTGCCCTCTGTGCAACCTGTGGCCCTCCATATTGTATATTTTAATCTTTTTAGCACTTGTGCATACTAAAGCTTCCTGGGACTCCTTGAGCACTACTTAGCAGTAGCGACGCTTGAGGTCCAGGAGGCTCTAGTGTCCATTGCAGGAGTTAGTGAGTTTTTTCCACTCCCTGCACTCACTCTGGAACAAACTGGGCCGTGGAAACATGTTCAGTGCAACTATGATGTCCACAAGTGGGACGGAATCGCCCTGGTGGCAGCCATCTTCTGCCCATATGTGAGGGGAAATAAAAATTCTGGGGCAACTTTCCTTGTGGGACTACAAGTCCCAGCCGAACTTTCCTTATGGGACTACAGGTTGCAGCAAGTATTAGGAGGCCACACCATATTTCCTATTGAGAGAATGGGGCACTATCAGATTACTTTTTTGTGCTTCCTGCAGGCCTAATGCCCCATACACACGTGCAGATTATCTGCAGACTTTTGTCTGCAGACTTACCTTTTCTATGTAGTGCAAGGGCCTGCCGGATTGCATACAAATTGAAAGTGTTTAGGTTTGACCATATATTATATGGTTTTGGTAAGTCTGCAGACAAAAGTCTGCAGATAATCTGCACGTGTGTATGGGGCATTAGGAAGGGTTACACAGCTTCCAAATCTACCATCTCTTGATGGATCTGTCAGGTTGTTTCTTAAGCATATGGTTAAAAAAAATAGAAAAGTACCACCAATTTTGCTAAGAGCTCACTCTTCTGGGAGTATGTGCTTTTCCTAGGTATTACATCGTCTGGCTTCTGTAGCTCATGTTTGTAAAGCTACTACCTGGTCTTTGCTTCATACCTATACAGAGTTTTACAGGTTAAGGATACTGCTTTTTATTCCGTGTTTTGCAGGCTACTGCATGGGGTTCTAACCTATTGCGGTTCAGTTGTTTGGAGTCTGTTCATTTTTTGCCTTCCCCTCATATTCATTGCTATGGGGATGAAAATACTCTGTCCTGGGAGCTACAATAAAGAAAATGGGATTTTGCATTTACCTATTAGTATCATTTTCTTGGAGTACATCACAGTACACCGGAATCCAACCCATTCTGCCTCATGGTTTATGGCTTGCTGCAGAACCTGAAGCTTTGGATGGGGATGGGGTTTTGCCTAAGAGGGGATTTCCAGTATTTTCTTTGTGCCATTGTCCAATCAACTAAAGGTGGCAGCACAAACCAATTGAGATCCACAAAATACTATACTCTAGCTCTGGTACTTCAAATTACAAAATAAAGTCCATAAAACTTACAACTGTGTATTTATTGGCAAATTTTTCTTGACTGTAGTTCTCATTCAGCACTCCATTTGTCAACCAGCATCGTAATATCACCCATGCAAAGTGGTAGTGGAATCTTAAGATGGGATGAATAATTTATACTTCACATTTAGGTTTACACCTTCTTGTTAAAATAAGGTAGCAGCTATCCTTTCCTTCTCTGCAGTATTAGGTTGCTTAAATAGAAGGTTCTCTTTAAAAACAAAAATCCAGAACTACAAGGCTTAGTCACTGTACCTGCAGGGTTTATTGTATGTTTTTTTATGTTTGCAGACCAACCTGAATGTCTGGTCTTCACAGTCCATCGAACATTACTTGCAGCAGTTCTGCCTGCCCTTCCTCAGAATCACCTGCCTCCTCCAGCAACATTTATTTGGAACGGATATTCCAAGCTGTCAGGTATTATGGAAGACTAATTGTAGTATTTAGTTTCAAATCAATCCAATTTATATAACTTAAGTAATGAATTATGTGAATCCCCATTTATTTGTTGTCTATTCATTTCACAGGAAGAAGAGGAATTTATTGGGCTTTGCAGCTGCTTAGGAATCCTGCCGTCAGTCCTTCAGCCCTCGCGTGAATATGCTAGTGCCTCTTGTCTGGACTGGTCAGCCCCAGCATTTGACCTCATGTCTCAATGGTGCTCTGAAGTCATTTTGTTTGCAGAAGACCACCCAGACCAAGCAAATGTATGCAAGCTTTTTTTCTGGAATTATTTTCAAGAAAATGTGTGCCCATTCCCACTTTTTTTTTTTGGTGAAGAAAGTGGCTTTAGTTTTTTAACCTCCCTGGCGGTATGATTGTTTCCGATTTTAGGTGCTGAATGTGGTACCATTATTTTGCTAGTAATTCTTTAGGACGAGCAGCCCAAACCAACTATTTACATATGATTTTTTTTTTACTGTGCATTCTTCTTTACAACATCTCGCGTATGATCAAGTTTGAAACACAAAATCATAAATTATAATATAATAAATAACTATAAATAAGTTAAAGTGTATATGTATATATATATAATGTGTGTGTGTGTGTGTGTGTGTGTATATGTATATATATATATATATATATATATATATATATATATATATATATATCTTTACATATATACACACACACATATATATAACACTGCAGGAAAGGGCACTGGGGGTCAAACTAATGTCAATTTATTTTGTAATGTAATCCAATAGGATTACAATATATCAGTGTATTTGTGTTTTTTACTTTTCAAATTTGCCACCGGTTCCACCCCCCTGCGAGTGTCATGTCGCAGGAGACTGAAGCCGGGGCTCACAGCATTGGGCGGAAGATCCGGCTGCCGTATGCTGCAGGGACACATCGTGGGATCCCGCAGACAAGGTAAGTACCCTCTACCAGGATCCAGCGATGCTCCCTGACGGTACCCCGAGCCACACTTGGGAATACTGATAAGGAGGTTAAAGTGTATGTAGAGTAGTCAATAGGCTATGAAAAGGTTAAAATCTGTCTCTTTATTTTTTTTCTTCTTCATTTCCTGTCCTGAAGACTTGACAGTAAAGCTGCTAATTGATAAGTCATCTTTTTTTATTCAACTAACAGGTTGAATGAAAAAAACTGATCCAATTTCTCCATCCACACATTTGAGGTGGATGGGGAACCCTCCCTGCTTAGCTATTGTATTGTGACAGGGAGACTTCCCTGCCATCAGAATACACAGATCAGCGCTGCAGACTACTATAGCCTGCAGCTCTGATCAAGCAGCTAAAATCTGACAGGCCAGTAGATGGAATTCTGTTCAACCAGAGTGCCCGTACAAGGATCCAAATTCATCCAGTCCATCCTGCACCGGCTGAATTTTAATCCATGCATGGGCCAGCCTAAGTGTGAGAGGAAAACTTTTTTACAAAGTAAGGGGAATTTTACTTTTAGAGACTTTTGTCACCAGAAAAGGTATTGCCATTGAGAGATTTAAAAAATATAAAGATCAGCGCTCAACTTTTTAACAGGGGGACCACTAGATGTAATATAAATGTATGTAGAAAAGACGTGCCTTAAAAGAATATTGAATGGTGATCAAATTAATAAATGTGTCAATAAAAGTGTGTTCAAAAATGCTGAATGTATAAAGTGATGATAGAATAGATAAATGTATACAAAATAAATCCAAAGATGCAATGCTGAGTGACTGTTCAAGTAAACCAAACTCATGTGCGACTCTATACGATCAAATAAATCCAACTCGTAAAAGTGTAGAACATGAGTGACAGTGACAAAAATAAAAACAACTAAATATAGCAATATTAAGCTAAAAAAGTGCTTCAATAGTCCATAAAGTGCGTATATTAATTTAACAAATATTCATGATAGCAGTCCCAAATGAAGTAAATAAAGTGCAGTGTGCCAAAACAAATCTTTCTATATATGGTGATCTTTCCAATCAACTCAAAAAAGTGAAAGGTGCTCTTCAAACACAGCAAGGTGAGTGTATCCCGGTGAGCATACAATCCAGACACCGAGTGCAGTGGCCGCTCACCTCCACAACACTCAGATTGAGCGTTAGATATAACAATCCTGGCAACCCTTTTCAACTTGTTCGCTAACAACCCAGCGTGCTCCAGCAGCAATGGATACAATAATGGAGATATCGCAGCATAGGAAGCTCAGAACTGCCTTAATTCCTGTGTTGGTAACTTAAAAAGAGAGGCTCTCATGGTGCAGAAATGTAGGGTAGTATTTATTAACAAACAATAGTAGTGCAGGCTACTCACATTACAGTCGATAAAACAAAGCAGGTAGTGTCACAAACCGCCGATGCGGTGCAATCCGAAGCTTCCGGTCACGGCCGAAGACCGGAAGTGACGTCGGTACGGCTTACTCTGACGCGTTGCGCTACGAACACCCTTTGAGAAAGCTAAGTAAGTAAGTAATTTGATCCATTTGATCGCTTACCTCAAAATCGCGCATAAGTTTATTATTTCTGTTTTCATTGAGAGATTTACCTGCACCTATATTCTTCTGATGAAAACTGTATCACTTTCTGTCTCAGTGACAGTGGCCACAAGTGAATCATCTATGTCCATGGATGGGTGGATGCAAATGGAAGCATGTCTTTTTACATCTGCTTACATCCAATGTTTGCTTCCTTTTCTGTTTTTGTAGACCTAACCTGATGATGTCCATTTTTAGCCAAGAAACATTTTTTTTTATATAACATTTTCCACCTATGACTATTTTCTTCAACAACTGATAAAATGAACATGTGAAAAACAGATGTTTTTTGATTTTTACCTTGACTGAAGGCAGATGTACAAACCAGTTTAAACTTATGTAAAAATGTAGTTTTCATGCATTTTTATTTTCATGACAGAACTGAAAACGCTTGTGTGAAAGGACCCTTGAAGTGGAAGTTCAGTCAAACACTAAGGGCTCTTTCGCACGGGCGTTCCGTATGTCCGTATATTACCCCATCAGTTTGCGGGTGATATACGGACATAATGCTTGTCAATGGGATTGCGGATGTCAGCGGATGACCATCCCCTGACATCTGATTTGTGTCCTTTCAGTTCTGTTCCGTTTTTTGGAACGGAACAGAACCCTATTTTTCCTCCGTTAAAAAAACAGAACTGATGCAAAATCGGATGTCAGCGGTGTCATCCGCTGACATCCGCAATCCCTATAGACTAACATTATGTCCGTATATCATCCGCAAACGGATGGGATGATATGCGGACATACGGAGCGGATGACACACGTACAAAACTATTCTATTGTCATAGATGAAGTGTGCGGTTTAGCATTGCCCTGATGAAATATGCAAGGACTTCTCTGAAAAAGACATTATATGGATGGGAGCATATGCTGCTCTAAACCTGAATATATCTTTCAGCATTGATGGTGCCTTTCCAGATGTGGAAGCTGCCTTTTCAATACACACTAATTCACCCCCTTACCATCACAAATACAGGCTTTTGAACTCTAAGCTGGAAGGTCCCTCTCCTGTTTAGTCCAGAGTACTTGGTGCCCATGGTTGCCAAAAAGAATGTCAAATTTCGATTTGTCTAACCTCAGAACAACCTCAGAACAGTTTTCTGCTTTGCAACAAACCATTTTAAATGGGCTTTGGCCCAGAGAAGATGGCAGCATTTCTGGATCATGTTCATATATGACTTCTTGTTTGCATGATAGAGCTTTACCTTGCATTTTTGGATGGCATGACAAACTGTGTTCACAGACAATGATTTCTTGAAGTATTTCTAAGCCCATGCAAGTGATATCCATCACAGAATTATGCCTGCTGTTAATGCAGTGCCATCTGAGGGCCCAAAGATCACGGGTATCCAACATTGTTCTTCAGGCTTGTCCCTTGCCTACAGAGATGTCTCCAGATTCTCAGAATCTTTTGAGGACATTATGTACTGCAGATGATGATGTTTTTAAAGTCTTTGCAATTTTACATTGAGAAACATTATTCTGAAAAAGTTTGTAAATTTTTAGACAAATTATTTCAGATAACAAATACGCTTTTTTTTTACAATTTTTAGCAGCTTTTCACAGATTGGTGAACCTTCCTGTCTTTTCTTCTGAGACACTCTGACTCTCTAAGATACTATTTTATACCCAGTCATGTTACGGTCCTGTTGCCGATTAACCAAATAATTTGCAAAATGTTCTTCCAGCTCTTCCTTGATTGTACTATTTATTTGCCAGGTTTTTATTGCCCTGTCCTAATTTTTTTGAGATGTGTTGCTGCTATCAATTTCAAAATGACCTTATTTTTTTCATAAAATGGTACATTTTTTTATATTTGATGTTTTTTACTTTCTTTTGTGAATACATTTTGGGTTTATGAGATTTGAAAATCTTTCTATTCTGTTTTTATGTAGATCTTACAAGGTGTCCTAACTTTTTTGGAATCGGGGTTGTACAACCCTCTGTACTCTGAATAATCTGCTCCTAGGGAACACATTGCTCATTAAATTCAATACAGTGCAGGTCTCATAACTTCAAACACTACCCCCTAATGGTGGCTAGGAATATCTTCAAAGTGAGGGTGGTTGTAGAAGCAGGCTGTGCTGCTAGAAACAGGGTTTCTCTTTCGTTCGACAGACACAGCACTCCATAAATCATAACTAGTGGTTTATATTGCCTCCTTCATGGGTAGGACTAGCCAGAACAAAAAACACCTGACTACGCCAATGGGCCATCCTTAGTTATATAACCCCCCTCCCCCTCTCTGCTCTAGGTAATCAGTTTTATTCTGTCTAGTCAGAGGTAAGGACCTAGGCTCCCGGCTGGTACCTCTGGTCCTACCAAATTTTTTCCTTCCCTGCATCTTTTTTGTTTTTACTCTCGGGAAATCTACAATTAACTGCCGGGCTGGGCGGCGCTCCAGACAGAACTCCTCGCAGGGTCGCATACAACCGGGCTTGGGTCTAAGTCGCAGCGGTCCCTTGGCCGACAGCTCCCCTAATTTGGTGGCGGGGAGTTCTGTCTGGAGTGTTACCCGCACCATGGAAGGGTAAGGGTAAGTGCAGTCCCTTCTTTCCCCTTTTGGTGGTTTTCTTTGGAGTGGACTTGGGTAACCTCCAGGGACGGTTGGACCTGCTTGCAGGTTCCCTCCTCCCATCCTTAAATCCCTCACTGAGCTGGGCTTCCCCCACTCCCATCTCCCCGTCTGGACCTAGAGTCTGGTGGAGGTCCCAGGGCAGAGAATGCAGCATCCCCTGGGGTCACCCCCGCTATCCTGGTATAGTGTGTGTCCCGCCCTGGTAGTCTGGATGGGTCCCAGTGTAGGACACCCCTAGGTTCATGCCCTGCTGTTTGCAGTGTGGGTATAGTGCAGGGGGTCCCTGTGTAGAGTGCACAGCAGAGTCTGCCCTAAACATGTGTCCTACCTTCGGGGGGGGCCTTGCAGAGGGTGCAGGAAAGATCCTGGCAGCATGCTTCAGTGTTTGTAGCTGATGGTTGTAATTTTCCCTTGGTCTGGCTGGTCTCCGTTTGGCGGCCATGTTTTTGTAGTCAGATGATGTCACGGGGGCCATTTTCCCTTAGTCTGCTATATGCTGGAGACAACTGAAATCTCGTGGGGATGCCAAAACTCCTCCTCTTCCTTCTTAGTTTCCTCTTCCTGTGGCCAGCACATATGAACAGGGATAGCGTCCATGATGATGCTGGGTTGGAATTCTCTGCACTCCTCCGGTCAGAAGGGTGAGTCTTTGGGGGTCCCTGTTATCTCTCTCTCTCTCTTTGCTGATGGGTACCCTGAGCCTTGAGGGGATCCTTTTAGTGATGCAAAAAGATCACTTTTGTACTGCAAGGTCTTCCTTTCCTTATGGAGCCTCAGGGTCACATCTTCCACACTGGCCCCCTCATGGAGGTGACAGGTCCATCGGAACCCCAGCTTACCATGGTTGCACTGACGGCGGTCCTGCAGTCCTTAGTGTCCCAAGTGGAAGTGGCATGTGAGCAAAGGCCCAGGAGGAAGCGTCCCCCGCCTTCCCCTGCTCAGGATGTCTCGTCTGATTCTGAGCCTGATGCCACCATGGACATGGCCTGTCCAGGGGGATTTATTTATCACACACACCCAGATCCATTTGATAGTGAAGATGATTCCTCCACGGTCGCAGCAGCAAATGAAAAACCGCTGGTGTACGCACTTATCACTGTAGTGGGTAAGACTTCAAAGATGGAGGATGTGGGCTGATGTAGCCACTGACATGCTGTGTCGTTT
Source organism: Pelophylax lessonae (assembly GCF_965119305.1). Lineage (NCBI taxonomy): Eukaryota > Metazoa > Chordata > Amphibia > Anura > Ranidae > Pelophylax > Pelophylax lessonae. Next base: position 254,746,205 of record NC_138773.1, on the reverse strand, counting down.
GGTGCGCACAAGGCACATCGTACTCCAAAGGTGTTTCCTTATGTTCCCTTTTTTTGGACAGGTTTTCCTGTAAGTAATAGGAACAACCAAAATTACTCTTTGTGTTCCCCAAACATTTTGCTGTAGGGTACACTTTTGAGGAGTCACTTTTAAAAAAGTGGGCTAGTCCATCAGTGGTGGACCCTCCAGTTTCCAGGTTGAACAAAGCAACCATGATCCCAGTAGAGGAATCCCAGTCCTTTAAGGACCCGGCTGACAAGAAAGCAGAGGCTGTGGCACGCAGCATGTTTACTATAGCTGGTTCGGTATTGCAGCCAGTCTTTGCATCAGCCCTGGTGTCTCAGACCCTAACTGAATAGGCCAATCTTTTGGGGCCAGGGCCTGGGGGATGAGCAGGTCCTCGCTGCCTCTGTTGATTTAGTGGACCAGTTGGTCCATGGGCTGCAGTTTATTTGTAATGCAGCTTTGGATACAGCTCCTGTGCTATTGGAATTGGTGGCATTATCCTGTTGCAGTCCCTATTTAGTGGTCCATAGGGAAAAAGTGGTTCTTTGTCCCTGTCCATCATTCCTGCCCAAAGTTGTCTCTGGCTTCCATTTGAATGAGGACATTGTGTTGCCTTCCTTGTGTCCCAAGCCTGTCATCCCAAGGAATTTGCTTTGTATTCCTTTGGATGAGGTTCGTGCAATTTGGGTGTATCTGGCAGCTACTGGGTCTTTTCAGAGGTCAGACTCGCTTTTTGTGGTTACAGACAGACCAAGAAAAGGGCTGGCCACTTCTTTGGCTACCATCTCCAGATGGCTCAGACAGACGGTGACTCAGGCCTATTACATTAAAGGTCAGGTTCCACCTTTCCCTGTCACAGCACATTCTACTTGGATGCTGAGTGCTTCTTGGGTCATTCGTCATCGGGCATCAATATCGCAAGTTTGCAAAGCGGCCACTTGGTCGTCGGTGCATACCTTCACAAGATTTTATAAAGTGGATACTTTGGCATCTGCGGATGCTTCTTTTGGCTGCAAAGTTTTGCAGGCTGCTGTTTAAGAGGGGCTGTTCCCTCTTGAGGGGTGTTTTTCTTTAAACTTTTATTTTGCAGACAGGGCTCCTGTAACCCAGTTAAGGCTCATGTGTCCTGGTTAAGGGCTCTTATGTTTAGCCTTTGGTTATTTTCCCCACCCCTCATTTTCCTTTTAGCACTGCTTTTGGACATCCCACTAGTTATGATTCATGGAGCGCTGTGTCCGTTGATGAACAAAAGAGAAATGGGATTTTTGTACTTACCATAAAATTCATTTCTCTGAGTTCATCAACAGACTCAGCACCCACCCCTATATGGAGTTTTGATGCTTCTAATACTGCTTGCTTCTAAACTGATTACCTAGAGCAGAGAGAGGGGTTATATGCCAGCTGAGGACGGCCCATGAGCGTAGCCAGGTGTTTTTTGTTCTGCCTAGCCCTACTCCTGGAAGAGTAACCCACTGATTATGATTTATGGAGCACTGTGTCCGTCAACGAACTCAGGAAAATGGATTTGACGGTAAGTACAAAATTCCCATTTTTCTTCCAAGAAGGTAACCCGCTGGGATTTGTTCAATTGCAAATGTTATACTTAGAAGTGAGCCTAAACTGTATTTCGAAATATCACAACCTCACAATGAATGCTAAGGTTCAGGAAGTAGAGGCAAAAAGACAGTTTTCCCAATCTGTCAGTAAACCTAGAAGAGATGACTGAAAGGGAAGGGTAAACTAGCACTATGACTGTCACTAGAATTGTGGTTCTAGGTTCACGGGTCCATTTTGCAGCAAGGTTTATTGCTCTTGGATGTCTGTGTCTTACCCCTGGTAGCCTTTCAGCCTTTGATAGCTGTGCAGAAATTCAGCCCTGCCAGTAAGTAAACTGCTAACACTAATTTTGCATATTGAAAACCGAGCATATATGTATTCCTAGCGTTCATTCTGCATAATTGGCTTAATCCATGTATTTTTATTTCCAGGCTTTGCTCATTCAAGAAACAAATTGGGACTTGCCACGACTTCTCCAGTTGCCAGAAATCTACAACTGCATATTTCAATATTACCATAGGAAGGCCTGTAGTGTTTGTACTAAAGTTCCCAAGGACCCAGCACTGTGTCTAGTCTGTGGCACATTTGTCTGCTTGAAGGGTCTTTGCTGCAAGCAACAGAATAACTGTGAATGTGTTCTGGTAAGACTTTTATGCAGTGCCTTACAATGTACATAGACCCTTTACATCAGCCCCTGCCCCTGAAAGAGCAGTCTAAAATCTTTATTTGTCATAGGGAAGACCCACACTCGGTCCACTTAACCTACCCTTTATTAGACTCTGGAATGAGACCAGGAAACCCAAACAACCTTAGGGATCACATTCAAACTTTATGCAGATTTGTGCAGTATGACATTTTCGGGGGATTTTGAACTCTGAACCACAGATGTTCAGGGGAAGACTGCTTAGCAGATAGCCGCTGCATGATGTTTGTAAGTAATGCTATTGCAGTATAAATATAATTTTATAAAAATACCAGTTTGTCTTCTGAATTTTTAGGATTCTTTTCTGGAAGTGTCTTTACATCATAAAAATAACATAAAAGGACCAACTTGTTCAGTTTTTCCCCACAAACCTGGCTGTGAAATGTCTTGATTACATATCATTTGCTAGGAATTCTGTAACTGCAGAGAAATTATAAGTGAGTCACTGTTGCTGACAAATTAGTAAGGTGTAAGTTGTACAAAACAAAGCCTATTGGGCATACCCAGGCTTGAGAAAAACAAATGGCAACAAGAAAACAGACACCTAGAGCTTGAGGTTGGTAACCACACTCAAATCTGCTGGTAGGCACTAGGCAGATGTCGGGAGAAAACAAAAAAAAAAAGCTTTCCACAGTGTACAGATTTAAGCAAAATCAAATAATTTGTGACAAAGCAGTGCTTATCATTGGGGCATTACTGCACACAACCGTATCCCTGGACTGGTCCAAATATCCCACACTTTGGAGAATTTTTTAGGCCCTATACAAAGGTCAATGGACAAGGGTAGAAATTTTGGACCAAAATCTTTTACCAGGACAATCCCAAAACACGTAAAAACGTTCCAGGATCTGCTGTACAGTGCCACCATTGAGAGGAGTGTGAGGGATAAATCTTATTTAACCTTTGGGGAGTCATACTAGCTCATTATGAAATACTTGCCTAAGAACGAAGCCCCCGCAGTGCCGACCACTTACCTGTCCATGGGCGACATGTTCTGTCGCCCTTCTTCTGGGTTTGGGGCATCCGGCCATCTGATTGGCTGGAGCCGAGATGACGTCATACCCGCGGGAGCCGATGGTGACGGCACGGGGCTCTGAAGTAACGGCACGAGCGGCCGTTCCTTCAGAGCGCATGCGCCAGTGATGTCTGGCTGCATGCAAAGTAAATATCTCCTAAACGGTGCATGTTTAGGAGATATTTACAGTACCTATAGGTAAGTCTTAATATATAGGTGCAAGTTGTAGAGAAGGGTTTACTTCCTCTTTAAAATCCTTACAATGTACATTACCCAGAGGGGAATGTTTTTTTCTCAACAAAAGTTTTTAATTTTTTAATTTTGATAAGTAGAGAATATTCAGAACACCTGCCAGGTTTTTTTTTGTTTTTTTTAATTGCTGTCCCCTTCTCTAGTTGCCTTATTTACAGTTATCCCCAAAAGTGAGAGAGAGTCACAAATTCTGGGTTGTCACCAGAACAGAAATGGGGGGGAATTCTTCTAGGTAACTAGTTCTGGTGACAGCCAGGGATTCCCTCACCATGAAGTGTTTTCCTCAACCTCCTTGTTATGGCTATGGTACAAAAAGTCAAGGGAAACCCCCCAATAGTACATGTGTGGGGGGTAGTCAGCTTACAAGTCAAAGGACCCCCCCCCCCTCCTTTATATTGTATAGGTTTTATAAATTCCTGCATATGAAAATTAAAATCACATTACCATAATTGGTTGTTATAATTACTTCATATCCATCCAATCACCAAATAGTATTATAACAATGACGGCGGTCCATCTGGTGACTTGATGTCTGGAGATGTCCTTGACGATGTGTCATGAAATGATTTTTTAAGTTTTTAGCTTGTCCAGACTTATCTCTACAATATATGTATTTGCCTTAAAATGGGATCATTCTAAAATGGCTGACAGTGGTACAAAATGGCAGGTGATGAGGTGATTCAGCAAGGATCATCTATAATTTCCCAAGGTAGTAGGTAAATTGTGCTTCCCATAGCAGATGATTAAAGTGGTTCTAAATTCTATGCATGAAGGTAAAAAACCTTTGTGCAGGCAGGTTTCTCCCCATCTCCCCCCCCGCCCACCCATCCCCCTCACCCTTACCGAAGCTTCCTCTGATCCAGCGAAATTCACGATAGCCTTGGCTGTCCCGGGACTCTCACTCCTCTTTAGCTGAGACAGCAGCGGGAGCCCATTGGCTGTCAATTATAGCCAGTGAGCCAATGAGAAGGGGGGGGGGGGGCGAGCCGCTGGTCTTTGTGTCTTATAGATGCATGGAGCAGCCGATCAGGAGCAAGCACTCAGTGGTGCCCCCCAGGGCATACGGCTTTCTCTGGGGGGACCGGAAAAGAAGAGGATCTGAGCTGCTCTGTGCAAAACCACTGCACAGAGCAGGTAAGTACAACATGTTTATTTTAAAAAACAAAACTTTAATACCACTTCAATTGTAACCGGCACTAGGCAAATTATGGCAGGCATCTAATTGGTAGCATTTCCTTTGCTTTTTATCTTTCTACAGCATTCCCAGAACTGTGGTGCCGGCACAGGAATATTCCTGCTGATCAATGCCTCTGTGATTATTATCATTCGGGGGCATCGCTTCTGCCTCTGGGGTTCAGTGTATCTTGACGCACATGGGGAGGAAGACCGAGAACTCAGGTAATATTCTGATTCTATCACATATTGGTAATAGATTTTTCAGCAGACCTTTTATTATGATGTGGAATGTGTGTATGTATGGAAGCACAAAAGTTTTGATGTTGACTGTGGTGTTGCATATGTTGTCTTTTCTGGAAATTTGGCCCAGCCAACAAATTGCTGCATTGTGTGCAGTGGAACCCTTTCCCATCAGTGCCATTTGTCGGGGTAAATTACATCATGCTGCATTTTTGCCAACCTTAGTCATATCATTCTATTAATTTGTCTTTAAGTGGTCCATTCCCACTGTGGATGCATCCGCTAAAGGAAAAAACGGTCTTTAAGGACCCACCTGATAAGCGGTTGGAAACCCTTTCCAGAACTCTACCGGTGCATATGCATAGAACATTTTGGATAAAGTGCTGGACTGCGCACCAGTGTTGGATCTGCATGCCCTTTGAGGAACAAGCCTTGTTCAGACCGGCTGTTGACAGTATTGTCAGGAACACTACTGGTGGCAAGAGCACCTATATAACCTAGCAGAAGAAAGCTAAGGAACAGAATGCAATGTAATCCCCCTGTCTGCCTATCAAGAAATGACCCTCCTGCTTCCTCAACTTTAGTGAGGCCATGCAAGCTTGGAGCTCCCCATCCACCCTCTTAAGTCTGCCAAATCCTCAGACAAGCCTTCCTCCCCATGAAGGTATGCCCCCACTTTCCAGTAAAGAGGACTGTCTGTTGACCTTTTGTGGATACTTGGACAGATGCCTGGATGCAGTAAGTGGAGTCCCAGGGTTACAAAGTCGAGTTTAGTTTCTTGCCCCCTCCTTGTTTTCTTAATTCCAACCTATGTGTTTCTTCATGAAATCCTCTAGTAGTCGTCTGGATGAGGGTGTCATTGCCCCAGTCCCTGCGGCAGAATGGTACCAGGAGTTTTACTCCAACCTTTTCACTGTTCCTAAACCCAAAGGGGGTATTTGCCCCATCTTGGACTTCAAGGCATTATTTACATTCAGGCCCAAAAGTTTCAGATGGCATCCACCAGACCTGTCATTGCCTCCCTTTACCAGGGGAGACTTTCTGGTTTCTCTGGACATCAAAGATGCTTACTTACATGTCCCCTCTTTATAGAATACCAATACCTTCTGCGCTTTGTGGTAGGACAAATACACTACAGGTTTACGGCACTGCCCTTTGGCTTTGGCCTGTCCTCTGCTGTTTGGGTGTTCCTCAAGGTGCTGGCCCCAGTATTGCACTTGTTGGAGGTCCATTGTGTGATACTTGGACAACCTCCTGTTGAGGGAACAGTCAGTGAGGGCTCTGTTAGACAACTTATGTGGCTGTCCAGACATTAAATGTTCCTTCCACAAGAGAAACTTCATTCTGTCTGTTCCCAGTTTTGAAATGTTTAAAATCGGAAGTCCTCTGACTTCCCACTTTTGCATGAAAGTCTTTGGGCTGATGGAGTAGCCTCCTCGGAGGCAGTGCTTTTTGCCCATTTTCACTTGGACATCTGCAACACTAATCTGTCATCATTGGACAAATCCATTTTGGAAAGGCTGATTCCTGGCTTGATTGCCCAGGAATCCAGTTCTGGAGTCAGGGGAAGTCTTTTCTCCCCATCTTTTGTCAGATTCTCATAATAGACACCTGCCTGTTTGGCACCTAATTGATGCAGGGGACAGAGGGAGAAATCTGGTCTCCCAATAAATATTGTGGGCTTTAGGCAGTTTGACACTCCTCTCAATGGTGGATCCTGTCCTAGGCAGAACTGCACATCTCTTGTCAGCAGCATACATTCCAGATGTAGAAAGTTGGTAGGCAGATTCACTCAGCTGGCAACCTGTGGATCCCAGGAGAATGGACTGTATACCCAAAGGTGTTCCAAGTCTTGTGTCACAGGCGGGGTGCTGGATGGTGGACTTCTTGGCCTTCAGGTTCAATTAAAAACTGGACAGATGTGCATCTAGGTGAAGGGAGTCGCTGGCAGAAGCAATAGATGCATTGGTGGGTCTGTGGCATGAGTACATCCTGATGTGTGCCTTTCCTCCCCCAATAATTCTGTCTCTCCTGCTCTGCAGGATTGAGATGAAGGGCATTCTGGTGATACTAATTTCTGCCATATCCTGGCACTGCAATTTTCTCAGAGGTCTTTGGAATTAACATATATTGGTTCTTGGCTAGCTATCCAGTTATCCATTAGCGCAGACTATAGGATTTTGACTTTTTTGTGATATTAATTGCCCTGTATTGTCCCAGGCGGATTTTTTGCGTTGACTTGTAGCAGGACACACCATGGGCCATGGCAGACTGGGACAGATCTAATGGCTCAAAGGTTGATTAGCCATCCTGCTTCTCTGTCACTGGCTTTAATGGCATGGATCATGGCTAGGCAGTCCACTTACCACAAAGTCTTATCATTGGAAGTGGAAGACTTGCTTTACCTGGTGTAAGTCTAGTTTCTCCATGGGACACATCCTTTCCTTCCTGGAGTGAGATCTGGAGCAGCAATTTTGCTCTCAGCACCGTCAAAGTTTAAGTCTCTGATCTCTGCATTCTGTTTCAGTGACTTGTGACTTTGATTACGACCTATGTATCTCATGTGGCTCCCCCATCTCTTTCCCTGTTGCTCCATTGCATCTGAAGCTGGTTCTCCCTGTCTAAACTGGTGGCCATGTCTTTCAAAAAATTGTTTTTGGTCTTGCATGGGAGCATTGTGGTGTTGTGGACCAAGACTCTTTACTGCCCAAGGAAGTATCACCTTATCAGAAAATTGTTCTCCTGTCCCTTACTCTGGCTCAGTCACACTTCTTTTTTCACAAAGACCAATTTCCATTTTTGCCATTACAAATTAGGCCGGATAAGGGCACACCAGCTTCTCGTTCCACCATTTATTGAAGGCTCAAGCAAGCCATCATTTAGGCTTATGGTCTCGAGGATCAAGTTCTCCCTTTTCTGTTCCTCACTGCACTAAGTCTGTGAGCACCTCTTGTGCTTTTCGGCATCAGCCCACTGTTTCAAATATTGTAAATTTGCCACTTTGTCTTGTTGACAAGTTTGCAAAGTTCCACCAGGTGGATGTTTCTGCTTCATCTGATGCCAACTTTGGGAATAAAACCCTTTAGGCAGCTGTAGGCAGTCCTTAGTAGTTTGTTATTGCGTTGTGCCTGTTGTTGCCTCCCCCTGCCCCACCTCAGCTGGACATCGTTTGGACATCCTGAAGGTTCAAGAGTTCCTATGTCTCTTAAAGGATGTGAAAGAAGATAGAATTTTTACTCCCTGTAAAATTATTTTCTGAGCTAACATTGTCATCTCTCTAATGATCAGGTAGGTGATGTAGTAAAGCTGAACCAAAAAGTAGTAGTTTGCTTGAGGTTTGTAAATCACAAGATTGACCCAACTAATTCACTCTTTTTATTAGCTAAAACTATTTACATATATGTATTTCAAATGTATATTTAGCTGTTTATCTGGCGTTCCTCTTTACAAATTGGTTGCTAGCAGGGCACATTCATGTCCATTTCATTATCATGTGTGAATCTTCAAATGGCTTCTTGTGTATTGGATTTATGAAGTCTGTCCAACTGCCACAGCTATTATTCACCCTGTTAGAGTTTTTTAATTTTTTGTATAATCAGGAAAATTCACTCTGGTATTTGGAGTCTAGGCTAGAAGATTTATTTGAAGTTCTTCCCCCCTCAGTTTCTATAGCTGCCTGCCATATTATGAGGGTAATGTTGAATTCTATATATTTAAATGAATGGGGGCAAAGCCGCATTGGGGGGGAACATTTGACAGCTTTATTTCCTGATAGTTAACGAGTCAGCGTCCCACTTCTATTCATAACTGAAATATAGTTTTTGCTGGATCCTTAAGAGCCGGTTCACATACAGGCGACCCGACTTCCCGGGGCGACCTGTGAAGTCGCGGTGCACAGCTCGCACCGCGACTTCGGAGCGTCATGCACGGACTTCATATCATTGAAGTCAATGCAGGTCGCCCCAAAGTAGTACAGGACCCTTTTTCTAAGTCGAAGCGACTTGTGTCACTCCTATTAGAACGGGTCCTGTGCTACTCTATGGCAGGCGACCCACGGCGACTTGTCAGGTGACCAGGTCGCCTGACAAGTCGCCCCAGTGTGAACGGGGTCTTAAAAAAAAAAAAAAAAAAGAGCGAGCGAAAAGGTGAGTTGTAACATAAAGGTTTTTTTTTTTTTTTTCCTCCACAGGCGTGGAAAACCTCTGTACATTTGCAAGGAGCGATACAACATGTTGGAGCAGCAGTGGGTGACGCACACATTTGATCACATAAATAAGAGGTGGGGCCCCCATTATAATGGATTGTGAACATCAGTGCAACTACAGATGGAATTTCAAGAAGGGCTTTCTGAGGAGAGGAAAGACCAGTTCAAACCTCGCCTATACAGCTAGTTCATTTGGTGCTGTTGTGCTAATGCAAATGCATACCCAGCACTGGAGGCATAAGGTACAACAACAAAAAACAGGAAAACAATGTACATTTCTACAACCCTGCAAAAGAACACTATGACCTGCATTGTCCAGAAAGCACAACGATTAATGAATGTTCAACGCGCTTTACTGCTTCTTTTGTGTAAAATTTCTTTGTAGTTTTTGTACGCTTTTCTTTTCCTTTCTTGCTTACATCCTTTATTTGTGGAGCTCTGCAGTGAGTGGAGGCTTACTGACACAAAAACTGCACAGGTCAGCAAAACAGGCCCACATCATTCTCCAAGACAAGCCAGCAGAGGATAGCAAATATTGTGGACATTGTGCTGTGACTTGTTAGAATTTTTTAAGTTTGGCTGTTAGGCCTTACCTTTTATTCTAATCATCCTTACATAAGCGATCGCTTAACTGGACTAGGTTAGTGTGGCAAATTGTGTTATTTAGAATTACTAAGTGGGACTGCACTTTTAAAAGTTACATAAGCTCACTTTAGGCCAAGCTTGGGTGTCTGCAGCCTACCAGTAGCTAAAGAGAGGAAAAAAAAAAAACTCAGCTAGCTGCAACTAAGCATGCTGGGTTTTGTAGTTCCTGAGTAACTGGAGGCCGTGGTTATCCAGGTGTGCTTTAGATTATTCTATTGTGTGTTTTCAGTCCTTCCATGTATGTTTTTGTGTGCGCGTGTTAATATGTAATGAGAAGTTCATTGTAAAAAATAATTTTTGTTTCCTGTGAAATATTGTATAGTTACAGATGGTATACAGATGTTATAACAGAAACCTTTTAAATTGAAATGTAATCATATATAAATACATCTGTATGTGTGTATAGAACACAGAAATACATGCATTCAGGGACATTTAAAAAAGTGCGTTATTTTGCTCAGAGTCTGTTTCTAAAGCTAAAAAGGCTTGGATAAAACTGAATTCTTTCTCAGGAACTGAAGACTCTCACTCGATATATAAGAGCTGTCAGATACGTTGTGACAAGACTGCTGCTGTTTTCTTTTTCTTTTTTATGAATGCCATCTTGTTTTATTTCTGTACTTTTCAAAAAGGGTGGGTCTCATTACACACCAATGTATCACACTAAGTTTATATGACAACACTGGCGATGTGCATCTTATTTAAGAAACATGGCAGAGAAATTTTAAATTAAGTACGTGTATTCTTCCCTACAGTCATAAGTACACCTGAGTGTCAGCGGGACACTTTATTAAAGTTGAACTCCAACCCAAATTTATTGGGGAAGGGCTAGGATCTCTTTTGTGTTTTTATTGTCATCTCTGTGCTCATGCTTCCCTAGACTAATCCATGCACATTATAATCTGATCATACAATCTCTGTACAAGCAATGTAAGATCTACCAAAACTATGTAATATGAGAACCTACCTAAAATATCCATTCAATGTGGATCCAATCAGGCTCTTGCTCTGCAGACTTTTTGGTAGATCTAAAGATGATTGTACAATCAGATTGCAACATGTGTGGTGAAATTTTTCCTTAAAAAAAAAAAAAAAACGAACTGCTCCGACCAGAGCCGCTGCACTAACTATATCTGCTGTTAGTACAGTGATCTCCCCTACTGAGCTGTTGTGTTCTGACAGGGGGCGAATCCCCCTCCACCAAAACACTCTGGTCAGCGCGCTCAGCCATTGGCTGAGAGTGCTGACCGGGAGCTGGTCGGCTGCTAGTCTTCCAGCATGCTAGTCTGATAGAAGTCGCCTAAATGGCCGGCTTCAGTCGGACTGGCTGCCATAAACATGGGCCGAATATCAGCCAGTTAGTGTTGAATAGATCGATGTCACCAGACATTCGGCACATTTGTACTAGGCTTTACTTGGGGACACCCAAGGAGTTACTGCAAACTGAGTGTCCTTTATCTCTTCTTAGCATCACATTATTTTATGCTTATGGTTGATCAGCTAGATAGCAGTGAAACTGTCATCAGTCTACATTGGGTCCGCCAAAGCATCATATTGAGAAAACACTCCAGAGACAGGAAAACGGGACTTTAAGCAGGCCATACATGAAACGAAATGTGTCTGGTTCAAGAGGGATCGGCCGAGATTCGATCCATGTATGGGCAGGCTCATTGTGCCATCCATTGATCTCAACTTGGGTACAACCAGCCTGTCTGATTTTTTAAAATTCAATCACTGCTAACAGCTGTAGTCACTAGCAGTAATCGTGTTCTGTCCATAGGAAAGGCTACCTGTGCCACCCTCCACCAGCAGACAATAGCACCGTGGGAGGCATTCCCAATCGACAATGATTGTGTTGATGGGGAAATCACAATTTTCTTTATTTCCACCTGAGGTGGAAGGAAAAAATTGAATCATCTATGGGCTGCTTTTGTTTACCCTAGTGTCCTGACTTACTCCAGAAATATTAAGAGGATCTAAGTCTTCCCTACATTCTAAAAACAAAGAAGCAAACAAAAATCAAATCTTGGCCTCTATGTTCCACTTTCTTTAGCCTAAAAATTAGTCAATCTCTATGTAGATTCGCTAACCATAAAAGCATTTTAAAAACCTATTTAGAGTGCCAAGTGAAAAGATTCTGTTTTCATGGCCTTGGTGCTTCACTCGATGACAAGAGATGTTACTATTAGTACAAGAACTATGGTATCAGCTGCAAAAAAAAAAAAAGTTTTATTGGTCATCCTAATCGTATAAGTTCTTTGGGTATCTAAGAGGCTAAATACTGATTTGTGAAGGACTGAGCAAACATTCGTACAGCTTTGTCGTGAGAGAGCCATTCATTGGAACGTGCCCTTGGGGTGTTGTATTATCATTCATGCACACAAACAGCAAAGTGTTAACAAATGATTTCTTCCAGCCTCTTCAGATAATATACCTGTGCGTTTCAATGAGCAAACAGATGCTGTTAGTAAAGAACAACATACGAAATTCTGGTCTAGCAATAAATGATCAGTCCAATCTTGCACTGTATGACTTTCATACTCTGACCTAATTTTCGACAGGCATACACAGTAAGTTGTTTGTTATGATACGTTGGATTTCTCCACATGACACCCTCATTAACCCATATTTACTGTAGGTGCCTTAAAAGTTCAGTCTACCCAAAAGTAATGATACCTCAGTTATAGAGGAGTCTCACTGTAACCTGAAATGTAATTAGTTGATATGACTTACTGCAGTGTACACATCATCATTGCTGTTTGCATTTCCTTATTGCACAAGGCTTAAACTGTCAGTAAAAATTATTGATGTTACAATAATAATAACAGATGTATACATGTATGGAGTGCATTTGAAGATTTTATCATGCACTCTAAAACCTTGCAAAAAAAAAAAAAAACTATAGTTCAGCCTAACGGAAACCTGTGTTGTGTGAAAAACAAGGGTTGCCAATGCTGACCTCTTCTGAAGATGCTCATTTCTGTAGGTAAGTATTGAAGCTTTTGGGTCAAGTGTGCAGCTGCTTTTGGTCCGCTATTATGCCAACCCAAAAGCTTCCATAATGTCCCATAGCAAGTGTGTATAGACATTACCTATGACGTTACCTATGTTCATCAGTGGCTCAAAGTATTTCAGCTGTAAAATATAAGTAGCATGAGCCTACCGCCACTGGTCCCATGGAGCATCTTCTCTTCGTGGGTCACCACCTCTCTGTCATCGCATACAATGCAGGACCAGCTGTACTACTACAGTTTTATTGCTGACTTCAGTTAAGCCTGAAGTGAAAGGATTGGCTTGACTGCATGACAAAAGTATTTTAAATTGGAGGTCAGCAATTAACATGAAGGTCGTTGTGTTTTTTTTTTTTTTTTTTTTCAAAGCTAATGGACTGCCTTAATGCATTGCACGTTAACATGTGACAACAACGCACAAGAACCGAATGGGCCACTAAGGTTCAAAAATCTATATAAAATTTTTAGCTACTTTCAATATAGAAAATGAAAGGCATAAAAAAGAAGAATGTAGAACTAATATAAAAAAAAAGCAAAAAGAAAATGCCACTGTGCTAAATAAACTTCCTAGTGACTGTTTATATTTTACCTGTTGTGAACTGGCTGAACATTAGAAGATGATTGATGTGAGTATGGCAGTGGTTGCCGTAAGTTACACAATGTGCATTGTTTGTCTCTCTATAATCCATCCAGAGTGTGTATTTTATAGTTCTCCTGAAATATATTCTTACATTCAGAAATTCAGATGGCTCCCTTTGGCATGTTGAAAAAAATGTCTTTTAGAACAGGAGTTTCTCTAAACTTTCTAAACAAAGGGCCAGTTTACTGTCATTCAGACTTAAAGGGGGCTGGACTGTGGCCATTAGGAGTAGAAAAGGTCCAAGCATCAGTGGGAATAAACAATACCCCATCTTTGGTGTCAGTGGGAGGAATAGCTCTCCATCGTTGGTGTCAGTGGGAGGAGTAGCGCCCCATCGTTGGTGTCAGTGGGAGGAATTGTGCCCCATCATTAAAGTCATTGGAAGAAATAATGCCCAGTCATTGGGAGGAATTGTGCCCTAGTAGGGGGAATATTGTCCAATTGTTTGTATCAGTGGATGAAAATAGTGCCCCAAAGGCCGGATTAAAACATGCAAAGGGCCGCAGTTTGGAGACCACTGTTTTAGAACAACAAGCTGTGTATTAGGGTAATACGGCTAAGTTGTGAAAAAAAAAATATAAATAAATGCACATTTTTTTTTGCAGTTAATGTGCATTTATTATTTTTTTTGTAAGGAGCCTGCAGAACATTGCACCTATGATCAGCAGATCATGGGTACAATGTCTGGCTCCTGCAGACTCTCTCAGAATAGCTGTCTGCCCGTACCTCTGATATGGGCAGACAGTTACTGGAGAGCAGGAAGATCATTGAACTACTAGAGCGCTCACCAGCACCCTTGTAGGTATTTGACAACTGCCTACAATTCCCTCGCCCAATTAGTCCCAATAGCTGACAGTACTTGTAGTATATTAATTCACAGAAACTGTGAATGAATGACGACACGACCCTGTGGGCAAAGCCCCACACAGCCATGCTGGTTTCAAATGATCACAGCAGGTGAAGAGAGAGGATCCCTCGCCCTCTGTCACAGGTGGGAGGAGGAAGGGGGCAGATGTAACATCTTCCAAAGGTGAACTTATCCTTTAGGTTCACATCTGTGCGGGTGACTGCCGCGGTGGGACCGCAAGCTGTTCCCACAACCGGCCGCAAAGAGAAACGCAGGAGATGTGTGCAGGTGACAATAATCCTAACTGCACACCATACGCACTGCACTTGTGGTTCCCATGCGGGCTACCATTTCAAAAAATGGAGCAGGGATCTTTTCCTTTCTTTTCAGGAGGCACAGCAGCACATTCAAAGAAATGGACTGCCATGCCCACGCAAAACGCAGCTCACAGAGCGGCATCAGTGTGAACCAGGGCACCAAGAAGACCTGTCATTTCTTCCCTTTTTTGAGTACATTACAAAATGCAGGTCCCTCCCCTCTGTTCTTCTGTCCTGCTCTTACTTGCTAACAAAATTGTGCCTTGCTGGGAGTGGAAGGGGGTTATACTGGGCTGGCTTTGTTTTGCCAGTGTCCAATCTCCCAAAGACAGCAGCTTAACCCATTGCACTGAAATACGCTTCCTATGTCCCATAGTGGAAAAGAAACTGGCTTTATTGTGGATCATAAAAAGTTTTTTTTCTGGATTGAATATTATCCATATTTAAAAGATTACTCTGCTTTTAACATAGGAATTGTTTTTTTGACTTAAAGGTACAAAGGCATTGTATGACTTCCATGTAATCTCGGTTTTTGGATGTCTTAGCATCCTTATTCCTCACCCGCAAGCTGCCGGATCTTGTGGTAAAGGTTTATTCCCAAGCTGACAGAGGCCGTGAGTGAGCTGTTTGATAGTCACTAAATCGCTAAACACAAATGCAGTCAATCTTTAACAAGGAGTATTAAAAAATGAAGGTTTTATCTACCATAATGCTGACATTAATATTTTTTAATGCCACACCCTCCTAAAGTGAACCTGATCTATTTACCTCTCCTTCTAAAATACTACTTACCTGGCTGTCATGGTAATACAATGTCTTAAATACTTTTGAAAGCATTGAACTAAAACAAATGTGCAGACCAGGAGTGTTGACATCATCCAAAATGTGTAATCTGCACACTTCTTCCGGGTCAATGAAGTATTGATGACAGGCACAGCCAGGTATCTAGTATCAACTAGCAATAGCAGCCCCCATGTTGGTCAACTTCTTTTGTAACTAACCCCTTTGGCTTTCAGTTAGCTGTTCAAAAAAGGAAACAAGGTTTCATCATGGTGTTTGCAAATTTTTCATGATGGTTCAGAAGACTTCTGAAGTGGCCTGCAGTAATCGTCAGTCACTGGTGGAAGGTGGATGGATTTGTGGGTTCCAAACATGAATCATAATCTAGATTTTGGTTACACTCTGCATTGGGTGCATGCTGCTTATCCAGGGTCCCTTCCTCATTTTTCTGGACATTCTTTATTTAATCCTTCTTTATATTTGTTAATCTGGCTTTGCAGGCTGAAACTGTCCTGTAAAAATAATATAAAAGTGTGTGCGTGTTTATTTCTCTAAATGTATCTGTGTGCTCTGATGTTTGGATGGTCATTAAATTACAGTACATTACTGTAGGAGCTAGCTTGATCTTTCTAATACATGAGAAGTGTAAAGCAAAATCTAACAAATGTTGTAAGATATGTTAATAAAAATCTACAAGTATCCAGTGATTCCCATTCATTCTGTTATATCTAAACAAAAAAAAAAATATTGCAAGATGGACGTTGACAAATGAGTCCATAATACACCTTTCAGCACATGTCACAGCTGGACTCCTGACAAGCAGCTGACTAAGGAGTTGCAATTACGTACGTATGGTTGTTTTACGTGGGAACATCATTTGTATTTCTGTTCAGCCAGTTTTGTGATCCAGAGCAAAGGATATGTCACCGGCACATCAGAGATTGTTAAAAAGGGTCCAAGGATCACATCACCGCAAACACAGCAACATTTTGGGGGCCATGCAGGGTCTCTTAGACATGTGACCTGATGAAGGGGTCCTGCATGGCCACAACATTTTTTTTTTTTTCCTTTTAATGTAATCAAAACATTTGACCTTTTTTGGAAATCACTAGTGTGCTGATGACCTATCCTTTGCTATGAGTATGTGTCTGGTTTTCAGCCCGTGGTTGCTGCAACACCCACTTACCGTACCTTAGTCATTTCCAGAAAAGTGTGCATTAGGAATATTTCAGGGGTTTTTTTTGATCCAGATACCCCTGCTTAGACAGTACAACAAGATTCTTTGCCTGCTAGTTAGGCAATGAAGGAGCACCAGCACACTGCTTGGTTAACTCTGCTCTTTCCTCTTCCTGTCAGATGACCCTCCTTCCTCCAACCTGAGTTCTGTTGTGCAGGTTAATTAGAAAATTAAGGTATTTAATGCACATTTGTGCTTTTCCCATACAGGGTGGCAGGATTTAGGGCTCCTTCACATGTGCAGCTATACTACTGTCCCTCTAAAAAGTATTCCATGCTGGAACCAGAGGGTGTTTTATGGGCAGTGAGGAGGTGATAGGTCGCCTCTTCACTACCTGCTGTTTAACCCTTACACTGCCAAACCACCATGATATAACTGTACACTGAGTTTACTGCACTGCCTATTAACTTCAATGGGTCATGGGTAGTACTGCCTGCCAAATACGGCATTTTACTGTTGCGCTGGCTGTGAAGCAAAGAATTACAGCCATAGCATGGTTACAACCCGAGCAGCTGCACATTTTAAAAATAAAAATTTTGTCCAGGGACAGGCAGCATAATGTGGTTAGCGTTAGTCCCAACGCGATTTGTCATACGTCACATCATCAGGAGCTCGTCACCTGAGCCCCTGATGGTGTCGCCTATGAAGAAACGCATTGGGAAAAGAAAGGACACACCACCACGCAGGCCGCCATCTTGGATTATGGTTTTTACTCGAACCTGTTTACAGTTCCCAGAAAGGAAGGCAAGGTGCGTCCAATCCTGGACCTCAAGGCGCTGAACTGCTTTGCGCGGGTGCAGAAGTTAAGGATGGAGTCCATTTGCACAGCGGTGGCATCCCTGCATCAGGGGGATTTTCTTGCCTCTATAGACATCAAGGATGCTTACCTTCACATTCCAATATGTGCCAGTCACCAGCGCTTCCTCCACTTTGCCGTGGGAGAGGAGCATTATTCGTTTGTGGCATTACCCTCTGATCTCGCCTCTGCTCCTTTGGTCTTCACAAAAGTGTTAGCCCCAGTGCTAGCGTTGTTACGCCAATGGGGGATTGCAGTACTGGACTATTTGAATGAACTTCTTCTGCGAGAGGAGTCCCCTTCTGCTTTGGTGGAAAACCTGGAAATCACCATACAAACTCCTCCTTCCTCTGGACAAACTCCAGACATTGCAGGCTGCAATTCGTCTCCTGCTGTACAGCAGATAGTCATCCCTGATTGTGTCTACCTTTAAGGTGGTTCAGTTTGCACAGTTCCATACGAGGTCCCTGCAAAGGGAGATTCTGGCCAAATGGGACAAGACTCCGCAGTCTCTAGACAATCCGATCCGGCAGAGCTGGGAAACAAAGGAGTCCCGTATACAGTGGCTTCATTCTCCAGGGTTTTGGACTGAGTAAATCCTTCCTCCCCTTGTATTGGACAGTGATCTCCACGGATGCCTGCCTTTCTGGCTGGGGAGGCATCCTCGGCAGAAATTCTGTTCAGGTGATCTGGACACTGGAAGAGTCCAGACTACCAATCAGTGTCTTGGAACTCCGAGCGATCAGACTGTGCCTGGACCACTGGATAGATTGTCTTCAGGGATGTCCAGTACGCATTCAATCAGACAATGCCACAGCCGTGGCTTATGTCAATCACCAAGGGGGCAAAAAAAGTGTCCTGGCGGCTCCGGAGGTAGCCGGCATTCTAAGGTGGGCAGAACGGTTTGTTCCAGCCCTCTCCGCCATATACATTCCTGGGGTGAAAAACTGGCAGACAGATTACCTCAGTTGGCAGGCGCTGGACCAAGGTGAGTGGTCCCTTCATCTGAAGTTGTTTCATCAGTTGTGTCTCTGGTAGGGCATCCTTGAGGTGGTTCTGTTGCCATCTCGGTTCAACAGAAATGTGCAGAGGTTTGTGGCTCAGTCACGAGATCCTCTGGCGGATGCCACAGGCGCGCTAGTGGCCCCGTTGGTTCAGTATCGTCTGATTTACTCCTTCCCTCCTCTCAAGCTTCTGCCAAGACCTCTATGCAGGATCGAGGCAGAAGGGATTCCAGTCATCTTAGTGGCTCCAGACTGACCTCGCTGTGCTTGGTACGCTGATTTGGTGCGCATGGTCACCGACGTTCCTTGGAAGCTTCCTCTCAGGGAGGATCTGCTGTCCCATGGACCAATCTTCCATCCTGCTTTACAGTCGCTGGCTTTGATGGCTTGGCTGTTGAATGCCAGGTGCTGATGGATAGAGGTTTATCTGAGTTGGTGATTCCAACGCTGTTAAAAGTTAGGAAATCTACATCTAGGAAGATCTACCATCGTATGTGGAAGACGTACATTGCATGGTGTGTGTCCCTTGGGGTTCATCCTCACTCCTTCTCCGTCAATTGGATTTTGACCTTCAATGGGTGCTTGAACAGAAATTGACCTTGAGAAACATCAAGGGCCAGGTATAGGCTTTGGCGGTCTTCTTCCAACGACCCTTGGCCACACACTCCCTGGTGCGTACCTTTCTTCAGGGTGTTTGACATTTGGTTCCTCCCAGTGCGGTCCCTGTTCCTGCCCTGGGACCTCAATTTGGTGCTTTCAGTCTTCCAGAAGCCTCCTTTCGAGAATCTTCGGGAGATTCCATTGCTTACGCTGTCTCAGAAGGTGGCATTTTTGGTGGCTATCACCTCTGTGCGCAGGGAGTTGGAATTGGCGGCGTTATCCTTACTCAGTGATTCACAGAGATAAGGTGGTTCTTGGCTCCTGTCCGTCGTTCCTCCCTGATTTTTATTTGAATGAAGACATTCTGTTGCTTTCCCTGTGTCCCAGGCCAAACCATCTGAAGGAACTTGCCTTGTATGTGGTCCAGGCAATTAGGGTGTACCTGGCAGCTACGGAGTCTTTTAGGAAATCAGACACACTATTTGTGCTCATGGATGGGCCTCGGAAAGGGTTGTCCACTTCCTCTGCGACCATTTCCAGATGGATCAGACAGACGGTTATTCAGCCCTGTTACATCAAGGGTCGGATTCCTCCTTTCCCTGTGATGGCGCACTCTACTCAGGCGCTCAGTGCCTCCTGGGCCTTCCGGCTTCAGTGAAGGTTTTGTAGGCTGCTCTTTAAAGGACTTGATCCTCTTTAAGGGTGTATTGTTTTTTCAGATGGGCTCCAGTTGTTTTGGTTGAGTTCCTGTTTTCTGGTGGGAAATTTTTTTGCTGTTCCCACCCCTCATGTTTAACACTGCTTTGGGCCATCCCAATCGTTATGACGATCAGCAGCTGTGTCTGTCAATGAACAAAAGAGAAACTGGGATTTTTGGCTTACCGTAAAATCCATTTCTTTGATGTTCATTGGACACAGCACCCACCCCTCTGTTGAGTTGTAATTCTTCTGACACTGCTTGTAACAACTGAGTACCTATAGCAAGGAAAGGGAGTATACCCCCTGGAACTGCCCATAGGCGTATTCACATTATTTTTCTGCCTAGTGTCCTACTCCTTTAGGGGGCAGAATAAGCCAATGGTTATGAAGATCAGGAGCGGTGTCTCAGTCAATGAACATCAGAGAAATAGATTTTGCGGTAAGTCAAAAATACAATTTTTCAGGACAGATCAGAAATCAAAGCCTCTAAATTTGTTCCATACAGGTTTCGTTTTAAAGAGAGCCACAATCGAAATGATTACCAATGGTAATCCTATAATGGTATATGTGTTTTTGGTATTTTTTTTTTTTTAATGTTCTATATATTTCCACTTTACTATTGATGAGTTTTCTCTCACCTTGTGTGTCTCATATTTGGACAAAATTGCACCCATTGTACTAGACTAACCTTTTAAAGGACAAAATGACTGGGTTTGTTTTATTAACCAGGAAAATTCAGCGCCATTTGAATAATAATATGGCTCTCAAAGATCCAGGAGAAGTTTGAAACTCAGGAGCATTGTAAGCATAACTAAGTCCATATAACATAGTGAAAACCTTGTGCTACTAAACACCCATAGACGGGAGTTAAGCGTCTCACAATCTGGATATAAGCCTGTAATACCCTTGACAGCCCTAGGCTACCATTTAATGGGAGATGCAATAGTTTGGATAGGTTTTAACCACTTTAGGACCAAGTCTATTTCTGAAATTTGTTGTTTACAAGTTAAAATCAGTATTTTTTGCTAACAAATTACTTAGAACCCCAAAACATATATTTTTTGGAGCAGAGACCCTAGAGAATAAAATGGAGATCATTGCAATACTTTGTCACACTATATTTGCACAGCGGTTATAGAAATGCATTTTTTTGGGGAAAAAAATACTTTTTTTTTTTTTTTTTTTAACTAAAAAATAATAAAACAGTAAAGTTAGCCCAATTTTTTTCTATAATGTAAAAGAGTTAATCTGAGTAAATAGATACTTAACATGTCATACTTCAAAATTACACACGGTCATGGAATGGCGGTACTTAAAAATCTCCATAGGTGACCATTTAAAAATTTTTACAGGTTACCTGTTCAGTTATATGAGGTCTTGTGCTAGAATTATTGCTCTCGCTCCAACTATCCCAGCGATACCTCACATGTGGTTTGAACACTGTTTGCATGTGTGGGCGCGACTTGCATACGCGTTCGCTTCTGTGCAGGAGCTCGGAGGGATGGGGCACTTTAAAATGAATTTATTTTTACACTCCCTTTTTAAAAAAAATGAAAAAAAATTTGAATCCCTTTCATTCCTATTACAAGGAATGTAAACATCCCTTGTAATAGAAATAAGCATGACAGGTCCTCTTTAATGGAAGATCTGGAGTCAAAAAGACCTCAAATCTCTCATTTACACGTAATTGCAAAAAAAAAAAAGTCCTTTTGCTTTTGGCATTAAAAAAATATTGGCCCTTTATGGCCGCTGGGCAGAAGTGACGTTTAGGGTTGCTCCAGTCCTCCAGGGTACATAGTCGAGTGGGGGCCATCTTGCTCTCACTTGACTTCCCCAGCCATCTATGCATCCGGAAGTGTCTGTTTTTCCCCAGAAAGAATGTCTAACACAAATTCCAAAAAAGTTTGGATGCTCTTTAAAACCCTTTATAAAATAGAATGCAATGATTTGCAAATCTCCTAAGCCCATATTTTATTCACAATAGAAAATGTCACATGTGTAAACTAAGAAAATGTATCCTTTTAAGAAAATAAGGTAATTTTTAATAAAATAAGGTAATTTTGAAATTGATGTCAGCAATACGTCTCAAAAGAGTTGGGTCAGGGCAACAAAAAGCTTGCAAAATAAGTGGTACTAACAAAAAAGATGAACATTTTACAAATAACTAGGTTAATTGGCAACAGGTCAATAACATTTTGTTATAAAGGGCATCTTGGAGAGTCAGTCTCTGAGAAGTAAGGATGGGCAGATCTTCACCAATCTGTGAAAAGCTACATCTAAAATTTGTCAAACAATTTCAGAATAATGTTCGTTAAAGGGTAACTCCACTTTCGTGGGGAAAAAAAAAAAAAAACATTATAGCGTATAAAATTGCGACACACATCATATTGTAATTGAATGTTATTAAAAATGACCTTTCCTTTTCAATCTGCAGCTGTTGTAATTTTCTGAAAATGCAATGCAATATGGCTACCTGGAGCTTTTCTGTACACAGAATATGTACTGACCACACCCCAGAAACATAATTTCCTGCTTGTGTGATTGGCTCACCAATTATCCCAGAAGTCTGCCTAAGAAACAAGTCAGATTTCTGGCATCCCCTGCAACAAAAATATAATTTTTGGTGAGAAACTCCCAATAGGAACACGTCTAAAGGGATGCAGGCCCAGCAGATTTCCTCAGAGCTCAGCAGCTGCCACAAGTCACTGATAATTATGATACCACTCCCATTTGACCCACTTAACACAGAGGAACAAACAATGATTTCTTCAAAATAACAAAATGTAGGAATCTGCAACAAAGTTTGTTAAAATCCTTGCAATGTACACAGATTACACAGAGGGGAATGTTTTTTGCATAACAAAAGTGGAGTTACGCTTTAACGTAAAATTGCAAAGATATTAAATAAATCATCATCATTTGGAAAGGCACCATTAAGGCTGAAAGATATATTCAGGTTTTAGAGCATCATATGTTCCCATCCAGACAACATATTTTTCAGGCATGGCCTTACATATTTCAACAGGTCAGTGGCAAAACCACATACTGCATCCATGTCAATCGCATGGCTTCATAGCAGAAGAGTCCAGGTGCTTAACTGGCCTACCTCCAGTCCAGACCTTTCACCAATTGGAAATATTTGGCACATCTTGAAACGAAAAATACAACAAAGACGACCCAAGACTGTTGAGCAGTTAGAATCTTAAATTAAGCAAGAATGGAACAACATTCAACTGGCAAAACTCCAGCAGCTGGTCTCCTCCATTCCCAGACATTTACAGTGTGTTAAAAGAAGAGGGGATGCTACACAGTGGTAACCATGGCCCTGTCAACTTTTTTGAGGCATGTTGCTGCCATCAATTTCAAAATGATCTTTTTTTATTTATTTTTTTAATGGTACATTTAATGTTTTTGATTGTGAATAAAATATGGTTTTATGAGATTTGCAAATTATTGCATTATCTTTTTATGTAGATTTTACACATGTAGACTTTTTTGGAATTTGGTTTGTACTTTAAACGGTAAGATCTGCCAAGTCTTAAGTCTCTGCGCCTCTTTTCATTTTGTTATGCCAGAAAGTAGACCTAACAGTACAACTATGGCCTCCCATTTAAAACAAATGTTTGCTACAGCACTTAATTTTAAGTGCATCTGCACTTCCATTTTTTTTTTTCTTCGCTCCCCTGTAAAGGCCCACTGATACCTTTTTTGATCCCGCCAGTAAAATCCATCTAATACAGCTTCCTGTGATTGTGTGGCAACAGTGCTGCACTGCTTCTGAATTCAGAGCAGATTTGTCACTTTCATGTAGTTTGTGCCTTTTTGCACTATAGTGCGTTGAAAAAATGTTGCAGGTGAGATCGTTGTGAACATTATCAAGCCTGTATCTTATCAAGCAGCACCTGGCAACACCTAGTCCTGCCCACTGCTCTATGGATTGATACCAGTGCCTTCTGTTGCTGAAACATGCATAGAGAAGAACAGAGAACTCTTTGAATGCTATGCAAAGAATGGCAATAATGTTGAGTTTCACTATCAATACTTTTGTTTCTGTCCAGCAGCATTGATTTGGAGCAGCCATGCTTTCCTGTATACAACACTGCATTGTCTCTCATGGGTCTGTGCCCTCTTCTTGGAGGAAGCAAACTGTAAAGGCTATATATCTGTTAAGCACTAATAGTCAAACTTAGAAGGACGGGGATTCCTCTGGTGATCTAATTAGTGAAGTCAGTAGTGCAGTCACTCTGTATTACCACTGCGTGACACTGGTGAGGTTTCTTAGGCCAAACAGATGGTAACACAGCAGGGTAACCCACGAGCCTTAAGAAATGTGGACAGTTGGTATAACTCTATTCGAAGTATATATTAAATCTGAGATTTTCTTTGGATGCATTTTAAGTGTCCAGAGACACATAATGAATGAGTTACTCACAGGTTTTAACAGACTAGCAATGTAACTTCTCTAAAAACTATGAAATACAAGCACTTATATTTAGTAAATTAGTTGTATAGTACAAACTATTTGTATTTTGGTCACTGATCTCATGAGATTTCAGGTCTGTTATACTTGACAAGAATTTAAAGCAGTATTAAACTCAAAAACAAAAATGTTGCACCTCACCAATTCTCTGATGTTGTGACTGCAATCATTTTGTTTAAAAATGTTTTTTCCCTTTATTATCACCTGGTGATCCTGTCAGCAAGTCTGATATTTTTCAGCTTCCTTTAACAGACCAAGCTGTCCAGACAAAGTAGCAGTTAGAGTATTGAGCCAAACCATTTACCACTGACAGAGGTGCTTACAATGAAAAGATTTTACTACTATTATAATACAGGATTTATATAGCGCTAACAGTTTGCTCAGCACTTTACAACGTGAGGGCAGACAGTACAATTACAAAACAATTCAATACAGAAAGAATCAGAGGGCCCTGCTTGTTAGAGCTTACAATCTAAAAGGGAGGATCAAGTGATACAAAAGGTAATAACTGTGGGGGATGATCTGATCAGGAAAATAAAAGTACAGTTATGCGGTGTGCAGATTACGCTTCTCCGAAGAGAGGGGTTTTCAGGGATCTTCTAAAAGGAAACCGAGTAGGAGATAGTAGGACAGATTAGGGTGGGGAGTTCCATAGGACAGGAGAGGCTCTGGAAAAGTCCTGGAGGCGAGCATGGGAGGAGGTCTTGGGAGGAACGAAGACAACAATTTGATTGGTATTTTGAGACTAGGTTGGCAATGTAGCTGGGGGCAGAGTTGTGGATGGCTTTGTAAGTTGTTAGAATTTTGAATTTAAATTGTTGGGTGAGTGGAAGTCAGTGGTTGGATTGACAGAGAGGAGTAGCAGACAAAGTGATTGGTAAGGTGGATGAGTCTGGCAGCAGCATTCATGATGGGACTAAAGGGGGGATAGCCTATGTAAAGGTAATCCCTTGAGGAGGAAGTTGCAGTAGTCGAGGCGGGAGATGACCAGGGAGTGAACTAGGAGCTTTGTGGTGTCTATGGTTAGGAAGGGGCATATTCTGGAAATGTTGCAGCGGTTGAGGTGGCAAGATTTGGACACGGGCCGAAAGAATAGTCCATGGTTACACCTAGAACCCTGGCATGTGGGGCAGTCTGATAGTAGTGCTATCGATCTTGACAGATACATTTTTTGTTAATTTATGTAAAACCTTTACTCTAAAAGGAAAAAAAAATGTTTGCTGTAGGGCTTTGTTCACACAGTGTGTATAATACTGTACACCCATGCAGGGCCATATTTTCCTGCACGGTGATGCACAGGTGTTTCGTGCATCTCTGTGTATTGTATGTCCTGCGTAAGCAAGGCCTAACTGTTTATAAAGAGTTCAGCTTCAATTTGATTGTCAAGGTTCTTTGAATCTGCTAGTCTAAAGCCTAGTACACACAGGCCGAATGTCCGGCACCATTGTCCAGTTCAATAAAAACCGTCCATCATTCGGCCTGTGTGTATGGCAGCCGGTCCGACAGAGGCCTTTCATCCGGTTTCCGTCAGACTTGCATGCTAGAAAACCAGCAGCCGGCCAGCACTTTCAGCCAATGGCACAAAAGCGCTGCCCAGAGAGTTCTGGCAGGGGGGACCGTCCTTTCAGAACACAATAGCACAGCAGGGAGATCGCTGTACTAACATTGGTTTGTTAGTACAGAGACTCTGATCTGAGCTATGAGGTTTTTGTTTTTTTTTGTTTTTTTTTTGTTTTTTTTTCCCAAACCAGCAGTGTGTACCAGGCTTTACACTACGCTCCCCCTGATTGCTGCTCTCCAAAGGCATCTGCTTTACAATTTCATCCAGAATGCAAAAACCTCAATACAGGCCAGATCACCAGGTGAAATGAATCCGAAAACAAAGCTTAAAAAAAAACAAGAAAAAAAACAAATGCAGCCACCACATCAAAGACTTGGTAAGTTACTATATTGTTGTTTTGGTGTTTAATACTGCTTTAAAAGCCCAAGTTTAGGTATTTTTTTAAACACTTGCAGACCGCCCACCTTCGATATACTGCAGCAGGACAGCCACTCTGCGCTAGATCACGTACCTAATACGTGATCCATGCCCCCCGTCGCCCCGGCTGTGCTGCGATTGGTTGTAACACCAATCAGTGGGTGCCAGCTTCTGATTGATCGACTCCAGACATTACCAAAGAGAGCCCTGCAAACACAAGACTCTATTCTGAGTGCGCGGTCTG
This sequence comes from Pelophylax lessonae, assembly GCF_965119305.1. Lineage (NCBI taxonomy): Eukaryota > Metazoa > Chordata > Amphibia > Anura > Ranidae > Pelophylax > Pelophylax lessonae. The sequence goes on along the minus strand of NC_138773.1, from coordinate 254,719,774 downwards.
AAATAGCCCATGTACCCGTCACAGGCACTCTTCAAGGGTGGCGACAATGCCGGTCCATTCTGCCCCCACCTCCATAGATATAAGCCGTAGCTTCTATCAATGAAAAGTGCTCTATGAATGGAAGATGGGTGGATGAATGAAAGGTCCACCTCCTCCATTCATAGAGCACTTTTCATTGGTGGAAGCTAAAGTTGAGCTTCCATGAATGGAGGAGTAGGCGGAAAGGGCGGGCAAATTTGGCACTCCTTAAGCCCTACAACACCAAAAGGTTACCTTTTTTTTTTTGTGAGAGGGGGTGGGGGGGTGTTACGACAGAGGATGGAAGATTTAAATTAGGACAGCCGTCGCATGGCCTCCTGATTTTCAAGTTTTTTTTTTAAATAACAAACATGTTATACTTACCTGCTTTGTGCAGTTGGTTTTACACAGGGCAGCCCCGATCCTCCTCATCTCGGATCCCTAGCTGGAGCTCCTGTCAAGTGCCCCTACAAAAAGCAGCTTGCTATGGAGGCACCCAAGCTGTACTGCAGCTCTGTGTCTAAACGGTCATGGAGTTTGGCCCCGCCCCTTCTCTCTCCTGATTGGATTGACAGTCGTGGGAGCCAATGGCGCCATGGCTGTGTCTCAGCCAATCTGGAGGGAGAGTCCCGGATGGCTGAGGGACTGACTTGTGGACATAGCTGGATAGGGATGGGGCTTGGGTAGGTATTGCTGCACGCAGAAGGCTTTTTATCTTAATGCATAGAATGTATTAAGAGAAAAAAACCTTCTGCCTTTACAATTCCTTTAAATATATGTACCATCCTGTGCTGATTTAAAAAAAAAAAAAAAAAAAGCTGAATTTGGGATTTAGGAAAATGTGTAAACTCATTAACCCTATAGACCTTTTTGATCCCTCATTTTTATACTTCCTAAAGGTAGGTTACATAGTTGGTAAGGTTAAATAATGACACAAGTCCAGGCCATTCAATCTGAGTGCATATTTGTGTGTGTTTATGACACTACAATTTTTCATATCCTTGTAAATTGTACTCACTAAGAAACCCATCCAAATGTTTTTTGAATCTACACTTTGACAATTTAACTGTGGAAGGATGTTCTACAACCTTACTGCTCTAACAGTAAAGAACCTTTTTAAAGCGGAGTTCCGTCCTATTTTGCAACTTTAGTGATTCCTGGAGTGCTCCCTATGCTGATCAACAATTGGGCATTTTCAATTTTTTTCGGAGGTCCCTTACCTTATTTTCAGGGCATTTTTGATTGTACTTGCTCCTTCTCCCCCCTCTGTGGCCACGGCCACCGACATCACTTCCGCCTTTGCATTGCATCCTGGGAGCTGTTTGTCATCACTCCCAAAAGACTGGAATCAGGAAGAACTCCCTGGAATCAGGAAGAAGGACACAGCAGATTACACTGCTGCTTCAGATGCCCACGTCTAAGATGGCTGCGCCCAGACAGCGTTTTTAAAAGTAAGATTTTGACTAAAATCCAACACTGTACACCTTGTAAGTATGAGAATAGCGGTTCTGTAAAGGGCGATGGATTAGTATTATAGGGGAATATTTAGTTTAAAAAGGTATTTGAGGCCGGAACTCTGCTTTAAGCAGTTTAAAATTGAACCGCTAACTTCATTGTGTGGCCACGTATCTTCTTTAGAGACCCAAGTTTAAAACGTTTCCTTCCAATGCTAGAGTCACTATTTGACGTTCTATATATCACGATCGTATCCCTTTTAAGCTCTTCTTTCATAACTGAGGTCCTCCAGCCTCCTTATCAGCTTTGTTGTCCTTCTCTTGCCTCTCTCCTGTTCCAGCACATCCTTCCTGAAGACAGGGGACCAGAAATGGGTTTAAAGTATACACTTCCCAATCTTAAATAGCAACTTTCGAATATAGATCCCCATGGTTCCTGAAACTAGGGAACTCTTTTTATTTATTGCTTTACCCCTTTCTACTTCTCATGCCTCCAAATTTCATCAGTAAAACTGCCAATTACAGTGATGGTCCAGTAAGGAGGCAGAACTTAGTACCAACTGTAGTGATATGTCAAGTAGAAATTTCTGGGTTTCAACGCTTTTAGAACTGCTCTATAGCAAAGTTAAAGTGATATTAAAGTCTTTTTTTTTTTTTTTTTTGTTTAAAAATAATAAACGTGTTATACTTGCCTGCTATGCAAAGTGGTTTTGCACAGGGCAGCCCAGATCTTCCTTTTTTTTTTTTTTTAAAACAGTGAGGTTTATTGAAACTTTTGGTACAATACAAAAATAGACCGTGCATTGAAACTTCGATCAGATTCATAACACACAGAAGTACAAAAGAAAAAAAAAATACAAATATACACAGTGATTAACACTTAGAAACAGAGCAGACATAGTAAAAATAAGGCAGTAATCAGTTACTTTCTTTCGGCCCAACACTCGAGCAGACAATATTAGGGCAATTGGGGCGGTCAGCATAAAATAGTTACCCACTGCACTACTGAGCTGTGTCAGGGCACTGCACCCACTTGTCCCAAATCTTGTTGAACTTCTGGGGGCACCCCCTATGTTTATATAAAAGTTTATGAAATGGGATGACACTATTAATTTCCTTAATCCACATTCCTAGAGTAGGAGGAGTAGGTCTCATCCACCGCCTGGCTATCAATTTACGCGCTATAAACAAAGTTTCCTGAAGAAATATGACAGTGGATTTGGGCATCTCTCCATCCGGATAGACCCCCAGGAGACACTCCTTAGGGGAGAGCTGCAGAGGAGACCCCATTTTGTCGTGCAGAAATGTGACTACCTGTTGCCATAGAGTCTGTAGTTGGGGACAGCTCCACAATAGGTGAAAGAAGGAAGCATCAGGGTCTGCGCACATAGGACAAGAGGGGACCAAGTCAGGGTGATATTTGGACAGTCTGAGCGGGGTGAGATAAGCCTGGTGTATTATAAAGGTCTGGGTAAGGCGATCCGACAGTTTTGGCGACACTCTGCGGCACGTCTCCAGGGCATCCTCCCATTCCTCATCCTCCATGGCCCCCACATTGCGCTCCCAGCGGGTCTTAAGTGCATAAGCTAAAGTGGTCGAGGAAGGTGTGTGGAGCTCAGAGTAGAACATGGAAATAAGGTGACTGGGTTCTGTACTTTTAACAATCTCAAGGGTGGTGACCGATTCTATCTCAGGAGGACCGTCAGGGAATTGAGATCTATAAGCATGGGAGAGCTGTAAGTATCTGTAGTGCATGGGGCCCTGGAGCGCAAACTGGTCTTGCAGGGTCTCGGTAAGACCGCAGACCAGTGGTCGTGGAGATATGGCTAAGGAGGAGAATACCCCTCCCACTCCATATCGACAGGTCAGGGATGGAGAGGAACTCACGCAATGTACTATTATGCCACAGAGGGGTGAGTGTATGGAACGGGGGGCACCGAAGCCTGGACGCTACCACCTCCCAGATCCGACAATAGTGATATAGGAGAGATCTGGGGCACAGGGGCTCCGGCGAGCCCCTGACGCCCCTAAGGATAACTAGGAGGGGGTCCCCGAGGGGATGAGCCCACCCAGGGCAGAGCAGGGTCAAGAAGCGTTCTCTATCCGTTTTATCAATGTGAAAGAACTGGGATAACTGAGCTGCCAGATAGTACAGATTAAAATCCGGCAGGGCCAACCCCCCTAGATTTGTAGGATTTTTGAGTTTGCGCCAGGAGATCTTGTGTCGGTTAGCACCCCAAACAAAGGTCTTGAGGAGTGATTCCATCTGCTTAAACAGCCTGAGTGGCAGATATATAGGAGAATGCCATACAACATAGAGAATTTTGGAAAAAAGAATCATTTTAATTAAATTGACCCTACCCATCACTCCCAGAGGTAATTTGGACCATACTTGAATTTTGGCCTTAAGCAGAGGGAACAAGGGTTGAACGTTATCTGGGACATAATCTGCTGAGCTAGCCGTCACTTGAATCCCTAAGTACTTAATGCGGGATACACACTGCAGGGCCGGGTCTGCGGGGGCGATCGCCTGCGGGCTCTCGTCAAGCGGGAGAATTTGTGACTTATCCCAGTTTATCTGAAAACCGGAGAACCGTCCGTACCGTTCAATTAAAGAAAGGGCTGTGAGCAGGGAATCTCGAGAGTCCTCCAAATATAACAAAGTGTCGTCAGCATACATGCTGATTTTCTCCTCCAGCGGTCCCTTACGTAGGCCACGAATCCCGGGATGTGCTCTAATGGCCATCGCCAGGGGCTCCACGGCCAAGGCATACAGCAGGGGGGAGAGGGGGCACCCCTGTCGAGTGCCACGGGATAAAGGGAAGGCGGTCGACTGCCAGCCGTTGGCCAGGACCCTAGCTACCGGGGCGCTATATAGAAGTTTGACCCACTTAATAAAATTAGGTCCAAAGCCGTATCGGTCCAGGCAGGTCCATAGAAATGGCCACTCTACCGAGTCGAATGCTTTAGCCGTGTCCAAGGAGACCACCACCCTGCCGCCCATTCCGTCGTGTTGTGCCTGGAGATTCATGAATAACCGGCGAAGATTAAATGAGGTGTTCCTCCCAGGCATGAACCCGGCCTGGTCCGAGTGTATGAGTGAAAGGATCACCTTGTTAAGACGGAGGGATAAAATTTTCGCAAGGATTTTAGTGTCTACTGGGAGCAAAGAGATGGGGCGGTAAGACTCTGGGGCGTGCAAGTCCTTGCCCGGCTTGGGAATGAGCACAATTAGCGCCTCCCGCATAGAAGGGGGCAGGGCTGCATCCTTGAACAGAGATTGAAACAAAGCCAATAATTTAGGAGAAAGGAGTTCCGAATATTGGCAGAAGAATTCAATCGGGAGGCCGTCCAGGCCGGGGGCCTTAGATCTAGGGAACTCGGACATGGCTGCTGCAATCTCCTCCACAGAAATGGGTGCCTCGAGGGTCGCCAACTGATCGGGTGTCAATGTGGGAAAGGCAATAGAGTCCAGAAAGTCATGCATGTCAGTGCAGTCAGCGGGGGCCCTAGAGGTGTAAAGTGTACTAAAAAATGATCGGAAACACTGTGTCACCGCAGCAGGATCGGTGATCTCATTACCCAGGTCATCCTTCAAAGTTATAACTACCGGGGGCCTATCCTCACAATGAACTAAATATGCTAGGAGTTTCCCCGCCCGCTCTCCATGTGCAAACAGATTCTGCTTCTGAAAAAACATCTTAGATTTCGCCTTCTCATAGTCAAGTTGGGAAAGGACTTTAGAGGTCAATTTATACTGGGATTCATACGTCGGAGTCGGGTCCGCCATAAAGGCCTGTTCAGCTTCAAGCAGATTCGCCGTTGCCCTGGAGATCTCCTCAGCAGCCCGCGCTCTAACAGCTTTAATTTTGGAAATCATAGTGGATCTGGCGAACAGTTTAAATGCCTCCCACACTGCAGCCGGGGAGGCAGTGCCCTCATTATCAGAAAAGAATTGTGTCCAGGTCCCCTCAATGTCGTTCCCATCAGACACCAAGGGGAGCCAGGCGGGATTCAGGCGCCAGGCCGGGGGAGGTCTATTGCAGGGCAAGGACAACAGTATCCAATAAGGGCAGTGATCAGACAGAGTCCGTGGGGCGAAGCCTGCCGCCAGTAACCTGGGGAGCAGGGTTCGAGACATCAATATCAGATCAATGCGTGACATAGAATGGTGTGCAGCCGAGAAACAGGAGTACGCACGCTGAGCGGGGTACTTGCTACGCCAGGAGTCGGTCAAACCAAAGCTCTCCACCAATCGGGAGAACCTGGTCGGGGACGACCCCGGCGGCGCCTGGGAGGCGCCACCGGATCTATCCAGACCCGAGTCCAGCACATTATTAAAGTCGCCCAGCCAGAGCACCGGGGCCCCCGGGCATTGTGCCATAAACGCCAATCCCTCCATTATAACCACAGCAGAGTAAGGGGGGGGCACATAGAAAGCCATCAGAAGCATCAATTCCCCATAGACTGACGTTTTAAGGAAGACATATCTACCCATTGGGTCAACCTGAGATCCTAGGAGCTGGAAATGCACCGATTTGGCCACCAGAAGCGCCACACCCCTGGAGTGCGAGCTATATGCAGAGTGATGCACCCAGCCAACCCAAGGCCGTTTGAGAGACTGCTGTACGCGGCCCTCCAAATGTGTCTCCACCAGTACTATAATGTCAGCCCGGACACGGCGTAGAACATTAAAGACAGCCGTCCGTTTAATCTTATCGCGCATACCCCTGACATTCCACGTCAACAATTTCAATGTGGCCATGGCAGGGGTAATACGGAGCGTGGAGCGGAGGCTCCCAGGACCTCAGGCAATAAGGCCACAGAACTAACAATCCCACGGTCATACACTAACATTAATAAACGGCAGTAAAAGAGCAGGCAGTTATTACTTGAGGTCAATGTGCATAGAACAGAAACAGTATAGAGATTGTACCAATTATAAACTGTAAACAATGGTAATACCCCAAACCCCCCTCCCTGCCCTGCACCAACCCCAACTTGTGCGGGCATGTTCCCAAACAAGTGCCTCAACCAGAACAGGCCCACATGCGACTGGTAAAAAACAAGATCAGGAGGCCAGGGACCCCCAGGATAGTCAGCAAAAATACAGCAAAATACAACTAGGACAAGCAAGGGGGCCCGGAGGCCCAGGTCCAGCAGAAGTCGCAGGGGGCAACAGGGGAGTTGGGCACAAACACACGCCTGAGCGGGTGTAGGGGGCGAAAAACCAACGGGTGTGTCGCTGGGTAGCAAAACCTATGGGCAGGTGGAAATCCATAGGAAGAGAACAGAAAAATCAGTTCCATCTGTGGAGCTAGGGTGCTCCGCCGGGCAAATACAGGAGCAGTGGGTCAGGGAAATGAGGGGGGGGGGGGGGGAAAGGGGGGTACAAAGTCTTGGGTTCCGCAGGATCTACAAAGCCCCCCCCCACCTCAGCAGCAGCACAAGGCACAGGCAATCAGGGAGAAGGTGTCATGAAGTCGCCAGGGCAAGGTGGTCAGGCTCTAGCTTCCAGTCCTTCTAGCCAGGAGATGGCGGCTTCCGGATCCTCAAAGAAGTGGGCTCGGTCCTCCCCCTCCACTCTAAGACGGGCCGGGTACAACATAGAGTATTTGATATTCTTGATATGCAGCCTGCGTTTGACCTCCAAAAAGCTCTTGCGGCGCCTCTGGACCTCAGCAGAGAAGTCGGGGAAAATCGCTATTTTGTGATTTCCAAATGGAATGTTCCCCTTAACTCTGGCCAGGCGCAATATGGCATCTCTGTCCCGATAGTTCAGGAATTTAGCGATGAATGTGCGGGGGGGTGCACCCTGAGGGGGGGGACGCCCTGAGAGGCGATGTGCACGTTCCACAACGAAAGTGGGTGAAAAGGATTCTCTGCCATATGTTTGAGTGAGCAATTGTTCCAGATAAGATGAGGGGTCTGCACCTTCAGAGCCCTCCGGGAGGCCAATGAACCGCAAGTTACAGCGGCGCAGCCTATTCTCCATGTCATCTTGTTTTTGAAGGATAAGGTGTACTTGTTGCTGCAGCCTGTCTGAGGAGCTTTGCAATGGGGGGAGGGAGTCCTCCACCTCGCTGATTCTGTGTTCAGCCTCACCAACTCTGTCCCTTAGCTTCTGCATATCCTGACGCATCAGTGATATATCTACCTTCACCTCCTCGATTTTAGTCGTCAGCATGGTCTGGCAGGTGGCAATCGCTTCCAATACCTTGGATGTAGCAGGGCTCTCCGGCTCCTCCACCACGAGCGACGGGCCGGCGCCATCTTGGATCGGGGCCTCCTTCTCCAGCCTCCGGAATGCAGCCAGTTTTGCCGCAGCTTCCGAGCCTTTCTTCGGCGGAGACATGCGGAGGTCAGTGCCGCGGGTGTGCGGGAGGTGAAGGGAGGATTATCGTGCCCAGAGGGCTGCAGGATTAGCGGTAAAGGAGATCGGTCCGGCGGAGCTCCTCTCACACACGTCCTCTCACATGCTGCGCCAGGCCACGCCCCCCAGATCTTCCTTTTCTTGGGTCCTTCTTCTGTGCTCCTGGCCTTTCTCTCCTCCCAAGTACCCACACCGCAAGCAGCCTTCTATGGGGGCACCCGAGCCGAGCCGCTGCTCTGTGTGTCCATTCAGACACGGAGATACGGATTGGCCCTGCCCCCTCTCTCTCTCCCCTCATTAGCTCACTGATTTTGATTGACATAGCACCCGTTGCTGTCTCAGCCAATGAGGGGGAGAGTGCCCAGACTTCGTGGCTCTCATGCAACATCGCTGGATTGAGATGGGTCTAAGTTAAATGTGAGGGGGGCCTTCTGCACACAGGTTTTTTTTTTATCTTAATGCATAGATTACATTAAGATTTAAAAAAAAAAAGCCTTCTGCCTTTAGAACCACTTTAAACTTGTTTGCATGGCCCTGGAGGTGCCTGTTTTGAGTTGTGGCTGTTCAGGGCACTTGATTTGAGCATTTAAAGTAGAATTTAAGATTACCTGCCTGAACAGTGCTTTTAGATATAACAAGGGACATTTTTAAATGCTAGAGAAAAGAAACACGTGTGCTGCTGCTTGGAGATACGGAAAACATACTGGTATATTGCCCACAGAAAACGCTCAATACACATGGCTGATTCTGAGCATCACTGGAAATTATTGAGCAATGTCTTATTTACTAGTGGAAGAAAATGAATACCTTTAGGCAGCTAAAGATACTCATTATCAGGTACCAATTTGATGGAAAATCTCCCAAGTGGGCTATGTAACAACGACAGTATCAATGTATCACACGTCCAGTGCAAGAAGAAAAAACATCATTCAAGCACCATTACGCTGAAAAGGTAAGCCACAGAATAAAAGCTCTTTAGGATCGCTGGACCATAAAACCTTTGTTTTTTAGAAGATTTAAAAAAAAAAAATCTACAGATGAGCCCAGAACTTACATCAGAGCCAATGAAAGGGATGGAGGATCCAAAAAGATATAGTCAGTACAGGAACAAAGGGTGAAATCTTCCATTAGTGGTAACTGTCTAAAGGACATTATATATATATATATATATATATATATATATATATATATATATACAGTGGGTACGGAAAGTATTCAGACCCCCTTAAATTTTTCACTCTTTGTTATATTGCAGCCATTTGCTAAAATCATTTAAGTTCATTCTTCTTCCTCATGGATGTACACATAGCACCCCATACTGACAGAAAATCACAGAATTGTTGACATTGTTGCAGATTTATTAAAAAAGAAAAACTGAAATATCACATGGTCCTAAGTATTCAGACCCTTTGCTGTGACACTCATATATTTAACTCAGGTGCTTTCCATTTCTTCTGATCATCCTTGAGATGGTTCTACACCTTCATTTGAGTCCAGCTGTGTTTGATTATACTGATTGGACTTGATTAGGAAAGCCACACACCTGTCTATATAAGACCTTCTAGATCACAATGCATGTCAGAGCGAATGAGAATCATGAGGTCAAAGGAACTGCCTGAAGAGCTCAGAGACCGAATTGTGGCAAGGCACAGATCTGGCCAAGGTTACAAAAAGATTTCTGCTGCACTTAAGGTTCCTAAGAGCACAGTGGCCTACATAATCCTCAAATGGAAGACGTTTGGGACGACCAGAACCCTTCCTAGAGCTGGCCGTCCGGCCAAACTGAGCTATCGGGGGAGAAGAGCCTCGGTGAGAGAGGTAAAGAAGAACCCAAAGAACACTGTGGCTGAGCTCCAGAGATGCAGTCAGGAGATGGGAGAAAGTTGTAGAAAGTCAACCATCACTGCAGCCCTCCACCAGTCGGGGCTTTATGGCAGAGTGGCCCGACGGAAGCCTCTCCTCAGTGTAAGACACATGAAAGCCCGCATGGAGTTTGCTAAAAAAACACCTGAAGGACTCCAAGATGGTGAGAAATAAGATTCTCTGGTCTGATGAGACCAAAATAGAACTTTTTGGCCTTAATTCTAAGCGGTATGTATGGAGAAAACCAGGCACTGCTCATCACCTGTCCAATACAGTCCCAACAGTGAAGCATGGTGGTGGCAGCATCATGCTGTGGGGGTGTTTTTCAGCTGCAGGGACAGGATGACTGGTTGCAATCGAGGGAAAGATGAATGCGGCCAAGTACAGGGATATCCTGGACAAAAACCTTCTCCAGAGTGCTCTGGACCTCAGACTGGGCCGAAGGTTTACCTTCCAACAAGACAATGACCCTAAGCACACAGCTAAAATAACGAAGGAGTGGCTTCACAACAACTCCGTGACTGTTCTTGAATGGCCCAGCCAGAGCCCTGACTTAAACCCAATTGAGCATCTCTGGAGAGACCTAAAAATGGCTGTCCACCAACGTTTACCATCCAACCTGACAGAACTGGAGAGGATCTGCAAGGAGGAATGGCAGAGGATCCCCAAATCCAGGTGTGAAAGACTTGTTGCATCTTTCCCAAAAAGACTCCTGGCTGTATTAGATCAAAAGGGGGCTTCTACTAAATACTGAGCAAAGGGTCTGAGGAAGAAGAATGAACTTAAATGATTTTAGCAAATGGCTGCAATATAACAAAGCGTGAAAAATTTAAGGGGGTCTGAATACTTTCCGTACCCACTGTATATATATATATATATATATATATATATATATATATTTTTTTTTTTTTTTTTTAAACTTGTTTTATTCAAAAAAAGTGTGTACACCATTCGTATAAAATACATCAACCTGTAACAGTAAATGTATATATTCAAAGAATATACCTCGCGCCTAGGAGTACCGAATACGACGTGCATTATTTAATATAAAAATATATAATGGAGCAGCTGCTATAGATTAAAAATGATTGAATAAAAAACCCCCCAGCTAAAAGGGATAATATAGCGCTTGCTAGTATGATGCAAACAGGGATACAATACCAATCAAAAAAGCTAAAAGCATAAATAGCTAAAATATATGCCCTTTAAAATGCACAGTGAGACAGTATAAATGAATAAATGACAAAATAAGTAAATAGGAGAACAATAGAGTTCCCCTTGGGGCGGGACTTTTAAGGCACTATATAATATCAAGATACACAATTTAATTGAAAGTTTTATTGAAAAAGTAAATATATACAAAACAAGAAAAATATGTTAAAATGCTGGCAAGTTATACAGACATAATGTACAACAGTGAAATGCACCACAAATGAACCGCGGGTATTGACCCGACGCGTTTCGGAGAGGAACCCCGAACTCCTTCTTCAGGGGTGCCCGCAGGAAGTGGTCTAAAAATAATTAGTATGTAAGTCACGTGTCACTTAGACAAAAATATATACATTATAGTATTTTAACAAAATTTTCCAAAGCACTTACATGTTCACTGTAAAGAATGAAGAAAACTTGCCCGCCTGTAAAGGCTAAAACCAAGAGATCAGACTGCCGCAAGGTGCCAAACTGGGATGCCGTGTGGAAATGCTCGATGTTGGACCCAAAAGAGACCTTCTCTGTGTGTCACAGGTGGTTGAAAAACTGCTTGCAACCCCAATTCCCCAAAAGGGAAAGAGGGGGTAGGAATAGCTGGAACCCCCAGAAGACAATCCTGCTGAGCAAAAGCCAAATGATTAGAAAAAATCCCCATTTTAGCTAAAAAAGCGCAATAGTGATGGTAATTGCTTTTTTGGAAAAAATCCCAAAAATAAAACCAAAAAACACTAAATGTTGCTAAATGATGCTAAATAGCCCGCCGATGTACTTCAATGTTGATGGCAAGTTTTGATCTTCTTCTTTTTCTTTTTGAATTCATACTCTTTATAAGAGGATATTTACTATGTCTTTCCTCTGGTATTTTTAACCATAGCTTTTGGGACTTACAAACCCTGAAGTGCAATTTTTCCACTCATAATTAATCTGTGTTGTCACTTACTACTTAAGTAATAGACTATGGCCTTTTCCCCTCAAACAAAAGAAACCAAAACAATATTTTCTATTTAATATTTTTTGATTTGTGTTTTTTGGTTTTATTTTTGGGATTTTTTCCAAAAAAGCAATTACCATCACTATTGCGCTTTTTTAGCTAAATTGGGGATTTTTTCTAATCATTTGGCTTTTGCTCAGCAGGATTGTCTTCTGGGGGTTCCAGCTATTCCTACCCCCTCTTTCCCTTTTGGGGAATTGGGGTTGAAAGCAGTTTTTCAACCACCTGTGACACACAGAGAAGGTCTCTTTTGGGTCCAACATCAAGCATTTCCACACGGCATCCCAGTTTGGCACCTTGCGGCAGTCTGATCTCTTGGTTTTAGCCTTTACAGGCGGGCAAGTTTTCTTCATTCTTTACAGTGAACATGTAAGTGCTTTGGAAAATTTTGGTAAAATACTATAATGTATATATTTTTGTCTAAGTGACACGTGACTTACATACTAATTATTTTTAGACCACTTCCTGCGGGCACCCCTGAAGAAGGAGTTCGGGGTTCCTCTCCGAAACGCGTCGGGTCAATACCCGCGGTTCATTTGTGGTGCATTTCACTGTTGTACATTATGTCTGTATAACTTGCCAGCATTTTAACATATTTTTCTTGTTTTGTATATATTTACTTTTTCAATAAAACTTTCAATTAAATTGTGTATCTTGATATTATATAGTGCCTTAAAAGTCCCGCCCCAAGGGGAACTCTATTGTTCTTGTATTTCTATTTGGGATGTGGCACTCAGGGGACCACCCCACATGAATCAAAGTTTCTTTGAAATAAGTAAATAGGTGTAGTAATAGTGCCAAGTGAAGTCCAAAATAGTTCATAAGTGACTGTGTGATAAGTAGTCCAAAGAAAGTGCCAGGAAAAGTGCAAGTGCTTGGTGCTGGATCCTCCAATGTTCCAGGAAATCCAATCACAAAGGTGACTTTCAAAGGAGAAATAAGATGTAAACTCACCAGATATGGTGGGTCTCAAATGTCATACGACAAAGAGACCAGTAGTGCTTTATGACCATCCAGGTCAGGGAAATGGTGACTGCTGGGCTCTGGTCCCCCTAGACCGGGATTCTCCACGATAAATGGATCGGGTCCCCGAGGTCCTCCAATTCGGATTAGGGAGAAGAAAAAAGAGGCTCCGGATGGTGCAGTACCATTAAAAGTATTATTTATTGAGGTATAAAAGGCAAAACATGGATAAAAAGCTACTAGCTGTCCACCGGTATCTGTCTGTAGCTTGGAGAGCGGTTTGCGTTCCAGGCTCGACTTCCGGGTTGACGGTGTGCGTTCCTACCATCTAAATGTCACAGCTGAAATCAAGACTCACCAGACCAGGCAACGTTTTTCCAATCTTCTACAGTATTGTCCAATTTTGATGTAAATTGTAGCCTCAGTTTCCTGTTCTTAGCTGACAGGAGTGAGCACCTGGTGTGGTTTTCTGCTGCTGCAGCCCATCTGCTTCAAGTTTGGATGTGTTGTGCATTCAGAGATGGTATTCTGCATACCTTGGTTGTAACATGTGGTTATTTGAGTTACTGTTGCCTTTCTATCTTCTCAAACCAGTCTGCCCATTCTTTTCTGATCTCTGAAACCAACAAGGCATTTTCATCCACACAACTGTCGCTCACTGGATATTTTCTCTTTTTCTGACCATTTTCTGTAAACTCTAGAGATGGCTGTACGTGAAAATCCCAGTAGTTCAGAAGTTTTCGAAATAGTCAGACTAGCCCAGTCTGGCGACAACAACCATGCCATGTTCAAAGTCCCTTTTAATCCTCTTTCTTCCCCATTCTTATGCTCGGTTTGAACTTCAGCAAGTTGTCTTCACCACATCTAGATGTCTAAATGTGTTAAGTTGTTACCTTGTGATTGGCTAATATTCAAATTTGTGTTTCCAAGCAAATAAACAGGTGTACCTAATAAAGTGGCCAGGGAGTGTATAATCACAATATAAAGTAGGGTGACCAGACGTCCCTGGTTCCCGGGGACAGTCCCCGGACTGAGGACACTGTCCCCAGTTTTGTCCCCGGCAGGTAGGGCCCGCACAGCGTAAAGCAAGTTAGGCAGGAAGGATGGGGGGGGGGGGGCAAAATCTGATTTCCCAGTCACTTGTTGGGGGAGAGGAGAGGATTGTGTATAGTTCTGGCAGGCTGCCATCTCCGGTAAAGCCTTTGTTATCAGTAGGTGGGGAGAAGGGGAGAGGCTCCGCTGGGCACCCTCTCTGTGCTGTCACTGCACAAGTGCAGTCCAGCATAGCCGGGACATTGGGGTGACACCTGGGAGGATGAGCATGCAAAGCAGAAAGTGCAGACAAGGGGAGGCTAGGAACTGCACCGTGCCAGATCTGCTTTGACATTGGTAGAGTAGTCCTTGGCTCCACCCCCACACAGCTTCTCCAGTATGGCAGCGTCCAACAACTCCAGCCTGTTCAGATCTTCTATCTATATATTTATCTATATACAGTATTACTAACCAGTAAGATCGGAGTCAGTGCTGGAGAAGTTACCAGGAGAGTGAGGACTGGCATTAGACACTCTCCTTATGGCAAGGGTTGGGGGTAATGTCAGGTATGAACACACCCTTCGGGGAGGTGGGGATTAATGCCAGGTATCCTCCTGTCACCCTATTCCCCACCTGTCATACTGCCCTGCTCCTGTCACCCTGCCCCCCCCCCACCTGTCACCCTGTGCCCCACCTGTCAACTCTGTATGTAGCGCATTCCGGATCTCTGCACTGTATACATAGCGCACTATTGAACCCTGCACTCTATACATAGCGTACCCCTGAACTCTGCACTCCGTACATCGTGCACGCCTGAACTCTGCACTCTGTACATAGCGCACTATTGAACCCTGCACTCTATACATAGCGTACCCCTGAACTCTGCACTCTGTACATTGTGCACGCCTGAACTCTGCACTCTGTACATAGCGGACTATTGAACCCTGCACTCTATACATAGCGTACCCCTGAACTCTGTACATCCTGCACGCCTGAACTCTGCACATAGCGCACGCATGAACTCTGCACATAGCGCACCTAAGAACTCTGCACTCTACATAGCGCCCATGGCTCAGTTCACACTAGTGTGATTTCAGCTGTGACTTGAGTCGCACAAAATTGCATGGCAATGGAAATCACATTGTTTTCAATGGTGCCTGTTCACATCAATGCAACCCAGAATGTCAGGATTTTGGAAAGGGTTCTTGTACTGCTTAGGAGAGATTCCAGCTGGATTTTTACCCTATTGGAGATGCAAACCACTTCCAAGTAGCGTCCAAGTTGCATCACATAATCGCACTGAAAGTCGGGATAAAATCGGATCGCAGCAGTGTGAGCCTAGCCTAATTGTTCATAGTCTGGGCAGAGGTGCATGCATATCATGTCTACTTAATGACACTGTAAAGTTCAGACAGATGTGAGAACTTCTCATCTATGGATCCTCTTAGACTCAGGCCAGCACTGTAACAATCCTCTTATCTATTATACTGTGTAAACCGTTTGATGCCTTTATGTCCATTTACCAAGATTATAAATTGTAAATTCAGCAGCAGTAGGATAGGAATCAATGACTTGTGTAAATTCACCTGAGGCTGTGGAAATGTCCTTTCACATCCGACATACCAGGGAACATTGAGCAGAGCAAACTCCAGTTAACCACTTACCTGCTTCTCCATTCCCTTCATTCATCACAACTCTCGTCCTCCTCAAATTCTGCTTAATAATTCAATCTTTATCTGCTGCCAGTTTATTGCCTTTTCACTGCCAAGAAGCAGAAGCTGGCAACGCGGCACAGTTATGTCAGGTAAGTCAATGCAATGCATGTTTTTATCTCCCATCTATTATTGTACAGTATCTATCCTTGTACATTCACCCACCCATTCATTATAGTGCCAGGGCATCCTGTTATTGTGACATATCTCACAGGACCAATGTTCTCTTTACAGAGTCCAAACCCAATGTGAGCCCAGAACAGCCGAGACATGGGTAAGAGTCAAATCTGCTGACGCTTTTCATTTACTTGTTATGTAACAACTTTCGGAAGATGTCCAGTGTGCCTGAAAAGCAGTATATTGTTTTACATGGAGGAGCTGCCGAAATACAATTCGCTAATGATTCCTAGTTGCCAACTTCTTATATAATCCAAAAAAGAGGCTTTAATGCTGAAGTTTATTAAGACTGTCACATGGCGAGTACAGATATCTATAGTCTCACTTCTTATGTTTCAAAATCGCAATGGTCTCCCTTTTTGATATTTAAGGACCATTTAAAGAATCTTTTCAGTAGCTACATATTTTGTTTTATTGTGACATTCGCCTATATATTTAATGTCATTGAAATTTAGAAGAGTCAAAGTAGTGTAGCTATGTCTTCAATAGTACAGCTTTAAATTTCTTTTTTTTAAATGCAAGCAGTCTAAGTATCTGAATTTGATTTAGTATCAGCATTTCATACCCACCTCTACAGCAGAGCTCAGATTGTGAGAGAAAGAAACAGCACAAGGTGCAAGTCAGTTTCTCTGGAGTGCAGCGAGCAAGCTGATAGGAGGAGAGAGCAGAGTTACAAAGAGATGAGCTCAATCACAGGTTGGGGGAGGAACCAGGCTTGTAAGTGTTACCATGGGCATCTGCAGGTAGTCCTTTTAAGTGGTTGTTAAGCCACTTCATACCATCCTGTCTGTTCTGTTTAATAATCATGTGTGCCTGTGTGTCTGTGTTTTAAAAAAAATAAGCTGTTCTTTACCAGTTTTCAGAGGGCCGAGCGCCGCTCACGTGACCCGTCGACTCTCTCCTCTCTCCGGCTGACAGCTGCCTGCAGTGGGCGGGGCCAAGGATTCCTCACTGATGTCAGTTGGGAGGGGAGGAGGAGGGGAAGAGGAGAGGAGGAGAGAGGTGGCGGGTCACGTGAGCGGCGAGTGTCACTCTATACTTGTAAAGAACGGCTTATTTTTATAAAAAACAGACACAGGGGCACACAGGATTATTAAACAGACTGTAGACAGGATATGAAACTTTAAATGAAACTACAGCAGCAGGAGAGGAGGGGGTTGGCATTGACACAGGAGCAGACAGGCAGGGAGGGAGGGTTGGAGAGAGGACAGAGGAGGACAGGAGGGCTGCGGATGATGGAGGCATGTAAACTGAGCATAACATGCTTTAAGGGAATATACTCAAAATAAGTATAATGACTAAGCCTTCATGACATTGTTGAAAAGGGGCGGAGCATGGGTGACCTTAAAATTATGCCCCCCCCCTGAAAAAAGTTTTGCGTACGCCCATGAGTGTTACCTAAAGTAGAAGTCCACCCTAACACTAAAATCCCTGCACCTACAGGCATCTATGATCTAACACTGACCTATCTAGCCCTGTAAAGAAGAAATCAGTATATATGCCTTTTTTTAAGCCAATCCGATCCGATCCCGCGCTGAGCTGTCAGCCGCGGCTTTGCTGTGGAGACAGATGCAGATAACACAACCGCCAATGGAAGCCCCATAGTAAGTCTATGGGTGACGTCACTTTCTATTCATTTCACAGTCGTTGTCAGCCGTGTCTTCTGCAGAGCTTCCCCCACTGGAGACTAGGTCAGATTGGCTTCAAAAAAGGTATGTATACTGATTCCTTCTTTACAGGGCTAGATAGGTTAGTGTTCGATCATGGATGTCTGTAGATACAGGGATTTTAGTGTTAGGGTGGACTTACACTTTAATTGCAACACAGAAAAAACAGGGCCCCTTTTGGGCAGGGGTACCTTTCACACACAGCGCGCTCATCAATACCCGGGACCAGACGGAGACTGTAGTCATATGAGAAGTCAAACATTAAAGCAGTTCCCTGACTTAGAGATGAGCTATACTTTGTGTGCAGTAAAAATACAGAGTCCCTCTGAAAAGTACTGTCCCATGTCACTACACAATGTAACTTTGGTAGATGCTGAGCCTGTGCCCACTCCACCAGTCCAACCTTCCTCTGTTACCTCACTCGCAGTAAGAAAATGGGGTCCCGCCAAGCACATACACTATATTGTCAAAAGTTTTGGGATGCCTGCCTTTACACGCATATGAACTTTACTGGCATCCCAGTCTTAGTCCAGAGGGTTCAATATTGAGTTGGCCCACCCTTTGCAGCTATAACAGCTTCAACTCTTCTGGGAAGGCTGTCCACAAGATTTAGGAGTGTGTCTATGGGAATGTTTGACCATTCTTCCAGAAGCACATTTGTGAGGTCGGGCACTGATGTTGGCTGGCTTGCAGTCTGCACTCAAATTCATCCCAAAGGTGTTCTATCAGGTTGAGGTCAGAACTCTTTGCAGGCCAGTCAGGTTCCTCTACACCAAACTCTTTAATTCATGTCTTTATGGACCTTGCTTTGTGCACTGTCCTGTTGGAACAGGAAGGGGCCATACCCAAACTGTTCCCACAAAGTTGGGAGCATGAAATTGTCCAAAATGTCTGATGCCTTAAGAGTTCCCTTCACTGGAACTAAAGGGCCAAGCCCAACCCCTGAAAAACAACCCCACACCATAATCCCCCCTCCATCAAATGATTTGGACCAGTTCAAAATTCATGGCAGTCCACCAGAACATAGACAACTCCCAGGTTGCTACAGCCTACTTTCCATAGAAAACAAGAGGGGTTGCTACGGAGGAGAAAGAAGTCAGACATTCCTACACTTATCTTATTTTTGAAGTCCAAGGCAAAGCCTATGGCAGTGGTCCCTGGCCCAAAGAGGCCCACAAACTGGTTAGGAAGTACAATCCAGCTTTCGCATGCTTCTTTTATGAGCTGCCACCTTCCCATGCCTTTCACTCTCTTCTCATTTCCACCCCTTAATATACCCCCATCAGCAAGAAGCAGAAATACTATACCAGCAAGAAGAGGAGTATAAGAATACAGCACAATAAAACATCAATCGTTTAATTAACACTTCTTACAAGTGGGCCTTTTCCTTGTACCAAGTATATTGTAATAACAATATGGTTCAATACTGGCACCAGAATGTTGCTGTAAGTACCTTTTATATCCCCAGTATTGCTTTGGTGGATCTGGGGAGCCTTCTGTATACGCTGTCAATATTCTGTAGACATCAACTTGTTTGACTTTGTGCAAAGTCCTATCCACAGTCATTCAACAGTCCAATATTTGATCTGTTGTTGTACTTCGAGGCTCTAGTATTGGATTGCCAAATACCAGTGGCAAGGGCTTATCAACTAACGTGAACTGAGCTAAGGGCAGTGTTAAAAAAGTTTATGCTTTTTACCATTTGAGGTGCACAGAAATTATTTGGAGGATTTAAAAGGTAGTTTGCTTGACCCATATTATTAATTTATGTACTTATGACAGGTGACAGGTCCCCTTTAAGTTTGTGTTTACATTTACATACCTCTCTACATTCTGAGGTGAGAAAGAGGGACACCTTTCAGTACAAAGTATGTGAACATATCCCTGTCACATCTCCAATTACACAGACCATAGAGAATTATTAGACAAAGCATGATTTGTTAAATCTAAGAAGCCTTTTTATGCCACTACTTTCCTTTAGGCCTAGTGCAATTTCA
This sequence comes from Pelophylax lessonae, assembly GCF_965119305.1. NCBI lineage: Eukaryota > Metazoa > Chordata > Amphibia > Anura > Ranidae > Pelophylax > Pelophylax lessonae. The sequence continues at coordinate 254,700,318 of NC_138773.1, read as the reverse complement.
AATGAGTTGCACAGAATCATATGACAATGGAAAGCACATAATTCTCTTTGGTACCCATTCACATCAATGCAGCACAGCATAGCATGTTTTTTGGAAACGGGTCTTCTGTTACTTTGGTGCGATTGCAGCTCAATTTTGGCTCCGTCGATGCCAATGTATATGAGCCACAACAGCATGTACCTGTGTTTTTGCAGGTTGTTAACAATCAGCATTCAGTCTCCCTTCCCTATAAAAAAAAACACAACCAAGTGGCACAACATAATCATATGGAAAATTGGATCAAATTGCAGCTACACTAGTGAACCTAGTGTTATGCAGTACAGTATAGCACTTTAAGTCTTTTACCAGTACATTATTTCTATACATTTGTACATTAGAATAAAAACCGGCAGAGAGGGATTTGGTTCCAAATAAGTGTAGCACCCTCCTAGTTCAGAGTAGGTTGCTACATAAATTTAGTTCTGCTCCTCTGATCAGTGGAGCAGGGATTGATTGTTTGAGGCTAATCAGTGTTTCACAGTCTGCCATTCTGCTACTTCCCCCTGTCTTTTAGAGACTTCTTGAAGTATAGTCAAAGGGAGAGCAGGACGGGCAGCCTGAAAATGTATGGCACCCCAGCCAATCCGGGGAAGTGTGCCCACAAGGTGGATGTAGGGCCCATAAGTAGTCTGAGGCCTGGCAGCACAGGAGTAGAGTTCCAGGGTCCACTCCTGCAGGAGAGGAACCTTGTGCAGGGGATCTGTTCCTGGGGCAGAGAGAGAGGGAGGTGAAGACATCAAGGACCCAGCAAGCCTTAGCTGGGGGGGGCAACTGAAGAAAACCTTGTTCAGAGAGTGGTGCAAGAAGGGAGTTGGTGGGAGGAAGTCCAACCATTCTGGGACTGAGTAACAGACCTTCAACCCCCTCCCCCATTTTTACAGAGAAGAAGTGGCTGTGGGGTGGTTTGGTCTCCTAAGCAAATTCAGTGCAGGTACAACCAGGAGTGTGCAATACCACTAGGAGTTTGCCCAGTACAGCCAAGAGTTGTACAAGCCAGCCAAAAGAGAGTACAGTGCACCCAGAGGTTGTCCAAGGCAGTCTGCATTTTGTACAGATTAGCCAAGCAGTCCTCAAGTTGTACAGTTCTATAGTTTCAGGGTATCCCATGCTCCCCATAAACCCAAAAAGAAACCCCTAGACTGACCTTTTGAGCCAGAGGAAGAATGCCAAAAATGCTGTGTACCTGGCTGTGTGTGGACTGAGGGGGGAAATAGGGCCAGCCTAGCAGTGGCTCCTGTGGGGGTAGAAGTACATAAGGGACAGTTAGGAGCTTTGCATATTCACACTGTTACATCACCTCTACAATTCTCATACAGAAACAGCTTGAGTTTGACCATTCCTAAAGCCTCCATAGAAAGTTTTGTGTGTCATCAGTGCAGACAGACTGTTAACAGGTCAACATTTTAGTTTATATTTTAGGTGAGGATGCATTTAACAATGTTGGTGGGTACAACATTTGGCTGTACAAAGACGTCAGGATGACAATGTACAGTTTGTGAACATGGGGTCACCATCTATATTATTCACACAACGTACTGCTCCAACTCCTCCTACTGTCTCTTAAAACTCTTCAAGCAAGACTAAACTGTATCTGAGCACCATAAGCTGAAAAAGCTATATAATTAAAAGCGGTTTTATACCCCGCTTTATTTTTACCTACAGGTAAGCCTAAAATAAGGCTTATCTGTAGATAAAATTAATATCTTCTAAACGTACACCATTTAGGAGATATTCACCTGGGGTGCAGCCACTGACGTCAAAGGGGCATGCACTCTAAAGGTACAGCATATAGAACTTCAGCGTGATGTCATCGCAGCTCCAGCCACTCAGCGCCGGAGCCCGCGATCCCGGAAGAAACGCCCGGGGAACATGTCAGCCCCTCAGTGGTGACCAGGTGCCGCTGCAGGGGCTTCGTTCTAAGGTTAATATTTCATAATGTGCTAGTATGCATCGCATTGTCTTGCAGGTTTTTTTTTTTTTTTTTCAGGGTTTACAATCCCTTTCATTTCTAATAATCAAATCAAACTCCCCATCCATCCATGTCTCCATGCTTTATTTTGTTCCGAAATCACTTTGAAATACATGGCAAGCATTTTTAGCCGTGGCCATCTTAAGTAAGGACAGATGACCATGAAGACTCCTGGGATGTATGACGTTATTTTTGCCTAAACCAGAAACCAGGAGACAACTGAAGAAATAAAAAAAAAGTTCAAAACAAGTAAATATAATATACCTTCCTTTCTTTTTGCTAATGCTAGCAGCATAAGGATTTCAAATAGTATTAATTGAGAGAGTTTAGTTCTGCTTAAACACAGAATTGCCATAACCTTTTCCTAAAGTGATACTAAGGCTCCTTTCACATTATTGCTTCTCCAAAGTCGCATGATTTCCAGTGTCACTTTGGAGCACGACTTTTGGTACAATTTTGATTCAGCTTTACATTCTATGAATCAAAGTTGCATAAAAGGTTTACCAAAGTTGGACGAGTAGTGCAGGCAACCTTTTCAAAGCTGCTGTGAATTTAAATTGCAGTAATTTGAACTGGTTCTTTTGAAAACAATGTTTTCAAACATTGTTTCGGAGCTCAGCTCCTTTGTCAGACCTCAGGTCTGACAAAGGAGCTTAGCTTCGAAACATGTAACTGCCCACCACCCGCTCTATCGGACACCGGCCGCTGCGTCCACACCCTGCCTTCAGGAAATCTCATGCTGACTAAACTGAGACACAGACGAAAGGACACATCCACAGAAAGCAGATCACTGGATCAGGAGTGATGACGTCTTTATGACGAAATGCGTAGAGCGTCACTGCATCACTTCTGCCCTTTGGAACGCACTTCCAGACCGCGTGGAATGCATAGCGTTCCGGAAGTATCTCAGCGTGGCAGATCTTCCGGTTTAAACCGATTTGAATGCCCGATTGATTCATTGTATATGTGAGTACATTTTTATTATTAAATTTCAAAGTTTCAAATATAGTACTGCACTATTTTCCTCATATGTTACCCGGACTACACCTGACCTTTGAGAACACACAGTACAGGATCCCCAGTACTGTCAATACCTACCTTAGGTTGATAGGACCCCTATTGATGCCATTAACCAGAGGAACCACCCGAAGACCAGTGAAGGATATTGGAGCCATACTCTATTTATAATACAGGCTCATTACCCCTGTAGGGGTTCCTACATCTGGTAAGTGCGGTCCTGGAGGCACTAGAGATAGACGAATCACCCCTGGTGTGAAGTCGCACTATCAAATATTTTTTTCACTAAAGCACCTTTTTTGTTCATGCGATTTGGGACTATTACATTTAAAATCACACACCACCCTGCACTGGGATTTTTCTGTTGTGCGATTTGAATTAATTTATTGTCTTTGAAATTGTATACCTCACATTTTTTTCATTATTCCTTTTTCCACTTTCTGCAATTTTGCGATTCGGTATCGGATTTCATTGAAGATTATCACTTTATTAATTTATTTGTCACCTCATTGTGGATACTAATTTTTTATTCACATCCACTTTTTAGTGGCAGAGAGGGGCTACATACCTCCTGTGGGTGTGGATTGTCAGGCATGGTGGGTAGTGATGCAGGTAAAATTAAATGTTGGGCGCCAGTCACTTTTATGCTGAAGGAACAGGATAGTTTATTTCTTCACAACAGGTCAAAATAAACAGGGGGAGAGAGGGGTAGGGTCCAGGACACCCTTTAAGAACAGTCTATTAGGCAGACTCCTATTGCAAAAGACAGGTTATTCAGACAGCGGTACAGGATAGCAGACCTTGAGAATTATTAGGTATCCATAGAACTTCAGATCGATCTGGGAGACATCTTCTCTCCACTAGACACAATCCCTTTTTGTGGTCTGTACTGTCTGGACAGCTATCCTCCATAAGATACAAGCAGGTTACTGGATGTCTGTGGATGATCTTTTCCTTGTGGGTCGCTGGCTCTCCTCAGCAGAATCCCAGGCATCTGACTAGGCCTCAGGCTTCAGGCCTAGTCAGCAGCAACAGCAGCACACACCCTTCCCCAAGGGGGGAGAGGCGGAAGAGACCGATCATTGGACCTCCCATCCTTTTTATAAGATCCCCCACAATGCCGTAGTGACACTGTGATTGGCTGAGGGACACATGGACATTAACAGTTTGTTTAACTGTAATTCTCACTCTAGTGCCAGAGGCTACAGTGCCACCTACTGACGGAAGGGAGAAGCGCAGTCAAACAGATTAGAAGGGAAGTCCAATTAACCACAGAATAATTACAGCCAAGCTAAGTAAGGCTCAGCAACTAAATTTAACAGCAACCTTGCATAAAGACAAGGGTGCTACATATATATATATATATATATATATATATATATATATATATATATATATATTGTGTGTGTGTGTATATATATATATATATATATATATATATATATATATATAGGCATATCAGCACTTTACATTTGTGCTTGTTGGCTTATTTGCACTTTATTAGTTTACTTAAATTTCACTGATACACTCAATCACTTTATTTATTTCTGCACCTTATTCGTATAAACACCAACAGTCACTCATTTGCATATTTTTATATTTATATATATTCATCTTGTTTATATATGCACGGTTTGCATTTCGATATATTATGTTTTAGAGTGTATATATTATATGTGTATATATCATATCTATCCTACATACATTAGGTCCCTTTTAGTTTGACCTAGATATATATACCCTAAGAGTTTTTTTTCCTTCCTTATATACATCTTTGGCAGCGCCATTTACCTCCTCCAATTTCCAATTTTCATCCGGAGTCTTCACGAACTCTGAATGTATAAGTATATCACCCAGGTTGGATGCCCTTTGGACAAGCATTTTTGGGAGGTACTCACAAATTTTACAATTGTTGGGTTATGCATTTGATTCCCCCTCAATGCCTCTGTAACCGTCCCTGTACCTCATCCCATTGTGCTTCAACTTGGGTGATAAAACAGACTGTATCATGCGACTGCATGTCATCTTTCTCTTTTGTCTGTATTAGTTCATTCCTCTTTTGGCCTGCGACATTCTGTTTTGCACTATGTAATTGTCAGTGAGAGTAGTCACGCTCACAAAATCTCTTATATAGATCTTTCTCTTCTTGTCTGTAGTCCTGTTGTTTAGTACAATTACGTTTTGGCGTAAAAATCTTTCTATTAGAATTTCATTTTTTAGCTGTTTAGGGTGGCTTTTCGATATGTACGTGTAATGAGGGTCCCATCTTCCAAAGTGATCAGAAGGTCAAGGAATGGGATCTGTACTTTTTCAAACGTATAGGTCAATTGAATATTCTGATCATTGTCATTAAGACCTTCAATAAAGGAATGTAATAATTTGACATTCCCCCTCCAAATGACCAATACATCATCAATGTATCTCCAAAGATACACATGACTAAGATACATTGGGGAGGTGAATACATCACATTCCTCCCTCATTCCTAGATGTAGGCAGGCATAGGCTGGTGCCCCCGGTGCCCCCATAGATGGTCACCTTATCTGTTGGTAATTGCGACCCAAAAATTTGAGGAAATTATTTTCCAATGCAAATGATAGCAGATCTATAAGGAATTAATTCTGTGGGCCCATCGTTGGGAAATTACTTTCCAGGAAGAACTCCACAGCCAGTATGCCACATGCATTTGGAATTGATGTATAAAGAGATTTAACATCTATCCCCACCAGCCAGAGGTCTCCTTCCAGATTGATGTTATCAATTTTATGTAAGACATCTCGAGTGTCTGAAACCATATCCTTGAGTAAAGTATGCAAGTATCTTCCAACCCTTTCTAGGGGACCCCCAACTTGCTGAAACCATTGGTCGTCCCAGTGGTTTCTCTAAATTTGTATGTACTTTCAGGATTACATAGAAAGTGGGGCTATTATATTATTTTACTTTCAAATGTTCAAACTCACGATAATAGTGAGCAGCCCTACCTCTTTAGCCAGTTTCAGTTTTTCATTCAGATTACCTTCTAAGGTTGGAAATGGGTTTGCCTAATTGGTGTTGGTAGGTGGTCATATCTCCTAATTGTCTTAAAACCTCCTTTTCATAGTCACTCTCTCTTAAGAGAAAGACATTTCCTCCCTTATCACTTCTTTTTAGTATACGATTCTTAGCCTCCTTTAATTCTTTTAAGGCCTGTCGTTCTTCCTTGGTGAGGTTCATTATCTTTATTTCCCCCTGTTCAGTTAGTTGTTTTTAAGTCCATTTGTACCATGTCAAGAAACAAACTAGCCCTTTTTTTTTTTTTTTACGAAATTGTAGCATTGTTGTAGATTTTAGTTTTAAATTTGCCTGTCTCTTTGACATGGTAGAGTAGACTTCTTCCTCCCAATTTTCATCTAGTAATGATATCAATATTTCTTTAACTATTTTATCATCTTCATTCATCTGTTGACTACTTCCTTGGGGCTCCTGTTCCTTATTATATAGTATTTTTAGAAAGATTTCTCGGAGGAATAATATAACATCTTTGTAGACCATGAACTCATCCATATTTTCCATTGGTGAAAACGACATTCGTTTTCGGAGTAATTTAAGGTGTCTAGTTTCTAGAGTGAAATCCGACAGATTAATAACTTTTTTATCCTGTTCATGGGAAGGAGCTACTTCTTTTGACTCTGAGCTTTGGTTTTCCTGTCTGTGATTCCCCTGTCTTTCCATTTCCCTTTTCCTCTCATTAGGGCTGTTCCTGTTTTTATATCAACTCGGTGGTCTTTCGGCCCCTTTGGTTCTAAAAAAGATACTGACTTATGACTCCCTTCTTCATCTGTATCACTAAAGGACCAATCCCTTCCTGACCGTGATATGGATTGTTATTCCCTTTTTATAGACCTACTCCGTCCACGTTGTCTATTAAGATTAAATATTTCTCCTGTTTTCCAGTCATTTAAATCTCTCTTAAATTAGGACTGCTTAGTGAATTTTAAATTTCATTGTGTACGTTCCACTTCTTTCTTTAATATATAATTTAGTCTCTGGAATTCATCAGTTACCTTAAAGTGTTCTAAACCTTTCGTACTCTCTTCTATCTGTTTAACGAATTCCTGTAGTTGGATTTTTTCTTCCTCCACAATGAGTTCCATTATTGCCACCCTGTGATTACTACAGAGTGTTTTCCATTTTGTAAGGAATCTCTCATTGTGGAGATGTTCAGCTGGGATTACTCTATCATGCAGTCCCCTTGGGACAATTTTATTCTTAATATAAGTTTCTAGAAATTAAATGTCCCACATTCCTATTGAGATGTTTAATCAATATCTTTTTATGACTTCAATATAAAGTGGCATATGTAAATTAGTCATTGACCCTAGTTATTATTGCCTTGATACCACTGGGGAAAGTTCTTCCCAATATACTGAGCAGATAATTGCACAGATCAAGGCAGGATAACATGGGTAGTGTGTCCAGAATTATGACTTGTTTTTATTAGATAGGTGTTTTGTAAGGGTATTCTTTTTGTAGCGCATCACTTGAGTGTTTTTCAGTGACTGTATTTTTATATGTGATCATTAAATATTAAATCGTCAACCCTTTTGTCCAATTCTCTTGCCTAAATAATCGCTTGGTTTCTAACTGGGGGAGCTTTACCCCCTCCAGTATTAACCAACTTTTTTTGTACCTTACTTCGGACTCACCTGTTGTGGCTGCAGTTTGTAGTGTCGTGGGTGACTGATCCCCCTATGTCCATGTATTAATCCACCTAGCTTGTCCCTATTTACTATAAGGACAAGCAACTTCTTGTTCTGGGGCATGCAGTATCCAATATATGCCTAGCCATTTCTTCTGTATTGTATCACAAATAGGGAAGTGCTAATGTGATGAAACACATCTCTTCCAGCATGGTGAGCTCTCTATAACTGTCTGTGTCAGGTCTAATCATTGTTTAGCCCTCACCTGCAGAGCATTAGACTGAGAGACACAGAGATTGTGGGATAGATAGTCTGTTCACAGGAAGTTCAGTTTTCATACTACAGACAGTAGTCATGCAATTAAGTGTTACTAAACCTACAACAGTAAAACCAGTCTGTATATGCAGTAAAGTGTGCTTTTTATATTCAGGAGTTAATCCTCTGCATTGTGTTAAAGGCTGTTTGATCCTGCCTTCTCTGATCCTCCCCTTCTTTCACAGTCCCCAAACCATCTCCTGATAGAACAGATTCAGAACCTTGGGGGCACTCTGCACATGCTCAGTTTGATGTGTATTGCTAGAGTATTTTTTTATTTTGTTTCTTGGGAGAGTGCATGTGTTTAGCACAGGGCCAATCAGCACTGTCCAGACAGAGGGTCAGGGGTCCTGCAGCCTCATAGGACATTCAGGGGAGAACGAAAACTCCTTCTACAAGCTTTAACCAGACACTAATAGAAGTCACAAGAATGCTCTAACTGCTGAAGAGAAAAGGTATTTAGCAGTTCATATTTACTAAAATTGCATTTCCATATTCTGTGTACTGTGGGAGAGCATATATAATGAATGCAGGGTCCTGGGTTTAGTAACACTTTAAAGAGGAAGTAAACGCTGCCTCTTTTTTTCTTCTTTTACCTGACCTGCAAAGTAAAGGCATGATGGACTAGTATGCACCGCATACTAGCACATTATGTGAAACTCACCTGCAAACGAAGCCCTGGTTGTTACCGCTGGAGGTCGCATCCATCTTCACTCGTCTTCCTTCTGGGTCTGTGGACTCCCGCTGTGGGACTGGCTGGAGCCGCATGACGTCACTCCCGCGCATGCGTACGGAAGCCGCTGGTCACGGCACAGGGCTCTGAAGAAACGATACAGGTGGCAGTTCCTTCACCAATTATGTCATCGGTGGCATTAACAGTAAATATCTCCTAAACAGTGCATGTTTAGGAGTTATTTACAGTACCTATAGGTAAGTCTTATTATATGCTTACCTATAGGTACAAACCATCAATGGAAATTTGCTTCCTCTGTAACTAGTATGGTGACATGCCAAATACCTAATTTTTGAACATACACAGAGTTCTGAGACAGGAATGTGAAGAATTATTCTACTATAGGCTGTGCATACAGTGCAACATACAACACCATGGCGTATTATTCATCGTTCTGAATATTGCCTTTTAGTGGCTAGTATTCCTTTCTTCCTTTGGCCTGCTAGAATTATGACTTGCCTTCTAAATATTTCTGATAATTGCCTATTTTTTCCAAAAAAGTATTGTTTTCAGAGTCTGAAAATAATTCCAGTGTTTTACACAAAGAAAGCTTCTCCATTAGTATTCAGCCGGCACCCGTTGCACAGAGAGGGTTACTGCATTTTAATCTCTTGAAAGTGACTCCAGCAGGTTAAGAATAGAAAATGACGCTTTTACCCAACTGCTGACTCTGGGTTTATTTGTCACCTTCCTATCTATTGTCACAGCTGCCTCCTGTGATGCAGGCCCGGTAATCTGATCATTTGGAAGCACAGCTGGTAATGGGTCTTCCATAACACACAAACAAACAGGCAAAGAGCAGGCAACATGTTTTTCTCCTATTCCCGAGCCATGGTGCAGCCAAGCAGCTAAAACTCGAACCGACAGCTGTTCTCTGGCTTGCAGTTAAACGTGGCCTTTCAGGCTTCTAAACTTAGTCTTTTAAGAATAATGAGCTACAAAATTCCATTCAGAAGCCTAATTGTTTTCTGTGAGCATGGTTTCTGAATGCTATGCGTGGGTTTATGCTGGCTGGGGGTTCTGCTTGTCCTAAAACAGCACAGTTTTATGAAAAAGCCTATTTTCATGATGTGCCAATGGAAAGTCTACATGCGGAAGCAGTGGGGACCGCTTTGGGCTATTAATTAAGATGTAAGTGACATTTTTCATCACTACATAAAAGGTGGGAACTGGAATAGAATGGATTCTATAGGGGAAGGGGGTAGTCTTTTAAAACATAAGTTGTAGAACAGAAAAGTGTTGATTTTTTTGTGATGGTAAATTCCAAAAAATGTGGTTTCCCCTTTTACATTTCAGCTGGGAACATAAATTCTTTCAGACAGTTACGGAACTTTGATAAAAAAAATTGTAGTTTTGATCAGGAGTATTAACTATTTATGTTGTTGATATGTACATTACCTTTTATATGGGGAAAACTATCTGTTTGCCATAACCAACTTTATCCCTGTTGTATAGAAACTATTTGTATGTTGGTACTGAGTTCCTGAAGAAGCACAAAGTTGGCGCGAAACATGTCGGGCTGACTGTACCTTAAACATCGGACATGCTTCTGCGGCGTTATTTGTCTATCCTTGCTGTTATATAGGAATACCCTGGTTGGGTTAATAATCTTGTTAGGCAAATCTTATCCAACACTGAGGATGGCTGTCCACTTTGGAATTGATATTTTGCATTTATGTTTTCTTACTACTGTGAAATGTTTTTAAAGGAATTGTAATAAAATGTATTTTTAGACAATTTTAGTCTTTTGTAATGTCATGGTGTGCCATTAAAGTCCATCTTCACATGCAATCCCATACCAACTTTATCCCTGGGCAGTGCCTGCCCTAATTAACGAAGCTCCATTAAAGTGCATGTAAACCCCATTCATGAAAATTGACCTGGGCACATATATCTGTAATGTTTACCTATCTCTCCCCAAAGCCCTAAGTCCTGTGTCTGTCTGCTGCTCCATTCCTTTGTTATCAGCATGATAACTTGTGACAAGTTCTCCGACATAGGAGATAAAAGTGGCTGGAAATCTGTGTCGGGGAAGCGACTTCGAGACAGATAAACAGAGAGCTTGTCTATTCACAGCACAACTCTGCACATTTCTTTACTAGCTCTCACACAGTGTATGCCTGGACTGCACACCCAGAGCTGGAACAGGAAGAAAAAAATGTACACGATGTTCACTTTCTAAACAGTGTACAAACCCGAAGACAGCAGATATACAAATAAAACTTGTGTAGGGAGATTTCTTTTATCTCCCTGTTGTGAGGGTTTACATCAACTTTAATACGTGCTGCCAGCAATGGGGATTTTTGCTAAAGCATATAAAATACAGGTAGGCTGCAGCTTGGAGCTCAGAGGGAGGGGGGGTAATTACTTTAGGTCAGGATGACTAAGCAGAATGGGTAAGTGTACTCTGTCTGAAAGTACATAATACACTTTTAATGGGACTTTTGAGAGAAGTGTTATTGTTCTGTGATTCAAAGGCACACAGCCAGGCAACTAACCATTTTCTAAAGGCAGCCACCATATTTTCTTCATGACAGAATCACTGAAAAAGAAAGTGTGTTACAGGGCCTTGGTGCAAAAACTGGCTTTACAGATCTTATGGAAACCTTTGATAATCCGGTTCGGCCTAGTAGTAGTTATATAACAATTTTAGGGTCTCTTCTTTATCATAGGTCAAATTAGCTACCTAGAGTGTCAAATATCAGATGACAATGAAGAAGTGATGTTAAAGAATTGTTTATTCTGTAGGGGCTGAAACATACTTTTCCATTTTGTGTTAGCATGGTGCTGATTTCCCCGCTATCAGAATACACTAATCAGTGCTGCCGGCTATAGCTGCTGGCGCTGATCCAATGGAGAAAATCTGACGGTGTGGTTGTACAAAAGCCTATCGGTAGACTGACTTCTGTATTACCTCTCTGCCCATATATGGATCAAAAGTCAACCAGTCACTGCACAACTAGACACATTTCTATCAAGGTATGGCCTGCTTAAATGGTAGCTCCACTTTCGTGAGAAAGAATAGCAAATAATAATATAGCATACACAATTGCGACTCAAGTCATATTATAATTAAATGTTATTAGAAATGACCTTTTGTTTTCAATCTGCAGCAGCGCTGTCATTTTCTGTAAAATGCAATGCAATATGGCTACCTGGAGCTGTTCTGTACACAGAATGTGCACTGACCACACGCCAGAAACATTTCTGTTTGGCTCACTGATTTTCCCAAAAGTCTGCCTAAAATACAAGTCAGATTTCAGGCATCCCCTGCAACAAAAATGTCATTTTTGGTGAGAAATTCCCAAGAGGAAATCACAACAGACGCAGACCCTGCAATTTTTCTCATTAGAGCCCTGTAGCTGCAGCAGCTAGTTGATAATTATAAAACCACTCGCATTAGACTCACTCGGCACAGAGAAAAACACAATGATTTCTTCAGAATAACAAAAGGTAGGAATCTGCAACAAAGTTTGTTAAAATCCTTCCAATGTACATTACATAGATCACCCAGAGGGGAATGTTTTTCTCTCAACAAAAGTGGAGTTACTCTTTAAGGTTTTTTTTTTTTCAACTTCCTATTAGGCCTCTTGCACACTGCTGCCTCAGAATGCAACATTTTTAGGCATACAATGTTCAATGTGCCTGTATTCATAGGCACATTAATCTGCTCTGCTTCTAGATCAGTAAAAAAAAAAGAAAAGAAAATACAGAATCTTGCATTGCCAGCCAGTATTTTGCTCACATATGTGCGTATACTTCACACTCCCTTGATTAAAATGAAACTAAAAAAATGTTTACTCATGTGTATGTGTACACGCAAATATGCACAAATGCAGCAAGTACTATACAGCCCATCCTGGCATTTTTTCTGCCTACTGTGTGCAAGCAACCCAACAGACCAAGCTGTTCAGTAAAAGTGGCAGTAATAGGGTTAAGGCAATCATTTAATACTGAAAAGGGTGCTTACAATGGTCAGCCAATATTTATTTATGTAAAAACCCTAATCCCAAAAGAGAAAAAACAATGTTGCTATAACTAGATAAAAAGTGTTAGTTGGAGATCAGTTTTATTTTGTTAGTCCATCAAAATCTGCTAGTGCATGTAACATCACCCTCTCCCCAGATTGCTGATGTCCAAAGATGTCTCCATTGCTCCTCTATCTAGAGTGCAGCCACCCTTAGACAAGAAGTCTGTATTTGGCCTGATCACCAAGCCCCGCCCCCCCCCACCCCCACCACCACCCAAAAAATTAAAGTCAGCTGCTACAAATACTGTGGCTACTGACTTTTAATATTAGACCACTTACCTGTCCAGGGATCGCGCGATGTCGGCTCCACAGTCGGCTCTTGGGTGCTGCTGCCGCCATTTCTTGTAAGGGAAAGCAGCAGCTTCACAGCCGGTTCCCCACTGCGCTTTGTAAATGGCCTGGCAGGGAAGGAGGAGGGGGGCCCTTAACCGCTTGCCGACTGCGCACAGTATATTTACTGCGGCAGTCGGCCCCGGCCAGGCAGAGTGACGTAGGTCTACGTCGCTCGCCTGTCACTCCTTCCAGAGCCAATAGCGGGCGGGCGCGCGCCCGCCGAGGCGCGCGCCCGCCTCGGCTCGTTCACGGAGGAGTGCGGGAGTGTGACTGGCGGACCCGATGTCCGCCGGTCACACTACGATCGCCGCTACAGCGGGAGAAAGACAGAGCGGCTTGTGTAAACAAGCCACCTGTCAGTTCTCCCTGTGTAAAAGTGAAGATCAAACAGTTCTACTATGTAGAACTGTTGATCTTTGTTTTTACACTAGTAGACCTGTCCCTACACAGTTAGAATCACGCCCCTAGGACACACTTAACCCCTCCCTGTCCAATACTGTTAACCCCTTCCCTGCCAGTGTCATTTTTGCAGTAACAGTGCATATGTATAGCACTGATTACTGCAGTAATGTCACTGGTACCCCCAAAAGTGTCAAAAATGTCAGTCAAGGGTCCGATCTGTCCGCCGCAATGTCGCAGTACCGCAAAAAAAATCGCAGATCGCCGCCATTACTCGTTAAAAAAAAAAACACCAAAAATGACAAAAATCTTTCCCTTTGTTAGTAAACGCGATAACTTTTGCGCAAACCAATCAAAATACGCTTTTTGCGATTTTTTTTACCAAACATAGGTAGCGTAAAACAAATTGGCCGAAAATTTTAAAAAATTTTGATTTTTACATTTTTTTTTGGGGGAATTTCATATAAAAAAAAGTGAAAAATATTGTTGTTTTTGCAAAAATTACGCTCTTTTTTTGTTTATAGCGCGTGATCAAAAAATCGCACAGGTGATCAAATACCACCAAAAGAAAGCTCTGTTTGTGGGAAAAAAAGGACGTGAAATTCGTTTAGGTACAGCGTCGCACGACCGCGCGATTGTCCGTTAAAGTCACGCAGTAAAAAATCGCAAAATAACCCCTGGTCTTTTAGCAGGAAAATCCTCCGGTGGTAAAGTGGTTAAAAAGCAGGTACCTGTTACAGGTAGAGGGGGGGAGGCAATTAGGCAGAGCTTTCCCTTTAGGTAGATCTTCGCTTTAATACTGCTTGAAGGCACTAGTTCTACTTTTATTATTATTTTTTTTTGTTAGGTAGCTTTGAATGATGCAGAATGAAATGCTTTAATGCTTATTCATCCTACCTAACCCTTCTGACCTAAAGTAACCCTCTCTCACATTTAAACTAGTGGCCAAATTGGGGATACTTAAAATAATGTGGAATTTGGAGTGATATATTTACGTTAAAAAGTGCAGAACAACATGTCTTGTATCATTGTATTTCAAATGTAATGCTGAATATCTTGTATAATGTAATATTATATAATATCATATCTATTCACACAGGAGTGATACATGATTTTATAATAACAAATGTCAATTTCTGATTGGATAGCCTTTAGAAGCAAAAATAGGCGTGCACCTTTCTGGCATACAATGCCCTACGTTTGTAAGTTCTTCTGGTGTAACAATGATACCAGTACTTGACTGTAGATTCTGGGTTCTCGTTTGTTTCTTGGTCTTTCTTTCTAACTCCATGCTTTAGTCTTGCCCAGTGGATTTCAGTAGGGTTAAGTTCCATCATTGGATGCTAAGTAGTCCTTTATGCATAGCTCCAAATTGTTCTTGATTTCGAGGGACGGTCTCTGATTTGGAACAAAGTCCCTTTGTGTCATGCTAGCGTACCCCTAACCAGTGGTGTATTTTGGTTTTGTGTTGCCCTAGGCAAGACTAAAATTGGGCGCACCCCATCTAAATTTGTCCCACCCCTTCCTGTTTAAGATACACCCCTTCATCTGTTATTATTATTATGTGATATATATATATATATATATATATATATACACTGATCCCGCCCATCACCCCATGTATTATATATATATATATATATATATATATATATATACACTGAACCCCAATATATTATATATACACTGAACCCCAATATATTATATATACACACTGACCCCCATTGTATTATATATTCAATGACCCCCAAATATTATATATACACTGACATCCCATGTATGATATGGGGCTTTTTGGGGGGCGCCAGACAGATTTTACTCCCAACCCAGTCCACCCTTATAAGACCCAGGGGCATCTTTTGCTGATGCCCCCTGGAAAGTGCCACCCTAGGCCTGGGCCTTGTCGGCCTAGGCCAAGATACAGCATTGCCACTAACGCAGGTGGTCAGACACAATAGAACAATTTCTGTGTTCTTCAACTATAGCAGCCCCATTTGCCATAAGGCAAGCAGGCCTCTAGGACTTATACACTGCTATAGTGCCTGGCTACTACACCAAGGCATGCGTGAGCTGAGAAAAGCAAACAGGTACTTGCGGTTGGCAGACAGTGGTTCAATGACAGTCCAGGTAAAAGGCAGGCAGTGTTCAGAAAATAGTCGATATCCGATCCGAGGTCATACACAGGAAAATCTATTCTAGCAAAGCAGGGCAGACAAACAGGCAGCTTAATCAGGTGTAGCACCCTCCCAGGTAGGTGCTAGGTCCTGTTCTGCTGATCTGTGAGTTAGCCTGTCGCATGCTTTCAGATGTGACCTGTTGAGTCTGGGGAGTCTCCCCTACTGTATCCAATGAGGGACCTTGTTGGACAGTGGAGGAAACCATGCCAATAGCACGCCAGGATTTATGACTGTCCCAGTGGGTGGGCATTGCCGCAATGCATCCTGGGATTGGGAATAAATCCGGGGAGGGCATGTGACAGAGTGTCTTTTGGCGGGAGCAAAGTCCCAGGAGGAGGTGGATGGCTGTCTCTCCTCCTGCTGAAGTGAGGAAGTTGGTCCAGGCAGTCGGCCTAGAGACCAGGGGTTGAGCTGTGTTGGAGAAGGATCCAGTGGCTGACCAAGTGGAGCTGCTGGGCAGACTACTTCTGGAAAAACAGTGTAGTGAGTACTTAAGCATCTGCCCAGGGGTCTACCTAAGAGAGGGGACCACTCCAGCGGGGTCAAGGGGATCAAGGAGCCAGCTAACCCAGAGTGATACAGTAAAGGGGGCACCAGGAAGGGCCCTGAAGTCTCAGCAATACAGTCTATCTTAAAGATTAGCTACCTCAGGAACCTTTAAGGACTCTTTCACAGCCAAGGGCAAAGTGAATCAGCGCCTATGCGTGACTAGCTAAACATAGCGTTAACCAGCTTTAACCAGCGTTAATCAGCAATTTTCCATATCATCCCTGCCTATTGTGCATAGTTCAGTTCAGTTGGAGTATCCCACTCATCCCTTCTCCTATCCAAGTTCCTAAAAAAACATAAAAACCAAAGAAACTGGACTGGTCGTTGTCTGAGGTAAAGACACTTGGAAACATGTAAGAATGTTCTGCTGTTGCTAATGGTAACCCAGGGGAACCCACTCTCAGCAGCTCCAAATAGTGCAGGTATGTACACATTCTATCAAAAGCATGAGACTGCAGGCTTGGCTAGCATATAACAAGGTTGGTCTCCACCCAGAGTCCAGCCACAATCAATCACCCTGCAGGTGGACAGACAGACAAGGAGAATGCCATAGGCAAACCAGGATGCTTGAATGAGGAGCAGGAGTGCTAGACACTCCTTACACTCTGTCCCTCTTTCCTCCTCATTTGTCTCTTATTTTGCTCTGTTATAGTTGTATATAAAACGCACTTTTTATCTTTCACATTTCTAAACTGCTGCATATGTAAATTACAAAAGCCAGTATAAAGGAAAAAAAGCACTTTTGGGTTTAGCTAATATTTTTTTTGTTGGTATAATTCTTCTTTGAGGGGGAGTGACAGGGGGTGTGTCCTATGTTTATATACCTTTGCTGATAGGTGCCCCCCGTTTCCATTTCAAAAAGTTTGGCAGATATGCTTTTTGGCCTGGCAGGCAAGGAGCATCTTGCTGGATAGGAAATTCCTGTGAAGTTGAATATGGCCAACAGCATGGCTAGCCATGCAACCCCGGATTATAATGCTCATACGGTGTTCAATGTTCTGGCACCATTCTTGTATCACTTCCTGCATAATTGTTTCAGAAAGTATTGAAGCAGAGACAGCCAGGCAGCTGGTATGTATAGAAGCTTACATATTTCTCACATTTCCATAAGACTGCAGATAATTTAAATATTATCAAAAAATAACAAATCGCAGGAAACAGCTCAAAGTGGCTCTTGCTTGAGGGCCGGTTCACATCAGTGCGATCACAGAGATCGCATGTTATTCGGAGTGCACTGCTCCTAAATTACATTCGATCTCTGTGCGGTGCAAATTTCAGCCATACAGTTTGTATGGCTGAATTTGCACCGCAATCCCAGTAAACACGCACATGACCCTTTTTTTTATCCGCAGCAGAATCGGATCACATGGTGGTTCACACTAGTGCAATCCGATTCTGTGCGAACTTGCAGATCGCACTGCGATATGCGATCTCAACTAGGGGTGTCGTTAACTTTTAATTGACACCCCCTGCGTATCGCATATGGCAGTGTGAACTGCCAGAGGTGTGGATGTGATGCGGGAACACGCTGTATATTCGCAGCCTTCCCGCATCGCAGAAGTGTGAACCGGACTTAAAAAAATAAATCGAAAAGAACCCTGCAAAAGAAGAAAAAGTGGAACTAAATTGAAAATGTGCTAAAATAAACTGTGAGCAAGCAGCTATTTATTGAAGACATGCTATGTCTCTTCTACAGTAAAACACACTGACCAGCCTGCTTGCATTTTCCTAATAAATGTGTACACTGAGCTGCACATGCACAGCTCAGTGTGCATTCTTGGGACACTCCAGATATGCTGCATTAACTGACTCCTGTGCATGCATAGGCTCATGTCCTCTCCTGCTGGCCAATCAATAGGCTGAAAACCTGACTCCCAGAAGTAGTCCAGAGAGAAGATGACAGAAGCCGACAAGGGGTGTAATCATCACATAATTGGAATGTGGAGGTATTTTAAGAACTTTAGAATTGTTTAGTTCAAAGTTAACAAAAAAACATTCACACATTACCTCCTCTATGCTGCAGCTGTCCCATGCTGGCTCTAAGCCTGTGAATGAGTGACTGCTGATCGCTAAGTTCCCGGACTGCTTAGAGAACAATAACTGTCAGACACTGCTCTCCGCTCTGCCTCTCTGGCATAAACTGGATGAGTGCAGCTGGCTTCAGCTCTCAGCCACACACTGAGAGGCATAGCCAGCTGTCAATTAGGCAGCTGAGTGGATCCCGACAATATTGTAAGTACCCTTCCAGAGCCTGGAGCAACTCAGCTGCTTAGGCTGATCAGGCAATATACCACTATCAGCTGATTCTGGGTCACAGGAGAGCAAAAGTCAGTGCACTCCTTTGACCCACAGGAGAAGTATGGCCAAAAAAAACTTTGGCCACTCTCCTCTTTGAATACCCTCCTCTCCATCAGGTGGTGCCTCTCACTTCTCTTTCTTCAAGAGTTACAGCCTCAAAGTCTTCACATCCCACAAACTTTTGTGTCTATGTGATTGTCTGCCCCCCCCCCCCCCCTCACTGTATGCTGCGATTCTTCATGCTGACCCCTACATCACTACTGTGTTTAGTGTTTACTGTTAAACGAAACCACTACAAGACCCAAGCATCGGACACACCCAGAAGTGTCAGATGCTGAAAATTATCCGAAAGGCCATAATTCTTGAAAGGGTGTGATATGAGGACCACCTGCCAGGGAGGTCTTCTTTTACAAACTGCTTCAAATAATGTTTTTCTTTTTTTAAGGTGTTTCAATAATTGGATTTGCTTTAAAGGGTAACTCCGCTTTCGTGGGGGAAAAAAAACAGCAAATAAAAAATAATAATAATATAGCATGCGATTGCGACACAAGTCATGTAATTGAATGTTTATAAAAGTAATCTTTCCTTTTCAATCTATCATTTTTCAATCTGTAATTTTCAAAAAATGCAATGCAATGCAATATGGCTACTTGGAGGTGTTTTGTACCTCACCCAGAAACATAATTTCCTGCTTGTGTGATTGGCTCACTGATTTTCCCAGAAGTCTGCCTTAAGGCCCGTACACACGATAAGAAAATCTGTAGGGTAAATTCGTCCGACGACCGATCTGCCGATTTTCGGATTGTTAGTATGGTGCTTTCGACAGCCAACTCCGACTTTTCGGCTGACAAAATCCTGATGTGCAGGCTATATAATTTTTGTCGTCCGTAATACAGCGTCCGATTTTCGTCTCATTAGTACAGATTTGGACGGAAAAAAATCTTAAGAGCAAGACTAGGCATGCTCAGAGACGAAAGAACACATACAAAGCAATCCAACACATGACATCACTTCTGAAGTAGAATTCTGTCATACGGGAAAATTTGTATGAAAATAACCTCTTCACTTTCCACATCAGACTAGCATGCCACAAAAAACAGACGACAGATCGTGCGATAATCTGATCGTGTGTACGGGGCTTTAGATGCAAGTCAGATTTCTGGCATCCTCTGCAACAAAAATGTAATTTTTGGTCAGATACTCCCAATAGGAACACTTTCAGAAGGGATGCAGGCCCAGCAGATTTCCTCATTACTGCTCAGCAGCTGCACAGCTGGTTGATAATTATGAAACCACTCCCATTAGACTCACTCAGCACAGAGGAACAAATAATGATTTCTTCAGAATACCAAAAGGTAGGAATCTGCAACAAAGTTTGTTTTAATCCTTGCAATGTACATAGATCACCCAGAGGGGAATGTTTTTTCTCAACAAAAGTGGAGTTACTCTTTAAAGTATTTATTGATAGTATACAGTCATTGACAGAACATATTGGTAAATGTCATGGAATGAAACCACAGGTTTGCTAATCCTCAATACTGTTGGAAGAAAGCTTGATAACCTTTAGGCTCCATTCACACTGCCGCGACTTGTCAGCCTGACAAGTCGCAGTCCCTCGCGGTCCATTGACTGGTACAGCACCCGTTCTAATAGGAGCGACACAAGAAAAAGGGTCCTGTACTACTTCGGGGCGACCTGAAGGCGACTTGCATTGACTTCCATTATGTGAAGTCTGTGCAAGTTGCGCCGAAGTCGAGGTGCACGGGACTTCACAGCTCGCCACCGAAGTCGTGCAGGAGTCGTGGCGCTTCAGTGTGAATGCGGTCTCAGGCTCTCACTTATGCGGTTACCCTATGGCTGCTTTCCATGTGAATGGGCTTCTGTACCTGTGGACAATGCAGGGAAAAGGTCCCAGAACCTTTTTTAAGACTAGGCTCACATCTATACTGGTGTGGGACTGCATGTAAACCACGTGCTCCCGCACCAAAAATGCCCTATTTTGGAGATGTGCAGGGGTGCCATTAATTTTTAATTGCTCCTTCACGTATTGGAAACCACAACACATTTTCTCATATGAAGAATTACACTATGTGGTTTCCATTCGGGTGTGGTTTTAGAAAGGGTTCAGGGACCTTTTCCCTGCATTTCCTGCAGGTACAGCAGTGCATTCAAATAAATAGACTGCTGTGCCCATGCAAACGCAGCCGCACCGAAACTGAGTATAAAAGCAGTTGCACAGAAACCGTATAGTGGTATGTGTTTCCAATCATCGGAAAATGTGTCCCCAATGTGTGAGGGTGCCATTAAGAATGAATGGCACCCCGATGTTTCTACTAAACAGCAGCATGTTTTTTGGTGTGGGTGCAGGAAAGGAATGCATACCACTTACACCCAGTCCTGCACAGATGTGCACTTAGTCTCATATTGTGTATCTATTAGATTCGAGGGAATTTATGTTTTTTTTTTGTGACAACATTTTTGCTTCAGCAGTCACTACAAAGGTGCATGGAGCTGAGGTAACATTTTAGGTATTTGCCAGTAATTCAGCAGCAAAGCATTGTGGAACCACTGAGACAGTTACCATAGCAACCTCTATGTCCCTAATTTGTAGCTTTCTAGCAGTGGTTTTGACTTTGCGTCTCTAGCTCTCAGGAATTTTGTCTGATGTATTTTTACCGTGGCGTATTCCATCAAGCTGTCAGTTCAATGGAGGACAATTTTGTATTTGAACCAGATGCAAACAGGTCAACTCCTGCACCATGACCCTGATATTTACAATGTACTTTCTTGCTAAAGCACCAGCAAGCCCCACCCCTGTATGCAAACAAAAAGCAGGGGATCTGGGGGTGGGGGGCTAAACTGCTGGGAGAATGATTTGGTGCTTCTTCTGTGAACTTTGAGGATGGATTTTTCCGCACTGCCTGCAGCCACTCACCATTTTTGTGCCATCTACTTTTCCCTCTAGTGCAGTGGTCTCGAAATGGCAGACCGTCAGCCTGCCAGTCTGCAGGACTGAATCCCCGCTGCTGAGCAGTCATTGGTTGCTAGGACTGCTGGTGCCCTAGCAACCACTATTGTCACGTGTGTTCCCCCTGCAGCAAGCTTCCCTGCCCAACTCCCTCCCCCTGCAACTTGCTTCTTCTCCAGCTCCTGCTCCCTGCCTGCCTGAATTCAGGGATATATCCATCAGGTACAAGTACACTGTTCACTTTGATGGGCTCTACCAGTCTATAGGTCTGTAGGGGCACCTTGATGGGCACACCTGATGTAAGGGTATAAACCTGATATATTTTTGATAGACTACAATGACTACAATCTTTCTTTTAGCGCAAACTTGAGATTCAGACCTCGGGTGTAAGAAAATGTTAGCGACCAGTCCTTCCTGAATCTTAATTCATTACCCCTGCTCTAGTGCTTAGTGAAAAAGTGTGCTTCTTTCATTTTTACCGTCTGAATTTTCACTGAAGGGCATTGCTGCAGGCACTTTTGCTGTCTGTTTGACACCCAGCCTTCCACAGGAACCAGTGTCGTAGGTACATCCCCTGGGCTACAGGGGGGGTCGGTCGGTCACAGCTGCTGCATCCTCTGTGGTACACACAGCTTGCTTAGCGTCAGTTTCATCTGGATATGAAAGTGATAGCTGAAGAGGCCATCTTGCTAATCAAGATGGCCAAAGATGGGCACCCAGCGGAAGCCGGGGAGAAAAGGCTGGCACTGTCGAGGTACCTTGTGAGTGTAGACTGTTGATGCTAAGGTAAGTATGACAGAGTCTTGTTCTGGACTCAGAAAGTCCTCTGCAGATGACAGTGTATGTCATTATTTATTACAGGTACTTATATAACCCTGTTAATTTACGCAGCGCTACATATATATATATATATATATATATATATATATATATAATACATTCACATCAGTCCCTGCCCTCAAGGAGCTAACAATCTAAGGTCCCTAGCTCACGTTCATAAACCAGTGCCAATTTACCTACCAGCATGTCTTTGGAGTGCGGGAGGAAGCTGGAATATCCAGAGGAAAACCCCACAGGCCCAGCGAAAACTCCTTCTCCATGCAGGTAGTGCCGTGGTTGACATTTGAACCAATGACCCGTCACCCTAGTGCTGCTGAACAGAAGTGCTAACCACTTAGCCACTGTGCTGCTGTAATTGTGTTGCTCTCTATACAGTATGTAATGTCATTGCTCCAGTATACTGTCTTCTACTATTTATATTTTTGCAAAGCTGGGTGTGTAAAGTAAATCACTGTAATTTGGGTATTACTGTAGTGTGTGAGCAGGAAGACAAAGAAGCATAGATTGCCATGTGACGCCTTTTATTATCTCCAGTATCATTGTAGAAAACACCAGATAACTGTTAAAATAAGGGCAGAAAGCTGCACAGCAGGCAAGGGGTATAACCATATAGATTGCTGCATACTGAAGTTCTGCTTTAAACCTTTAGGCCCCATTCTCACCAATGCGATTTCTCTTGTCTTTGCCGTTGAGCTGCAATGCACAACAGTGGAAATCACATTATTCTCCATGGTGTCTGTTTACATCAGTGCAACATGGTGCAGTGCGATTGCTGAAAAGGTGTAAGTGCTTCTTTTCCTGCAGCATAGTGCTTTTTAGCCCCATAGACTTCAATAAGACTGGAGGAAAAATGCATAAAATGCATGTTTATGCGTTTTTTTTTTTTGTGTGTTTGGGCAGGGTTTTGTATTTAACAACCAGTCTACTCCTTCTATAAAAAAAAAATGCATGAAGCATGAAAATGCATCAAAATTGCACTGAAAAACACATGATCATGTAGCAGCACTAATCAAGACTTGTAGTTAAACACTGATGAAATTGTTACTGTTGAAATTCCTGTTTAAATACCAATACTGTCTTTCTTTTTGAGTGTTTGCAATAATCATCCTTGCTATTGCTTTCTCTGGGAACTGTTGGGTATCACTTTTCTAATAAGGGGTTTTGCAGTGGGGGGCCCTACCTTTTGGTCACTCACCACTCTTATCTCCCGGGTGAAACCCCTTCTGTGATGGGTTTTTCATAGCATTAGGATCCACATGTCACTCATTTGGCCTCTACTGTGTGGTCTTCTCATGATGTTATCAACCTATGTATGTACACAGAAACCAAGTGTGTGTCTCCTTATGAAGTGGGCCACGTCCCAAGAAATGCGTAGAGATTACAGCTCCTGTAAATCAATAATGCTCCAGTAACCACGTTGGCATCTTGAATGTACATTGGCAATCTGATTTTTATTATGACACAATTAATGTTGGACTGTACATGTTTATGTAATCTAAAATAATGTTGTATTTTTGTTTATATTTGATGTACTATTTTATCTAGCACCACTCATAAAGGTCCCATGGGCAAATCTCTTTTTGTTTTTTTTCCGGAATACTGGGGACTGAGTTTTGCTTTCGTGTGAGCACTGGTGGCCTCTTTGTGTCTTTATGCATAAAAAATGCATGTTCATGTGTTGTTGTTGTTTTGTGTGTCTTTGCAGTGTTTTGTATTTCTTTACCATGTTTTTATTAAAGATTTAAAAACCAAGAATCAAAAACAAACATCAAGGTAGGACATCATCCAATTTCTGTCAATATAGAAACAAGGACATTGGTGCATAATCCAACATATTCAGTACAAACAGTACAGGAAAAGGAAAACAGAATGCTCACCAGTCGCAAGGACCTGGCGACTGGTGAGTTTCCTAGCGACTGGTGAGTGTCCTTGCGACTGGTGAGTGTCCTTGCGACTGGTGAGTGCCCTTGCGGCTGTGAGTGTGGTGCGACTGACCGGGCTGTGCAACTGAGTGTTGGGCAACAGAGTGTTGTGCGACTGACCGGCTGTGCGATTGTGAGTGTGGTGCGACTGAACTGGGCTGTGAGACTGTGATTGTGTGCGACAGGAGTGTGGTGCGACTGACCGGGTGGTGTGACTGGGAGTGTCGTGAGACTGACCGGGCTGTGAGATTGTGAGTGTTGTGCAACTGAGTGTCAAGCGAGTGTAGCGGAGTACCAGAGGGTGAGAAGGTAGAGTCAGGAAGCTAGGAAATAGCCACATAGGATAGACTTAAATCACTGAATCCCCATTAGATTAGATTAGTAGGTACAATGCCCGGCGGGTGTGGAGATGCGATTCGGTGTACATCTTGTGGTATGTATACGTTCCTCGATCATGAGATCGAGGGCGAATACAAATGCACAAAGTGTAAGCACGTTGCTTCCCTGGAAGCTCAGGTCCTGAATCTAGGGAAGCAGCTGGCAACACTGAAACGTATGTCCATACTGAAGGCAGTGGCGTAGCGTGGGTTGTCAGCGCCCGGGGCAAGGTAAGTAATTTGCGCCCCCTACACAAATCTACTAGACCACTACACTGACACCTACAGAGACCTACCTTATACCTACACTGACCTACCTGTCCATTACAGAGACCTACCTTTTACCTTCACTGACACCTACAATGACCCCCCCCCCACACTGACACCTTCACTGACAACTACACTGACCCCCCCATACACTGACACCTACACTGACCCATCTACACTGACCCCCCTTACACTGACAACTTCACTGACTACCCCTACATTCCCACATACACTGAGGCCTACACTGACAACTACACTGACACCTACACTGACCCCCCCCCCCTAACACTGACACCACACACTGACTCCCCTACACTGACCCCCCTACACCAAGACCTACACTGACACCCCCTACACTGACCCCCGCATACACTGACACCCACCCATACACTGACACCTACACTGACCCCCCCATACACTGACACCTACACTGACCCCCCATACACTGACACCCCCTACACTGACCCACATACTGAACTCCCCATACACTGACACCCCCTACACTGACCCCCCCATACACTGACACCCCCTACACTGACCCCCCCATACACTGACACCCCCTACACTGACACCCCCTACACTGACCCACACACTGAACCCCCCATACACTGACACCCCCACTGACCCCTCATACACTGACACCCCCTACACTGACACCACACACTGACTCCCCTACACTGACCCCCCTACACCAAGACCTACACTGACCCCCATACACTGACACCCCCTACACTGACACCCCCATACACTGACCCCTACATACACTGACCCCCCATACACTGCCCCCCATACACTGACAACTTCACTGACAACTATACTGACCCCCCTTACACTGACAACTTCACTAACCCCCCTACACTGACCCCCCTTACACCGACAACTACACTGACAACTACACTAACCCCCCTTCACTGACCACCCCTACATTCCCACATACACTGAGACCTACACTGACAACTACACTGACCCCCCCTTTCACTGACACCACACACCGACTCCCCTACACTGACCCCCCTACACTAAGACCTACACTGACCCCCCTTACACTGACACCACACCCCGACTCCCCTACACTGACCCCCCTACACTAAGACCTACACTGACCCCCTTTACACTGACACCACACACCGACTCCCCTACACTGACCCCCCTACACTAAGACCTACACTGACCCCCCTTACACTGACACCACACACCGACTCCCCTACACTGACCCCCCTACACTAAGACCTACACTGACCCCCCTTACACTGACACCACACACCGACTCCCCTACACTGACCCCCCTACACTAGACCTACACTGACCCCCCTTAAACTGACAACTACACTGACCCCCTTCACTGACCCCCACCCATACACTGACACCTACACTGACCCCTACACTGACCCCCCCTATACACTGACACCCCCATACACTGACCCTTGCACTAACCCCCCCATACACTGACACTTGCACTAACCCCCCCATACACTGACACCTCATACACTGACACCCCCCCCTATACACTGACACCTACAATTACCCCCCCCCCATACACTGACACCTACACTGACCCCCCATACACTGACACCCCCTACACACTGGCCCCTCCCCATACACTGACACCCCCTACACACTGCCCACCCCATACACTGACACCTACACTGACCCCCCCCCATACACTGACACCCCCCTACACTGACACCTACACTGACCCCCCCCATACACTGACACCCCCCTACACTAACACCCCCCTACACTGACCTATCTCCCCCCTCCCATGTCCACTTCCCTGGGCTCCCGGAGCAGCACATCACTCACCTCTTTCTGTGTCCACACACTGGGGACTTGAGGAGGCGATCTGGAGCAGAGGAGAGACACAGCGTGTCAGCAGCAGCAGCCAGCGTGGAGGCAGCTGGTCCAGACAGCAGGGAGAGACTCCAAGAGCGGCGCTGCACATGCACAGAGCCACCGGTGTTGGCTGCCATCTTCACCCACGACCAGCCCCGCCCCCTGGCCGCACATGACACCTTCAGCGTCCGCCGCTCGTCCTGCACAAACAGGCAGTAAAGGAGCCAAGTGCAGGAAAGAGCGGGCGGGCGCCGGACGAGCACTGTCACAATAAAGGGATGGGGACATCTTGCGGATGACGGGCGTGGAATGCGCCCCCCCTAAATGTTGCGCCCGGTGCGAGTGGCCCCCTCTGCACCCCCCACGCTACGCCACTGACTGAAGGAGAGCCGGGATCGTACCCGCCAGGTGCAGGCAGGGGCCTGCACAGAGGTGGGCGGAATGACGGAGGTGCAGGCAGCAGAGCAGGGTAGATATGTGACAGTTAGGAAGGGTAGAGGGCAAAAAGGCAAGGAGGCTAATCCTGGGCTGGAGCACCCCAATAAATTTGCCCCGTTGCGTGACGTTGGGGAAACCAGTCAGGGACCAGCATTGCTGGAGCAGAGTGACGCCCCTAGCTGCCAGGGGAAGAACTCCTCCAGTGAAGCCGGGAGAAAGGGAAAGGAAAGACAGGTGCTGGTGGTAGGGGACTCAATTATTAGAAGGACAGACAGTGTAATCTGTGACAAAGACCTTGTGTGCCGAACAGTCTGTTGTTTGCCGGGCGCTCGGGTTCGGCACATCGCGGATCGGGTGGACAGATTATTGGGTGGGGCTGGGGAAGACCCAGCTGTCATGGTACACGTGGGTACCAATGACATAGGCAGAGGAAGATGGAGAGTCCTAAACGATTTCCGGGACTTAGGCGCTAAGTTGAGGAATAGGACCTCCAAGGTAGTATTTTCTGAAATACTACCTGTACCTCGAGCCACACCAGAGAGGCAGCTGGAGATTAGGGAAGTTAACGAGTGGCTGAGGAGCTGGTGTAGTAAGGAGGGTTTCGGGTTCCTGGAGAACTGGGCTGACTTCTCAGTCGGCCACCGGCTCTTTGGTAGGGACGGATTGCACCTAAATGGGGAGGGTGCAGCCGTACTGGGTGCGAGGATGGCCAAAAAGTTAGAGGGGCTTTTAAACTAGGGAATGGGGGGGGAGGGTACAGATGTAGAATTAGCCAGGGGAAAGCAAGTTTCAGAGGGCAGAAATGGGGGCACTAGCGGTAGGGTGTACGGAGCTCCTATACCCAGGATGGGTATGGGGAAAAATCAGGAGAGCAGCCTAAAAACATCAAATGAAGATATATGTAGCCGCTCAAAATTAAGAGGTTTGTATACCAATGCCAGAAGCCTGGCCAACAAGATGGGAGAGCTGGAGCTGCTGATGATTGAGGAGGACTTAGACTTTGTGGGGATAACAGAGACTTGGTTTGACAGCTCTCATGACTGGATGGCGACCATTCAGGGGTATTCCCTTTATCGCAGGGATAGAGAAGGTAAAAAAGGAGGAGGGGTATGTCTGTATATTAAGAACATTATACAGGTAAATATGAGGGATGACATTAATAATGGAGCTAAGGACGAGGCAGAATCCCTATGGGTAGAGCTTCAAAGGGAAGGCACAGTGGGGAAGGTAATATTGGGCGTATGCTATAGGCCCCCCAACCTGAGGGAGGAGGGGGAGGCGGACCTCATTTTACAGATAGGATTGGCAGCAAGGATGGGAAATGTCATTATAATGGGGGACTTTAATTATCCAGATATAGACTGGGCAGATGGAACCGCGCATTCAGCCAAGGCTCGGCAGTTCCTAAATGTTTTGCAGGACAATTTCATGGGTCAGATGGTGAATGCACCGACAAGAAACAATGCGGTACTTGACCTACTGATTACCAACAATACAGACCTGCTCACGGATATAGAAATACGGGGCAACTTAGGAAACAGTGGCCATAGGTCAATAAGTTTCAGTATTAATTACAGTTATAGGAAGCAGAGGGGTAATATAAGGACGCTGAATTTCAAAAGAGCCAACTTCCCAAAACTGCGCTCGCTGCTAGAAAATATCAAATGGGATAGAACCCTGGGAACAAAGAACACGGAGGAAAAATGGGAGTGCTTCAAGAGCATACTTAACAAGGGGATTGACCAGTGCATTCCAAAGGAAAATAAATTTAAAAGAGCAAAATTAAACCCTGGGTGGCTAAACTCCAACATAAAAATGCATATTAGTGCTAAAGGAAAGGCTTTCAAAAAATACAAGGCTGAGGGGTCATTGGCAGCATTTAAGCATTACAAAGAGTGTAATAAGAAATGTAAAGATGAAATCAGGGCGGCTAAAATAGAACACGAGAGACATATAGCGGAAGAGAGTAAAAAGAACCCCAAGAAGTTCTTTAAGTATATAAACAGTAAGAAAGCGAGGTCAGAACACATTGGCCCCATAAAAGATGACAAAGGAAATATGGCCACTGAGGACAGGGAAAAGGCGGAAGTGTTAAATAATTTCTTCTCTTCAGTCTTCACAAAAGAATCGGGGGGCTACACGAACCCAGCTTATAAATAAATCACCGGGACCGGATGGCTTGCACCCGAGGGTTCTTAAAGAGCTCAGCCAGGTGATTGCCAGACCATTATTCTTGATCTTTAAGGATAGTTTACAGACGGGTAGGGTGCCAGCAGATTGGAAAAAGGCCAACGTAGTACCAATATTTAAAAAGGGGCCGAGGTGTATCCCGGGTAACTATAGACCTGTCAGCCTAACATCTGTAGTCTGCAAGATTTTGGAGGGGATGTTAAAGGACCACATACAAGACTTTAATAAAGAAAACAGTATAATTAGTAGTAATCAGCATGGATTTATGAAAAATCGTTCTTGCCAAACCAATCTATTAACCTTCTATGATGAAGTGAGCTGCCACCTAGATAAAGGTAAGCCTGTGGATGTGGTGTATCTGGACTTTGCAAAGGCCTTTGACACCGTTCCCCACAAACGCTTACTGTACAAACTAAGGAAGGTAGGTATGGACCATAAGGTGAGTACCTGGATAGAGAACTGGCTCCAGGGGAGAGTCCAGAGGGTGATGATTAATGGGGAATATTCGGATTGGGCGGGAGTGGAAAGTGGGGTCCCCCAGGGTTCGGTCCTGGGACCAATCCTGTTTAATTTATTCGTAAATGATCTAGAGGAGGGGATATCTAGTACAATCTCAGTATTTGCGGATGATACTAAACTAAGCATGCCAATATCTTCTATGCAGGATGTGGAAACCTTACAAGCGGACCTGAACAAAATAACGGGGTGGGCAACTACATGGCAGATGAGATTTAATGTTGAAAAATGTAAAGTAATGTACTTGGGGGCCAGAAACCAGAAAGCAAGCTACTCACTGGGGGGAACCTCTGGGGGAGTCTAGGATGGAAAAAGACTTGGGGGTACTGGTAGACAGCAGGCTTGGCAGTGGCATGCAATGCCAAGCAGCTGCAAGCAAAGCCAACAGAATACTGGGGTGTATAAAAAAGGGGATTCACTCCAGAAATAAAGAGATTATTCTCCTGCTCTACAAGACTCTGGTCCGGCCACATCTGGAGTATGCTGTCCAGTTCTGGGCACCGGTCCTCAGGAAGGACGTGCTGGAATTGGAAAGAGTCCAGAGAAGGGCAACAAAAATAATTAGGGGAATGGAGGACATCCGCTATGAGGAAAGACTACAAGCACTGAACCTATTCTCTCTAGAGAAGAGACGTTTGAGGGGGGATATGATATCAATGTACAAATACTGTACTGGCGACCCTAGCATGAGGAACAAACTATTCAGAGTAAGGAAATGCAACAAGACACGTGGCCACTCACTAAAACTAGAGGAAAGGCGGTTTAACCTTAAAATGCGTAAGGGGTTCTTCACTGTAAGAGCGGTAAGGATGTGGAATTCTCTTCCACAAGCAGTCGTATCAGCAGGGAGCATTGATAGTTTCAAAAAACTATTAGATGGGCACCTTAAAGACCACAACATACAGGGGTATACAATGTACGGTTAAAAGCAAACACACACACACATCATAGGTTGAACTGGATGGACTGATGTCTTTTTTCAACCTCACTAACTATGTAACTATGTAAGAAGCAATAAATATGAGGAACTATGTCATTTGCTAATAGTGCCCGTCGCCCCCTTGGGACATCCGGACACCCCTATTGGGAACTAACTGTGTCCGGATGGGGGCAAGACCACACATTTGCGTAATCGGGAAGACTGTTTAAAAAATGTACAAATGCAAAAAGAATTTGTCTTTGTCAAAATGCAGCATTAAACAATGGTTTAGAAATGACGGACCATTGGTCCCAATTAATCATGTCGTTAAGGGAACAGTTATCAAGGCCCTGCTTGGGGATGCAATACAACTTATTTCTGAAAAATGTGGACTTTTCTTACAGCTTACATGTAAAATCCATTTTTTGGAATATATCACCGCACACAGGGCCATATTCATTACTATATGGGTTATACGCCACCTATAGGTGAATCGACACTGGCAAAATATTTGACAGGAAGTCAACCTATATAACACCTTCTACACAGGAAGTACCTCAGTTTTGTAGCAAGCAATAAACATCCCATACAAGAGAGGAGGGACCTCTGTGTCCCGTGATGTACTCCAAGAAATGGATTTTACAGGTAAGCTGTAAGAAAAATCCACATTTCTTTATCGTACATCACGGACACAGAGCTATATTCAATACCATATGCAACGTACCATAGCAATGCATCTGAGGGGAAGGGGAACACCATAAATACCGCCATCAGACCTACAGATCTACATAGCTGCCTGCAGAACACTGTGGCCAAATGCAGACTTCTCCCGGGTCCTAACATCCACTTGAGAGAATCTAGTGAATGTATGCTCCGACGACCAAGTTGCAGCCATGCAAATATGAGCCATACCCCTGGATAATTACCTGGCAAATCTATTGAGAAATCGTAGACTTAGATGCTGCCTGCCCTTCTGGCAGCATGAACAAAAGGTTGGTCTTTCGAATCTGAGCTGACCTTTTCAAGTTAATCTTGAATGCACGTACTACAACAAGAAAATGTAATAATTTTTACTGCGCTGTTTGAAGATTTGGAAAGAAGGAAGGCAGTATAATGTCCTGATTCAAATGAAAAGTGGACACCACCTTCGGCAAGAAACCTGGGTGTGGACGTAGAATCACCCTATCGTGATGTAAAATCAAGAATGGCTCTTTACAAGAAAGAGTTTCTAGTTCTAATACTCTTCTGACTGAAGTTAACACAATCAAAAAGACCAATTTTCTGGTCAAAAGAACCAGCGGAATATGCCCCATGGGCTCAAAAGTCTGTTTCTGTAAAACTGCCAGCACCATATTTAGATCCCAAGGACACAATGGTGGCTTCACTGGTGGAAGCAAATGTAATACCCCTTGAAAGAAGGTTTGAACCAAGGAATGTGAAGCGATCGGTCTCTGGGAAAAAAATGATAAGGCTGAAATTTGACCCTTAATAGTGCCTAAGGCTAATTTCATATCTATTCCTACTTGTAAGAAGACTAGAATTCTCCCGACAATATATTTGCTGGGATGCCATTTCCTGGCCTCACACCAAGGTAATGTAAGATTTCCAGACTGGTTTGATAGCATTTATCAGAGTAGAAACTGCAGGGCCAGATATACCCTGCTATTTCAAAATCAAGGCTTCAATAGCCAAGCTGTCAATTGTAGAGACTGTAAAGCAGCGTGGAATATCGGACCTTGAGAGAGCAGGTCCGGATGCAGTGGAAGGAAGAACCCAAGGCCTTGCCACTGCCAATTTTCTAATTTGTGCATACCAAAACCTCCCCGGCCATGCTGGAGCTACCAGGATTACTGGATTCCCCTCTAGCTGGATTCTGAGTAACAGATGTAGCAGCAGCTAAACCGGAGGAAAGGCATAGATCAGGGAAAACTCCTCCCAAGGAGTCACCAAGGCATCTACTCCGACTGCGAGTGGATGCCTGGTCCTGGACACAAATCTCTTGAACTTGTTGTTGAACCTGTTGATGGGCATGAAAAATAGACACATGAAAGTATGCACCCTTGATGGCTATGGATGCTAGAAACTCCTCTCCCTGCAGGGAGGCCATGACAGAGCAAATTGACTCCATTTGAAAAGTACAAATGTTCAGAACTTTGAGATCCAGAATAGGTCTCACATCTCTATTTGGCTTGGGGGCTATGAAAAGGTTTGAGTAAAAACCCCTGAATCTTCGTCCTCCGGAACCTCTGTAATCACTCTTTGAGAGCTTAAATGGTCCAGAGCCCGAAAAAGATCTTCTTTTTAGAGGATCTGCAGGTATTTTTTTTATTTTACAAACTGAGGATGCGGGAACAACTGGAATTCCAGCATGTATCCCTGCGAAATAGTGGAAATAACCCAGTTGTCCTAAATTATTTCTACCCAGACCTTCGAGAATCGTAAAAGCCTTCCCCCCCATCTGATTGAGTGGGGGCGCCCCTTCACAAGGTAGGCTTAGAGGTATACTTGGTAGATCTCTGGGCACAGGGTTTCTTCTGCCCTTGCCCTGAAAGCTTGGCTCTAGATCCAGGCGGCTGGGGCTGTTGCAACTGCCTGGGATTAGAAGCACTGGGAGTCTGAGTGCTGGGAATCTTAAAAGAAGGATGTTTGCTTTTCCTCTTAACAGGTGGCAATGCACTCTTCCCCCCTGAAGTTTTTCCAATATGTTTATCCAGACAAAACCAAATAGGCATTCTCCATAAATGGGAAAGCCAGTCAGCAATTTTTTTCACGGTAGTTCTGCAGACCAGCTTTTTAGCCACAGGGCTCTTTCACACGGTCCGCCTCCGCAGGCGGATCCGTGTTGCTCAGCGGGGATCGATCCGCGATCCCCGCTGAGCCGGGCGGATGACAGCTTCGTCTCCGCTTGCAGAGCGGAGAGGGAGGTGTCTCAGCCCCCGCTGCCCTCTATGGGGGATCGGAGGAGAGCGGACCGCTTGTCCGCTCTCATCAGATCCGCTCCGCTCCGATTACTGAACGGATGGAAAAATAGGGTTTCCATCCGTCCAGATTTCAGCACAGGATCGGATGCGGATGGCAGCGGGTGTCAGCGGAGGTGTCTCCGCTGACACCCGCTGCCCCATAGAGCTGCATGGAGGATCCGATCAGATCCGCCTAAAAAACTGACAGGCGGATCTGATCGGACCGCCCGTGTGAAAGAGCCCATAAGATTCTGTGCATATGCACTGTTAAAAGAGCAAACAGTGACATTTGTTGTATTGAGTCTTTAAGAGCATTCACTGCAAAACATAAAGTGCGAGTTAGATCTGTCAAATCTTCCACAGACTCTCCTTGAGAAGGAACCGTCCTGGAAACTCACTTAATACGGTCTTTTAAAGACTCCTATAGCTGCCACTGCTGGTTGTATTGCAGACCCTGCAACAGCAAAGGAGGCCTTTAGCAAAGATTTTAATTTCTTATCAGCTGGATCTTTAAAAACCTGGGCATTTTCCACAGGACAAGTTAAAGAAGAAATGCATCATCCACAGAAGGTATACTCCATTTTCTTGTGAATTTTTCCTCCATAGGATACAATAATGAAAACGTTTTGGGAGGAACAAAAATCCTATCAGGATGATCCCAATCAGTATACATTACCTGCTCCAAGAGCAGATGTAAGCTAAAAGCCTGAGGACTATGAAGAGGTCACAATGAGCCTAGAGAGGAAAAAGACTTGAGACATCTCTAAGGGAGGTAATTTGTATCCAAACCGGACCATTTCAGTGAGAGACTGAATCAACAATCTTTGGGATTGAGAGGCCGAGTATGACTCCTCAGGTCCTGACTCCCCAGAAGTGGAAACCTCAACTTGACCTTTCACAGGGTCATTTACAGCTACTTCTTCCACATCCTCTGCCCAATCCTGAACTGACTTTGGGGGTGGCTCAGATAAGGGGGATCTATCACGTTTCCTCCCTCCTTGTGATGCTGCAATGACGCCAGCAATCTTACCCTGAAGGCCGGTGCCAAATTGTCCTTAGTGATGTATGCTGTGGCAGAAGCACTGGATGTTGCTACTATGTCTGACAACCATAATGGCTCAGATTGGCTAGTCGCATCTGTCCCTTTAGGGGAGGTAAACACAGAGGAAGCATGACTAGGATCTTCAAGTCCTGTCAGTGGCACTACAGTGCCCCTTCCAGCTGCGCCCCCCCCCCACTCCTCTTTCAGGAGGACATTGCTCTTAGGCAAGTCAAACTTGAGGTACTAACTTTAGCTATATAATTAACCAATCTATGTAGCTTATCACACACAGCACTGATTATCCCAAAGTAACAGAACCACAGAACCAGACCGTGCCTGTAAACATTAACCCACAGTGACTCACTCAACCCAGCTGCTGCTGCTCTGTATCTCTCCAGCCTCTGAC
Organism: Pelophylax lessonae; assembly: GCF_965119305.1. Taxonomy (NCBI): domain Eukaryota; kingdom Metazoa; phylum Chordata; class Amphibia; order Anura; family Ranidae; genus Pelophylax; species Pelophylax lessonae. Next base: position 254,665,102 of record NC_138773.1, on the reverse strand, counting down.
AGAGGTTTTCGCACTGAAAACAATTCCTTAAGAAATTGCGCAGTTTGCACTTGTACTGCGCATGCACCGTGTGCTACGTGGCATCCATGTGCACGCCAATTGCGTCATGACATGCCCCTCCTGGCTTCATGCGTACACTTAAATGCTTAAATGGCAAATTTTCACATGTGCGGACAATCCTTAGCCACAGACATACCACTGAAGGCGTTGCATTGCCGGAGCTTTCCGAGGAGACAAATGCGCGGGCGCTTTGGCGCCAAGGCGAAAAATCTGTACGCCAAACAAGGGGTGAGAGCAGATTAGGCAAACAAAGTGCGTTTTGTCACAGCTGATACACCTTACAGGTGATCAGCACAGGTTGACAACAATATGTATACTGTTTTGCACAGATAGAGCAAAAATTGATTAAACAAATAAGGTGTGCTTTGACACAGCTGAAACACCCACTATTTTGCACAGGTACAGCAAAAAACATTTAAACAAACAAGTTGTGCTTTGATACAACAATACACCTATTGTCTCTTTATAGAGACCAACATGGCACATGGTATCTGTTATTTTTTAAAAGGAAAAGTGCATACAAATATTTTTACAAATATTTTTAAAGTGGACTTACCAGTCCCACCACAGGATTCTGTCTTGTAACAAGAATCCAATCTTCACCCATCACGGTGAGTTTCTGTAACTTGCCGACCTTCAAGGACTGGGTGCCCTTGTTTTTGAGGGGACCTGTAGAGCACCCTGCCGGAGCGGCTTTGGGATTGGTTTTACCAAGGGGTTCGGATCCCAGGGTCCAGCGCCTAAAAAGGACAACATTACAGGCAAAACCTTGTATCTCCTTTCTCGAGACTCAGGTACCATCCTTTTAGTCTTTGACTCATTTGGATGGAGCTGATTGCTAACCCCTTAGATTCAGAGATCCTTGATCTGTATTGTAGCATAATCTTTCTTTCTTCTTCTTTGAAAAAAACATAAAAAATGTGAAGAGATTCTCCGCCATGACCATCACCTTTGACACTGGCAAAAACACTGGGGTACTTCCTGTGTAGGCAGGGTTATATAGGGGGACTTCCTGTCCGATTGGTTGCCAGTGTCCATTCACCTATAGGTGGCGTTTAACCCATATGGTAATAATTATGTGTTCCCGTGATATACGATAAAGAAAGAACTTTTCAGCTAGGGCATTTAAACTAGCAGGAGCAGTGCAACCTTCTCCAAAACAAAAGAACAGGCTTCTGCTCCCACTTAGCGCCGGTTCACATTGCAGCGACGCTACCTCGCACCGCGACCTCGGAGGTCGCGGTGCGAGCAGCGCACCGCGACCTCGGAGGTCGCGGTGCGAGCAGCGCACCGCGACCTCGGAGCGGCCGCCACGGACTTCATAACGAAGTCTATGGCGGTCGCCTCCGGGTCGCCCCAAAGAAGCTCCGGACCCTTTTTCTAGGTCGGAGCGACTTGTGTCGCTCCTATTAGAACGGGTCCGCAGCTTCCCTATGGGAGGTTACCTGCGGCGACCTGTGAGGCGACCAGGTCGCCTCACAGGTCGCCCTAGTGTGAACCGGCACTTAAGGGCACACAAAGCAACAACAGTCAAACAAAAACAAAAAAAAAAAAAACAAAAAAAGGGGGGGGGGGATTAAAGAGAAAAAGAGGAAGAGAAAGAAGAGAGGAAAAGGAAGCCATCTCCGTCCCGGGGGTTCACTATGGTAATGGTATACAATTCTAGAAATCATCATCGGTGGTTGCGCTGATGGGAAGTAGTCTAGCAAGGGCTGCCAGATGCGTACAAATGTATCATGTGTATCCATTAATATTGCCGTCAGATTCTCATTCACCAATGCGCCGTGCACCCGACTTTTTACCTCGTCGAAATTAATAGTCGGCGTCTTCCACGCGTTTGTGATTGTCTGCTTCGTGGCTGAAAATATATGGGTCACTAGTGTGCGCTCACGTTTAGTGGCGCCTGGTGCCTGTTAGGGATCTTTTTGCAGTTTTATATGTAGCACCGAATTAACCATGTTATAGACCCTTATCCAAAGGAGCTTAACCCTTGGGTATGTCCACCATATATGCTTCATATCACCTAGGTCTGAACATCCCCTGAAGCATGTAGAGGGATAGGAAGGGAGGCATTTCACAATTCTGGCTGGGGAAAAATACAACCAATAAAGAAATTTAAAGGAATTTAAAGCTATGATATTGCGGGAGGAAAGGAATAGCGCCTCCCAGATTTTTTTCATGTCTCTTGGGTTTGTGTAGCACCAAGGTCCCTTTCCCAATTGGAGCAATAAGATTGGACACACAAATTAACATTATTTAGTATGGAAGTGTATAATAAGGAGATAAGGTCTTGAGTGGTGGGTGACGTCCGACATCTGGTTTCAAATGCCGTCAGGGTTGTAGACCAATCGTGTTTTTTTCAAGGTTCTAGCAGGTGACGGATTTGGAGATAATGAAATTTCTCAAGGAGCAGGGTTTTGTATTTAACAACCAGTTTACTCCTTCTATAAGAAAAAATGCATGAAGCATGAAAATGCATCAAAATTGCACTGAAAACACATGATCATGCAGCAGCACTAGAGTGAGACACTGATGAAATTGTAACTGTTGAAATTCCTATTTAAATACCAATTGGCTGACTTTGGATTCAATTAGAATTGAAAAATAAATGTTCAAATAAAAAACAACTTAATACACCACACACTATAGAAAACATTTGAAAGCAATCAGAAATTCTAAACCTGCCTGACTTCTGCCATTCAGCTTGAAAACAAACAAAAAGAGACTGAAAAGAACTCAACATATGGAAAACCTTCCTTAGTAGTCATTGGCTAGATTGAATGATCGGATTGTACTGTGTATAGACGACAGATCAGTGCAGATTAACAAGATGCTTCATCATTTTTCATGTTTCCTTTGCTTAAGAATCAACAGAATACTGGACTTGATGTCCAAATGAACCTTTGTGTTTCATGAGCACAACTTATTTGAATTTACTCCTTTAGTTTGTCAGGAAATGATGTTAATTCAGCATGACAATAAGGAATGAATATTTCATCAGACACACAACTATCCTGTTACATGGTAGGCTGAGGCTCTGAGTACAGTTTATTGAACACTTTATGCCGGGGTGTACGATCGGATCAGAGTCCTAGATACAGGTATGGCAAATTCTACGTCCTTTTTAAATATATATAAATAAGAAATTAGCGTAACTCTTGTTGTAAATAAAAAAATAGAATTTACAGTTCCATCACCATATAAATGGTCAAGACCACAGTACAAATATATTTCTACCAATCCCTGAACTCCCAGGAAGATCCTTATTTCCCTGATTATACTGCATAGGGTGCTTAAAGTAACTGACACGCCAACTGACAGGCACTGGGGTTCATTTACTAAAAGAATAGAAAATGTTCTCTTCGTTTAATGAATAAGGTGAAGCTATGTTCAATTTTAACACCCAATCATGTGTGAGGGAAATTAAACAAATATGGGATTTGTTGCTTGCACACGATTAAAGTGAACAGAGTTTCAGTTTATTCTGAACATTCCCTGTACTAACTGCACATACACTTTCCAAACTGAAAACTCCCCTTGCTAAGTGAATAGTCTCTACTCCTTTAGTAAATAAACCACAATGTGCTCGCCCATTTCTATCAGTCTAGGTTTTAAATGTTGATATGTGTGTATTTATCATGGTAATATATCCACAGCTCTGTAGGTGGATCCTGTAATTGTCACTGTCAGAGATGTATAGTAACTAAGTAGAACTACTTCACTACTGTACTTAAGTACCGAAAGGCGGTATCTGTACTTTCCTGGAGTAGAATTTTTTTCTCCTACTTCCACTTTTACTTCACTACATTTTACTACTCCGATAATTTTTTTTTGTGCTGCATAGTTACTCGTTACAATTATAAAAATTACAACTGCCAGAACAGTAGATGGCAGGTTTCATGAAGCTCAAAACATGTGTATTATCAGTGCATACGAAAATAAATGCTACTGTATGCATAAATAAAAGCTGCATTTGAAATAATAAAAAACAATATGATGTTCAAACTTTTGACTTCTTTCTTTAATAACTACATAATGCAGTACTTGTACTTTTACTTTCAGTACTTGAGTAGCAATTTTTTTTTCAAAACTACTGGTACTTTTACTTTCAGTACTTGAGTAGCAAAATTTTTTAAAAAAACTACTTGCAATGCTTAAGTACAAAAAATGTTGAATACTTTAGTACTTCTACTCAAGTCACTTTTTGATTGAGCACTTCCACTTCTACTCAAGTCCCTTTTTGATCGAGCACTTCCACTTCTACTCAAGTCACTTTTTGATCGAGCACTTGTACTTTTACTCAAGTATGGGTTTCGAGTACTTTATACAACTCTGGTCACTGTGTGCTCTTATGATATTTAAGAAGATGAAGCACCAGAAATGCAGAGGGATTTATTGGGTCACAAACATAACAAAATTAACCCTTTTTGATGTTGGGGCTGCTTTTGGTAACAGTGTGGATCAAAAAAAAAACAGTGAATGGTAGACTTTTGAACGGAGCATGTGAATTTGCAGCTGTCAATATAATCAACAGGAATACATTAGTATTTAGATGGGTGCTGGCGCATGCAGACGTATCGTGCACCCAGTCTTATGCATTCATCTTCCCGCACACTATTAAACAAACTGCACAGATCAGCGCACAACAAAACTTGGTGTGTACAAGCAAGTATAAACAAAGGTTTTCTTTCATATATTCATCACTTATCTCCTCCAATCTCTTGATAATTTTTATGTGTTTTCTTTTTACACTGCCTATGGACATAATATACTGACACAGATAACTCCCACCTCTCACATTAGTCAAGTTTTTAGATGTCGGTAATTCCCCCTCAAAATAAGCTGCTCAGGATTATCTGCCGATAAGGGGTGGTTCAGGAGAAAATCTATTGCATGTTTTCTGTTTTTCTCTATTACTGCTTTTCTCAACCTTTTTCTTCCAGAGAATTGGAAAGGTTCCCCTGGGGTGGGATTTTTTAGGCACAAAAATTGAAGAAATATAGTAAATATAATTATAATTCTAGTATTTTATTTTATTAGACATAAATATACAAAAGTGAAGTTAAAAACAATTGCAAGCAAAAAACATTATGCCATTGCAGTAACCAACCACATTATACAAAGACCAAAATCCGACGCGTTTCGAAGACTGTATATCTTCTTCCTCAGGGGTGGCTTTGAGTGGTGTTATGGTTGACTGGACATGGAATAAATGGTGCTTGCAAGGATATTAAAATCAATGGGTTAACCGCAGTCTGATTAGCAGTGTCTTGCTTATCATAAGGATATAGATGTTATAGCAGGTGGTGGAGCCTGCCACGTGTCATCCAAAATGGATAACTGAAGTCCAAAATGTTGCAGAGGCTCTTACTGAGGCAAAGCCAGAATGAACTTGGCAGATGCAAAAAATAGGGGAATTACAAAGTGGACGACCGTGGCTCCCGGCAGGCAGACTGTATATGAGTTCAGGAGAAAATCTATTACATGTTTTTCTGTTTTTCTCGATTACTGCTTTTCTCAACCTTTTTCCTCCAGAGGAACCATTGAAACAATTTTCAGATGTTGCGGAACCCATGCTAAAACCATTTCATTGAGGGTCAGTGGGTGAAGGTCATCTAGGTCACAGTAGTGAGGGTCATCTACTTGCAGACAGCTAAAAAGATCACTGGTAACATTCTGCAGGCTCAACTAAGGCTGGCCATACACTATACAATTTTCTTGTTCAACTTTCCTTTAGATTTACCAAACCCATGTAATATAGGGTCAAACCTAAACACTTTCAATTTGTATGCAGTCAGGCAGGCCCTTGCACTACATAGTTTAAGGTAAATCTAAAGGAAATTGAATAAGAAAATTGTATAGTGTGTATGGCCAGCCTTAGTTGCCTTGGCCCTAGAGCTATGCAGACACCATCAGATGGGAGGTCAATCAGCCACAGCTCAAGGATCCCCTAGCAACCCCTGGTGGAACCTAAGAGTTACCTGGAACCCTGGTTGAGAATGGCTACTCTATTGGTATATATACAAAGCAGTGAATGTGACATTCAGTAAACAATCACTGCAGGTGTATCTTCCTGATGCCTGTTTTACATTACACTGATTGATTCACCTGCAGCAAAAGTTTGGCAAATGTCATGTTCACTGATTTATAATTATGCCCCAGTCAGATAGCCCCCTATATATACACCAATCAGCCATAACATTAAAGGATAAGTTCACTTTTTAACAAAAAATAATAAATGCACTTTTTTTTTTGTAGATAAAATAATTTTATTTTGTTTCTGGAGCCTCTAAAACACTGCACCAGCGGTCAGTGGATCGCTGGTGCCATGCAGGTGTCCTGCAGACCTGTCAGTGTATCTGTGTGCCCATACATCCTGTACAGGCAAGCAGATACAATCTGACAGGAAGAGAGAATGAACTACCACAGCACTCCACAGCACCTTGGTAGTTCATTAAGAACTACAAGCCGACAGCAGCAAATGCTGCTGGCCCTTGTAGTTTTCCATTTACAGAGCACTGTGAATGAGTGAAGCGGCCAGGTGGGGGAACCCCTTTTTTTAAAATTGTGACAGCTGGGGGGGAGGGGGGCACTAGCTGTCAGATCAGGGAATCCTGGGGGTGCATGGGCTGGTCCATTTGTACTATGTTACATGTTACACCCTGAATGTCGCAAACCTAGTTGATGGCTGAGGTGACGAGGGGGCTCCCCTTGCGGCTGAGTACAGAGCACCCCTGGAGGCGGTGACAGAGGGTGCTGTGCCCAAAGGTGCATGGGTTGCCTGCAGGAATAGCTGTTTCAGGAATCGGATCCGCAGTAGATAAGACAGTCACTTGGATCACTGGAAGTTCAGGCAGGTTAGTGCAATCAAGGTCAGAAGCCAGGCCGAGGGTCATACACAGGTAGTCAATCAGGAACGGAGGCAGAAAGAATAGTCGGGGTCAAGCCAAGGTCAAACACAGAAGACAATCAGGAGCAGGCAGGGAGAAGTCCGTAAGGCAAGCCAGGTTCAGAGCAGGAGAAAGCCAGAGCAGGTCAAGAATAGCCGGGTTAGTAACGGGTAATCAATCAAGCAGGAGTTTCAAGGCACCAGGAAATCAGGTACTAGCTGAAGATAATCCAGCAATGAATGGCAGCCAGTGCTGAGTTTATATAGGAAGTGGATGTTGATAATTGAGAGAGGAGGACTAGAAGTTTTCTTTTTTCGGCATTAAATTTTTAGCAATTACAGAAAATACCTATTCAACTTGCCAAAAATTCAGCTCCTTGTCACTTCTTGTAAAATTAACTGAACAGTAAAATAAAAAATGATCTTTATGTAAACTACTTATCCCATGTGTAACGAATCTTAACAAAGGTAAACATGGAGGTCTAGCCTGTGTGGTAACCATAGCTCTATCCACAAATACTGTAAAAAGGAGGAGTCAGTGGAGCCACCCCCGGGCAGGATGTGTTTTTGTTTTGTTTTATAATAATATAAAATTAAAGGGGTTTAAAGCAATTTCCACAACTGTCTCAGCCGTCCAGGACTCATTGGCTAAGACACAGCAGCTCCTGCTGCTGTCAATCAAAGTCAGTTAGCCAATGGGTAGAGCGAGGGGGCGGGACTGAACACAGCACCATGTCTGAATGGATACACAGAGCTGTGCCTCGGGTCGGGTGCCCCCATAGCAAGCTGCTTGCTGTGGGGGCACTCAAAGGGAGGGAGGGGCCAAGAGAGCCGAAGAGGAACCTGAGAAGAGGAGGATCTGGGCTGCCCTGTGCAAATCCATTACACAGAGGAGGTGTGTATAACATGTTTGTTATTTTTATTGAAAAAAAAAATGAGACTTTAGAATCACTTTAAATAATGGCAAGGAAGATGTAAAAAAGAAAAGTAAGGCAAGCAAAGACAAAACTTGTTCAATGGTCTTTTACATGTTAGGACCTAAATAATGGGAATGAAATCACTCTAAGCCAGGGGCTGGCAACTCACAGATCATGACCTACCTGTTGATTGTGTGCAGGTGTTGGGTAGATTGCATCCCTGCCTTGCCGACCTTCTTCTAAAGTGCTCCTCCCCCACCTGCAGAGTGTCATAGGGAAGGGATCTGCTTGTGTCCATCCCAGGCACTTGTGTGATATCACAGGAGATGGATGAGAGAGGAGGACTAGAAGGGACCAGTGAGACAGAAAAGTAAACTGTAGTGTGTCACTGCTGCTTCCCTACTCTGCATATGGGGAAATCTCTGCCCTGCTGATCTACACTGTCATCCCCGCTGACCCCTGTACTCTTCCCTATAAACTACTAACCCCTGTACAATACACTACGTACTCATGGCCACTGTACACTGGCCCTACATATTTATGACACCTGTACTTAGCTCTAGAAACTACTGACCCCTGTACACTGCCCTACATCCTACTAACCTCTGTACACTGTCTTCCATCCTACTGACCTCTATACACTGCCCTCCATCCTACTGACCTCTTTTCATTACCCTACATAATACTGACCTCTGTACACTGCCCTACCTGCTACTGACCTCTGTACACTGCCCTACCTACTACTGACCTTTGGACACTGCCCTTCATACTACTGACTTCTTTTCACTACCTTACATAATACTGACCTCCTGTACACTGCTCTACACACTACTGATCTCTGTTCACTGCTCTACATCGTACTAGCCTCTGTACACTGCCCTCCATCCTACTAACCTCTGTACACTACCCTACCTACTGCTAACCTCTGTACACTGCCCTCCATCCTACTGACCTATGTACACTGCCCTACCTACTACTAACCTCTGTACACTGCCCTCCATCCTACTGACCTCTGTACACTGCCCTACCTACTACTAACCTCTGTACACTGCCCTCCATCCTACTGACCTCTGTACACTGCCCTCCATCCTACTGACCTCTTTTCATTACCCTACATAATACTGACCTCTGTACACTGCTCTACATACTACTGACTTCTGTACACTGCCCTACCTACTACTGACCTCTGTACACTGCCCTCCATCCTACTGAGCTCTGTACAGTGCCCTACCTACTACTCCACTCTATACACTGCCCTCCATCCTACTGAACTCTATACACTGCTCTGCATACTACTGACCTCTGTTCACTGCTCTACATCCTACTAGCCCCTGTACACTGCCCTCCATCCTACTGACACCTGTACACTGCCCTACCTACTACTGACCTCTGTACACTGCCCTACCTACTACTGACCTCTGTACACTGTCTTCCATCCTACTGACCTCTGTACACTGCCCTACCTACTACTGACCTTTGGACACTGCCCTCCATCCTACTAACTTCTGTACACTACCCTACCTACTACTGACCTTTGGACACTGCCCTACATACTATTGACCTCTGTACACTGCCCTCCACCCTACTGAGCTCTCTACACTGCTCTACACACTACTGATCTCTGTTCACTGCTCTACATCGTACTAGCCTCTGTACAATGCCCTCCATCCTACTGACCTCTGTACACTGCCCTACCTACTACTAACCTCTGTATACTGTCTTCCATCCTACTGACCTCTGTACACTGCCCTACCTACTACTGACCTCTGTACACTGCCCTACCTACTACTGACCCATGGACACTGCCCTCCATCCTACTGACCTCTGTACACTGCCCTACCTACTACTGACCTTTGGACACTGCCCTTCATACTACTGACCACTGTACAGTGCCATACATACTACTGACCTCTGTACACTGCCCTACCTACTGCTAGCCTTTGGACACTGGACCTCCATCCTACTGACCTCTGTACACTGCCCTCCATCCTACTGACCTCTGTACACTGCCCTACATAATACTGACCTCTGTACACTGCTCTACATACTACTGACCTCTGTTCACTGCTCTATATCCTACTAACCTCTGTACACTGCCCTCCATCCTAATGACCTCTGTACACTGCCCTCCCTACTACTGACCTCTGTACACTGCCCTACCTACTGCTGGCCTTTGGACACCGGACCTCCATCCTACTGACCTCTGTACACTGCCCTCCATCCTACTAACCTCTGTACACTGCCCTAAGTACTACTGACCTTTGGACACTGCCCTACATACAACTGACTTCTGTACACTGCCCTCCATCCTACTGACCTCTGTACACATCCTACTGACCTCTGTACAGTACCCTCCATCCTACTGATCTCTGTACACTGCCCTACATAATACTGACCTCTGAACACTACTCAACATATTACTGACCTCTGTACACTGCCCTCCATCTTATTGACCTCTGTACACTGCCCTCCATCCTACTGAGCTCTGTACACTGCTCTACATACTACTGACCTCTGTTCACTGCTCTACATCCTATTAGCCTTTGTACACTGCCCTCCATCCTATTGACCTCTGTACACTGCCCTCCACCCTACTGAGCTCTGTTCAGTGCTCTACGTCCTACTAGCCTCTGTACATTGACTTCCACCCTACTGACCTCTGTACCCTGCCCTACCTACTACTAACCTCTGTACACTGTCTTCCATCCTACTGACCTCTGGACACTGCCCTACCTACTACTGACCTTTGGACACTGCCCTCCCTCCTACTAACCTCTGTACACTACCCTACCTACTACTGACCTTTGGACACTGCCCTACATACTATTGATCTCTGTACACTGCCCTCCATTCTACTGACCTCTGTACACTGCCCTACCTACTTCTGACATTTAGACACTGTCCTACATACTACTGACCTCTGTACACTGCCCTACCTACTACTGACATTTAGACACTGCCCTCCATTCTACTGACCTCTGTACACTGCCCTACCTACTTCTGACATTTAGACACTGTCCTACATACTACTGACCTCTGTACACTGCCCTACCTACTACTGACCCTTGGACACTGCCCTCCATCTTACTGACCTCTGTACACTGCCCTACCTACTACTGACCCTTGGACACTGCCCTCCATCTTACTGACCTCTGTACACTGCCCTACCTACTACTGACCTTTGGACACTGCCATACATTCTACTGACCTCTGTACACTGCCCTATATCCTACTGACCTCTGTACACTGCCCTACCTACTACTGACCCTTGGACACTGCCCTCCATCTTACTGACCTCTGTACACTGCCATACATTCTACTGACCTCTGTACACTGCCCTATATCCTACTGACCTCTGTACACTGCCCTCCATCCAACTGATCTTTCTACACTGCTCTACTTACTACTGACCTCTGTACACTGCCCTATATCCTACTGACCTCTGTACACTGCCCTCCATCCAACTGATCTTTCTACACTGCTCTACTTACTACTGACTTCTGTACACTGCCCTGCATACTACTGACCTTTTGACACTGTGGACTACACTCCTGTAATCCACAGGAGAAGTACAGCCAAATGAAAAAGAACCACACCCCGGTGATCTCCGATCTCTTCCATGTTGTTCAGGTAGACCTCAAACTCCCAAAGGTTGCCTATTACTGCTGTAAAGCAGACCAATTATTTTTGGCACATCTTAAAACCAGACCCTATCTAACTACTTTAACCAGATCATTTTTATTTACAGTTTGCAGGAAATAAAACCTTTTCCAGTTGTTATTGTTATCTGTTCCCATTGAGGGGCACTCACCTTGCATTCTAGTTGCAGGGGGGTCAGAAAGACTGGAACTAATGGGAAATCCTACTACCATTTTACTTACTGACTAGAACACAGCTTGATAGACAATTGAAAAGTTCCAACATCTGTGGAGTCTTTATTGCTAAGTCAGTCAGGGGAATTCATAAAGAATATCGAAGACACTTTTTAGTAATCCAACGTGCTTCTACATGACAAATGTTTGTGCAGGCGAAAAAATAACATACCTGTTGTAAACAGGTACGAACACCCTTTCCTCAGAGCATCCTCCTGCCACTGTAGCTGTCAGACAGCACAGCCGCTGAGGATTTTGAAAGTTGACTGGAAGGAGCCTTATAGGGATTCATTGACATTAGTTCCCTATGGGGTCCGCTCCTTTTGTGATTGACAGCAGAGAGTGGGTGAATTCATATCCAATGGACAGCCAACTTTTGGCTATAGAACTACCTGCCCTCAATCCCATGAAGAGAGCGGATGTGATTGGGAACTAGTTCCTCTGCTTCCCAATCAGGCTTCACCCGCTGTCTGTGTCAATACTTGCTAGGAGGCTGTCAGCTGTGAAGCCAACAGCATCCTCAACAATCAGTGACAGGTGGGGAGGGGAGGTGATAGCAGTGGCAAATAAGCTGCCTGTTACATGGGGTACCAAGACAGGCACTCTGCCTGTCACTGTACGCTGACTAAAGCCCCGTACACGCAAGTCGAAATTCGGCCGGAAATTTTCGTCCAACGACCGATCTGCCGATTTTCAGCTTGTTGGTATGATGCTTCCGACAACCGACTCCGACTTTTCGGCTGAAAAAAATCTGGTGTGCAGTCTATAAAATTTTTATCCTCCGTCAAAACACGTCCGATTTTCGTGCAGTCAGTACAGATTTCGACAGGGAAAAATCTTATGAGCAAAACTGGGCATGCTCAGAGAAGAAAGAACACAAAGAAAGCAAACCAACACATGACATCACTTCTGAAGTAGAATTTTGTCTTGCGGGAAAATTCATGTGCAGTCTAGGCACATTCCAACCAACAAAACACCACTCTGGACAGAAGATGGACGGCCGGTCGGCGGAAATTCGTTGCGTGTGTACTAGGCTTTAGAGTTGGCCCCAAATATCTACAAACTGGAGGTAACTATTTTCAAATTTGGTGCAGTGATAGCTACCTGAATCTGCCGCAGATGCTGGTAAATATACTGAAAGAGGCTGCAGGTATTTTTAAATCTGGCATAGGCCATTTTAAAGGGCTATAATGCCAGAAAAATGTCACTAGGAATTGATTGATTTCCTCTGAGTGTCAGGACTCAGGATCAATAATGTGACATTGTAATGTACTGTGTGCTCATTTAAACACTTAAGCCCCGGAGGATTTGGCTGCTAAAAGACCAGGGGGTATTTTGCGATTCGGCACTGCGTGATTTTAACAGACAATTGCGCGGTCGTGCGACACTGTACCTAAACGAATTTGACGTCCTTTTTTTCCCACAAACAGAGCTTTCTTTTGGTGGTATTTGATCACCTGTGCGATTTTTTGATCACGCGCTATAAACAAAAAAAGAGCGACAATTTTGCAAAAATAACAATATTTTTCACATTTTTTTATATGAAATTCCCCCAAAAAAAAGTAAAAATCAAAATTTTTTAACATTTTCGGCCAATTTGTTTTCTGCTACATATGTTTGGTAAAAAAAATCGCAAAAAGCGTATTCTGATTGGTTTGCGCAAAAGTTATTGCATTTACTAACAAAGGGAAAGATTTTTGTCATTTTTGTTGTTTTTTTTAACGCGTAATGGCGGCGATCTGCGATTTTTTTTGCGGTACTGCGACATTGGGGCGGACAGATCGGACCCTTGACTGACATTTTTGACACTTTTGGGGTTACCAGTGACATTGCTACAGTAATCAGTGCTATATATATGCACTGTTACTGTAAAAATACACTGGCAGTGAAGGGGTAAACTTTATTTGAGAGGGAGGGGTGGTGCGTGTCCCTTGGGGCGTGATTCTAATTGTGATTGGCTATCTGTTGAGCTGTAGTTACACTGATCAACGGTTCTACATAGTAGAACCGTATGATCAGTGTTTCTACACAGGGAGAACTGACAGGCAGCTTGTTTACACAAGCTGCCTGACTTTCTCCCTCTCCCCCGGGTCCGCCGGTCACACACGCGGGGGGGGGGGGGGGGGTCCGTGACCGCGCGGGAGCGCGCCGCCGGCGGCGTGCGCTCGCTTCCGAGAGCCTCACAGGCTAGTGACGTTAATTTACGTCACTTTGCCTGTGAGGGGCTGACTGCCGCAGTAAATCTACTGACAGCAGTCGGCAAGTGGTTAAAGGATTCTACCTGCCTGTAGGTCTTGGAGCTAAACCTGTAGGGCTATTCACTATATGCCTAAAATGTATGCAAGGATCAGCTTTGATGAATGGGAAGGTAATCCAATCTGAATTCTGGTCCATCTCTTGAACGCAGACCATGTGATCAAATGTCAAGGCTCATTGTGTCAGCAGCACTGGATGGAGCAGTGCTTTCTCCAGGAAAGATAAACCAAGCCTTTCTGTTTCTCTATAACTTATCTCTCTCGGCAAAATTGCTATTATTGCTTTATGTTAACATTTATGTATGTTACAGTTCAATCAGTCATTGTAAAGTTTCACCTGCTGTAGTTTTCCGACACTGAGTCAGTAATTAGAAGTTAGAACCTGTTTTTCTTCGTCATTGATTGGAGTGAATACAGCTCTATCAGATATAAGCAGACATCACTGACAGGATTCCAATGTGCAGTTAGTGCGCTGTATTACCATGTGTAGGTTACTGTAGTAGCTCCATTATTAATTAAGGCTAGATTTGGTTTCTGGACACGTCAGGGCATGTATAATTCACCACAGAAAATCAGTCCAGTGTACAGGCTGCATTAAAAAAAATTCTCATTTCTATGAAAATTGATATAACATTTATAATTGATAAATTGCTACACATGATGTTTTGTAATTACCAAAATAACCTTTCCATTTCAATATGCAGCTGTCGGTAATTTCCTTCACCTGCCAAGCAAAACCATTCAGGTTTGATCTCCTTCCATACAGTAGCTCGCTTTTAACTTCAGGTACAGCAGTCACTACTAATAATTGCTACTAATAACCATAAAAATGAATCCATCATTGCATGACTGGAACCAAGTTTCTGCAGTATGCAAATTTAGACCTATGGAAATTTAGATGCTCAAGCCTGCGCCCAACACACCCCACAGTGCCATGCAGGGCCTCAATTATCTATTGAGATGCTCCCACATTGCATTGTAGGATGTTCTGGAAGGTTTCTCAGCACCAATCTTAACCACTTAAGCCCCGGAGGATTTGGCTGCTAAAGGACCAGGGTTTTTTTTTGCAATTTTTTACTGCGTGACTTTGACAGACAATTGCGCGGTCGTGCGACGCTGTACCTAAACGAATTTCATGTCCTTTTTTTCCCACAAACAGAGCTTTCTTTTGGTGGTATTTGATCACCTGTGCGATTTTTTGATCACGCGCTATAAACAAAAAAGAGCGTAATTTTTGCAAAAATAACAATATTTTCACTTTTTTTTATATGAAATTCCCCCCAAAAAAAATGTAAAAATCAAAATTTTTTAACATTTTCGGCCAAATTGTTTTACGCTACATATGTTTGGTAAAAAAAAATCACAAAAAGCGTATTTTGATTGGTTTGCGCAAAAGTTATCGCGTTTACTAACAAAGGGAAAGATTTTTGTCATTTTTGGTGTTTTTTTTTTTTAACGAGTAATGGCGGCGATCTGTGATTTTTTTTTTGCGGTACTGCGACATTGCGGCGGACAGATCGGACCCTTGACTGACATTTTTGACACTTTTGGGGGTACCAGTGACATTACTGCAGTAATCAGTGCTATATATATGCACTGTTACTGCAAAAATGACACTGGCAGGGAAGGGGTTAACTTTATTGGACAGGGAGGGGTTAAGTGTGTCCTAGGGGCGTGTTTCTAACTGTGCAGGGACATGGCTATTGGTGTAAAAGCAAAGATCAACGGTTCTACATAGTAGAACTGTCAAATCTTCATTTTTACACCAGGGAGAATGACGGGCGGCTTGTTTACATAAGCCGCTCTGCCTTTCTCCCTTCACAGGAGCGATCGTAGTGTGACCGGCGGACATCGAGTCCGCCGGACACACGCACTGACTTGTCTGTGAACGAGCCGCGGCGGGCGCGCGCCCGCCCGCAATAGGCTCGCAAGTCAGTGACAGGCGAGTGACGTATCGATACGTCACTCTGCCTGGCCGGGGCTGACCGCCGCAGTATATAGTCGTGCGGCGGTCGGCAACCGGTTAAATTAGACAGCATATTGGAGGCATCCTTAAAGTGTTACTAAACCCAGGACTCTGCATTCACTATATCTGGTCTCCCACAGTACACATGTAGCACCCTCCTAGGTAGGTGCTAGTGAGAGAGTATAGTTTTGAGCTCTGTCTGCTTACCAGTGGGGCTGCAGGTAAATCTATATTGTTCTCTGCCAACCAGGGGGCAGGATCAGATAGTGAGGTCTGCTCATTATGCTCAGTATGCGATTCATTCAGTCTGAAGAGTGTTTCATGCTGGTCCAATAGGGAGGCATATTAGACAGTGGGAGGAAACCTGACAAATTGGTGCATAGGCTTTTGATACAGTCCTCATGATTGGCAGAGGGCAGGTGGCCTTGGTGCATTCTGGGATATTGTATAAAAGTCAGGAGCACAAGCGCTGTAAGGTCTTTGGCTGAAAAGTGGAGTCCTGGAGGGAGGCGGCTACCTCCTCCTCTGTAGAGGTGCCATGCGGTCGCAGGAGGTCGTCCTGAGGGTCAGAGGAGCGGTTGAGAGGAGCTGAACCCAAAGGTCCAGGGAAGCTGACTAAGAGGGGAGACACTGGAGACCCTGGGACTGCAGTATAGTGAGTTTAGGGACTCGTGTCAAGGGGCCTGACCTGAGGGGGGGCACCCCTGCTTGTAGGACAATCAGTGGATGGGTGTCAGCGGAGGAAGAGAGAGAGGATACTAGGGAGAGTGTCCTGAAGTCAACTAGTTGTTCACCAAGTCATCTTAAGGATAAGAGACCTAATCCACATTCATCAAAATTGGCGGGAGGAATCAACAGCCTGGCTGTTCCACAACTGTAAAGAAGCAGATAAGATAGGAGTCCTCAATCACTGGGAATAGTTAAAGTCGGAGTATCCCACTATTTCCTTCTCCGATCCCCATTTTATCAAAAACAATCAAATACCCCTGGATTGATTAGCCAAGGGAAATTAAGGACCTTTCTTTACTTATGGCTGGGTGCTGGTAACCATGGGGGAACTTACAGAGTGACTATCAAGCAGTCCCTACGGGGCAGTGCTACACACTAAACATGGAAATGCAATTATTTTAGTAAAAATAAACCACTAAATACCTTTTCTCATCAGCAGTATATAGCAGTTTTGTGACTTCTATCAGTGCCTGGTAAAGCTTGTAGGAGGAATTTTCATACTGCACTGAGCTGTCCTATTAGGATCCAGGACCCCTGACCCTCTGACTGGACAGTGCTGGTTGGCCCTGTGCTGCATGAACTTTCCTAAGAAAATAAAAAACTCTCTAGCAATACACACCAAACTGAGCATGTGCAGCCTGACTCTTGTAACTCTGTCTTATACAGACATGTTATGGGGACAATGCAAGAAAAGGAGGATCAGAGAAGACAGGATAAAACAGCCTTTTTACACAATGCAGAGGATTAACCCCTTACGTTCCCCAGAGAGTATAACAAGCATGCTTTACTGCATATACAGACTGATTTTACTGATATTATTTGTTTAACCTGCAGGGTTTAATTCAAAGTAGTACCGAACAAAAATTTGCAGAGCCTTTGTATTTTGAGATATTTGTAGCAGGTGACTGTAGTGAATGACCTACAGTACTTACAGTACAAGCTTCAAACACAGGGGATCGGATGATAGGCCTCGTTCACACCAGACATATTACGAGCATTTCTGGAAGGAATGAGCTAAAATAGCAGCCTCCATAATTCTCCAATGACAGGTTCCCTTTGCAATGAAAGCATGCCTCATATTATATTACTCCAGTCCTTTTTTATTCTGATTGACCCTGACAAGTGGTATTGTTGCTGCCTGGGAGATCTTCAGACACAATCCCATATGACAGGTTTTAAATTGACTGAAGGCAAGGGCAGCCATTGCCATGGCTGGCAAGTAAATTAAACACTCTAAAGCCCCGTACACACGTACCGATCGTCGGCCGAACGATCGGCCGTCTTTTGTCCGGTGCTGTCTTGTCCGCTGAAAAGTGCAAAAGACTGCACACTAATTTTGTCCGCCAACAACAGCCGACTGCAGAAGTGATGTCATGTGATGGTTAACTTTCCCTGTGTTTTTTCTTTTCTGAGCATGCCCAGTCTTGCAAATCTGCTGTCTGTCAGCAGAATTCTGTACTGACTGGCGAACAATCGTCCGTTCTGGTGTCGGCATACAAAAATTTTAATGCTTGCACGACAGATTCTGTTCGGCCGAAAGTGCGCTGTCGGCTGTCGGAAGCATCATACTAACAAGCCGAAAATCGGCCGAACAGTCGTCGGCCGAATCTTTTCGGCCGACAATCTGCACGTGTGTACGGGCCTTAAGTGACATTTACATTTCTTAATCTCTCACAGCCTTTGCCATGACACTCAAAATTGAGCTCAGATGCATCCTGATTCCACTGATTATCCTTGGGATGTTTCTACAACTTGATTGGAGTCCATCTGTGGTGAATTCAGTTGATTGGATATGATTTGGAAAGGCACACATCTTTCTATATAAGGTCCCACAGTTAACAGTGTATGTCAGAGCACAAACCAAGCCATGAAGTCCAAGGAATTGTCTGTAGGCCTCCGAGGCAGGATTGTATCAAGGCACAGAACTGGGGGAGGGTACAGAAACATTTCTGCAGCATTGTAGGTCCCAATGAGCAAAGTGGCCTCCATTGTTCGTAAATGGAAGAAGTTTGGAACCACCAGCACTCTTCCTAGAACAGGTTGCCCAGCCAAACTGAGTGAGCAGAAGAAAGGGCCTTAGTCAGGGAGGTGACCGAGAACCTGATGGTCACTCTGACAGAGCTCCAGCGTTTCTCTGTGGAGAGAGGAGAACCTTTCAGAAGAACAAACATCTCTGCAGTACTCCACCAATCAGGCCTGTATGGTAGAGTGGCCAGATGGAAGCCACTCCTCAGTAAAAGGCACATGACAGCCCATCTAGAGTTTGCCAAAAGGCACCTGAAGCACTCCCAGACCATGAGATACAGAATTCTCTGGTCTGATGAAACAAAGATTGAACTCTTTGGCCTGAAGTGCAAATATTATGTCTGGAGGTAACCAGGCACCACTCATTACCTGGCCAATACCATCCCTACAGTGAAGCATGGTGGTAGCATCATCATGTTGTGGGGATTTTTTTCAGTGGCAGGAATTTGGAGACTAGTCAGGATCGAGGGAAAGATGAATGCAGCAATGCACAAAGACATCCGTAATGAAAACCTGTTCCAGAGCGCTCTGGACCTCAGACTGCGGCAAAGGTTCATATTCCAATAAGACAACAACCCTAAGCACACAGACAAGATAACAAAGGAGTGGCTATGGGACAACTTTGTGAATGTCCTTGAGTGGCACAGTCAGAGCCCAGACTTGAACCTGATTGAACATCTCTGGAGAGATCTGAAAATGGCTGTGTATCAACGCTTCCCATCCAATGGGAAGAATGGGAGAAACTGCCCAAAAATAGATGTGCCAAGCTTGTAGCATCATACTCAAAAAGATTTGAGGCTGTAATTGGTGCCAAAGGTGCTTCAACAAAATATTGAGCAAATGCTGTGAATACTTATGTACATGGGATTTATTTCCTTTTTTATTTTTAATACATTTGCAAAGATTTAAAACAAGCTTCTTTCACTTTCCTATTATGTGGTATTGTTTGTAGAATTTTGAGGAAAATAATAAATTTAATCAATTTTGGAAAAAACTGTAATACTGTATAACAAAATGTGGAAAAGATGAAGCGCTGTGAATACTTTCCGGATGCATTGTAATGGGGTGGATTTAGTAAAGGCAAATAGACGGTGCACTTTGCAAGTGCAGTTGCTCCAGAGCTTAGTAAATGAGGGGGAGCTCTGCTGACTTCCATCATTCAATCATGTCCAAGCAAAAATGTATGTTTTTTTTCTATTCTCCTTGCATTTGATTGGATATTCTTTGTAAAGTGAAGTTTTACCTAATTTCTTAAAGCGATAATAAAATTGTTTGTTATTCAAAAAAAAAAAAAAGTTATACTTACCTGCCCTGTGCAGTGATTTTGCACAGGGCAGCTCAGATCCTTCTCTTCTCCAGTCCCTTACCGTTGCTTCTGGCCCCTTCCTCCTGCCGGTTGCCCCCAAAGCAAACCGCTTGCTCCGGGGTCACCCAAGAAGGTGCACTCCAAAGGCGTGACTCTGTGTGGCCATTCACACATGGAGCCGTGGCTCGGCCCGCCCCTCCGTCTCCTGATTGACTCACTGGCTGTGATTGACAGCAGCAGGAGCCAATGGCTCTCACTGCTGTCAAAATCCAATCAGAAGTGCGAGTCCCCTGAGAGAGCCAAGGCTCTTGTGGACATCGCAGCATCGAGAGGGGGCTCAGGTAAGTAATAGGGGGCTGGGGGGCTGCTGCAGCACACAGAAGGTTTTTTTTTCTTGTGCCTTTACAACCACTTTAGGCTCTGGAGCAACTTGCAAAGTGCACAGTCTATTTGCTTTTAGTAAACCAACCCCAATGTTTTCTGTGTTTTTAACCATATTTAGGTTTCTATGCATTACTGTTGAGAGACTTCTGATCCAAATTGGCTATTATATTTTTACATTCCTTAACCACCTTGGCGGTAATCCCGAGCGTGACTCAGGGTTGATTTTTCATATCAGGATCGGTAACCCCGAGTCACGCTCGGGGTGGATTGCAGAGAGCGCAGCGGTGTTCTCTTACCTTATCCTGGCGATCCAGCGATGATCATTGCTGTGACCGCCAGCCGAGAGTCCCGCCGCTCCTCCGTCCTCCGTCGGTGTGATGACTTCCTAGTTCCGTTCCCTGCAGCAGCAATGCTGCATGGGAGCGGAACTAGGGAGGGAAATAAAAAAAAAAAAAAAGAAAACGTTGCACAAAACACATTTTATATTATATATGCATATATATATATATGCATATATATATATATATATATATATGCATATATATATATGCGCATATATATACCGGTATATATATATATATATATATATATATATATATATATATATATATATATATATATATATATATATGCACACACACACATATATATATATATAAAATTATATTATTGATTCAATTATATTTCATGCGTTATATATATAATATATAATATATATAATAAAATTATATTATTGATTAGATTATAATTCATGCATTATATATATATATATATATATATATATGTGTGTGTGTATATATATATATATATATATATATATATATATATACACACACACACATATATCTATATATAATATATAATGCATGAATTATAATCTAATCAATAATATAATTTTATTATATATATTATGTATTAAATAATAAAATAATATTATTGATTCGATTATAATTCACGTGTTTGTGTTTCAAATTTATCACATCTGGGATGTCTACTAGACTCTTGTTTTGGTCAGGTTTAAGTCAGTAATTACTAAGAATTGTAGGCCTATAATACATAACGCCAAATTTCCATGAAAACAATTGTATCGCTTTTGGTATGTAATTCCTGACATAATCATACCGCCAGGGAGGTTAAATATCGCATGTCTGGACCACAGCTCACTTACAGCATGCATTTATTTATATATTTATTTCCTTTAGTGAATTGACCTCAATGCCATTTTATAAAGTATTTACCAAGCATTTTTGTTTTTATTAGGTAAATACTGCATAAAGGGATAGTGAATAGACATTTTCAGCATTACATGCAATATTTGGGAAAAATGTGTCAGCTCACCTAATTTAAGGACTCCAAACTTTCTAAATAAAGGGCCGGTTTATTGTCCTTCAGACTTTGGCCAGAGTGAGTGGAAATGTTCCTGGCATCAGTGGGAGTAAACATCATCACTTTTGGTATTAGGGGGAGGAATAATGCTACATCATTGGTATCATAGGGAGAAATAGTAATCCATTATTGTTAGTGGGAGAAATGATCCCTCATTGTTAGTGTCAGTGGAAGAAATGGTTCCCCATTGTTGGTGTCAGTGGAAGAAATGGTTCCCCATTGTTGGTGTCAGTGTGAGAAATGATCCCTCATTGTTGGTGTCAGTGGAAGAAATGGTTCCCCATTGTTGGTATCAGTGGGAGAAATGATCCCTCATTGTTGGTGTCAGTGGAAGAAATGGTTCCCCATAGTTGGTGTCAGTGGGAGAAATGATACCTCATTGTTAGTGTCAGTGGGAGAAATGATCCCTCATTGTTGGTGTCAGTGGAAGAAATGGTTCCCCATTGTTGGTATCAGTGGGGAAATGATACCTCATTGTTGGTGTCAGTGGGAGAAATGGTTGCCCATTGCTGGTATCAGTGGGAGAAATGATCCCTCATTGTTGGTGTCAGTGGGAGAAATGGTTGCCCATTGTTTGTGTTAGTAGGAGAAATGATCCCTCATTGGTGTTAGTAGGAGAATGATCCCTCATTGTTGGTGTCAATGGGAGAAATGGTTCCCCATTGTTGGTGTCAGTGAGAGAAATGATCCCTCATTGTTGGTGTCAATGGGAGAAATGGTTCCCCATTGTTGGTGTCAGTGGGAGAAATGATCCCTCATTGTTGGTGTCAATGGGAGAAATGGTTCCCCATTGTTGGTGTCAGTGAGAGAAATGATCCCTCATTGTTGGTGTCAATGGGAGAAATGGTTCCCTCATTGTTGGTGTCAGTGGGAGAAATGATCCCTCATTGTTGGTGTCAGTGGGAGAAATGGTTCCCCATTGTTGGTGTCAGTGGGAGAAATAATCCCTCATTGTTGGTAATAGTAGGATAAATGATCCATCATTGTTGGTGTCAGTTGGATAAATGGTTCCCCATTGTTGGTGTCAGTGGGAGAAATAAACCCTCATTGTTGGTAATAGTAGGAGAAATGATCCCTCATTGTTGGTGTCAGTGGGAGAAATAATCCCTCATTGTTGGTGTCAGTTGGAGAAATGGTTCCCCATTGTTGGTGTTAGTGGGAGAAATGATCCCTCGTGGAAGAACAACATGCAATGGCATCTCACATATTTCTACTTTCGCAGGCTTCCATTAGGAGATGTAGGGTTACATACTTATAGAAGGCCCATGTACAAGCACCATATGTTTTACTATAAATCCCTTGTTTACTCGCCATGCTTCGTAAGCTTACCATAGTACGTAAATGATATAACTGCTCTATCATTACATAAGCGTGCTTCTGAATGATAATCAATGTAACGTTTAATATAAGTGCTGCTAACAATGACCACACCATGCAGACAATGGCTGTAAGTCATCCCAAGTCTGCTCTTAAACAGCTCTTACATTAAAAAGACTCAATAAAAAGATCAGATTCAGGACCAATTAGTGTCACATTAATCTTTCGTAGTGGTAGAGAGGTGGGGCCGTCATGGATTGAGCAGATTACAGGGACTAGACTCTGCAATGACATCCACATCTAAGTAACACATGCCTTCTTTACTTCTCGGGAAAGAGATGCTATGCTGTCTAGGTAGAGGCAGATCGATAACAAAGAGCTGTTTAACTCCCGGCAGAGTTCCAGGTCCTGTTAGTGGAGAGGAAAAAAAACACTTATAAGTAAAGAGAGAAAGTCCAGTTACTGACCACTAATGTAAGTCCTTTTCTTATTTTTTTGACCTGCTACAAGACAACCTGGAGAGGCTATCTAATGTACTTGACTGTCCCCAGACCCTGATGAGTTTGGTAGCATCTGCCATTAATTATATGCATGTTTGTGACCTAAGGCTTTAGCAGACATCAAGGGGTTGGTTTACTAAAGGGTTAATAGGCTGTTCACTTTGCAGTGAAATTTGCACTTTGCAAGGGTATGTTCCTCAGAGTTTAGTGAATGTGGTAAAATTTTACTTTGCAAGGAATACCCAATTACGTGCAAACCCCCCCCCCCCCCAAAAGAAAACAGCCATATTGGTTGCACATGATTGATTGAACTTAACAGGGCTTTACTTTGCCCTTGCATAGTGCAAGTTTAGTTAATCAACCCTAACTTGGGTTACACCAGATGTCCTGAAGAAAATTTGGCTAGCGACAATAGACAGGGGTTGGATTTGTACACGTAAGTGTCTGCTAATACATTCATATGTTTAATCTATGGAAGAGGAAAGGGAGCACCTTCAGACCCCGTTCACACTGGGGCGATCCGACTTGCCGGGGCGGCCGGCACGGACTTCATAACATTGAAGTCAATGCAGGTCGCTCCAGGCCCCCCCAAAGAAGCTCCGGACCCTTTTTCTAAGTCGGAGCGACTTGTGTCGCTCCTATTAGAACGGGTCCACAGCTTCTCTATGGCAGGCGACCTACGGCGACCTGTCAGGCAACCAGGTCGCCTGACAGGTCGCCCCAGTGTGAACGGGGTCTCATGGTTTTTGTTGACAATTGTTTAAAAAAAATATCCTATGTACACTTTGAGGTTAATTGAAGCCTACACGCAATAGTCTCAAGTCCCAACTATGACCAACTATGAGCAAAACCAATTAGAATGTCTGGGGTTGCCTAAAAGGCAAAAAGGGTATGCACTATGTAAGGAATTTTCCCCAGAGCTTAGTGAATGTGTTGTAATTTCACTTTGTAAATATACCCAATCATGTGCAAGGAAAATCATACAGCATTTTTGCTTGGACATGATTGGGTAATGAAATTCAACACAGCTTACTCTTATTAACTAAGCTCGGGGAAAATCCCCTAGAAAGGTACAACTTCAATTGCAAAGTAAACAGGCTTTGTGCTTTTCGTAGAACAACCGTTTGAGTCTGGCGCGATAAACTGAGACACTTGGTTTAATAAAGCTGATTGGTTTGATAAAGCAGATTGTGGAGTGTGAGTTTCCTTGTTGGACGCTTGGTATGCTATTAGATGGGAGGACCTTTGAAGATAGCCACCACCCACAGCCAGATGGACAGCCCCATGCTTTGAGTGTTATTCATGTATTTGTTGAGCTCATAGGTATCCACCATGCTGGCTCAAGATTGCATACCAATGGAAAGAAAACTTGTGTTGCAATTGGAATTTATTAAACGTCCATGGACTGTTTTTTTGGATTTGATTTGGATAGATTTAGGCATATTTACAACTTTTGTCAGATGTTTTTATGTTTCCCATCAGGAGAGATTTTTTGTTCTTGTTTCTACTTCACTTCTTATTCCTCAGACTTAGCAGGGAGTAAGGGGAGATTTTGCATAATTTCCTTGTCTCCCTCCATTTCTCTTTATTTATTTATTCTATATACAGTGAATGAGAATTCTAGATTAGTTATGTTCACTGCTCAAAAAAATTAAAGGAATGTTTTTGAATGAGCGTATAGCATCAAATCAATTAAACTCCCGGGATATTGATCTGGTCAGTTAAGTAGCAGAGGGAGTTGTTAATCTATTTCATCTGCTCTGCTGTTACTGAAGTTAACAACAGGTGCACTAGATGGGCAACAATGAGATGATCTCCAAATCAGGAATGCTTTTGCGGGTGGAGGCCACTGTTTTTTTTTTCCCCCTACTCGTCTTTTCTGACTGTTTTTCACTAGTTTTGCATTTGGCTAGGGTCAGTGTCACTACTGGTAGCAAGAGGTGATACCTGGACCCTATAGAGGTTGCACAGGCAGTCCAACTCTTCCAGATTGGCACATTAACACATGTCATTGCTAGAAGGTTTGCTGTGTCTCCACAGTCTCAAGAGCATAGAGGAGATTCCAGGAGACAGGCAGGAGAGCTGGACAGGGCTGTAGAAGGTCCTTAACCCATTAGCAGGCCCGGTATCTGCTACTGTGTGCAAGGAGGCACAGGATGAGCACTGCCGGAGCCCTACAAAATTACCTCCAGCAGGTCACTGGTGTGAATGTCTCTGACCAAACAATCAGAAACAGACTTTATGAGGGTGGCCCGAGGGCCCAACGTCTTCTAGAGGACCCTGTACTCATTGCCCGACACCGTGGAGCTAGATTGGCATTTGCCATTGAACTCCAAACTTAGCAGGTCCACCACTGGCGGCCTGTGCTTTTCATTGGTGAGATCAGGTTCACTCTGAGCACATGGGACAGAGGTGAAAGGGCCTGGAGAAGCCATGGAGAACGTTATGCTGTCTGTAATATCGTTCAGCATGACCGGTTTGGTGGTGGGGCAGTGATGGTCTGGGGAGGCATAGCCATGGAGGGACCCACAGATCTCTACGGCTAGACAATGGTACCCTGACTGCCATTAGGTATCAGGATGAAATCATTGGACTCATTGTCAGACCCTACGCTGGTGCAGTGGGTCCTGGATTCCTCCTGGTGCACGACAATGCCCGGCCTCATGTGGCGAGAGTATGCAGCCAGTTCCTGGAGGATGAAGGAATTGATACCATTGAATGGCGCCATGCTGGCCTGACCTAAATCCAATAGAACACTTCTGGGACATTATGTTTCGGTCCATCTGACCCTGCCAAGTTGCACCTCAGTCTGTTCAGGAGCTCAGTGATTCCCGGGTCCAGATCTGGGAGGAAATACCCCAGGACACCATCCGTTGTCCCATTAGGAGCATACCCTGACTGACATTGTCAGGCATGCATAAAAGCATGTGGGGGCCATACAAACTACTGAGTACCAATTTGAGTTACTTCAAAGACATTTCAGCAAAATGGACTAGCCTGCTGCATTATTTTTGTCTTTGAATTCAGCCCTCTGTAGGGTGATAATTTTCCATTTCCATCAAACGATGTGGCATCCTTTCATTCCTAACACATTTCCCAGTTCATATCACTATAGATATCCAGCAAAAATGTTTTCCCCATTGAGACCTGATGTGTTTTTAAAGTGTTCCTTTAATTTTTTTGAGCAGTGTATATAGAATATTTTTGTTTTGTCAACAGAAAGCCATCAGACTTCAGCTTTTATTTTACTTTGTATGGTATTTAGAAATAATAATGTTCTCAATATATTTGAATGATGACACCCTTTTGTATCATGTGAATATTTTAGTAGAAACTAATGCTAGAATGTGCCATTGGAGGCAGCATACTGCTTTATCTATATAAATGACTACTTATTAATTATACAGATCACCAAGAGATACCCATGTCCCATGGTGGCCAGAGGAGAAAAACCTAGAAAGGAAAAGTAATAACAATTTGTAAATTTTAATGTTTGGGGTTGCCCCTTTTAAGCCTATTTCCTTGTTTGACCCTGGTGCCCATGTGTGCCATTATGGTAAATACAGCCCTGCGGATAGGGAAAAAATGCAAGCATGTGCTTGGCTGCAATGGGCAACAGGTCAAATTTCCTTTAAACTAATTTGCACATATGTCACATTTTCTAAAGAACTGTAGCAAAAATAACTAAATTAATTCTATATTATGTATATGAACAATATACAATTGTAGAGTCTGGATAGTCATAAACATTCTACAAACAACAACTGCCCATCGGCAAATCAAGCAGAAAAGCAATTTGTAATGAATCGGATGTCTGACAGAGAAAAAATTACCTACACCCCAGGAGCAGTAATTTATGGAATGTTAATATATTCCAGATCTCTGTAAGAACCTCCTAGCGTTAAAAGTCTATATTCACAGCCTCAATGCAGAGAGCATTATTGTGAACAGAGAACAATACGGAAAGGCATCTATAAAGCTGACCATTGACTTTTAGAATTTTTTAGTTTGGCCTAGAGGCTGAGAAAAAAAAACAACCAATTCCTCCATCCAGGCTATACAACAGTGATGGTGAACCTTGGCACCCCAGATGTTTTGGAACTACATTTCCCATGATGCTCATGCACGCTGCAGTGTAGTTCGGCATCATGGGAAATGTAGTTCCAAAACATCTGGGGTGCCAAGGTTTGCCATCACTGCTATACAACATGGATGGAGAAAACTCTCACTGTGGTCAGGGACGCTGATAAGGCAGTACGGCCAGCCCTCCTGTACTGGGCCCAGGCCCCAACAGTTCAAAAGAACTGAGGTCCAGCTGTAATGACTTATTGCAAACACCAATCCTCTTCTGTCTCCCCCTGCAGCGCTGCCAGTTTCTCCTCTTTCCCCCTCGGACTGTACTGCAGGGGGATTGGTTCTAGCACATGCACCCATTCCAACTGCTGTCCTGGCCCCCTGTGTGCCCCCCCTGCAGTGCTGCTGGCTTCCCTCCTCTCTTGCTGGCAGCTGTTGCGGGCACAGGGGGATGTCTCTGGATAGAGAGTTGGGGAAGGGGCCAGTAAATAGATCATTTACTGGCCCCTTTCTTTCCTGAATGAACACAGTGAGCGATGGGTACCAATCACTCTTGTGTCCATTCATCACTGAAGCATAATAAACTGTGCCTACTATGCTTTAGTTTGTGAATGAGCAGGAAGCCACTGAGCGTTTTCTTTTGATTCATCTGGGCAGCTGAGGCTACAGAGAAAGGAACTGATACAATTATGTTCTCAGTCACGTTCGGCCAGGGGAAGGGGCCCTGTCAGATAGGCTGTATGGGGCCCTGTGATTTTTAACAGCAGCCCTGACTGTGGCTGTTATATTTTGACAGGCAGTCCTGTCAACTGTCAAAATACAACAGCAGCAGCAGCATCTAATTGGATGCAGTCACTGTTCAGCTGACAATCTTCTGCCTTGCTCCTTAATTTTTTTCAATCCTCGCATGATAGGCAGGAGGAGGCCAACAGGCCACATACTAGGTGCATTTCGGACTGTTCCTCAGGAATTCTTTTTTCCTCTAAAGAGTTTGTTCGGTGTAACTTTTCTAACATATTGCTCTGCTTTACACAGTGGATCTCGACACTAAAGTATATGAAAGAAGAGCTCTGTATTGCCTACAGAAAATATTCATCTTCACACACTTCTTTTCTCAGCTTTATTGGAGACAATAATCTCTTCAATACTGGGTACTTTTACCCCCTTCCTGCTCAGGCCAATTTTCAGCTTTCAGCGATGTCGCACTTTGAATGACAATTGCGAGGTCATTTCACACAAATAGAGCTTTCTTTTGGTGGTATTTTATCACTGCTGGGTTTTTATTTTTTGTTAAATAAATGAAAAAACACTGAAAATTTTGAAAAAAAAAAACACATTTTGATTTGTTTCCGTTACAAAAAATTACAGTTAAATAATCCTTCTTCATGAATTTAGGCCAAAATGTATTCTGCTACATTTCTTTGGTGAAAATAACCCAAATCCGTGTATATTATTTAGTCTGTAGGAAAATTATACAGTCCACAAACTATGGTATATATCTGAAAATCGATCAATCCTGATGTACTGAGGACCTATCTCATTTCTTGAGGAGCCAAAATGTCAGGACAGTACAGATATACCCAAATGATCCCTTTTTGGAATGTATAAAGTCCAAGGTATTTAGTAAGAGGCATGGTGGGTTTTTTAAAGTCTTCATTTTTTTGTCATATTTATTGTAAAATTAAGAAATTACATTTTTTTTTATGCGTACTGTCACCAGCGCAGTACAACGTCATCATATAGCGGGTATCGCGGTCATCAGGGACACTAACTGGTGATAGTACGAAAAAAAAAAATGATTATTAGTTTTTTTATTATATATTTTTTCTTTTTTGCAAATTTTTTAACACATTTTGACCAGAACAATATAATGTTACTATAGTAACATAGTACTACTCTGGGCTAATAATCAGTATTTTTTTTTTTCTACGCATTATGTTTGCATATAGCAATAAATTTCATTGTTATATGCAAGCATTTTTCTGAATAAAATTGATGCATTTAATTTTTTTTTTGTTGTGGTTAGCTGTGATCGGCCACAGCTGATCACACGGCACAGATGGGCCATGGGTGGCCCAGTCTATACCATGTGATCACTGTGACCAATCACAGCTAGCAACACAATTGTATACAACAGATGGCTTGAATGGAAGCCATCTATTGTTTACAACTGTCATGTGACCTGCTGTGATTGGTTACAGCGTTCACATGCTACTAGCAGTGGAGTCGGTACAGTGATCAGTCATCAGCTGTGTCCGGTGGACTGAGCCAGTGACATCATGCTGCTGCGCGGCCACGTGCAGAGCACGATCCGGAAGGACACAAATGGTGTCCACTCGGATCAACGAGAGACCAGCCCTGGTGTGATTCACCAATAGTCCGGGCGGAAACCGATTACAGCTCAGTTGAACTTTCAGTTTAAATTAGCTAGATACATTCCAATACATCAAAACAAAAGATTTTACAGTTATACTGTATTTCTTTAAAAAGCATCTGCATCCATCCTGAGTATAAAAGCCTGTTCCCAGCATGATGTAAGGAAGAACTTTCTGTGTGGAAGCAGGGGTCTCTTTGTTGAGGTTTGACACCCCCCCCCCCCGAGAAATCAGACCTATAGTTCTGAAATCAGACAGCAATGTGCAATATGTCTGGTGAATGTAGAGCTCTAGCTAAGACTAGGCAGAGGAACTGCTGCAGAGAGAGCACTGCTTCCACACAGAGAGCAAAGGTCCTTCTCTATAGTATGAGGGCAAGTGACAGGATTTTCTGCCTAGGATGTGGCTTCTTTCACACCACTGGACTGATCGGGCCCACCTGCCAGTTTTCAGGCGGACCAATCGGGCCACCCAATGATCTCTATAGAACGGCGGATGTCCGCGGACATGTGTCCACTGACACGTGCTGGGCATCCGATAAAATCTGATAAAAATAGATGTATGGCGAATCGATACATTTACTATCCATCCATCGGATTGGATTGGATGATGATCGATTGGAACAGACTGTTTCCATCCGGTGGCCCCATAGAAGAAAGCAGGCTGTGTCCGTGTCCGCTCTGCATAGTGGAGCAGACATGGACCTGTCATCCTTCTGCTAAGTGGGGATCAGCAGAAAGATCCCCCACTGAGCAGACAGATTCCGCTTGGATGGATCTGCTCCATCTGAAAGGGACCTAAAATGTATTCTAAAGCATGAATTTAGTTGATTTTAGCCCAAATTTCTGCTTTGTTTAACAAAATATGTTCTGATATAGTTCTCATTTAAGGCAATTTACATCATGATGGTGTAAATTAGGGGTGCGCTGATAACTTAAAGCTGCTACCTGAACTATACCTAGTGAAATTAATAATGAAAAATAAGGTGCGCTAAAATAATTGTGACAAAATGCACAATGTGAATTCGATATATAAATCAAACATATGATAAATATAATGGTGATCCAGTGATGCTCAAATGAGTAAATGATCAATTAAAGTCCACAAATCAAAAAGGACTTCACCAAGTGTCCCAAGGTGATAAAAATTTAAAAGATGCTGCAAAAAACTCAAACGTGCAATGACTAATATGAAACCACAAAGTCCAAAAAGTCTTCACCAAATGCTAGGAAAAGCTGAAGGTGATATTTCCAGTGCTGTGTGAATGAAGATCCCGCCACCAACAAGCTATCCTCCTTACCAAATGGAATAGGATGGAACGCAGAGAAAACTCTGATCGCTAGGTTGGGAAGGAGGAGATTTTACTAAATTACCACCCTGTGGTATGGTGCAGTAATAGCCTCTTACCAAATGGTAGATGAACCAAGCGCAGGAAATATTCAATGGATGATGCTTTTCAATAGATCAAATACCAGTAGCTGTATTCCGCTCTCACTATGAGTCCGTGCTTCTATTGGCTCTCCAAGGTGAGCATGTGTGGGCAATCATTCAATGTGGTGGCTGCATTTGTTTTCTTTTAGGCTTTTCCCCTCTGTTTTCACCTGGTAATCTGGCTAGTATTAAGAGTGCCCCTACTCTGGATGGATGAGCACAAGGAGCACCTTTGGGCCGCAGCACTGACAGTCTTCTTATGTGAATGGGGAGGATTGTGTCCTCTGTCCTGGCATCTGTGTATGTAAATCCAAAGATTAGGAAAAGATTTGCAGAGTCCACTGACTTCAGCTTTGTAGATCCAGAGCAGGTAAAAGCCTAAAAGAAAACAAATGCAGCCACCACATTGAATGATTGCCCACACATGCTCACCTTGGAGAGCCAATAGAAGCACGGACTCATAGTGAGAGCGGAATACAGCTACTGGTATTTGATCTATTGAAAAGCATCATCCATTGAATATTTCCTGCGCTTGGTTCATCTACCATTTGGTAAGAGGCTATTACTGCACCATACCACAGGGTGGTAATTTAGTGAAATCTCCTCCTTCCCAACCTAGCGATCAGAGTTTTCTCTGCGTTCCATCCTATTCCATTTGGTAAGGAGGATAGCTTGTTGGTGGCGGGATCTTCATTCACACAGCACTGGAAATATCACCTTCAGCTTTTCCTAGCATTTGGTGAAGACTTTTTTGGACTTTGTGGTTTCATATTAGTCATTGCACGTTTGAGTTTTTTGCAGCATCTTTTACATTTTTATCACCTTGGGACACTTGGTGAAGTCCTTTTTGATTTGTGGACTTTAATTGATCATTTACTCATTTGAGCATCAATGGATCACCATTATATTTATCATATGTTTGATTTATATATCGAATTCACATTGTGCATTTTGTCACTTTGATTATTTTAGCGCACCTTATTTTTCATTATTCAATTTACATCATGATATCCAGAGTTTCTAAAGCTTTTCTCAAAATCATGCTGACCACATTAGGCATATATGAGGCAGCAGGCTAGTGAGTCTTTACTCACTCACCTAGCATATTCTCTATAAGACTATAACAACAGATGGGGAATCAAGGAGTGGCACAGGCTTTATGCTGCACCACTCTTCTAAGCTGAGAAAACTGAGCAGATCTTACTCCTAATTAACAAATTGTTCTATGCTGTATCTATGAGAGACACAGTACAAAGTTTTTTTTTTTTTTTGTTTTTTTTTTTTATAAAATCTTTTTTACTGAATACATTTTTCCACTTAGATGAGGAGTCCATAGTTGCTTAGCCTGGACTTCCTGCTCCCGGGGCTGCGATGGTATACGTAGCCGCCACTCCCTCTGGTCTGTCTCTGTGTTTACATCCAGGCTGGGGGCGGGGCTGTGCTCCGACCATCAGCGCCATGTACAGCGGGCAAGCTGCGCTGCATCTAGTTGATGCCGCGTTGCCATGGTCGCTGATTTTCAATCTGCGTTCGGAGGCGGCGTCGTCCGACCTACATCCGGTCCTCTGACCGGATGTGGGAGGTCTCTGTTCCGCCCCCATATATTTCCGACGCTAACATGGCGTTGGCGTGGATCACATCCATGCTCTGGGACCTGCAGGCTGCGCATGATTTTATCTCTTATCTCTACACTGGACTTCGGGTATCTGTTTATAGATCCTTTTTGCGGTAACTAAGCCCACTATCTGCCTATACAACTCTTATTCTTATTGCATTAACCGTTTTTGTTGCTTTGGCAGGATTTAATATACAGTTAGGACATCTTTGTGCTTTATTAGAATCTCTACATTCACTATCGGTTCCAATCTTTATTTCTCTCCACACTGGACTTCGGTGACTCTCTGCACATGCTATTCATAGCACTCCAATCTATTTCTTCAGTAAAATACACAGAATTTTTCTTGCGGTTCTGGGACTATCCACTTCTACTTTCCATACTCCCATGTATTCAAATATCCCCTTTCACTCATTTTTTTTTTTTTTTTTTTTTTTCACCTTATTTTTCCTCCACATCGCACCCTGGCGATTATATTAGATGTGGGTTTATTGGGCTCACTAATTGCCTACACCATAATTTTATTGACATGTACTTTGTCTTTGACATGTGCTATATGGTGGTCTTTTAATTTAACTTGACCTTATCTTATCTTCTACTTATATCTTCTGCAACATATCAGATTTCTGCACTTAATATTACTCTTCTTTGCCGGTATTCCCTACCTTTAGATTATTATTCCTTTCTACCACTCTATCTGGCACCATTTCTAACTGGTTCGTTCCCCGATTATTTATTCTGTTTATTCCACTCCTTTTCTTATTATCTCATAACAGAGATCTCTTTAGCTGGTTTGTTCCTTTGTTCTTATTTCTGAACAGAGTTTTTCCTATCTGGCAAATATATATTTTGTTTTTTTTTTTTTTTCTCCATGAACATCAGTCTCTTGTCTGATAAGAAAGTTTATAATCAATATGTAGTTAATACAGTATACTTAATATATATGTTTTCAGATTTCCTTGACTTCGAAGCATCTATTATGTCAATCTTTGTTGTGAGAAAAATTCACATATCAACTCAATGTTTTCCTATCTCCATCTCGGGTCTAAACATTCCTGCTGCTTTTCCCATTTCATCGGATGTTGTCCATGCCTCAGCCCCGGGTCAGGCTTTTCCCGACTCAGCCTCAGACCTCCTCTGTAAGCGGATTGCTTTGGAAGTATAACACCACCCAAGGTAGTGTTCATTCCATGCTATTTTATATATTGATCCTTTTTTCTTTTCCCCTTTTTTATTTATATATTTTGATATAATATATATCCATTTTTTCAGATACACAATCAATATATATATCTTTTATGCTCCTGATGAGTGGACGTAGATCCACGAAACACGTCGAGCCTACAAGCATTTTAATCAGCAAAATTTACCCATACTCTCGTTACTCTAAAAAATCTGTATACTTACTAAGAATCCAATCTTATATTAAATCTGTTTTTCATATAATATTTTTCATGGATTTAATACTAATGTACTTACCCTGAATTATATGTTGTGTATATATGATTTGATATGTGTATTTGTATATGTCTTATTCTCGACTATGATTGTTAAATTGAATGATTAATTGTGTCAACGTCCTACGGGTCCCCATTTTCTGGGTTATATTAAATTTTGTATAACAAATTTGATATGTTTTAAAGACTGTGTACCCATGTAAGGAAAATAATTTTTTGTTGTCACAATAAATATGTTATTTATTAATATTAATTCTAGATATGCTATTATTATATATATCTGGTTATATACCCATTATATGAATATTTTTATCGAAACTTACACCTGCCATGCTCTTTAGAATCAATTATTTATTTAATTTCCTATTGTCATGCCAACAGATTCCCATTATTTGGGATCTTACAGGCTATTTATACTCATTTAAAATACCATATGTCCAGCTGCACTCATTTAAAGTCCCACATTCCTTTTCTTGTTGTTCAATACCACTAGGGATGGAGACAGCTGGACATTTTTTCAACGACTTTTTGTGGCAGATCTATTCCCCAATTTTTGCCCCACAGTACAAAGTGCAGTTCAGCTCTATCTGTCCATCATCCCCCACTGAGCATAGATGGGGATGAGGAGTAAAGCTGGTAGTACTGCAAATTTTGCTTGTGCAGTATAATTACTGCGTGGACAGAGTGGTATGTGAGCTGTGTGCAAACAGTTCAGGTCCCAAATGCCAGGTTCAGTATGGCAGGGAGCTGCAGCAGTTTTCTGTATTGAAAACTGCCACAATTCCTTTATAATATACAGTAGGTGCACACCCTGCACCAGTTTCTATTTCACTCTGCAATAAAAAAAAAAAGTGGCACAGGTGTTATAGATAGTCCTAAAACAGGCCAGTCTGCTTTGTTCATGTGGTGCATGCCACATCCAGCACTTTCTAGCTCCATTATTGGTGCAGAAAGCTTAGATAGTTTCATCCCCAAGAGGTGTACCTAAAAATGTAGGCTTTTCTTCCACTTTAACTCTCCTTATAGCTACTTTCCATGGTCGCGTCAAGGATTTCTCCTGCACTGCACCTGTTCTGTGGAATTTTTCTTCATAGCGGAGTGCCCTTTTACTCACCATGTTTAGATGGAGGCACAGGCTACTTCAACTTCATTTCTAATTACTCCCTGGGTTTATAGACATGCCCAGGGAGTACAAACTTATCAGCTTCCCTCTCCCAGCAACTCAGAGAGGTCACTGCTGATGAGATTGAGGTAGCTGAGCAAGTTAGCTACAGCCGTTAAGAGACTGGGCAGGAGTTTAAGTTTAGCACACAGTTTCTCCAGAAGATCCAGCTACTGCTGGGAGCACCTTCCCGATTGCTACCAGAGTACTCCAATTCCATTGGGGTGGCCCATTCTACTTGAGCCTAGAATTAGTCCAGCTGTTTATGTCTTCAAAACTGTTTTACTGAAATAGATATTCTAACTGTAGCGCTACCCCCATGAGGGCTGCTTAAAGGATCTGTGTCCCACTGGTTGCCCTGACCTTGCAAGTCCTCCGGCACCTCTGACACTCTGGGTTTCTACATTCTTGTGGTAACAAAAGTGCTTAAAAACACAGGCAGCCAAATAAAGCAGTTGAATCTTATTTACTGAAAGATTAATAGCAATGACATTCAGCAACATAAACTCATTAACTGCAGGGAATTCACTACAAAAAATAACCCTGAAAGCTGAAACAGTCAAATCATTGATAGCTAATTACAGTATAATATCAACGCTTACACAGAACCAAGAAACTCTGATTGGATTGAACTGTATGGATACAGACAGAAAAAGGGCAGAGGAATGACAATATTCACATCAGACCACTCCCTCCAGTCCCCTGACACCACAGTATAAGTCCAGTACTTGGTTTAATTCAAATAATATGACCCTTAAGACTTCATACACGCTCCTTTAGTAGATAGAGTCCTGGGTGGAAGTATGGGCCCTTATGGCAGCAATGGCTTTTTATCCTTTGTGGGGGAGAGGGGGGGGGGGTATATTGTAGTCTCTCTGCATCTTCAGCTAGCTCTTTGGTGGTGTATTTGAAGTATCCTGACAAGCAAAGTGCTGTAAAGTATGCTTGTGATGGATAAACACTGTCGCTGCTTAGCAAAAGGGTAAGTGTAGCACAAAGTTCTTCTACACGTTTAGTCAGGGATGCAATACAATGGTGTCTGCATGGAGTGTCCTTTGTTATAATAAGATGTTCAAGTGCCCGCTCACCAATCCCAGCGACCTTCTTTATTGAAGAATGGTGTGAAGGATCCACAGCCGGTCTCAAAGGAAAAGCGCTCGAGACGCAATGTGCCGCAGCCTAGCTGGATCTGGCGTGGATGTGATGGCAATGGCCTCCAGGCTGCTGCTGAATGACCAGAAGTGACTGGCAGTGGATGCTCCCACACCCGCTCGCGATAACTCTTTCTCCCTGTTGCACAGGCTGCAACTCAGCCACAGCACGAGTCACTGCTTGCAGATCCAGGCCGTGTTTCCAAGAGACCGATTCTGTACCCACACAGGCTTTTTATTACCTCTCCCAGCATTCTGTTCTAATTCTGTTCAAGCGGCTGGGATTTGTAGTCCATAATAGTCCAACTGAATATAAATCTTGGCTCTTTGGACTACATGTCCCAAGATGCTTTTAGTTCTCATTCACTCTGCTTCAGGATAAGATGACATAGATTTGGGCACCAGGAGAAACAGTACCAATGCTGCATAGTGTCTCCTGAATATGCAGGCTTAATTAGCCAGCTCCTGCCTACATAACTATTCTTAAAAATTTGGATTAAAAATAAGTAGGGATATGCACAGGTCAACAGAAGATGTTGTGGTACTCAACTAATGAAAAATTGGCTGGCGCCAAATGTGATCAAACCAAACATTTTAGGAAGATTTGGAACCCTTGAATTTCAAATTATCTAGGATGGAATTTTAGTGATCCGACATTGGAGGTTCTCCTCAGTTTTTTCTAGCAAGACCAGATGCCTCCAATATAGCTATATGCAGTCCCTCATACTGAGGGATTTGAAATTTGGCCAGTTCAGCAGGTAATTTTGATCCATGTATGGGCAGGGTGGTTGTACAGAAGATGATCTACTGATCGACTTCTGTAAAACTGCCCCGTTGGATCTTTCCTGCTCAATCAGCACGGCTGGCTATAGCCGGCAGCACCGATCAGTGTATTCTGATGATGGGGAAGCCTCCTTATTGTCAGAATACAATAGCTCAGTGGGGAGGATTCCCCCCATCCACATTGAGTGTGTGGATGGGGGAATCAAGGCATGTATGGCCAGCCATTGGTGTGCGCAGTCTATTGCATTAGTGTGCACCCTAGAGCACAAACACATGTGTGTATATCAGCAGAGCAGTGGTCGGTGTCAGTAGTGAAATATCAAGGATCCAAACAGAGAGAAAGGGACTGAGGACAGAGCTTTGGGCTTTTCTTCCATTTTAGGGGGTTGTAGATCTATAACAGGTCAGATGACATGGATTGAGCGGTTGACTTGGCACACATAAAATAAACAGAATAACGTGCTATAGATCTATGAAAGTCTTATTCTAATTCTCTACCTTTCAGTTGCCACTCTACTGGAGAATTTAAATGAAGCTTGTGATTGGTTGATACGGGAAACGCAGTTCTTTCAAACACTTACATATATGAAGCTTGGTGTCTGTATCTGTATTCATAGCTGCCTTCTGCATACTCTGGCTCAAAGTATAAGGAAAATATTATCACATTATTGCCTTATGACTGGAGACTCACAGCAGAAAATGACAGATCCCCAGTGTCTGGTTTGTAGAAATAACAACTCTTGGCTACTGTGATATAATGGTAATCATTAGACTGGCCACATCAATGAAAACTATGGCCAGCTAAATCCTTTCCCAAGAGGTCACATATGCTGAAACCGTATTATACAAAGTGATGTCAGGGACTTGTTTGGAAGGCTGTCACATTTGCTGTTATAGATTTTTCAGCTGAGAAGATTCACACTTACACTGCTGATGCATTGATGTTCTGATCACACTGACATTGTACTGTATGTGAGGAATTTATCGACCTTCATTTCATCTTTTCTTATCACCAAGATCATGGGAAAATGCTGTTCTCACTTCTGCAAACAGCAGTAGTTAGCACTGATGTGTTTCTAATGTGCCCCAATTGATCAGATCTTAAAGGGAACCCATGGGGATACAAACATAGAAGCCTCTATTGCTGAATTGGATTTTAAAGGTGCAGGCTTTAGGGGCATGTCATCATGATCTTTGCTTCACTACCTAGTGAACCACTGACCTTGACTAAGAAGGCGAGATATTAAAGTGTATGTAAACTCTAACAATATTGTCACACTTACCCCTAGCACAGGTGGTCAGACACTATAGCTGACTTCTGTGTTCTTCACCTATAGCAGCCCCCTTTTCCATAGGGCAAGCAGGCCTAATGGTACTCGGTTGCCCCCAGGTCTTATACACCATGCTACAGTGCCTGACCACCACGCAGGGGTAGGCGCAAACTGAGCACAGCAAACAGTTACTTCCAGTTTACAGACAGGCAGAGTGGTTCAATGACAGTCCAGGTACAAGGCAGGCAAGAAAGTTCATAATAGTAAGTGCCAAATCCGTAGTAAAAAAGGCAGGCAGAGTTCAGAGAATAGACCAAGTTCCTATCCTAGGGAATCCAAAACTAACAGACAGGTCAGACAAACAAGGAGCTTGGAGCATATGATACAAACACTATCGCAAGCATGAGACTGCAGGCTTGACTGGCTTAAATCAGGTTTGGTCTCCACCCAGAGACTGACTACATCAATTACCTTGCAGGTGGACATGCAGACAAGGAGAATGCATCACAGCCAAAACCAGGATCCTGAAATGAAACCAGCAGCTATCAATGAGCAGGAGTGCTATACGTTCCTGAAAAATTAACTCCAAAAGTGTTTTGTTATGTTTGTTTAGAACAGCCTTTCTCAAGCTTTGTAACATTAAGGAACCCTTAAAATCACTTTCTGGGCTCATGGAACACCTGCTAATAATTAGTATATCCACAGCTCACAGTACATTGGTGTGGTTGTCACTTAGAAGAATTTGCTTTACATTTTTGGTCATTGGGAAGAATCTTTCCTTACAGATAGCAAAAAAGATCATTTGTGTCAGAGGAAAATTTTTTAAGAGGCAGAAGTTACTCATTGCTCTAGAAATCCCTAGCATTCTCTGGTAGGGTTCCATGGGACTCTCTGCACAATTTCTGTGCTATACCAAAGACCCTATTTAGTTCTCCAAGTTCTTATCCTGAAGTACAGACACTTGTATTTTGCAGAGATCTGAGAGTAGGAGTGGTTGAGTAGTTAGCAAAAAGACACTGGGAAGGGCTGACAACAATTAGTCCACAAAAATACCGTGTGGTGTTGTTGTGTACTGGGAACCATGTGAAGGGCTGCATGTCCTTTATGTGTATGGCTAATCAAGTAGTGGGGGAGCATGTGTACCGTTTACCCATTCCTACCACAACATAAGGTGGTCCCATAGACCTAACAGGGCATTTTGGATATGATATCTTCCTTGGGATATCCCTTGGAACGTGTCAATGCACAAGCACAACCTGGGAGGAGGTAGTCCAGTCCTTAGGCCTTACAGCAATTGACTACAATATCAGCCTCATCCAGCACATCTTTACGTTGGGAGAAGGAGAAAACCAAACAAAACTAAAGCGTATTTTTTGGGCCCGTCTTGGGGTGAAGTCTGTTGATCACCTGTATGTCCGGGGAACCTTCCGGTCCTTTGCGGACATGCAGTCCACTTTTGCTGTACCATCTACGGCTCATTTTCGCTACCTCCAGCTGAGACATGCGGCGGCTGCGCAGTTCGGCCTCCGGGATGTCTCGCTGGAGCCATCTCCCTTGGAATATCTCCTCTCTGACTCTTCACATGAGAAACTGGTCTCCACATATTATCGTAGGCTTTTGCATTCTAAGTCTAAGCGCTTGGCGGTGGTTGAGTCCCAGTGGCGTGAAAACGTCCTGGACTTGACGGAGGAGGTTTGGCATGACGTCCTTCCTGAACAAATCCCGGTTGTAATTTCCTCCAGGGATAGAGTCATACAATTAAAATTCCTGTATAGGGCTTACTACACTCCCCTGTTCCTTCATAAAATTGGTACATTATCCTCCCCTCTCTGCTCTAAGTGCTCTGATGGTGTGGGATCCTTCTTTCACATGTTTTGGGAATGTCCCCCTGTCCGTGCCTTTTGGTCAGGGGTGACGGCCTTTATAACTGATATCTCTCAATTGTCCAATGTCTGTAACCCCCTTCGTTGTCTCCTAGGATATGTGGATGATGAGGATGCTCCGGCTCGCACGAAACTATTTCTGCGTTTGCTCTTTTTCTATGCTAGGAAAGCTATTGCTCTCCGTTGGAAATCTTCCACACCCCCTGACGTTCCATTTTGGATCTCTATTGTTAATCAGGCTCTGCCTCTGTATAAACTGACGTATGAGGCCAGAGGATGTCCGAAGAAATTCAATAAAATCTGGTCCTTCTGGGTAGACTCTGATCTTACTGCCTCCTCGGTGTCTGACGCCTCCTAGGCGATGTCTACAGTGCCCTTTTTTTGCTCCGCATGTGTCGTTATATATTGCTTATAATAATGTGTTACCCCCCCTTTTACCACGATTACTGGGTATTCTCTGTACTGTGGTTTTATTTTGTTAGATGATTGGAGAGGATGCTTTGTATGTTCTGTATCCTCTCTTTTATGTTACACTGCCATTTTTCTTTTGGTTTACTGTGTTTTGTTTGTTTAATAAAAAACCTTTAAAAAAAAACAAAACTAAAGCCTTTTAAAGTAATTGTAAACCCTTTATTTTTTATTTTTTTATTTTATTTTTTTACAAACATGCCATATTTACCTGCTCTGTGCAATGGTTTTATTTTTAGGGGTTTTGCCTGACTCCTGTATCCCATACATAGGGGCTCCTATTAACCCCAAACGTTCTTTATCTTTCCTCCTATGCATTACTCATAAGAGGAATCTCTGAGGGATAGAGCCTCACATCCTTCACTCTTGTAGCTTGGTCCTTCAGAAACTTTTTATAACAATTTAATGGAAAAGAAAATACTTCAATTGCACTCACAGCATACTGCTCTCTCTTTATTGTATTTAGAAACTCTGCCAAAGTTAAAAACATTTAAAAGCTGTCTGGCCTTGTTGCCATTTGATGAGTGGCATACATTCTTTCTCAAAGGCAAATGGATAACCCCACTGCAAGGTCTACCCCTTTTCATCAATAAAGGTGTGTTTTCTAAATTAGCCCTTTCCCAGCAGTGGGGTCTTCACATGACAACCCTGGGCAGGCTCCTGAGCGATCATTTATATAGAGCACTACTTCCCAAGATGCTCCAAAAGGGGTATTTACCTTTAAAAAGTACATGTGAGGATAAAGCCCAGGCTTTAATATCAATGTATTAAAAAAATATGTTTTTGGTTTCAGGAAGTCATTATTTGGGCTGTTCCCTTATAATCCAAATATGATTGGACTAGAATCACTTGCTGACCCCTCAGACACCTGGGAAATTATTGACACTATTGGAAAAGGTACATACGGAAAGGTTTATAAAGTCAGTAACAAGAAAGATGGCAGCCTGGCCGCTGTGAAGATCTTGGATCCAATAAGTGTAAGTTTACAGCATTCATCTTTATCTTGACATTATACTATATTCATCTATGTTACATTATTGTTCTACAGATAACGGTAAGAGTAATGCCTCGTACACACGCACCGATTGTTGGCCGTAAATTTTCGGCCAACGTCCGATCGGCCGATTGTCGGCTTGTTAGTATGATGCTTCCGACAACCGACTGCGACTTTTCGGCCAAACAAAATCTGGTGTGCATGCTATAAAATTTTTGTTGGCCGTCAACAGAACGGCCGATTGTTCGTCAGTCAGTACAGATTTCGGCCGACAAAAATCAGATGAGCAAGAATGGGCATGCTCAGAGAAGAAAAAGCACACGGAAAGTAAACCATCACGTGACATCACTTCTGAAGTTGGTTGTTGTTGGCCGAAAAAATGAGTGTGCAGTCTAGAGCACATTTCAACCAACGCAACAACACTGGACAAAAGTCGGCCGATCGGTCGGCCAACAATCGGTGCGTGTGCACGAGGCATAAGAATAAACATTATTTGTAATACGATGACCACAAAAAAGACATCATATTCCATCTTACCTGTTAAGTTCCAACTATGTAGAAGATGATTGGCCAGAAGGGTTCTGGTTGATTCAAAACCTATGCAAGCAGTGCATGGCTTTCTAACTAGAAAGTCCAGCATGCTCTGCAAACTAATCATTTTTCTTTTTAAACCAATATAAACAATTCCTGAGCAGACAAACCATGGAAATCACGTGCCATGCCAGTTCACAGTGATCCACAATTATACTTTTAAGCAAACAAACACAGTGTGGAAAAGTGACACAGAGGTAAACAGGCATGGCATGCAATTCATTAGAGTATAGTATATGGTATAAAAAAAAAGTGCAGCGCTAGAAGTGAATAACTCAAATAATGTTGCTTGAATAAGCACGTATATAAATGTCCAAAGAAAAACCAAGAGAAAAGTTAAAAAAATTGCAGTAGTCCCACAGCCATGTTGATTAGTCAGAATCCTATGAGAACCCAGTGACACCTCACACGCTTAGATCCTGTTTACCAGATAGCCAGTGACCCCCTATCAGAGTGGTCAATCTGTGTGTATTCCAGCTTACCAGCATAAAGAATCAAGTGATCACCCCCCAGCATAAAGCACCATCCGGTATACGGCACAGCCTGAGGTGGTGGTCAATGGGGCAAATTCCAAACCCTCCAAAGCTTCAGATAGGTTCAGATGGATAAAACAAAGATGGCCACAATAGTGTAATAGTGTTTAAAAGCAACTATTTAATAAACTCACACATTCTCAGGTAAGTATAAGCATGTAGCGGCATTACAGAACTGCACTTTTTATACTATATTGTTTATGTGTTAATGTATCTTGCCACAGTGCACAGCAGCTTTTTCTCTATTACATTGTATCTGGCGCAGATTTATTGATATATTTTTTTCTAAATGCATTAGAGTAGCCTTTGCAACACTAGGTCAATAGGGGAAAGACCAGGAGTATTTAACCAACCCTCCCATACCTTCTCAAATTTGGCAGGACGCTCAAGGCACAGGTGTACCCCATACAGTGTATCCATTCCTTGGAAGTTGGAGGATTATCAGACTTCTAGTACTGCAAGATACGTTTACAGTCTTGGAATAAGGTCATTTATACAGCCTCTCTAGTATGATCTTGTGGAGCGATTCCATCCAAAATACCCAAAGCACGCTGCCTAGGGTCTAATGGAACTGCAGTGTGGAAGGCTCCGTTGATCGGGTCAACAATCTGGGTCCAATATCTATGAAGTTTCGGACACCTCAATAGCATGTGGATCAGATCTCCATAATCCCTACGACACTTACTACAAATAGGATCTAGTAATAAACCCATTTTATGGAGCTTAGAGTCAGTGTAGTCAAAGCAATAATGTAAAAAAATAAAAACCATCAATTTATAAACATTTACATTTTCTATAGAAAGTTAAAATAATATTGACCAAAATCCATAAGAGTCGGTTCACACTAATCCGACTCGAAGTCGCCCTGACTTTGGGCGACTAATGAAGTCGCCCGTGCAGAGCGACTTCAGCGCGACTTGCAACGACTTCTCATAATAGAAGTCAATGCAAGTCGCTCCGACTTTGCAAAAAAATAGTGCAGGAACCTTTTTCTAAGTCGGAGCGAGTTGAGTCGCTCTGATTAAAACGGTTCCATTGCACAGCATTGGAAGCTACTTGTCAGGCGACCAAGTTGCCTGACAAGTCGGATCAGTGTGAACCGGCAGTAATACTTTTTCTTTATATAAATAATAATAAAGAAAATG
This sequence comes from Pelophylax lessonae, assembly GCF_965119305.1. Classification (NCBI taxonomy): domain Eukaryota; kingdom Metazoa; phylum Chordata; class Amphibia; order Anura; family Ranidae; genus Pelophylax; species Pelophylax lessonae. The sequence continues at coordinate 254,620,563 of NC_138773.1, read as the reverse complement.
TGTGGGTATTTTGTACACTGAAGGTGATAAATTAATTTCACTATTTTACCAAGGGGGCTCATATAATAGGTTTGGATTAACCCCCCACTCCCCTAGCTTGTCAAACTGGAGATGCCAAAAGAGAGGTTGAGCATTAGAGCCCATACTAAAAGATTCCTCTTCAAATAACTATTTTGTTTAAATGAGTGCAAGCTACAATCAAAAGGGCAGGAGCACCAAACTAGCTGTACCTCCAGTCAATGGAATACTGGCATGCATACCCGAAAGTTGGTTTACAATATTTTGTAATTTCTGCTATAAAACACAGCCAATAAAAAATGTAAATAATCTATTTTTTTTTTTTTCAATTTAGGCTAATATGTATTCTGCTACATATTTTTGGTAAAACAAAATACCAATAAGTGTATATTGATTGGATTGTGCAGAAGTCTTAGTGTCTACAAACGATGCAATATTTTAATGGAATTTTTATTTATTTTTGTTTCCTAGTAATGGCGGCGATCAGTGATTTTTAGCGGGACTGCGATATTGCAGGGGACAATTAGGACATCCAACTGACACTTTTTGGGGACCAGTGACACTAATACAGTAATCAGTTCTAAAAAAAATGCACTGTCACTGCAGTAATGACACTGGCAGGGAAGGGGGTTAACATCAGGGGTAATCAAAGGGTTAAGTGTGTCCCTACGGGGTGCTTGCACTTATTGGGGGAAGACAGAGAACCGGGCTCCTAATACTATAAAATGTATCTTTCCATTTTAGTCTGAGCCTCTTTGACATTCTGAAAGTACCAAAAAATTCTGAGGTTGCTTCCTTGCACCTTGGGGCATTCTGATTATTGTTTATGTACAGTGCTTCCCCAGAAATCTTATTTCCTGCTTATATAATAGACTTCCTGCTTTTCCCTGAAGCCTAGTAAAGGGTTGAAGTCAAATTACAAAAATGACGTGCAACTGGAGTTTTATTTTTGCCAAGATTCTATGCTATGCAAATCATTTTCAATTTTACATTCAGCGTAGACAGTATGGGAATTAACACTATATGTGGATTTATAATGCATTTTGTTTCTACCAGATTTGGACTTTTTACTTTTAAAAAATTTGAAGAGGGCAAACAGAAAAAAAAGGAAATATATTTAAAAATTAATTTCCATATGTGCTTCTGAATTGAGATGTCAACAAATTAATTTCAAATTATACTCTAGATACGCATCATTAAATCCAGCTAACGCCAGAGTGACTTCAATTTATTAGAAAAATAATCTGTTTCATTTCACATCTTTTAATTAAATCGCTTTTTGAAGATACATTCCTTCTGCATTTTTAAACAAATTGCTGTAATATTTAGACTATTTGGGGTTTTATAATATGTAACATAATGCACAATCACCACTAAAGAGAATAAAAATAGGCTATCTGTATATGGTTACATGATGACATGTCCTGTTTCCATCTAAATGGAGATAAATGGACCAGAGCAAAGGATAGCATGCCATATGTATGTGGAAAGGTTTGTCATAGAGCCAGGAAGGCAAGAAATCTGTAGGAACATTCAAGGAAAAATGACAGCAAAGGCTAATTCTGTTGTAAGTGAGATAAGAAATGTGGTAAATTCCTTTTAAAGTGAATAAGGGGCATGCCGGACAAAGCAAATGGTTTGCTTTAATGCCCTCTCCCTCACCTGCACATAATCAGGTTTTCTTTGTTTACCACACTACTCTAGTCAGCGATTTAAAGTGGAAGTAAATTTATTTTTTAATCAGGCAGGGAATTTATGTCAGAAGAGACCCTATTGGTCAGAAGAGACCCTATTGATCTCTTCTGCCATAAATTCATCCTTCTGTCTGTCAGCTGTCATGTTCACTGAGCCACGCATGCGCAGCTCAGGGAGCATTTATTGCCCTGATCGGCCCCCAATCCATGCCGCTGTGATGTGACTCCTGTGTGCATGCATGGAAGTGAGGTCATCACGGCTGGCCTGTCAAATGGCTGAAGGCACGGGACTTGGAAGGAAGATGGTCCCAGCGCTGCTCTGGAGGACACCATATGACAGGTAAGTCTTCCATAATGTTCTGCCATGTACTGCTGTGCATACTAGTACATTATGGCATAACCCACCTGGGGGACCTTAAAAAAGAATTATAGCAGACTTTACTTCAGCTTTTAAAGAAGACCAGACCGATGTGATAGCACTGGACCAGTCTTCAAGCACCAGTACTAACACATGAAATGAATCACATGCTCCTTTATACCCAGAAGAACTGGCTGTTTTGTAAGTTCCCAGGCAGCTGAAGTTAATGGCAAGAAAACAAGTAAAGGTGAATATATGCTGCTTGGAGATTAGGCTTTAAAGCAAAACTGTTGCTTAGAGGTGAGTTATATTATTCTGGGTTTCAATTACATCATTATGCTTAAAGTGATTGTAAACCCTCACATATACCCAGAGAAGTGAACAGCCTCAGATGATACCCAGAGATGGGAAAAATCTCCCTACATACGTTTTTTACATGTACAGTATATCTGCTGTCTTCAGCTTTCTATTGTCTTTAGAAAGTGCAGATTGTTTTACACATTTTTCTTCCTGTTTCAGCAGTAGGAGTGGAGTCTAGGCATACACTGTGTGTGAGCTGATTTGAGGAAAGGCACACCCCCCCCCCCCTCCCTTCCACTTAGGCAGAGGAATGAAGAAACCTGCAGAGCTGTGCTGTGAATAGACAAGCTCTCTGCTTATCTGCCTCTATGTCCCTTCCCCGACACAAATCAGCTGCTTTTATCTCCGGTTTGGAGAACTTGTCAGAAGTTATCATGCTGATAACAGAGGAACGGAGCAGCAGAAAGACATGGGACTTAGGGCTTTGGAGAGAGATAGGTAAACACTACAGATTTATGGTCGATTTACTAAAACTGGTACACTCAGAATCTGGTGCAGCTGTGCATGGTAGCCAATTAGCTTCTAATCTTAGCTTGTTCAATTAAGCTTTGGCAAAAAAAAACAAAAAAACAGGAAACTGATTGGTTTCTATGCAGAAGTGAGCCTATTTTTGCACTCTCTTGCTTTAGTAAATAAACCCCACTGTTTTTAATGTAGGCTGCATTTTTTAATGGGCTCTTCTTTCCTCCCAGTGGTGACCTGCCCTGTAGCTGCCAGTACCACACCAACCAACAGACAGCAGACAGAAAGTACCTTCAATCTTCTTATTGCAAATTCTTTGGTTTGATTATCAGGGGAACAGAGGGTTAGGGGTACATCATATGTAAAAACAGAAGTAAATTCTCTTCAGATCCAGATGGGTAGCTATCTTTAAGTTTCTTAGGCCTCTGCCACAGGCCAGCTTAGATTCTTCAATTGGAACTCAAACCCTCCTATTCTTTGTAGGCAAGAAAGCTGACACATTAGCAGCTGTTTGATCTGCAGTTGCCATGGTGCTGCATATGTGATGGAACCAGCCATTTGATAAGTTTGGCTGAGAGCACAAGCAACTGTGACAGTTATCATTACCAGGGCGCCTTGAATGTAACTGATTTGGGAAAAAGCTCCACGAAGCAGCAACCTGGGAGACAAGGACCTCTATGCAACTACATCCCCCCCTCCAATCTGAGAGGGAAGGACTGGACCCCTCTATACAGACACTCACCCTAGGTAAAGCCTGGGAGGAAAGTACCTTTATAGACGGTCACTCCAAATATTTATACTCTTCCTCAGCCCCCGTCACTGGAATAAATCCTCAAGTAATTGGCCAATGCAGAATACATATTCATAACCCAATACATTGTAACTTCTCTCTCTTATTACGGGAGAACATTTAACAATGGCAGGCAGAAGCAATCAATGCCCTGTGTTGGATTCTCTATGTTGGGTAATCTAGGAAGGGTGAGTGGCACAGACCACAGCCACATTAGACATTTGTGTAGGTGGCATGGACAATAGGTTAGCATAAAGCTTAGTAAATTATGTTACAGCAGCATGTTAAAGTGGGTGGAGCCAGGATGAAGGACATCTTCTTTATGGTCCCAGAAACCATTTAGCAGGGATTTAACCTAACTCAATTCCCATCTACAAGATAAATATAATAACAAGCTTAGCATACATATTTATGTATTCAGTAGAAACCCCTGGCAGCCAGGAAAATAAAAAACCCAGCCAACTGAATATCTGCTGGGATCTAATAATGTCAGACGCTGGGATCTAATAATGTCAGACACAACTGCCACTTGGTCAAGTTGGAATCAACAAGAAAAAGGGAAGATCACCTACATGGTAATATAACTGTAACATTGATGGTTTTTCTGAAAGCTTGAATAATCTTGTATATTTTCTCTTTAGGATGTTGATGAGGAGATTGAGGCAGAATATAACATACTGCAGTCACTTCCCAACCATCCAAACGTGGTCATGTTTTATGGAATGTATTATAAAGCTGATCAGTATGTTGGAGGACAACTTTGGCTTGTTCTAGAGGTATGTGAAAATTCAATATGCAGTACTGTATTTTAACAGCTAAATACACATTTGAAACATATATTAACCACTTGCCTACTGGGCTCTTTTTCTCCCTTCCTGCCCAGGCCAATTTTCAACTTTCAGCGCTGTCATACTTTGAATGACAATTGCGCAGTCATGCAACACTGTACCCATATGACGTTTTTATAATTTTCTTTTACACAAATATAGCTTTATTTTGGTGGTATTTATTCACCATTGGGTTTTTTATTTTTTGCTAAACAAACAAAATATGACCAAAAATTTTGAAAATAAAACATTGAAATTTTAGCAGACAGGTAATTTTTCTGATGGGCACTGATAGGTGCCACTAATGGGCACTGATTCCTGGCAATAATGAGCACTGATGAGACTGCACTGGTGGGCACTGATGAGGCTGCATTGATAGGTGGCACTGATGGGCACTGATATATGACACTGATGGGCACTGATATGTGACACTGATGGGCATTGATATGTGACACTGATGGGCTCTGATAGGCGACACTGAAGGACACTGAGAGGTGGTACTAATAGGCAGCACTGATAGATGGCACTAATGGGCACTGATAGGTGGCACTAATGGGCACTGATAGACACTGATATTGGTGGAAATATGAGGACAACAAACAACTATCATGACAGTGGGGTTGGTTTACTAAAGGCAAATATACTGTGCACTGCAAGTGCACTTGCTCCAGCACTTAGTAGATGAGGTAAAGCTTCACTTTGCAAAGAATACTTAAAAAAAAATAGCTTTTATGCTTGCATGTGATTGGATGATAGAGATACGCAGAGCTTTCCCTCAGATCTAAAGCAACTGCACTTGCAGTGCACAGTACTGTATATTTGCCTTTAGTAAATCAACCTCCCTATGTAGGCAACAAATGAGCAATAGTGGCATTATGTGAGCAACATACAGGCAATCATGACAGTACATTGGAAATAAATGAACAGCGGTGGCAACACAGGGGCAGCAAACAGGCAAATGTGGCTATATGTGGGCAACGTACAGGCAATGGTGGCAATATATGTGCAACAGCAATAGATAGGCATTAAAAATGCAGCAGCAATATTTGGAACCTAGGCTGTCTCGCTTTACCCCTTACTTCTAACCCAAGCACTGCCAGCGGAGATAGAAGTTTTCCTTACTTCTTCTATGTGAGGATGTGTGCAGCCAGAGCACATGCCTTCTTCTTACTCCCTTCCTCAAAGCATTAGCTCTCTGCTCTACCCACTGCATGACTGGCGTATTCTATCCTTTGTACATCTGCCTTTAGTCTTCTACCAGTAACTCTGAGTCAAATAGTTTCTTCTAGTTTATACAGAAATCTACAGAGAGGTTGTAGTTACAATGTTGAATTGTAGATAAAGCAAAGAAGAATGGGGCAGAAGTAGACTCATAGCAACCAGATGAATTGCTTTATTTAAACAATTATACCTGGCTGCCTTAGGTGCATTTTTTAACAGTTTTAATATAAAATATTCCTTGATAGAAGTGCAGCTAGCTCTCAATGAAAGCAAAAAACAAATACCCATAAATGACAAAGCAGCCTGTGGCCAGGTTTGTAGGGTTTCTTCTCTCCTGGATTGCCCTGTACTTTACGCTCATCTGTTCAGTTTCTTCTCTTTGTTACACTGCACATCTCCTTTTTCACATTACTAGTTGATTAATACTTGGCTTTAAATGGATTGGTTTATTGATCCACTTTTACATTTTTGTTTTGCTCTTTTTTTCCTATTCACTTTTTCATTGTTTGTTTAGTGGATATTGAATTGTGTCTGCAATGATTAATCACGCTTTAATCATGTTGTCAACTCTATGTTTATTTTCTTTTTTTAGTCATCTGCATTCTAGGTTATTTTATTGGAATTGTCTCTTCATTTAAAGCTCTCTCCTTTTTTATTTTGGCCTGTGGCCATAATTAGTCAGATGGCTATGGGTGGGTGTAGGGGTGACCCCTGTCCATCCTTGATTGTTAAAGCCAATGAAAAAAAATGGCATACCCACCTATGTTAGGGATCATAATGCCCAATTTTCACAGGATTAATTTGCAGTCTTGATGGTAGGAGGTGTTTTTATTCAAAGGAGCCCACACCTTAGGGAATTTGAGCCATCAGGGCTGTGTTATATGGGCAATTTTTAAATATTTGGAAACACTATTTTGAAGAGTACTAAAGTCAACTGAGTCTATGTGGAGACTTCTGGATTACTTGAAACAGAGGTTTAAGATAAGACAAGCCTGTAAAATGCTATAGCACTTCCTGTTAGTATGATGAACAGTGACAGGAACCTTGAATCCCTTCATTACTGGTACCCAATGTCATCTGATTTGACCCTCTCCTTGTAAATAAGTCACATATGTGGTGATTAGAGAGGTTTCCATTAGAGTATATCTAAAGCCAAAAAAATGAATAAATAAAGTAAGAAATAGTCAAAATCCTGACAAGTTTTTTTCTTTTTTGCTACTGTCTGTGTTCCACTGGGGAGATTCTTCTTCAGTTACTGTCTTGAAGCACAACAGGAAGTAAGAGGAGATTTCTTGATGTACGGAAAATCCTCTCTTATACACTGCTCAAAAACATTAAAGGAACACTTTTTATTTAGAGTATAGCATCAAGTCAATTAAACTCCTGGGATATTGAACTGGTCTGTTAAGTAGAAAAGGAGGTTGTTAATCAGTTTCAGCCACTTTGGTGTTAATTAAATTAACAACAGGTGCACTAGATGGGCAATAATGAGTTAACCCCCCAAAATAGGAATGGTTTTGCAGGTTGAGGCCACTGACATTTGTTTTCCTACTCATCTTTTCTGACTTTTTTTCACTAGTTTTGTATTTGACTAGGGTCAGTGTCACTACTGGTAGCATGGGGCGATATATGGACCCTATAGAGGTTGCGCAGGCAGTCCAACTCCTCCAGATAACACATCAATATGTGCCATTGCCAGAAGGTTTGCTGTGTCTCCCAGCACAGTCTCAAGAGCATGGAGGAGATTCCAGGAGACAGGCAGTTACTCTAGGAGAGCTGGACAGGGCCGTAGAAGGTCCTTAACCCACCCGCAGGACCGGCATCTGCTTCTTTGTGCAAGGAGAAACAGGATGAGCACTGCCAGAGCCCTACAAAACTACCTCCAGCAGGCCACTGGTGTGAATGTTTCTGACCAAACAATCAGAAACAGACTTTATGAGGGTGGCCTGAGGGCCCAACGTCTTCTAGTGGACCCTGTGCTCATTGCCAGGCACCATGGAGCTTGATTGGCATTTTCCATTCAACGCCAAAATTAGCAGGTCTGCCACTGGCGGCCTGTGCTTTTCATAGGTGAGTTCAGGTTCACCCTGAGCACATGTGACAGATGTGAAAGGGTCTGGAGAAGCTGTGGAGAACCTTATGCTGCCTGTAACATCCTTTAGCATGACCGGTTTGGTGGTAGGTCAGTGATGGTCTGGGGAGGCAAAGCCATGGTGGGACACACAAACCTCTACAGGCTAGACAATGGCACTCTGACTGCCATTAGGTATCAGGATGACATCTTTGGACTCATTGTCAGACCCTGCACAGGTGCAGTGGGTCCTGGCAAGAGTATTCAGCCAGTTTCTGGAGGATGAAGAAATTGATACCAGGCTCCCACGTTCGCCTGACATAAATCCAATAGAACCTCTGGGACATTATGTTTTGGTCCATCTGACGCTGCCAGGTTGCACCTCAGTCTGTTCAGGAGCTCAGTAATGCCCTGGTCCAGATCTGGGAGAAAATACCACAGGACACCAGCCATCGTCTCATTAAGAGCATGCCCCGACGTTGTCAGGCATGCATACAAGCACGTGGGGCCATACAAAATACTGAGTACCATTTTGAGTTGCTGCAATGAAATTTCAGCAAAATGGACTAGCCTGCTGCATAATGTTTTCACTTTGATTTTTGGAATGTCTTTGAATTAAGCCCTCTGTAGGGTGATAATTTTCATTTCCATCAAACGATGTGGCATACTTTCCTTCCCAACACATTACCCAGTCCATATCACTATAGATATCCAGCATAATATTTTTCCCCATTGAGATCTGATATGTTTTCAAAGTGTTGCTTTAATTTTTTTGAGCAGTGTATAAGTGCCACAGAAATAAGTATCGCCTTTGGAAGATTTCTTGTTTTTTTACTGTTCTGATAACTAAATATTTTAGTCTGTATGACAATGGTCACTAGGACAAATAAAGGCATTGAACCTTACAGGCAGCAATAATAATCTGACTGGGGTTCTAACCCTTTCCTACTCCATCCAAAACAAACAGAAAAGCTTTGACTTTAGATTGCTGTGAGGAGATTACTGTTTTTGGTTTTAAGTGAAAGTGAAATTACAGCGTGGGGGCGAGGAACTGTTCTTTTTGTTCTATGGTGTAAATCTTAGAACTGGATGAACAAAAAATGAAAATCCTTTAGCAGGTCATTTATTACTGTTTACAGTTTTCAAAGTTCTCACATCTGTATTTAGTTGTTTGCAGTTACATTTTAATTTCCTCCTTTTTTTAGTATTTTTCTTTTGTAATAATATGTAATTTTGAGATAACAGCGATAAGGGAAACACTGCATATTCCAATCCTGCTCTTCGTAGAAGCCAATTGATTAACCACCATGTTAATGAGCTGTAAAAAAAACAAAGCCTTAAAAGCTATTGGTATTCTTGTTAAAGCAAAGATGCTTGACATTACTGAGAAGTAATTGCTGTCAATTTATTTTCGATTTTTATGGTGGAGAAGTGTGTGCTCTATGGGGAGAGTTTCCAGTATTTCCATCACAGTACAGATTTTTGTAATCTTGGCAAGAAAATTAGGCTGCCGAACTACCCATACAGATCTCCTAGCAGAGGTTAGATGATGATGCAATCATTTCTATGGCTGTTTTTACTGATTTACAAAATAAGCAGATACTCCTGGAGCTGCTCCTTTCCTTGGGAAACAGCTAAAAAATGACAAACCCTTAAAGTGATTTATCTGTACTGAGGTACACCCCAGGGTAACCCACAAGAACAAGTGAAGGGGTACCACAATTATTGGTGATTTGTGTACACCTTGGGGTAACCCACAATAACCACCAATTTAGGGAACACCTTGAAGTAACCTTCAATAACAAGTGACAGGGATACAAGCTGTGATAACCTGCAAACACTGATGACTGGAATATATCTTGGAGTATCTTGTGAGGGGGTACATTGTGGGGTAACCCTCAATTGTTGGTAATTTGGGTACACCCTGGAGTAACCCACAGTAACAAGTAACCAGAGTATACCTAGGGATAACCCACAATAATTGGTAATTGGGGTACAACCTGAAGTAAACCACAATAATGACTGATTGGGGTACACCTTGGGGTAACCCACAATGACCAAAGACTGGGATAAAAGCTGTGGTAACCCACAATAACCATTGACCGGGACACACACTGGGTTCCTCCACAATATCAAGTGACACAGGCACACCTAGGGTTAACTCACTATAATTGGTGATTGGGGTACACCCTGGGGTAACACCACATTACCCACTAATCGGGGAACACCTTGGGGAAACCCACAATACCCAGTGATTGGGACAGATGCTGTGATAACCCGCAATTATTAATTACCGGGATATACCCTGGAGGAACTCCATGTAACCTCTGACTAGGGTACACCTTGAGGCAATCCACCATAACCAGTGATCAGGATACACCTTGGGGTAACCCACAAAATCTAGGGACAGGAGTACATTCTGAAGTAACCCACAATAAAAATGGTACACCCAGGGGTACCCACACAAGCCAATTATTGGGGTACAGCTTGAGGGTAACTGACAATGTCAAGTGACAGGGGTATAGCTTGGAGTAAACCACAATAACAAATGTAGGAAGATATGTCTCCGCTAAGAGTCACTCAGGTCTGTTTCTAGTTAGGGACCTTAGGAAGAGCATAGGCATCATTGCCTGCTGGATGGAAGTGGTAAATATGAATAGGTTATATTTACATTTCTTAAATTGAACTTAATGAATAGACATACGGGATATATAAATTATCACTATAGAATACCTTTATTTATACATACACTACGAAGTGTCACTTTAAAATTGTTGAAAAAGCAACATGGCAGGGGATGAAATCACTTTTTGATTTTTTTTTTTGCTGTATAGGTGGTAGTAGCAATAATGATGACAATATTAGTAATAAAAATAATAATGTTATTGCTCCATTTCACGATGGGTTGCTGTGCCAGATTAAGTTGGAGCAGTAAAGTGGCTTCACAGTTAGTACATCTGTCTTTCTGATAGCATTGGTTCCGTTTCCTGCTCATTGACAGTTCACCCTTTGAATCATCCATCTGAGCTGACATTAAACATCTTTAAATTGCTCATTTGTTTCAGCTGATGCTAATCTCACAAGCACTTACTGTACATCAGAGCAGCTCCATTAAGTTTGAACAATGGAAAAAAACACAGCTGATCTCAGGACGGGTGCAAGAATCCTTCCCCAAATCTCTCCTGTAATTCAGCAACCCGCATCTCATTAATATACTTACACAATAGACATGTTAGTGAATTTATTGTGGAGCTATGCCAATAGGAATTTAATGTAACCATTTACACTGCTGGATGGACTTACTGCATTGACTCCCTGTCACTTCATGAACTGTTGGCTTTGTCAAAATGATAAATGAAACTATAGTTTGGATTCGCAAAAATGCATACATTTTATTTCATACTTCTTTATTCCTTTTCAAGGTTTCTGTTAGGAAATGAAGAGTAGTGCTATAGGATGCTCTAATAAGAATTTAAAATAAAAATAGCATTGATTTTGTTTGCAAAGGCAGCGGATGCCATTTGCTCAATGCCTGCTTGTTTACCAGGGCTGGATAATAGTTTTTATGGGTGTTGGCAGTTGTTAGCATCCTTTATTTGTAGCCCCTCCTATAGTAATGTAGTGGGTTAAGACAGTACCCCTTTATATGCCAGCTGTGGGTGAGGCCCAGGCAGTGCTGCCAACCCTTTGAAGCTAAATTTACTGGCAGGACACCAAAATTTAAAAACGTCACCAATTTTTTCATGGCAAAAATCATGAAATTTACTGACATGATAGTGTCCTCCTCACCCCCTCACATTAGTTTCCTCCTCTGTCCCCCTTCATGTTACCTCTCCACATCAGTGTCCTCCTGTGCCCCTTTCACCCCTCCACATCAGTGTACTGTCCTCCTGTGCCCCTTTCATCTCTCCACAGGCACATCAGTGTCCTCCTCTGCCCCCTTCATGGCTTCACCCTGCAGTAATGCCCTTCTTTGCCCCCTCACTCATATGAGTGTCCTCACTCTGAGTCCTCCTCAGCTCCTTCTCTGCTGTGGCGGTGAGGCACTGCCAAGAATGAGTACCTTTTAATAGAAAATTACGCCATGCGGCGCCAGTACGTAACTGTGCATGCCCCTACCCAGCTGAGCTTGTACGAGCCTTCCCGAGCCCGGCAGGCGTCGGAACGCCACATGCGCAGTTTCAGAGAGAGAGATAGTTCTCTGAAGGGCTTAATCACCAGGTTATATAGCGAAGGACACTTTAGGACAGAAAGAGAAACCTTGTTTCCTACTGACCCTCACTTAGTGGGTCCAGTGGCTTGGTTTGGACAGCCTCTGGGCCTATGAAAGATCTCTTTTTGTGTGGGGGAAAAGTACACCGTGTGTGAGTAACTCATGAATAAGAGACTTTAAAATCTGGGGAAGATGGCTGTGACAGTTCTGGAACTTATGTGAGTGTTCTGCACTTGAGGAACTACCGTTCACAATGTTGTGTACTAACGAATAATACTCTGCACTTAGAATTTTGCTCATTGAGTTATATTGTTGTGAATAGATGTTGTGCTGTAAAGAAACTGGGTTTACAAGAAGAGTACTGAACCATAATTAAGTTGTGCAGTAAAGCCCTGTAAAGCCTTTTTGTCTGGACATTCCTTTATTCTGAGCAATAGGCCTTAGACTGGGAATGTGGAGAAGACACAATATGGTGGATTTTCTCCTAGAACAACAGGTAGGTGACTATTCCATCCAGGAAGAAGTGGGTGGGACCTGGGTCAGCATGGCCCAAACTTCTGTCCAGTCCAGGCCCCATAGATGTGTATGAGGCACAGCAAAAAGGCAGGTAATATTATTATTCAAGGTAAAGTATGTATTGCCCTCCTATTTCATTGTGCTGCTGTAGGAGTTATAATGGGACCAGTAGTGAAGCAATTTCTTTAAAGTCAATTTTTAGGCTGCATGCACATACAGCATTTCAATTTCGCATGTGGGTGTAGTGTATATATATATATTTCATACTGCTTTTATCTCACTTTACTGGGGCTTGACTTTTCGTGACTTTATGGCTCATCCCTACCATATGCCAGTAATGACCTCTCCTATTGAAGAGTGAGCATGCAAGTATAAAAATATAAAAAAAAAGAACTTTGACATACAGATCATTTACCCATCCTGTTGCCATCTGTGGATCATTATTATTATGCTAAAGTCAAAATTCTGTCTTAATTGCTGATATGCAAATCTTGGGCCCCTGTAATTTACTAGGGTCTCCCTTAGTTCAGTGGCTGCCTGCGACAGAGCCAGTTCCAAGCACACCGACAACACAGGCTCAGTCTAGGGGATGTATTTTTTTGTAGATTCATTGCAGCAGTCAACAGGAGAAAAGGATAGGGTGCAGGATACTCTAAAACATCAGGATAAATTATCCGGAGGACAAACTTTAGACAAATACTCTTGTAACAGCCTTTTCTGGAGGTAGGAGGGAATGGCCAGCTAATCTGGAACTTTATGTGAGCAGTCCTAGTCCTTACAGCAACCTCTGGCACTAACGTCCCCAAGCACACGCACACCTGGGATCCATAATTAAAGTCTTACTCACAAAATCTATGGACATATGTCTGCCACCCAGCCACCATGCAACACTCTCCAATGAGGAAGAAAAAAGTCACTCTCCAGACCAGTGTCTGCAGGTGAAACCCTCCAGCAAATGTCTCTCTATCAGATCTCCTACAGGCCATCGGCTTAGCACATGCTGAGGCCCAAATGGAAACTCCAGTACACAGATTGCAATCTAGGGGCAGAAGACTGAGGACAAGAGCAATCTGAGCAGGTTGATAAATAATAATAAATCCAAACATTTATCTTCTCTCCAGCCAACTTCTGGGCACCACCTTCCCAGGGATTGGCTGGGGTTTGAAAAGATTTTCATAAATCAGTAGTTGATCCTCCTACACTATATTCTTAAGGCTTCCTCTGACAACAGGCATAATTAATCAACCACTGACCTTAGGGAAACCCTGACCAGACCAAAAAACAGATCATGTCTTCACTGAGTACAGTGAAGACAAAAACGAAATTTAGCATGACTAGGCAGGGCGCTGTAAAAGTCAAGTGTTTTCCCACTCTTTCCCCAGTCTCCTGAGCATCCCTATTGGCCATCCATACTTCATATCATATTTGAGGACCAAATTAAAGACAATAGAAGTAAAAGGGGCAGAGCCAAACTCAGCCTTAAAAGAAAAGTCAAGATTTGCATGTTAATATAAACTGCCTATATCTCTGGATCTACTGTTTTGTGATTCAGGCAATGAAGGTAATCTGCTATTGTATCTGCTTATATATTTTGTTATTGTATGCTCGCTTTGAATCTCTTTGGACACTGGAAAAAAATCCTGGTTGCTAAAAAGCTCACCCAAAGTGGAGATAAACCTTCACAAAGAAAAGAAATGAGCCCCAAGGAGCCTTTAGCTATAATGTTCTTAAGCAGAGCATATTAGCACATTATGGCAGACTTACCTTACAAGTAGGGTTGAGCGGACACCTAGATGTCCGTGTTCGACGGGTTCGGCCGAACTTTAAAAAAAAGTCCGGGTCCGTGTCCCGGACTTTTACCGAACTTTTCCCGGACACCGAACCCCATTGAAGTCAATGGGGACCCGAACTTTAAGGCACTAAAATGGCTCTAAAACACCAAAGGAAAGGGCTAGAGTGCTGCAAATGGCAGCAAAACGTAATTAAGAGCATGGCAAGTGCTCTGCAAACAAATGTGGATAGGGAAATAACTTAAAACAACAAAAAAAAACAGAAAAATAAAACAATGTTCTTCTTCATCTCTGAAGGACGAGGCCCATATGGAGTAGGAGGGAGGTTGAGGTGGTGGTGGATGTGGCGGTGACATAGGCGTGCGCACAGGGTGTGCTGGGTGTGCCTGGGCACACCCTAATCACCTAGGGCACATAGCATTGCCAGTGAGGAGATGGGAAAGATCTCCCTGGGACCTGCTCTGCTCTATTTCTCCTTGCCTACAGGTACATGGCCCCGATACATTACTCTCCCTGCTGGCAAACACATGCATGTGTATTTCAACTTTGGGGTGCACACCTTAATGCAATAGGCTGCGCACACCTATGGGCGGTGTAGGTGGAAGCGGCGGTGGAGGAGGACCAGGGCCGGATTAACAGCATCATGGGCTTGGTGCTGAGGATTTTGAAGGGCCTTAAGGGCCGTGCCTTGCCATGCACCCAGAGGAGGAAGGGTGCAGCCATGCATGCCTAATTCAACATGGGATGCTGTCTCTGAAGCCCATAAACACATCCATGCATCGCCAACTGTCCCTCCTTGTCCGGCCTTCACGCTGTGTGGGGAGGTTCTGAGGGTGCTGCCTGGGGAAGCGAGCATAGAAGCCAGACTTCTGTGTTTACAAGTGACAGAAGAGCGGTAACAGTGAATATGGCCAACCCGGGGCCTATATAAAAGGTAGGGGCCTGGAGCTGCAGCTCCAATAGCCCCTACATTAATCTGGCCCTGAGGAGGAGGACGAGGTAGCCAACACTGCTTCTTTTCAAAAATTTTAAATGAGGGTACACCCCAAAAGAGTGAGAAAGAGCAAAAATGGAACAATGGGTGGGTAAGGTCGGTATCCATTGCTATTCTGCATAAGGTACGGAAAAGTCCCGTGGGATCCATGCCTGGTTCATTTTAATGAACGTGAGCTTGTCCACATTGTCTCTGGACAGGCGGCTGCGCTTGTCTGTTATAACGCCCCCAGCCGTGCTAAATACCCGTTCAGATAATACACTGGCTGCAGGGCACGCCAGCACCTCCAAGGCGTAAAGGGCAAGCTCAGGCCATGTGCCCAATTTGGAGACCCAGAAGTTGAAGGGGGCAGACCCGTCATTCACTACATGTAGGCGTGTGCACACATACTGCTCCACCATGTTGGTAAAATGCTGCCTCCTGCTAAGACGTTCCATCTGAGCTGCTGGTGCTGCTGTTTGTTGTGGCGTGCTGACAAAGCTTTTCCACATTTCGGCCATGCTAACCCTGCCTTCTGAGGTGCTGGCGGTGCCCTGGTTGCGTTGGCGACCTCCTCCTCCTCCTCCTCTGCCTTGTGCTTCCACTGTGGCCCCGCTGTCAGATGGGAATGCCAGCAGCATGGCGTCTACCAGCGTGCGCTTGTACTCGCGCATCTTGCGATCGCGCTCCAGTGAGTGAATTAAGGACGGTACGTTGTCCTTGTAACGGGGATCCAGCAGCGTGGCCACCCAGTAATCAGCACAAGTTAGAATGTGGGCAACTCGGCGGTCGTTGTGGAGACACTGCAGCATGTAATCGCTCATGTGTGCCAGGCTGCCCAGAGGCGACGAAAGGCTGTCCTCTGTGGGAGGTGTATCGTCCGTGTCCTCTGTATCCCCCCAGCCACGCACCAGTGATGGCCATGAGCTGGCCTGGGTGCCACCCTGCTGTGAACATGGTTCCATCTCCTCCTCCAGCTCCTCCTCCTCCTCATCCTCCTCATCCTCCAGAACTGTGCCCCTGCTGGACAATTGTGTCCCTGGCGTTTGTGTGTGCAGGAACCCACCCTCGGAGCCCCTTGCGAATGACTGCCCTGAAAGCCTTTGAAATGTTACCTCTTCATCCTCCTCCTCCTCCTCCTCATCCTGTGCCACATCCTCTTCCATCATCGCCCAAATTGTTTTTTCAAGGAGGCATAGAAGTGGGATAGTTAAGCTGAGAATGGCGTCATTGCCACTGGCCATGTTGGTGGAGTACCCAAAACAGCGCAACAAGACACAATATATGCAAATGTCAAATATGCAAACTATGCCGCAATTTAATGTTTTTTACACCAAAAGGGTGTGTATTGAATAGCGGAATAGGATAAAAAACTGTGTATCTCACACGTACAAACACAGACTAGGCCCGATTAAATTTTTTCCTACCCTAAAGGGAGGATGAGGAAGAGGAGTATGGAACATGCAGCACCCTCAAATCTTCAGAAGTATGAGATGAACCCCAAAAACTTGGAAAGGTGGATCTCTCTCACACGTACCAACACAGACTATCCCCCAATTTAACTGATCCCCAAAGGTTTTTGATTAAATAGCGGAATAGAAAATATGATCCAAAAAAAGTGTATGTATATCACACGTACACAACCACACTAGGCCCCAATTACTATTGTTTGTACCCCTAAAAGGCTAGATGAGGAGTAGGGGGGGTATGGAACAGGCAGCACCCTCAAACCTTCAGAAGTATGAGATGAACCCCAACAACTTGGAAAGGTGGATCTCTCTCACACGTACCAACACAGACTATCCCCCAATTTAACTGATCCCCAAAGGTTTTTGATTAAATAGCGGAATAGAAAATATGATCCAAAAAAAGTGTATGTATATCACACGTACACAACCACACTAGGCCCCAATTACTATTGTTTGTACCCCTAAAAGGCTAGATGAGGAGTAGGGGGGGTATGGAACAGGCAGCACCCTCAAACCTTCAGAAGTATGAGATGAACCCCAACAACTTGGAAAGGTGGATCTCTCTCACACGTACCAACACAGACTATCCCCCAATTTAACTGATCCCCAAAGGTTTTTGATTAAATAGCGGAATAGAAAATATGATCCAAAAAAAGTGTATGTATATCACACGTACACAACCACACTGGGCCCCAATTACTATTGTTTGTACCCCTAAAAGGCTAGATGAGGAGTAGGGGGAGTATGGAACAGGCAGCACCCTCAAACCTTCAGAAGTATGAGATGAACCCCAACAACTTGGAAAGGTGGATCTCTCTCACACGTACCAACACAGACTATCCCCCAATTTAACTGATCCCCAAAGGTTTTTGATTAAATAGCGGAATAGAAAATATGATCCAAAAAAAGTGTATGTATATCACACGTACACAACCACACTAGGCCCCAATTACTATTGTTTGTACCCCTAAAAGGCTAGATGAGGAGTAGGGGGAGTATGGAACAGGCAGCACCCTCAAACCTTCAGAAGTATGAGATGAACCCCAACAACTTGGAAAGGTGGATCTCTCTCACACGTACCAACACAGACTATCCCCCAATTTAACTGATCCCCAAAGGTTTTTGATTAAATAGCGGAATAGAAAATATGATCCAAAAAAAGTGTATGTATATCACACGTACACAACCACACTAGGCCCCAATTACTATTGTTTGTACCCCTAAAAGGCTAGATGAGGAGTAGGGGGGGTATGGAACAGGCAGCACCCTCAAACCTTCAGAAGTATGAGATGAACCCCAAAAACTTGGAAAGGTGGATCTCTCTCACACGTACCAACACAGACTATCCCCCAATTTAACTGATCCCCAAAGGTTTTTGATTAAATAGCGGAATAGAAAATATGATCCAAAAAAAGTGTATGTATATCACACGTACACAACCACACTAGGCCCCAATTACTATTGTTTGTACCCCTAAAAGGCTAGATGAGGAGTAGGGGGAGTATGGAACAGGCAGCACCCTCAAACCTTCAGAAGTATGAGATGAACCCCAACAACTTGGAAAGGTGGATCTCTCTCACACGTACCAACACAGACTATCCCCCAATTTAACTGATCCCCAAAGGTTTTTGATTAAATAGCGGAATAGAAAATATGATCCAAAAAAAGTGTATGTATATCACACGTACACAACCACACTAGGCCCCAATTACTATTGTTTGTACCCCTAAAAGGCTAGGAGTAGGGGGAGTATGGAACAGGCAGCACCCTCAAACCTTCAGAAGTATGAGATGAACCCCAACAACTTGGAAAGGTGGATCTCTCTCACACGTACCAACACAGACTATCCCCCAATTTAACTGATCCCCAAAGGTTTTTGATTAAATAGCGGAATAGAAAATATGATCCAAAAAAAGTGTATGTATATCACACGTACACAACCACACTAGGCCCCAATTACTATTGTTTGTACCCCTAAAAGGCTAGATGAGGAGTAGGGGGAGTATGGAACAGGCAGCACCCTCAAACCTTCAGAAGTATGAGATGAACCCCAACAACTTGGAAAGGTGGATCTCTCTCACACGTACCAACACAGACTATCCCCCAATTTAACTGATCCCCAAAGGTTTTTGATTAAATAGCGGAATAGAAAATATGATCCAAAAAAAGTGTATGTATATCACACGTACACAACCACACTAGGCCCCAATTACTATTGTTTGTACCCCTAAAAGGCTAGATGAGGAGTAGGGGGGGTATGGAACAGGCAGCACCCTCAAACCTTCAGAAGTATGAGATGAACCCCAACAACTTGGAAAGGTGGATCTCTCTCACACGTACCAACACAGACTATCCCCCAATTTAACTGATCCCCAAAGGTTTTTGATTAAATAGCGGAATAGAAAATATGATCCAAAAAAAGTGTATGTATATCACACGTACACAACCACACTAGGCCCCAATTACTATTGTTTGTACCCCTAAAAGGCTAGGAGTAGGGGGAGTATGGAACAGGCAGCACCCTCAAACCTTCAGAAGTATGAGATGAACCCCAACAACTTGGAAAGGTGGATCTCTCTCACACGTACCAACACAGACTATCCCCCAATTTAACTGATCCCCAAAGGTTTTTGATTAAATAGCGGAATAGAAAATATGATCCAAAAAAAGTGTATGTATATCACACGTACACAACCACACTAGGCCCCAATTACTATTGTTTGTACCCCTAAAAGGCTAGGAGTAGGGGGAGTATGGAACAGGCAGCACCCTCAAACCTTCAGAAGTATGAGATGAACCCCAACAACTTGGAAAGGTGGATCTCTCTCACACGTACCAACACAGACTATCCCCCAATTTAACTGATCCCCAAAGGTTTTTGATTAAATAGCGGAATAGAAAATATGATCCAAAAAAAGTGTATGTATATCACACGTACACAACCACACTAGGCCCCAATTACTATTGTTTGTACCCCTAAAAGGCTAGATGAGGAGTAGGGGGAGTATGGAACAGGCAGCACCCTCAAATCTTCAGAAGTATGAGATTGTGTTCACTGTACCCCACAAAGATTGAGTTCACTGCACCCCACAATGATTGTGTTCACTGCACCCCACAAAGATTGTGTTCACTGCACCTCACAAAGATTGTGTTCACTGTACCCCCCAAAGATTGTGTTCACTGCACCCCA
Source organism: Pelophylax lessonae (assembly GCF_965119305.1). Lineage (NCBI taxonomy): Eukaryota > Metazoa > Chordata > Amphibia > Anura > Ranidae > Pelophylax > Pelophylax lessonae. The sequence continues at coordinate 254,600,611 of NC_138773.1, read as the reverse complement.
CAAAGATTCTGTTCACTGTACCCCACAAAGATTGTGTTCACTGCACCCTAAAAGGATGTTGTTCACTGCACCCCACAAAGATTGTGTTCACTGCACCCTAAAAGGATGTTGTTCACTGCACCCCAAAAAGATTGTGTTCACTGTACCCCCCCAAAGATTGTGTTCACTGCACCCCACAAAGATTGTGTTCACTGCACCCCAAAAAGATTGTGTTCACTGTACCCCCCAAAGATTGTGTTCACTGCACCCCAAAAAGATTGTGTTCACTGTACCCCCCAAAGATTGTGTTCACTGCACCCCACAAAGATTCTGATCACTGTACCCCACAAAGATTGTGTTCACTGCACCCCAAAAAGATTGTGTTCACTGTACCCCCCCCAAAGATTGTGTTCACTGCGCCCCACAAAGATTCTGTTCACTGCACCCCACAAAGGATTTTGTTCACTGCACCCCAAAAAGATTGTGTTCACTGCACCCCAAAAAGGATTTTGATCACTGCACCCCAAAAAGGATGTTGTTCACTGCACCCCAAAAATGATTTTGTTCACTCCACCCCAAAAAGATTGTGTTCACTGCACCCCACAAAGATTGTGTTCACTGCACCCCAAAAAGATTGTGTTCACTGTACCCCCCAAAGATTGTGTTCACTGCACCCCACAAAGATTCTGTTCACTGTACCCCACAAAGATTGTGTTCACTGCACCCCAAAAAGATTGTGTTCACTGCACCCCAAAAAGGATGTTGTTCACTGCACCCCAAAAAGGATGTTGTTCACTCCACCCCAAAAAGATTGTGTTCACTGCACCCCACAAAGATTGTGTTCACTGCACCCCAAAAAGATTGTGTTCACTGCACCCCAAAAATGATTTTGTTCACTGCACCCCAAAAAGGATTTTGTTCACTGCACCCCAAAAAGGATGTTGTTCACTCCACCCCAAAAAGATTGTGTTCACTGCACCCCAAAAATATTGTGTTCACTGCACCCCACAAAGGATTTTGTTCACTGCACCCCAAAAAGATTGTGTTCACTGCACCCCAAAAAGGATGTTGTTCACTGCACCCCAAAAAGGATTTTGTTCACTGCACCCCAAAAAGATTGTGTTCACTGCACCCCACAAAGGATTTTGTTCACTGCACCCCACAAAGATTGTGTTCACTGCACACCAAAAAGGATTGTGTTCACTGCACCCCAAAAAGATTTTGTTCACTGCACCCCAAAAAGATTGTGTTCACTGCAGCCCAAAAAGATTGTGTTCACTGCAGCCCAAAAAGATTGTGTTCACTGCAGCCCAAAAAGATTGTGTTCACTGCAGCCCAAAAAGATTGTGTTCACTGCAGCCCAAAAAGATTGTGTTCACTGCAGCTCACACACAGAAAAATGGATGTGGATCACTGACACCTGCCTATCTCCAATCCCACACCACACAGCAATATCGATTGTAGTTTGTAGAACACAGTTTCCCTAAAATTCAGCAGACTCTGTCCCTAACAGGATTGAGAAGAGATCGTAGATCAGGATTGAGTGCAGATTCACCCCACCCCCCACACAGCAATATCGATTGTAGTTTGTAGAAGACACTGACCCTATAATTCAGCAGACTCTATCCCTAAAATGCCTACAACTCGCCCTGCCTAAACACTCCGACCTGTCCCTCAATTCTATCCGGACACAAATGGTTTTTTCCTGCCTATCTTTCCCTAATCAGCAGCCAGCACATTGATGTGTGCTCTGTCCCTTAGCTAAGCAGCAGAATGACGCTGCTGCGGCGGCTGCCTCGAACTTATAAAGACTTGGTCACATGCTTCAGACGGCCAATCACAGCTACTAAGACATTTGCAGGCATGGCTGGGATGGCTTAAGGCACACCAGTTAAACGATTGTTGATTGGCTGTTGAAAGCCCGCCATGAAAAGAGCGCCAAAGCATGCAAAACCCGGAAATAAAACGACCGAACACGGATTTTTACCCGAACATACAGTAAAGTGTCCGTGTCCGTGTTCGGGTAAAAAAAATCCAATTATTCGGTACGAACACGAATAATACAGTCCGTGTTCGCTCAACACTACTTACAAGCAAACCCATCTAGCACTGTGCTTGCTTGTTGCAGGCTCTTTCGTTTCTTACAGTCTCCCCCCTGAGTGTGGACTCACAGCATGCGTGCAGGAGTTAAGTCATTTTGGCATAGAGCCGTGATGTAAATGTAGAGAGGAAAGAAAAAAAATAAGAAATCAATAGGGTCTCCAGTCATAAACCTTCCTGAAAGCCTTTTTAATTTTTAGGTGTTATTCTGCTTCAAACGATATATAACCAACTGCCGACAAGCTGCCGTAGCTTTACTGCTGCAGTTTGGCTCTATTAAGCGAATCGACATACCTCGTACGTCGTACGTGTAATAGACGGTGGGGGACCGTGTGCGCGCGCGCCGCCGGAAGCACGCACATGTGCCGATTGGCCAGAGGGGGAGTCAATCAACAGGTCTGGAAGATGCGTTGTCCGCCGGCCACCCGCAATTGCTCCCTATGGAGACAGAATAGTGGTCTGCCTATGTAAACAAGACAGACCCCTGCTCTGTCACAGATGGACACAGAGATCCTGTGTTCCTACTATTTAGGAACACAGGCCTCTGTGTTTATCTATTGAGTGCATCCCCCGCACAGTTATAAAGCACTCTCTAGGAGCACACTTAACCCTTTGATCGCCCCTGGTGTTAACTCCTTCCCTGCAAGTGTCAGGACAGTAACAGTGCATATTTTTAGCACTGATTACTGTAGTAATGTCATTGGTCCCCTCAAAAGTGTCAGTTAGCTGTCTGATCTGTCTGCCGCAATGTTGGAGTTCTGCTAAAAAATTGTTGATTGCCACCATTACTAGTAAAAAAAAATAAAATAAATAAAAATGACATAAATCTATCCCCTAGTTTGTAGATGCGATAACATTTGCGTAAACAAATCAATATACACTTTTTGGAATTTTTTTTTCAGAATTGTCGCATTTTTATGTTTAGAGCGCAAAAAATAAAAACCACAGAGGTGATCAAATACCACCAAAACAAAGCTCTATTTGTGGGAAAAAAAGGACATACGCATTTTTTTAATACAGTGTCGCACAATCGGGCAATTGTCAGTTAAAGTAACGCAGTGCCGTATCGCAAAAAATGGCCTGGTCATTAAGGGGGTAAAACCTTCTGGTCCTTAAGTGGTTAAACCCAATCACTAATATCCAAAATCATTTTCAGTATTTTAAATACCTGTAGTCTTCAGTAAAATACATGATGATCCTGGCATGAAAGCCCTTGTTCAGATTCTTCTTGCTGTAGGGTGTCAGCGTTCTTTCCCTGTCTCCCAGTTGTGCACTGGGTTGTCACCTAAGCTTCCAATAGAGAGTACAAGTATAAGTTAAACGGGCAGGGACCACTGTTGTCTCCATTAGAAAACATTAGCAATGCCATGCAGTCATTGCTGACGTGCATGTAGACTGCAAGCGGCTGCAAGGCAACCACGGGAGATCAGCTGCAATGAGGTTCAATAAAGGATTAAAAAAAGAGAAAATAGATATGTTAAGAAAAATAACATGATAGTTACTCCCACTTTAATATCACTCTAAGTAGTGAATGTGTATAGATTGTCTTTGGAGAATAAGGATATTTTTAAGTGTCACTTTAATTCTACTCTTTCACTTAGCACAGGTCGAGGTCAGGCCGGCCTACAAAATGGCTGTACTAAAGCTCAGAGAATAAAAATCTCATTGCAAAATAATGGCATATAATTTATAAAAGCTAATGACTTCATGCTTCGGCATCATTTTAACATGGAATTAGAAAACATGCAAAAACATCAAGAGCGACACTACAGGGACTGGAAAAGGATGGTTTAGAAGCTAATGTTGTGGGTAAAAACACATTCACCAGAGCCCTAATCCCTGCTTTTTATCACCTCCTTTGATGTATGGCAGCACACTAATGGAAACGGCTTGCAAGAAGCACTGCTATTCTGAATCAGGATGTTTCATCTCAGCTGCTGGCAGAGCATGCTATCAGGTCTAAGTATAGAGATATGGCTGCTGTCTATTTTATATTGCCTGCCAGTGAAGGCAGCCATGCAGCAAACGCCTCAAATGACTGTAATTTGTTGCCTCATTGTTATCAAGTACATCAATCATTTCCTGCCTGACATTTTCGTCACATGGAGCTAGACTTTCTAAAAATGACACAGCTCCGTGGGTTTTTAAAGGGCACATGCCATCGGCTTATAATTTCCAATCTGGCATTTTCTCTCTTTTTCTCACTACCTGTATATTTTTGCCCTTTTCTCTTGCTTCCTCTTCATTCCACTTCAGTCTCTTTATCTCACTTGGCCATCACTGATAACAAATAATGCATGAAAAATGCAGGCTCTCACTGGGCATTTTAAGCTGGCCCTACACAAATAGATTTATATCATTCAGCCTGCAGGCTAAAATAAATCGAACAGATTCCTCAATCTACACTAAGCAGTGAAGATGAGTGAATCTCCCCTGCCAGCTTTTGTTTTCTGACAGCTGCCCGCGGCTGTCAGAATACCTAAACAGTGACTACAGCTGATTCGCTGCAGTCACTGTTTGGCCAGCAATTCCCCACCTGGCCCCTCCTATCTTTAAATCAAAGTTTGTTAAGCCGAGTGGTGATGTCAGGGTCACCCACAGACCCAATTTAAGACAATTCAGCAGGAAAAGGGTGAAATTCAATCCATGTGTAGTCAGCTATAGTTTTATTAATTTAGACAGTTGAGCCATGTTCCAACGAAGTTAGTCTGTTTGAAAAAAGACACAAGCCCATATAGTTCAACCAATAAGGGGGGAGAAAATGTATACAATCCTATATACACAATCCTATACCCACAGCTGGTCCAGAGGAAGGCAAAAAAAATCCCAGCAAAGCTTGATCCTATTTGCTTCAGCAGGGGAAAAAATGCCTTCCTGATTCCCTAAGAGGCAATCGGATGCTCCCTGGATCAACGTTACCTATAAATGTTAGTATCCAGTTGCATTACATTTAGGAAAGAATCCAGGCCTTTTTAAAGCAATCTACTGAGCTGGATAGAACCAGCTCTCGAGGGAGTCTATTCCACATTTTCACAGCTCTTACTGTGATGAAACCTTTCCGTATTTGTAAATTAAATCTCTTTACCCCTAGATGTAAATAGTGCCCTCTTGTCCTCTGTGATGACCTTAAAGTGAATAACTCAGCACCAAGTTCACTATATGGACCACTTATATATTTATACATGTTGATCATACCCCCCTTAATCTCCTCTTTTCAAAAGAGAATAAATTTAGTTCCTCTAATCTTTTCCCATAGCTAAGCTCTACCATGCCTCTTATTAGTTTGGTTTCCCTTCTCTACACGTTCTCCAGTTCCCCGATATCCTTGTAGCTACTCCCTCACAGATGTTGTCTGTACGTTAGGCAAGGCAAGGAAATAGCGGTGATGTCATGATGCCCATGGAGGGTGTGGGATGATTGTATATTTTTTCAATGCCTCTTTTAACTTTGCTGTTGTAAGTATATTTTTTATTAAACTCCTATGCTTTTATTGGACGCTCTCTTCTCATTGGTACACTGTATGACCGGGTCTGAGGTTCCTTAAGGATATATGTTTGTGGGCATTTTTGTTATTGCTATCCATAAGGCGTCTGAAAAGCGGAGTTGGCCTACACCTAGAGTGAGGGGTGAAGCTCACTAATGTGAATATAAACCTTGATAGATCCATCAATCCGGTAAGAGGACGCATTTGCCCTGATTTCCTTTGGGGAGCACTGGGTGTGGCACCTTATAAGAGCCGGAGGATATTTGCACATTTTCTGTATCACCTTATGGACTCATTTTGGTTTCTGGACACTTGATTAATTAATTTTGCTTGGACTTTCATTTACCATTCAAATTTTTAGTATCATTTGGCAAGGATATTGAACTTATTTTTATGACAGCGCAACACATATTTTTTTTCCATATTGCTGTGTACAATATTGTGAGTGCTGCTGTTAACCTCAGTTGTATTTTTTTTATTATCACATCGTATACACCAAGCGCAGGTTTTTTTATATATATTTTTGATCTACCAGAATATCCAGATCCTTCTCCACCATCGATTTCTCCAGTTGTTCTCCTCCTAGTATGTATGATGCATGCATATTTTTAGCCCCCAAGTGCATAACTTTACATTTATCAACATTAAACCTCAGTTGCCACACAGTTGCCCAATTAAACAGTAAATTGAGGTCAGCTTGTAAGTTGGAGATACCCTGTAAGGATGTTATTCCACTGCATAGCTTGGTGTCATCTGCAAAGACTGAAATGGTACTTTTAATCCCAGACCCTATATCATTTATTGTCCTGGAAATGTTGTGGTTCCAATTTAATAATAACTACTGCAGTAGGGAATAGACACAAAAAGATACACTCAGCATCTTACCAAATCACTGTTCTGTTTTATTTGACGCAATTGTAGGTATCATATTAATATTACAATTGTACTTTTATGGTAACAAGGGGCGTAACATAGGCAGGCTAATTCTAATCAGGAATCTAAAGAATCCATACATGTAATGAAAACAGTACTGTGTGCACAGTGAGTGCAGTATGCAATACATAGGCAAACATACGAAATAGAATACAATGTTATACAGAATTTACAAATTTCCATTACATTTATAAATGTATTTAAAAGTAGAGTCCAAACACTGAACCTTGGGGTACAACACTAACAATCCTAGACCATTCAGAGTATGAATCATTAACCACAACTCTCTGAATTTGGTCTTTTAGCCAGTTTTCTATCCATTTACAAGCTGATTTTTCCATCCTGTAGACTTTTACCTTACACATTAGCCATGTATGGGGAACTGTGTTTTACTTAGCTCCTCATAAAAAGAAATCAGAATTGTCTGACAACTTCTGACTTTCATAAATCCATGCTGTCTGTTGTTTAAAATATTTTTTATCAGCAAGAACTCTTCTATGTGGTCTTTTATTAAACTCTCCAGTATCTTCCCAACTATAAGTATAAACAAAAAGTCCTGGCGCTGTGGTTGCGGTGGTCAGACGGCGGGGCTGGGATAATGGAGTCGGACAATGTCCCAAGGGGGTCCACCTTAAATATCACGTCCAAGTCCGGGCTGCTGCCTACCCTAACCCAGATCCCAACTGGGTGGAGAGAATAGCATTAGTCATTTTGTCCGGGAGCGCCATCATACCCGGTTTTTTTGTGTTGCTATTCTTCCCAACTATAGAAGTTAAATTACAGGTCTATAGTTACTTGGTAAAGACTTTGATCCATTTTTAAACCCATTGTCACTATGCCACTCATTAAAGAGTCCCTAAAATTAGATACAATGTCTTTCAAATGACAGAGCTCAATTCTTTTAGGATCCGTGGGTGTATGCCATCTGGTCCAGGTGCTTTTTTCACCTTTATACTGTGTAAATAATTCTGAACCATATTAATTTTGATCCAATGTGGATTATTTGGGGCTGTGTGAATATCATCCCCATTATAGACTTGAGCTCCCCATGCTCCTTTGTATACACAGAGCTGAAGAAAGTATTTAATACATTTGTCCTCTCTTTCTCCCCAGTCACCCACTCTAGATTATTTGGTAAAGGGCCTGTACTCTCAGACCTGACCTTTTTACTATTAATATATTTGAAGGTTTTTTTGGGGTTTGTCCTAGTTTTGAATTTTTAAGGCCTTAATTAAATTATAACATCTGTTATATTCTTTGTAACATTTAAACGATGATAGTGTTCCTTCATTTTTATATTTTTTAAAAGCTCTTTTGTAATTATTAATAGCTTTTTTAACTTTGGCCATGAGCCACATAGATATTACTTTTAGCCTTTTAAACTTATTGCCCATGGGAATATATTTTGCAGTAAGTTCACATACAGGGGTTGATTTACTAAAGGCAAATAGGCTGTGCCCTTTGAAAAATGCAGTTGCTCCAGAGCTTAGTAAATGAGTAAAGCTTTCCTTTGCAAAGAATACCCAATCACGTGCAAGGAAAATACAAAACACTGCATTTTTGCTTGCTCAGTCTTTTTGAAGAATTTCCTTTTCTGTTCTGTGTTCATTGATGCCAATATTTCCTCATCCTTGGAAAATTCTTGGAAAATGTGCTCTCTTAAAGTTGTGTTTTTTTATTTTTCCAGTGTGTGTTTGTTGCTTACAGCTAACATTAAATGAAATCATGTTATGGTCACTGCTACCCAGATGCCCTCTTATATGAAAATTAGTAGTAAGCTTTGGATGGTTTGAGAATACCAGGTCCAGCAGAGCATCATTCCTAGTCGGGACCTCTATGAGCTGGACCATAAAATTGTTTTGTAATAGGTTTATAAATTGTTGCCCTTTAACTGTTCCTGCAGTGCCATTACTCAAGTCAATGTCCGGGTAGTTTAAATCACCCATTATTATCACTGGCTGAGCCCTTGCAGCCCTTTTATCTGTGCAGGGAGCTGCGTCTCCACCTCTTAATTAACATTGGGTGGCCTATAACAAACTCCAACGATTACCTTTGTTGCACACACACCCATGTGCAGTTCCACCCATAATGCTTTAGCCAACATTCTCTTTGTTACCATCTCCATGAGCCTATTTACCATTAAAATGTTTCTGCCGGTAGAAGGGTCATAGTTTGAAAGGGGGGGGGGTAGCAGTTGGAGCATGTAGGTATGTTTGTCATATTTTTTGGCAAACATTATCAGTGTTCTCGTTACTTTCTTGGCATTGGCAACATATTACATTTTGCCATCTAGACTGGTAAAATTCTGGCCAGGTGGTTTGCCCAGGGCAGGTCTAAAGAGGGGGTTGTGGAGGTGCTAGAGAGAGTTAGGGATGCTAATGTGGTTGTAAAACCTTTTATATATCCAGTGAAATGACTAGCCTCAGGTGATACACAGAGATAGAAAAAAATCTTCTTACATAGGTTGTACTGTGGCATCACCTGGAAAGCCTTCTAAAATGGTGGCAAATTAGCAAAACAAAATGGTAGATTCTGTGGTACTACAGAGACCAGCACAGTCAAGCTGCATATTTTACCCCCCCTCCTCTCCCACTATCTCTTCCCTTCTGTTCTCCTGGAACTAAGGAAAATACAGATAAGCGTGAAGCTAGGAATATTAATTGCCATAGATAAATGTTGCAGGGAACATCTGTATGAGAAGGATATGTATTGCTTGCCAAGTTAGTTAGGGAAATATGTATCTGTAACGTAACTGTTGTTTTATATATGTGATGTACTTATTTAGTCACTTGGCAAACGGGCATGAGCCAGGCTAAGTCACTTCCCTAGCGAACAAAAAAGGTTTGTGAAGGATTCCTGAAAGTTCGTGTCCAAATTCAATTTCTGTGTTTCAAATAACTATTTTCTGCAACAGTACCTGTTTATATGCAGTCTTCTCCTCTCTATATCCGTTCAAAGTCCAGAATTTTTAAAGTTTGTCTGAGCTGTCAGAAAGCAGGGGGTAAAGAGCTGAAATTACAAACTGCAGAGCTCAGTGAAGAGAGCTCTGAGAGCTGATTGGAGGAATGGACATATTCCCCTTCACACAGCACACAGAAACAGAGCTGAGGCTATTAATCACAGGCTGTGTGCTGAAGATCCCTCCCCTGTCACCTTTTATCTTTTGGTGTCCGGAAAACTTGTCAGAGGAACGAAGCAGCAAACAGGAATGACACATAAGGGTTGATTTACTAAAACTGGAGAGTGAAAAATCTGGTGTAGCTGTGTATGGTAGCCAATCAGCTTCTAAATTTAGCTTGTTCAATTAAGCTTTGACTACATTTTTTTGCATTGGATGAGGTTTACCACATTACTGGAGGTAAGGCTGTATGATCCTGTAATAATAAAGGTCAGTTTTTTATTTGTGACACTTTTTAATTGATTGACTGTCGCAAGGCTTGGTTCCTTTATTTGTGGCTTCATAATCAGAATGAAGTTTCCTGTTGATTAGTTTGTCGAGGGTTAGGTGGTTGCCTGAAATCCAGCCATTGGGGGTTGTTAGAATATTTCTTTCAGCGTTTCATCATCTGTTATGATTGTTTGCAAATCTTCGAATATCCTTCTTATCCCTTCTAGTGCTGGATTACATGTGGTTAACTAATTGTACACAATTCTTTGTATTGTAGGAGATTTTCTCTTCAGGTTTTCAGGGCCTTGTTTATGCTTGTATTGATGGTTTTGTCCTTGTAACATTCCTTATGGAAGGAGTCTGCTAGTATACTGAGATGTTTCCTTCTGTTTTCTGAGTCCAAGCAAATTAGGTGGTATCTGATGGCCTTTAGTTTGATTGATGGGTGAAACCTGTTGATCAATGAGTACATTTTTTCTTAGTTTTCTTTACCTTTTGTCCATATGATGAAAATATCTTCAATATAGCAATAGTATTTGTATGGTTTTGTTGTGTAATGTTAAGGAATTAGTGCTTTAGGTCAGCCATTAATAAGTTACATATTAAAGTGCCATTTTACTTCCCATAGCAGTATCCATATATGTAGCACTACCCTCACAGGAGCTGCTGATAAATGGCTCCCCTACTCCTGCACAGCCAGGCAGCAAGTATTTTCCTCTCGCAATCCAGACACAAGAAACAGTCTTTGAGCTTGCTTTTGTTGTTTTAATAGGGGTAATAACGTGGCTGGGTAAAGGGGTTAGACATGTGCAGAACAAAAAAATTTGTTTAATTTTGTTTCGGTATTTGCATAAATTTGTTTAGTTAAATTAGTTGAATCCGTTTAATTAGTTTTCAGAATTTGTTTCATAGAATATACTAGAGAAACACTGAATAAAATGGAATAGGAAATAAAAGAACAGAAAAGAAAAGAATAGCATTAAAAAAACAATAGGATAGAAAGAATATAACCATTTCCCAAAATTCAAAAATAATCAATTTGAATTTGAATAGAATGAAAAAGAATAGATTAGAATAGAAAATAACAGAATAGAATAGAAAAGAATAGAATAGTAAGAACATCTTCATATTCTAATCTATTATTTTCTATTCTTTTTTAATTTGAATTGATTCTATTTGGATTTTGGAAAATGGTTATATTCTTTCTATTCTATTCTTTCTATTCTATTCTATTCTATTCTATTATTTTCTATTCTATTCTGTTCTTTTCTATGCAAATTCAAATGTATTCTATGTAAAATTGGAATTTCGGAGGATAGTTATATTCGTTCTATTCTATTCTAGTCTGTTGGGTTTTTTTTGTATACTATTCTGTTATTTTCTATTCTATTTGAATCTATTATTTTCTATTCCATTCAAATTTGAATTGATTCTATTTGAATTTTGCGAAATGGTTATATTTATTCTATTCTGTTCTATTTTTTTAAAATTATATTATTTTATATTCTGTTGTAGTCTATTCTTTTCTTTTTTTCTATTCTATTAGTTTCTTTGCTACTCTTTTCTCATGTGTTCAAATTCAGATTTATTCTATTTGAAATTCGAATTTCAGAAGATGGTTATATTCTTTATATTTTATTATTCTTTTTTAATTCTATTCTATTCTATTTTTTTCTATTCTATTCCTTTACTTTCTATTCTATTTTATTCTCTTTGGAAACTGGAAAACAAATCCAAAACTATTTGAATTCAAAAAGTTTTCGAATGCAAAAACTATTCAAAATTGATTTGAAAACTATTCAAATCGATTCAAATTTCGTCCAAATTTTTTTTCGTTATTTTTCAGATTTGTTTAAATTTGGTATTATTGTAATTCAAAAATTCAGATACATCCGAATTTCCAAAAACAGAAAAATTGTTTGAATTTCAATTCGGAACAAAACAAACTACACATGTCTAAAAGGGGTTATGGGGTGTCCAACTTGACTGAAAAGTATGGATGGGGATAACTTCCTCCCTTTGTACAAAAATCCTGGATTGTTCTCCTTCCTGGCCTCCAACAGTCTTTAGTGATCAAAAGCGAAAATCCCTTGAGGACTAGGAGCTCTCAGCCCCTTAGAAAATAACACAATAAGTTGTAAGCTGCATACAGGAATATCTCCTCTATTATGTAGAACTGCTCCCAGCTCTACAGCCAGCAGGAACTACTAGGCCTCCCGGCTGCTTATCCAAGAACCCACTTGGCTGCTCCAAGGATCTCCCAGGGCAAGGGATAGGAAGAGTTAAAGGAGATGTACAGTCCAATGCTCACTTGACTGAACATCTATGGATCACAGGAGTGCAGTTTGTTCTGCACTGTGACCCATTTTCAGCAGAGAGAGGGCTGAAGTCTGCTTTCTGCTGACGTCACAGGAGACGGTCCAGGCATCGGGTCATTGTGAACACGGAGTTGGGATCCAGCAGGTGTCTGGACTGACACCCGGCTTAGCCTCTCAGCTGCTGAGAGCCTGAGCCAGCCACTCCCCACCCCTCCACAGCCCAGCGCTCCAGTGAGCGAGGAGGGAGTGGAGCAGAGCAGAGAGCTACTGACCGACAGTCAGTAGCTCTCTTCTTGGGGAGCTGTCAGAACTGAGCAATCGGTGGTGTTAGATTGATCGGTTCTTAGTGTAGAGGCGCCGGGGGACAGATGCAGCATCGGACTCCTGAAAAGGCTTGCGACCGTCTCTCCCCTTGTGAATCCCTGGGTGTGCTGATGTACTCACTCTGTTCTCTTTGTTCCTTACTGCTCCTTAGGCAAGATTCCTTTCCTGTAACGCTCCTGCGTTTTACGTATGATGTGGATTTTCAGCTGCAGAAATATTCCACTTCAGTAGTCATGTAGAGAAACGCTGAGACACCATTCCCAACTCTCAATGACTCATCATGTGTGGATGATCTCAATTCAGCAAGTAAATACACACACTCAATAAGATGTTTCCTAGAGTGACTTATGTATATAGTAACACAGTAATGATAGGCTGAAGAGACAGGTTGGGTAGAGATGGTAGATGACAGACACTTGAAAGGAAATGTTCTTGAAAGTAAGATAGTAGCAGATGGGATGCAGATAGGTTTAGCAATAATGTATGGTAGCAGATGACAGAGTAGCAGGTGGACATACAAGAGAGATCAACCCAGTGCAAGAACAGGTGGTAGTAGGCTCAAGAGCTAGCAATCTTAGATAATGCAGATGTAGTAATAGTCCTTAGTATGCAGAGCTAGATAGTGTAAGCTTTAGTATAAAGGTTATAGAGGTTTCCCCTGTGGGGTACTTATCACTAATAGCAATGTAGCAGAGGAGAGGTTCGGCAAGAGCGGATGATCCGGTAGCGGGATACAGGGATCAGCGCAGCGTGGTTCCGACAGCGAGGTATGCTTGCAAGCATGAGAGCTTCAAGACAGGTTAGCATCAAGGCACAAAGCAGTTTGAACGAACACATGTGAGTGAGAGCCGGCGATCTAAATAGCCATCCAGTCCGGCGCTCAGTGATGACAGCATCAGTCCTAAAGGTGTATGCGCACCTTACCAAAAGAGAATGGTGGGGCGCATACACTTATAAAAAAGTAATTAGGGTACCCAAAGGTACCAGAACATTACACTTTCCATACTTTCAGGATCTTCCCAAGCCAGCCCAAGCCCAGCCAGGAGGCAGAGCTTCCCCCAGACCCAGAGGTCCCTTCTAGGCTACCGACAGACTCCACAGTACTTCAGCTTCCACCCAACATCTCTGCTTGCATGGCCCCCCCATACTTAAGGACTGACCTAGCCACGCTGTCAGGACGTTCTGCCTGGAGATTGGCCAAGTTTCCTCAGGTATGCATATCAGTGCCTCCTGGCCCACTAACTTTTAGAAGTTTCTCCAAACTGCCAGATCCAGAGGGATGTACCAGAGACCTACCTCTGTGAGTCATCCAGCCTGACCTGCAGTAAACCCTGACCCAATTTCAAACTCACAAACTAACCATGAGTCATAACATAAATTTGCCTGCACTAACACTAGTTGCACACTAGATTTTGCTACACATACACTGAAGATGGATGTCATTATTGAAAATAACGGAGTTACTGTATGTGTAAGAATAAATTAATTTAGCTGTATGTAGGCAGACGGGATGTGCAGGAAGGGCCTATGGAGGTAGCTAAATGGTTGTTTGTAAAGTCCTCCATGTTTTCCATTAAGTCAGTGCCAAGTACTGGGTCACATGTGAGTTCTTTTGGGCTATGCTAGGCACTCTGTTACCGGGTCACTTTACTACACACACAGGGTACCTTTGTGCTCTGTCGACTTTATCAATGCGCTATGAGAAGGCTGAGACTGCCGTAGGGGAATTCTCAACCTTAAGGCAGGCCTCTACTCTTGGAGACGAGCCTACACCATGTACACTTACACCACATCTGTTCTCCAGGTAACTCTTGGTTCCCCGTGACAAAATATACCTTCTCTATAATGTACATTTGGGAGGGATACGCTAAACCATTGTCCACATCCACTTGTCTAGCATTTTCCATTACTACTCCAAAGTAGCAGAGTGGGCCCCCACGTGCACTCAATTTAACTCTTGAACCTTCTGTACCTCAGTACAAGATGGGGAACCTCTGCGGTGCAATCCCCTAATGTTACTATGGGAGACAGACTGGCGGAAGGAGTGCTGGAAACATCTCCTTTGCTGCTAGTGGCTGTGCCACCTATAATAGGTACATGCTACCGACAGCCTGCTTGTTACACTTTCGTTACTCTAGGTAACCACGTGTGTCTTCACACTACTCCACACTGATGTCTTCCTACCCCAATGTGTTAAGACCCACTTATGAATGCCGGTTACTTGCGATACATCTCTTTAATAACTGCAGGCCAGGTAGGGAAATTGTTTCAATACTTTACTTAGAAAAAGTGCAAAATGAACATCTAACAGTCCAACAGATAAAGGCATTATTCTTTCCTAACTACCTAAAAATACTTACAGACAGTCCTGCCTCGGCATATCTGCAAAAGTGTCTTCCAGTGATCATAGTCCCTCAGAGGCATTCTCCAGTACTGGTGTCTTCAGGGTGAACCCAAAGTTAAAAGTGTCTACATGTGGGCAGTAATGAGCGACTTTCTCCTGCTCCTCTGGGTCTCATCCTCCGTCTCCATCCCTTATGGCAACCCACAGCTGTTCTGGAAATCTATGTTCTGTTCGCCTCTTCTCCCATGGACCTCTTTAGACATAATTGCTGCATAGTGTTGATCTTGTTCAGAAAATCTGTTGTACCTTTCAGGAAGCCAGCAGTATTTGTGACTTATGGTTTAAAACATTTTTCTATAAGGCTTCAGGTTTGTTCAGTGAATGTGTTCATACCTGTTATGATGGGTCTACCTTAACCACTTAGGGACTGCCCCATGCGCAAGATCACGTACTTGTACATTATTTTTTTCTTCAGCACTGGGGCAGGCGCGCACCGCTGGAGCCCCGCTCCCGCTGGAGCCCCGCTCCCACTTTTATTGGGCACAGCTGGAGCCAATCAGCGTAAACAAGGCAGATCGCCATTCTGCTAGTAAGGAAGACAGAGATCTTGTGTTTCTGCATGCTAGTCTCATATCGAAATGAAGAGGTTACTAAAGTTATGAAAATTCTTGTACAACAGAGTACAACTTTGGAAGTGATGTATTGTATTGTATTGTATTGTATTGTAATGTATTCTTTCATTTCCGAGCATGCTTGGTCTTGCTCGTCTGATTTTTTTCAGACGAATACTGTTCTGATTAAATGAAAATCATCCGATCTGGTATTGTACGAGAAACATTTTCATGTTTGTCCCTTCGGCTACTTTTGAATGAACTGTTGTGATCAGCTCTCAAAAACGATGTACTAATGATCAAATTATCGCATGAACAAAAGCGGTATTTTTCGTCCCGATTTTCTGATTGCGTGTATGGGTCTTTAGTCTCCTGCAAAATACGTCTATATCTGAGAATAAGTGTGAATGATCCAATTTGCTAGTTGGGCAGAATATAAGGCATTTGGAGAGGATTGTTATTTATGGTTCATAAAGTTTGTGATCTGGCAAATTGATGATTTCAAGTTTCTCTGTTGTAATCACATTTTCAGTAAGGTCAGCATCTTTACATGGGATACTTTGGGATTCTGGAATAGCTTTCAGGTCACCCATAGCGGGAAGTGTAGATGCTGTGATGTTTTTATGTTATTTGGGTTGTATCCAAAGAGGATTTTTTTTGCTTCCGATTTATGACAAGCTTTTGCAGTTGCTTTTGTTCAGTTTCCATTTAATTTTAATTTGGTTAGCATTGGTAGGAACCAATCCTGTTAGGCTCCATTCACACCTGGGCATTTTAAGATAGCGGAAGAATTGCACTACAATCGCAATACACAGGTTTAGGTGTCATTATTTTCGAAAGCACCTAAAACGTGGTGCGATTTTTCAGCAATTGTTACGCAATTTATCACGCAGCAAATTGCATCGTGTGAAGCTGGCCCCCTAAAAGAAGTGATTTGCTGCAGTTGCCCACGTGATAAAATCATTTTAAAATAATGGTACCTGAACCTGTGTATTGTGATTGTAGTGTGTTTTGAGAATGTGGGCAGAATTGCAGCAATTCTGCCACGATCCCAAAATGCCCAGGTGTGAATGGAGCCCTAGGGTTTCAAAAACAGACTGCTTGTGTTTGCTGACTGTTATCCTTTTGCCCTACGTTCACACCTATGCGCTTTTTGGTGCATTTTGCATTCTGCAGTAATGCACTACAGTCCATTTAACATGGTTTCCTATGATACACGTTCACCTCTAAGTGTTTTTCAGTGGTACATTTTTGGAAAGTGTTGGGTGAAATAAATATGGAGTGGTTTAGGACCTCTCCTATTTATTATAAATATGTATTATCTTGCCTATTCCTATGATAGTCTATCAAAGCTCTGATAAGTTTAATGGTGAGGATATAGTAACAATGCTAGCTATGAAAATAAGCACACTGCTTAAAAGGGCAAGGATCTAATTTATTATAAAGAAAGTAGAAATGCTAACATAAAACACTAAAAGAATAATACAGAGCATATAAGACAAAACAAGCACAATACTTTGCATATGGGCGTCCTCGGTGTTCGGTATCTTTCAGCTGGGCTCAAACGCAAAAGAGAGAGAATTTTAGCTGGCAATTGCTTTTAAAGTCCACTCAAACACCACCCACATAAACACCCACTGTCTACTTGTCCAATGACAATTCATAAGAGGCCACCCTTCCTAATCAACAGGAAGTATCTCATCTTTCCAGGAAGCATCTCATCTTTCCAGGAAGCATGTTATATTCTCCACTAGGGGTGCCATTCTTCCATATATCACTGTTTTTGACCTGGGTCATCTTTCAGTAACAGCTTGCCTTTGATGTTGGTATAACCTCCCCAGGACGTCTTATATGAGGCTCCTCTACCCCCATATCTCACAACAGGAGGCCTATGCGAGAACATCTTGTGAGGATATGAATTCCCATTTATGACTCCTTGTCACGAACACCCTGCTGGGTAAACTTGCTCTGCTGGCATTCTAGGCCAGGTGTAATCAGATTTCAACCATCCAGAAACATCTGATATTAGAACAAGAAAAACATGTTGCCTTCCAACATGGGGACCCTTTTTTTTTTATTCAAGCAGCAGGTTGTGTTTTGCGTGTTATAGGCTTCAATAGAGTTGCACCAGAAATGCAAGTGTTGCTTTTTTACGTGTTTTTAGATGTGTTTTTTGTTCTCTTTAAAAACACTGTATATAGCTGGTTGCTAAGGAGCAGGCTGGGAAGCAGGCTGCTGCATCCTTAACAACCGATGAGACATCAGCTGTCAGCTGGGTTTTCCGCTGACAGCTAATTGTAAAAAAAGAATTGCCAGCAAAAGAATTTGTGAAATAAATGGCATGGGGTCCCTTCCAAATCCATACCAGACCTTTCATTGATCTTTCTAAAGAGGTGACTCCGCAGCCCAGGCCGGATCTCCGCGTGTGCAGATGAACAAGCCAGATATCGGTTCCAGTTGGAATTGGAGTTTGTTCAGTGACTGGAAAATCCTAATTACCTTAACTATATTGGAACGAGTACAGTGTAAGACCACAGGAGACCCCCATCATAGTTACATCAGAGGAGACCCGGAGTGGAGGAAGGAGAGAGCCCTTGTCAAGGGGTCACATTAAGGCCCAAGATTTATCATCATCTGGTAAGAGGCCTACCCAACCCCCTTTTTTTAGGTAGTGTGGGAAGATATACATACCTCTCTTTCCTGACACGTGGAGTTCTCCTTTGAGGTGGTTGTTTTATGCCCCAACCATATATTAGCTGGTAAGAAGCAAACTGGAACAGGTGGTGGAACATCAGACAAATTGGTTTAGAAGTTTCCGTCTGAATCGCACTCCCCATTTATCTACAATATATCACCTGAATTTCACCGGATATTGTCACTTTCATTTGGACTGTAGATAATTTGCACTGGTTATTTTGGCACTTTGTGTTACACCCAATTCTCAGTTTGGGAAACTTTTGTAAAGCACCTTTTTGCACTTTATGACACTTAATGTGAATACGGAAATTTTGTACTTTGGTTTTTCATTTGTGTTCAATCACTGTTTATTGTTTGTTATAGAAAGACAATTAATTATTTAGAGCACCAGACTATATTTCAACATTTTATTTCCATACTTGGATCTTTGGTTGCAGCTTACACCTATTATCAGCACACCCTTTACACATTCACAATAGTTCTACTTTAAATGAACTATTCACTTGTTTCAAGATAACTACAACAAAGATATCTAAAAAAGCGTGAAGAATTTATGAAAAGATAGCAATCTAGATATATTTTTGTACTTGGAGTACAAAGCTGAAGTTTTTTTTCATAAACGGCTAGATTTCATTATTTCTAAAATGTAATATGTTACATGAGTAGAGTGAATGTAATTATTATTATGATGTCTGCATACTAGTGGATTGAATATGTAGACTATTATGGACTTCACTGATCTGAAACGTCAGTCATTTGTATAGTTAGAATTCTGCAAAAATGCAATGACTTGACTTGTATGCCAGCAAATTAACTATACCTTTTTCTAAATTAAATTGTATTGTGTTTTGTATAGCTGTGCAATGGTGGATCTGTTACCGATCTGGTGAAAAGCATACTGAAGTGTGGACAAAGACTGGATGAAGCCATAATCTCCTACATTCTATATGGAGCCTTACTGGTAAGAAGGTTTATGTAATATAGAGCAGTGCTGTACAGCCTCTGGCAGGATGGTGTGTGAGAGCGAGTGCAAAAATACAGTGTATCTATATCAAAGCTCACAATTTCAGGTCCTGAGCTACTAGCCAGGCCTTAAGAGTTACTCACCACCAGTTTCCCCACCCAACCCCTACCCTGTCCTGCCCCTGCCCCCTAATTCCGCCCCTAAACACGCCCTTGTAAATTATCTCATGAAAGGACACTGTTAACCGCCTTAGCGGTAAACCCGAGCGTGACTCGGGGTAGGAATCTTCTGCTATTAGCGGTATCCCCGAGTCACGCTCGGGGTCAATGGGCAGAGCGTGCAGACAACGCAGCGGAGCTTCTCTTACCTTATCCTGGCGATCCAGCGATGAGCTCTCATTGCTGTGACCGCCAGTGAGATCTCCGCCGCTCGTCTGTCGGTAGGAGGACTTCCTAGTTCCGTTCCCTGCAGCAGCAATGCTGCATGGGAGCGGAACTAGGGAGGGAAATTCAAAAAAAAAAAAAAAAAAACGTTGCACAAAACACATAACACATTTTATATTATATATATGCATATATGTATATGCATATATATTTATATATATATATATGCATATATATATATATATATATATATATATATATATATATATATATATATATATATACATATATATATATATATATATGCATATATATATATATATGCAAATATATATATATATATATGCAAATATATATATATATATATATATATATGTATATATATATATATATATATGTATATATATATATATATATATGTATATATATATATATATATATATATGTATATATATATATATATATATATATAAAATTATATTATTGATTCGATTATAATTCATGCGTTATATATATATATCTATATACACACATATATATATAATATATAGCGCATGAATTATAATCTAATCAATAATATAATTTTATTATATATACTATATATTAAATAATAAAATAATATTATTGATTCGATTATAATTCACTTGTTTGTGTTTCAAATTTATCACATCTGGGATGTCTACTAGAGACTTGTTTTGGTCAGGTTTAAGTCAGTAATTACTAAGAATTGTAGGCCTATAATACATAACGCCAAATTTCCATGAAAAGAATTGTACCGCTTTTGGAACAGAATTCCTGACAGAATCATACCGCCAGGGAGGTTAAATGTTTTATGCAGAATTAGGTTACAAAAATAAATGTTAACAACAACTTTAACAATATTGACATAAAGCATATTTCATTGATCTGACTATGATAAATAAAATAAGGATTAAATATGATTGGCTACTATGGGCACTATACACATCATCAAATTAAAGGGGAAAAAAACAGCGCTATACTAAATGTTCAAAAAGCAGCAACTCAAATGTGAGATAGACACAAATTAGACAATATATAAAAGTGAAGTTGCGTTGTGCATGTGCATGTACAAATTTCCCTTTGTTTTGATGTTTTTCTCTCTTGGTCAATGTTAATATTGCACATGGTAAATCTGTGTGATTTAACCACTTAAGCCCCAGCCCTATTTCGGACACTTTTTGTTTACAAGTTAAAACCAGTATTTTTTCCCAGAAAACTACTTAGAACCCCCAAACATTATATATATATATATATATATATATATATATATATATATATATATATATATATATATTTTTAGCAAAGACTCTGGAGAATAAAATGTTGGTCATTGCAAAATTTTTTGTCACGCGGTATTTGCGCAGCGGTCTTTAAAACGCCATTTTTTTGGAAAAAAATGGAAAAATCACATTTCACTGCATTTAAAAAATACTAAACAGTAAAGTTAGCCCAATTTTTTTTGTATATTGTGAAAGACGATGTCACGCCGAGTAAATAGATACCCAACATGTTACGGTTTAAAATTGCGCCCCCCCGTGGGATGGCGACAAACTACGGTCAATAGAGATCTCAATCTGCGACGCTTTAAATTTATTTAACGGTTACCAGTTTAGAGGTAGAGTGTAGCTCTTTTTTTTTAATTATTGCCCACGCTCTGGCGATCGGGGCGATACCTCACATGTGGGGTTTGAACAGCGATTTCATTCGCGGCTCGAAGCGTATACGTTTTTTTTTGTGCGCGAGCTAACGGTGACGGGGGCGGCTAAATTTTTTATTTTTTTTCCTATTTATTTATTTTTTTTTTAAACTTTATTACAGTTTTTAAAAAAAAAAATAAAATCTGATCACTTTTATTGCTGTCACAAGCAATGTAAACATCCCTTGTGACACCAATATGTAGTGACAGGTACACTTTATGGAGGGATCGAGGGTCTAAAAGACCCTAGACCCCTCCACTACACTTCCTTGTATGCAAAATGCCGAAAACTGCATTTTTGCATACAGCCGTTTTTCAAAACTGCCGCCTTTTGCAGCACAGTAACCCGGAAGTGACGTCATGGACGCCACCTCCGGGGTAACGTCATCGGAGACCCGATCAATGCCGTTTCCGGCATTCATCGGGACTCCATCCAGCCGGCTGGGTGCTCGGGGCTCCCGGTGGGACGGGAGCCCCGAGCAAAGCCACGGAAGGCGGCGGAAGGGGGGGGGGGCTATTTTTTGGATAAGGTGAACTTAGCCAATAAACTACTCGGGGCCCTTGACTGCATAGGCTATTTTTTGGAGAAGATGACCTTAGTCTTTACAGCAGATCTTTACTCTCAGGAAAGACTTTCTCCAATCCACCCTTCCAGAATAGGGCTTTTATTTGTGCTACCCCTGCTTCCCCTTGCACCTCATTCCCTTATGTGAATGATGTGCACTGTCTACCCTTTGCCTCCTGGGATATGCACATCACATTGCATCACATATCTCAGGAGGTATAGTGCTTCATTCAGAAAGGAGGAGAGGGAATGCCTCATGCTGCCTCATTAGTAGGTACACAATCTGAACCAGGAACACCAGGCCTCTTGATGATGTCACAATCAACATGGTGGTGTGGGACCAAGTGGAAAATGGTGGATCCTCTAAGTGGGTGAGCATTGGAAATGTGCACAACAGACCAACCCGGTAGTGAGGCCCCTTTGTCTGCATGGGACAGTTTATGTAAAATGTGAATTTAGCCTTTAAATATCCCACCAGCTTCCACAAACTTCAATATTAGTCTTGAGTTGACTAACCTTTTAAAAACAGCCTGATGGTAGAACTTAAAATGCTGCAAAAGCCAGAAGATCTGGAGAGCCCCTTCCTGTTGGGGAATGTTGGCACTTGGAGGTCTGCTAGCTGCTTAGCCATCTTCTAGCTGACTGGGGTCTGTCTGTACCATTTATCTACAACTTGTGTGATATCCTGCTAAATCTCACTATAAGATACCTGTTGTGATCTCAGCAAGGGTGCATCAGTCCTGTGAGTGGCTGGACAGATGTTCCTGCTGCATGAACAGTAGATTTACCATTACCGTCCTAATAGCAGAGTAATTATATGAGACAGGGGAGTAATTATTATTATTTTTTCATTACATAGGGTCTCCAGCACTTGCACAATAACAGAATCATCCATCGTGACGTGAAAGGGAACAATATACTTCTGACAACAGAAGGAGGAGTCAAGCTGGTTGACTTCGGTAATCGCTGCTCGCCACTTGCTGACTTCCTGCGTGCTGTTTCCCCCTCCTACCAATTTGCTGTCTGTTTTGAAGCTGGAGATGCGCCACAGGTTTTAGCGATAACGTTCAGCGGGAAGCTATGGATACTTGGAGTCTAACAGATGGGGCTCCCTCTGAGTTCCTGTCAGATAATCTGTTTTGGGTGGCTGCAGACAATCTAGTTGTAAGCTGTAAAAAAAAAAAAAAAAAAAGAGCGCTTTTATTTAGCCACTCCATGACAATCCGCTTGTGTCTATTCCAGGGCTGTCATTCTCTCATTTAAATTCAATATTCCATCTTTTGCATATGAAAAGAAATTACTAATTTCTCACAAATGGTGTTAATAGCCCGGAGCCTAGCTATTCCCTATGAGCAGAAGGTAAAGTGGTCCTGTGGGTCTGGAAACTAGCGGATCTATTTAATTTGTGATTATTGCAGTTGATGTAAGCCTGGCTGAAATAAAAGCATAAACAAAGGAATGAAATGGAGAGCAAGAGACAGGCGAGAGCAGAGGATTCTACAGATTTACAGTTTTTATTTAGATTGGGATTTCAGGGAAGAAAATAAATTGGACCTTTCCTATTAAGGCAAATAGCAGTGATGATGGGAGGCACCTACCTATTCTATACTATTATCTTTAATTGTTCTGATTGGTTCAAGGTGACGAAAGGTAAAACCTGATTGGTTATTATGTTTCACTGCACTTTGTATGAGATAATTGCTCTTTGCAAAGCTTCAGTTTATTTCCAGTGAATATGTATTTTAAGTTATTATTTTACTAGGTAAAGTATATCTACAGTAAACTAAACTTTTTCAGTTTTGTATAGAGTGGTTTAAGGTTAGAACCCCTGCCAGGCAGATTGAACCACTCTAGGCACTCTTCTTTTGCTCCTCGCCACAACAAATGTCAGAGCAGGTAACAGTTGGGAACAGATACTGCACATGAATCTCTTGCTTGGAGGGGGCAGCACTGACGCTGTACTGCCCATACCGCCGACACTCCATCCTCATATACAGTATAGCCCGTTGCTAGCTAGTACACTTTTGGCTGTGCAGCTGATAGCATCCCAGCAATAGGTGTCTAAATCCCAGCTACATTCAGCTGCCAGCCAGGAGATTACCTGGCAATCAAATGACTGTAAACCAGGGGGCAGGAATCCCTGCTGATGTCATTATCTAAATATGACCATGACCATATTTGGACAACTATGTTAGCAGGTATCCTACCCCTTTATTTCAGCTGTCATTTAGAAAGTCTCCCAGCCAGAAGCCGTATGAGGCCAGGGGTGAGTCTTTAGTTGCTACGAAGCTGATAGCTGTCAGTGTCCTAGCAACCATGAGCCCTGTGCAGGAAGCTTTTACATTACAGCTTCCCATCATGTATGTCCAACTGCTGTCTCTCTGTATGGCAACTCAGAGTTGGGCTTATTTACTGCCAGTGTGCTTATCCTGGAATTAGTGATACTTCTTTTCGAATCTGATGAGAGCAAAACTGGTGCACAACTCAGGCACAGGTCATGTCCTGGTGCCCATTGTCACTGTGAAAGAAAGGGATGGGGAAATCTAAAATTTGAGTTGTCTCCAGGACAGAAATCGATGGGAAATCTTACAATGGTGACATATGTTTGGGTGACAGCTGCCTAAGAGGAGAATTTCCTCACTTTGGAGATACTTCCTCTCAATTTTGTTGTGTCTACAGGACAGGAAGTGAAAGAAAATATCCCACTGGGACAGACATGGCAATAAATATAGCAGTGGTTTTAATAATTTCCCTTCTCTATCTAGAGAAAATGTTTTGGCTTTTAGCTTTCTTGTTTTATTTACATTTTTCCGTGACTTCATATTTTTAACATGCTTGCCCTTCAATATATTTATTTTTTGCATTAAATATATATGAGATATTCAGTATATAATGTATATCTACAGTGCATCTGGAAATTATTCACAGCGCTTCACTTTTTCCACATTTTGTAATGTTATAGGCCTTATTCCAAAATGGATTCAATTCAATTGTTTTAAATCTTTGAAACGTTATCAAAAATAAAAAAAACAAAAGAAATCACATGTACATAAGTATTCACAGCCTTTGCCATGACACTCAAAACTGAGCTCAGGTGCATCCTGTTTCCACTGACCAACCTTTCTACAACTTAAATTGGAGTCCACCTGTGGTAAAGTCAGTTGATTGGACATGATTTGGAAAGGCACACACCTATCTATATAAGGTTCCACAGTTAACAGTGCATGTCATAGCACAAACCAAGACATGAAGTCAGAGGAATTGTCTTTACACTTCTGAGACAGGATTGTATCGAGGCACCGATCTGGGGTACATAAAAATTTCTGCAGCATTGAAGGTCCCAATGAGCATAGTGGCCTCCGTAAATGGAAGAAGTTTGGAACCACCAGGACTCTTCCTAGAGTGGGCCGCCTGGCCAAACTGAGGGATCAGGGGAAAAGGGCCTTAGTCAGGGAGGTGACCAAAACCCCAATGGTCACACTAACAGAGCTCCAGCGTTTCTCTGTGGAGAGAGGAGAACCTTCCAGACGAACAACAATCTCTGCAGCACTCCACCAATCAGGGCTGTATGGTAGAGTGACCAGACAGAAGCCACTCCTCAGTAAAAGGCACATGACAGCCTGCCTGGAGTTTGCCAAAAGGCACCTGAAGGACTCTCAGACCATGAGAAACAAATTTCTTGGGTCTGATGAAACAAAGATTGAACTCTTTGGCCTTAATGGAAAGCGTCATGTCTGGAGGAAATCCAGGCACTGCTCATCACCTAGCCAATACCATCCCTACAGTGAAGCATGGTGGTGGCAGCATCATGTTGTGTGGATTTTTTTCAGCGGCAGGAACAGGGAGACTAGTCAGGCTTGAGGGAAAGATGAATGCAGCAATGTACAGAGACATCCTTGGTGAAAATCTGCTCCAGTGCGTTCTGGACTATAGACTGGTTTGAAGGTTTATCTTTCAACAGGACAACGACTCTAAGCACACAGCCAATATAACAAAGGATTGGCTACAGGACAACTCTGTGAATGTCCTTCAGTGGCCCAGCCAGAGCCCAGACTCTAACCGATTGAACATCTCTGGAGAGATCTGAAAATGGCTGGGCACCGACACTCCCCATCCAACCTGATGGATCTTGAGAGGTTCTGCAGAGAAGAATGGGAGAAACTGCTTAAAAAATAGGTGTGCCAAGCTTGTGGCATCATACTCAAAAAGACTTGAGGCTGTGGTGCCAAAGGTGCTTCAACAAAGTATTGAGCAAAGGCTGTGAATACTTATGTACATGGAATTTTTTTCATTTTGTATATTTAATAAACTTGCAAAGATTTCAAACAAACGGATTTTACATTGTCATTATGGAGTATTGTTTGTAAATTTTGAGGAAAATAATGAATTTCATCAATTTTGGAATAAGGCTGTAACATAACAAAACGTGGAAAAAGTAAAGCGCTGTGAATACTTTCCAGATGCACTGTATATAGTTCGAAGGATAACCACAACACACTATGTTTGAAGTAAATGTCCAGGTGCTCACCCAACTAAGAAATCCATATAAATCCAAAACTGGTTTAGAGACACTCAAGGGTTTTGCAGAAGACGAAAATCAAAAACAACAAGGGGTTTTATTGTCAATGTTTCAATGAAGTTCAGTCCATCTTGTCTTGAGAAAGATTTACTGAGCTTCATTGAAACGTTAACATTAAAAACACTGCTTCCTCCTCTGCAAGACCCGTGAGTGCCTCTAAACCAGTTTGGATCTATATATATAGTCATTCTGCCTCCCTGATTAACAGCTATTAGGTAGTAATTCAGTAATTATGGCCAGATAGACCCATCTGGTAAACTTGCATCGACAGACATGGAAAAGCAGTAGCAATCTGTAGCATTAAGAAGAAGGAAGGCAGCGCTTGCATAGGTAATGAACAAATATAGCTACCCCCATGCACATTTTCCTAGGATTTTAAAACAGACCTGGTTACTTTTAGTTATCCCTTTGTAACAGCAGTTGGAATGTTTCTCCTACCAGCATATGAAATGTACAGATACTGACAGCATCAAGAGCAGACGTGAAATTGACTGATTACTGGCTGTGTTCAGTGATGTACTGATAGTAATAGAAGTCCCTGGTAACCTTGGGAATGTCATTTCACAATAGAACAACTATCCTCTGGCAACCTATAGGAGCAGCGCACATCTAACACCTGTCACCTGCTAAGCCAGCGTCCTGCTGTGATGTGAATGGCTTTGTGCATATAAATACCTCCTGACCTGTGTCTCTCCCCATGATCAGATTGCATTTATGGCAGGCGCGGGGGCCTAAATATAGAAGATAGTAATGAAAAGTGTGTTTACAGTCTAGCCAATTCTATGAAACACTGTAATGTGCAATGTCTGGTAATCTTATGAAGTGCAAAGCAAAGCAAGGATGCCAATTTGCATCTTTTATTTCATCATCTAAATATGTATCCAACTTCAGGGGAAATTATTTTTCTTACTAGACATCAGTGATGAGGGTAACACATAAGCTGTCATTGCTGACGTCCCTGGCTGTCTCATTGATCCTCTGACTCACAACAAGAATGCAGCTAATGGAATTTTAGTTCTATGTTGATTGTTTTTGGTGTGGAACTCTTGGCAGGAAGAACATATATAAATCCTCCACCTCACCAAAGTGCCTCTATGTTACACATTTTTCTTAACAGTAAAGCACCCCTAAAGCCTCATGCACAATGGACGTTTTTACAGCTGCTGTTTTTGGCGTCAGACATTTTTTTCTGCAGCCAGTAAACTCCCCAGCATGTTATCCTATGTGTCCCTGCACACAAAGGCTGTTATCAGCAGTTTTTGGCAGGGGCATTTTCTGGGGGGGGGGGGGGAAACCCCCAGAGCTAGTGGGTTTTAAGAGGAGTTTTTCAGCTGTAAAAATGCTCTAACTCTAATAAAAGCTGAAAAACGCTAACAAATGCTGAAAAATTTGGCTATTCGGCTATTTGGCCATAGCCTTTTCTGGGAGTATAGTTTTGCTAGAAAAAGCTAAAAAAACCGCTACAGCTAAAAAATGCCAAAAAACGCTACTGCTAAAACGCCGATGTGACGTGAGTCACTTTGGTTGGGAGCTTGTGGAATCCAGATTGCTTTAGAAAGGTTGGGAGACTACTTGTCCAGCTTTCCCAGCCCCTCTTATGTGTAAGTCACCCTGTGTCTATTAGGGGCACAGGGTGACCAAGAACCCCAGTCTGGTCTTCACTAATCAGACTCGCTGTACAACTACACCGAACTCAGCCTTTCATGTTACCCCGGTTATCCTGGGTTCTATATGTGTGGTTTGTGTTGAAAGAGTGAGGGGCTCTTTCACTTGGCACAGTAATATTTCTAATCAGTGTCCCTCAGGAAATATATAAATATATATTGCAGATTGCTAGGATATTGCAGAAGCATTTCATAGACCCTTGCTAGTGGGGTGGGGTTTGTTATTGTTGAATACCTGTCTGCCTTGAGTAAGCTTATTATGAGATGTGTATGTGTGTGTGGATTGGCTCTAAGGGGGAGGGGTTGTCCCAGAGTGTATATTTCTTTGTGCTTTGTGTTTCAATAAACAGTTTGAGTACTGTCGAGTTCTTGGGGTAACTATAGCCAGATTCACGGATCCCGTGTTCCAGAGCTTAGGAAGCAGATTTTTGGCGGAGATACCCAGTCGGGGTGTCCGGATTCCGTCACAGTTGAAAAACTCACTCTACAGCCACAGCTTTCTTCAGCTAACGCTACTGGCTTTTTTTATCACGTTAAGTGTGCATGAGACCTAATATTTAAAAATGAACTCTGGGATAAGCAGATGTTGTCTAAATACATACGTCGTTTGCATTTTACTGAGAATTCAGCTTTAACTCTTTCTCCATCTGAATACTAAGGCCTTCATCACATAGGCGATTACATGCATACGCCTGATACCAGCAGCGAAAGTCAGCGGGTCAGCTATCCCTAAACAAGGGCCTTCTGCGCCATCCACAAATAATGCACCCTGGTGATTTAACAATAATTCACACCACCATCCATGTTGATGGATTCGTAGGATTAACATATGGGGCAGACTTCCTGTTCTTGGACACTCAATATCTGCCTTGACATATTTCATGGCAATTTGATTAAGGTGAATAACTTAGCTGTGTGGCTAAAAATAAATGTTGGGATTTGCTCCCAACCCTAATTATAACTGATGAAGCAGCTTGTTTGAGCTACTGAGCATCTTTAACATCACACTACAAGTCCAGTTGAAGTTGACTAAGCAGGGAGCTGAAGTTACACTCGTCAGATCTCAGTAAGAAGAGCTCTGAAAGCTAATTGGAGGGATTTTTCTCTTGATGTCAGGAAAACTTGTCAGAAGTGATACATGCTGATAGTGGAGGAACAAGGCAGCAGACAGAAATAACACTTAGTGATCTGGTTTGGGACAAGTACACACTATAGAGGGATATGCTTTTTAAAAAAACTTAATTTCTGAGGTTTACAACCACTTTAATGACTACAACCTGTTCTCTGATGGACGGGAAGAAAAGGAAAGGTGGTTATGTCATGGTCTACACCTTGCCCAATCAGAGAATAGTAAGTTGGCCATCTGTATAAGGGCCCACCTACATGGGACTGCAGTGGCCATTTCTTTTCTCCCTTCTTTCATTTTACACCTTATTTATTTTGGGTGTTATGGTTCCTTTAGGAGCCTTATTTTTTGGCTTTGACTAAAGTTATATGTCTGTCAAGTTTTACTGCTGTTTGTGTCCCCATTGGAGGGATCTCTCCTTCTGTAACAATCCTACAGGCTCACCTGAGTCAGAGGACTGCTGGCCGGAGGTAGGAGTGGAGCCCAGTGGCAAGGACCGCAGGCAGGTAGTAGATGCGGGAAGTCTGGCAGAGGTGTGGTCAGGCAATCCGGGTTGGTAGTACTCTGATGAGGACACGGGTTCACCTGAGGTGCGGAAACTAGCTGGTTTTCACTAGAGCCCCTGATGGTGGGGATAGACTGCACTGCAAGCTAACACCAGGTCGCAGTCCTCGGGATCACCCAGCCAGGCAGAGTGCAGGTTCGGTCCGGAGGCAGAGGAGCAGACAAGGGATAACCAAAGAGAAGTCAGACGAGCCAAAGGTCGGGGCGGGCAGCAGTGAGCGTGGTCAGACAATCCGGATAGGCAACAGAGGTAGCAGTTCAGTAGGTAGGGACAAAGCAGAAGAGTAGTCGGTAGTCAATTTCTGGTCAGCAGTGGATTTGTGGTAGTAGACAAAAGCAGCAGGTGAGGAGAAGCTTGATCAAGGCTCAGGAGCTCAATAATCAGCAAGCTTGAGTGCAAGGGGCTGGACTTATATAGGGAAGTACCAGGTGTGGGGAATCAAGGGTGATGAGCAAGGCTTTGCAAGATTCAGGGAGGAATGTCCAGAGAGGAATGTCCAGAGAGGAATGTCCAGAGAGGACGGTAGCCTAGTAAGCAGGGCTACCGCCTGGGATGTGGCTGGTCACGGGTTTGAATCCCGACACCTTCCTTCCCATATGTAAAACAGACACAAGACAGAAAAGGTGATATCGCCCACAAATAGTATTAAGTCATTTTTTTCCCAGCATAAAGTTCCAGGATGGTCTATAAACCTGGTTTTAGTACTGTCTGATTCCCAATTGGTGTGATTTCACTAATTCCTGTCAAGGTGTCAGAGCAGAAAATGAAGGGGAATCTACCTACAGTAATATGGATGTAGGCAGTATTCACAACTGGGCTATCCAAAAATATAATATAAAGCTGTGGTGAAGTTGGGCTTTAACTATATAATACAAACGTACTGTATATCTCACATAGAATAGGACCACCTCACATGACATCTCATGTTCCACAACTGCTTGTTGTTTAGGTAGAAGTAGATTCTAAATACTAAACGCTGGCCTTCTAATCTGTTATTTTTACTTTTTCCTATATGACAGGTGTCTCAGCACAGCTCACCAGCGCACGTCTCCGCAGAAATACATCTGTGGGCACACCTTTCTGGATGGCACCAGAGGTATGATTTTTTTTTTTATAACAGCTTTATATATATGTGGATGTTTATACATGTAAAGCTTTTGGTTAGTCATCATTTGGCATAATTTACTGTTGCTGACAAGCTTTCACCATAAACATGACCACAAACTCATACCGCAGCTCAAGCTGTTGACATTCAATAAAAGGGTGTTGAGCTGTCAAAATGTTTCCGATTCACATTACCCAAAGCATGTGAAAAGGTGAGTTAACTGGCAACTGGCTTAACTGGCTGCATCTAAATTTCCTGCAGAAAAAAAAAGCTGGCAACCTGCTTTAGACTAAAAAAGTTATACCGGGCATTATGGCATGTCAGTCTTCCTTGGTGCAGAAAGGCACTTTATTTCAAAGCTATCAAAGAGTCAGTAAAACCCTTTGAGGTCAGATCAGAATTGACCGGAGTCCACCTCTCAGATGTTGGCTGAGGGTGCATTATGATGCCACTTTTATCTTGCTTTAATTTCTCAAAGAATCGCCATGACTGAATGTTGGCTTAACAGCCTTATATAGGCAGACTAGTCCCACAGCTGGTACTAGTTGTACTAAGGTCCACTTGCAGAAAGTGCCCCACTGGATTACAAGAAACTCTTATGGCAATTGCCAAAACTCCAATATTCCCATTCCAAGCCGGTATACTTATAAATTAGTTTAGCCTAATGAGGATTTTTATATTTATTCATATTTGCATTCACTGATCCTTCTTCTCAAACCAAATTTCGAATAAACTGTACAAGAATTATTTATTTATTTCTTGATTGTATACAGACATTTGGCATTTTAATGTTCAATAAGCCATTGTTTTATCCTTGAAAGTCTAGCCCACCTGTTTCCTCCCTGCTCTATTTCCCTTTCATGTTTCCTTCAATGTAGTCTTTGAACATAGTGTGCACCCGGTGTATCGGATGATGTTGCAAGAGGATAATTGCAGCACATTACGGGACTTTTCTCCTGCCACTCATCAGGCCTAATTCACAGGTCTGCTGACTGCACCATGGGATTCAAGGTCAGCTTCAGGTTAATAGCTCCAGGGCTGTTTACCTTTACTCACTATTTATCTAAAATTAGACCCAATCATTTGGGCATATTGTATGTGCACTCAGCCAGCATTTAAATGCTAAAGTTTAGTTGTAAGTTCACTCTTATAGAACAGAACTCTGTAATAGAAAGTGTTTGCAGGAAACGTCATCCACATCAACACCCCCTAAGTGGGGGACACAGACTGCAGGGGGTCCTGTTGCAGTAAAAAAAAAAATGTTTGAGTTCTGGCTTGTGTTCTTCAACGCTGTCTATGGTTAGGAGGATGATGAGGATTCATGTTGCACCTGCAAGCTTTTACTCGGTGTGTCTCCCATTACTTATATGTCCCAGTAACTACAGATCCCAATACCATGTGTAATACAGGTAACTGAAAGAGCATTTATTTTATGTTTGGATGACTATTATAATCAGATGCTTGGCTATAGGGAGCAAATTAAATAGTCTGCAGCAGCTCTTTGACAGCAGGGGAAGCAGGCAAGTCAAAGGAGCTTTATAGACTTCCATGCTGGCTGCAGTGAAAGGTGGGATTTGAAGTTCGGGAGGGGGGCCAGACTGTTGACTTCCATAACCATTGGACAACAGCTCCCAGGGGGATACAGCGATAGGAGGGTGGAAAGAGGCTGCTTTTCTCGAGTTGCTGATGGACCAACGGGGGTCTTTACTGCAAGGAATATGGGCAATATCTTTCTGTCTGGGTGTGTGCCCACCTCATACAAACCATCAGCCTGAATGGTGAATGAGGCCCTATGCATTGGGGCAAAGAGAGAGATAGATAAAAGGAGAATGGCTCGGAGTACATGGACACTGGGGACTAGGTGATTTCAGGATAAAATCTCTTGCTACACAGGAGCTCTGTAGCCTGATGGACTAAAGACCGGAGTTGCACCAGGTCACACAAGAGGGCACCTGTACAGCAGTGACTTTCGTGACTGTATTGTTTAGTTGGTAAAAGGGCCTTGTGGCCATGATTCTGCTATTAGGACCTGAGCATTTACGGATTAGACACTTGATCAGCAACCTATACCACTGCATGCAAATTCCACAGGGACTATATTCATGTGCACCACCGTTGAGGTCTGGGCCCCAATGTTAGCCAGTTTAAGATCCAGAGCATAGGACTGTCCCTTTAGATAAGCTGCTCTACAAGGAATCCAGACTTTTCCCCTAGCAAAGAGGCACCACTGCAGTAGATCTGGATTTTAGTGTAATCATCCCTAGAGTGCACTCTAGTAGTTTAGTATACTGGTAGAAGGAAAGTTATGCAAATACTGTTTACTATTACTGTGCATGTAGTTTGTGTCATTGCTTAATCCTGATTTGCAGTTTACCAAGTATAGATCTATCCAACTGCTCTGACCATTACTTTATATTACTACAACGTGGAAATTTTCTCTCTGGTGAGTGTTAGAGGTATAGCGTATCTATCTCTATAAGTACACTTTACAATATAACGTACATCTTTACTCCATATCAGACTGGTGTTTATTTTCAGATACTGAGTCATAACTGTGTTTTGAATACGTATCCTTTTTCTGTCAGCGGTACAGCAGCTGCTATCTGCCTAACCTGGTATGTCAGGGGGACTGAGGTTTTTCATAGAGTCAAGGCAAAGATCAGAGGACCCAAACTACCAAGTGGTTCCTTGGGGGGCAGCGCTACACTATAAAGGATGGAATTTTGATATTATGATAAAAGAGGAAGCAGTCTGTCAATCTAAGCTATTCTTGATATTTGATGCTGATCACTTCCTTACATATTTGTGCAAACTATTGGCTTCCAGTATCATCATTTACTGTACATCACATACCTCCCTGTTTTTTTAAGCTATAAAAGAGAACACCTTTAAAATGTACCTGGAGACCGGCAGAATTTGTTCAAGTCTATCTAATCCCAAAATCAAAAATGCAATAAATTGCAGTTTACCAATTCTTAGATGTGGTGGCTGCCTTAAATTTTCTTTTTTAGCCATTTTTCCTTTATTTTCACCAGGTGATAGGGCCAGTATGTCTGTTATTTTTAATCCTACCTTAGCAGACCAAGCTGTCCAGAAAAAGTGGCAGTTAGAGGGTTGAGACAAACCATTTACTAATGACATGGGTACTTCCAATAGTTAGCATGTACCAATTTATGTAAAATCCTTATCCCATCAGGAAAAAAAAAAACGATTGCTTTGACTGCCTAAAAAGGTGTTAGCTGGAGTTTGACTTTAATTCATTAGCTAAGTCCATCTGCTAGTGCATCTAACATTACCTTCTCCCAGACTAACCGCTGTCCAAAGGTGTCTCCATGGCTCCTCCATCCAGAATGGAGACACCCTATGACAGAAAGAGTGTTACTGGTCAGATCATAGGGGAAAATAAGGGAAAAAAGCCTAAATAAAGAAAATTAATGTAGCCACTACATTTAAGGATTGGTAAGCTGCAATTTTTTGTTTGCGTTTATTATCCCTTTAAATCTTTAGTGCTACAATGTAGCAGGCACCTTCAGGCACCCGTATGTCTTGTTGGATTTCATATAGTCCCATTTGGGGCCCCAAATCCTGGTGAGACCTGGTGTGCAAATTTTATTAAGTTTCCTTGTTCAGAGTCTGTCCCTGCTGCCTTTTGTTTCCTGATGGCACAGAAAATAATATAAAATGTAAAACAAGTTAGCGTATCTGCAGCAAAATCGTGTTTAAATCTGGATAGAGTAGGGAGGGGATAGAAGGGGTTTATTGCTGAATTCCAGCCTTTCCTATTCCTATACTGAAATTGCTTACTCTGATTTTACTGCACACTGTGATCTTTTTACAGTTTGGATTATAATCTGTAGCACTAGAGCGCTCCACATTTTCTGGCTGGGGATGTCCACCATTATTTAGCCCCTTTATCCCCAGCCAGACTGTTCCTGCCCTCCACTCATTCATCGGATTTTATGGGTTTTTTCCCACTATGATGCATTGGCAGCCCATTCACATGTCCAAAGTGAAGAGGTGTGAAGGGTTCTGTATGTATCATAAATAATTGCTACACAATGGGCTTCATTTACTAAAACTGGAGAGTGCAAATCTGGTGTAACCGTGTATGATAGACAATCAGCTTCTAGCTTCAACTTGTTCAGTTTAGCTTTGACAAAAATCCTGGAAGCTGATTGGTTTCTATGCAGAGCTGCACCTGTTTTTGCACTGTCCAGTTTTAGTATATCAACCCCGATATTTTTAATGAAATGTTGTTTTCATCTTTTTAAAATTCTTGTTATGTATCTCAGTGCCGATGATCTTCTCTAGTCTTTTTAGCCCCTTCTCATCTACACGCAGTCAAATTTACACCTCAATTGCACCTGAACTGCTGAATGGAAACCACAACGGACTCTGCACAGAAACTGGCCCTGTATACAGTGCCTTGAAAAAGTATTCATACCCCTTGAAATTTTCCACATTTTGTCATGTTACAACCAAAAATGTAAATGTATTTTATTGGGATTTTATGTGATAGACCAACACAAGGTGGCACATAATTGTGAAGTAGAAGGAAAATGATAAATGTTTTTTTTTTAAACTTTTAAATATTTAAATAAATATTTAAATATCTGAAAAGTGTGGCATGCATTTGTATTCAGCCCCCTTTACTCTGATACCCCTAACTAAAAATCTAGTGGAACCAATTCCCTTCAGAAGTCACCTAATTAGTAAATAGAGTCCATCAGTGTGTAATTTAATCTCAGTATAAATACAGCTGTTCTGTGAAGCTCTCAGAGGTTTGTTAGAGAACCTTAGTGAGCAAACCAAATCATGAAGGCCAAGGAACACACCAGACAGATTAGGGATAAAGTTGTGGAGAAGTTTAAAGCAGGGTTATGTGATAAAAAATTATCCCAAGCCTTGAACATCTCACAGAGCACTGTTCAATCCATCATCTGAAAATGGAAAGAGTATGGCACAACTGCAATCCTATCAAGACATGGTTGTCCACCTAAACTGACAGGTTGAGCAAGTAGAGCATTAATCAGAGAAGCAGCCAAGAGGCCCATGATAACTCTGGAGGAGCTGCGTAGATCCACAGCTCAGGTAGGAGAATCTCTCTACAGGGCAACTATTAGTTGTGCACTCCACAAATCTGGCTTTTATGGAAGAGTGGCAAGAAGAAAGCCATTTGTTGAAAGAAAGCCATAAGAAGTCCTGTGAAAAGCCATGTGGGGGAAGCAAACAGCAAACATTTGGAAAAAGGTGCTCTGGTCAGAGGAGACCAAAATTTAACTTTTTGGCCTAAAAGCAAAACGCTATGTGTGGCGGAAAACTAACACTGCACGTCACACCATCCCTACATTAAAACCTGGCAGCATTATGTTATGGGGATGCTTTTCTTCAGCAGGGACAGGGAAGCTGGTCAGATTTGATGGGAAGATGGATGGAGCCAAATACAGGGCATTCTTAGAAGGAAACCTGTTAGAGTCTGCAAAAGACTTGAGACTGGGGCTGAGGTTTACTTTCCAGCAGGACAACTACCCTAAACATATAGCCAGAGCTACAATGGAATGGTTTAGATCAAAGCATATTCATGTGTTAAAATGGCCCAGTCAAAGTCAAGACCTAAATCCAATTGAGAATCTGTGGCAAGACTTAAAAATTGCTGTTCACAGACGCTCTCCATCCAATCTGACAGAGCTTAAGCTACTGTATTTTGCAAAGAAGAATGGGCAAACATTTCACTCTCTAGATGTGCAAAGCTGGTAGAGACATACCCAAAAAGACTTGCAGCTGTTATTGCAGCGAAACGGTGGTTCTACAAACTATTGACTCAGGGGGGCTGAAGACAAATGCACAACACACTTTTCACATATTTATTTGTAAAAAGTTTTGAAAAACATTTATCATTTTCCTTCTACTTCACTTTGTGTTGGTCTATTACATAAAATCCCAATAAAATACATTTACGTTTTTGGTTGTAACATGACAAAATGTGGAAAATTTCAAGGGGTTTAAATACTTTTGCAAGGCACTGTATATGTAAACCCAGCCTTAAACATTCAAATGATATTAAGGTGGTAAAACTTGTAAAACTAATATAGGATTGTAATGATTGGGTTTGGATCTACTTTAAAGCAGTTCTATGTTACAACTTTTACAGTTGTCTCTTCTACAGAGGGACCCATATGTTCAGCAATGGAATTAGGTGCACCATCCTGACCTAATGACCTTGATGTGTCACCCCTGTATTACTGTAAAAGCCCTTGACTCCATTGATCCTCTGCATGTTAGAGCAGAATACACATACACTATACTGTATATTAATTCCTTTCCAAATTATACTTTAAAATAGTAGGTATTGTGATGTGAACCTCTGTGACAGCCAAGGGCTGCGAAAAACAGTTTATACAGTCCTGAAATGTCACTTTATCAGGCAGCAATTTATAAACTGTGATGTAAATCCTGCCCTTTTCTTTGATATATCTTATATGCAAGAGAATTCTGCATGGCAACTTAAAGGTACGCTCACTGTACAGATTTTAACCATATACAAGAATATCAGTTCATGCACCATGTTAAATTCAGTCTTTTTGAATCTTCATAAAATTTCCCTCTATGCGTAATGTGTTTGTACAGCATCTATATTCACAGCTCCATGCAATGGTTGCTATTTCAATGCTCTGTCTACGTTTATATACTTTATAAATACTGCTGTCTCTAGTGGCTGCCTATTGTTTTTTTAGTTTTGCAAATATTCATTCCATCACCCAGATCATTAAAATGTAAATCAGGTATGAGTCACCCATAACAATATCTTCTCAAACCAAAATGATTACAGTTGTGTTTTCTCATCATCACATCCGTGAATGTAGGTTTGAAAACCCCAGTCAATTTTCTTCCATCCTTTGGAGTGTCCTTTATATCCACCCAGATCTTAAAGGCTACGTTTACCTTTAAAAAAAAAAATGCACATATTTTTTCAGGGAAAAAAAATGTGTATTTATTAATAATTTTTACAGGCGCCAGCAAAGCATTACACTTATGATCAGAGGATGAATGAACGAAGGGCTCTTTCACACGGGCGTTCCTTTTTTTTTTGCCCGATCAGGTCCTTTTTTTTTTTTTTGTACGGACACGGATGACACTTGTGTCATCCGGTCCGTATGTCCGTTTTTCATCCCATCCGTTTGCGGATGAAAAACTGACATAATGCATGTCTATGTAAATACGGATGTCAGCGGATGACACCACTGACATCCGTTTTTGCGTCCGTTCCGTTTTTTGAAAGGAAGAAAAAATAGGGTTCTCCTCCGTTCAAAAAAACTGAACTGAACTGACAAAAAATGGATGTCAGCGGATGATCATCCGATGACATCCGTATTTACATAGAGATACATTATGTCCGTTTTTCATCTGCAAACTGATGGGATGAAAAACGGACATACGGAATGCCGTGTGAAAGAGCCCGAAGAGTGCACTGATTTTAAAAGCCCAAATAAGGGAAATTAAGTTATTTAATACATTTGGGTTAATTCAACCATTTTTGCGCGTTAATTCTCATGATCTGTGTTACTGGAGGTATGGCAGGGCTGTGTCTTTTGCCATTATACTTTGTGCTGTAATGTGTCCCTCTTTCCCTCCTCGCAAAGATGTGAGGTATGAATCAGGTAGACAGCATGTTACCCATGACTTCCCATGAATCTGTCATACACTGATTGGTATGTTACCCTTCATGTATGGCAACAGATAAGTGAGCTAAAATGACTTTAGGTGTCCATTCACACTACCGCGACTTGTCAGGCGACTTGTCAGCCTGACAAGTGGCGGTCCGTTGCGGTCCATGCAGTGCTACAGGACCCGTTCTAATAGGAGCGACACAAGTCGCTCCAACTTAGAAAAAGGGTCCTGTACTACTTCGGGGCAACCTTGGAGCGACTTGCATAGACATTGATTTTATGAAGTCCGTGCAAGTCGCGCCGAAGTCGCGGTGCACGCGACTTAACAGGTTGCCCCCGAAGTCGGAGCGACCTAGTGTGAACCGGCACTGAAGGTTCCAAATCTGAATTCCTCTCTCGAAGAAAGGACAACTTCCTCTGAGACTTTTGTTGGATCATAACGTTTGTTTCTCTTGACCTATCTGTAGTTGCTTTGAAGTCTGTGTAGTTACAGAGATTTCTGGCATCCACCTCCAAGTCTCCATACCTACCCTGAAGTAATTTTAGAGACTTTTCTAGAGAATAAATGATGATGATTTTCTTAAGGCCAGTTTATCTCCTTGCACTGTGTTTTTTTTTGCTGTTGAACAGTTCAAAATTTAAAGTAGAACTATAGGCAAATCTTTTTTTTATTTTTTATTTCAGATAGATTAAAGAGGGTTATGACCCCTGTAAGATTTTTTTCCCCTAATCTGTGTCTCATTGCTGAGATTTCGTTTCACTCCCTGTCCCATAACCAAAATAGGAAGTAAGAGGAAATTCCTGCAAATTAAGAGAATTCCTTGGGAACCCCCTGGTCACCAGAACTAGTGTCCCCATTGGAAGATTTCCCCTCTAATACTTTTCTAGGAACTACACAAAATGTGGGGTTTTCTTTTACTTTCACTTTCAATGAAAATGGTAAACAGGACAAACAGAGAGGGTGAATCTCCTTAACGGGGACACAGACAGCAATAAAAACTGGCAGGTGTTCTAATCCACCTCCACTCTATCCTAAACAGAAAATAAAGTTTTGCCTTTGGATACACCTTAAGTGTCAAATCTTGGCCATCAGAGCAGTTTCAAGACCGTCCATTTTGTCTGCCAATGTTTGAGCGTCATATCTTGCTTCAGGTGTTTGCTCAAAGTCACTTTCAATATCTCTGAGGGCATTTTGAATTCAGGCTTGACAGTGTGGGACATATGTAAGGCTTACTGGCGGTCCAGTACATGCTGGTACCCCCTCTTCCCTGAATTTTGGATGCTATGATATTGTGAAGTACCTGCCTGGGGCAAGCTATATACTACATATAGGCTGTAACTGTCTGGCACATCTATTCATAACAAATATCGTCTCCTTTACCCTATTCGACTGGTCATTGAGGATTAACCGAATATATGAAGTGCTGCCTCTAGAGACCTGACTTCTGGACCCCCTAAATAACTGGCTGCAGCCCCCTTTTGTTGCTTCCATTTGGCTGTGACGAGATACTATCCACTTGAATATATTAAGTGGTGCCCCGGCTTGGAGTAGGGAGATGGACATACACACTTATATATAATATGGGAGTAGTTATGAGCTTCAGATGTCAAATACGATAACCCAGTCTACTGTTTTTTTCTGGATTGTGTCCTACCAAGGTCTGCCACCCCCTGAGTCACAAAAGGAAATATCGGTCTGTTATGGTCTCTCTGGTCCTGAGGAAGCCTTGAGCGAAACGCGTCGGCTTGCTGGGGACCTTCATTGACCGTGCTCCATCTGAGACCTATATACCATCCAACTATACAGGCTATTGGTTTTCCCTTTATTGGGATATATTTCTACCTTGTTGACTTTGTTCATATATCTGGTTTTAAACTTTTTCTTTCATTATGCTATTCCTGTGTTCTCTGGTAACATGTGCATTTTTGCCCATGTCCTTTTTAAAGTTGTAAAATAAAATATATTTTTTATATATCTTGGTTTTGGTGTGATCATTCTCCTCCCATTGGCCTGCAAAGCCCCACTTTTTTCTTTCCTTTTATGATTTGTACATTTTGAATTCAGTTGTACTCATCTATGAGTGCTTTAGTAGCTCTTGCTGACTGGTAAGTGTCTGGCAGGGACTTCATAGTTAGTGCTCCTTTATTTCCTTCCAAAGACTTCATTAGAATTGCCCATCTTTATATTGAAGCAGAAAAAGGACCTCTGCATGAAGCCAAAATAACTGACAGCATCAACTAAGCAAAGAGTTTTTCCAACAAGGTTTAATGAGTGAGCAGCACAGTGAGAATTGCTGGTGGGTTCCGGTGTGCATTGTGTGGTGACCAAGCATATTGCTTGCATTGCATTTTTATATAGAGGAGGGCCCCCTTATGGCAGAGGGCATGTTTGCGCCCTTTTACTCTTTGCTAGTTTGCTTATTTTGACACACAATATCACTCTTTTATTCTTGGAAAATTTCCTGTTTTTTTATATTCATTTTAGAACTGTCTAGGTTTGTAAGTTAATGTGACTGACTGTAAATGCTTTTTTCTTTTTTAAGTAACAAACACGTTTATTCTTACCTTCTCTGTGCAATGGCATTGTGCAGAGTGGCCCCGAACCTCTTCTTTTTTAGTCCCCCGCAGGTGCTTCTGGCCTTTCTCTTCCAGTGAGTGCCCCCATAAAAAGCTGCTTTCTATGGGCACTCTTGCGGGCTTTCTCCCAAGCCTAGCTGTCTGCGTCTATAGACACAGACAGCAGGACTCAGCCCCCTTTCCTCGTCACTGGCTTTGGTTGGGGCCAAGAAGTGGAGGGGGTGGAGGGGATTGAGAGAAGAGCTGCAGACGTGCATAGCGCTGGATGGAATGAGGGCTCAGGTGAGTAAAAAAGGGGGGGGTGCGGAGGGATACTGATGTCTAAATATTTTTTAGAAATGCATTAGGGTAAAGATATTTAGTCTATAGAACCATTATAATATTTATTTAAGAGGAACATATAAAAACAAACAGTGCCCCTATTCTAAATACGGTACATAATACGGTACATACCACCCAGCTCCACCCCAGTGTTTGTTACCCCAACACTTCATATTCCTGATATGTGCCTGCTGTACCATGTAATTGTATGAGAGAGTCCCCTGTTCTCTTGGTATTGCTTAATTTATGTGAAATCCCTGGTGTTCCTACTAGTTCCCTTGCTTTCTTTTTCAAGAATTTGATTATGATTTTAATATAACATTACAACACAATATACCAATAATATGGAATCATATGGTTTGTAACCGATAACAATAGGAAAATGAAAGGATACATGTATACGTCGTGAGACAAAAAGTATAAGGAGGTATAAGGAGGCCAGATGCTTAAATGTAAAGAGAGAGAGGGGTAACATCATTTAAAAAACTTGAGGATAAGAAAGATTGTCAAAAAAATGGGTGTATTGACTCTCCATCTCGCAAGTAGCCAGGCTAGAATATTATAACAGTCAATTTAGATCTTACTGTATGGGTAAGGTTACAAGGCTAAGGATTCTTTGAAGTGAAGCCAACAAGTCCAGGTGCTGGTGAATTTGGAAGGGTTTTCTTTTGCTATGCTTATCAGCTCTTCCATATCTGCTGTTTGTCGTACATATCGGTACCAGTTTGGGAATGCTTGTTTCCTAGAGTTCCTCCATTTCGAGGGAATGCAACGTCTTGCAGCATTCACGAGGTGTAGGGCTTGAGATCTATAGTATGTAGATTTTGGGAGAGATTAGCGATGAAGTAGATATTGTGCAGGAGTGTAGTGAACTGTATATGTTGTGATCTTCGTTATTGTTTCATGTATTGCTTTCCAAAAAGTTTGGATTTTGGGGCATGACCACCAAATATGTAGCAGCGTACCAGGGTCTGATCCACATCTCCAGCATAAATGAGAATTTGTGGGTGAAAATTTGTGAAGTTACATGTATACCATTCTGTTAGTATTTTGTAGCCCGTTTCTTGTGAAGTTACATTCATTGAGCCTTTATGAGGTATTATCAATAGTTTTTCCCAGTCCTTGTCATTGAGGGAGATGTCTAGATTTTTTTCCCATTTTTGACTGAGTCTACTGGTCTTCATTTCATAGTTAGTGAAGAGAATGGTGTACATAAAGGACATTGTGTGACGCTGTGGAGCGTTTCTAGAGCAGAGAGCTCCAAAAGGAGTGTGTTCCCAAGACCATAATTTCTTAGCTGTATGTAAGTTCAAAATGGGAAATATGAATTGCGTGTTTTAGTTTGTATGTCTTCATAAGAAAGAAATGTGCCCCTTTGGAAAAAGTGTGCTGCTTGTACTTGTTCGTGTGGCCATACTTCTGTAAGAAAGTGGGGTGAGAGACCAGTTGAGAAATCTGGGTTGTGTCTTAGTGGTGTAAGTGGTCCTGGGAAGGAGGTCAAGCCTGCCTTTGTACACGTTAGGTAGAAGCAATGAAAAGATGGGCCTACGATAGGGTGTCCTTTGAGTTCTCTGGGTGTGTGTCTTGCTTGAAGCTAAGGGATTAAATGGAGTGGGATCAGTGAACCTGCATCTTCTAATTCAACCCAAGCTTTTGTTTTTTTTTATGTAGGTTCCAATCTGCTATTCTTGATAAATAATATGCTAGATAGTATTTGTGTATGTCAGGTAGACCTATACCACCTTTTAGCTTAGGTAATAGTAGTTCATAACTGATTCTGGGGTGTTTATGCCCCCATATAAAGCGAGTACAGGCCTTTTTGTAGGTCAAAAAGAACATTTTGGGGAGTTTATTGGGAATTGCTTGTAGAGCATAAAGAATACAAGGGAGTCTCTTACCATCTCCTGTATCGTGTCTGCAGTCTCTGACTATCTCCTGTATCATGTCTGCAGTCTCTGACCATCTC
This sequence comes from Pelophylax lessonae, assembly GCF_965119305.1. Classification (NCBI taxonomy): domain Eukaryota; kingdom Metazoa; phylum Chordata; class Amphibia; order Anura; family Ranidae; genus Pelophylax; species Pelophylax lessonae. The sequence goes on along the minus strand of NC_138773.1, from coordinate 254,557,234 downwards.
TTATATCATGTCCTCAGTCTCTGACCATCTACTGTATCATGTCTGTAGTCTGTGACTATCTCCTGTATAATGTCTGCAGTCTCTGACCATCTCTTGTATCATGTCTTCCGTGTTTGACCATCTCCTATATCATGTTTGCAGTCTCTGACCATCTGTTTTATCATGTCTCTAGTCTCTGACCATCTCTTGTATCATGTCCACAGTCTCTGACCATCTCCTGTATCATGTCTGCAGTCTCTGACCATCTGTTGTATCATGTCTGCAGTCCCTGACTATCTCTTGTATCATGTCCTCAGTCTCTGACCATCTCCTGTTTCATGTCTGCAGTCTCTGACTATTTCCTGTATCATGTCCGCAGTCTCTGACCATCTCCTGTAGCATGTCTCCAATCTCTTACTTAAACTTAAACACATTTCTAATAGTATTAGCTATATGTTTATGCAGAAGGTAGGTCTGTGCAGGGGAGGCAGAGAGCACAAAAAGGGGCACTGTGATTAGAGAGCAAGGGGGGGGGGGCAGACTGCAAGGGGCACTGTGATGGGGGGCTGTAAAATGTGTGCAATAAATATTCTTGAAAACATTACAAATTTTGTGGGTGTTTTTACATTTTAAAGTTTGGAGGGGGGGGGGGGGGTGCCACATATAAGATCTGCCCCGGGTGCCAAATGCTCTAGGTACGCCACTGCTGGGAAGCTCAGTGAGCTGCTGCTTTTCCTCCCCCCAGCTCTTGTGCAGCTGAGAACTGAGAAAATGTTATTCTTTATACAAAAAAAAAAAAAAAAAGAAGGTAATTATAATGTTTTTTTTTATATCTATAGAAAGATGCTTTGCCTTTATTTATATTTTTAACTGAATGGGTTGTTTTACAAGGTGATTGTTTACAATCCCTTTAGGCGCAGCGCTGTCCTTTGGAAAGGTTGCTACATGTGTCAGTCTCTCCCCTTGTTAATCCCTGAGTTTGCTGTTGTACTTACTCTGTCCTTCTTGCTCCCTGCTGCTCTCAGGCAAGATTCCTTTTCAAACTGGATGCTGAAAGGATTCTTCCCAGGCATCCCGAGCCCAGCCTGGAGGCAAAGCCCCCCGAGACCTAGGGGGCCCCTCTTAGACCATCGACAGCCTCCTCCTCAGCACTCCATCTTCCACCCAACTCCCCTGCTGGCTAGGCTCTCCCATGTTTAAGGGATGATCCATCCACCCTGCCAGGACATTTTACCTGGGGATTGGTCAGACTCCCCTTAGTATGCAGATCAGGACCTCCTTGCCTCCGCCTACTAACATCCAGAAGCTTTTACAAGCTTTTAGATCCAGCGGGAGGTACCAAAGACCTGCACTGTAGAGCCATCCAGCCTGACCTGCAGTAATCTGTCCTAATTACAGACTCACACAGTTACCGTGAGTCATACAAATAAATGTACCTATACTAGCTACACTGGCATGTAGGGCCCCATGCCAATCGGAAAGGCCAAAAAAATGGCAAAGCCACCTGCAGTGTGTAAGACTCTAGTAATATTGCTGTTAACACTTTAAAAGCCCCCAAAACCACAAGTGGCTCATGAGTGAGGTTTATTTCACAATTGTTTGTGCATACTTCAGGTATTTCTCCATTTTGGGTGGACTGTTGCAGGGTTCGATCACATGCTTTATCTTCCTTGCTGTGTAGATATGGGGTTCAGAGATTCCCACAGTACAGTTCTGTGCAAAATCCACTAGGGGAGCTCAGACCAGCCAGAAGAAGAGAATATTCATAGACTAATGTGGTCAGGTAAAAGACTGTCCATATAAGACATATAAGACACTGTTTCTTACAGCCCATAGTTCAAGAAAGTAAGAATCAGAGACTCATTGCGCAGTGAAGAGGTAAATAATATTTATCTTCTTTTGCAGGGGGCAATAAATAAAATCTCATGAGGGAGCCACTTTGAATAAACAATGAAAGTTTAATTTAGAATTATGAGTGTGTATGTGAATAAGGAAGCTGGCTTTGTGGCTAGCACATTTGCCTTGCAGCGACCCAATGCATCTTAGTGTGCTGCTCAGGCTCTGTTGAAGCGGGTATATGTATATATATATATTAAAAAAGAATAGCGCACACATGCAAAAGAAATGACTTTCAAATATGGAGACAATCCATAAATAAAAATGGGGATTTAGTCCCACCATATGGCCATATCGTGCTCAAGCCCACCACTGCGTCAAAGTACCCCATTATCAGTGGGTCCTACACTATCCATAAAAAAGGGGTGAATCCAGCCTCTCTTACCCTATATATATTTGGGCATCCGCCACTGGGCTCATCCCAGCTCCTACTATGGCTTGTACAGAAGGAAAGGATCCCTGTGACTGCACATCCGTGTAGTCCCTCGAATCAGTGTGAAAGTGGCAACCTCAGCCTGGACTCCAGCTAAGCTACGCCCCTCAACGTGTTTCAGCCCACCCCTCAGAGTTTAGTCATGGGATATTTATAAACCTTTGCTTTGCAGCACTGGGGTCCCCGGTTCCTATCCTGGTCAAGACACTATCTGCACGGAGTGTTCTTCCTGTGCTTGTGTAGGCTTCCTCTGGGTACTCCGGATTCCTTCCACAGCCAAAAGACATACTGTTAGGCTAATTTTCTCCTGTCTAAGTCGACACTATTGTGCATGTATATATGCATGTGAAATATGGACCTTAGACTGTAAGCTCCTTGAGGGCGGGGACTAAAGTGAATAAATAGTATGGCCCTAATATGTTTGTGTGTAAGCATGCATGTGGGATAAGGACCTTAGAATGTAAGCTCCTTGAGGGCAGGAACTGATGTGAATAAATAATATGGCCCTAGTATGTGTGTCTGTATGCATGCATGTGTGTGGGATAGGGTCCTTAGGCTGTGAGTAAATAATAATACTAAGAGTAACTAATAATAATAAATACATAAAATTAAAGTAAAGTAAACCACTGCCAGAATTGTTGGTGCTATATAACTACCTGTATTAAATTATTTGTATATAATATACTATATATACAATATATATATATATATATATATATATATGTATATATATATATACACACACACACACAGTATCTCACAAAAGTGAGTACACTCCTCACATTTTTGTAATTATTCAATTTTATGTTTTTATGTGACAACACTGAAGAAATGACACTTTGCTACAATGTAAAGTAGTGAGTGTACAGCTTGTATAACAGTGTAAGTTTACTGTTTCCTCAAAATAACTCAACACACAGCCATTAATGTCTAAACCGCTGGCAACAAAAGTGAGTACACCCCTAAGTGAACATGTGCAAATTGTGCCAAATTAGCAATTTTTCCTCCTCTGTGTCATGTGACTCATTAGTAATACAAGGTCTCAGGTGTGAATGGGGAGCAGATGTGTTAAATTTGGTGTTATCGCTCTCACTCTACCATACTGGTCACTGGAAGTTCAACATGGCACCTCATGGCAAAGAACTCTCTGAGGATCTGAAAAAAGGATTGTTGCTCTACGTAAAGATGGCCTAAGCTATAAGATGATTGCCAAGACCCTAAAACTGAGCTGCAGCACGGTGGCCAAGACCATACAGTGGTTTAAAAGGACAGGTTCCACTCAAAACAGGCCTCGCTATGGTCAACCAAAGGAGTTGAGTGCACGTCATATCCAAAGGTTGTCTTTGGGAAATAGACATATGAGTGCTGCCAGCATTGCTGCAGAGGTTCAAGAGATGGGGGGGGGGGGGTCAGCCTGTCAGTGCAAAGACCATATGCCACACACTGTATCAAATTGTTCTGCATGGCTGTCGTCCCAGAAGGAAGCATCTTCTAAAGATGATGCACAAGAAAGCACGCAAACAGTTTGCTGAAGACAAGCAGACTGAGGACATGGATTACTAGAACCATGTCCTGTGATCTGATGAGACCAAGACAAATTTATTTGGTTCAGAGAGTGTCAAGTGTGTATGGCGGCAACCAGGTGAGCAGTACAAATACATGTTTGTCTTGCCTACAGTCAAGCATGGTGGTGGGAGTGTCATGGTCTGGGGCTACATGACTGCTGCAGTGCTGCCGACACTGAGGAGCTACAGTTCATTGAGGGAACCATGAATGCCAACATGTACTGTGACATACTGAAGCAGATCATGATCCCCTCCCTTCGGAGACTGGGCTGCAGGGCAGTATTCCAACATAATAAAAACCCCAAACACAACTCCAAGATAACCACTGCCTTGCTAAAGAAGATGAGGGTAAAGGTGATGGACTGGCCAAGCATGTCTTCAGACCTAAACCCTATTGAGCATCTGTGGGGCATCCTCAAATGGAAGATGGAGGAGCGCAAGGTCTCTAACATCCACCAGCTCCGTGATGTCATCATGGAGGAGTGGAAGGGGATTTCAGTGGCAACCTGTGAAGCTCTGGTGAACTCCATGCCCAAGAGGGTTAAGGCAGTTCTGGAAAATAATGGTGGCCACACAAAATATTAACACTTTGGACCCAATTTAGACATATTCACTTAGGGGTGTACTCACTTTTGTTGCCAGCGGTTTAAACAATAATGGTTGTGTGTTGAGTTATTTTGAGGGGACAGCAAATTTACACTGTTATACAAGCTGTATACTCACTACTTTACATTGTAGCAAAGTGTAATTTTTTCAGTGTTGTCACATGAAAAGATATAATAAAATATTTACAAAAATGTGAGGGGTGTACTCACTTTTGTGAGATACTGTGTGTATATATATATATATATATATATATATATATATATATATATATATATATATATATATATATATATATATATATTGTGCATACACACACACGCATAATATATAAACGATTCCCACAAATATGTCAGTTACTAAATGTGTAAGTATATTTGTGTACTGTATATACAATCTAATAGGTAGCAGCGGGTTCATTGTAGATTAAAACAAGCAGTATTCCCACATGTATAGCTGTGACATGTACACTTCATGTTACAAAATGCCTGTAACTCCGTCCTTTCATCTCTTCAATAGGTCATAGCCTGTGAACAGCAGTATGATTACTCGTATGATGTGCGCTGTGATGTCTGGTCCCTGGGGATTACAGCCATTGAATTGGCTGATGGAGACCCGCCTTTGTCTTCCATGCATCCAGTCAAAGCTCTGTTCAAGATTCCCAGGTACGCCACAAGATGGCTCTCTTGATTCATTGGGTAGTCAGTCAAGCTTAGAAATAAATTTGAAAATTCACTTTGTATTAAAATAGCTGAAAAAGCCAATGACAAAACAGATAGGAAGTAATAAATTGACATGTTCATGGAGTATTTGAATGCTGTTTCCCATAATCCCCTTCTGTAGTTTATCTTTGGTGTACAATGGCAGACAGCAGTTGGGCGAGGAACATGGAACATAGGCTACTATTATTTCTGTACGCTTCTGCAACAAAGACGTACTGTGTATCTGAAGCTAAAGAAATAAATGGCTACCAGAAATTGATTTATTTGTTTATTCAAGTTCAAAAAGCAATTTTGTAGTGATGCTCATAGACGTAATATGCTGAGGAGCAGGGAATTTTGGAGGGCAAGGTCTGATTTAATCAGATTCAAACCTGCATGGGAAAACAATGTGTTGAGTCATAAACTATAAATTTAATGTGTTGTTGTGTGGCAAGACAGACAGTTATAGGTAATTTAATTCAGTAAATAAGGCCCAGCATATTCAACCAACAGCAAACAATCAGCAATTAGCAACATAATTTTTCAGACTGATAAAAGCTTTCTTGTGATTACATTTTATTAGGTTATACTGATGTTTTCATCACTGTTTGTTTAATAAATGAATACTACGCATATTTATTAGCGCAAACAGCAATGATGCAAAGTGCATTAAACCATAGCAACCAATTTTCTGTTTAATTTAGGCAAATTAATCAAATATGAGTTCTGATTGGTTGTTATGAGTTACTGAAAATGTTCACATTGCTGGTTGTCTTAACAGTTAAAGCAGAACTCTAGTCACAGGCATCTTTACAAAGTCATAAGGGGAAAAAACAGTGACCTCCCATGAATGTCTTTTTTTTTTTAACCTCTTGAACCTAAGGGTTTGTTGGGGAATAACAGCAAAATTGCAGTAATTGTGACAATATGTGTTAAGGCAGGTTGGTTTGTCAGTTGTCCAGGCTGCCCGGCTAGGAAGGGGTTAAATCTTTCTGTGTGCTTTCTCTGACATTTTCCTGGCTCCCCTCTGTGCTGTATGTAAAAGGGGAGAAGGGGAGATGGCTCTGCTCAGGGGTCAGCAGCCACATGGGAAGGATGGGGAGGCCGATTTAAGGACGTGGCTGCCTGCATCACCTGGACTACACTCAGGAAACCTTCCTGAGAAGGACTCTCGCCTCTGTGAAGGAATGCATCGGGCAGCCTGGGTCTAGTTAGTCAGGAATAAACTGTACTGTACTGTTGAACTGTAATACGGAGTTGTCTAGTAAGGTCTGATCAACTGTTTATTGCCTGGTCTGAAGTTTGTTCCAAGGGTTGCATGGAGGTACATGATGTAAAGGAAGAACAGACATGAGGAGGCTAGAATGAAAGGCCATTAATAAGGGTTAACTTACGAGTAACCATGAACTGGTGAGAATGTACTAGCAGCCAAACAGCGAAGTATGGTACCAGGTATTAGGGACAGGACCTCTGGTAGTGAGGGGGTCGGTGCTCTGACTCCCGCCTTAGTGGTCAGTACCCCAAAAGCAATCAGAGTCCCCAAGGACCTAGCCACATGTTATGGGAGAGAAGAGGGTGGTATATTCAAGTGGTTGTTACCACAACAATAGATTTCACTGCCACCCCCTTTAATATATCTAGGCATACCCAAATGTTTAAGTGTTTTATTAAAACAAACCAGCTATCTTCAGGTCAGTCACGTGACTCCAGGCCGGTCTACTACTCTGATTCCTGGGCTACAGCAGGAGGGGCCGAGATCTAACATAAATCGGGGAGGTCACATGGCCGCTCAGCCCCTCTCGCTCTACCTTTGAATTGGAGTAGGAGACCTGCCAGGAGTCACGTGACTGGCCTGAAGATAGCTATAAAAAGGTATTTACAAGCTTTGTTTTAATAAAACTTGTATACAGTGAGGTATGCCTAGATAGAATAGAGAGGCTGGTAGTGACAATTTGAAATATTTTATTTTCTAATAATAGCAGGCAGGAAAGGGGGTGGAGATAGAGACACAGACACAAAGCTGACAGGCAGGGAGGGAGGGGATGAGGCTTGCAGGCTGACTACGGTGGTCAGGGCTCAGCAGCCATGATTATTGTGGTCTGAGCACAGAGGAGGACACAGGAAGTGGCAGGATCAGCCAGGTTTTTAACAGCTTAGAGAGGGGCAGATTAGACAACACAAGCACTGTGCTGTTTAATCTGCGATAAGGGAACAGACTATCTCTTTTTTTTTTTTAGGGTAATAAACACTTTAATTGCACGCATGAGGTCCTTGTTTAGTGCATGGCGGGACCCAATTCTGTCACTGGGAGTGAGGTGGCAGAGCAGAGCTGGACTGGTGGAGCGGGACACAAGCTCAACAGTGTCCCCCCTCCAAATGCTAAATTCTAGGAGATAAGGTGTGCAGTGATATGGGACAGAGTGCTTCACAGAAGGGATCTGTACGTGCTTCACAACTGCACAAAGTGTATTGCTCACTTCTGATCCTGGGGTTCTGCCCTAATGTTGACCTTTACATGACCTTGGCCTCACCTGATCCTGGGCATTGGTGAGTGCATACACCCCAATGTGCAAGGCGAATAGGCCCTGCCCACTCGCTGGCAGGAAAAAAAGCAATTGTTACAATTGGCAATAAACAGGCAGTCATGGGTGACAAATGACCAATAGTGGGGTGGCAAGACATGAAAAAGGAACAACGACTGGAGGCAAGTCTGCCTTCACCCTCCTCCCCTTAGCTTTAGTCCTGGCATTGTCAGCATGTAGACTGCTTCAGTGGCCACCTTCAGTAGAGCAGATAACCCTTGGCAACTCTGTACACTTCATATTATATCAGCTCAGGGCTGGTGGAGACATATTCCCAAACTCAGGGTTCTTCTTCAGGTCCCTGAGGGAGAAGCTTATAGGTAAAATAAAGAAAAAAAAAAAGCATATACATTTGCTACACAAGCCATATTGTAATTTAATGTTATTATGATCTTAAAATAATGTTATTATAAAATGATTTTTCCTTTTCAATTAGCAGTTGCTGTCATTTTCTGTAAATTTCAATGCAACATGGCAACTTGAAGGCATTCTGTGCACTGTTGGTATACAGAGAGCCCATAGAAATGTCATTTCCTGCTTGTGTGAAGAACTATGCGCTAAGATCAATTCAGATTTTAGGCATCCTCTGCAACAAAAATGGGATTTTTGATATACTACTCCCTAAGAGTTAATCAGTTTTAAAGGGATGCAGAATATGCAACTTTTCTTACCAGTACCATGAAAGTACACCAGCTGATTAAAATTAATTAGTTATTCCCTTTCAGAATCAGTATCCAAAGACACAAAGTGGAACAAACAAAAGGTAGCAATCTTCAACAATCTTTGCTAAAATCCTTGCAATGTACATTGAACACCCACAGGGAATTGTTTTTTTTTTTTTTTCCAACAAAAGTGGAGTTGCTCTTTAATCCCCACTACCCCTCTACAGACTCATGACTAGTCCAGCCAGAGCTCCTCAGATTCCCATTTAGAAATAAAATATCCTGACTAGCAGGCACAGAGACCCTTGCCCACGGGAACCTAAAGAGCCTCTCCAGCTTGTCAGAGTCAGGCTAGTCTACACCATCACACATAGTCCACTAAAAAGGAACCTATATTACTCTTTTTTGCACAGGATCCTCCATTAGTAGAACTCTCATACCAGTAGACAGTAAACTAGATTGCCTTTACTTAATGTGATTCTAAAAGTAACATTAATTTTTGTTTAAATGACAAACATGTTATACTTACCTACTCTGTGCAATGGTTTTGCACAGAGCAGCCCCTATTCTCTTTTTTTTGGGTCCCCCACCAGCAGTCCTGGCTCCTCCCCCTACTGAGTGCCCCCAACAGCAAGCCTCTTGCTTTGAAGGCACTCAAGCAGGCTCGAGCAACACTTCTGTGAATGGACATTGTCCATTCACACACAGAGCATGGCTCGTCCCTGCCCCCCCACTCTCTTCTGGCTGTGTGAGCCAATGAGGAGAGAGAGATCTGGGAGAACTGTTGTTCTTGTGCATATCGCTGCATCAAGATGGGGCTCATGTAAGTATAAAGGGGGCTGGGGGAGGGGGGGAGAGGATGGCACCCAGAAGGTTTTTTCCTTAATGCATAAAATGCATTAAGGTAAAAAACCTTCTGCCTTTAAAACCACTTTAAATAATTTTCAAAACGTATTCAGCATACAGAGGTCTAACTTTGCAGCAAAGCAATCAACATGTTCCCTCAACAATGCAACATAACACATTTCCTCAACAGGGTATACAATACGTTTCTTCTGCAGAACCCCACATGGTGCTACATCATAAATACTGGGAGGAGAGCCTTAATGCCTCAAGCTGGCCATCAGTATTCTGTTCCTACATTGAGAAGTAAGATCCTTCTATACTACACCCCCTTCTCTACTAGGTAGTAGCTCCTTGATCCCCTAATGGGGAAGTGCCCCAGACTGTCTCTACTGCATGGTGTTGCAAATGGTCAGTGTCCAAAGAAAAGCAGGTCTATTCTTTTTTCCCAAGTCTTACCTCCAGTGCTGTATTTTGGCCTAGGCTGACAAGGCCAAGGCCTAGGGCAGCACTTTGCAGGGGGGCTGCTCCCACCTCCACCTGAGACTCTATCGGCCACTGGTTGCTAGAGCCGCCTAGTGTCTAGGAACCAGTGATGTCACAGCTGTGACTCCCTGGCCCTGGCCCCCTTTCTCTCTCTCATCCCCCCTCTCCTCTCATCCCCCCGTCTCTCGTGCCCACCACTATCTCTCTCGCCCACCATCTCCTCTCTCTCGCCCACCACCTCCTCTCTCTCACCCACTACCTCTTCTCCTTCTCTTTCTCCCACCCCCATTCTATCTCTCTCTCTCTCACCCCCCCTCACCCTCCCTTACCTGCCCCCTCTCTCTCATCCCCCACCCCTCTCACCCTCCCTCACCCTCCCTCACCCACCATCTCTCTCACCCCACCCTCTCTCTTCCACCCCCCTCTCATAAGATCTTGGGGGTTCTTGCTGGCAGGGAGCTGTTAAACAGGAAGGAGTGGGCAAATTTACATAGGAGGGGGAGAAGGGGGTACCCAATTTTAGTCTTGCCTAGGGCAGTACAAAACCAAAATACACCAATGCTTTTACCTCCCACTTTGTTTTGTCCCCAAGCAGCCTTCTATACTATTTAGAAAAAACATGAATGATGAGCATATAATACTCCCTAACAACAATTAAAACAGAAAAATGGTCTGGTGTCATCTGTATACCACCTCCATCCCGAAATCAACAGAAAAAGAGGGCCAATTTTCCCCTTTTCCCCTAACAACAATTCATTGGGACCTTCCATAAAAGGGACCCATACGCCATTACAAGAACAGCCAGTATAATTCTCCTCTTTATGACAACACGTCTCATAGTGACCAGAGCGTTTACAGCCCACATCTCTTACCAACTCTATTTTCCTCTTCACTAATGACTGTCTGCTCTAGTTCGCTGCATGACTGTGACACTGATGCCACTACTTCATTAAGCCAGTCAGCAGGCAAATTTAGCTTGAGCAGGTCGGGGGAAATAAAGGAGGTTTTCTGCTTAGTTGTCATGGGCTATGGTACATTGTGTGTTTTACTGCCTTAACAGATACTAAGCTTGATGGAACTTGATGGAACCTTTCTGTGTATAAAGAGCAATGATGTAATAATTCACAGCATATCATGGAAAACATTCTTGTAGCTGTATTGAGTTTCTGTAGTCCTATTTGCTTCTTTGGGTTACAGTTCATCATTGCTCCTAGTGGTTAGATACGATTTTTAAAAAGACTTTGAGCCCAATAAAGTAAACATTTCCTAATAAACTATTTTGTTAAAATTCCTCCACTAGCATGTGCAGCTTTCATTGCTGCTGGTTACTGCTTTCTCAGTGCTGCTTCCCTGAACTTCTGGTTTTCACAGGAAAGAGGTTACAGTGGGAAGGACAGTTAAGTCCTGAACCAGTTGTAAAGGTTGGAGAAATGGAAAACCCCTATTTCAGAATTTTGCATATGATTAAATGGAAGGGTTCACTTTTCACTAATTTTATTTTCCTCAGATAGAGAATTGCAGTTTCAGATGTCACTTACTTGTGATATCTGGCATTGCAGTATTACCCTAAAGGGAACCTGTGAATCTGGCTTTGGACATTCAAGTATTTATATATTCCCAACAAGCAGTAAATAAGCTTTAAAATAGGATTACTTCACTGACCTCTGTAGCCACATGCACTTTTGGAGCAATACATTCTCAAAGTTTTCAGCAGAATCTCTTAAGTTGTTCTCTCAGTAGTATTTTTGCAATTTGACAGAAAGTCGGGAGATTCCTTTCTAATGTTTGGCAAAATGTATTAGAGACGACAGGAAAGGCATATTTTTTTTTATATGTGCCATGGCCTTTAAATGATTCCTGAGCATTTTGGAAGCACTGTTCCACTATCCTGGACCTGCTGTTGTGCCAAAAACGGCCCCCGTCAACCCCATTATTTAGCATTTTGCTTCACATAAATAAAAATAAAAAGTACAAAAAGACCATACATTATATAACAATTAAATACACAAAAAAGGAAAAATGAAAAATACAATAAACACTAAATTAAATAACCTTAACTGCCCTAAATACACCCCCCCCCAAAAAAAAATAAAAAACAAAAACACAAAACCTACAATTTAGGGTTGATTTACTAAAGGCAAATAGACTGTGCACTTTGCAAGAGCAGTTGCTCCAGAGCTTAGTAAATGAGCAGAAGCTCTGCTGACTTCCATCATCCAATTATATGCAACCAAAAATGCTTTTTTTTTTTTTCCTTGCAGGTGATTGGGTAATCTTAGCAAAGTGAAGCTTTACCTCATTTACTAAGCTCTGGAGCAACTGCACTTGCTAAATGCAACTGCACTTTGCAAAGTGCAAAGTCTATTGGCCTTTAGTAAATCAACCTTATTGTCTCTTCTGCAATAAGACACACTTATCCGCCACTAAGGCACAGCCACTAGGTTGTGAATCCTTCACATGGCAAGGGATGTAACCATTGCCTCACTGGAAGGTGGAGGTGAGTATTTTGTTTAGTTTAGCTCCACTTTAAACAAATAACATTAAACATTAGATCATTTTTTTCAAGGAATTTTCTTCTAAGCAGCTCAATACAATTAGGAATTTTCTCATTGGTAAACATTTGTTCGCTGTGAAATCAATTTAGCTGAAATAACTCCGCTCATCTTTGCTCAGCTGTTTAACTTCCCCTGCTCCCCCCTCTCAGCAGTGACTTGGTTAAAATTGCACACGCCCACACGACGGCAATGAATGACGTAAATTGTACTATCCATATGTGACGCTTTAAAATTCTCTACAGGTTACCACTTTAAATGTACAGAGGAGGTTCAGTGCTAGAATTACTGCCCATGATTTGAGGTTCACAGCAATACCTCACATGTGTGGAACGATTGTGGTTTGCGAACATGCAGGACTGACGCACCTGTACGTTTTTGCGTGCTAGCAGAGGGGGACGGGGGCACTTTAAAAAAAAATACATTTTTTAACTATTTTTTTTATCACTTTTATTGCTGTCACGAGGAATTTACCCATCCTTGTGACAGCAATAGGCACATGACAGGTACTCTTTATGGAGGGATCTGGGGTCTATAAGACCCCAAATCCCTCCTTTGCACTTGAAAGCTTTCAAAACGCCAAGATCGGCAGTTTTGAATCCTTTTGATTTTCAAAAATGGCGCCATTAAAATGTCGGTAAACCAGAAGTGATGTCATGTCATTGCTTTTGTGTTACCATAGTGGCGAGTGGCGACCCAATGAAAGCCGATCCTGTCTTTTTTGGGTCTCTGACTAGCCGGCAGGACGGGAGAGCCCAAGCGAGCCACGGAAGGCAGCAGGAAGTGGTTTTAACATACAATAGTTGCAGGGCCGCCAACAGGGGGGTACAGGCAATAAACTTGTAAGGGACCCGAGCGTCCCAAGGGCCCCGCATGGTCAATGGTCAGGCCCAGGGCCAGCACGCACCTCCTACAGACGCAGCATAATGAAATGAAACTTTAAGCAGCCAGCCGCTGGCCCACACACTGACCACAACAGAGAAGCTATGGCTGCAGCCCTGCACACAAGCCGCAGAAGCTGGGATACTGATTCCTCCTCCCCGTGCCCCTCCCTGCAGATGATCCATTATCCGGCACTTGCTCCGCTTCCCTGCTAGGTCATTAATGGGAATCGGGCGGGACTCTGAGAGGGGGTGTGGCCAGCCTCGTCAGTGTGGGACCCAGCCCTCTCGGGTGCATGCAGATATGGTAAATCACTAAGTCAGTGGGTGTGCAGCGGCATGCTGCTGTAAATTGGTGGACTGTATTTAATCTCCCCAGAGGGGACATCATACACCCAACCCTGACAAGCTGATGTGATGGAGCAGCATTGTGAAATTGAATGAGGGTATTTTTGGGTGGGGATAAGGATGGGAGTTACATTATGGAGAAGCATGCGGATAATGCTGGGTGAGGATGAAGATGGTAGTACATTGTGGAGAGGGATGCGAATGATGCTGGGTGGAAAGAGATGCGGATGATGCTGGGTGGGGATGAGGATGGGAGTTATGTTTTGGAGAGGGATGGATGGTTCAGGTTGGGGATGAGGATGGAAGTTACATTGTGGAGAGGGATGAATGGCTCTGGTTGGGGATGAGGATGGGAGTTACATTATGGAGAGGGATGTGAATGGTGCTGGGTGGGGATGAGGATGGGAGTTACATTGTGGAGAGGGATGCGGATGATGCTGGGTGGGGATGAGGATGGGAGTTACATTGTGGAGAGGAATGCGGATGGTGCTGGGTGGGGATGAGGATGGGAGTTACATTGTGGAGAGGAATGCGGATGGTGCTGGGTGGGGATGAGGATGGGAGTTACATTGTGGAGAGGGATGCGGATGATGCTGGGTGGGGATGAGGATGGGAGTTACATTGTGGAGAGGAATGCGGATGGTTCTGGGTGGGGATGAGGATGGGAGTTACATTGTGGAGAGGGATGCGGATGATGCTGGGTGGGGATGAGGATGGGAGTTACATTGTGGAGAGGAATGCGGATGGTGCTGGGTGGGGATGAGGATGGGAGTTACATTGTGGAGAGGAATGCGGATGGTGCTGGGTGGGGATGAGGATGGGAGTTACATTGTGGAGAGGGATGCGGATGATGCTGGGTGGGGATGAGGATGGGAGTTACATTGTGGAGAGGAATGCGGATGGTTCTGGGTGGGGATGAGGATGGGAGTTACATTGTGGAGAGGGATGCGGATGATGCTGGGTGGGGATGAGGATGGGAGTTACATTGTGGAGAGGAATGCGGATGGTGCTGGGTGGGGATGAGGATGGGAGTTACATTGTGGAGAGGGATGAATGGCTCTGGTTGGGGATGAGGATGGGAGTTACATTATGGAGAGGGATGTGAATGGTGCTGGGTGGGGATGAGGATGGGAGTTACATTGTGGAGAGGGATGCGGATGATGCTGGGTGGGGATGAGGATGGGAGTTACATTGTGGAGAGGAATGCGGATGGTGCTGGGTGGGGATGAGGATGGGAGTTACATTGTGGAGAGGGATGCGGATGATGCTGGGTGGGGATGAGGATGGGAGTTACATTGTGGAGAGGAATGCGGATGGTTCTGGGTGGGGATGAGGATGGGAGTTACATTGTGGAGAGGGATGCGGATGATGCTGGGTGGGGATGAGGATGGGAGTTACATTGTGGAGAGGAATGCGGATGGTTCTGGGTGGGGATGAGGATGGGAGTTACATTGTGGAGAGGAATGCGGATGGTTCTGGGTGGGGATGAGGATGGGAGTTACATTGTGGAGAGGAATGTGGATGGTTCTGGGTGGGGATGAGGATGGGAGTTACATTGTGGAGAGGGATGCGGATGATGCTGGGTGGGGATGAGGATGGGAGTTACATTGTGGAGAGGAATGCGGATGATGCTGGGTGGGGATGAGGATGGGAGTTACATTGTGGAGAGGAATGCGGATGGTTCTGGGTGGGGATGAGGATGGGAGTTACATTGTGGAGAGGGATGCAGATGATGACTCGTGGGATGGCCAGTGGGTGGATTCGGTGGGACGGCCAGTGGGTGGGCCCTGGAGAATGTTGGTGGTTAGGCCCCCAGGGTTGGGCCAGGCCTAAATCTGTGTAAGGGGCCCCAAAATGTCTGATGTCTGCCCTGCTATCAGGCCTCAAGTTACCAAGCCCTTCAAGCAACTGCAAGGAAGAATCCTTCTGTTATTTTCCAGAGGGTTGTGGAATGTGGCAATGTATCATTTCTAATGTATCCATGCACTTGTTATGTATCAGAATATGAATTAAAATGGAAAAAATAAACACGCGGAATAATAAATGAATGCAATGCAGGTATTCCTAGGTTTAGTGTTTAATGAAATATAGATATTTCTTTATCTCAGTTACTGATGCATATCATTTTACTGGTTAGAAAAGGAACAATGACAATGTTTGAACTAAGCTCCTGTAACATTCATACAATTATGGTCGCCGTTCACATCTTCTGTGATTGCAATTTGCATTTCTGATTAGCTCAATTTATATGCAGATTAGCCTGTGCGTCATAATGTTATCTACTTATATCCAGCCTGGGCTCCAGTAAGCCACCAGCATGAAATAATGGATCAGTCAAAAGCGGCATTGCTTCTTGCTGCCTGTTTGCGCAGCTGTAGAACAGGTCATAGCAATTAAAGCAGCAGAGAGGGAGGTACTGCATATCAAAGCTAGAAACCTTACGTCTTCTCAGATGAATGGAGGACGGTGTTTAGAAAGCGATCATCATAGGATAAAACATTAACAGGAAGATGAAATAAATGAATACACAATTGCAGATTCTTTTTTTTTTCTACTTCCCTAATCAGTTCAAATTGATTGTTACTGGGCTCCTTGGGTATTTTCTGGATTTCTGCATGAATTGCTCTTGAAGTCATAATAACAAAGACAGTATTCAAACAACCCGCAAGGCATTTTACATCGTTGTATCTTTATTGAACAAATTGTTAGACAACCAAGGGGATTGATAAAATGTATGTATAGTCTTCTGAGCTAGTCTAAACCTCCTATGCAGGAATAAACCACAAGCCATTCTCTTTATCTAGCTTCTGATGGGACCTGTGTGGTGGGTAGGAGGTAGAATGTCCCAGATTCAGGTCATGTCTTTGTTTAGGACACCTTGCTTAAATAGCTTGTGTTAGATCCAGGACTTTTTTTATTCCAGAGAATAGGTGTAGGTACTCCCTGCTTCCAAGTCACACCTTGTCTCTGCCCCCTACCCACCTCTAAGCATTGTCCCTTAGTTCTACCCCCTACTCACATTCCAGTACCACCCTTTTTAGAGAACACAGAATCAAGTATCATTGTAATTTGTAGGAATGTGTTAATGATAACAAGAAAAGCAGTACAATAGATCTCCTGAAGCCAGCAACAATAGACCCCCCAACAACAAAATATCCCCCATCAGCAACAGCAGATCCCTCCTGCAACATTAGAGCCTCAACAACAATTTACCCCCTCCCCCCGGCAACATTAGATCTCTCAGCAACCTGAAAAAGTTGACCCCCCTCAACAGTAGATCCCTCCCAGCAACAATTGACCTCCCCCAACAGCATAAGACCCCCCACAGGAACAAAAAAAAAACCCCACCAGCAACAATAGATTACAATAGACTCCCCTGCAACAATAGATCTCCCAGCAGCCAGCATCAATAATCTATCCAGCACCCCCCCCCCCCAAACCACCCACTGCCATTACATACATGTAGTACTGGAGGTGCTGGAACTGTGTTCCCCTACGTTCCCGCAGAAAAAAAGCCTTGGTTAGATGAAACCACAACATTTCCTTGGGATAAAGGTCAGGCTTGACTGACACAAAATAGGTTATGCCACTGTTTATTTTCTCCTGTATTGTGGGCAGTTGTCATACATGACCTAACTTCCTTTAAATTTTAGATCAACATTCTACTGTAGATTTTAATGCCACAAATTGCACTTCATTGGTCCCACAATGATTACAAAGGATGCAGGCCCTGAGGAAGCAAATCAGCCCCATATGATTATGCCCTCGTTTTCATGCTGATGAATATAACACGGTGTACATTTACCATAAAGTTACACTTTTATCTTAGAACATTGTTTTAATATTAGTCTTTTCAGAAGCTGAAAAGGACAGATTTTTTTTAGCAGTAGTCTGCCTCCCAGATAGCAAGAAATTGAGCTGCAAGTTTTAAAATGACTTGCTAAGCTATTGCTAGACTTGCTAGGCTTCACAAGTTTGTTGTACGATTGCAAGCAAGTCCGCATTGCATGACTCCAGATGAACTTTCTTTGCAAGCATTCTACAAGTCTGCTGCAAGTTTTGGTTCAGTTATGTTGTACAATTGTCACCCCCCCCCCCCCACAGGGGGGGTCACAGTGTCTTGCTATAGACTCACTACTGCAACTTTGCTTTTGCTAGAGACTTGCCACCAAAAGTTGCTACAAATTGGAAAAGTGTCAACTAGAACTTGTGCTTCAAGTGCTCTGCAAGTGTACAACTTGCCAGTGAAAATGTGCAGCAAGTTACAGACTCAACACTGCAACAAATTTGTGGCAAGGTATTCTTGCTATCGGGGCTAAGCCATGAAAAACTCCACTTTTGTTAAATGTTAATTCACACACGTTATCAAATGCGAGAAATGCCTGCAGAACCCTAAGGCCCCTTTCACACTAGCAGACCGTTCAGATCTGCCTGTTAGTATTTCAGGCGGATCTGAACGGATGCCCCATGCATCTCTATGGGGCAGCGGATGTCAGCGGAGACATGTCCGCTGACATCCCATCCGGTCCGTCAAATCTGGACGGATGGAAACCCTATTTTCCATCCGTCCAGCGGATGGGATCGGATGAGAATGGACAGGTGGTCCGTTCTCATCCAATTTCCCCATAGAGGACAGCGGGGACCTGACAGCTCCGTCTCTGCACACAGCACGGAGACAAATCTGCCATCTGCCTGCTCAGCGGGGGATCGGCGGATTGATCCCCCGCTGAGAAAAACGGAGTCCGCGGACGCACTCCTGTGTGTGAAAGGGGCCTAAGTGTTTACCATTGGGTTCTTTGTCCACTGTTTTAGGAACTTATAGTGTGTCCTTGCTCTGATTTTAAAAGGATACCCCAGGTATAACAGCAACATAGCTGAATTTCTTCCAGTGCTTGGCCTCAGGTGATATACAGAGAAAAAACAAATCCTCCAACGTAAGTTGTACCTGTATATCTGCATTCTTCTCTTTATCCGTTCAATGTCCAGAATATTTAAAGCTTGTCTAAGCTGTAAGAAAACAGGGGGCGAAAAAAACTGAAGTTACACTCTGCAGAGCTCAGTGAGGAGAGCTCTGAGAGCTGATTGGAGGGAAGGGATGCCCTCCCCTTTTTGCACAGCACATAGTAAAGAAGTGCTTCATGCTAATAGCAGATGAAAAAAACTGCAGACAGAAATGACACAAAGGTCCAATTTGACATTAGGGGGATTATTTGCTAAAGGCAAATAGGTTACTCATGTTGCACGGAAAGTTTTTGTTGCAAGGAAATGTTCCCTTAGTTCAGTGAAAGCTCTGCTAACCTCCATCACCCAGTCATGCGCAATCATAAATACAGTTCCCTTGCAAAGTAAACCATTTATTTGCCTTTAGTAAATCTACCCCAATTTCAATTCGATGGTGGAACAATGGATTCATTGATTTGGACATTTTTACTGGTTGAAAGAGTTTGAAAATTGTGATAGTAGTGGCAAGCATTAAACAACTTGTGTCTATGTATATGTAGCACTGTCTCCATAGGGCTTGCTGTGTGATGACTTCTTGGGCCTACTCTGTTTACCTACAGACAGTCACTTAGGGACAGTTCACACATTCATCCATACTCCCAATGGTTCGTTATTCAGTAAACTGTCCAGGGGTTTTGGTTTTTGGTATTTATTGTGGAACTTGGATGAGAGAAGGGAATAGTGGGATACTTCAACTTGAACTATTTACAGTTGATAAGGGCAACTCTCACTTGGCCTCACCAGGTTACTTGTGGAAGCAGTCACACTGCTTTGACTATACTGCCATGTGTATGGAAGGGGTTAAGTCTTCTTGCTCTCTCTCCAGTAACAGACTTTATGAACTACTTTATCTTCAGGACACTCTCTAGCATCCCCTTTACTGACACCTGTTCACTGACTCTTAAAGGCATGGATGAGCGAGTTTGGGGGTGGAAGAATTGACTGGCCTCCACAGAGTCCTGACCTCAACCCGACAGAACACCTTTGGGATGAATTAGAGTAGAGACTGCAAGGCAGGCCTTCTCATCCAACATCAGTGCCTGACCTCATAAATGTGCTTCTGGAAGAATGGTCAAACATTCCCATAGACACACTCCTAAACCTTGCGGACAGCCTTACCAAAAGAGTTGAATCTGTTATAGCTGCAAAGGGTGGGCCATCTCAATATTGAACCCTACGGACTAAGACTGGGATGCAATTAAAGTTCATGTGCGTGTAAAGGTAGGTGTTCCAATACTTTTGGTAATATAGTGTATATATATATAAATATGGCATATACTGTATATACTCTGATTAAAAAGTGTTCCTTTCATTTTTTTGAGCAGAGTAGAGCATCAAGTCAGTTAAACTCCTGGGATATTGATCTGGTCAGTTAAGTAGAAGAGGAGGTTTTGTTAATCAATTTCAGCTGCTTTGGTGTTAATGAAATTAACAGCAGGGGCACTGGATGGGCAACAATGTGAAAACCTCCAAAACAGGAATGGTTTTACAGGTGGAGGCCACTGTTTTTTTCCCCTACTCATCTTTTCTGACTGTTTTTTTTACTAGTTTTGCATTTGGCTAGGGTCAGTGTCACTACTGGTAACATGAGGCGATACTTGGACCTTATAGAGGTTGCACTGGCAGTCCAACTCCTCCAAGATGGCACATATGTGCCATTGCCAGAAGGTTTGTTGTGTCTCCAAGCACAGTCTCAAGAGCATGGAGGAGATTCCAGGAAACAGGCAGTTACTCTAGGAGAGCTGGACAAGGCTGTAGAAGGTCCTTAACCCATCAGCAGGACCGGTATCTGCTCCTTTGTGTAAGGATGAACAGGATGAGCACTGCCAGAGCCCTACAAAATGACCTCCAGCAGGAAGTAGGATGTCTCTGACCAATCAGAAACAGACTTCACGTGGGTCACCTGTGAGCCCGAAGTCCTCTAGTAGGCCCTGTGCTCACTGCCCGACACCATGGAGCTCGATTGGCATTTGCCAGAATTGACAGGTGTGCCACAGGCACCCTGTGCTTCTCACAGATGAGAGCAGGTTTACCCTGAGTCCATGTGACAGACGTGAAAGGGTCTGGAGAAGCCATGGAGAACGTTATGCCGCCTGTCCCATTGTTCAACATGACTGGTTTAATGGTGGGCCACTGATGGTCTGGGGAGGCATATCCATGGAGGGACGCACAGACCTCTACAGGCTAGACAATGGCACCCTGACTGCCATTAGCTATCTGGATGAAATCCTTGGACCCATTGTCAGACCCTACGTTGGTGCACTGGGTCCTGGGTTCCTACTGGTGGACGAAAATGCTCAGCCTCATGTGGCGAGAATATGCAGCCAGTTCCTGGAGGATGAAGGAATTGATACCATTGTATGGCCCCCACACTCGCCTGACATAAATCCAATAGAACACCTCTGGGACATTATGTTTCTGTCCATCCGACGATGCCAGGTTGCACCTCAGTCTGTTCAGGAGCTAAATGATGACCAGGTCCAGATCTGGGAGAAAATACCCCAGGACACCATCCGTAGTTTCAGGAGCATGCCCCGAAATTGTCAGGCATGCATACAAGCACTTGGGGGCCATTTTGAGTTCCTGCAATGACATTTCAGCAAAATGGACTAGCCTACTGCATCATTTTTTCACTTTGATTTTCGGGGTGTCTTTGAGTTCAGCCCTCTGCAGGTTGCTAATTTTAATTTCCAACGATGTGGCATCCTTTTGTTCCTAACACATTACCCAGTCCATATTAGTATAGATATCCAGCATGATATTGAGATCTGATGTGTTCCTTTTATTTTTTAGAACAGTGTGTGTGTGTAAATATGTATGTATATATATATATATATATATATATATATATATATACACTGCTGTGTGTGTGTATATATATATATATATATATATATATATATATACACATACACACACGCACACTTTATTATTTTTTTTTAATTAATAGATATAGTAAGATTTATATTGAAAGTTGCATGTAAAAGGAAAGTTGCATCTCATGGTTGGGTGGATCTTTTTATCTGACGGATCTTTATGGTCCCCTGGATTAGGTATTATAGGACAGATTCCAGGTAAACAATAAATCAAGCAATGTACAAAGTGGTTCACTTTTAAAAGGCATATAGTTGGTATCAAGTATACATCAGAATGATAGCAGTTCTTTAAATTGCTGAAACATGTAATTAGGAGGTATATGACAAACCTGAATATTAATGTTTTATTTCACTATAATGGCCTTATTCCCCTCATCAAAATAAATTATTAAGTTCCGTGCAGGCCTCTTATGAATAATGGCCTTCATTGCCTCAAGACAGACATAAATCATCCTGTGAGGACCCTGAACCATGAAATGATACTGTTAACATGTCATCTGTCTAAGGTATATTTTAAAATCTCTGGAAGAATCTTCTAAATGATGAAGGAAAGGTAGCACAACAAACTTGGTAAACAGGGAATTGATACTTTGAACCTGTTCCATCTGGTGATGTAACTTATTTAGGTATTTTAGTATTTCAAATGTGACAAACTGCAACATAAATCAACAATAAATACAGGAAAAAAGTACTACCACCCAAAAAATATATTTCATCCATGGTGGGCTAAACCATACTGAGGATTTTAGATTTTGGGAAATACAGAGGCAAGACATTTCTACAGAGGTTCCTGACTCTTCTTACCCTTACGACTTACAATTGTGGTTATAAATAAGTTGCATTGAGAGCTGCATTAAGACTAGAAGCTGGCTATGTCTCAAACCATGGCTCAAAAAAGAAAAAAAAAAAGCTGACTATTGTCCGAGATACTTTTTTTGTTAACATTCAAATTTTACTTTTGGTGTGTACCCCCTTCTTCAAGGACCAAGCAGTAGCAGTGAAAGTGCACTAATAAATCTCAAGCTATGGATCCTGCTAAGCTCTAGAACCACAACAGAGGATGGTAGAAGGACCTACACACATGCTGGAAGTGGCATCTGGTAGTCATCAGTATGTGGTTATTGTAACAATGTGGAGGGTCACCCAAAAGGAAATCAGGAAATCACAGCTGTGGGGGCCAGAACTAGACTAGAAGTAAGATATAGCTTTGCACAGCTGCACCAAATTTTGCACGCTCCAATTTTAGTAAATCAACTGCTTTGACTGTTAGGCCCCTTTCACACATGCTGTCCGTTTGTCCGTTTTTCATCCATCCGTTAACGGATGAAAAACGGACATCAATGTATCTCTATCTAAAAACGGATGACAACGTATGATCATCAGTTAACATCCGTTTTCATCCGCTTCCGTCAATGTCCGTTTTTTTGAACGTATGAATGCTCTATTTTTCATCCGTCAAAAAAACGGATCGGATGAAAAACGGGTGACAACGGATGAAAAACGGATGAAAAACGGATGACAACCGGATGACAACTGATGAAAAACGGATGAAAAACGGATAACAACTGACGGAAAACGGATGACAACTGATGAAAAATGGATGAAAAACGGATGGAAAACTGATACATTTTGGCGTGACTGAACTGATAAACTGAACGGACTGTATGTGTGAATGGGGCCTTAGTACTACATAGGAGCTCTTGACAGCCAAAAATTCCACTTACATATAGATCTAAAACAGCACCAGACAAATTGTAAAGTCCAAGTAAAGCTGGGTGCACACTATGAGAAAATCAGAAGAAAAATTCCATACGAGGCACGATTCTTCGATTCCTGTATAGTGTGTAGACATCTTTTAACTCCTGATTCAGACTTTCCAAATTAAAATTTTGGAAGGGACAAACTCCAATTTTTCTCGTACCAGAACAGAACAAACGATTTTTTGTTTTAATGTAAACTGTTTTCATATGGTTGTCGTACAAGAAAAATCAGACATGAAAGACTGCACATGATCAGAAACAATAAACAACGAAAACATTTTTTTTTTCGTACAAAGCTTTTGTCATGTGAGAATTGTTGCCATTCTCGGTTCTGACTTGCTGTGAAACTTTAGGGAAAACCGGATAATCGTTGGCCTGATTTTCTTATAGTTTGTACCCACCTTAAGATCCCCAGTTTATTGCTAAACAGTAAGTTAACAAGCCAACGTGTTTTGGTTGTTTAAGGTGACCACTTTCATTAGTGCTTCAAATGTTCAGGTGGTAAGTGCACTGGAACTATAAAGAACTAAGATTTATGCCTCGTACACACGCAACGATTATCGGCCGACCGATCGTCCGACTTTTGTCCAGAGTTGTGTTTTGTTTGGTTGGAATGTGCCTAGACTGCACACGAATTTTCTCGACCAACAAAAATCTACTTCAGAAGTGATGTCATGTGCTGGTTTACTTTTCCGTGTGTTTTTTCTTCTCTGAGATCAGATTTTTGTCTGCCGAAATCTGTACTGACTGACGGAAAATCGGCCGTTGTGTTGACAGCCAACAAAAATTTTATAGCCTGCACACCAGATTTTATTATCCGAAAAGTCGGAGTCGGTTGTCGAAAGCATCATACTAACAAGCCGAAAATCGGCCGATCGGACGCTGGCCGAAAATTCCCGGCCAATAATCGATGCGTGTGTACGAGGCATTAGAGAGCTGATTGGATCACTACAGTTGGTTGGGTTCGATGCACAGGAAAACGTGTCAGTCCAAAACTACTTTCCAACACACCAGGCCTTCTTAGGTTTGATAAAGTTTGGATCCATAGCAGCACCTGTAAATTTTGGCTGCTTTTACCCCAATTTGCTATGCAGAAAGGTGGGAATCTTTCCACTACTAGCACTTGTTGGAGAACCATGGCTCTTGGCCCCTCACCTACTTCTTCTACAGACACCACTAGCAAATACAACCTATCTATTTCTGATGTGTGTCCTCATTATAACTGTAAGTGCTGAGATGGGGAGAAGCACCATGGAAGGGGTCATTCACCGTTACATCGGAATGCAAGAAGAAACAGCACACTAGCGGCTGGTACCTGAAATATCCCTTTGCAAGTTAATTTTCCTCTGTGATTCTACCAGCAGCCCCAGAAACTGAGACATATTATATCATACAGATATCATCTTGTCACCTAACGCCACAATAATATTTTGAAATGACGATTAATGGTGGCAGATGGCAAAAAATCCAGGCTACAAGCTGGTGTGAAATATGGGTGTGATATAATCAGATGTCATTACCCCTCTTCCATTAACATTTAATAGTCTTACTATTTAACCCTTGCCTATGTTTATTAGGAAAAGTGAATGAAGCAGTTGTTGCTGTCTGGATCGGGGGCTCTCCTGCAGATTTAAGGCTTCTTTTGTCATTCTCTGTAGAAAACTGAGTGGTTGAAGAGAAATCTGCGCATACCCTCAGGCTCACCACTTAGCTAGAATTATTATAGCAGACTCAGTGGGAATATTCTTGTGCTATTTCCAGCGAGGAGTACGAAAATACCTCCTTCCCCATGGGAAATGCAGGAAATTGAATGTCATTAAAAGGAAAATGTTTGCTATTCTATCTGTACGAAATTATGTAGTTGTATTATTCGTATTTACATATTTTTTTCTGAAGACAGCAAACATTGGGTTAAAGTGGAACTCCAGGCAAACAGTTGAAGTACATGAATGTGAGCTGTTTTACCTGCCTTAAAGCGTATTTCTAGTATTGCAGTAAAAAAAAATATATATATATGTTATATGTTTGTTATGTGTTCCCATTCACACAGCATACCTACATTTTTAAACAATGTAAAGCCTAAAACACACTGGTAGTTTTTTTTTTCATTCAAACCAGCAGGGCTGAACAGAAAAAAACCAACAGCCCAAGAGGAGCCGCTGTACTAACTATCCCTCATTAGTACAGCAATCCCCCCTGCTGTCTATTCCCCCCGCCAGAACACTCAGGTCAGCGCTCCCAGCCATTGGCTGAGAATGCCATCGGGAGCCAATCGGCAAACTTTTTTTCGGCCATGCCCCTAAAAGGCTGTCAGCTCTACCAGGAATTATTAATGCTACAAACAATAACTAAATAGATGGCCAGCATAAATTATTTGGTGGCAGAGCTGAGAGCCTTTTTGGTCCGAGGTGGCTAGAAGCTGGTCTGAGTGCATTGACATTTTTACTGCTGATGCGGCTTCGGTATTTGGAGCGCCTCGGCATTTGGAATGCACACCGCTTAGCAGGGCGTGTCCTTCCAGTTAGTATTTATACAGTGCGATGGCAGTAGCAAACCACACCTCTGACGATGTCCCCTAATGACAAAACGCGTAGGGTAGAGCTATGGCATGTGTCCTCATCGCGCATTGGCATGGACTGCGGCCATCTTGATGGCTGGTTATCTTATATACTTTTTACTCAGCTCTTCAGTACATTAATACATTTATTTGAATTTTAAAAAATGTACTACACCATGAGGAGGCTCTTTGTTCTTTTCTAATGTGCATGATATTCTAGCAAGGACTGCGAGTGTTACTGTAGTGTCAGATACTGAAGTGGTGTCTTTGCCTGAAGCTGTTATACTGCATTATTTGACTGCTTGAGAGGTAGCCAAATCTCTCCGGTAAGAGGCTGCATGATTGCAGTGTTGGTTATGGTGGAGGATTCTTCTGTTTATCTTTTCATAGCACAAGGACTACTCATTGCCTGTTTTTTTGGAGCATGTCGGCATTTGGAACACACACCACTTAGCAGGGTGTGTCCTTCCGGTTAGTATTTATACAGTGTGATGGCAGTCGCAAAATAACCCTGAAGATGTCCCCTAGTGACAAAACGCGTAGGGTAGAGCTATAGAGCTATGGCATGTGACCTCATCGTGCAGCGGCATGGACTGCGGCCATCTTGATGGCTGGTTATCCTAATGACCTATATATGCTTTTTACTCAGCTCTTCAATGTAAGTGCAATACGTTAATAAATTTATTTGAATTTTAAAAAATGTACTACACCATGAGGAGGCTCTTTGTTCTTTTCTAATGTGCATGATATTCTTGCGAGGACTGCGAGTGTTACTGTAGTGTCAGATACTGAATTGGTGTTTTTGGAGAGCTTTTGCCTAATCTTGCCTGAAGCTGTTATACTGCATTATTCGGCTGCTTGAGAGGTAGCCAAATCTCTCTGCTAAGAGGCTGCATGATTGCAGTGTTGGTGATGGTGGAGGATTCTCCTGTTTATCTTTTCATCACACAACTACTACTCATTGCCTGTTTTTTTTTACTAACTGCATCCACTTTGGGGTCCAATGTTCTGAGAGGCTTTTTTATTACATATGTTTACATGTTTGTGTGACTTTTTAGAGGGATAGCGCTGCATTTTCTAATTAGATTACATTACATATTTGTACAGCCTATAATTTATGCTAGCTGCTATATTTGTTTAGATTAGGGGGTTGCATCCAAGTACTATTTTATAGTATGTCCTCATTAACATACGATGCAAGAAGCGTTTAAACCTTTAGCCCCTTGTTAGGATAGACAGGTATTGATTTACTAAAACTGGAGAGTGCAAAATTTGGTGCAGCTGTGCATGGTAGCCAATCTGCTTCTAACTTAAGCTTGTTCAATTAAGCTTTGAAAAAAAAAACACCTGGAAGCTGATTGGTTTCTGTGCAGAGCTGCACCAGATTTTGCACTCTCCAGTTTTAGTAAATCAACCCCAGAGTGTTCAAATCTAGGCAGTGGCGGCTGGTGAAGTTTTAAGATGGGGGGGCGCAAGACCCCGCCCTTCTATTTTGGCCCCTCCCATTTCTCAGAAGCCACACCCCTTATAGACCCCACCCATTTTGTCCCCTGTATTTTGCTTGCGTGAACCAATTCTCCCAATATATCACATATTAAGGGGTCCATCAGTACTAGTATATCCCATAATAGGGAGCAGGGGCCCTATTATGGGATACACTGACAGAGTGGCACAAACCCCACAGTACAGGCCCCTTGTACAAACCCCACAGTACAGACCCCCTAGCACAGACCACACAGTACATGCCCCCTTTCAATGCAGTGACCAGCGTACATGCCCCCTTTCAATGTAGTGACCAGTGTGCATGCCCCCTTTCAATGTAGTGACCAGCGTACATGCCCCCTTTCAATGTAGTGACCAGCGTACATGCCCCCTTTCAATGCAGTGACCAGCGTACATGCCCCCTTTCAATGTAGTGACCAGCGTACATGCCCCCTTTCAATGTAGTGACCAGCGTACATGCCCCCTTTCAATGCAGTGACCAGCGTACATGCCCCCTTTCAATGCAGTGACCAGCGTACATGCCCCCTTTCAATGCAGTGACCAGCATACATGCCCCCTTTCAATGCAGTGACCAGTATACATGCCCCCTTTCAATGCAGTGACCAGCGTACATGCCCCCTTTCAATGCAGTGACCAGCGTACATGCCCCCTTTCAATGTAGTGACCAGTATACAGGCCCCCTTTCAATGTAGTGACCAGTATACATGCCCCCTTTCAATGCAGTGACCAGCGTACATGCCCCCTTTCAATGCAGTGACCAGCGTACATGCCCCCTTTCAATGCAGTGACCAGCATACATGCCCCCTTTCAATGTAGTGACCAGTATACATGCCCCCTTTCAATGCAGTGACCAGCGTACATGCCCCCTTTCAATGTAGTGACCAGCGTACATGCCCCCTTTCAATACAGTGACCAGCGTACATGCCCCCTTTCAATGTAGTGACCAGCGTACATGCCCCCTTTTAATGTAGTGACCAGTATACAGGCCCCCTTTAAATGTAGTGACCAGCGTACATGCCCCCTTTCAATGTAGTGACCAGTATACAGGCCCCCTTTCAATGTAGTGACCAGCGTACATGCCCCCTTTCAATGTAGTGACCAGCGTACATGCCCCCTTTCAATGTAGTGACCAGCATACATGCCCCCTTTCAATGTAGTGACCAGCATACATGCCCCCTTTCAATGTAGTGACCAGCGTACATGCCCCCTTTCAATGTAGTGACCAGCGTACATGCCCCCTTTCAATGTAGTGACCAGCGTACATGCCCCCTTTCAATGTAGTGACCAGCGTACATGCCCCCTTTCAATGTAGTGACCAGCGTACATGCCCCCTTTCAATGTAGTGACCAGCATACAGGCCCCCTTTCAATGTAGTGACCAGCGTACATGCCCCCTTTCAATGTAGTGACCAGCGTACATGCCCCCTTTCAATACAGTGACCAGCGTACATGCCCCCTTTCAATGTAGTGACCAGCGTACATGCCCCCTTTCAATGCAGTGACCAGCGTACATGCCCCCTTTCAATGTAGTGACCAGCGTACATGCCCCCTTTCAATACAGTGACCAGCGTACATGCCCCCTTTCAATGTAGTGACCAGCGTACATGCCCCCTTTCAATGCAGTGACCAGCGTACATGCCCCCTTTCAATGTAGTGACCAGCGTACATGCCCCCTTTCAATGTAGTGACCAGCGTACATGCCCCCTTTCAATGTAGTGACCAGCGTACATGCCCCCTTTCAATGTAGTGACCAGCGTACATGCCCCCTTTCAATGTAGTGACCAGTATACAGGCCCCCTTTCAATGTAGTGACCAGCGTACATGCCCCCTTTCAATGTAGTGACCAGCGTACATGCCCCCTTTCAATGTAGTGACCAGCGTACATGCCCCCTTTCAATGTAGTGACCAGCATACATGCCCCCTTTCAATACAGTGACCAGCGTACATGCCCCCTTTAAATGTAGTGACCAGCGTACATGCCCCCTTTCAATGTAGTGACCAGTATACAGGCCCCCTTTCAATGTAGTGACCAGCGTACATGCCCCCTTTCAATGTAGTGACCAGCATACATGCCCCCTTTCAATGTAGTGACCAGCGTGCATGCCCCCTTTCAATGTAGTGACCAGCGTACATGCCCCCTTTCAATACAGTGACCAGCGTACATGCCCCCTTTAAATGTAGTGACCAGCGTACATGCCCCCTTTCAATGTAGTGACCAGTATACAGGCCCCCTTTCAATGTAGTGACCAGCATACATGCCCCCTTTCAATGTAGTGACCAGCGTGCATGCCCCCTTTCAATACAGTGACCAGCGTACATGCCCCCTGCAGAGGTATGGCAGTGGGAGAGATGGGATCAGGCAAAGGGATGGCGGTGGGAGGGATGGTCATGGGATGAGGCAGAGCAGAGGGGGATGGCGGTGGAAAGGCTGGATGGATGGATGGATGGATGGTCATGGCCCATGATGACCATCCATACAGCCTTTCCACCGCCATCCCCCTCTGCTCTGCCTCATCCCATGACCATCCATCCATCCAGCCTTTCCACCGCCATCCCCCTCTGCTCTGCCTCATCCCATGACTCATGGGATGAGGCAGAGCATAGGGGGATGGCGGTGGAAAAGCTGGATGGATGGTCATGGAGGACTGACAGGACAGGAGGACTCACCGGTGGTGATGTCTTCTTCCAGCAGATGACCTCCGGTGGTCTGGTCTCCTCTCCGGTGCCGCCGTCACTCCCGTCCGGTGTCCACCCGACTCCATCGCCCGCGGTCCGGTCCACTGCTGCGAGTGACGTCAGCGGGGTCAGCGTTGGATGTCCTGGATGCTGTGATTGGTCCAGGCTGGAGGCTGGACCAATCACAGCCAGGAATCCACGAAGTGGGGGTTTCCAAGGAATCTGCCTTGCGCCCAGGTTACGCCCCCCACGCCCCCCAGAAGGCAGCCAATCGGCGCCTCTTCTGGGTGGTAACCCCACCCCCCCACCCCCTCCACATCGGCTGGCGGCGGCGGCGGCGAACGCAATTTTTTTTTTTTTCAAACTTTATTGCTCGTTTTGCAATCTTTTTTTTTTTTTTATCTTTTTTTTTTTTCTTCCTTTTTTCAGGGGGGGCGGCGCCCTAGCGCCCCCTATGCACCGGCCGCCACTGAATCTAGGTACAATTGATAATAAAGATCTGCCTGCACAGTACAGACAGGGTTAATTATGCAAACACAGCTGCCCAGCCCTCTCATAAACAAAGAGAGCCACCTAGGATTTTTCTTGCTGGAGGGTCCAGAATAGAGCATCTAATAAAGGAAAGTTACAATTTCATTATTTTCTTTTAAGTTATGCTATGTGAATGGAGATATGTAACAATATAAAGTAAGTGTTATGCCAGTTTGGCTGCAGAAGTGGAAATACACTTTAAAACGAAACTAAACTTCAGAAAAAACTCACCTCCACCTTCCAGCCATGCGGTGGTTACATCCCTCCCCAGCTGCTGTCATCTTCTCCAAAAGCTACTTCTGGGTGCTAGATTTTCAGCCTTTGAATTGGCTGGTGGGGGATGATGTCATGCACATGTGCAAGAGAGTCAGTCATTCCTGCACAGCTGGAGTGTAATGAGAATGCATGCTGAGCTACGTACATTCCATAGAAGACTGTGAGTAGGCAAGTATGTGTCAGCTATTGCATGTCTCCAATAAAGAGCTGGCTGTTAGGTTTAGTGCCACTTTAAGATTTGTTATTCTGTTCAGCTAGTCTTGTGATCCTCAGATGTCTGACCCTCCACATGGTCAGCAGAAAGACCTTTTTTCCTGATTCAGTTTTAGGCTAGGTAACATCTAAGTGTTTTTAATGTGTTTCCAGGTCTGCAGAAATGCACTGCAATCCAACCATATTACCTATAGGTCCTGTTCACATCTATGCAATTTCCTGCAAAGCGGTTTTTAGAAATATGCAAGGGTCTTTTTTTTTTTTTTTTGCAAGAAAGTGCATTTTTTGGCTCAATAGACTTCAATGGAATTGCATCAAAAATGCATATACATGCGTTTTTTATGCATTGTTGATGCATTTTTGCTGCATTTACTTGAATAACAACAGACACCTCCTCCTAGCAACATCAACACATAACTTGCCATTGGCCAAAACAATAAACGCAAAATGCATTAACCATTTACCAACCGCGCTATACCTGAATAAGGGCTACAGCGTGGACGGCTAGTTCTGGGAGGCCATCAGAGACTTCAGATCACAAATCGGGGTAAAAGGC
This sequence comes from Pelophylax lessonae, assembly GCF_965119305.1. NCBI lineage: Eukaryota > Metazoa > Chordata > Amphibia > Anura > Ranidae > Pelophylax > Pelophylax lessonae. The sequence goes on along the minus strand of NC_138773.1, from coordinate 254,525,755 downwards.
TGATCAGCAGCTCTTTACCATGTGATTAGCTTTGTCCAATCATAACTGATCACAGATGTAAAAAAAAAAAATGGTTATCAGCACTCCTTTTCTCCATGCTGACATGCAGGGACTTGTACATTGATAATCAGGGCAATGATTATCAGTGTCCTGATTATCGGTGCAGTCTAAACATTGCCCACTAGTGCTTCCAATCAGTATCCATCAGTGCCTCTTCATCAGTGTCACCTATGAGTGCCGCCTACCAGTGCCCATCATTGCCACCTATGAGTGCCTATCAGTGCTGCCTATCAATGCCTATCAGTGCTGCCCATCAGTTCCACCTATCAGTGCCCATCAGTGCAGCCTCATCAGTGCCCACCAGTGCCGCCTCATCAGTGCAGCCTATTAGTGTCCATCAATGCCCATTATTGCCCATCAGTGCAGCCTCATCAGCGCACGTCAGTGAAGTAGAAAAATAACCTCTTTACAAAATTTTATAACAAACTATGAAAAGGTCAATCAGAAATCAGAAAAAGACAATTTGAAAATAAAGAGCTAGTGCTGTGCTCTCGTGTATATATACAGTATCTCACAGAAGTGAGTACACCCCTCACATTTTCTGTAAATATTGTATTATATCTTTTCATGTGACAACACTGAAGAAATGACACTTTGCTACAATATAAAGTAGTGAGTGTACAGCTTGTATAACAGTGTCAATTTGCTGTCCCCTCAAAATAACCCAACACACAGCCATTAATGTCTAAACCTCTGGCAACAAAAGTGAGTACATCCCCCTAAGTCAAAATGTCCAAATTGGGGCCAATTAGCCGTTTTCCCTCCCCGGTGTCATGTGTTACAAGGTCTCTCTCATACTGGTCACTGAAAGTTCAACATGACTCCTCATGGCAAAGAACTCTCTGAGGATCTGAAAAAAGAACTGTTGCTCTACATAAAGATGGCCTAGGCTATAAGAAGATTGCCAAGGCCCTGAAACTGAGCTGCAGCATGGTGGCCAAGACCATACAGCGGTTTAACAGGACAGGTTCCACTCAGAACAGGCCTCGCCATGGTCGACCAAAGAAGTTGGATGCACATGCTCAGCATCATATCCAGAGGTTGTCTTTGGGAAATAGAAGTCTAAGTGCTTCCAGCATTGCTGCAGAGGTTGAAGAGGTGGGGGGTCAGCCTGTCAGTGCTCAGACCATACGCCGCACACTGCATCAAATTGGTCTGCATAGCTGTCGTCCAAGAAGGAAGCCTCTTCTAAAGATGATGCACAAGAAAGTCTGCAAACAGTTTGATGAGGATAAGTAGACTAAGGACATAGATTACTGGAACCATGTCCTGTGGTCTGATGAGACCAAGATAAACGTATTTGGTTCAGTTGGTGTCAAGAGTGTGTGGCGACAATCAGGTGAGGAGTACAAAGACAAGTGTGTCTTGCCTACAGTCAAGCATGGTGTTGGGAGTGTCATGGTCTGGGGCTGCATGAGTGCTGCCGGTACTGGAGAGCTACAATTCATTGAGGGAACCATGAATGCCAACATGTACTGTGACATACTGAAGCAGAGCATGATCCCCTTCCTTCGGAGACTGGGCCACAGGGCAGTATTCCAACATGATAACGACCCCAAACACACCTCCAAGATGGCCACTGCCTTGCTAAAGCTGAGGGTAATGGTGATGGACTGGCCAAGCATGTCTCCAGACCTAAACTCTATTGAGCATCTGTGGGACATCCTCAAATGGAAGATAGAGAAGTGCAAGGTCTCTAACATCCACCAGCTGTCGTCATGGAGGAGTAGAAGAGGACTCCAGTGGCAACCTGTGAAGCTCTGGTGAACTCCATGCCCAAGAGGATTAAGGCAGTGCTGGGAAATAATGGTGGCCACACAAAATATTGACACTTTTTGCCCAATTTGGACATTTTCACCTAGGGGTGTACTCACTTTTGTTGCCAGCGGTTTAGACATAAATGGCTGTGTGTTGAGTTATTTGGAGGGGACAGCAAATTTACACTGTTATACAAGCTGCACACTCACTACTTTACATTGTAAAGTGCGATGCATACTAGCGCATTATGCCCTTGCCCTGCAGGTAAGAAAAAAAAAAAAAGTGCAGCAGTTTACAACTGCTTTAAGCCAAAGGGTAGTCAGACCAAATATTGATTGATTTGATTTCTCTTCTGTTCACTCACTTTTTGTAAATTTATAAAAATAATTCAAATGCAACAGAGATCAAAAAGGGTAAAGAAGCAGCACAAAAGGCCAGTCAGATATGCTTCTGTGCATGAGTGTATTTCACTTTTCTTGTTACTGTCCAGTGACGGGGTGGGAGTAGAGAAGGACCAGTATATAAAAAGTAAAACCGCACCAGAAAAAGATGAGTTCCCCTGCCCTGCAAGACAAGGCTGTGCAGGGTAGCAGTGCTGTGCAAAACTTAGGATTGGATTGAAAAAAAGACATCTTTTGGCATATTAAAGCAGAGTTCCACCCTAAAATTAAACTTACCTCCATCTTCATGCCCGGGTTCACCTGAAAAACAAATGGATAATCACAATTTTTTTTTTACTTACCTGGTTTAGAAGAAAATATACTTACCTTACTTCCTCTTCCTCCCCTCGGCGGCCACGGCGATTCGTCACTTCCTGGCTTTGCAATGATTCCTGGGAGCTGAACGTCATCGCTCCCAGGAATCAATGCGCCTGCACCGGCCCCGACGTCAGGTCCTGGAGTAGGCGCTGTCATACCTTGCTAAACAGCTTCTGGGCATGCCCAGAAGCTGTGTAGGGATGACGCTGAGGCACCGGAAGCGACGGCGGGGCCGGTGCAGTGCATCGTGGGACCGAAGAAGACGGAAGAGGACACAGAAGAGGATCGCGCTGGCTTCAAGCTGCCCACACCTGAGATGGCAGTGCTGGACAATACATTTTCAAGGTAAGTATTTCTTCTAAAAGGTAAGTGCGACCTGGGACAGATCAGAGGCTAGCCATTGTGGAATGTACTAGACCTGACTGTCCTGGGGGCATTTTTATTAAAAAAAGCTTTCCCAGGGTGGAACTCTGCTTTAAACAGCTCCCATATATGTTTTTCATCTCTGTATTTTGCTGTTTTTCAGGAATTCAGCTATAACATATTTTTGTGGATTCTTCAACTAGAACTTTTTGTGATGTGTACAGAAGAGAATAGAGGTATCTCTGTATGAGCCATCATTGTGTGTATGGGTATAATAGGGCAGAGTAAGCATTTCTTGTTATCTTCATACATCATCTACTTTTGACAATAGCTTCAAATGATTGTAAAATCAAATCACGCTACTATATTTAAGAAAACCTTTGGGATCAGAGATGGAGCGTGCTGTTGGAGATCACGGTTTTTTGGTCACTCCCTAGAATGGATTATTTTCTGTCATTGCCTTGGTTAATTGCAGAAATCATTAGCTCTATACAACCCTTTGTGCATATTATTTACTGATGATTTCATTTCACAGTATTAAAATATACTATCCCACCAATTGTTTAACAAGAGGCTAGAGAGAGAGAAGTATCACTAAACCATGATATACCGTACATTGACAAAAATATTAGTAATGTATATTGGGTCAAATAAAGGTAAATCTTTTATAGTATGTCTAATCCCAAGGACAAAAATGTTTCAAATTGAAGCTTAACATTCCTTAGATGTGGTGGCGGCATTCGTTTTCTTTTTCAACCTTATTTTACTTTTTTTATACTAGAGATCCTTGCAGTGCACTTCATAAACCAGGGTGACAACGCCCACTCACTGGACTGTGTCTATAGAGTATTGTCACCTTAAGATAGGAAGTGTATTAATACTACAGACCAGCTCCCCATCTCCTCATCTTCATGGCAAGGGGAAGGTGTTCTGTAGTTTGTATAAAGTAAATTGAAAGTCCTAACTAGTGCTAGCTGATAACAGTGATACAAATGCAGAGAGAAAATTGGCAGCTCACTGGATTTTTGCCAGGATAAACAGGTGTTTTTTGTACTTATCGAAACATTTAGAAAAATGCTTTCAATGCATATTTAGCAGCTTCCAAAGGGAGGAAATAAGAGAAATCCATTATAAGTGTTTACATACACTTTACCAAAAAGAGCATTGCACATGAACACAGTATGCAATTATAAATAAAATGCATCAAGTAATAATAGTAATACATTTAAAAGAAAGGGTAAATTAGCTCAGTGTACACCAAACTACATTTTCCATGCAGATACTCGATATTGCATATTAAACTAAAACATACTGTACCTTATTATATTTTTTCAAAAGGAGTGATTGTTTCGGTAATACTTTAATTTTATGGGTCAGATGGTGAATGCACCGACAAGAAACAATGCGGTACTTGACCTACTGATTACCAACGATACAGACCTGATCACGGATATAGAAATACGGGACAACTTAGGAAACAGTGACCATAGGTCAATAAGTTTCAGTATTAATTACAGTAATAGGAAGCAGAGGGGTAATATAAGAACACTGAATTTCAAAAGAGCCAATTTCCCTAAACTGCGCTTGCTGCTAGAAAATATCAATTGGGATAGAACCCTGGGAACAAAGAACACAGAGGAAAAATGGGAGCGCTTCAAGAGCATACTAAACAGGGGGATTGGCCAGTGCATTCCAAAGGGAAATACATTTAAAAGAGCAAAAATAAACCCTGGATGGCTAAACTCCAACATAAAAATGTATATTAGTGCTAAAGAAAAGGCCTTCAAAAAATACAAGACTGAGGGGTCATTGGCAGCATTTAAGCATTACAAAGAGTGTAATAAGAAATGTAAAGATGAAATCAGGGCGGCTAAAATAGAACACGAGAGACATATAGCGGAGGAGAGTAAAAAGAACCCCAAGAAGTTCTTTAAGTATATAAACAGTAAGAAAGCGAGGCCAGAACACATTGGCCCCATAAAAGATGATAAAGGAAATATGGCCACTGAGGACAAAGAAAAGGCGGAAGTGTTAAATAATTTCTTCTCTTCAGTCTTCACAAAAGAATCGGGGGGCTACACGAACCCAGCTTGTAAGGCCGAACTAAATAATACACCTCAGGAAGTGCCGCCATGGCTAACCGAGGATAAACTTAGAGCTAAACTAGAGAAACTTAACATAAATAAATCCCCGGGACCGGATGGCTTGCACCCGAGGGTTCTTAATGAGCTCAGCCAGGTGATTGCCAGACCATTATTCTTGATCTTTAAGGATAGTTTACAGACGGGTATGGTGCCAGCTGATTGGAAAAAAGCCAACGTGGTACCAATATTTAAGAAGGGGCCGAGATATATCCCGGGTAACTATAGGCCGGTCAGCCTAACATCTGTAGTCTGCAAAATTTTGGAGGGGATGTTAAGGGACCACATACAAGACTTTAGTAATGAAAACGGTATTATAAGTAGTAATCAGCATGGATTTATGAAAAATCGTTCTTGCCAAACCAATCTATTAACCTTCTACGATGAAGTGAGCAGCCACCTAGATAAAGGTAAGCCTGTGGATGTGGTGTATCTGGACTTTGCAAAGGCCTTTGACACCGTTCCCCACAAACGATTACTGTACAAACTAAGGAAGGTAGGTATGGATCATAAGGTGAGTACCTGGATAGAGAACTGGCTCCAGGGGAGAGTACAGAGGGTGGTGATTAATGGGGAGTACTCGGATTGGGCGGGTGTGGAAAGTGGCGTCCCCCAGGGTTCTGTCTTGGGACCAATCCTGTTTAATTTGTTCATAAATGATCTAGAGGAGGGGATATCTAGTACAATCTCAGTATTTGCAGATGATACTAAACTAGGCATGCCAATATCTTCTATGCAGGATGTGGAATCCTTGCAAGCAGACCTGAACAAAATAACGGGGTGGGCAACTACATGGCAGATGAGGTTTAATGTTGATAAATGTAAAGTAATGCACTTGGGGGCCAGAAACCAGAAAGCAAGCTACTCACTAGGGGGGGAACCTCTGGGTGAGTCTAGGATGGAAAAGGACTTGGGGGTACTGGTAGACAACAAGCTTGGCAGTGGCATGCAATGCCAAGCCGCCGCAAGCAAAGCCAACAGAATACCGGGATGTATAAAAAAGGGGATTCACTCCAGAAATAAAGAGATTATTCTCCCACTCTACAAGACTCTGGTCCGGCCACATCTGGAGTATGCTGTCCAGTTCTGGGCACCGGTCCTCAGGAAGGATGTGCTGGAACTGGAGAGAGTCCAGAGAAGGGCAACAAAAATAATTAGGGGAATGGAGGACATCAGCTATGAGGAAAGACTACAAGCACTGAACCTATTCTCTCTGGAGAAGAGACGATTGAGGGGGGATATGATATCAATGTACAAATACTGTACTGGTGACCCGAGCATAAGGAACAAACTATTCAGAGAAAGGAGTTACAATAAGACACGTGGCCACTCACTAAAACTAGAGGAAAGGCGGTTTAACCTTAAAGTGCGTAAGGGGTTCTTCACTGTAAGAACGGTAAGGATGTGGAATTCTCTTCCACAAGCAGTCGTATCAGTAGGGAGCATTGATAGTTTCAAAAAGCTATTAGATGGACACCTTAAAAACCACAACATACAGGGGTATACAATGTACGGTTAAAAGCAAACACACACACACACGCATCATAGGTTGAACTGGATGGACTGATGTCTTTTTTCAACCTCACTAACTATGTAACTATGTAACTAAGTTTAAGTTTTTTTAAGCTTATACTTATCCAGCTTTACTATAGGTATTACATTATTGCTTTAAATATAAACATTGAAGTCAGTGGGCACCAGGGCTGGATCTAGGTGGGTGCTGGGGTGGGCTAAGCCCCCCAGATTTCATTTATGCCCCCCAGGACCAGTGACATTGATGAGAGGCTGGGGAGCACTGCTCAGTCTTGGTAATGAAGAGTCAGCACGGCTGCACAGTGCCCAACCCCCATCTGCTGCATCGCATCCTTTGTTTCCATTTAGGAGTCTCTGATGTGATGGGGGTCTCTGATGTGAAGGGGGGGGCTCTGGTGTAAAGGGGAATCTGATGTGATAGGGGGAACTCTAAGGTCTAGGGGGGCCCTGATGAGATGAGGGGACTCTAATGTGTAAGAGGGAGATCGAAGCTCATCACCTTGTCTGCAGATGAGTAAATGCAAAAGTAACAATGTTAGTATGTATCTCTCTATCACACATATGAACAATGTTTATAAACAATGTTACTTTGTATCTCTCTATCTCATCTATGAGCAATGTTTATAAACAATGTTACTTTGTATCTCGCTATCTCCCATCTAAAAAATGTTTATAAATAATATTACTTAGTATCTCTGTAGCTCACTTATGGGCAATGCTTAATTATGAATCCACAGTGAATATTTGAAGGTAATACTATTTGTTAAGGGGGGCAGATAGCTCTATTGTGATGTTGGACTCAGATGCGAAGGGGAGAAATCTTATGTGTGTTGACAGTATGCCCCGTTACTTTTTTATACTGCACCCCCATATCAGACAGTCTAGATCCAGCCCTAGTCGGCATCCATGGTAAAGGATTCCCCAGACATCTATGGGTTTCTAAAGAAAGACCATAGCAAAAACTGTTCACTTCTAGGTGTACTAGTGTCTCTGACTGAAACCTCCAACAGAACTGAATGGAGGGTGAGAGGGAGAGGTTGCACTGTCAAATTCCCTCAAATCCTTATGCTTGCCTCTTTATTCTGCTTTCAACACATCAACTTCAGAGACAACATGTTTGCTTGCTGCCTAATCCCACCCTCTTTCAGATGCCATTGTAACAAGGTTTTCCTGTCAATGGCCAAAACGTTAAGATTAATCAGTGTATATAAAATAAATTCAGTAACAATGAATCCTCAATTAAAATAAAATCATATAATATACCCACAACGGTTACTCATAAAAGGTTACAAGCCTAAATGAAAATGTCCAAAATAATCTGTTGCTGTTGATAATGTCTATGGTGAAAGACCAAATGAAAATGCCAAAGTGAATTTTGTGAAATAATATTTACATTATATCACAAATTCACATCACCATTTTCAATATATCCAAGCAAATACATTATAGCGGGTGTCTGCCTATTTACCATTGTCAATGGTAGAATTAGTGATAATGGCTTAATAAACCACATAAAAAAAAAATGTTCAGTATATATTAAATTTATATATTTATTATATTTTCACCTGGTAATTCTTCCAATAACAGTTCCTGTTCTTAGGTATTTTCTTTTTCCTTTTTTCAAGTGTCTAATTCTTGCAGAAAACACAAGAAAACAAACCCAGTAATTTTCAAGGGACAAAAATGCCTTGCTAATGCCTTAGCAAGAAGCGTCCATTGACTCTCTCTTGCCCAAGCAGGCAGGTTGCACGCTGCCTCCTGCTAACCAAAACCTCTTCAGCCTTGCTTTTCCTGAGCAGTATACAGAATGCTTATCACAAGTAGTGGAACATACTAAAGAAAACAGATCTGTTTCTATTAGACAAATCCCAGCCAAGAACCCACAGCTAGTTTGCTTTTTCTTTTGCCTATTTGTCTAATGCAAAGAGTACCCAATGACGTGCAAGTAAAATAAAAATGTTTCTGCTCATTTACTAAGCTCTGGAGCAACTGCTCTTGCAAAGTGCAACTTGCACTTTGCAAAGCACACAGTCTATTTGCCTTTAGTAAATCCCCCATTGTGTTGACAGCTCTAACAGGAAGTTAGTAACTATGAATTTCTAGCAGGGTCAGCAGATATTTTTTGGCACGTGTGTTTGGAGACAAATATAAGGAATGTGTAGGGGACATGTATTAATTATATTTTGCTCACAAATATACTCTAAATATATTATAGCATGTACAATCAAAACATATCACATACAGTATAAGTAATATTATATAAATGTCTATGTTAAGGCATCACTGTGGTACACTCCAATTTGAAATACATGTAATATAAAATATATAAATAAAAGATATACCTCACAAGCAAGAAAGAACAAAGTTAATGAAAAAGAAAATGTGTTAAAGGGACCCAAGAGTAGAGATGTCGCGAACATAAAATTTTATGTTCGTGAACGGCGAACGCGAACTTCCGCAAATGTTCGCGAACGGGCGAACCGGGCGAACCTCCATAGACTTCAATAGGCAGGCGAATTTTAAAACCCACAGGGACTCTTTCTGGCCACAATAGTGATGGAAAAGTTGTTTCAAGGGGACTAACACCTGGACTGTGGCATGCCGGAGGGGGATCCATGGCAAAACTCCCGTGAAAAATTAGGTAGTTGATGCAGAGTCGGGTTTTAATCCATAAAGGGCATAAATCACCTAACATTCCTAAATTGTTTGGAATAACGTGCTTTAAAACATCCAGTGTGTGAATACGATCAGGTATGATGTTGTATCGATCAGATAGTGTAAGGGTTACGCCTGCTTCACAGTGACAGACCAAACTCTGACAGACCAAACTCCCCGTTTAACGCACCGCAAACAACCACAAACAGTCCATTTGCAGTGGGCACAGTACAGTCTGTGGACCTGACACTCACTGGCAGGCAACTGCAATTATATTACAGAGAAAACATTAAATTACTTTTTTATCTGCAAGGTGCTTTGCCACCCTATATGAGTGGTGGGCAGTGGGCACAGTACAGTCTGTGGACCTGACACTCACTGGCAGGCAACTGCAATTATATTACAGAGGAAAAATTAAATATATAAATATCACTACTTGTACTAAATTAATAGACAATGTTGTAATCCACTGCTCTTTAGGAAATACAAGTAACACAAACCTGATAGAATAACACAAATAACACAAATTGCTGCTACTTAAATGAGTAAATATAATAAAAAATAAAATTCATCCAGAAAAAACAGGAACTGGCTTTTTCATTCAAATTTCAGTAGCACAGGGATGGTGATAACCTCTTACCAAATAAATAGGATGATAACATATACCAAAACATATGAATCAGATGTGATAAATATAAGCATAAAATCATAAATACATAAAAGCAAGAAATCACATCAATAGGAGTCCATAAAGCCCATAGGTATAAAGTGCATAGAGCAATGAAAGTGCAAACATGAAAGATCACAGGTGCGACTTATGGGGACCACCCTTGCTTGCCACCACCACACAGTGCCGGGAGAAGTATCTGAAATTCAGACTCACCAGAAGCCTATGCCTAACCACTCTCATGGACTAGCCAACAACAGCATATAGTAAAATCAGGTTTCCTCCAGATCTCTGATTTGTGCTGCAAAGACTCCTCTGGAAGATTTCCTGGTAAATTTATAGTGCACTATAGTCCATTATTACTTGCAGACACTTTAAAAAAAGTCATACCTTGCTGATCAGGTATTGCCACCAAAAACACTCAACCAAGGGTTTCTCTTAGCCATGACGAAGACCTAACGGCCAAAACACGTTGGATGTTTTACAGCTATTATACACATTTTTGCAATTTACATGTTTTGGGCAAAAATAATATGTTTACGGCAACTGACGGATAGAGTGGCTAGTTTATAATTACACATTATCAGAGGTCAATTTAACAAAATAAACTGGGTGTATTTAAAGTGGAACTTAACTATCTGAAAACCACAAACCAAAAACGCTTTTTAATTCACTTTTAATATTCAGAGCAAACCCATCCATCCATCCATGTCTCCATGCTTTATTTTGTTAAAAAATCATTTTGAAAACCCCCCTAGCGTTTCTAGCCATGGCCATCTTGAGAAATGGCAGCTGAATAATGTAGCATTTCCTTCCTGGAATCCATACGCCTTTAGCCCAGGCATGCAGACAAGGGGGTGTGCTTGGGGAGGAAGCCCCTCCTTCCTTCCTTCCTTCCTCCTTAAGAAAAAAAAAGTTCACCTGGGGACTCCTGGGAAATAAGACATCATTTTGGCTTAGACCAAGTAACTGAAAAAATTAAATATAATCAACTTTCCTATCTATTTACAAAGGCTAGCAGCATATAGATTAAAATAGTTAATGTTGATTGAGAGCAGGGGAGGACTGGGCCAGGGGAGCAATTGCCCCCTAGGCCGCTCTGATGTCCTGTAAAATGGCTCCACAGACATGCCTAAAGGATTCCTGGTGGAGAGAAGTAAAAAGTCCCCACCACTGACCTACTGAGTGTGGGTTAAAGACAAGGACAGAGTGCATGCCTCCCTCTCCAGCATGAATGGTGTAAACTGTGTCAGAGCAGAAGCCGGTTCCATGCTTCACTGGAGACTCTCCTCCCCTGGCCAGCCCCAACCGAGCTGTCCCAGCTCCCCCCAACCACCCCCTGCTGGCCAGGTTGGGAACCCGGATTCAGCCGGTGAGTAGAGAGTACCTGGAGCAGGACTTCAGCCTGGAATGGGGGTCAGGAGGAGGATGGGAGGAGGGATAGTGGGGGGGGGGGGGGGAGTCGCTGTATCATGGGTCTCTGGTTTGTACTTGCCCCCCTGGGCCGAAAGTTGCCAGTCTTCCCCTGATTGAGAGAGTAAAGTTCTACTTTAATTTGGATAACTACCCAGCTTCTTCTAATGGTTGGCTACAGATACAGGTCATTGTCACATACAATGGTGACAATCAGACATTTGGAAGTACGAGGAACAGTTTAGAGCGAGGCATTCGTATTAGATGACTCAAATAGCTCTTTTTTATTTGTTGCCCACACATGATGATTCATTTATAGCTACAAAAGCCAAGACAAATTTTTTTCTTTTGATCCCTGGAAGAATGTAACTTTGCTAATAATAAGGATTAGCTGGGGTTCAAAGGCATTGTTGTCTTAGTTAATTCAGCAAAATCACTCTACTTGCAATATAACCATTTATTACAACAAATGATTGCAGGAGTGCCATTGAGCCATTTGCTCATATTTTGCATTCAGACCTATTTGATAAGAAAAAAAGAAAGGAGGTCTGTGACAAGTAGGGACACCGCAAATCACAATCGTTTTAGGTACTCTGTAGCCTTGGAAACTATAGAACAGATGCAATTATGTGTCATTTTCATCTCTGGTTTATCACCTAGGAAACTGTAATTGGTTTTCCCTTTTCAACATTTATTGAAAGCTCCAGTGCAGCTTAAAAATATCCAACATAAAGTTCAAATCAAAACCATTTCTTGTCTGTTATACTCTAATAACTGCTTTTTCTGTTTCATTTCCCATCTTATTTTAAGCCGCACGTTCATAATCATATAAGCAATGCACAATCGGATGCAGAAAGACATCTTCTTTTGTTGAAGCCGGTGTTGATAGACCTGTCATAAGAACATGTTGCATTGCACATATATTGCTAGACTATCATTTAAAGTCTATTATTTAAAGACAAAAGTCAATTCTTGTTGTTTCGTGCCTGCCGCGTGCAGGCAGTGACAAGACAAGTGAGTTTATTTGTAAACTTGCATAAGGATTTATTGAGCAACTGACAAAATAATGTATAGATTGGTAGAGACACTCATTGAGCCATTTAAAATTTAAAAGGTATTTTCTGCTTTGGGCTCGGAAGCCTTTTAAATGTTTGTATATCTAGCAGTGACAGATCTGTCAATGTCGCCCACGATGAGTACAGAGATGCGAAGACAATTCAGAGTGACAACCATTCATGAGATTGGTAAAAGGCAATAATTATACAAGGCCATGGGCTGCACAAATTATTGGTATGCGAAGAAGAAGCCTCCGTGTCCAAAAATACTCCTGTTTGAGCCATGTCTTATTTAAATAAGGAATGACCTCAAACATTCTCTCTTGGACTAATTCAGTAAGCCAGTGCCAAGAATTGTAATGATATGGAGAATGGAAGGTAGCCTACAGAAATCAGAAATCATTGCTGAATTGATCTGACTAAATTAAACTGAAATGTGACTCGTTGCTATATAGCAGTGATGGCAAACCTTGGCACCCCAGATGATTTGGAACTACATTTGCCATGATGCTTAACTACACTGCAGAGTGCATGAGCATCATGGGAAATGTAGTTCCAAAACATCTGGGGTGCCAAGGTTTGCCATCACTGCTATACCCTATTTAAAATTACAATATGTCAGCTGAATATGTTACACATTTACAGATACTGATTGGTGTATTCAAAGCTGATGGTTTGTGATTATCACATTATAATATCATTTGCAAGTGCTCAACAATTTGGAGATGTACTTTATCTGTTAGAGGTTTTACAATATTTAATAAATCAAGAACCCTTTAAATGGACCCTGGAGGTGCTGATTATCATGCACTGATGGGACCTTACTTTGTATGTTTTAGTTGGTCTTTGTACTGATTTATAGTATTGAAGATCCCTATATTCGTCCTGGATTACAGCATAAAATAATGTTGGAAAGTAATGTTCTTCTATGCACATTCCTGAGATAATTGTTTTCTATACAGTTTATGACCAGCTACCATCACCCACTATCCCAAAAAACGTACAGTTTATGTGTGTGGAGTGGATAACCAGAAAAGATTATTTCCCTTTTAATATGAAGTATACTCCAAATAAACCGAGTTCGGTACCCTTAGAATCACAGACTTGCAGGTATGTCCCCGAACATTTATTAATGTGGTTACCCACCAGGGATGGAGGGAGTGTTTTATACCCCTACTCCCCCCCCCCCCTCTCTGGGACACTTCTGCAAAGCGTTTCCACTCCAGTTCTTGCTTATACCTGTCACCCCTTTATTTAAAAACCAAGATTTCCCACTAGGTCTGCATCCCTACTGATTCAAGTGGTGGCTCGATAAGGGCATTATACCGCATTGATCATTTTATTGATCATTAGGGTATTCGCACAAAAAGGTAGTTTACAAATCAGTTAAAGATGTCACACACCCAGGCGTCCAGACTGCATCAAATCCTACATTACTTACGATACAGAGGAGCTCCACCGATATTGTGATGCTACAGAGGAGCTCCACCGATATTGTGATGCATACCCTTTATGAAAACAGATGCATCCAGGACCAGGAGATGTCCCAACGAGGTGGCATCTCTGTGTTATATAAACTGTTAGTATCTTTGTCTGTCAAACTGTCTTTTAAAATAGCCTGAGAAATGGATCTAGGTACTGAGATTGATGAGAGGTATTGGAATAAATGGATCTCTTAGTACCTAATAGGCTATCTAAAATGTACATAAAACAACATGTGGCTAGTGGCACAAGCAGGAGTGCGTTTAATGCAGTGCAATGTCCATCATGCAGTCCTTAGAGCTAATAGCTCTGTCTATGGGATGAATACTGCACAGTAATAAACTCAGGGCCAGCCTAGAGGGTGGTAGAAGCTAGCTAGTGCACATGCTCTGAAACGCGTCACGAGCACGCCAGTGACGTCATCATGGTTGACGCTGCGGTCCAGCTTGCCATCCAGCCCTCGGTTTCATCATCCACCATCACTTCCACATCCTGCCGGCCAGGACAGCTTTATGAGCAGCAGACAACGGTCTGTCAGGGGGACTGATGCAGCCTCTAATCACCAGATTTCCTTATGTGCCTGTATCAATGTTTTTAATGTGACTTTTACTCTTCTTTCTTACAAAACACATAACAGTCTACACTCAGAAGTACCTTTTCCTTTTCTTTATCTAAAATATACCCCGTCTCCTCGTTATGTTTTAGAGGATGCGGTCAGGTGGGAACTGTGTTCAACACATTGTGGACTTGTCCCATGGTCCTGCGCGTTTGGATTAGAATGCCATGCTCTGATCTACTCTGTCACTATGATAAACATACACAATAATCCACTGGTAATCGTGGATACAATATTTACAACCTGCATAGTGACATTTTGCTGCTGTCCCCGGGGGATCAGCGCTGGCCCAGCAGCTACCTTTCCTGTTCTTCTTCCTCTATCTTCCCTCTTCTTCTACTTCTCTTTTCCCTTACTGCCTCTTTAATTTGGAAGTATTTATTATATGTTATTGCCCTTTTGATGTGGGAAGGGGGACCTTCTTTTCCACTTTCATACAGTGCCATTTGGTCTTAGCAGAACTTAAGGCTCTGGTGGCTGGGTGTTGGATACATACTACCGAGCTACCACTTCTTCAGTTGGCAGTTCTCGTGGGACTACCTCCTCACCTTTTCTTTCTCATAGTTTTTAGCATGTTCCTATAAAACTAACATTTGTTTACAAGGACTTCACATGAAGGTATACCGGGGAGTTATCCCATCTTTGAGCCTATCTGAATATTTTTTGTTTCACTGGCCCATGTGGCGATTTCCATGCTACTCTTGTAATTCTACTGGATTGAGCTACGTTTGCTTACTAATTACTTTTACTCTTTTATTTCTTATTTGGGAAAATGAATACACATCTATTATAAAGAAAAAGTGTACTCCAGAATCAGTGCTATCCCACCCATAGTTGAGCCAAGGAAATGCTGGAATCCCTCACGATACTCGTCCACAAATGAGATCTGTGCATACACATTCATTTTCATCCTCATTTCTTCATCATGGAGGGGAGGATCAGACCCTGTCAGAAATTTGAAATATCTCTGTGTAAAATAATCATCACGTGATAATGGTGGACTCAAGAGCATCATTTAAAAAAACTATGCCATTTACAGCCATATAAAGAGTCCACCTTGCGAAATGATGAAATTCATACATTGAGAAAGCTGTGGATGAAGCAGCAATCAACTTTTACTTACATTAGAGTGTGAATCTGATATTTTCACAGGGATGTATAAATAGACGTGGAAGTTTCATCTTGTTTACAAGGACTGTTGTAGATATTACCTACAAGAGCAAAGAAGGTGAAATGTAGTTATCTTTTGTTGGATTTACAAACAATCCTGCTTCTTATTTAATGGCTAAGTCCATCAAATGGACTATAGGCTGTCGGAAGTAATAAAGCTGATATTCAAAAAAACAAAATAAAACACCCCACCTCACCCCTCAGTTGGCTCCTGCTGCTGTTAATCAAATCGCACACAGCCCGGTTCAGGATCGAGCCCGCAGGAGTGCCCCATAGCAAACCGCTTGCTCTGGGGGCACTTGAAAGGGGGGAGAAGCCTAGAGCACTGGCAGTGGAACTGGCAGTGGATCCCAGAAGAGGAGGTTTGGGGCCACACTGTGCAAAACCATTGCATACAGAAGGTAAGTACATGTTTATTAGAAAATAAAGCCACCTTTACCATCACTTTAAATTCCCTAAAAGCCAAATTTACGTACATGCCTCCTACAGGATCATGTGAGATGCCTGGTTCTGAGTCTTCTTTCTTCTAGAGTACAGAATGTGAGGGTCCTTCTTTGGTTGGCCATTATTCTCTCTAATGTAGACACTTCCTATTAGCTTTCCACTGGTGGGGCCCTGACAGGAATCATAAGACTCTAGCAGTGTGATGACATTACAAAAAGAATCCCCAAAAAGACCACTGATCTGTGGGCCCAGAGTGCATCTGTGGATGTGATGGCTAACTCTAGTAAGTAAAAAAGTATCAGTTTTGTATATATTTCAGTGATAAACTCCCATGACCCCCTACCATTGAAGACACTACAAACCTTAACAAGGTACATAATGGAAAGGTACCCAAAGGAAAGCAGGAGACTCTTATCTCTTAAGGTGAGCAGCACAGTCTTTAGAGAGAGATTTTTTTAGTAGTTCAACCAGCTTTGGGTGGATAAAAAAAAAAAAACATTTAACACCAAAATTAAGTTGAGCAAATCAAACTGTATAAATTGGTTGTGAGCACCTTAACCACTTGCCGACCGCCAGCAGTACATGTACTGTGGCAAGTTGGCTCTGTCCCACGATATGACATAAATATGTAGTTTCACGGGACCGCTAATGGGCGTGCTGATTAGCTACAGGGGGAACCAATCAGCGCATCCGGCGGCTACGATTGCTGCCTGTGGAGACAGAATGACAATGGCAGATCACTTTTCTGTCAGTAATGAACACAGGGATCCTGTGTTCCTCCTATTTAGGAACACAGGTCTCTGTGTTCATTCAGCAAGCCCATCCCCCACACAGTTAGAAAGCCCCCCTTAGGGACACATTTAACCCTTTGATCGGCCCTGGTGTTAACCCCTTCCCTGCCAGTGTCATTATTACAGTAACAGTGCATATTTTTTAGCACTGATTACTGTAGTAATGTCACTGGTCCCCCCCAAACATGTCAAAAATGTCAGTTAGGTGTCCGATCTGTCTGCCGCAATGTTGCAGTCCCACTAAAAATCACTGATTACTAGTAAAAAAAAAAAATATATAAATCTTTCCTCTAGTTGTAGACGCAATAACTTTTGCACAAACCAATCAATATACACTTATTGGGGTTTTTTTTTACCAAAAATATGTAGCAGAATACATATTAGTCTAAAATTATTTTAAAAAAATAGATTTTTACATTTTTTTTATGGGGAATGTTTTATAGCAGAAAGTAAAAAATAATGTTTTTTTTTCAGAATTGAATTTTTTTGTTTATAGCGCAAAAAATAAAAATTGCAGAGGTGATCAAATACCACCAAAAGAAAGCTCTATTTGCGGGAAAAATAAGGACATCAATTTTTTTTGGGTACAGTGTCGCACATTTGCGCAATTGTCAGTTAAAATAACGCAGTGCTGTATTGCAAAAAATGGCCTGGTCATTAAGGGGGAAAACCTTTCCGGTCCAGAAGTGGTTAAAAAAGATATTTGTCAGTGAAGAATCAGAACCTGTCTAAATAATTGCCTGTTACCTTTCCAGAGCTTTATCTTTATAATAGCAGTAGTTTTATGTTATTCTGAGGTGTCCATCAGGAGATAGGAGTTGAGTAAATCCTATCTAGTGGAAAGTTTCTGGGTTTTTTATGCAGCCAGAGCTGGAGGTATTGCTGATGTTGTTTGTAGCTGTCAGCATGGAGATGAACGTTCAGCGTATGACAGCAGAAAATGATGTCTTGTCAAACTCTGAAAAGGCCTAATGAAACTTTCCAGCTGCCAAACACAGCCAAGACCAGTGGCCTGTAAATTGCAATATTCAGGCAAAAAGTCACAGATAATCCAAAAGCTTCAGAGCAGAACATTCTTCGTAGAAAGTTCTCTTTTAAAGAACAAGAAAATGTTATTTCTGCCAGTTTCCACTCTACTTTTCTGTGAAACGGGATTTCTCTGACTTAAAGCATTACTCTCTGACTTAAAGCGGAGTTCCAGGCACAAAAACGATATTTTTTTTTTGTGCCCCTCCGCTAGGTATGCCTCACCTGAAAAGGAATTGGATAGTTATTTTTTTTTTTTTTGTTTACTTACCTTGCAATTGAAGATCGAAGATACTCACCTCAGAGTACTTCCTCCCTCGGAGCCGCGGCTCACCCCGTCACTTCCTGCCTCGCTATGATTCCTGGGAGCTGAACGTCACAGCTTCCAGGAATCAATGCGACGGCACCGGCCCTGCTCGTCATTTCCGGGCAACGCCGCATTCCCCTGCTAAACAGCTTCTGGGCATGCCCAGAAGCTGTGGAGGAATGTGGCGCCGCGCCGGAAGTGACGAGAGGGGCCGGTGCGGCGCATTCTGGGACAAGAAGACGCGGAAGAAGACACAGAAGAGGACCGCGCCGGCTTCAGCTGCCCACAAGAGAGATGGAAACGCTGTGGAAGAAATTTTATAAGTAAGTATTTCTTCTAAAAGGTAAGTGCGAACCGGGACAGATCAGAGGCTAGCCATTGTGGAATGTGCTAGCCCTGACTGTCCCGGGGGTATGTTCAGTAAAAAATGACTCCTGTGCCCGGAACTCCGCTTTAAAGCATCCAGGTAAATGCACAGCAAAATACATATTGTATATGTTTACCGTTTTACTTGGAAAAACATTTATCAATGTATATATTCAGTCAGTTGTAGAAAATATATGTACCTCCAGCACACTGTTAGGCAAGTGACACAACATTTCCTAATTCTGTTCTGCAGCTTTCTATGTTACTTTCCCAGTTCCAGCTCTTTCAGTGAACAATGAATCGGAATTATTATCCTTGTACAGTGAGCCTATAAGTGATTTAGGAAACAATAAAGCTGAACCAAGAATTAGTGATGATAATGGCCATGCAGTTCGGCAGAATTACAAATGACTTGGCAGATTGTAAACAGGTGCTTCCAAAGTGTTTTGTATGTTTTAATGCTCTGAGGTTCTTTAGGTCAACTATGTTTATGTGCACAAATAAATGTTACAATGTAGCTTGTTGCAACTGTGGTCCTTTGGTTGACCTGCTGAGCTGGTGGATCTTTGAAGAAAGGGTTTAACGCTGCTGGTTAGGTTTTCCCACTCTTTTTCAGAAAGTTACTTTAACCTGAAGGTCATACCATATAAATAGGGGCTCAATAAGGCCCTAGAGGGAGTTCCAGATCTACTGTCAAGGTCTAGCTAATATTCTATGAGTGTTCCCCCTTTGTAGGAGCCTAGTCAGGGTTCCAAGGGGTCTGAATCTACATGGACTATTGCTGGATTGTTATGAATTACTTATTGTCTTTATCGATTTACTGCCCATGTGGACTCTTGCCTTGCTATAGATTACTTGCTAGACTCAGATATGAATACCAAGTTATGAAGCATTTAGAGAGCTTTATACAGGAGTGTATGCTGAAGATGTCTTGGACAACTGTTTCAGAGTTGTATAATGTACTCGAAACCCATACTTGAGTAAAAGTACAAGTGCTCGATCAAAAAGTGACTTGAGTATCAGTGGAAGTGCTCAATCAAAAAGTGACTTGAGTCACCTGCATTACAGGTGAGTTACACATCCCTGTATTACAATGCTAGGGATTTAGCAGGGCTATCTTATATACTGGGGGGCGTATTCACTACTGATTGGACTCTGGAGCCCCTAGTCACTCCAATTAAATTCCTAGCATCCTCCTGCCCCCTCAATTGGCTTTTACTGATGGTTCTGGTCCAATCACGGGCTTTTAAAGCCCAGTTCCTTTCCCATTGCATTTTGGTCGGTTCTGGTTGCCGAATTCCGAACTTTTTCAGCAAAAAGTTTGAAATTCGGCCGAATTTCTAACAGTCAATGTTCGGGTCGAACCGATGGTCGACCCGAACCGTTCGATCATCCCTACTGGTGGTGTGTTGAAGTGATGATGAATTTTTAAAGGTTTAGGCTGCAAAGCTGTCAACCTGATACGGATTTCACTGCCTTATGACTGTGAGTCAGCAACCTGGAACAAAGTTGAACCCAAAAGATTAACAATGGACAAAAGTAACCCTCTATTGGTATTTTTTAGGGCACAAACATTGACGTGTAAAAAGTAACAAAATGTTATTCAAATTGGTTAAAAAGACATGACAATAATAGTCATAAAAATTATGCAATTAGTGGCAACAATGAAACAGACTATGCACATATAACCATATGATGACTGTCAGAGATCATCTGGCAGGAAGTATCCCGACGTGTTTCAAAAACAGACTTTTATCTTCTTCAAGGGTGAATGGTTAAAGTGCAGATGCTTTCTATGCATGAGTGTATTACATGTGCCTCATCGTTAAAAAACACACAAGGATCTATTTGTCATTGCATGCCATCCAGTATTCACATAGCTCGGGGCCCCTTATCCCAGGTATTTCCAGCCACAAGGGGCAAATTCAGAGAACCAAAGTATGACTACTTTTTTTCTGAACGGAAGAATCTGAGCTTCATTATTCAAGAGGTACACCGCTGTTGACGTTCTAAACTAGGGTATGATAATGGGGGAGGATAGGAGAGCACCACAAGAATCGAGGGCCCAAAAAACATAGATCCCAAATTTCTCATAACGATCCCACAACAGATTAACATGATATCCATGGCCATGTGTTGTGGGATCATTATTAGAAATGTGGGATCTATGTAAAATACATGGTTGTTTGGCCTTCGACTCTTGTGGTGCTCTCCTATCCTCCCCCATTCTCATACCCTATTTTAAAATTCCAACAGCAGTGCACCTCTTGAATACTGAAGCTCAGATTCTTCTGTTCAAAAAAAGTCATATTTTGGTTGTCTGTATTTGCCTCTTGCGGCTGGAGATACCTTGGACAAGGGACCAAGAGCTTTGTGAATACTGGATGGCATGCAATACCAAATAAATCCCTGTGTGTTTTTTAATGATGTGGCACATGTGATACACTCATACTTAGAAAGCATCTACACTTTAACCATTCTTCCCTGAAGAAGAAAAAATTCTGTTTTCGAAACGCGTCGGTCTACTTCCTGCCAGATGATCTCTGACAGTCATCATATGATTATATGTGCATAGTCTGTTTCGTTTGTTGCCACTAATGGCATCATTTTTATGACTATTGTTATTATATTTTTTTAACCAATTTGAATAAAATGTTGTTACTTTTTACACATGTTGATGTTTATGCCCTAAAAAATCCCACTAGAGGGTTACTTTTGTTTATTGTTGAACTTTAGGGATGCTGGCTTTTGTGATACATCTCCTTCCATTGACACACCAAGCCTTTAATCCACTCCAAAGTATAACCTCCCGTCCTTCATGTTTCTTCCAGTTCAGTGACTCACTAGGTAGCTAAGTCAAAATACAGATAACATCCCTGGAGTCTGCACCTTTAAAAGTCTCAAACGGCAACTTCCAAGCTGTATCCCTATAGGTCCCCTTTAAGCCAGTTTGGTATGTGCACTTATAAACTAGCTAAATGTGTTAATCTAAACTAGATTGCTATTTTAAATTACTGCATTTCATATTCATAGATCAGATGAAAGGCTCTGTATCTTTCAGAAAGGTTATGGAAAAAGCATAGGCTGGTATCAGATAAGTAGAAAAAATTACTTTTTCATCTACTTTTACAACAGCTACTTCAAAATCTAAGGATTAAGAAAACATTCACAGGGGATTTACCTTCAAGCTCAGCTGCTTTGCAAATGGCTGTCAGCAGGTTGTGTTCTGATGTTTGTCATTCACCTTAGCAATGCCTAAGGAGTTCTTTGTAAGAAAAACTGGCAAATCATAGATCATAAAGTAGTAATTCCTGGCTTTAATAATTTAGTAAATGCCTATAATATTATTATATGTAGCACTGGAGGATGTTGTCCAATCAAGAAATGAATCATGAAAGACTACTTGAAGTAAGACCTTTTAGCACTTTTCCGGTCAGAATGAATAAATTCCTGGCATGTCCCAATACAGCCTGTGCCACTCTTGTTAAGTGAGAAAAAGGAGCAGTTTTTTGCTCCTAATAAATTCCTTTGATAATCTGAAGTGCTCTGCTCTGCTTTCGAAGCCAGGT
Organism: Pelophylax lessonae; assembly: GCF_965119305.1. Classification (NCBI taxonomy): domain Eukaryota; kingdom Metazoa; phylum Chordata; class Amphibia; order Anura; family Ranidae; genus Pelophylax; species Pelophylax lessonae. The sequence continues at coordinate 254,503,581 of NC_138773.1, read as the reverse complement.
CTGCCTCCAAGCATGGCATAGAGTGCAAGAGAGTTGGAGATGCTTGCTCCAGTTTCCTCTTTCTGCTCCCTCACTGGATATGTTCGTTTCATTGCGAATCGAAATACAGACACACTTTTTGTTATTTGGAGATTTGGATATCTCCAAATTTCCAAATTACAATAGTAACGAATCGAAAATACAGACACACTTTTTGTTATTTGGAGATTTGGATATCTCCAAATTTCCAAATTACAATAGTAACGAATTTAAACAAATACGAAAATACAGAACGAAATTTGGACGAAAATCAAAATCGAATTCAAAAACTAGAATAGAATAAAATGGAAAAGAAAAGACTAGAATAGGGTAAAACAGAACAAGATAGAATTGAAAATAAAATAATAGAATAAAAAAAAAATAGAAAATAAAATAATAGAATAGAAAAGAATAGAAAATAAAAAAAAATAACAGAAGAAAATAAAATAAAAACAAGGGAATAGAATAGAAAATAATAGAATAAAAAAGAATAGAATAGAATAGAAAGAATATAACAGAATAGAAAAATAAAATAGAATAGAATAGAAAGAATATAACCATCTTCCGAAATTCAAACAGAATGAATTTGAATAGAATAGATTAGAATAGAATAGAAAAGAAAATAATAAAAAAAATAGAATAGAATAAATTAGAAAGAATATAACCGAAATTCTAATTTCGAATAGAATGAATTTGAATAGATTAAATTAGAATTAAATAGAAAATAATTGAATAGAAAAAAATAAAATTGAAAAGGAAAAAATCAAATAGAGAAAAACAATAGAATATAATTCAATAGAATAAAATAGAATGTAACCATCTTCTGAAATTTAAATTTTCAATAGAATACATTTTAATTAGAATAGAAAAGAATGGAATAGAATAGAAAAAATAGAATAGAATCAAATAAATTAGAAAGGATATAACCGTCTTCCAAAATTCGAATTTTGAAATTCAGTTGAATTTAGTCAAATATAATTTAATTTGACTGAATTCTGAAAATTTTAATTGAATTTGAAAACAAATAAATGAAACAAATCCCGAAAACGAATTAAATAAATTGAACAAATTTTACTAAACAAAATTATTTAAAGAAATTAATTTAAACAAAACAAATTTTTTCGTTCTGCACATATCTACCCCGCACCAGGGCCAAATCTAGGGGTGGTGGGGGGAGGCTGTCCTCCCCCCCCAGATTTTGATCTTGCCCCCGCAGGACCAGTGGAATTAGCAGAGTGGACCCTATAATGAGGCACTGAAGTCCAGCCCAACCACTATGGTCCACATAGCCACAAGGATAAAATGATGCTTTGCACCCCCAGATCAGACAGGCTGGATCTGGCCTTGCCCTGCACTCCCCCTTCCTGCTCAGCTAAAAGGAAGAAGTCTGCTAACCCTGAGTTTGCAAGGTTACAAGTCAGGCATATAGGTAGGAAGAGAAGCTCTCCCTGCCTATACACAGATTCTGCCCATGTAGTATGTTCACTGTACGGGCAAAGAGGGGTATGTAAGCTGTCTACCAAGGTACTGGTTCCTATCCCATTCATCAGGTCCAGTGTGGCAGGGATCTGTGGCAGTTTTTTCTATTATTTCTCTATTCTCTATTGTCCCAATGCTTTTGTTAATTAGTCTCAGATCTGTGCCAGTTTCTATTTAACTCTGAAATAGAAACTGGCACAGATGGAGCAGATAGACCTGAAACGTGTGTCTATTGGCTTTGTCATTGTGGCGCACTCCAGCTGCACCAGTTTCCCGCTCCATTATAATGGTACAGGACACTTTGGTAATTCCCACGATTGTGTAAAAAAAAATCAGTGTTTGAGCCGAAGATTCAGTCACTTTTCCGAATGATGTCATGAGCTTTTTTCTTCTCCCATCATTAATCAGACTGCAACAATGTAATTTTGTAGCAAGTCACAAGGTGGGAGGTACAGGCAGGGTTGATCTGTGTCCGACGTTTTTTAACACCATCAGCTGTTTCCAACAAACTACCAAGATGTGTAGAATTTCATATATGAGCAGGCTGATTGTATCCAAGTTAATCCATTGACCGACTTGGATGCAACCAGCCCGTCGGATTTTTCTGCATGAGATTATTGCCAGCGGCTATAGCCCCTAGCAGTAATCATTGTATTCTGCTAGCTGGGAAGGATCCCTGAGTTCCCTTGCCGGTAGAATACAATAGCTCTGCAGGAGGCATTTCCCTCTCAACATTGACTGTGTTGATTGGGCGATTGAGCGATTTTCTTTTCTTTCCACCCATGGTGGAAGAAAAGAAAATGGGTTAATCTTTAGCTTGCCTAAGCAGTGCTCATGCACACAGGACGTTTTTTTACAGCTGCTGTTCGGAGCGCCTGACATTTTTTATTTACTGCCTCTAAACGCCCCTCCATGTTAGCCCATGTGTCCATGCACATGTAAGCTTTCAGGTGTTTGGAGGCATAAGTGTTTAGGGGCAGTAGAAAAAAATGACAGCGTGTGCGTCCAGGAGCAGAGATTGTTGAGCTGTAAAAACACGAAATGCCAAAAATAACGCTGTAACAAGCTTTTAGCTGCATTTAGTCACTTTTGGAGTTTTTAGCCATTTTTACATTACAGGGACTGTTTTTTTTGTAAAAACGCCCAAAACACTAATGCCAAAAAAAGTGCATAACTGTCCATAAACGCTATTCAAAAACGCAGCTAAAAGCGTATTTTTACAGCTGCCTTTTCCTAGCAGCAGCGCTGGTATATTTTAAACATCTTGTGTGCATGAGCCCTAAACAGCACAGTAAGGACACTTTCACACTAACCTGCGCTCCAAAGGCTTCATGTACACTGAGGCTTTTATTCACCCTTTACTCCCAGCGGGGGAAAAGAAGCTTCAAAAAAGCACCTAAGGCTTGTTTGGGTGTGTCAAGTGCTTGGGCGTTTAATTATTTCATTGGCATGAATATTTTTTTATTCTGCCCATTGAAATGAAAAAATGCTCAAGCGCTAAATGCGCCTAGTGCTACAGTGCGTTTAGACTCGTTTACCCGGGTTTAGGCGCATCAAGCATTTTTTATGCTCAAAGGCTCCTCTCCTGAAGGTGACGTGTTTTTTTTTTTTTCTGCCCCCAAACTCCTGTAAAAGCCTATAGTGGGGACACACAGGCTAATATGAAAGGCCAGTTAAAAAAGCTCCAATGCCTGTAAAAGCAGCATTTTTAAACTCAAATGCACATGAGGCCTAAAAGGAGTGTGCATCGGTGTCTGTCGTGCAGGGGCATTTTTATGCAGTGGACTGCATTGATATATGCAGATCATCGCAGCTCAGCTGAAGTGGTGTGAAGAAATCCTTACTGCAGTGCTGCAACCGGGGCCACTGTTAGAAGATGTGGGGCCCCATATAGCCTACCTGAAGGGGCTCCCTCTTCAATCCCACCCTCGACCCCATCTTGCAACAAAATGCATTGATCATTCAGTGACGCATATGTGCGACGTGTGGGCATTAAAGTCCAGCTTTTTGCTGCCCAATATATGAGTTTCTGGGGCGTAAAGGGGATAAAGTGGAGTGTTTGGGGGCAGTGCTTATGATAATCAAGATTATGATAATCACACAGCACAGCAGGTGCTGTATGGCTCTAACAAAATGTCACATGGCTGTTGGGTGCTGACTTTGTTATAGCACTGTGTGTGCAATTATCATAAGCATAGTGAGGATTCTGTGGACTCTGTACAGAATTTATTGTCACTCACAGTGCAGCCATGGCCACGCCACCCGCTGCCTGCCACCAGGTTTAGGTTTGCTGCTTCCTGTCAGCCACCTCACATCAGTCTTGGCACCTGGCTGATGGAGCGGAGCATGATTGCTGAGATCACTCCACCAGAAAAGGCAGTGGGCAGCCTACAATTGAGCAGCGCAACTTGCGGTCCTGAATTGTGTACCTCCGCCCCCAAAAAAGAAGAAAAAGTCCCTCCTGGCTCTCACCACTTGGAGCCCTCTGTCAACCTGATGGGGACCAGGAAAATGTAATTATACACCACCTAAGTAAGTAGGAAGGGGTGGGTTTAGTTTAGTAATCACTATTTTTTTAATTGGCAGAACTGAACTATAAAGCTGTCCAGGCCCCCCTATTAAGCTCATGGGGCCCGAGCCTGGTACAACAGGGCCAGTTGTACTGCCTTATCAGCGGTCCTGGCTGCAACAGTTGAAGCTGGCCATACACTAATTAAAATTAGGCCGGTTCAGCAGGGTTGCTGTCCCTATTGGATTGATTTTTGTTCAAGAGACATGTTTGAACATTTTCAGGGTATTAAGAGTATGTCAGAATACTACAGTATGTAGAAGTTCCTTCATCCGTGTATGGCCAGCTTTAGTACCTCATTTTCATCATTTTACTGAAAAGCTCATGTTTTGGAGTTGTTTCTGTAAGCGTTGGCAAAGAAAATCATTCTTTATGTGGTTTTGAATAGAGGGCTTTGAGCCCCTGTCAGATTTTTATTGCTGTCTGTGTCCCCGTTAGGGACATTCACCCTCTCTTTTTGTCTTGTCTAAAGTTGTCGCAGAGAGTGAAAGTGAAAGATATTCCCAAATTTTGGGTTGTCACCATAACAGGAATAGAAAGGAAATCTCCCAATGGGGACACTCGTTCTGGTGACACCTTCTCTTTGGAAGAAATTCCTATCCTCTTTTATTGTGGCTATGAAATCCAAGTAAGTTGTGTATACCGCTCAGGTGAATGCTTGATGATAGTTCTGTGTGGCTGCCCACCCTGACACGCCACGCAAACTTCCAGAATAAAGAGAAATTGGCCGCACACCACCACAGCACTAATGCAAAATATTTATTTTAATGTCTTCACAGTCAGGAGAACAAGACAGGACAAACTGTTGACGTGTTTCACACTTAAATTGTGTGCTTAATCATAACTCTTTATGATTAAGCACATGATTTAAGTGTGAAACCCATCAACAGTTTGGCCTGTTTTGTTCTCCTGACTGTGAAGACATTAAAGGAAATTATTTGCATCAATAGTGTGGCTATGAGAGAGGAAATAAAGAGAAATCTCCCCAATGGGGCACAGATGGCAAGAAAAAATAAAAACCTGCCAGAGGTTGCCCCTCCCTGTACGCTATGAAAAATGTTTTGGCTTTTGTTCAACTTTTAGTGATGCCCATCTAGCAGCTTGGACCCCTCCATATTTGCTTGTGTTCTGCAAGGATACAAATGTATAGTTGTATCAAAATGTACAGTATATTTTAAAAACCTCATACCAAACAAATATTTTTCTGTTAGCATTGGATAAAGTAGGAAAGAGTTGTAATCCCTTTGAGGTAGGCACAGCCGATATATTGAGGGGCCATCTGCACTTCCCCCGATATATCGGAATAGGCCCCTGAGGTTACCGATATTGCCGATATTTCGGGGAAGTGCTTGTACCGGAGTTATGCCTGCAGCTAGAGGCATCACCCCGGTATCGGCGTCCATAGCCGATGGTTGGCTGACTTGTAATGACAACCGATGCGGCTGAGAAGCTGCTCGGCTGTCATTACAAGGAGCGGGAGGGGGCGTCCCCCCCCCCCCGCCGCCTTCCGCAGCTCGCCCGGGTCTCCCATCCCACCGGGAGACCCGGGCATTCTACCTGCATGGCCGCTGAAGAAAAGACCCGATCAAAGCCGCATTCGGCTCTAATCGGATCTCCATGTAAAAACACAGAAGTGAGGTTGTGACATCACTTCCGGGTTTTCGGTGCCAGATTATAAAATGACAGCATTCAAAACAGCCAAACTTGGCGTTTTGAATTCTTTTAAGTGCAGAGGAGGGGTTTGGGGTCTTTTAGACCCCAAGATCCCTCCACAACAATACCTGTCAAGTGTAAAAATAAAAAAATAATTTTTTTTTTAAATGTACAAAAATATATCGGTATCGGCAACGAAAATCCGATATCGGTCGATCACTACTTTGAGGTTTTTATTGCTATCAGTGTCCATATTATTGTCTTACCTTCCTACGTGGTCACTGTAAAATAAATCCAGTAGGAGTCTCCAATTGGGGATCACAGGCAGCAATAATGATCTGAAAGAGGTCTTCAAACCAAAACAAAAAGTTTTGGCTAGAGGTCTGCCTTAACATTGTATACAGATCCACTGTATTTTCCCTTCGTGTTATGTTGAATAGATGCTCCAGTTTGACACATGCAGGCAGATGTATTGCAGACTGCATTGTTCACTGAGTGCTGGATTTACCACCATTTCACGGTCGCACAGTTAATAGTGCATGCACGTAACTGTTTTCTGGAAGATCCATCCCCCAACAGATGGCTCCCTAATTATATTTCCCAAAGACAAAAAAAATGTGTTTTTGGAATAGTTTATCATATAGTTTACAAAAGTTTATGCTTTCCTGACTAAATCTATCATTGCACCAGACGCTTGTAAACCCCGCACAGGTTTTCGCCTAGAGTGCTGCCATGCACTTACATTGACAGGTGTTTGTGAGCCTAGGCTAATCTTTGTCTATTAGAGATTATTTTGTAAGGCATGATTATACAATCTGTTCATAGCAGAGTAACTGGAATACCTAGAAAAGATGACATTACCATGCTTGGCTAAGTAAATAAAACAAATGTGATACAGAGCAATGTTATATTTTATCTCCCTGTTTCCTACTATAATACGTCTAGAGGTCGAAAGCGATATCATTCTGTCTGCTGTAAACTCTAAGCTTGCGAATGGATGTAATTAGGCAGATTGCTTAATGTAAAAGCAAATGGCAGTCAATGGAGCGTGCCATTGGTCTTATTGTGGAGCGATGACACATTTCCTCTTGCCAGCTGTGACATTGACACTGGATAAATTACGGCACCTTGGATGCTACGCTTTACAATCCAGCGTTATTGTTGGTACAACAGAAGTGTAATATGTTTAGTCATTTCTGCTTATATGTGGGAATTGACTAAAAGACAAAAATAAACCTAGAACATAGCCAATATTTTACATCCGTTCACTGCCTTCTAAATTTATTTCTGCCCAGGCTTAAAGGACAACTCCAGTAAAATATATTGGAACACCCTTTGGTGCATTTATACATTCCCTTAAAATTCATGGAATCAGCTGTCAGTTCTGCCTGAAATCTGTATCTATATTGATTTGCTATTTTATCTAAATTTCAAAATTTGTCACATAGTAGCAGCTCTGCTGGCTGAAAAGTGGGGACCTACAGTGTACACGACTGTTCAAAAGTGAAAAAATGCTGTAAATTATAAATGCTTTCATAAATAGAAGTGGTAATATATATATATATATATATATTTTTTTTTTATCAATTAACAAAATAGAAAGTAAATGAACAGAAGAGAAATCCAATTTAAATCAGTATTTGATGTGACCACCCTTTGCCTTCAAAACAGCATCAATTTTTCTATGTACACTTGCACACAGTTTTTGAAGAAATTTGGCAGGTAGGTTGTTCCAAATATCTAGGAGAACTAACCACAGATCTTCTGTGGATGTAGGCTGCACCAAAGTCCTTCTGTGTCTTTATGTAATCCCAAACAGACTCAATGTTGAGATCAGGGTTTGTGGGGGCCAAACCATCACTTCCAGGACTTCCTATTCTTTTTTATGCTGAAGATAGTTTTTTAATGACATGGCCTGTATGTTTCGGGTCGTTGCTGCTTCAGAATAAATTTGGGGTAATTTACATGCCTCCCTGATGGTATGGTATAATGGATTGTACCCTGCCCATCTCTGACTACAAGTGTTAGGGAATTTATTAAAACACAACAAATAAAAAGTACATTGGATGTTGCCTATTGCTGACCACTAATTTTAAAGAGATTCTGTAATTTTGTCCAAAGTCTCTTTCAAGCCCAGCCTCTACTGACCTATACTAATTTTCCCCATGTCCTCCTCTGTTGCACTGTTCCTTTATAGGTCTAATCCTGTGTAGGTTCCATGGTGGATGGTGTCAGAACACAGGGTTCATAAAGTTTCCTATTCCCTACTTAACAGTGTTTGGATCTGGGTGCTAGACCCAGATGGTGCATCACGGAAAGTAGTCAATCCCCCTCCACGACCAAACCTAGAAGTATGTGACCTTACGGAGCATGGTAGCACAGGGAAAGTGAGTATAAGTAGGTCAGGGCCCTTGAATGAACAAATTAACAAAGTATATATATATATATATATATATATATATATATATATATATATATATATATATATATATATTTATTTATTTATTTTATATACATACTTTTTTTTTTGCTTTGGATAGGATAGGAAAATAAATCTATCTGTGAAAATGTTTGCTGTCTATCTCCCACTGAGGAAATTTCCATACACTTACTGTTCTGGGGACACTACGAGAAATTTGAAATCTCCATAAAGTAAAGAAGTTCCTATTTTAGATAGTTGTCACTGTGTTGTAATGACAACTGTGAAATTTTGGATTGCCCCTCACTTTCTGTCTTGATGATTATGGTAAGGAGGACAAATTGGGAATGAATCTTGTCGCCTAGGACATAAAAAAAAGAAAATAAAAAACAATGTTTTTAACCCTTCCAAACTATATCCACTAATAAAAAACTGTGTCTTTACATGTGCTACATTATAATCAGGGGAGGACTGGGCCAGGGGGCAGAGGGGCAATTGCCCTCTGGGCCACTCTAATGTTCTGTAAAAAGGCTGCACCACTTCTGCCACAGACATGCTTAAAGGATTTGTGGTGAAGAGAAGTAAAAAGTCCCCACCACTGACCTACTGAGTGCGGGATAAAGACAAGGACAGCGCAGGCCTTTAGATGGTTTAAACTGTCTGAGCAGAGGCCGGTTCCATGCCCCACTGGAGACTCTCCTCCCCTGGCCAGCCTCAACTCAACTGTCCCAGCTCCCCCCAACTGCCCTCTGCTGGCCAGGTTTTGAACTCAGATTCAGGATTGAGTAGAGAGTACTTGGAGCAGGGCTTCAGCATGGAATAAGGGGCAGGAGGAGGACGGGAAGAGGGAGAGTGGGAGAGGGGCCAAGATGCCGCACCATGGGCCTTTGGTTTGTACTTTCCCCCTGGGCTGAAAGTTGCCAGTCTGCCCCTGATTATAATCCACATGCAATTGATGTAAGCCCATCAAATTTTTTGCTATGAAGTCTCAGAATAAGTCCTTAATTTTAGTTATGGATGATTTCTAATGGTCAAAGCCCCTGCTGGCATCTTGTGTTTGTTCAGGACTGAAACTGTGACACCTCCCCATTGCCCTTTCCATCTCTCCTCCATCCATCACACAGTCTAACTTTTGCTCCTGACTGGAGCCATGTCTGGAAACGTGTCTTTCAAAGTTCCTGATAATTCAGGTTTTTTTCTTGGTAGTAATCACTGACAGTTGTTCTTTCTAGCTTAGTTTTCATTTGCAGCTAAAAAGTTTAGTTTGAAGCATGCGGGACGATATACAGAGAAGTTACTGAACACTGAGTTAGCATTTTTGTAAGATGTAAAGAAGAAATGGAATGTGACTGCTTATTTGACTGGTTAATTGAACATCTGTTAATTCAAGGGCAATTTGGAGTCAAGGAGGTTGAATTTTGCAGAGTATAGCAAGAAAGTCTGCCAGAAACCAAAACTGTTTTAGGTGTATAATTTTTATTTGTCATATGGCATGTGGGTTTAATTAGAACTTAGTGTGGCCTTTTTTGGTAGAATGATTTGAATTAATTTGCAATTAAAAAGTTCCCACGGTATAGAGGCTGTTTAAGTTTGTGGCGGTGGACAGGCAAACTGTATTAATAAAAGGGCAAAAATACTGTTTGCCCGAGGTCCTGCACTGGCCTAATTTTGGCTGCATCTCGATTTTCAAAGATATAAATGGCTTCATATTTTACCCATTATTCCTTTTATTTTTTACTGGTATTTTCCTTTTTTTCCCTTCTCTTTCTTCTTGCACACTCTGTTTTTTTTTATAGCATGTTTACTATGTGAAGTTTACTATGTGAAATAATACTTTGGCACCATAATTTATACAACATGCACAGTTTGTGAGTATTCTTCTTTTATGGTGAAATGTAAAGGTGTGGTCAATTTGCTTCATCTTAAAGGCCAAATTCACCTTTTCCAGAGAATACTCTATGCAGACAAGGGTCTCAAGTAGGTTTAAAATAAAAAAAAACTGTACTACTTTGTAAAATGTTCATTAAAGTAGAGCTTTACAGTAGGCAAAACTTTTTTTTTTCATTTTTGATAGAGTAACGGAAGGTTATAACCCCTGTCAGATTTTCTTTTAACCATCTGTGTCCCATTGCGGAGATTTTCCTTCACTTACTGCCCCATAGCCAAACAGGAAGTTGGAGGAAATCTCTGCAAATTAAGGGTGTCCCCATTGGAAGATTTACCTTCTTTACTTTTCTGAGGAGAACCCAAAATTTGGGAGTTCTTTTACATTCAATTTTGATGATAATTGTAAACAGGGAAAATAGAGAGAGTGAATCTCCTTAATGGAGTCACAGACAGCAACAAAAATTGAGAGGTGTTCTAATTCCTCTCCATTCTATCCAAAAGTTAGAAAAAAGTTTTTCCTTTAGTTATACATTAATAATATTGTTAAACTTGTTGGCAACTTGAGCCCACCCAGAAGCCTAGTTGAAAAACTCTCACTCAGCAACCCCAACGTCCTGCTTGGTTGCTAGGATGCCAAAACGAGGGTTTTAACTTCTGTAATGCTGCAGTGAGTGTCCAGTGGTTTTCTTGTCCTAACAACAAGATACAATGTGGAGATTCTGACTGGGAGCCTGTCAGTAAGGCTGCTGGGGGAGGCCCAAGGCTCACAGGTATGACAATAAATTGAATGAGCATTTTACAAAAGTGCACATTTTTTTAATGTCTACTGAGGCCCCTTGACCACATAGGCCTTTTTTCTGGAAAAGGTGAACTTTAAAGTGGACCTTGCGTGAAAATGGCAGGTCTGCCTATCTGGGAGCCTTCTATCTTCTAAATAATAAATGGAAAGTGAAAAGCATTACAAATATGCAAAAAGAAAAACTTAAACTCCAGCAATAATAACAAATGACCCTTACCGTGCTCCCCCACCTATTTTGCATGGGTTAAAAGAGAAATATGGGAATGTTTTTTCTTTTTTGTAGAATCATACTTACCTAGCTGGATGCAGCATCGTACCGATGCTGGATCTGTCCCCTGCCAGCTCTAGGACTGAGAACTGAGCAATCAAACAACTGATTGCTTGGTTCTCAGAGCTCCGTGAGCAGAGAGCTGGTGACTTTCGGTCACCAGCTCTCTGCTCTGTCCCCCCACACTCATTGGTGCGCTGGGCTGTGGAGGGGGCAGGAGCAGCCGAAAAGTAGGCCGATCCCGACCATATGGTTGCATTCTTTCCCAAACCTGAACCGGCTCTGTGACGTCAGTAGACAGCTGACTTTAGCCCACTGTCTGCTGAAAATGGGTCACATGAGTACAGAACGAACTGCACTCCTGTGATCCACAGGAGAACTACAGCCAAATGAGCCTTGGCTGTCCTTCTCCTTTAAATGCTTGTTTTTGTCTAGTGGGAACAAAAAAGCTGTTTTATTTACCTTATCCCTGACTCCCCATAGAAGTTGGTGCTCTTCTCCACTCTCTGTTACTCTGGGTTGCCGGTTCTGCATTGCACACGTGTGCCTGTGACCAATAGAGCAGAAAAGTGGGGGGACTGGTCATGGAGCTAGGAGGAAGCTTGTAGAAGCAACAGATAAGGTAAGTATTATTGCTTTTTATGTCCCCCCCCTAGAAAAAAAACAAGCATTTAACCCTTGCCGTATAGGGGCAGTCTCATTACAATAGTTGTTTTTTGTTTTCTTTGGATTTCAGCCTTGCCAAGGCAAAGGTTACATCACTGGGCTTTTCCGCAGAATCCATGGAATGCAGGAGATCCCAATTGAGAGTGCTCTCCTGCACAGTGCTGGAGCTTATTCTTGGGTTGAAATTCTTAGCTTTTCCGTAATTTCACAGTGAGGCCCAGCAATGTCATCTTCAGAAAGCAGCGAGATGCTAGGGTGCAAGATAAGTATCATCACAGAGGAGATGGAGGAATGGATGGTCTTCCATCTGTATGGGCTGCTGGCCCTATTGTTCACAGTGATCCCAGGCTCCCAGGAGGAAAAGGAGAGCCTTGGAACGGCATTAGACCTTCTAGGATCACGTTTAACTGAAAGCTGATCGCCGGCTGTAAACATTGGTACCAGGATCATGGCTGCCATTTTAGCCATGATCCCGAAATAACCCCCTACTGTCCAAGATGTATATATATGCACACTGGACAGGAAATGGTTAAATAACGTAACCTTAGCTCAGTCCTGGAGCCAGGGCTGCTGTTAGAAATCACGGGGCCCCGTACAGACTACCTGGCAGGGCCCCCCCAAGAAAATATTAAAGATATATTTAGCTAAAATTACAGCAAATTCACTATTAGCAGATGCAAATATAGCATAACTCGCATAATTCCTGCTAAATCTAAAAAAAAAAAAAAAAAACAATGTTAAATAAAAATTATGATGAGAGGAGAAAAATATACAGGCTGGGCAGTTGGAGCTCAGTGATCAGAGGGACAGAGAGAGAGAAACAAAGTTACAAATGAACTCCTGAGCAGAGATAACATTAGAGCCAGTGCTGAGAGGGGGGCCCACACAGGGAGGGGGATTAGTGAGGGACGACTGTCTCTTTCTCAGCAACAGATAAAAGCTGATAGCAGGGAGAGGGACAGATCAGATTCAGGTGCTGGAGGAAGATTTCTGTATTTGTTGTCCATCACTAATCCCCCTCTCTGTGTGCCCCCCCCCCTGTGTGCTCGCCCCCCCCCCCTATCAACGGCCCTGCCTGGAACATGAGCTAATATTTTTAAACAGGCACCAGAGACCAGCAACTCAAAAAGGTCAGGAAAAAAACAGTTACCGAAAGCCTCATTGCTACTAATCTTCACATCATGCTTTCTACACATCTGCACTGGCTTTGCTGCCTGTAATCTGTGCCCATCTGACATTTCCTACAAAATTCAGCAGAGTTAAATTCATTCAGAGCCAGCCACTGTGTCTTAATCTAACAAAATAGCAAATAGCAGCGATGGTTTTTACATTAATATTATTACTAATATACAGGATTTATAAGTTTGTGCACTGCTTTATAAAGGTTAATGCTCTGGCAGGCACAGCAGAGTGTGGGCAGAGTATGTAGGGTAACACAAACGCATGAACAGACCTCTAAACCACAAACCAAAAAATAAGAAAAATTCGGAAAAAATTGAGAAATGTTAAAATGTTTAATTTGTTCAACACCAGAGCCCAAAGTAGAAAAAACTGAAATAAAAAGCTATATACACAAACCTATCTAAGGCTACAATGGAAGTCATATCAATATAAATTAAAAATAATAATAATAAAAAAAAAATATATATGCAATCAGCCGCTTGGTGAACATCCTTTTATTATAGCTTTCACTTTAAAAAGTCCAAACACACTTTGAAGGCACATAATGTAGGTATACCCATTTAAAACATTACTCCCCCTGGTGCCCTGTTCACATTAGGCAATTAGGCAATTCAGAATTGCGGGCAGAATTAACGCAATTCTGCCAGCAAATTGCAGCTAAACGTGCAACACGTGTCTGGGTGCCCTTATGCTTAATGGCACCCCAAATGTGGTAAAATTCTGCCGCTAAGCTTGAGCAGGAGCTTCTTTTAGGAACAAACTCCCATAAGGCAGCCTATTAAAATGAATGGGCTGCCCAATGCAAGCGGGACCGCTCGTTCCTGCAATGTGATATCTGAACGGGGCTTAAATGATCCATAATTATTAAGTATATACTGTATGAACATCCCAAACATAGCATATAAATGAAGTTATGACATATTCATTCAATACACATATCCTGTGAATAATAAATCATAGAATTTACTAAATACTTATAATATATAAAAAGAGTGAAGTATTATTAAAGTGCCAAAGTTTCTTGAGCCCCATAAGAAGAGAATACCATTAATTTTACAATGAATGGTCATAGCATTAGACGATTCATTCACAGTGATACTAGGTCATCAACAAAAATCTTTAAAGAAGAGTTGCAGCTTGGATTGGTTCCAAGTTTTTCCAAATGGGCCAATACCAGGAATTTAAGGGCTCATTGAAGTTGTCAAATATTGCTAAGAACTTTCATTTATCATTGGGAGCAAGGGAGGGGGCCAGAAGGTTACTCACAGTTCCAAGGCAGTCCGGGTTTAGTCCTCCGGGGAGGCCACTGAAAAGTTGGAGGAGCTCAGCCCGGGGGCACGGCGCCGTCCAGCGGAACCCGACCGCGACGGCCCACCACCAGGGGACCGAGCGTCACGCTCCGGGAGCCTCGCCAACCAGTCCGGGATCGCCATCGGAGTCAAATCTGCAAACCGGAATAGAGCCTGGAGATCAGAGTGCCTACGAAGGACAAATGTCGATCCATTTCTGCGGACTACCAGCTGAAGGGGGAAGCCCCATCTATAAGTAGCGTCTTGACCACGGAGACGTTCCAGGAGGGGCTTTAGCATAGCCCTACGTGTCAGGGTCCCCCGCGAGACATCCGGGAATATATGGATTGTAGCCCCATCGAAGTCCAGAGGGCCCGCCGTCCAAGCAGCTCTCAGTACCTGCTCCTTGACCGCATAACGGTGAAGGCGGCAAATCACGTCTCTGGGCCTATCAGCATCCTGCGGCTTGGGGCCTAGGGCCCGATGAATCCGGTCAAACTCCAACACCACCGGGGGTTCCGACGGGAGTATCCTGGTAAGTATGGCCCGGACCGTCTCAAGCAGATCCTCGTGACTCGTAGCTTCAGGAAGTCCGCGGAGCCGCAGATTATTCCGACGGCTCCGATTTTCAATGTCCTCCATAGCAAGCTGGTGCTCTGCAAGAATGTCCGTGTGGGCCGCCTGGGTCCGCTCCAGTTGGGCTACCCGAGCCTGTAGATCACCAATAGCGGACTCCCCAGACGCCACCCGCTCCTTCACCTGGGTCACCTCTCCCGACAGAGCCTGGAAGTCCCTCCTGTGTTGTTCCGTGACCTGAGCCACCAGGGCCTCCATGTCCATTTTGGTGGGGAGGGATCGCAGCAATGTCCAAATGTCTCTGTCCTCCCCTGAGTCCCCGGTAAGAGAGGACTGGGACATCCGCGGAGGAGTCGGGGAGGCCATGGAATGCGAAGGAGCCGGGGATGAAGAGGCAGCGGCCGGATCGGAGTCCCCACGTGGACTCCGTGCGAGCGCCCGGAGTGCCGGAGCCGGTGATTCCTGAAAAAACGGACGGATCGGAGCCGAGGAAGTCACCCGGGGAGCAGGTTTGGCAGATTTAGTCTTCCTCCGTTTGTAAGAGCTCATGACAGCCGGTAAATGTGCATTTAAAGCCGATCAGGGAGGCTAGGGAGCGGGAGCACCATAAGGAAACGTCCTCACACCGCCATGACCTAGCCACGCCCCCGCTTCATTTATCATTCATGGTGAGCAAGTATGTAGCAATTATCATAAGCAGGTTCAAATGGGCTCCTTAGATCCACTTGTAATATGATGTCACAAGCGTAATCACTGTGTATATGATGAAATTCAGCGCTTTGGGGTGTTATAGCCAGAATGTAAATGTTATATACATTTCCCAGGAGCTCTTGACATTCCAAGTATTCAGAGAGTCTACAGGTGGATTTAATCTGCAAATTGTGGTAAGAGATAGACATTCACATATAGATCTCTACAGGGACCCTCAAGACATCACATGTAAGGCTAGAAAACCACCCTTGGAAAAAATAGGAGCCCAAATGCACAGATGACCATATAGGAAAGCAAAAGTCCGCTCACTGTGTTTGAACTCCAGATGGAGAAATCTTCATTCAAAGTATAGAGCCAGAAGGTCCCTTCATTATTTAAGCCACCATCATAATTATTGAAGGAGAAAAAAGAAGCCTGACTGGTTGCATTGATATCCCAACTTCCTCAGAGGCTACACAAATCCCATGGCAATACACACCTATCAATACTGTAATAAGGAGTGAAAATGCACCCAGGGAGGTGTGGAACATTGCTGGAATTCACCAAAAATCCATTCCATTCCCTTAATCCCAAGGCATCCCATCAACCTGCTCATTACATCCACCAGGAAAAAGCCCATGAGGAAAAAGCCCACCAGGAAAAGCATGACCTCATCTTTCCCACACGTAAATAGCATCATGAGTGATGCATAGAAATATCATGATGCAACTAATCGTCACAACACAAGTACGCACATGATTCTATGATGTCAAGTGCCAGATGGCACCAAAAACACTCCCCCAGGAGGGACAAAGGGAGGATTGCCAGCTGTGAGGGTAGGCTCAACCCTGTAGGTGGGAAAAGAAGGGAGGATGAGACCAATGACCAATCGCCACATCACCACAGCCACCAAAGATGTAACCACACCTATAATAAAGATACACACACTTGAACTACAAAAAATTCAAATAATACCAAAAGCAGCTGGTTGTAGCAATCAAATACAATGAAATAATCAAACATAAAAATGAACAACTACAATACACCAAAGAACTTTGAAAAATATATAAAACATTATACAAAAAACTGTTGATCATAAAAATTGACCAAAATTTCAACTTTTATTTAACCCCCAAACCCCAAATCCATCTGAATTCACAATGAAGGATTTTAATTTATTGTATTCACCTTGAAGCCCATCATCAGGGACTAGCAAACTAAGCCAAATTTGCAATCTGCCAAGTTTACCATCATGTTTAAAAATAAAGTGTCTTGCTACCAGAGACATCAAATAGTATGGCTATATGTCATAAATATGATCATGGAGACTCTTTCTGACCATGTGGAAGTCCCGCACGCACATGTCAGGATGTAGACTACTCCCATTGTTTCACATGTGACACTACCAAAATATTTAAAGTAGCTGACTTCGGACAACTCTTCCTGACACCAAGAGGTAAGAAGGTGATAGGGGAGGGAGCTCCAGCACACAGCCTGTCATTGACAGCCTCAGCTCTGTTCCTGTGTGCTGGGTAAAGGGGGTGTGTTCCTTCCCTCCAATCAGCTCTCACTTAGCTCTACCAAGTGTAATTGAGCTTCTCGCTCCCTGCTTTTCAAAGCTTTTCAGTGCTGAGAGATCCTTTGTAAATTATGGACATTGACTGGATGTACAGGACAGATGGCTACAGATAAACATATACAACTTATGTGGGAGGATTTGTTTAATCTCCGTGTATCACCTGATGTTCTGTAAATTTTATAGATAGACAAATCCTTTCTTCATCAAATCAAATAAAAACAAGAGTGTGGGACTTTGAATGAGGTTGACTGGACAAGGAAATTTATTGCAAAAAATACAACAACATATGAGGGTATAATTGCATAGACACACACAGAGATATGGTAGATAGCATGGTACAATATTAGTACAGACAAATGCAGATACAATACAATACAATGTTTCTCGGATCACATGCGAATCTCTCTGAAATAAATAAGTACAATAAAACCTCATAATCTCTGTGTGTTCATAATATAAAATGTAAAATATAATGATACGCTAAAATATTTGAGTAATCGTAGGCTCGACGCGTTTCATGGACCTCCGTCCATTCATCAGGAGCTTGGATATATGTCTAAGGGTGAGAATATGGATTGTATGAATATATTATTTTACGTAATGAATTAATTGGAAAGTATATAAAAAAGGAAGGAGACACTACCTTAAGCAGTATCAAAATTCATGAGTTATCCAGTCTGGGAATGAGGGACCACAGGAGATCCGGAGAAAGCCTAACCCGGGGCTTTATGATATGATTATGAATCCTTTCTTCATATTGATTAATGGTTCTAAATTAACAATATCTACTGCAGTAGGCAACAAACACAAAAAGATACGCTCAGAATCTTTCCAAATCACTGTTCTATTTATTCTGTGCAATTGAAGATTTTTATACACATGATTACGTAGCTATCACATTATTATTACAATTGTACTTTCATGGTAACAAGGGACGTAACATAAGCAAGCTAATTTCCAATCAGGACTCGAAAGAAAGCAAACATGTAATCAAAACATTATTAGTGCACAATGAGTGCGGTGTATAGGCAAAGCATAAAAAGACAAAATAGAATACAGTTATACGCAGAATGAACAATTTCTTTAACCACTTGCCAACCGCCCATCGCATATATACTGCGGCAGGCTGGCTCGGCTGCGCGAATCGACGTATGGGTACATCGGTTCACGGGAGTGGTACTGGGGAACGCTACCAACCCCACTAGGCAGCGGTGATGCCGATCCACGGGACTGGTGGCACTGATTGCCGCCGGGCACCCGCGATCGCTCCCCGCTGAGAGAGAAGGACGGTCAGCTGTTGTAAACACAGAAGACTGTTGTTCTTTCTGAAATGATCACAGAACAGTGGTGATCCTTCTATATAGGATCACAGGTCTCTATGATCATTTCACAAGCCCATCCCCCATACAGTTAGAAAACACTCCCCTAGGCTCACACTTAACCCTTTGATCACCACTGTGTTAAGCCCTTCCCTGCCAATGTCATTATTACAGTAACAGTGCATATTTTTAGCACTGATTACTGTAGTAATGTCACTGGTCCCCCAAAATGTCAGTTAGGCATCCGATCTGTCCACCGCAATGTCGCAGTCCCACTAAAAATCTCAGATCGCCACCATTACTAGTAAAAAAAAAAAAATGAAACAAAATAAAAATGAAATAAATCTTTCCCCTAGTTTGTAGACGCGATAACATTTGCACAAACCAATAAAAATACACTTAGGGGTGTGATGTCACCTCCCTGCCTTTCCATCCCGTCAATCAGAGAAGGCTTTGCACTCATTCAGAAAATGCATAGCATTCGCTGAATGGTGCCTGGGGCAAGTTGGAGCAATGTAACTGTACTGCCTCATACACACTGGACCTTATAAAAAAGCCAGTAGCATTAGCTGTAGGAAGCTGTAGCTGTAGAATTCATTTTTTTAGCGGTTTTCAGCGTTATGTTAGCTGTAGCATTTTTTGGCTTTTTTTTTGCAAAACTGTACTCCCATAAAAGCTTATGGCTAAAAAAAGCTGATGAGCGTCAAATAGCTGTGTTTTCTTGTGTTTTTTAGCATAGTTTTTCAGCTTTTTTCAGAGTTAGAGCATTTTTACAGCTAAAAGATTGTACGGCGGCAGGTCGGCTCTCCCAGGCAAAGTCCTGTACATGTACGGCGCTCGCCTGGGAGGAGCTAGGGGGCTAGCACGCGCCGCCGGCAGTGCACTCCCGCCCCCGCTTGTCAGCGGGGAAGCCAGTGCGTGTTACAGGCGGCACCCGCGATCCCCCCCCCCCCCCCCGCTGACAGAGAAGGACGGACGGCTGATGTAAACACAGCCGTCTGTCCTTCTCCCTGAGATGATCACAGAGACCATGCAATCCTGCTATACAGGATCGCATGTCTCTATGGTCATCTCACAAGCCCAACCCCCCCACAGTTAGAATCACTCCCCTAGGCTTACATTTAACCCCTTGATCACCAATAGTATTAACCCCTTCCCTGCCAATGGCATTATTACAGTAACAGTGCATATTTTTAGCACTGATTACTGTAGTAATGTCCCTGGTACCCCCAATAGTGTCAAAAATGTCAGTTAGGGGTCTGATCTGTCTGCCAAATTGTTGCAGTCCTGCAAAAAATCGCAGATCACCGCAGAATGTGAAAAATATTGTTTTCTTTTCAAAATTGTCGCTCTTTTTTTGTTTATAGCGCAAAAAAATAAAAATCGTACAGGTGATCAAATACCACCAAAAGAAAGCTCTGTTTGTGGGAAAAAAAGGACATCGGTTGGGTACAGCGGCGCACGACCGCAGAATTGTCCGTTAAAGTAACGCAGTGCCGAATCGCAAAATAGGGCCTGGTCATTAAGCAGCAAAATCTTCCGGTGGTTAAAGATGAATGATATGGATATTGTATAATCAATTTTGGAATGAATGCAGTTTTCCAAACGAAAACCACATTCACTGTTAGAATTTCGCTCATTCGAGAAAAGATATCCATCTTGCTCCTTCAATTTTTTTTCCTTATTGCTGTTTGAAACAATGTTCAAGTGTAACCCGTTTATCCATTAGAAAATTGAATGACTGTTCCGAAATCAAATTTATTTATTTATATTAAACAAAATTCTGCCTGTTTGTGATCAATACAAAACGTCTATGTAGCACACAGTAATCATAATATTCTTATTACACTCTCATTTGAACGACTGCTGAAATCAGAATGGTTGCAAGGGGCAAAGCCGGTCCTTTCCTCTCTTCTGAATTTCCTACAAATGCTGTTCCCAGTGATATGTGATCTGCTTGGTATGCACTGTGAGTTTAATAGTTAAGAGCAGGAAAATAGCTGCCTGACTTACCAACTGCTGGTCCTAGTGAACCTCAGTCTTTTCATCTGTTCCACAGATGTTTGTATGGAGAGTGGGCAGATGGCCAATTCTGCTAAAGACTGCCAAATCCAAGTGCAATTCAAGCAAAGAAACTGCACATTTACTGCAAATGTTATGTCTCTCAGCCAATTTATACCTTAAATATGGTTTTGTTTACATATCACTTACTGCATATGTCACTAGGTTGTATTTTATTAAAGTGATATCCTTATTCTCTAAAAATAATTAGTTTTCAATCTTATTTTATTAGAAAATACAAGTAAACACAAGAAAAAAGGGAAGACAAAAATTCTCTCCAGAACCCTCTTACTTAATACCACATAACATAATACCAAGTATTTCATGTTAATGTTAGAAATATAGATATCAAACATTTCATATCTATCAAACATTATAGCTACACAGAGTACTTTATCTTACAAAACCTAACTATATTGTAGTAAAACCAACTCATATCATAATTATAATCCCATAACTAAATGCTCCTCTGAGTACTTAATCCTGATTTACAAATACATCAAAATGTCTTAGTTGGCTTAATGACATGATGTAAATCATTCTCAACCGAACAGGGGGGAAAAAGAAAAAAGAAAAAAAAAAAAATATATATATATATATATAAATAAATAAATAAGAACAAATAAATAAGAAATAAAAATAATCCATACACATCATTTGCTTCATGGCACTGTAATCTACTTTTCGTGAAATCGTTTCTTATTGTGTTTTTCTCCCTCCTAGTAATGTCCTTCATCAACTTCCAAACCACTCCTTTTCCCTCTCAGTGCTTTGGAATAAGCAGTGCATGTTGGTTGTGGATTACAAACACTACAAATCCCATAGTCCATGGTCCATCTTGGGAATGAGCAAGATGGGGCAACAGGAAGAGACTTTTCACACTAAATTAAAACTTTTTTTTTTTCTTTCCCTTCTTCCCCTTCCCTCTCTCACATTTGGACTTTTTTCTTTTAATTGGTTTTATAAAAAAAAAAAAAGGTTTTTTTTTGTGGCTAGGCGAAAATTACATCCCCCCCCCCCATTTCTGCACATGAACAGATGGGTCTCAGGGGTTCGGGTCCTGGCAGAGCCCTGTGGTACATGTGTACATGTGTGGGTTTCCTGTGCATGTGCGAATATACAACCAGTATGGGAATTTCAACACTCCAATTGGCTTGTTTACACATGACTGACTTGCCCCCACATCTGTGCAGGTGTGTCGCAGGGTCTTCTAGGACCCAAAGGTTGGGCAGAGCCCTTTGGGACATCTGTGTGTGCACCAGACCAAAAAAGATGGCAGCGCTGGGAGTCGGGGCTGAAGCTTAAGGGTAGCGAAGTTCCTCTTTAGGAATATATGCTTGAATCGAATTTTTTTAAAACCAGAATTTAGTGTCACTTTAAATTGTAGTGTACAGTGTGTGTGTGTGTGTATATATATATATATATATATATATATATATATTCATATTTATATATATATATTTTTTAGCTGCTCAAAGGTAATGGGAATTTTAGTCCTTCCCCATTTATGTTATAGAGAAACTGTAACTCTTCTTTTCATTGCTCATTACAATTAAAGCGTTTGCACAAATGGCCATCACCATACTTAAGGTGATTTGCCAAATAATACATGCCCAGCTTAACTATTGTCTGATTGAGCAAAAATGCACCTCACTGTATTTAATCTGCAGAGGCCAAAAACCATTTAGCCTAAATGAACCCATACTTGGATGGGCATACATTTATTGGTCTCCTGGGATCAAAGTGTCAGCACTAAGAAAAAATAACAAAAAAGTGTGACGGAAAATCACAGTAAAAATCTGAAAGTTTTGCCTAATTGGTGCTTGTCATCAAATTCAGCAAATAAAAGCTACCACTTTATTAGGTAAGAACAATAGCTCTTTTTTATCTTTTGTTTCAGCTGAAAATCAGCCCCATATATATATTTTTTAGGTAGAGTCACTTTACTGGGTAATCCTGTCCATATGTCTACCCCTGTTTCCTTAAGGCCCAACTCCAGGTGCAAATGAAATTTGGAAAATTCATTGTGCATCAATTTTCTTACTCCTCAGTCTTTATTCAAAACATCTCTTCCTAAGCTATCGGTTAGTGTAATGGATCAAAGTCAGTGTTCACTAGAAGCCAAATTAAATTCCTCTCCTAGGGATTTTTCCCCACCTGTTATCTTCTTTGGTACTGGTTTCTTCTCTGCCCCATGAGCTCTCCTGCTTCATGAAGCCTATGAGAGCGGATCGGGCCATGGGAAGTTTCACCTCCACCAATAGGACATATTGTATCTAAATCATGCAGGTAGTGATGTGGGCATCCAAAGAAGGACCCCTGAAGGTAAGCAGAAGAGAAGAAGACTGTCATGTGACGGTGGCTTTAGGTAAAGAAAGTTGAACTAAACCCCCTTATCGTATAGAGACAAGGAAGCTGCCATCTTGGCCTCTGTTTGATGTGCAGTTACCATTTAGCTGCACATGTAAAATGTTAGGACACCAGCCATTTGATGGCTTCACAGTTCAGTTGAGAGCAGTACCTTTGACAGTTATCATTCATGGCATGCCTTTGATATAGCTGTTTTGGGAAACCGTTAAATCAATGGGTTTAGTTTCACTTTAAAATGGGCACTTGGATTTCTCTTTCGTTCATTGATGGACACAGCTCCTTAGGATTCTTGGCCATTGGATTATACTGCCCCCTACAGGAGTAGGACAAAAGGCAGAAAAAATAACTTGATATGATATAAAATATACCTGCGCCCCTAAAAAAGCAGCATACTCCTAAACTCCTGGTAAGTAAGAATAAGATAAAAACAAAGGGAGTAGCGCTAAAATATATGAAAAAGGTTGAATAGTCAAATGCTTCAAATAGTTAACACTGATCTGACAGGATCATAAAGTTGACAATGTGTGGGTTACACAGATGTACCTAGTGTCAAAACAATGTAAATGAAAGGCACTGATCTATCAGGATCATACAGTTGAACATGTAAAATATACAGATATAACTAGTGTCAAAACGTTGAACAGTCCACTCAAAAGGTAAATGATCCAACAGATATTCAGATAAAGTTCAATTCAGATGGTAGTATGGTAAAACTTCCACCCTGGTGAATGATATGATGACAAACAGCTTGTGATCCCATCCACCACACAGAGTCTCTTACCAGAGAGAAAACGGAAATGCACAGCGAGTAGTTAAGGACTACTGCAGCCTGCTTCCAACGTGACAGCTCAGGTAGAATTCAACCACAGGGTATATACCAGCACTGGTTCCCTTCCGAAGTTTGGTGGAAACTCTCTCACAGAAGCAATATGGAGTGGGAAATTAAAGCGCGGGACAAGCCCATAGTGTAATACCGCCAAAGACAAGTTTATTTGCCAACAATAATAAGAATTGCACTCACCCACAAACAAAAAGGACAAGCATATAATTGCTGTGTTGCACCAGAGGCTTAAGGCGTTCAGTCTTCCTGGATCCACCAAAAAGATGACCGACCTCGGGCTTCTGGGTATGACGAGGTGACGCTGGATTAGCTCCTCCCAACGCGTTTCGTCATTACGACGTTGTCAAGGTTGTCACGCCCCCTTGTAACTCTGGGCGATCAGGCCGATAACTGGATGGGTCATCTCCGGGGGCTTCCAGTGCGTCAGACTATGCCACGGCGGTGGCTTATGTCAATCACCAGGGCGGAACAAAAAGTGTGTTGGCAACTTTGGAGGTAGTCAGCATTCTATGGTGGGCAGAATGGCCCTCTCCACCGTACACATAACAGGAGTGGAAAACTGGCAGGCAGATTATCTCAGTCGGCAGGCGTTGGACGAAGGGGAGTGGTCCCTTCACCTAGGCGTGTTTCATCAGATATGTCTCAGGGGGGCACCCCAGAGGTGGATCTGTTGGCATCCCGGCTCAACAGAAAAGTTCAGAGGTTTGTGGCATGGTCGTGGGATCCTCTGGCAGACGCCACAGACACTCTGGTGGCCCCATGGGGACAGTGTCGTCTGATCTACGCTTTCCCTCCTCTCAAGCTTCTGCCAAGGCTCTTGCGCAGAATCATGGCAGAAGATATTCCGGTCATTCTAGTGGCCCCGGACTGGCCTCGTTGGTCTTGGTATGCCAACCTGGTTCAGCTGGTCGCTGAGGTCCCTTGGAAACTGCCTTTCAGGGAGGATCTGCTGTCCCAAGGGCAAATCTTCCATCCTGCTTTACAGTCACTGGCTTTGACAGTTTGGCTCTTAAAAGCCAGGTGCTGAAGGATAGAGGTTTCCCCGAGTCAGTGATTCCAACACTGCTGAAAGCTAGGAAGTCTACCCCTAGGAAGATCTACCACCCTACATGGAAAGCGTACGTTTCGTGGTGTGAGTCGATGGGGTTCACCGTCACTCTTTTTTTTTTTGGCGGGCTCCTGTCTTGACCTTCCTTCAATGAGGGGTTGAGCAGAAATTGGCCTTTAGTACCATCAAGGGCCAGGTGTCGGCCTTGGCGGTCTTCTTTCAATGACCCCTGGCCTTGCACTCCCTGGTGCGTACTTTTATTCAAGTGGTTCGACATCTGACTCCACCGGTGCGGTCTCCTCTACCACCCTGGGATCTGAACCTGGTGCTTTCAGTTCTCCAGAAGCCTCCCTTTGAAAAAATTCAGGAGATTCCCCTGCTTACGCTGTCCCAGAAGGTGGCCTTTTTGGTGGCTATCACCTCTGCTCATAGGGTGTTGGAACTGGCACATTATCTTGTCGCACCCCTACTGGGTGGTCCACAGATATAAGGTGGTTCTTCACCCATGTCCGTCGTTCCTTCCTAAAGAAGTCTCTGATTTCCATTTGAATGAAGACATTGTGTTGCCTTCCCTGTGTCCCAGGCACAAACATCCTAAGAAATTTGCGTTGCATGCCCTGGATGTGGTTCGGGTGATTTGGGTTTATCTGGCAGCTACGGAGTCTTTTGGGAAGTCAGACTCACTGTTTGTGCTAACGGATGGGCCAAGAAAATAGCTGTCTGCTTCTTCTGCGACCATTTCAAGATGGATCAGACAGACGGTGACTCAAGCCTTTTCAATCAGGGGTCAGGTTCCTTCTTCCCTATCATGGCGCACTCTACTTGGGCGCTTAGTGCTTCTTCCATCATCAGGCGTCAGTGGAGCACATTTGCAAGGCAGCCACCTGGTCATGTGTGTCCCCCCTTAACAGAATTTTATAAAGTGGATATG
Organism: Pelophylax lessonae; assembly: GCF_965119305.1. Lineage (NCBI taxonomy): Eukaryota > Metazoa > Chordata > Amphibia > Anura > Ranidae > Pelophylax > Pelophylax lessonae. The sequence continues at coordinate 254,477,937 of NC_138773.1, read as the reverse complement.
TTGGTATCTGCGGATGCTTTCTTTGGCCGCAAGGTTTTGCAGGCTGCTGTTTAGAGGGTCTGTTCCCTCTTTGGGGGTGTATTGTTCAGGTGGGCTCCAGTTGTTTTTTGTTGAGCTCCTGTTACCTGGTTGGCTATTGTTTAGCCTTGGGATTTTTTGTTGTCCCATCCCTCATGTTTGGCACTGCTTTGGGATGTCCCAATAGTCAAGAATTCTAAGGAGCTGTGTCCGTCAATGAAGGAAAGACGAAATGGGATTTTTGACTTACCGCAAAATCCATTTCTCTGCATTCATTGATGAACACAGCACCCACCCCTCTGTTGAGTTGTAATACTTCTGACACTGCTTGTAACAAAACTGTGGACCTATAGCAGAGAGGGGGAATATACCATCTGGGACTGGTTATAGGCGTAGTCAAGTTCTTTTTTCTGCCCAGTGTCCTGCTTCTGTAGGGGGCAGTATAACCCAATGGTCAAGAATCCTAAGGAGATGTGTCCATTAATGAACGCAGAGAAATTAATTTTAGGGTAAATCAAAAATCCCTTTTTTTCTTTATACCAGCTAACCGCTGGTATGAAAAAAAATAAAAAATCCAAATGCCTATTTTAAAGTAAAACCAAACCCATCGATTTACCTATTAGAGGGGGGTGTGAGGGGGTTGTTAATATCCTGGAGTTGGGCTTTAAATAAAATGTACACATCTTTTTAATGTGGACATTCATTTAAAACATTTTACAGCCTTTCTGTCAATGTTTTTGACTTTTTTCACCTTTCATTTTTTTGTGCCATGAGCTTGAGTACAGAAGATACAGATATGACATCGATCAATAACTTTGTATCTCTCAGCATGTATCACATTGGACCAAATCTGTGAAACTAATGAGATAGTGACATTCTGTTGTGTATAGATCTCTTGGGATAGAGTACATTAGCAAGAGCTTCATGTATTGTAGCGATCAGTATTCTATAGTGATCTGGATATTCATTATCAGTCCTGTTGGTACATGTGGCACTGTTCTAAACATGGGGCAAAATGATGGTACCCCATGGGGAGAATATTATATTATGTTCCTTTGTTTAAGAGGTAGAAAAAAAGAAACACAAATTCACATTTTGCAAGATCAAGAGGAAAATTATATTATTAGCATTATCAAAAAAATAATTCATTCTTAAAAAAAAGTATCTGTTTCTGGAACAAATAAAACATTGCTCCTCAACTCCTTCACACTACACAGGATCACAGGCACTCATAATAATAACATTATTATAAAAAGTTACTCCTTCTTGAAAACAAGAGATCTTTCCTTTATTCCTGTTTTATCTGACATATTTGACATTGACAGGAAATAATGAAAAGTCTTCAGAATAGGCATGCAGAAAGTATTACAAGGCTTTTTAAAATGATTGACTTTTTTAAATTCAAATTATAAATTAAATTTTTAGCAATAGAAACTACAACAAAATGGCTGCTGCACGATTTCCAGTCTCCACTAGATAAATGGCATCTAACACAACCAATAGGGTTCCCTTGATGAAGTCAGGAGACGGGACGTAACGCACAGGGCATCCCGGACCGGAAGTGATGTCGGAGACTTGCATGCTGCTTTATGTTTTAGCACAACTAGGCATTTTTTTATCGATTTGAATGTAAGAGTTACTATTTAAAAAAAAAAAAAACATTTATTTAAATCTACTACACTATGGGAGGTTACTTTGCTTTACCCTAACATATGTATTAAGTGTGGTGGATGGCGTTTTAAAGGGACCACTACCAAGGATTTCCTAAACACATCTGAAAGACCTGGATCTAGGCTAGGCTTGGTGGAACATCGCCCTGAGTATTGTAATCAAAAGGATTATTTGATTACTCATTAAGGTGAGAGTTCTGGGAGCACAGAGGTGTCACAATTAGGTAAAAGTACACCATTTAATTTACACATATTCACACAAGAAGCACTTGATGTGGAATCAAGTGATTATAGTTGTCACATCACCGCTGAAGAATGAACTGTTCCTCACCTTACTGATTGCACTTTTGAAATGGACTGCGCTATTTTTATTCACTGTATATCTGATTTTATTTTTGTATTATGATATACTGTATATTGCAGGTTATAAAATTATTATTTGTCGATTCACATATATACTTCAGAGTTTGCGCAACACCAGTCTCTATATACACATATAATTTTATATATTTGTAGAACTGTCCCCGTAGGGCTTGCTGTGTGATGACTTCTTGGGTCTCCCTCTGTTTACCTGCAGACAGTCATTTAGGGACATTTCACACATTCATCCTTACTCCCCCAGTTGCTCGTTATTCAATAAACAGTCCAGGGGATTTGGTTTTATATTTATTGTGGAACTTGGATGGGAGAAGGGAATAATGTGATACTCCAACTTTAACTATTCACAGTAGATGAGGCTAGCTCTCACTTGGCCTCACTCTATAGCAGTAGACGTGATGCAACTACATTATCTTCAGAATACCCTCTAGCATCCCCTTTACTGATACCCGTCCACTGACTGTTCTAGCAGAAGGGGGAGGCCCTCTTAGATCTGTACTCACTATTTGCCGAATCAGATCCTCTCCAGTGTCTTCCTTCCAATCAGCCCTGCAGGACCTCTGGGTTCAGTTTTTCTCTAACTCTCAGGCCCTCAGGTCAACCCCCTGAGGCCGCATGACAGCTGTTTCAGAGGAGGGGCAGCCACCCCCACTCTCAAGCTGAAAAACCCTGAGCACATGTGCCCTTGGCATTTATAGTCACCCAGCATCTACCGAGGCACTTTCCTCTGCCAATCACCAGGGCTGTAACAAATGCCTGTGCACTCATTTGTCAGGTTTTCTCCCACTGCCTCCCTGTTGGACCATTGTGAAACATTTCAGACAAGCTGAGCTGCACTTGAGCACCATGAGCTGACCTCACTAATGAACCCTGCTCCCTGGTAGGCAGAGAGCAACACAAATTTACCTGGCAATCTCTGATAAGCAGAAAGACCCAAAAACTATACTCTCTCTCTAGCAGCTACCTAGGAGGGTGCTACATATTTTTTTCAGCATTATGTATGTTTTTAATGGTTTACAATTACATTTCTGTTTCTTGCTAGGAACCCACCACCGACCCTTCTTCATCCAGAACAATGGTGTAGAGGATTCAGCCACTTTATTGCACAGTAAGTACTATGTGTTTCAAATGTATAAACTATTGCATAATGATCTAATAACCAACTGGTTTTGTAAATGTATGTCCAATTACAAACTGAGCATATCTTCTCTAGGGTGTCAAAATAGGGTAGCCCTAAGAAGTTCTTATTTATGGTAATCCTTAACTTTTTTCAAATTCAAAACCTTGTTAAAAAAACAGCCGACCAAGGTGATCCATCTTACCTCTCTTGGTTACTGTGGCAAAAAGCTGTAACTCGCTCTTTTTGAAACAGGCTCAGGCTCCACCTATAGCCGTCTGGTTGAAAAGCTTAGCTGGAATAAATGAGTTGGAGGATCTGGTGGCCACTGAGAGAGGCCCCTGGGATAAATTCCTCAAAAAGTGGTTCTATTGGCACGAATTTGTATACTCTGATGAGTACAAGACCTTGCTGAATTAATTTATCCTAATTGGAGATTGTACTGAGGGGCTGGAACTGTTGGGGTCGTGGGTTTGACTGGATCCCCCCTACTCTCCCCCACCATACATCCCTCCCCCCTTTTTTTTTCTTTCTTACTCTCTTTCTCTTCTCTTTCCATTTCTTCCTCTCTCCTTCTCTTCTTCGTTTTGTCTTCTCTTTTTTAATTTTTTATTTTCTCTCTCTCTGGCTATGTTTTTCATTCACACCTGGTAAAAAATAAATCTCACGGTGTGCAGAGACTCTTTAGTGCCGGGCTTCCCAGAACATTCTATTAACGACCTGTGTGCTGCTCATGACTACCCTCTTTTTCCAAATGTTATGATTTTCTAATCAATGATATATTTTGACAATTTTTCCATTCGTTATGTGAGTTTTCTTAAAATGAAATAAGGTTTTGAAAAAAAAAAACAAAAAAAAGAACAGTCAACCAGAAATTACGATGGTTGTGTTCCCTGCTGTCCCTGATCTAAAAGACAGGTTTTAGGTCTGAGAAAAAGGACTGTTGTATCAGCAATGTGATGGCATCATTGTCAATGTATATTGGGAAATATCTGTGCAAAGGGTAGTGTAGCCTGTAAGCAAAAGCTGGATACACACTATCCAACTTTTGTGGTTAGATTTCCTTCAGATTTACCTTTTCTATGTAGTGCAAGGGCCTGCCAGATTGCATACAAATTGAAATTGTTTAGGTTTGACCTCATATTATATGGTTTTGGTAAGTCTAAAGGAAAAAGTCTTCAGAAAATCTTATAGTGTGTATGGCCCATAACAAGGCAGGTTGACACTGGGCTACATTCCCACCTGGATGTTCTTAAACTGGGCTTTGTCTGCGTCCTTTGTGACCACCTTGTGTTTCATATGGAAAGACAGCTTGCAGGACTGAGAATGAGGCTTGGACAGCGGTAAAACTGAGAGACGCATTGATGCTGACTTTTGGGCACATTAACAAGAACTGTTTGTTCGCTGTGTCAAAAATGATTGCTCGTTGAGGAGAGAGAATTCTATTGCTAGTGACTTTTTGGTGCATTAGCAAAAAAGGTTATGATCTTGTTTCTAATGGAGCAGTGCACATTCTAATAATACTTATAATAAAGTGAGACACACAAATTATATGTTCTATTTTTATTCCGTTATATGAATGGAGAATACGTACTTAGAAGTGTAAGCGTATAAGCCTTAAAGTATATGTGAACCCTGACCTTGTAAAACAACTCATTCAGTTTAAAATAGAAATGCAAGGTAAAACATTTGCGTGTGTATATATATATATATATATATATATATACATATATATATATATATATATATATATATATATATATACACAGTATATATATATATATATATATATATATATATATATATATATATATATCTATATATATATCTATATCTATATCTATATACAAACACACACACTATATTGTCAAAAGTATTGGGACACCTGCCTTTACACACACATGAACCTTAATGGCATCCCAGTCTTAGTCCGTAGGGTTCAATATTGAGTTGGCCCACCCTTTACAGCTGTAACAGCTTTAACTCTTCTGGGAAGGCTGTCCACAAGGTTTAGGAGTGTGTCTATGGAAATGTTTGACCATTCTTTCAGAAGCGCATTTGTGAGGTCAGGCATTGATGTCGGATGAGAAGGCCTGGCTCGCAGTATCCACTCGAATTCATCCCAAAGATGTTCTATTGGGTTGAGGTCAGGACTCTGTGCAGGCCAGTCAAGTTCTTCCACTCCAAACTCGCTCATCCATGTCTTTATGGACCTTGCTTTTTGCACTGGTCCAAATCATTTGGTGGAGGGGGGATTATGGTGTGGTGTTGTTTTGCAGTGGTTGGGCTTGGCCCCTTAGTTCCAGTGAAGGGAACCCTTGAGGCGTAAGCGAACCAAGACATTTTGGACAATTCATGCTCCCAACTTTGTGGGAACAGTTTGGGGATGGCCTCTTCTTTTTCCAACGTGACTGCGCACAAGTACACAAAGAAAGATTCATAAAGACATGGATGAACGAGTTTTTGGTGAGGAAAACTGACTGGCCTGCACAGAGTCCTGGCATCAACCTAACAGAGCACCTATAGGATGAATTAGAGTGGAGACTGCGAGCCAGACCTTCTCATCCAACATCAGTGCCTGACCTCACTAATGTGTTTCTGGAAGATTGGTCAAACTTTCCCATAGACACATTTCTAAACCTTGTGGACACTGCCTTCCTGGAAGGGTTGAAGCTGGTATAGCTGAAAAGGGTGGGGCAACTCAATATGTAACCCTACGGACTAAGACTAGGATGCCATTAATGTTCATATGCGTGTAAAGGCAGGTGTCCCAATACTTTTGACAATATAGTATGTGTATTTATATATATATATATAATATGTGTGTGTGTGTGTGTATATATGATTTTTTTTTATCCAAAAGTGGTCACATAACCTCTTTTCTCAGCTGCATAAAAGGCTTGGAGAGGTGGGGGTGGAGACTTCAGGGTAGGGGGGCATGTCAGCAGAAGGCAGAGGGAGAGAGCAGTACACTGATCAGCCCAGTAAAGAGCTGTGCAGGGGGATGTCAGCATAACTCCTGACCATAGGAAGACAGGCAGGCTGTTCTCCCATCACAGCCAGAAAACTGACCACACTGGGATGAATGTTCTTCTGTGCCTAGCGTGGTCAGTTTTGAATAGTTAAGCATGGGGGCTGGCAGGTTTTTCACACAAACAAAGAAATACAAAGAAAAGAGGATACTTGTTAACACTAGTACGAGGTACAACAGACAGACATCAGGAATATGAAATGTTGTGGTACCATACACTTTTATTAATGTGTTATTTTGTATACAAGCTATAGTCTTCACATTATATTGGCTGACCTGATATTATATATCGATTTTTTATTGGTATTTGAGTGAAGAGGTGTGAAGAAACAGTGCAGAAGTTCTACTGTATTTTTGTTTGAAGTCCAGCCTGTGTGACATCTGTAGCTTTCCCCATAGATACAAAGGAGAAATGAGTGTAGCCATGAACATGAAGCACAGGAAGCATGTTAGCTGCGGGTTTACCAAGTAAAAAATGTTATAAAAGAATACTATGTTTGGGGGGGTTAAATACGCTTTAAGCCTGCTACTCCTCTGTACAATTTTGGGCAACTTGTTGAAAACTTTAGTAAACTATCGAAACTGGTAAGAAAAGATTAGGAACAGTGGAATATACCTGCAATATTTATCAGAAGTATAAAAATGCTCTTAAACTTGTCTGAGTGAACACAACAATTTTTATTTTGAAATAATCTGAGGCGTTTTATTCACCGTCATTTTATGTGATTTTCAAAATAACGCACTAAACGAAAACGCAGCTAAGCAAAGCATTTATTTTAGATTTGTCTGCATACTTTGTTTATTCTTTTGGCTTCTTGACAAACCCAGCTCTTTGTTATCTCTGGAGGGGCCATAATGACTAAAGAAATAACCATTTTATCATCAGAAAACAGATTTTACCTCCTGCCTGGAAGTCATAGATAGAGCAAATGTTTTAATCTATGTGCCACCTTTTGCCGCGGTACCATTTCAGCCAGTGCTGATATGGAAGGTTAGCTGGGTATACTTCATGTAGGCACTCTTGATTCAGAGGATCACCATCCTGCTACACAACTCTCCTGTCCCCTCTTGTAGCACATACTGGATTTGTATTTTTTCCCTTGTTTACTGGGAATGATGAATGGATCACAGTTAAAGGAAAAGATAAGAGAAAGGCTCCATTATTTTTCTTGAATTAGGGATGATGGCAAGATAAAGATAACACATTCACAAGAAAATCTACTATAGCTGAACTCTAGGCATAGCAGTATATTTATATGTCTGTGAAAAAGTATTCCAATGCTAGCAAATAGAGTAATTTATTGGTAAATCTATAAAGGACCATATTTCACTTACATTTTGAAATATTTAAGGTAAAAAACACTTTGTGTCAGGACCCATATCTGAACGTGCAACCTCTGCTATGTCTGGCAGTATCTCTTCTTGCTGAGCCACATGAGATGCTGGACAGCTCTCCGCCTGATTCTTTAGACAACCCTGCCTTGTATCTTGTTTCTTCTGAACTTTCAACTCTTTGCTCCTCCCATGAACTTCCTATTTAAGCTATCCCTTTGCACTTCCTGTTTGCCATATTATTGTTCTCTCCCCAACCAATATCTCATGCTTGTCACTCCTGCTGCTGTTCGTATATTCTTTCCTGCTTGTTACTGACCTTTAGCCTTTTCCTCAACTATGCTTCTGCATAATTCCAACTTGCAACCACTTGTTAGTGACCTTTGGCTTGTTCACTAAATATGCTTTTGTTTGATCTCTACATGATATATCTGCTACTGGACCCCGGCTTGCTCACCTTCTGGCGGGGCGACCTTGAGGACCACGACCTGGTACTAACATGCAGCAAAACTATCTTCACTATCGGGAGCTCTGGTGAATACAGATTAGTGCTTAGACCCCACACCTCGTGTGAGCCTATGTCATCTGCTAGGGTGACCTGTTTGTATACCTATCTTGCTGGTCGGTGGGATCCTCTCTACTGCTATAGCTACTGGTTTCTGAGTCTGACCCCTGACCGTGACATTACATGAGCTGGGAGGCAAATGTGGTCATTGATTACTTTTTTGCCTTGACAAATTTTAGAAGCACTCATTTTGTGGGTTGCTAAAACAAGGAGCGGCCAAGTTTTGATCCATCTATGGGCAGGCTGGTTGTACAGAAGTTGATCTCTTGGTTGATTTCTGTACAACTAGCATGTTTGCTTGATCAGGACCTCCAGCTATAGCTGGCGGTGCTGTTGAGTGTATTCTGACTGCAGCAAAGCCTCCCGGCTGTCAGAATACAATAGCTCCACAATAAAGATTCCCTCATTCATACATTTGCTGGTTGAATAAAAGAAATTAATCATGTATGGCCTGCCTTAGTTTAAAGCTGAAGTTTACCTTTTTTTTTCTATGAAACTTTAGTGACATTACTTACCTGTAATGAAGTATGCCCCATGTCATGTAATTAGCTGTATCCTGAAAAACCTTTACTGCAGGGATGGTTAGTGGATCTCAAATCCGGACTCCACTTCCCGTACACGTATCGTCCAATAGGGGACTTCATCAGGGACTCCATCCTATTGGACAATACATGTACTGGAAGTGGAGCCGCACGTCACCCGCCACCATCCTTTGGATCAGCTGCACCTTGAAGCTGTGCTGTATGCATCGGCACCGTGTCTCTCTGGTCTAGAGGCACGGTGACATGAAGAGAACACTATGCTCTAATATGCTTTTATTTCAAGCTGTATGTAAGTGCAATACCTTCTTTTATGTTTAAAAATAAAGTGTGTTACAGAGAGCACTTAGAGTATCTCTCTCTTTTATATATGGTATGCACATTGATGAGTCCGGATTTGAGCAGCTGATAGAAGCCCTTGCCTGAGCAGTGGTTACTGAGGAGTGTTCCTGGTGATTAACCCCTTGGGGAAAGCACTATTTATTTCATTTTCAGGTGAGCGCGGTGTATTCACTGGTGAAGGGGACTGAGTTGTTTCCTTATTTCCTGCACAACCCAAATTGGATTGGGATCTTGCTGTCTATGGACTATCTTTTTATCTTGCGCTGCACTTTATTGTTTATGGAATGTTTTATGAGATAGCAGTGATTTATCTTTTGTGTTCAGCTGCAATATTTTATTTCATTTTACATCATCTGTCTGTGCTGATTGATTTTTGTATTAGGATTCATGTTTTATGAATTGGCTAGAGAACACAGCCTGCCTTTATAGTACATCTGCATGCCATGATCATCATTAACCTGGCATGCCACATTATCCTATTCCTGAACCTAAAAATGTCGATGACCCAAGCAAGAGCTCCAATGAAGCAATAGAGCAGCAGGAGAGCGTGGCAAAGGCTAGTATAAGTAGGTTTGAGAGGTAGGAAGCAAGGGAGGATTCTTGGATCTCCTCTCTATAGTGAATTTCTATTATATCTATGTTTATTACAGGTGTTTAAATAGCACCAATGATTTACACATATCTTTACACACTGTGCATTCACATCAGTCCCTGCTCTCAAGGAGCCAACAATCTACAATCCCTATCTAATATACATACATTATCTCACAAAAGTGAGTACACCTGACCCCTCACATTTTCAATATTTTATTTAAACTTTTAATGTGACAACACTGAAGAAATGACACTTTGCTACAATGTAAAGTAGTGAGTGTACAGCTTGTATATCAGTGTAAATTTGCTGTCCCCTGAAAATAACTCAAAACAAAGCCATTCATGTCTAAACCGCTGGCAACAAAAGTGAGTACCCACCCAAGTGAAAATGTCCAAATTGGGCACAATTAAACACTATCCCTCCCCGGTGTCATGTGACTTGTTAGTTTTACAAGGTGCGTATGGGGAGCCGGTGTGTTAAATTTGGTGTTATCACTCTCACTCTCTCATACTGCTCACTGGAAGTTCAACATGGCACCTCATGGCAAAGAACTCTCTGAGGATCTGAAAAAAAGAATTGTTGCTCTACATAAAGATGGCCTAGGCTATAAGAAGATTGCCAAGACCATGAAACTGAGCTGCAGCACGGTGGCCAAGACCATACAGTGGTTTAACAGGACAGGTTTCACTCAGAACAGGCCTCGCCATGGTCGACCAAAGACGTTGAGTGCACAGGCTCAGCATCATATCCAGAGGTTGTCTTTGGGAAATATACATATGAGTGCTGCCAGCATTGCTGCAGAGGTTTTAGGGGTGGGGGGTCAGCCTGTCAGTGCTCAGACCATACGCCGCACACTGCATCAAATTGGTCTGCATGGCTGTCGTCCCAGAAGAAAGCCTCTTCTAAAGATGATGCACAAGAAAGCATGCAAACAATTTGCTGAAGACCAGCAGACTAAGGACATGGATTACTGGAACCATGTTCTGTGGTCTGATGAGACCAAAATAAACTTATTTGGTTCAGATGTTGTCAAGCATGTGTGGCAGCAACCAGGTGAGTACAGTCCAGCATGGTGGTGGGAGTGTCATGGTCTTGGGGCTGCATGAATGCTGCTGGCACTGGGGAGCTACAGTTCATTGAGGGAACCATGAATGACAACATGTACTGTGACATACTGAAGCAGAGCATGATCCCCTCCCTTTGGAGATTGGGCCCCAAGGCCCCAACATGATAACGACCCCAAACACACCTCCAAGATGAACACTGCCTTGCTAATGAAGCTGAGGGTAAAGGTGATGGACTGGCCAAGCATGTCTCCAGACCTAAACCCTTTTGAGCATCTGTGGGGCATCCTCAAATAGAAGGTGGAGGAGTGCAAGTTCTCTAACATCCACCAGCTCCGTGATGTCGTCATGGAGGAGTGCAAGAGGACTCCAGTGGTAACCTGTGAAGCTCAGGTGAACTCCATGCCCAAGAGGGTTAAGGCAGTGCTGGAAAATAATGGTGGTCACACAAAATATTGACACATTGGGCCAAATTTTGACATATTCACTTAGGGATGTACTCTCTTTTGTTGCCAGTGGTTTTGACATTAATGGCTGTGTGTTGGGTATTTTGAAGGGACAGCAAATTTTCACTGCTATACAAGCTGTACACTCACTACTTTACATTGTAGCAAAGTGTCATTTCATTACTGTTGCCACATGAAAAGATATAATAAAATATTTAAAAAAATGTGAGGGGTGACTCACTTTTGTGAGATACTGTACATACTAGGGCCATTATGACCAGGAACCAATTAACCAACTAGCATGGCTTTGGAGTGTGATACTACACCAGAGTACCCATGGGAAACCTACTCAAGCACAGGATGAACAAGCAAACTCTATACAGGTAGTGCCGAGACCAGGATTCGAACTGGGTGCAAGGCAGACATGTTAATCACTAAGCACACAGATAAAATATTGAAGAAATATATATATATAGAGAAAGCACTCCTGTTAGAGATACAATAAAAGTAATGTCAAGGTGTAGGCTTGGTTTTCTTAAAAGGATCTGGAATGGAAGCTTTCTTTACAAGGGTTTTGGGCAACCTTGCCTTACTCCCCTAAAACCAGACAGTTGTGGGAAGTTCCCGTTTAGGAACACATTTGCAAACTTTTCTTCTGCTTTTCCCTGCTTAACCAGCTGAATTTCGATCCATCTATGGCCAGCATTACGCTAGCCATTCATGGTTCAAATCTCGGCTGGTTCAGCAGGAACCATCTGAGATTTGAACTGTTAGTTCGGCAGGCTGAATGTACCAAGTTGAACGATCGATCAACTTGGGTACAATTACTCTCCCGGATTTGCTTCCAATTATAGCAAGTGGCTGCTGTAGCCACTAGAGATAATCACTGCCTCCTTCCTGGGGGGGCGGCTTCTCCACCCGCCCCGCTGGGAGAAGAGAATTGCTGATTCCCCTGTCAACATTGTCTGTGTTAAGGGGGGAATCGTGTGAATTTCTTTCCCGAAACCCGTGGTTGCAGGAAGGAAATGTGCACATTGTATGGCCAGCCTTAGACTACACTGAGCCTCTTTATGTTAAAAACATCAAAACCATAAACATGTTTATCCCTTCTCACAAAATTGTTCATTGTGCATTTCTTGACCTTACATTATGCAATCTGCATTTTTTCGTAATGTAATCGTCTATGCCGGCAAGTTTTAAACGTGTTTTCTCTGTAATAGATCTTGAGGTAATGAAGCATAGAACAAGAGAAATGTATTAGGTATAAACAACAATTGAAAGAGAGCTGCAGTTTTTGTTCTTGTGGATAGTGGTAGACAGTGTGTTTGTTGGATTATAATTCCTTGTGCTCCTTGTTAGGGTTCAGGCCGCTTTTTATTCCTGTGAAATGACAGGCCAAGTCCAAAATAATAATCAGCGTTCCATTTATTTAAATTAAAACATCAGGGCACATAGTGCCGAGCCTTTAGCCATTACAGATAATTGACTCATTTATTTGCATTAGTTATGCATTTGTCAATACAGAACTTTCTACATTTCCGTTATGATAGATTAAAAGCTGCTCTTCTTGGAATGCCATATTGCATTTCTGCCTGTGATGAAAATTTGGCTGCTATTTTTTGTAATTTTCTTGATGAGCAGTTCACTGCAGAGTAATTAAATTACCGACGGAGAATGTGAAAGGTAATAATATACATAATGCGCTTATCTTTTTTAAACACAGTTTAGGCTTTTTTTTTTTTTTTTTGTAGAACGACTAAGTTTGGTGAAATGGCCTTCTTCAAGTCTTTTAAAGGTAAAAAGCCTCCCCCTTTCTCGGGGCTGATGTGCAAAAGAACAATATAAAGTAAAATAATAATAATAAGTATTATTATTATTTGTTTGCACATTAACCCTGATGAAGGGGGAGACTTTCCCCTGAAATGTGTTGGCTGTATTTGATGCTCTTAACCAATAAACCTTTCAAAAAGAACTCTAAGTGATATGAATTTTTATACTAGGCTCTCCTTATTACCCCAGAGTTCATCATCTGCTGAAAGCTCTTTTTGTCCAGATCAGAGAGGTAGCAGCCTAGGACCTGAACAAGCTCACATACACTACACCTTTATCAGGGATTAGCTCCTTTGAAGGAAGATGCACTTCACAAAATATCCATCAGAAGCAAGCCTCACTTCTATTGGGCCAACAGTATTACAAACACATATCAGACAATAAGATTATGTGCGCATTTAATGTATTTTATACACATCCAAAAAACCCCTGGACTGCCGCTGAGTGCCGCCATCTTGGATGTGATGTCAACAATCCTAACAGAGAGCTATCATTCAAATTACACTGTGTAGTATTCTCCTTCAGTCCTTCGCTCGCAGCTACAAGTTTATGTGAGAAGGTGAGGGAGAAGCACAGACAGTATATATACACCCCAGAAAAGAGAGTGCAATGACATGAAAGGAGGGAGGGGCTGTGCTAGGGAACTGACCACCTGAAATAGTCAAATTTTTAAAACTAAATTTCAAGGTAATAAAAAATTATTTATAGAAAGGAAAAACACTGCAAGTAAGCATTTAAATTAATTGATTTTACTGTGATTTTACCTGCAACTTTTTATGTTGGTGACAGCATTTCTTTAAAGGATAGTTTCACCCAAAAAAAAATAAAAATATATATATATATATATATATATATATAAAATGCAAGTTTTTTCCAGGATAAAAAGAAAAATTTTCTATTTTTTTTAGGAGCCTGCAAAGCATTGCACCTGCGATCAAAGCTACAAACTGTCAGTGTAAGCTGTCTCCTTCACATCATACGGGCAGGCAGTTAAACACTGACAGGGTGACTCAAACTTTTCGAGCATTCAACAACACCCTGGTTGTTAATTGAGAACCACAAGCCGACAGCCGCAAAAGCTGTTGGTTCTTGTAGTTCATTGAATCATTGGAAGCTATGAATCAATGACACATCTGTGTGGGTGGAGCCCTGGATGGCTGCGCTCTTTTCAAATAGCGACAGCAGCTACGGGGAGAAGATCCCTGGCCTGCTGTCACAGGGAGTGCAGGGATCAGGGAGTGGCTGCAGGATTGGGAATATGTTACGTGTTCCACCCAAAAAAATGGGTGGGACATGTAACATGTTGTCACAGGTGAACGTATCCTTTAAAACACACCAGACATTTAGTAGAAAATGTAGTGCTACCCCCATAGGAGCTGCTGGTTAGGATGGGTCCTCTGATCTTTCCCTTGACCTCTTTAAGAATTTCTGACCGTCTGACACACTAGATTGAGTGTACAAAGCATGCAATTTCACAGAAAATCTTTATTTTGTGCTTCTGCCAGCTATCGTTGGGGTCCTTGAAGAAGTGTTGGTGCACTTAATGACAGGTTTAGTAGACCAGCATGTAGTATAAGTATGGTAAAAATTAAGTAAATATGTGCTATACTGTAGGTGTGGTACAGGTGCAGTATATTTAAAGTATTACTAAACCCACAAAAGTAAAATCAGTTTGTATATTCAGTAAAGCATGCTTGTTTTACTCCTAAGGGGTTAATCCTCTGTGTAAAAAGGCTGTTTGATCTTGTCTTCTCTGATCCTCCCCTTCTTTCACAGTCCCCAAACCATCTTCTGATAGAACAGAGCCCTGGGGGCAAGCTGCAAATGCTCAGTTTGGTGTGTATTGCTAGACAGTTTTTTTTTTTCTTGGGAGATCAGCACAGGGCCAATCAGCACTGTCCAGACAGAGGGTCAGGGGTCTTGCAGCCTCACATGATGATCAGGGGAGAATGAAAACTCCTACTACAAGCTTTAACCAGAAGCTGATAGAAGTAATAAAACTGCTATATACTGCTGATGAGAAAAGGTATTTACAGTGCTTTGAAAAAGTATTCACACCCCTTGAAATTTTCCACATTTTGTCATGTTACAACCAAAAACGTAAATGTATTTTATTGGGATTTTATGTGATAGACCAACACAAAGTGACACATAATTGTGAAGTGGAAGGAAAATGATAAATGGTTTTCAACATTTTGCACGAATAAATCTGTGAAAAGTGTAGCGTGCATTTGTATTTACCCCCCTGAGTCACTTTGTAGAACCACCTTTCCCTGCAATTACAACTGCAAGTCTTTTTGAGGATGTGTCTACTAGCTGTGCACATCTAGAGAGGGACCTTTTTGCCCATTCTTCTTTGCAAAATAGCTCAATGTCTGTCAGAATGGATGGAGAACGTCTGTGAACAGCAATTTTCAAGTCTTGCTAGAGATTCTCAATTGGATTTAGGTCTGGACTTTGACTGGGCCATTCTAACACATGGATATGCTTTGATGCAAACCATTCCATTGTAGCTCTGGCTATATGTTTAGAGCTGTTGTCCTGCTAGAAAGTGAACCTACGCCCCTTTCTCAAGTATTTTACAGACTCCAACAGGTTTTCTTCTAAAATTGCCCTGTATTTTGCTCCATCCATCTTCCACTCAACTCTGCCACTCTTCCATAAAGGGCAGATTTGTGGAGTGCACGACTAAAAGTTGTCCTGTGGACAGATTCTAGCACCTGATCTGTTGAGCCACTTGGCTGCTTCTCTGATGAATGCTCTCCTTGCCCGGCCTGTCAGTTTAGGTGGACGCCCATATCTTGGTAGGGTTGCAGTTGTGCCATATTCTTCATGAGCAGTGCTCCGTGAGATGTTCAAAGCTTGGGATATTTTTTTATAACCTAACCCTGCTTTAACCTTCTCCACAACTTTATCCCTGACCTGTCTGGTGTGTTCCTTGGCCTTCATGATGCTGTTTGTTCACCAAGGTTCTCTAAAAAACCTCTGAAGGCTTCACAGAACAGCTGCACTTATACTGAGAATAAATAACATACAGGTGGACTCTATTTACTAATTAGGGGACTTTTGAAGGCAATAGGTTCCACTAGATTTCAGTTAGGGGTATCAGAGTAAAGGGGGCTGAATAGAAATGCACGCCACACTTTTCACATATTTATTTGTAATCATTTTAAAAAAACATTTATCATTTTCCTTCCACTTCACAATTATGTGCCACTTTGTGTCGGTCTGTCACATAAAATCCCAATAAAATACATTTACGTTTTTGGTTGTAACATGACAAAATGTGGAAAATTTCGAGGAGTATGAATACTTTTTTCAAGGCACTGTAGCAGTTTATATTTACTAAAATATTTGCATTTCCATGTTCTGTGTACTGTGGGAGACCAGATATAAAGAATGCAGGGTCCTGGGTTTAGTAACACTTTAACATCCTGTCTCCAGTAATTCAGCTACTACTAGCAGTGTAACCCTCTCACCAGTCCCTGTGGTGCAGCTGTGAACTCTCACTGTAGAAGGGGGCCCCTAAGTCTCTGCACAGAATGCCTCTGGTGATCATTGATGGGAAGTAGAGGGTGAGAGGATGCTCTGTTCTACCTGCAGTAATTGTGCAGAAGTGATCGCTGTGGTCTGTGCTGCAGTGGTGTATTTTGGTTTTGTGCTTCACTAGGCAAGACTAAAATTGGGTGCCCCCCTCCCCACCTAAGTAAATAAATCTGCCCCACTCCTTCCTTTTTAATGGATGTGACTCCTTCCAAAATTGAAGGACTACAAGCCCCAGTATTAACCTCTGAGATCTCACAAGAGGGGGGGGGGGTGGTAGAGGGAGGGAGAGAGAAAGGGGGGATGAGAGAAAGAGAGGGGTGAGAGTGAGAGAGAAGGAGTGAGAGAGAGAGAGAGAGGGGGTGGGAGAGGGAGGGAGAGAGAGAGGGGTGGGAGAGGAAGGGAGAGAGAGAGGGGTGGGAGAGGAAGGGAGAGAGAGAGGCGGGATGAGAGAGAGAGAGGGGGGTGAGAGTGAGAGAGGAGTGAGTGAGTGAGAGAGAGAGAGAGAGAGGGGGGTGAGAGAGGCGGCTCTAGCAACCAGTGGCCAATAGAGTCTCAGGTCGAGGGGGGGGTGGCTTTTTTTGCTGCCCCCCTGCAAAGTGCCGCCCTAGGCCTGGGCCTTGTCGGCCTAGGCCAAAATACAGCACTGCTGTGCTGCCCCGGTGTCTCTGCCCCCACATCTCAGTCTCTGGTTACTCGCCCCATGGATGATCTGTGTGCACCAGGACTGAAGTGCACATCTTGGCTCCAGCCCTGCAAAGAGGAAGAGGTTTCCAGTGCAGTCTAGTAAAAGCTGTTTCACCACTCTCCTTCTTCCTCTATGTCCTAGGGGAACTGTATTGTAAAGGTTCATAAGTCCCATTCTGTGGTTGATGTTTCAGACTACGATTCCCATGATTCCCATTCCCATGATTCTTAACATACTGCATAGAAGTTTATAGGCTTTCCTGGCTATGGTTCTCCCTCAGCTGTAACACAACATTCAGCCTAACAACAGAAAGGGAAAGTAAACTTATTGTAAAGAGGGAAATGTCTCCTTCTCCATGTTTCTGTAGTCCAGAACCTGGCTACATAAACATAATGCTATGAAAGGGAAGGGTAGGGTAGAGACACCATACTTTACTTGTCTGAAAAGTAAAATGCAGTCACCAAGAAGACAGCAACACTTATATATGTGAGGGGCAAAAATAAAAAATAAAGTTGCCCTCATTTACAAAGTACAAAAACATTTACCTATAAAATTATTAAATGACATTGTCTAAGATACCTAACAGTCCTCTGGCCTTGTTTGTTGAACCCTTATGTCAATGAACCTGAGCTCAGATTCAGCCTGCAAGCATAATCTATGCACACACAGCGCAGTGTACACTTTTGGCATCTTCCTTAAATGAATGAACTCCTGCGTATGTGCAGGAGTGACGTTATATTGGCCAGGCTAATCAATATAGCTAAAGATCGGAACCTGAAATAGACCAGCCAAAGAAAAGTTGCAGAATGGGGGGGGGGGGGGGAGCTGAAAATCCAACGATATAAGCTGTTGACATTAAATGCAAATCAAATTTTTTTATGTTCTCAGTTTTACCACTCTGGTAAACACAGTGCCCCATTCCTCTTTATTAAGCAAAGTGTCTCATACTTGAACGTTATAGATGAGCCTTGTATCTCCCTTGTCAAATTGCATGCCAAATCGCAGCCTATTGCCGGCAACGTAACCGTCTGAATCGGTGCGATGCTGACTTTCCAAAAGTAGTTCCTGTACTATTTCTGATGACTTTGGGGGCGATTTCAATCAACATCTGTGCATGAATCCACACAGATGTCTTTCAAATTGCCCTTGAACTCCCAATAAAACTCGCACAATTTCAAACCCGCCTCCAATGTGAGCAAGAGTTTATTGTCAAAGTTAAATTGAACAAGCTGAAGTTAGAAGCTGATTGGTTACTATGCACAGCTGCACCAGATTCTGTGTGCACCCATTTTAGTAAATCTCCCCCACTATGTGTAATTTGCTATTTACATGCGCGCAGGAGTTCACTTTCTGGCACGGGGCCGGCAAGGAGCTCTGAAGGTCCGGCAAGATATGTCGGATCTTCAGAGCACATGCGCCGCTGGTGTCAGCGGCTACATGCAGGGTTAATATCTCCTAAAGCGTGCAGGTTTAGGAGATATTAATTTTACCTACAGGTAAGCCTTATTAT
Source organism: Pelophylax lessonae (assembly GCF_965119305.1). Taxonomy (NCBI): domain Eukaryota; kingdom Metazoa; phylum Chordata; class Amphibia; order Anura; family Ranidae; genus Pelophylax; species Pelophylax lessonae. Next base: position 254,459,269 of record NC_138773.1, on the reverse strand, counting down.
AGGCTTACCTGTAGGTAAAAGTTAAAAAGTGGAGTATACTACTACCTGCTGGTGCCCAGGTTTTTTTTGCCATAGAAACTTGCCTTCCTTACCTGCCAAAGGACCAATCCCCAGCACTGTTACAGCTGTGGTTTTCCTCATCCCTGACACTGACATCTTTGACCAATCATCTTTCAAGTTTGGGATGTTCGGCCACCTAGATTGACTGGCTGGAAATTATGAAACTCCAGTGTATCGGCACAGCAGTTAATTAATCCTGGTACCCAGCAGGCAGGTAAAATGCTTTTTTTGCAGAAGAGACAAGCAATGTTTGAAAAAAAAAATTTGTTCCATTTTATGGTAAGAACAATTCAGGTTTGTGTATGGTATGGGCAACTATATATTCATGGGTTGGGGATTGTGGTAATTCTAAATGACATTGTGCTTGCTTATGTTAGCATTTGATGCTTATACAGTAATTAAATATTTACCCTCTACCCAACACATCCTAATTCTCTAGTAGAAAATGTTTGCAGGAAATTACCTGCTTGTTTAGTTGGACTTTACTGGCACCCACAGAAAAGTCACATCAAAATGTTATTATACAAATATTAAAAGATTATGCATACTATGTTGGTATTTAATTGAAATGACAATATCACATTAATACATGAATCATATTGGATACTTTTGTACACAACAAATCACAATTCAAACGTATGGAGGTGTATGCATTCTCATGCGCTGGGTAACCGGTTGCCGACCGCCGCACGACTATATACTGCGGCGGTCAGCCCCGGCCAGGCAGAGTGACGTATGGATACGTCACTCGCCTGTCACTGACTTGAGAGCCAATTGCGGGCGGGCGCGCGCCTGCCGCGGCTCGTTCACTGACAAGTCAGTGCGTGTGACCGGCGGACCCGATGTCCGCCGGTCACACTACAATCGCTCCGGTGAAGGGAGAAAGGCGGAGCGGCTTATGTAAACAAGCCGCCCGTCATTCTCCCTGGTGTAAAAATGAAGATCAGACGGTTCTACTATGTAGGACCGTTGATCTTTGTTTTTACACCAATAGCCATGTCCCTATACAGTTAGAATCACGCCCCTAGGACACACTTAACCCCTCCCTCTCCAATACAGTTAACCCCTTCCATGCCAGTGTCATTTTTGCAGTAACAGTGCATATGTATAGCACTGATTACTGCAGTAATGTCACTGGTAACCCCAAAAGTGTCAAAAATGTCAGTCAAGGGTCCGATCTGTCCGCCGCAATGTCGCAGTACCGAAAAAAAATCGCAGATCGCCGCCATTACGCGTTTAAAAAAACCCACCAAAAATGACAAAAATCTTTCCCTTTGTTAGTAAACGCGATAACTTTTGCGCAAACCAATCAAAATACGCTTTTTGTGATTTTTTTTTACCAAACATATGTAGCATAAAACAAATTGGCCGAAAATGTTAAAAAATTTTGATTTTTACTTTTTTTTGGGGGGAATTTCATTTAAAAAAATGTGAAAAATATTGTTATTTTTGCAAAATTGACACTCTTTTTTTGTTTATAGCGCATGATCAAAAAATCGCACAGGTGATCAAATACCACCAAAAGAAAGCTCTGTTTGTGGGAAAAAAAGGACGTCAAATTCGTTTAGGTACAGCGTCGCACGACCACGTAATTGTCCGTTAAAGTCACGCAGTAAAAAATCGCAAAAAACCCCCTGGTCTTTTAGCAGCCAAATCCTCTGGGGCTTAAGTGGTTAACGTGTTTCGCCAATTGCGTATTCCTCAAGACTAGGTCACAAAGTACCAAATACTACTAGATATACAAAAATTCAAATCAGTTTATCATGTTTTGTCAACACCTTTTCTTCAAACATAAACAGTTTATATATATATATATATATATATATATATATATATATACATATACACAATTCTATATAGGCTATCTATATTTAGTCACACACATGAAATATGGCAGAAGATTATACAGTAAACATTGGAAAGTTATTCATAAACTGAGCTTCAGTTACCAATGGGTTCAAGCAGGACTGAATAAAGACACAGCCAATTTAAAAACCTGTAAAAAAATATACCAGAGTATATTCCCTGCGCCAAGGATATAAATTGTAAATAGTTAAGAGAAATAGAAGAAATAAATTATGTATGTTAATGTGGTAAGGTGAATAGTGCAGCAGCAACTATAGGTGGTAAACGGGATTGAAAGGGATTAGCTCCTGGGCCAAAGAGCTAACTACAGCGCTTGCTGAGTAACGATAAAATGATATCAAGTATATACCCCAATAATTATGTTAGTGACCGTAATAAATAGCACATAATTATATAAATAGTTCTATCAAAATGGCAAACAATGGTAAATAAATAATAACAGGTGAATGGTATCATCAAATAAGTTTATTACCCAATAATTTGGGTTAAAAAGTAAAGGATTTCAACTCTGAGGACATCACAGGAAGTGATGAAATGCGTTAGTTTGGAATGCATAGCGGCATTATGTCAGTCAGTTGGAACGCAAGCCGGAAGCATCGCTCGCCCCTCTGCAGAGAGGACGCGCAGCCCGCACCAGCCGACCATGACCACCACTGCTTGTTCTATTTATGAAATCCTTTACTTTTTAACCCAGATTATTGGGTGATAAACTTATTTGATGATACTGCACTATCTGGAGCTTCTTTTTCCTTCTATAAATTGGCCAATACACCATGATGTGAGGAGGAGCCAGTTACCAATCCATACCAGCCCAGAGGGAAAAAGAAAAAGGGGGAACCCACCCCAGCCCAGGGGGCAATAAAGCGCGAAAGGTCCTAGTGCTGTAGAGCACATAGGACCCACTGGTTCTGGTAAGTGATTTCATCTACCCACAAATCACGACGAAATGGATTGATGTCACAGAATTATATGGACACTCATGCTTGAGCACTTGCACCTTTGAAATCGCTGAACCATACAGTCACTAAGGACTTTTAGATTGTTTTGAGCACTAAAGTCACTTTATACCTATTGGACTTTTTATATATGACCATTCACATGTTATTATTTATTTACCATTGTTTGCCATTATGATAGAACTATTTATATAATTATGTGCTATTTATTACAGTCACTAACATAATTATTGGGGTATATACTTGATATCATTTTATCGTTACTCAGCAAGCGCTGTAGTTAGCTCTTTGGCCCAGGAGCTAATCCCTTTCAATTTAAAAACCTGCTTTAACAAATTCTAAAGTGCTACTTTCTTTGCCCGTGTATCTGACCCAGGCTATGAGGACATTCAGAGATTTATTGGCTTAGCAGAAACATCTAAATGTAGATCGAAGAAGTATTATAATGCATTCTACTCGTCTTTTTCCTATAATTTCTAGCAAATCATACAGAAAACTATTCAACACTTAATTATATAAAAAGAATAGAAATTAAACTGTTTAATTCCACATATTTATGACAAACCCTTGTATTAATAGTGGCTGTTGAAAGCTATAGTTCAGAACTAGATCGATTCAGATACAAATGCTTTTTGCACAATAGAATGTCTGGAACACAGATGATAACTGACCACTGCGTCATATGTTAAATCAATCATTTTATTATCTCTGAGGACAAGGGGGAAGGCTGGGGTGTATGCTATTTATCATCATGTCCTGGATTAGACAGTAAATATGTCTACCATTCAGCAACACACACTGAATATCTAAATGGGAAATCATTCAGCTGCATTTAGAAAGATAACAGGTATTATTTTACTATTATTTGCAGCAGGTAATGCAAATTTTCCTAAAGAAAAATACCTGGAAAACATTAAATGGGGATAGGGATAATGATAATTATGGATTAAAAACTATTTCCAATCAAAATAGATTTCATATTGTTGGATCTTAGCTGCAGCCTAGGGGTTCAGTAGGATGACCCCTATCTATTCCTGCCATTGCTCTAACAGGTCAAAATCTCAGCCCAAACTGAGCTACTGTCGTCCCTGACATGAGTGAGTTCTATATATATTCCATTATCCGCACATGCAGGGCATATATGAAGTATTCACAGACCAGCCCTGCCCCTGATAAATGCCCCCTTTTACTGAACTGGGAGTCAGTGGGATTATCACTTGCTTGAGGACGACTTGTGGCATTGATGTTCTTCTCAATGATTCCTGGCATTCTGTGGCATGGTGCCAACAGCGTTGTTCAGAGAGGAACATCTCCCTATTCCAATTCTTACTTCTGCAGAGCTAGTAGTTTGGAAGCTGTTTAAAACTCAAAGAAGCATAGTGGACAGGGAGGCTTGCTATCATAACTCTTGCTCCCCAGCACTCCAATTCCCTCTCGGGTAGCTATTGCAGTATCTCCTGATTCCTGAAGCTGGTGGGCCCTAGGTAGTTGCATAAGTTGCCTTGATAGTAATCCACTGTGGGATTACACGGATTGTTAGTGTAAGGATTTTACCATCTAGGTTGGGGTCACAGGGAGGGTCAGTGTAAAGGTTACAAGGGAGGTAAATGTTCAGACTAGGGTTGGGGTTACAGGATGGATTCGTTTGAGGAAAGCCTTTCAGGTAGGGCACAGCTCTCTCAAGATAGTAACAGTACTAGTATCGGTATCGGTTACAAAAATCTTAACCACCCAAATTATTTTGGTCCTTTGATGTGGTAATTAAAATCAAAAACAACACACATTGTGTGGTAATATATTTTGGCAATATAGGATAATTACCTAGAGTCAATAACATTGATGATATTGTATGTACCTAGATAGGAAACTGGTTGCCCGGAGGGTGGTGATTAGTATCATATTTTCTGAATGGTCTAGAGTTGTAAGCAGGGTACCCCAGGTCTCGGTCCTGGGGCCAATTCTGTTTTACTTGTCCGTAAACAATACAGAGGTGGTAAAAATCGTTTCTGATACAAAGCTAAGCAGGGCAATAACAGGATATAACAATGTTACAAAAAGACCTAAACAAAACAGAGGGGAAGGTGGCTAAATGGCAGATTAGGTTTAATATTGAAAATGTAAACTAATGCAGTTAGGAGCTAAGAATATGCAAGCAAGTTACTTGCTATGGGGAGAACCTCTGGGGGAATCAAGGATGGAAAAGGATCTGGGGGTAGATCACAGGCTTAGCAATAGCATGCAATGCCGAGCTGCAGCAAGCAAGGCTAGCAGACTAATAGCATGCATTAAAAAAGGGTATTTACTCAAGAGATAAAACCATAATTCTACCAAATTCACAAAACTCAGATTTGGCTACATCTTGAGTATGTGGTCCAGCTGTGGTAACCAATTCTCAGAAAGGATGTGCTTTGACTGGAGAAAATCCACAGAAGGACATCAAAGATAATAATGGGGCTGGAGGACCTCAGCTATGAGGAATAGCTACAAAAATAAGTTGACATGGACAGAGTGGTACAAAAAAGGTTGAATAAATAATCTCAAATCCAATATTCATAAAAACCAACATGGCAGATTTCCAGAGGTATATAGTATATAGGTAGTAATTGCAATATCAATGAATACAATGTATCAACTTTAGTAGAGTGATTTAATATAGTCAAAACATCAATGGACTCGACGCGTATCGTGGACTGAATATGCCACTTCATCAGGGGTAGATGTCTGATCTATAAAAAAATGTATGTATAAGGAAATGGGAAATGATGGTAAATGAAAATTTGGAAAAGGAAAAACAAGAGGCATAGCCTCAATTGTCTAACACTTACGTTGCAATAAGGCAGATGTTGGCACTGGGATAAGGGGTGGCCCCAAGTGTCTCCCACGGGAGCTGAGGGCACACAGTACAGGCAAACATGGCTGGACACGTAAATCACATGATAGGTGTGGGCTAAAGTAAATGGGATAAGAGTGATATGTGTAGCAGCAAAAAGGGGATATCTGTAAAAATACATAAAAAAAATATATATTTCTCTTACGTCCTCCGACAGTCGCCGCCTCTTCATATTCGTCACATATGGGGTATTAGACTTTGCTCCGAAGGAGTAGCTAGGCAACAGAATATGTTAACATTAAAGCTTTTAACATATCCCACCCTCAAGGGGTGGTCCCCTCAGTCAATACCCTCCTACTTCCTGCAACCATATCCCAGTTTCAATGTCTAGCTTGTCAGGAGTGGCTGGCTCTCTCTGTGCTGGGGCTTTGTGCCCCAGACTCCTTCTTTTTTTTTGATTTTTTGTTTGAGTTTTCTCTCTACCTTTACTTAGCTGTTCTTTTTGTCAGCATTAGTTAGTTCTTCGGATGAAGAGGATCATGCGGGCTGGGTCTCGGGCTGATCCCCCTGGTCGCAGGTCGTGGGTCAGTGGCTTCCCAGCCTGCCATCGAGCGTTCAGCCAGGTAACGCTCCTGGCACAGTGAACGACCCATCCCTGTTCGGTGCAGGGATGATTGGTGAGGTGACTACCTCACTGGACGCTGTGCGTTTTCTTAACCCCCATTCTGTGCGTCTTGTATGCGACTCTCCCTGCCTCATGTGCAGCGGCTTGTTCGCCTGTGCGGGTACCCCACGCCATTGTGAGGTAAGTGTATCTATGTGGGGACCTGTCTGTCTGGGGGGGTGTCAGTCTGGGACTGTGTAACCTGCCTCTGTTCTCACTGTTTGTCTCCCTATCACTCGGCTGCATGCTGTGGGCTGCAAGGGGGGGGGGAGCTGTGTGACACTGTGTGTGTCAGCCTTGTCAGTGTGAGAAGCTGTGTGCTGTGGGGCATGTTTTGGGCATGTTTTGGCACTATACAGCGATCGCTGCGGCGATCTAACATGTTTTTTTATACATGGATGACATGTGTGCATTACTGTACTGTGGAGCGGCGGTTTCGGCGCCAAACGGCGCCATTTTGCCTACACTCGCTCCGGCCGCATGTTCTACATGCATGGCGGCCATTTTCTTGTAGCCTCCCATAGGCTTTCATAGAGCGCCCTGGCCGCATCACTTCCTCTTCTCCAGGAACACCGATCGAGGCAGCAGCAGCGGCGAGGGTCTCCTCAGGTTATATCCTTCTTATCCATTGCCTGTGTCAGTTTTATTGTCCCTGTGGGGGTCTCATTGTGCTTGTGTGTGGTGCGGTGGGCTGCGCTCGCCGCGCTTGTTAAAGGGGCAGTTAACCCTTTATTATCCGGCATTTGTAATAGGGGCAATGGATTCTCAGGAGGGCAAATTTCCTACCGCCTTGGTGGAAAGCCAGGGGACCGCTGTTTCCCCCCCAGGGGGGGATTTAGCCACTATTGTGGCTGGCCTTGCTGCTCAGGTGCAGATGCTGGTGGCTGCTCAATCTACTAAAAGACCCAGAGTTTCTCTTTCCTCTGATTCTGAGGGTGAAGGTGATGGGGCTGTTATGGCGGGGGCCTCCTTATCGGGGTCCCGCTCCTCCCTGGATCTAGTGGGGTCCGAGGTGGAGGCTGAAGTTGAAGGGGTTGATAATTCTCCCCCTGGCTCGCCTGAAGAGCTTGCAATCATTGATGAATTGATTGCTTCCATAAAACAAACGCTGCGTTTGCAGGATGAAGTGTGTCCCCCCGCTGCCTTGGCGGCTTATGGGACACAGAGAAAAAAAAGGGCGCCGCAGGTTTTTCCCTGCAATGATGATTTTCAGCGCGCTGTTAAGGAACAATGGCGCAATCTACGCAAACCTTTTGCTGTACCAAGTAGGTTCAAGCTGCGTTATCCTTTCTCGCCTTCCACTGATGAGAGGTGGTGTGTGCCACCCCCAGTGGATCACGCAATTGCGGTTTTAAACAAATCCACTGCGATTCCTGCAGAGAATTCCCCTGTGTTCCGTGATGCCACGGATAGGAGATTGGAGTCTCTTGCCCGTCATACTTATTCTGTTACGCGTTCTATGCTTAAGGCTCTGTTTGCCTCTCTCATGGCGGCCCAGGCGGTCGCAAGTTGGACGCAGATGCTTAGGCGCGTCCTAGTGGCCTATTCGGCGTCGCCGGCGACCCTGGATATGGTGGATCAAATCCACCAGGGTGTCATGTATCTGTGTGATGCGGACTTGGACCTAGTTCCGTTGGCTGCACGTGTGCACAGCGTGGCGGTGTTGTCTCGCCGCCTGGTTTGGTTGAAATGTTGGTCGGTGGACCAATCTTCACGTAAGACCTTAGCCAATCTGCCTTATGATGGGTCTCGCCTTTTTGGGGAGTCCTTGGATGTGTTGATTAAGGGGATCACCGGAGGTAAGAGCACTCTCTTGCCCCATTTCCCCAAGGCTAAGGGGGCTTCTGGGAAGAAGCATGCTAATTTTCGGCCCCCTCAGGGGTCCTTTCGTGCCTTTCGGTCGCACTACAAGGGCAAACCGTTCAAAGGTCAAGGCTCTCAGAAGAAGCCCTGGTCTGGAAAACAGAAGTCCGGTCAATCCGGATCCGCAGCCCATAACAGTGCGACCTGAAGGGGCGCCCTCACCCAGTTTTGGGGTGGGGGGACGCTTGCTTGGTTTTCTTCAGCCCTGGTTGGCCCGCGTGCGGGACAGATGGGTTCAGGAGATCGTTCGATCTGGTTACAAGATCGAGTTTCTCTCTCGGCCGGAGAGCAGATTTTTTCCCTCAAATCTTCAACTGTCTCCAGAGCGTTTGCGGGACCTGCACCTGGCGGTGCGGGACCTGAGGGTTTAGGGAGTGGTAGTTCCGGTGCCTCATCGGGACAGATTTCGGGGGTTTTATTCCAATCTGTTCACCGTGCCCAGAAAGGAGGGCAAGGTTCGTCCAATTCTGGACTTGAAGGCTCTGAACCGCTCTGTGCGGGTTCGCAAGTTCCGCATGGAATCCCTGCGGTCGGTGGTGGCTGCCCTGGTTCCGGGGGAATTCATGGCCTCCATCGATTTGAAGGATGCGTATCTTCACATCCCCATTTTCGAGGGTCACCGGAGGTACCTTCGATTTGCCATTGCGGAGGATCACTACCAGTTCGTGGCGTTGCCTTTTGGTCTCGCCTCGGCTCCGCGGGTCTTCACCAAGGTGCTTGCACCGGTTCTGGCATTATTGAGGGCCCAGGGCATTTCTGTCCTGGGGTATCTGGACGACATTCTGGTTCGGTCTGCGACCAGCCAGGGTCTGGAGAAGGACCTGTCTGTCACAATGCAAACTCTGCAGGAGTTTGGTTGGACGATAAATTTTCCAAAGTCGACACTGAGTCCGTCGGTTCGTCTTCCCTACCTGGAAATGATTCTGGACTCGGTGCAGGCGAAGGTCTTCCTGCCGGAAGACAAACTCAGAACTCTTCAGGAGGAAGTCAGGTCCCTCAGGGACGTTCCGCACTCGTCTCTGCGGACGTGCATGAGATGTCTGGGATTGATGGTCTCGGCCTTCGAGGCGATTCCCTTCGCCCAGTTTCACACGCGGGGTCTCCAAGCGGAGATCCTGTCCATGTGGGACGGGCGACCTCAATCTCTGGATCTTCAAATCTCGTTGAGTCATCGCACCAGAAGAGACCTTCTGTGGTGGCTCCAGTCCCCGATGGTGTCCGGGGGCAAGTCGTTTCGTCCTATCTTGTGGACGGTAATCACTACGGATGCCAGCCTGTCGGGCTGGGGTGGTGTTCTGGGCGTTCTGTCCGCCCAGGGGACTTGGTCGGAGGGGGAGTCCTCCCTTCCGATCAACATTCTGGAATTGCGTGCGATAAATCTCTGTCTTCATCGCTGGACAGACCGGCTGCAGGGCCTCCCGGTTCGGGTGCAGACGGACAATGCTACGGCGGTGGCCTACATCAACCACCAAGGGGGCACCAGGAGTGCCCGAGCGGCTCGAGAAGTGGCCGACATTCTGTCTTGGGCCGAGACTCATGTCCCGGCGATAACGGCGGTTCACATTCCAGGGGTGGAGAACTGGCAGGCGGACTATCTGAGTCGCCAGACCCTGGATCAGGGGGAATGGTCTCTCCACCCAGCTGTCTTCCAGATGTTGTGCGCGAAGTGGGGTCTTCCAGATGTGGACCTGTTCGCGTCTCGTCTCAACAACAAGGTGAGAAGGTTCGTGGCAAGGACGCGCGACCCTCGGGCAGACGCGTCGGATGCGTTAGTGGCCCCGATTCAGTTGCTGTCCAGGTTCCTTCGCAGGTTACACTCGGAACACAGCACGGTGATTCTTGTGGCACCGGACTGGCCTCGCCGGTCCTGGTACGCAGACCTCGTGAATCTGGCGGTCGACGCCCCGTGGCGTCTGCCTCTTCGAGACGATCTCCTGTCTCAAAGGCCGATATACCATCCTGCTTTACAGTCGCTGGCTTTGACGGCCTGGCTGTTGAGACCGAGGTCCTGAAGGAGAAGGGTCTCTCCCCAGAGGTCGTTCATACCTTGATCAACGCGAGGAAGTCTTCCTCGGGGAAGGTTTATTACCGTACTTGGAAGGCCTATTTTGCCTGGTGTGAGTCCAGGGGGTTTTCACCCCGCACGTACTCGGTTTCCCGAGTGCTGTCCTTCCTTCAAACGGGTGTCGATCAGCGTTTGGTGCTGGCTACGATAAAGGGTCAGGTGTCTGCGCTGGCCGTTCTGTTTCAACGTCCCGTGGCTTCCAACTCCTTGGTTGGCACTTTTGTTCAGGGAGTGCGGCATCTGGTTCCTCCTAGGAGGGATCCTCTGCCCCCTTGGGACTTGAATCTCGTTCTATCTGTGTTACAACGTGCTCCTTTTGAACAGATCAGGGAGATCTCGTTGTCTATGTTGTCCAAAAAGGTCGCCTTTTTGGTTGCGATCACTTCGGCTCGCAGAGTGTCGGAGCTGGCGGCTTTGTCCTGCAAGTCTCCGTATCTGGTTATTCATTTGGATAAGGTGGTCTTGCGACCTAATCCTTCTTTTCTTCCGAAGCGAGTTTCGGAATTCCATCTTAATGAGGATATTGTCTTGCCTTCGCTGTGCACGAAGCCTAAACATCCAAAGGAGGTGAGATTACATTCTTTGGATGTTGTTCGGGCGATAAGGGTTTACCTTAAATCGACTGAGTCTTTTCGAAAGACGGATTCCTTGTTTGTTCTTCCAGAGGGTTCTCGGAAGGGCATGGCGGCGTCGGCCTCTACCATCGCAAAATGGATCAGGCAGACCATTGAACAGGCCTATGCTTTGCAGGGGAAGGTTCCCCCTGTGCCTGTGAAGGCGCACTCTACTAGATCTCTGAGTACGTCTTGGGCCTGTCGTCATGGGGCTTCTGTAGCCCAGGTGTGTAAGGCGGCGACCTGGTCGACCGTGCACACTTTCACAATATTCTACAAAGTAGATGTTCAGGCATCGGCGGATGCTTCCTTTGGCCGCAAGGTTCTTAGTGCGGCGATTCCCTAGGGTCCCTTGTTGGGGACCTCTGGCTGTTGGGATAAGTTTTTATCCCCTGGTTATTTGTCTTTTCCTGGGTTGTTGCTCCTGTTGAGCACCTGTTTTTTCCTGTTGCCCAGCTGGGTTCCTTCCTTTGGTAAGGTTCCTTTCTTTGATGCAGAGACTGCGTTGCCTTTTGGCGCGGATGCGTTTCCCACCCTTCATGTTTGCACTGCTTTGGGACGTCCCCATATGTGACGAATATGAAGAGGCGGCGACTGTCGGAGGACGTAAGAGAAAACGGAATTTTTGTAAAATCTTACCTGTAAAATTCCTTTCTCTGAGTCCTCCGACAGTCGCCGCCCCCGCCCCTCTTTTGGGGTTAGGTTGTATACTCTACTGCTATTCCACTGAAACTGAGATATGGTTGCAGGAAGTAGGAGGGTATTGACTGAGGGGACCACCCCTTGAGGGTGGGATATGTTAAAAGCTTTAATGTTAACATATTCTGTTGCCTAGCTACTCCTTCGGAGCAAAGTCTAATACCCCATATGTGACGAATATGAAGAGGCGGCGACTGTCGGAGGACTCAGAGAAAGGAATTTTACAGGTAAGATTTTACAAAAATTCCGTTATATATAATATAATAAATGTATATAAGTAGTATCTATATAAATATGATTAAAAAATCATAAGTGCTGCTACCATAGTAAAAATGTGCATGAGGTAAAGCAGAAATGAATACATGTGGCACCGAGTGACTAGTGAAAAAATAAAGGTAAAAGGTGAAATTGTGTTGGAAAGCAGGTGGCTCAAGAAGAAATTGATGGGACCACGTGATGAAATGTGTGCAGGAAGATTATGATGTAGTAAAAAAGTCCAAAAGAGAAGATATGAGCTAGTTCAGATCATAGGGAAGAAGGGATACCAATAAACCCAAAATGAGAGTCATGGAGAAAGAACCAGGGAGTAGTCCAAAAGAAAAAGTGTACAGAAAATCATTACCATAGGATAGACCCAAAATGAACCACAAACACAAGTGTCCCGAATCCGCCAGATATGGCTCAGCACTGGGGTCCCAGCGTCACGCAAGTGCATAACTTAAAATACCGCTGAGACAGGAGAGCCATAGGCATGCTGTCTCGCGGGCTGCTTAAGTGCACTGAGAAGATGGAGACCAAACGCCAGCGCAGTGGCGCCAAAGATTGATGATGTCACACGCCGGCGTTGGGTGTGGCGCCGACGCAAGGCAGAACCACCCACCCAATCCGCCGTGCCAAGGGCAAGGGAAGAGGGGGAGGACATCCGCGATGCGTCGCAGCTCCCGTGGTAGAACGTCGGGTGCCAATAACCCATGAACCAGTGGGTGCCTAAGGTGATATGTAAAACGTATTTCAAAGAATAAGGAAGTAGTAAAAATAATATATATGTATCTACAAAAGTTAAACGTATTCTCCCTGAAGAAGAGACGCTTAAGAGGGGATATAATCACAATATACAAATCTTTGAATGGTAGTGACTCCAACCCTGGGAAGAATCTATTTAATCTAAGGTCTCTAAAAAATACAGGCAGACACACAATTAAGTTGGACGAGAAGCAGTTCAATCTCAAATTTGGTAAGGGATCCTTTACTTTTAGGGTGGTAAGGATCGGAAACTCCCTACAGCAGTGTCAGCGGGGAGTGTTGATAAATGTAAAAAAACTTTTCATTGTGCTTCTTAGTGAGTGCAATGTACAGGGCTGTAGAAAATAGAAGTCTCTCTGACACACACCCAGGTAGAACTGGATGGACCAGTGTCTTTATTCATTCTTACCCACTATGTAGCTGAAGCCTATATGGACCCTAACAAAGCTTATTCAGACATTTGATAAAAGATCGCCAACATCTTGTCCAGATGAACTGATGAAATAAATAGCTGCTGTCTAGTGCATGATAGCCTTTTAAGAACACATTTCTTCTCATGTGTTGGTGCCTTGAAAGGAACTGTCAGGACAGAAATATGGTGTTGTTGACAACTTTTAAAGGCACAACCTCCGGGACTATCATTTCCATCATTACTTCTATAACTTTAAGAGCCACTTGATATGCACATGCTTTTTTTTGGTCAATGACAAATTAAGCTATAATGGCCATGGAGTCTGCGACTTCAAAACCATCAAAGTTGGCAATGTTGGCTCTCATATTCCTGCCCAGACCTGCTCTTTTTAGGCTGATTGTATCTCTAAGTCACCATCACACATTGAATAAATAGCTTTCTTCTTCTGTTTTTTAAGTCACAAACCTTCAATTCTAGAACTAATTTATTGTCACTGTAGTATACAAATTCTATTAAGAAGACTGAAACAGACTCTTACGTTTTTTTTTTTTCACAAAAGATGGATTTCAGTAATGCAGTTTTTATTAAGAACAGAGCAGCCTGTGTGGATAGATTTACAATGAGTGTAAATAAATGAATGCAAGCTGGTTAAAATGAACCACGAGAACACTTTTGTAAGTCTGTCTGCATTTATGAGACCAGCCATACGGCTTATTATCTGCTTGTAAAAATTTATTTCTGCTAAATATATCTTCTCTGCTTGTAAAGAAATGCTATCCAATAGGGCTCAGCTTGATTTACTAGTTATACAAAAAACATGCTCATGGAAGCAGACAAAAGCAGCCCTATACAATGTTATCATCAGAGAGCATTCAGCATCTAAATTTGTTTAGTCGGCTTTGTCATATATGTGTAAGCAGGCCTTTGTCTTTGCTGCTTGCTAATGTATGCTTAGTTGTAGCCTAAAGTTGTAGAATAAATGATAGCGAGACTAACAATAAAGATAAGTCAGGCCAGGATTGGTATATTGGAATTTTTTGCATAGCTCATATAGTGGGACTGAGCTTTAATAGGCTGCTTCACGCGTACCTGTGCTCAGATCAAAAGAATCAAGTTTATCCTATTAGAGGATAATGAGAGCTTACCAAGAGTATTTACTTTTCCCATCTATTGCCTGGAAACGGGTAGGGATAAGTGGAGTTATTTTGGCAGAATTTAATTAGTTGCTTAGGTGAAATTTACTTTAAAAATCTACATTTTTGCGTGTTACTCATTCCCCTGGCCCATAGATGTCTCTATTTACAGTTATCACATATATAATTCTTCCTATACTCAGTATAAGTTAGTTCCAGTTCCCGCAGAGATGTATAGTAACTAAGTAGAACTACTTCACTACTGTACTTAAGTACCGAAAGGCGGTATCTGTACTTTCCTAGAGTAGAATTTTTTTCTCCTACTTCCACTTTTACTTCACTACATTTTTTCGATGATTTCAATACTTCTACTCCGATATTTTTTTTTTGTGCTGCATAGTTACTCGTTACAATTATAAAAATTACCACTGACAGAACAGTAGATGGCAGGTTTCATGAAGCTCAAAACATGTGTATTATCAGCGCATCCGAAAATAAATGCTACTGTATGCATAAATAAAAGCTACATTTGAAATAATAAAAAACAATATGATGTTCAAACTTTTGACTTCTTTCTTTAATAACTACATAACACAGTACTTGTACTTTTACTTTAAGTACTTAAGTAGCAATTTTTTTTCAAAACTACTGGTACTTTTACTTTCAGTACTTGAGTAGCAAAATGTTTAAAAAACTACTTGCAATACTTAAGTACAAAAAATGTTGAATACTTTAGTACTTCTACTCAAGTCACTTTTTGATTGAGCACTTCCACTTCTACTCAAGTCACTTTTTGATCGAGCACTTGTACTTTTACCCAAGTATGGGTTTCGAGTACTTTATACAACTCTGAGTTCCCGTTATGCTTGACAGAACAATATATTCTGTATGTAGGTTTTTTTACATACAGTTTATACAGTGCTGACAGCCACTGCATCTGTTAATGAAGGAAAAAGTTTGTTTTGGACTAGCTTGGTCCAAACAAATTATTGACGTTGTAGTATATCTGGCAGGGCTGATAATAAAGGGGTAGCACCGGTCCTCCTGTAGGGGTCTCGGGCCAGCAGAGGGAATGGGATATGGGCAGGACAGGGAGGGTGATCGGTATAGCGGGGAGCAATTACAGCAACTGATCCTCTGTGTGTGTCTCCCTGCAGCAGCTGAAAGCTAGTAGGAGGGAGAAGAGTAGAAGCCAGTTTTCAGCTGCTGCAGGGAGAGACACATAAGGGATCGGTTCCTGTAATTGCCCCCCCCCCCCCGCCACACTTATCATCTTGTCTATCCTGCCCACATCCTTTTCCCCTTAATGCACAGCCTCCCCCTTTGCCCCTTCCCATCCCCTGGAGCACTACTGGCTTCCCTCTTCTCCTCTCCCACTGGCTACTACAGGCACACTGGGGAATGTTTCAAGATGGGGACCTGGGGAAGGGCACCTTTCTTTTCTGAATGAACACAACGAGAGATTGGTACTCACTGTGTTCATTTGTAACTGGTGCATAGCAAACTGTATTTACTATGGCTCAGCTTGTGAGAGCACTTTCTGTTCAATCACTGTCCAGTGCAGCTGAGACTGCAGTGAAAGAGATGGAGGAATCGGTGTCCTCAGTCCCTTTCTCTGTCTCAAAACTGAGACATCCAGGTTCTGATATTTCACCAAGGCACCTCATCCTCCCCAGCAGGACTGTAAAAAAAAAAAATGATGGACTCGTTTATACGGGTTCTCCAGGCCATACAGTGTGAATGAGCGGTTTGTTTTTGCGGCTGGAGTTGCCTGTTACTCTATAAGAATGCAGCAGCTGTATGGACACAACCGCAGCTCCTAATTTGACAGGTGTGCAGGTGCAGATGAGTGGTGTCAAATGTACACTTTGACAAATACATTGGAGTCAATGAGAATGGTAAAAATATGGTAATATTTGGTGGTTTTTAGGAGCGCAATGAGCTTGTAATGGCTCATGAGGGTTATTGAGGTTTCTAATAATTATCCTGTTCCTGTTCTTGTGCCAAAACAACCCTACATTATGCTTTGCTTTTAAAGGTAAAAAGGTGCAATAATAAACTTTAAGAAATTAAAAAAAAACACACACACACACACACACACATAAAAAAAGTAAACACTAAACAACAATAAAAAAGCACACTAAATGAAATGAACAAAGTAACCCTAATGTGCCTCATTGTGTCCTTTAGTCTGGCAGGCGGCATAGTTATAGAGTGCTTTATTAACAAATTTAGGTATTCAGAAAACACATGCAGCCTTCTAAGCATTTAATCGACTTCGATTGAATGGGACATGCTGTAAAACGTATGCTGATCAGCAGCTACAGCCGCTGATCAGTGTAATTTCACAGTGGCGGGTTCCGCTGTCAGAACACAATGTCCTGGGGCGGGAGTAATTATTCCTCCATCCACCTGGAGTAATCTGTTAGTATTTCTTTTTGTTCAGCACTCTGGCTGAATGAAACATACAGTAACTATTTAAGGCCAGCTTGAAATGTACAGACAAAGGTTAATGGTTCAGGCTAACCTCCCCACCCTCCCAGCCCTATCCGTAAAGGGGCTGCATGGAGATTTATTTATAGAGAGACAGCCTGGAAGCTGTTTTTTGTCTGCTTTAGAAAACCCATAATATTTAAACACAAGTATTAGGCTCCATTCACATCTAGGCGTCCCGGATCGCAGGTGGAATCACCGCCATTCTGCCTGTGACCCTGAATCTATTCGCTTGAGATCCCCATTACTTCCAATGCCTTTCCAAACGTGGGGCGATTTTGCGGCAGTTGTCACCCGGAAAATTGCTGTAAAATCTTGCAAACAGAATCACAGGCCGTCTGTCGCTCAAAAGAAGTTCTGGAACTTCTTTTGAGCGACAGGTGTCCCAGGATTCTGTTTGCGCGATTTTATGGGGATTCGTCGGGTGACAATTGTGGCAAAATTGCGCCGCGATTAGGGTGCCATTGGAAGTTATGGGGATCGCAAGTGCATCCCGCAATTTGCGGTGATTCCGCTCACAATACGGAATGTCATAGTGTGAACAGAGCCTTTTGGATGCACTCTATGTTGAATACTTATTTGTAAAATAATATATACTGTATATACAGTATACTGTATATGGGGTCAAATTATTATTTTTTTTTTTTCTCTTTCAAAACATTTTATTTGTATTTCAACAGACAAAGCATACATAGCAAAAGACCTAGCGACAGTGCCAGACAATGAACAATACTTTAACATGAACATAGTGACATAATAACAACAGAACTGTATGTTTAACCGATAGGGAATATAGCAGGTAGCATCATATAAAATTGTAACAATGGGGCCCTGCGTAAAAAACGTTATGCATGACGCTAATGATGCCGGTGTCTTGGTCTCCCAGAAGTCCTGACACCCCCAAGGGGATCATGCTGTGCCCGGACCAGGGGGGGGCAATCCTTCTGAAGAAGGGCAGTCCATCAGACTGCCAGTCAACTGAGGAATGTCCAGAGGTAGTGTAACGCACAGGGCTTTTTTTTAGCGGGAACGCGGGGAACGCATTTCCGGCACCTCTAGCACTGAATGTATGCCATGGCAAGGGGTGCTGGAGGGTCTACTGATGCTGGATCTATTGATGCTGGAGGGAACCCTTTTTTTTGGATGGCAATCTATTGTTGCTGGTGGAGGATCTTTTGATACTGTGTGTTAATTGTTGCTGGAAGGGATCTACTGTTTGTTTGTTTTCTGCCGGACTAAGCCTGTGTGACCCTTACACTATACGGTCTAGGGGTCCATTTTGTCCGGTAAGTTTGATATCCTGGGGGAGAGGAAATGCACCCAATTCACCACACCATGGCAGCATGCTAATGCACAATTTCCAGCACCTGAGCACTTTTTTCTTGGTGGAACATCTTTCACTGGCTACCTGCTGAAGCACTTCTGTTTTAAATATTTGTTGGACTTTTTTTTTTTTAAATCCAAAAGGTGTTTATTAAAAACAAAAAAAAACAAAAAACAGAGAAGGGAAGGGAACGGGTGAAAACATTCACAGCAATGACAATCGGGGACATACATACATGTTGAAAAATACCGCACCCTCGCAGGGGTCACATCTCTTGGTGAGAAGAAACAGCATAGAGCAATACAAAAACCGGAATAATTACAGTAGTGTTAAGATAATAGAAATGGCCGAACCTACCTAGGCCGATATAAACATAAACCAAAGCAGCAATGTATCAGGATAAACAGGGTTCGGCATAAGCGCAGGAAGAAACCTCCCCACAGCAACCGTGTGAAAGTGACACCCCCCGAGAGCACCACGCCCACGTGGCCATCATACCCATATCAGAATCCAAGGGATAGAGAGATACCGGGAACAGGTCTCCACCACAGTAAAGGAACGGAGGAGCCCAGTTCCCAGAAGGACAACAAGAGAGGGAGGGGAAAAAAAAAAAAGGGGGGGGAATGGGTCGAACAGAGAGAAGGAGAAAAAGAAAGGGGAATACAGGAAGGGAAGAAAGAGGAAGAAAGGGAAAATAGGAGTTCAGGTGAGAAAGACCCCATTACAGCCAGGATGTCTACCAACAAACTAAGCCTGCAGAATACGATACATAAGCAGCTGTGCAGGTGCTAGTCCCGGGCAATCCAACCAGTCCTGCCAGATTTTATAAAACTTTGTGGCTGCATTACGATGGCGATACGCTAGCTGTTCTCTTAGCAGAATATAATTGACTCGTGCCACCCACTGTGCCAATGTAGGAATCGTTGGACTCATCCAATAGTTAGCAATCAGTTTCCTGGCCAAGTATAATAGCCTATGCACCATTATATATGCACCAGGGGTAAACGGTTCCGGGTCTAGTATGCCCAACAGACACACCAGAGGGTCAACCGGTATAGGTGCATGGGCAACTTGTGAAATGCATTGTGTGACCTGAGTCCAATACCTAACCAACTTCGGGCAGCGCCACAGCAGATGTATGAAATCTCCCCTGTGGGAATCACATTTAGGGCAAAGAGGCGTATCCCGCCTACCCCACTTATGCAGGAGGACTGGGGTACGATACGTCCTATGGAGTATAAAGAGCTGGGAAAGCTTGTGGGAAGCCGACAGAGACACCGAGGGAAGGGCCTCTAAGGCCTGATCCCACTGATCTCCGCCAATATCCCCCAGATCCATTTCCCATGCCGCTCTACACCGCAAGGAGGCCGGGTCCTGTATACACGAGAGAAGCCATTGGTACCTAAGGGAGATCAGTCCCCGTTTATCTTGAGCCCTAATCACTGAGTTCACAATCGTCTGGTCCGCCTGTCGCATGGGGGACAGTCGCTGCTGGGTCTGAAGGGCATGGCGCAGTTGGAGGTAGCGATAGAAGTGTTGGCGAGGGAGATTAAATTCAGACTGAAGGCGGTCAAAAGGCTTAAGCACAGAGCCCTCAAACAGTTGGGCAAAGTACCTTATACCCCTGTCCCGCCACCCCAGAGAGTCTTGCAACCTAGCGACCTCTGGAAAGGCCGGGTTGTCCCATAGTGGCGTAAAATCAAAAAATCCGTCCGAGTGTGACAACACACGCAGTTCCCGCCACAGGCGACGCAACAGGGTCGCCGTGGGAGCACGGAACGGCAATGAGGGAAGATCCATCTCCAAAAGGGACGCCGCTGAGAGAGGTAGCCTGTAGTTAGTCAGAAGCAGGGACTGTGGGTCCGTCGAGGAC
Organism: Pelophylax lessonae; assembly: GCF_965119305.1. Taxonomy (NCBI): domain Eukaryota; kingdom Metazoa; phylum Chordata; class Amphibia; order Anura; family Ranidae; genus Pelophylax; species Pelophylax lessonae. The sequence continues at coordinate 254,439,394 of NC_138773.1, read as the reverse complement.
TGATCCCCCCACCCCGCCAAGTGCTGCAACTGAGCTGCAAGAAAGTACATCCGCGGATGGGGTACTGCCAATCCACCCCTATCCTTGGGGTACTGAAGGGTAGACAATTTAATACGGGGCTGCTGCCTCCGCCAGACAAGGTCACGAAACTGGGACTCCACCCGCTTAAACCAGGACACTGGGATCCACATTGGAGAATTATGAAAGATATACAATAGCTGGGGGGCCCAAATCATTTTAATTAAGTTCACTCTGCCAACCACCGAAAGTGGCAGCTTACTCCAGCTCTTACCCTTAGTACGTTGCTTGTCTAAAAGAGGCAGCAGGTTCAAACGCAGGTACTGGGCCGGATCCGGGGAGACCATCACCCCCAAATACCTAAAAGTGTCTGCCACACGCAGACGACCCAGGGCCGGTAGAGAGGGATTGGGTATGGGGTCAAGAGGCATTAGTATGGACTTATCCCAATTAATAGAAAAACCTGAAAATGAGCCAAATTGTGCTATCAGAACCATAAGCGAATTAAGGGAACCCTCAGTGTCACCCAAATACAGAAGGGTATCGTCCGCATATAGGGACACCTTCTCCTCCAGGTCACCCCTCCGGAAACCCACCACAGCCGGGGAACACCTAATGAGGGCTCTATCGCCAGCGCAAACAGCAGGGGGGACAGAGGGCACCCCTGCCTAGTGCCCCTGTAGAGGGGGAACGGGGAAGATAGTTCCCCATTCACCCTGACTCGCGCCCTAGGTGCTGAATATAACGCCTTAACCCAACCAATGAAGTCATCGCCCAGGCCAAAGCGAGAGAGAACCTCCCACAGATAAGGCCACTCGACACTATCAAATGCCTTGGCCGCGTCCAAGGACAATATGGCTCTATTACCCGGGTTATCAACTGGAATTTGTAAATTGAGATAAAGCCGCCGTATATTAATCGCCGTGGACCTGCCCGGAATAAATCCAGACTGGTCTGGGTGAATGATGGAGGTAATGACCTTCGAAAGCCGGTTAGCAAGAATACGTGCGAAAAGTTTTATATCAGTGGTCAACAGGGAGATCGGTCGGTATGAGTCGGGGTATCTAGGGTCCTTCCCTGGCTTGGGCAAGACAATAATAATGGCTTCACTCATGGAATCCGGCAGGACCCCCGTCCGCATAATATCCTGCATAGTGGAGAGGAGAGCCGGCAGAAGGACTCGCCCATACCTAGAGTATACCTCAACCGGAAGGCCATCCGCTCCCGGTGCCTTATTATTAGGTGCCTGCCCCAACGCATCTGTCAGTTCAGACATTGTAATCGGAGCACTAAGGGACTGACTATCCTGCCGCCGAAGCTGAGGCAGGGAGCACCCGTCCAAAAAGGAGGACAGGGCCGCCCCCCGGCCCCCGCACCGGGACTGATACAGATCAGCATAAAACTGCCTAAAGCCCTCAAGCACCTGAGGAGTGGAGGAGACCACCTCCCCGGAGGGAGAGACAATCTCCGTCACCGAGCCAGGATCCTGTTGAGACCTGGCTACCATAGCCAGCATGTGCCCAGTGTTCTCGCCCTCCTCAAAGTACGTTTGTTGCAGGAAATATCGTTTCTTCTCAGCCGCTGAAAATACCACTGAGTTATACAAAGCCTGCGCCTCTAGCCAGGCCTTCTGCGCAGAGGGAGAGGGCGAGGCTATCATAGCCTCCTCCCTACGCTTCATGTCATCACGAACCGTTTCCTCCCACTGCGCAGAATTACGTTTAACCATAGTAATCCCTTTGATGATTTGACCACGCAAAAAGGCCTTAAGGGCATCCCACACCACCGCAGGGGAGGCAGAACCCCTATTAACAGCCAGGAAGTCTTCCAAGGCCGGCGCAATCGGATCCGGCTCAGGGAACAACGTCAGCCAGAACGGGTTCACCCGCCACAGCCCACGAGTCCCCGAGCCCGGAACCGAAAACCTAACCCAAAGCGGGGAATGATCGGACACCAGGCGAGGTTCGTACGCCGAGTCAGTCACCCGGGGCCTCATAGAGTCATTCCCCAGGGCCAAATCAATGCGTGACAGTCCTCCATGAGTGGCCGAATAGCAGGAATAACATTTAGTGGAGGCCTGCCTGTCCCTCCAAACGTCTCTGAGGCCCAATTCCGTCAAAAACTTAGCAAACGCCGTAGGGCGTGAAATAGGGGCGGGCCCGTGATAGGAGGGGTGGAATTTGTCAAGTGCCGGGTCAAGATAATTATTGTAATCCCCCACGGCCAACACTGGGGTATCGGGGTGGGGCGCCATAAATTGTGCCAATAGACGGAGAACCTCGTGGGAGAAGGGTGGAGGGACATAGACAGCAGCCAAAATACACAGAAAACCATTAAGTTTGCATAATAAAAAAACATATCTCCCCAGATCGTCCACCCTGCTGCGCAGGCACACAAAAGCCACCCCCCCGGACACCAACATGCTCACCCCCCGCGAATACGAGGAGTGAACAGAATGGTATTGAACAGGATATGCCCGAGAGCGTAGCAAATGCGTGGAAGTGCGCACCAGGTGGGTCTCCTGTAAACAGACAATAGTGGGCTTAAGCTTCCTAAGATATGCAAATACCGCTTTACGCTTAACCCCATCCGCCAGGCCCCGAACATTCCAGGACAAGATTAATGCATTAAGCTGTGAGAGCTCCATGAGTTAACAAAAACACAATATAAATGTAACAGCAGAAGTCCCCCAAACCACCCGACACACCACTCCCCACCGCCAACCATAGTTCGCCAGAACAGAGTCTCCGGGAGCGTGCGCACTGAGTGCGTAGGTAAGTAGAGAGGGAAATGCAGTCCACGCCAGCCATCTGCAGCCGGAAGAGTCCTAGGCCTGAGAGGTCTCACCTGAAAAAAAACATGAGGTAGGGAAGGGGGGAAAAGCAGCAGTGCAAAAAACAAAGTCAAAGGGGCCAACAGGGCCCAGTAGTAAACCATTCTCCGTTCCACGGAGTCAGCATGTCCCCGCAGGACAACAGGATAGGGGCACAGTATGCAAAGGAACCGCATACAATCAATCCGGGGGGAAACACGACAGTCTCGCTCAGCCGAGCGGTGATTCCAAATGTAATACCCCTATTGGGGGGTAAAAAACACCAACTGTAGAAAAAAAAGAAAACTTGGAAACGGACAGTCAGTGCTCCGCATCATAGACTGAAACTCAAAGCCAGTAAAGGATAACAGCGTCCCCAAACTCAGGGGGGTGCCTGCCGGGCTAGATGACGTTCCTCCCTATCCAGCCAGTTCACAGCGGCCTGGGGGTTGTCAAAGAATTGGGTCGAGCCATTCGCCACCACCTTCAATTTGGCAGGATAAAGCATGAAATATGGCACATTCAGCCTACGCAGCCTCTTCTTAACATCCAGAAATTTAGCTCTCCTGCGTTGCACTTCAGCAGAAAAATCAGGGTACAGAGAGACCCTGGCATTATCTATAGAGAGATCAGCAGTGGTTCTTGCTTTATTCAGGATGACATCGCGGTCCTTGTAATTGAGCAGCTTGAATAGAAAGGGTCTGGGGGGGGCTCCCGGCGGAGGAGGTCTAGCAGGGATCCTGTGGGCCCGCTCCACGGCAAACATAGGGGAAAAGGAATCCTTGCCAAAGGTTGTCAGCAGCCATGCTTCAATAAAATCCACAGGGTGTTTCCCCTCCGCCTTTTCAGGGATTCCCACTGCCCTCACATTATTCCTACGCAAGCGGTTTTCCATGTCCTCCAATCTGGCTGCATTAGCTGTAGTAATAGAGTGGAGAAACTGAACATCCCGCTGTAATGGTTGCCACTCATCTTCTATAGTACTAACCCGGCCCTCCAATGCAGCTGTGCGATCCCGCAGCTTCTGCATGTCCTGGCGTACTAGGGACAGTTCCAGTTTCATGCCCTGAACTTCACCAGCCAATCTAGCGATGTTAGCGTTGCCAGTGGTGACCGCTGAAAGGATATCCCGCAGGGTGGGCTCCGAGTCAAGGGTCACGGAAGGGGAGGTAGGCCTCAACTGCAGCGCCGCTCCCGCCTCAGGGGGGGCCAAAGGCCCAGAGTCCAGCGACAGGAGAGGGCCAGCATCTCCCAAGTCCCCCGAGGTCATATCCACATCCCCCACATCAGCCTGACAGAGAGGGGGAGCGAGGTCTTTACCTGGAGGCTTCGCGAACAGGCGCTGTGCGGCCTCCTTCTGCTTCTCCTTTGCCGAGCGGGTCGCGGCGCCGCCATCTTGGCCGCCAGGGTCCGCCGCCGAGCGGGACTTCGTGCCGCGGGAGGACATCCGTCCGGATGGAAATGGTGGCCCGGCCGGCAAGCAGAGGATGTGGAGAGGTGATCCTGAAAGTTGCAGGTGAATCGGGCACAGGATGGCTGAGATCAGCAGGAGAATAGCAGGATACCAGCGGAGCTACTGTGGGACACGTCCGCTCACATCACTCGTCGGCCACGCCCCCCATTTGTTGGACTTTTTGATTAATATTTATTATTCACATGGACTATTTTATTGTATGAATTTGATTGTACTATTTGCACGGGGATATAATTATCACTGCAAGTGGTCATACAATTTATGTATTTTATGTAATCACTTCACAGGGTGATATTAATTGTTATTTATGTAATGTGGTTTATTAGTATCTTTTATATAATTTATTGATACCACTTTTATTTATTCACAATATTATAAGTGGTTTATTACCACATTGTTGATTATAACCAATTTTGCGCTGTCCTTTTCCATTAACACATTTAAATCCTTTTGATTTTCACACAGCAGCACTTTTGAGTTAATATAAAACATTATTATATATTATTCACCATAGCGCAGCACTAACTTTTTGTTCACATGTTTGGGGAGGGGGTCCACTGTTGCTGGCTGCTAGAGAGTCTATTGATGCTGGCTGCTGGGAGATCTTTTGCTGCTGCTGGGGGGGTATATTGCTATTGGCTGTGGGGGATCAATTTTATTGCTTTTCTTGTTATCATAACCAAATTCCATACATTCCACTACAAAATTATACTTGGCTCTATATTCTCTAAAAGGGGCTGTACTGGAAGCTGGGTAGGGGGTGGATCCAAGTGTCGGTGCTCAGAGGTGGAACCAAGGGTTAGCGCTCAAAGGTGGGTAGGGGGCGGAGACACAAAGTAACTTAGAAAGGGGAGTTCCTGCACCTTTTCTATGAGAAAAAAAGCCCTGGTAACGCACATTATAAAAATGAGAAGTTGCAGGGATATATTGGACTATCCATTATGGAGTGCAGTTATACAATGGGTTAGTCATAAAGGCAGCATAGGGAGGAGGGGTAGGTAGGGAGGGAAAGAAGAGAGAGAGACAGGTAGGGGGGAAAGAAGAGGGGGGAGGCAATGAAAAACTAGAGCAGATATTGGTCTGTGTGGACAATATTTAGTTCCAATGTCTGATGGAGAAGTGGAATGATGTCGTTCTTTTCAACAGGAGTGCTTCATGGGGTCATGTATACATAAGCTTATATGGAGTGTCAGTATTTCTACTGATGATGGGGGTAAAAGCATGTGGAAAACAGTAAACATATAAACTTAAATTAAAATTAACCCATAGCCAATGACATTTCTGTTTAATAGAAAGGTTCTGTCTGATTTTCACCACTGTTAATTGGATGCTGTTGTTAACCATGTTATAAAAAGACAGAGAGGCTTCTATTGTAAGCAGAGCAGAGTGATAAATGTCTTCCAGTGGGAGGGTAGACTGTATACACACAAAGCATCAACGTGATTTAGGTATCACTAGCCCAGCTCATGAGAAGAGACTGAAAGTCCTGCAGACCCCAAGCCACCTGTTAGCAGCAACGCACCATCTTTGAGAACGTCGTTTTACAGATTTGAAAATATATTTTGAAATGATATGCTTTGCACCCGACACACAGGATTGGACCATGTGTTAGAGTTTAGGCATAAATTCCAGGTGAGGCTTATTCATTCCTATATGACTGACATGTGATGGCACATACTTTCCTATGTATTTAGTAAGAGTTTGATAAAAGGAAACAATCATAATTAGGCAAATTCATGATATGGGTGTTGTGATCCACAGCAATGATTAGCAACTTCTGATTGAAAAATCTGGTTGCTATGAATTTTTGCACTTTGCAAGTCACTTTTGCTTTTTTTGCTTGCTTCATTTCTTTTTGTTAAAATTATATCACTATGTAGAAAATTATTATTTAAAACAAGACCTCTATACTTGGCGGTCTAAACTCACACATAATGTGATTTTATCATTTGCAGTTGTTACTGTGGCACAATTTTATTGTTTTGACAATGTGTTTAATACGTTTTTCACTCTAGATGAATATACAGTAACATTTTTTTTTTTTAATGACTGTTCCACAAATGCTTTAAAATGGAAAAAAAAAAGGATTTTTTTTTTTTTCATAACATGATTCGTGTTTAGCACTACAAGAGCTGATTTTCTGGGAGCTGTCCAGTGCTGAAATTTTACTTCTAGACAAGTTGCAATGAAATGGTTTCCTACCTATTCCCAGATATGGTTATTTTCAAGCTTTGCTGTCTTTTTTATATTACCTCTTATCAACTGCGTTCATTGGGTCAGTGATAAAATATCACAGAATGAGACAAAATCCACATTCATCTAGCTGGGCAGATATTTGCAATCCACATGGCAATGAATGAACTAATAAAGTTGACTATTGGACTCCTACTAGTTAATTTAGTGACTGCTGGTCATTAAGGTGATCCAGCTTTTATTTACTTGCTGGCAGCATAGTGAATCAAGCTTTGGGATTTCCCACTCCATGATGTAATAGCCTTAACAAGGAAGTACATATGTATAAAGCATTACCCTTTAAAACTAAAGTGAAATCTTCTTTGGATACTGTGCATATTTCTGGCCAGAGGGGCTGGCAGCCTGCTTCTAATTGGATGCTCAATGAGGTCTGAATATTACCCTTATTAATTCACTATGTAGAACCTCTGCTCACCATGGACTGGCCTGATTGACTGGGAATTCTAGTTTAGGAGAACAGTTCCACTTATTACTATGTGTTATACACATGTGCTAATAGATCGTGAGCTGACAGGTAGTAATATGTGGCAGGAAGTATAGGGAAGTCTGCCCAAATACATACTTTAGGTGGCATAGGCGTGCGCAGCCTATTGCATTAGGGTGTGCACCCTAAAGCACAAACTCACGCCGCGCACGTGTATATATATGTATATATATATATATATATATATATATATATATATATATATTTAAAACAATAAATCAGAACAATCTGCATGTGAATCTAAACTATCAGTAGGTAGCCATTTGCCAGATGGGTCTGACTAGGGCCTCTTTCACGCGGTCCGCATTCCGTTGCGAACTGTGCTCTGCTCAGCGGGGATCGATCCGCCGATCCCCGCTGAGCCGGCGGATGACAGCTCTGTTTCCGCACACAGTGCGGAGAGGGAGGTGTCAGAGCCCCGCTGCTCTCTATGGGGAATCGGATGAGAGCGGACCGCTTGTCCGCTCTCATCCGATCCCATCCGATCCGATCCCCTGGACGGATGGAAAATAGGGTTTCCATCTGTCCGAATTTCACGGACAGGATCGGATGCGGATAGCAGCGGGTGTCAGCGGACATGTCACCGCTGACATCCGCTGCTCCATAGGGCTGAATGGGGCATCCGATCGATCAGATCCGCCTAAAAAAACTGACAGGCGGATCTGATCGGAACGCCCGTGTGAAAGAGCCTTAACGCTGAACAAATTAGTAAATTGAATAAAAATGCAGCAGGTGGCAGCATGAAAAAGGAAGAAATAAACTTACTGTACATGGCTGAGAAAAAGATTAAAATCTGAAAAATATATATAACATAAATAAACAATAGCTATCATTAAAGCTGCTAAACTAAAAGATTAGGGTGATTAACTAACTAGAGAATCCATAGAAAGAAAGATGGTAGTGCTAGCATACACTATAATAATAATAATAATAATAATAATAATAATAATAATAATTATACTGTATAATTTGTATTATTAGTATAGTGTATGCTAGCACTACCATCTTTCTTTCTATGGATTCTCTAGTTAGTTAGTCACCCTAATCTTTTAGTTTAGCAGCTTTAATGATAGCTATTGTTTATTTATGTTATATATATTTTTCAGATTTTAATCTTTTTCTCAGCCATGTACAGTAAGTTTATTTCTTCCTCCTTCATGCTGCCGCCTGCTGCATTTTTATTTAATTTACTACAACCAATAAATTACTCAATTTATTAAAAATTGTATTGATCATGATTTCAAAACTAAAAAAATCACCTAGTAGATAGCTGAAGATATTGGCTGCCGTGCAGTAAGCCGTTCCCGTTCAACTTCTGGGAGAGCGGGATACCGATACGAGTAATGTGCCGCCAGCCCGCCACTGCCCGCTGATAACGCGAGTTACCCAGCCGGCGCCCTTGCGTTGCCGTGACTCCGCCTCCGTGTGACGTCATGGAACGCGCCACGCATAATACAGGGGGCTGGGGAGGTCTGGAGGAGGAGTATGTCCGACCGTCCAGAGTCCTCCTACACTGTGCGGCAATATCGCTCCGCTCGGCGCTCGCATAGTGTAACTGTCTGTGTAGGAGGATTGGAACATTGGATCGGCACTCGGCAGGGAAACAAATGCACGGTCGGCAAGGCAGTGCAGCACGGAGGTGATAGAGCCTCAAGTTTGAGGCTTGATTAGGGTGTGCCCAGGCACACCCGGCACACCCCGTGCGCACGCCTATGTTAGGTGGCAGAATACTCCATAAAAATTAATCTGCAGCATCTGCAGAAGGAGTTGCAGGGTAGGCTGAATCCACCAGCTGCAAAGTCAGGAGCTAAAAAAACAGAGATTCTGCCATGGTGACATTAAGATTGCCCCTACTCAAAGCCCACTGCTTGCCCCTACTCTGTCCCTACTCTGTGTGGCACATTGCTGACCCTCTTCCCCACTGGAAGGTGTGTACCACATGGTAAACCTCTGACATCCCTTTCAAAAACTTTCATCTCATTTGCTTAGGCTACGTTCACATGTCGGCGTAGCGATCGCGGGCAGAATCATGCCCAAAAAATTGCGGGATGCATGACGCCCAAAAAAGGTACAAGAGCTTCTTTGGGGCGTCATGCGTCATGTGTTACCGCGATTCGGCAGGCGGAAATCGCGGCAACATCGCACAGCATTTGGGGTGCTATTGCAAATCACAGGCAATGCACAGGCGTCCCGCGATTTGCAATGATTTCCGGATCGCGGGCAGAATCGCGGTGATTCTGCCCGCGATCGCTACGCCGACATGTGAACGTAGCCTAAGACAATAAAGACAATAAAGGGGATAACAATGCCCTGCACCCACAGAGAGCTCTGCCAGAATAGAACTTCTTAGCTTTATCTTGCGTCTTAGTATGTCAGAGACCTCATCATCACTCCCCCCCCCCCCCCCCATTTAGTAATCAGCTAAACTGCCCTGGGTCAGTTTGAGTGTTGTTTAGAAACTTCAATAAAGTTTGTATACCAAACCTGAATCTGTCAAACTAAAATGCCTAGTTTTGGGCTAAAAGGCAAGAGGGGGGTCAAAATATAGCATGGGGATGGACACTACCTTGGGACACATGAACATGCAAAAAAAAAGCAATCCCGTCAGCCAAGAGCAGTGATTTATTGTTAAATGCCTAAAGCGAAGCTTTAAAAATGTTAAATTCCTTTAAAGGAGAAGTACAGCCAAAGCTTTTTTAGTTGTACTTCTCCTGTGAATCACAGGAGTGCAGATTGTTTTGCACTCCTGTGACCCATTTTCAGCAGACAGCGGGCTAAAGCCCGCTGTCCGCTGACTCACGGAGCCAAACCAGACTTGGGAAAGATCGCGACCACATGGTCAGGTTCCACCCACATGCCTGAACTGGCACCTAGCTCAGCCTCTCAGCAAGCCCCTGAGAGCCTGAGCTGGCCACTCCCGCCCCGCCACAGCCCAGCGCTCCAGTGAGTGCAGGGGGACAGAACAGAGAGCTGGTAAATAACAGTCATTAGCTCCCTGCTCAGGCAGCACTGAGAACAGAGCGATGAGCCAAACTGATGTTTGGTCGCTTGATTCTCAGTCTTAGAGCCGGTGGGGGACAGATGCAGCATCAGATCAATGCTGCATACACCTAGGTAAGTATGATTTTTAAAAAAAATCCTATACGTCTCTTTTAAATACCATGCCTGGGGTGTCCTAATCCTGACACGTGAAGAGGTGTTTCTGTACAGAAAGTGATGCAAAAGCACTGACATTTATAAAGGAATAAAGTTTTAAAAATCCCAACAAATGACATGCCGTTTCGTAAAAAAAAAAAAAAAAAAACAGCATAGACCCCTCCAATGGTCTGCTATGTATTTGGGGGACATTTGATGAACTAAAAATAAAATAAATGTCTGTGATGACGGGCTTTTGTTCACCATGAATGGGTTTTGCATTCCTATACAAGTCTATGGAAATACAAAATCCACAGACATAAGTCAAATGTAGATTGAAGGAGGTCAACTACAAGTCAAATGCACCTGTCAATGGATTTTGAATGATCTAATAAGCATCTCAAGCTGATGTCAAACTGGTGCCATTTTAATTACTAATGGCATCACCATTGAATGTGCATAATGCTTTTTTTGCTGTTTTTTTTTTTTAAAGCAAAACTATCTTCTATAAAAATGTACCAGGGTGCTGTTAGACAAGTGTTATTTCCCAATATGTGTCCAAATTTAAGGATTACATTTTTTTTCCAAATTATACTTTCAAAAAGAAAAAGCAGACACAAAACTGTACATAGACATTTACTTTATATATTTATTATTAATTGTGATGTTTTGCTAGGAGTTCATTTTATGAACAATTGTATTGATGTTCTGTAACCTTGGTTATTTTGCAGGATGAGCCAGGAAAGGAAGGCTAGCTTGTCATAAAAATAAAAACACCAAGAAAAGAATCTGCTTATACAATTTCTATGTTGTATCATTACAGGTGTCTTATTAAGGATTTTGAGAAGAGGCCATCAGTCATCCATCTACTGGAGCATCCATTCATCAGACAGGCACACGGCAAAGACATGGCCTTACAGAAACAGCTGGCTAAACTTATTGCCAACCAACAACAGTCTGGTTCCATATCAAAAACCAGGTACACCGCCTTCAAAAAAAGAGATTTGCTTTTCTGTATTTATCTGAAATACTCTAGCATATACACAGTGTGTGAATGTACTGTATGTATACATGTAGATATAAATATGGATATTTACATGTACTGTATGTACTGTATTTTGTAGGTAATTAAAGCTGTTTGCAAAACAATAATGTAAAAAAACGTAATCAAATGAGTGATAAAGATTGCTACAAATATAAAAAAAAACTGTCTTCAAAATACTGCAGAATGATAACACATTAGTTACCAGGTATGTAGGTTGGTCCCCAGCTACTCCACATGGTTAAACCCAGGGCTGGGGTCTCAGCATTAAAAACAGCATTATCCAGGTCACCCTCTGTACCCTGCAACCACAAAAACCTGTGTAGACCTGCCTGTCTGCCATATATATGCATGGAGATGGTTTCAGACCTTTACGCTCCATCCCCCGATCCAATTCCCTAACATCTTCCAAACGCCTGAAGCACACTTCATGCAGGGAAATGGTGGGCCCATGTGTGATGGAATGTCCAGCATCCAGCTTGGGTGATTCCATCAAGATACAGCTTCCTCCAGTCTGGACCCAAGAACCAGGTATTAAAGCTGAGCACCCAAAAACTAGATGACACTAGTTTAAGTGCAAACTGGAACTCCCTTTATTGAAAATACATAAAGAATATAAATACACATGATCAGGTAGAGCCTGATCACATTACTCTAACAATACAAACTTCAAACAGAAATATAACTAACATAGCTAAGGAACAGCCAACATAAACATAAACATTGAGCTAAATCAACAGTAAGCTATTTAACAACTAGTCACTTAAACAAGCCTAGGTGCCCAGACCGTCCGGCAACAAGCCCACAAACCCTGATACACAAAGTACATTACACATTATCATAAGCATAAACACATAACCATCCCACACTGGATTGATAACAAGGTAAAGTGGACACAATATTAATCACAACTCCAAGAGCTAAGCAGCCAGAAACAATAGGTGACTCAATAACAATGGGAATTCACACTTTGGAGGCACACAATGGGGAAATTATACCATGAGTGAAAAAGACCTTAGTAAACAGATTATAGCAGTAGACCCTAGCATCAGGTTGGTTTGAGCTGATTATATTAACATCTGCTCTGCGTCTCACAGTCTAAAGCAGTCATTGCTGGATTGGGCATAAAGGGCCCCAAATCTGTATCCCGGTTCTGGATTCCCAGAGTCTGTGTTTTTCCCAGATCCTGAACCAAGACCACTTCAAGGGTCCCTCGGGTCCCCCCCTAATTATACCAAGACTAGAGCCCCCTCAAAAGCCAGGACCCATAGTCAGTAGGCAAGAGACTACCCTACAGTCCCCTCCAAAAGCCTCTGTCCTAGTTGGGCCTGTCACACCATGTTTTTTGCAGCAGCATGTGTACCACCTGGTTGCCTTTGCAGTTAAACATTAGGGGGGGGGGTATAAAAATGCAGCTTAATCACCTGTTTTTACTACCCCTTAACCTTAAGTGTAAATGAGCCCTTGGTCCACAATGAGTTCCTGCCAGCCTAAGAAGTGACACAGCACCATCTTCAGGTCAACAAATAAACTGCAGCAAAGCACCTAGTTACAAGTGTGATTCTGTCAATGTTTTTCTAATTTGGTTTTGGATAGAGTTGGGGAGGTTTAGAAGCTTTGTCCAATACTTGTTGTTGCCTGGGCCTTTGCTTGGAAAAATCACCTAATGGGAACACAGATAGCTATAAATCCTGAGTTACTAACACCTACAGAATCAGAGAAAAATGTTTTGACTGGAGTTCCACTTTAAAGCTGAAATCCAGTATACACAAATATTTCCTAAATACAATAGGCATATGTATTTTTACTGGAATCTGTGTATCCTTTTCTAATATTCCTAATCCAGCATGAAAATACTCCAGTACCTTGCTTCTGTTCAGGAGCTTCCTGTAAAAAAAGACCGGTTATTGCTGTTCTCTGTCCTTGTGTCGGTTGGCTGGTCTTGTATCCGCCCCCTTCTTTGGTTTTCTGGAGGCAGCGTTTAGTGGGTGGGGCCTGCAGGGTCCCTTCTACAGCTCTATTTGTACAGGTTATGTGCAGCATAGGTATATAGGTTTGCAAATGAATTTGGTGCACACAAAGTAAATTTATATCCTTTCTGGCTACTTAAGTGAAAATTTGTGTGCCTGAGATTCAGTGTTTTATTTTATTTATTACAGGTAATTATAAAAACTATCCTGTATTTATATAAAACTTATAAAATGCCATCAATTTATGCAATGCTTTACATATTTTTACATATATTTTACATTCACATCAGTCTCTGTACTCAAGGAGCTTGCAGGTCTGTAACTCACATTCGTACATACACTAGGGCCGATTTAGGCAGGAGCCAATTAACCTACCAGCATGTCTTTGGAGTTTGGGAGGAAACTGGGGTACCTGGAGGAAACCCATACAAGCAGAGGGAGAACATGCAAACTCCAGGCAGGTAATGCCGCGGTTGGGATTTGAACTGACAGCCCTAGTACTGCTAGGTGGAAGTGCTAACCACTTAGCCACTGTGCTGCCCCAATTAGTTATGATATTTGATATTTGATATTTATATGTTGACTTTTCTCAAGATTGGGGTGGCTGATTTGAGCTCTAGAGTAGCTTTTTCGAACACACCCAAAAAGTATTGTATCACTCAAATTGCATAGTTATATTTACTGAACCAATAAGCCTAGGCCTAATAGTTTAAACCTCTGGCAAACTGTATACATGGCAAGTCTCCTTTAAAGTGTTATTAAACCCAAAACCAAAAATGTTAGGATTTTCTTCCTTTTCTTTCCCCTGGTGATCTGGTCAGTAACACACCTCCTGTATTAGAATGCCCCCACTCTGGATGAAGGAGCACAGTAGGCACCTTTAGGACAGCAGCGTTGTTTATCTACTGGGAAGAGGGTGTTAGAAGCATAAGAAGATATAGACACACTAACAAATTAAAGCTGATCTCCAGCTAACACTTTATAAGCAGTTATAGCAAACATTTTTTTTTTCTTTTGGGATAAATGTTTTACATAAATAAGTAAAAGCTGATCGTTGTAAGCATCCCTGTCAGTGGTTATTGGTTTGTCTCAACACTAACTGCAACATCTACAAGGCAGCTTGTTCTGTTGAAAAACAACAGACTTACTGACTGGATCACCAGGAGAATATAAAAGAAAGAAAAGATTACATCACTACAGTTAGTAATTTGAAATATAATAGATAATTTGCTTTTGGGTTTAATGCTGCTTTAACCACATGCCGACCGACCCAGGCAGATTTACTGCGGCAAGGCGGCTCGGCTGCGCATAATCATGTATATGATTATGTTCAAGCGGTCTCCGCTGTACGCGCGCCGCTGGGGCTGCGCTCCCGCTGTGAGCCAGACTGCAGGAGGAGCGGGCTCGATCGCCGCCGGCCTCCCGCAATCTTTTATTTAGCACTGATCACTGTATTGGTGTCACTGGTCCCCAAAAAGTGTCAGTGTCAGATTTGTCCGCCGCAATGTCGCAGTCCCGCTAAAAATCTCTGATCGCCACCATTACTAATAAAAACAAAAAGAAAATAAATAAAAAGTCCAAAAATCTATCCTATAGTTTGCAAACGTGATAACTTTTGCGCAAACCAATTAAAATAGGCTTTTTGGGATTTTATTTACCAAAAATATGTAGCAGAATACAAATTGGCCTAAACTGATAAAAAAAAAAAAAAACAGAATTTTAAAAAAAATTTTATTGGGAATGTTTTACAGCATAAAGTAAAAAATATTGTGTTTTTTTTTCCAAAATTGTCGCTCTTTTTTTGTTTATAGCGCAAAATTTAAAAGCCACTCAAATACCACTAAAAGAAAGCTCCATTTGTGGGAAATAAAGGACATCAATTGTATTTGGGTACAGCGCTGCACGACCGCGGAATGGTTAGTTAAAGTAAGGCAGTGTCGAATTGCAAAAAATGGCCTGGTCATTAAGGGGGTAAAGTGGTTAACTCTAAATAGGTTATTATAACTGCTTACAGATACACACATTTACTATACAAGATTTCTAGCTTAGAAATGTTTTACATTTGTAAAATACTTTTTATATATATATATATATATATATATATATATATATATATATATAGAATGTATTAACATTTTATATTGTACATCTAAATGGTAAATGCGATTAGAGCAGCTGCTGTTCTGCGTTTTCCCAGAGGGTGGCAGAGGCTCCCTTCTATGAGGAAATTCTTTAGTATTTTTCTTATGATTTGCTCATTTGTACGGCTGAGCAGCTTGACACTACTAAATACTGTAGCATTACTGAAACGTAACCTGGGTGGACTTCACCGCCTGTCCATTGACTCATATAATTGTACGTTGCATGGGTTAGTCATACAATTAACATTTTCTCTAAATTGCACATCCTTGTTCCTGAATACATTTACAAGAGGGAAATGAACAGTGGAACCTATGATTCAGAACTATTTTTGTTTAACACTTTCCTACTAAAAAATGTCAAAATAATCTAGAGACAAATATAGAGAAAAGCTGGCAATTTTTGCACATTTCTGTGAATCTGACAAAACGTGAGCCGTAGGTGGCTCTGCCATACCATCCGGTTCCATAAACGTCAATGGAGGAATTTAAGGAGTCAGGCAGAAAAAAGTCATCTGAATAGTGATTGCATTCAGCCAGGTGCAATCACTGTTCAGTTATACAGCCAGGTGCAATCACTGTTCAGTTATATAGCCAGGTGCAATCACTGTTCAGTTATACAGCCAGGTGCAATCACTGTTCAGTTATACTGACAGCCACCGATATACAATAGCCTGCAGTGGGCTGTGTAGTGTGGATGGGGGGAATCTGTGGATTTTTCTTAATGGATCTTTATGGGTATCAACAGGTAAAGTGCCAAATAGTAATAAGGGTCTTTGCACACCAGCAGCCAAGTTCTACTGCGGGCACCGGTGTGCGCTGTCAAGGGTGCGGTGCTGATGCATCATAATTGATGCATTGTACAGTTTTTTTTAAACTTTATTGAAATGTCTCAATGAGTTGTCATGCAGTGTTCTGCATTGCAACATGCTGCTTTGAAAAAAAAAAGACTGTGGGGGAGATTTGCTAAAACTGGAGCGTGCAAAATCTGGTGTAGTTGTCCCCAGAAAAGTAATTGGGGGGAAATCTTCCAATGAGGACATTAGTTCTGGTGAGCTGGGGGTCCCCAAGGAATTCCCTCAATTGGTAGGGATTTCCTCTCACGTCCTTTTTGGCTATTGGACAGGAAGTGAAGGTAAATTTCTACAATGGGACTCATATGGTGAAAAAAAAATCTAACAGGGGTTGTAACCCTCCCTTGTTCTATCCAAAATAAAAATAAAAAGTTTTGCCTATAGTTCTACTTTAACTGAACAAGCTGAAGTTAAAAGCTACCATACAAAGCTGCACCAGATTCTGAGTGCTGCAGTTTTAGTAAATCTCCCTCTCTATGCCCTACTTTTTCCCTGCACACCACTGTGTGAACTGAACACAAAGAACTCAAGGCGAATTATCTTGTCTATGCATTGGGGTGTACAGAATCCAATGACAGCACCAAACAAAGGGTGTGAGAGTCCAAAAGCTTTAATTATTGATAATTACAAACAGGGGGACAAAACACAGAACAAACAGCCAGTGCATTTAAGGGCTGAACAATCTCCTCCTTCTTCAAATTTGAATGTGATGGAAAGACTGGGGGACTTTAAAGTGGCATAATCACTAGGATTTGTTTGCTGCATAAAAAAAATCTAATGCAACAAAAATCAGTGGATCAATGGTTCTATGCTGATCTACTGATCCACTAAACTTTGTCATATCAAAATTTTTGATATTAAAGATTATGTGGCCAAAAACATACAATTCTGCCCCAAAGAAGCTTATGTACTTTATGGAGCTTCACACGAAAAGTGACATAATGATAAGCAGGCCCAACCATTGATCCACAGATCTTCGTCACATTCAAGTTTCTATGCAGCAACATTATTCTCAATAAGAATAATGGGATTCTCCATCTTGATGCTGTTACATGACAAAGACTCCAGAGTGAATGGGTACTTATAGAGCAAAAGGGGGTTATTTACAAAGCGTAGAGGATGTTGACTTGGAAAAGTGAATGTTCACTTACTTTGATGAATAAGGTAAAACTTTATTTACTTTGAATACTCAATCATGTTCAAAGTAAACCTAGCATTTTTTGCTTGCTCGATTTTGATGACTGAAATGAGCACAGCTTCATCTAAGTTACATGAACCAGACAGACTACAAAGCGAGTTACCAGGTAATTCACTGCAATGGTAGTCTGTGTTTTGCTCCCAGTACAGGTTTCCTTAAAGGTGAACTCCAGTCAGATATGAAAACAGCAATGAATACAGTTGTGTTTATTAAAAATAATAAATCTATTGCTAAGTGGAGCTAGTGTAAGTGCATGATTCTGTCTTAATACAATCCTCTTTTAAGTCATTGTACAGCAGCATTCAGCTCGGTAGGGACAGCAGTAGGAACCAGGTGGTGCTCATGGGCTGACAAGAAGCATTCTAATAGGAGAATAGAGCAGAGTAAGCAGAATGACGCCCAATCACAGGCTTGGTAGATTATGTTGTATTGTTTAATTGCTATAGAAAAAAGTCTCGTTGCTAGCTGTCTGTCTGTTACGGGGGGAACAGAAGGCCTTCCTCTACGGGACCCAAACCCCATCAGTTCAAAAGGGGGGCCCAGGTAGCTTGACAGGCATTGGGAATCCTCTAAATGCACTCCCCACTGCACCGATGCCCCCCCCCCATACAGGATGCCCTTCACTCTGCTGTCTGGGACCCCCTGTGTGTACCCCTTCCCCTCAGTTCTGTTGGCTTCCCCTCTTCTCCCTCCAGCTGACTTCCAGATGGAGAGAAGGGGAAGGGAGTAAGGGCGGAGGCTGGAAAATATGTCATATTTATCAGTCTCTTCCTTTCTAAATGAACACAGCGGGGTTTAATTACTAAAGCTAGAGAGTGCAAAATTAGTCACACTTCTGCGGAGAAACCAATCAGCTTCTAAACTCAGCTTGGTAATTTAAGCTTTGGCAATAAAACCTGAAAGCTGATTGGTTTCTGCAGAAGTGTGACTGATTTTGCCTTCTCCAGCTTCAGCCAGTAAATAAACCCCAGCGAGTCATCGGTAGCAGTCACTCACTGTGCTCATTCATAAATGAAGCATAGGAAACCGTGTTCATGAATAAACAGAGAGACTGCGCAGAGTTCTTCTTGTTCATTCATTCTGTGCAAGTTGAGACTGCAGAGATAGAGATTGAGGACTGTGCCCTCAATCACATTCTCTGTCTCAAAAGGGAGACATCAGGGGTCTGTTTAGAAACCTGATATTTCACCTACCCCTCCCCCAAAAGTGTTGTGAAATAATTCAAAAAAATGAAAGGCTCATTCACATAGGTTCTCTATATGATATTTAGATTTTTTTTTGGGGGGGGGGGGGGGGTTGGCCTATAAGGTAGGTTGTATGGAGTCCCGTGATTTCTAACAGAAGCGCCATCTGTCTGGACTGTATATATATTAGTATTTGCTGGACAAATATACTCATACTTACTGAAAATAACTCTCATAAATTTCAACTGTATATTTAGCTGTCTGCCTGGACCTCAGCTTTAAAGAAACTGCAAGCAAAAATTAAAATTTTCACATTCTTTACCCTCTGACCTAAATCTAACCGATGATGTATTTTTCTGTCTTACCTGGTAAAGAAATATATACTGTACTCACCTAATGCACCATCTTGGTCCCTCGCCAGGGCCATTTACTGCTGCAGGGACTGCAAATCCAGACGTGATGTTTATTCCTTGTTCATACCTCCTAACTTTTTGAGATGGGAATGAGGGATCCCTATTAGCAAAAGTATGTAGGCATAGGACTTCCCCCTGCCATGCCCCCTAAAAGCGTAATTATACATAAAAAAAATGATTAGTTAAACCCACAAATGCTTTTTTTACCACTACTATTCATTTAGTGGCTTTTGAAATTTACAAATGCAGCAATTTAAAAAAAATGGATGAAAGGTTTAGCACTGTGAAACACATTTTGAAAGATAAATAGTGCATTTTATATACAATTATATAGATCAGACCAAAATGAGGGACAAATGAGGAGGAAAGATGGACAGAGGAACTTTGTTCCAAATCAGGGACAGTCCCTCAAAATCAGGAGAAGGGATGAGTGGGATACTCCAACTTGATGAACTATGCACAACTTCAGGACTTCTAGCTATGTTGAGTGTAGCAAGGCCGCTGCTTCACCTTGCCACTTAAGTAAAGTATTTGAAAAGTGAACTATACAGTAGATTACTCTTCAGGGCCATACTTGGCACCCCCTTTACTTTCACTGCTTGTGTGAGCTTACCTTCTGTCCACTGACCTCTCTGAAGTGGTCCCCCTTCCTGGGCAGACCCTTTGACAAGCCCCCTGGTACTCACGGACACTGTTTTTCCCAGGTAGCTCTGTCCACAGTTCCACCATCAGCTTTTCCAGGACCCTCAGAGCTCAGCTCCACACCCGGTTCACTAGGCTGACTGCCTGTAACCACTTTCCTCAGACAGCAGAAGGAGAGACAGCCATCACCCTCCTCCTGGGACTCTGCTTCTTGCCAAAGATGCCCTGTCACATGTGCCCTTGACTTTTATGAGCAGTCCCAGGATGCACTGTGATTGTGCTCTCCCACTGGGACTGTCACAAAAGCCTGTGTGTCACTGGCTAGGTTTCCTCCACTGTCCAACATGCTCCCCTATTAATACAGTGGGGATCTCAGACCAAGTGACTCACACCTGTACACATGCAACAGGCAAAACTAACAGATCAGGCTCCCCTGATAAGCAGATGGAGCATAACAATGCTTTTATCCTAGCACCTATCTAGGAGGGTGCTACACATAAAAGCATAGAAGAATGCCGTGGTGGAAAAAAAAAACTAATAAAAAATGTGGGTTTAACCTGCTTTTAACAAAAACAATAGCTCTGTGTTGTTTAGTTACAACTAAAATACTATATATTCATCTGTTAGTTGCATTGTTCCAAATGCTAATTCTGTATGACATTAAACTGTATGTTCTGCCATTGCCTTCTCTCCCCTTTCCAAATTTACATATATGACATCAGGCCTGTGAATACCAGTGCCCAGGACGGTGCTGCAAGAGTGTGTAATGTATTTTGCTGGTAGATATTTTCCTCCCTGGCTGCAGCATGGCCTCATTATCATATCGCAAGATGCAGCATTTGATTGAAGCAGTGAAGCAGACATGCATGTGGCTATTTGTCAAGCCAGAGAAAAGGGCACCAGAAGCTAGAGTCACTTAATGGAAATTCTGCTTGTGTTTCTTACTAATGGCCTTACTGTCATTTTTCACACGTAGTTTTGTGCTCAGTGTGTCACTAAATTATAGGCGACTTCCATCCGTACAAATGTGTTTGCTATACATTAACAGCTGTTTACCTTTTTAAGGTAATTTGAAAAATATACTCCAGTTGAACAAGCAAAATACTTTTATAATTGCGTCATTTTTCACTCCGAGAGTACATACTGCTGCTGTACTCTGTTGTCTCTTACTTATTCTCTGGTTTTCAATATTGATGCTACACAAGTTGAATCTCAAATGATTTAAAATAGCAGTAAAAGGGTTTGATGTGAGTCATGTGTTTGAATTTTCATGATCGCATACAGACCCAGAATGGCGACATGGCAAATCTGGGATTTACCAGAAGGCCAGTCTGCCAGAGAGCTTTTTCACACCAGATGCACTTGAACCCACAGGTATTAAAGTGTAAGTGTAGGCAGATATAAAAAAAAAAACTCTCACACTTTAATTCATTCATATATTTATTAAAGCTGAACTCCATCTTTTGTTAGACGTTACATAGTTTGTTTGGGCCAGCTTGGCCCAAATTACCGATGTCCCTCACGAAACATGTGAGGCTGGTGTGACATAAACTGTACGTAGCTGCGGCTACATACAGCATATCGCGATATGTTTTTCGAGTTTGAGCCGAGACTTCTAGTCTCATATCTGGAACTCAGTAGTCTATCACAGTGGCGCTCAGCCATTCACAGAAGGTCATGTTATCTATTAATAAATACAAAGCTTCCTCTGAATGGCTGAGTCAGAAAGGCGGGCTGATGATCTCACAACCTCTGACTCAGCCAATCAGAAGAAGCTTTGTATTCATTGATAGAATACACTACTTTTTGTGAATGGCTGAGCGCTGCTGTGATGGACTCTACTGTGTTCTGGGTACAAGACAGGAAGTCTTGGTTTGAACCCGGAACACAGGGCGGTATGCTGAATGTAGCCGTAGCTACCTTCAGTTTATGCTGCACATCCAGCAGCCACATGTGTTAGTGAGGGACATAGTTTGTTTGGGCCAAGCTATATAAAGTGTAACAAAAGATGGAGTTAAGCTTTAAAACATACTTAAAGTAGATGTGAACCCTAACCAGAGGACCAAAAACACTGTGTATCATAAACAATTGCCAGAAAATACTGTTCTCATCTTTCTCTCATCCTCACATTTTTTGTATCTCGGTGTTACAGATCTCCTACAGCCCTCTTCAGTCACTTCTATTCAGCTTGCAAGGGGAGAGAGAAACAACAGGCGCAAGGGCAACCATAATGTAGTATTAAAAAGCAAATACTTTGTTATAATATAGTAAGTTAAACTCAAAAGAGTGGGAGACAGGCGGACGTGACAAAATTCACAGCACCGGGGCTCAGCATCCAACCAAAAGGGAAGTTGACAGGTGACAGCCAAAGTTATGGTGTGAGGCCCCAGGTGTCGCAGTATAGAAGCTGTAGCTGGCCAGCTATAACCTGTCCTAGGTTGCTAATATGACCTACATGCATATACAGCTAGACCTGCTAATAACCTTAATACAGTGCATATGTTTATATGTGAGAGACAAAAGCAGTTATTTACTGTGACTTTATGTTTGGATGTCATATAACAGTTGTATGTTGTGTTCACAGAAGCAAAAAGGAAACTTGCCTGTAAGATTCATTTATATGCCTGTGAGGTAAGCTCAGACACAGCAGAATTTAAACCAGAAAGCACAGAGTTACACTTTATTACCCATAAGGAGTTTGTGGCCAATCACAGCCAATCTCACACTCAGCAACAGTCTTGGCCAATTACAGCCAGCCTTACACTCACTTTTTCTCTGAAGCCTCATGCTCTCAGCCAGCATTCTCATTCCACTACAGAGAAAGAGAGCTGAACAGACACACAGATCCACAGAGCAGTTTTATGGAAGCAAGTGGCCAAAAATAGGTAATTAACAGTTATATATGTTCCTATTGTTAATAATGTGATTAGAGCTGTATACTGAACTAGTTATGTGTTCACTTGTAGTTCCACCAAACAATCCATACGTCCTAGAAAAGTTATATTGAACACGAACTCAAACAAGAAAACAAACTTCAATCATTATAGCAAACAGCAATTGAGAGAGAAATATATCCACCATTTGTTATACTGTATTCAGCACATGTTGTACATGGACTGTCTGCTGCAAAAGTGTCAGTGTTATCTATGAAGAAAAGTTGAAGTTAACCACTTAAGCCCCGGAAGATTTGACTGCTAAACGACCAGGGGGTATTTTGCGATTCGGCACTGCGTGACTTTAACGGACAATTGCGCGGTCGTGCGACGCTGTACCTAAACGAATTTGACGTCCTTTTTTTCCCACAAACAGAGCTTTCTTTTGGTGGTATTTGATCACCTGTGCGATTTTTTAATCACGTGCTATAAACAAAAAAAGAGCGTCAATTTTGCAAAAATAACAATATTTTTCACATTTTTTTATATGAAATTCCCCCCCAAAAAAATGTAAAAATCAAAATTTTTTAACATTTTCGGCCAATTTGTTTTATGCTAAATATGTTTGGTAAAAAAAAATCGCAAAAAGCTTATTTTTATTGGTTTGCGCAAAAGTTATCGCGTTTACTAACAAAGGGAAAGATTTTTGTAATTTTTGGTGTTTTTTTTTTTAACGCGTAATGGCGGCGATCTGCGATTTTTTTTGCGGTACTGCGACATTGCGGTGGACAGATCGGACCCTTGACTGACATTTTTGACACTTTTGGGGTTACCAGTGACATTTCTACAGTAATCAGTGCTATACATATGCACTGTTACTGTAAAAATACACTGGTAGTGAAGGGGTTAACTTTATTTGAGAGGGAGGGGCTGTGTGTGTCCCTAGGGGCGTGATTCTTACTGTGATTGGCTGTCTGTTGAGCTGTAGGGACACTGATCAACGGTTCTACATTGTAGAACCGTGTGATCAGTGTTTTTACACCGAGGAGAATGACAGGCAGCTTGTTTACACAAGCTGCCTGACTTTCTCCCTCTCCCCCGCCGATCGCTGAGTGACCGGCGGACATCGGGTCCGCCGGTCACACGCGCGGGGGGGTCTGTGACCGCGCGGGAGCGCGCCTCCGCGGGCGCGCGCGCGCTCGCTCCCCAGAGCCTCACAGGCTAGCGACGTAGACCTACGTCGCTCTGCCTGTGAGGGGCTGACTGCCGCAGTAAATATACTGTGAGCAGTCGGCAAGCGGTTAACAAAGAAGATATCTTAAGCGTTTGGTGTGCTCTTTAAACCTACTGCTTTCCATAGAACGGTATTGGAGAAATGTATAGAGTAACAGACAGTCTGGTTAGACTGAAGTCAGAGAAATCCAATTCTTCTAATGCCACAGCACATAAAGCACTTCATAGTGCTGCGCCTGCCACAGAAGCAAGGACTCATCTGTCCGATCGGAAAGCTACAATGACAGGGAACGTCCTCCTCCTCCTGGTGCTGATGTCACTCAAGGAGCATGCAAAGTCAGTGAACACATTTCCAGGAATATCTGATGCTGATAAAGAGGCAGATTTGCCTGAAAACGCGTTAAGCCATTTTCCAATCAAACGGATGAGTTTTAGCTTCTATACAGTGATACTCAGTGCCCTACACCCTCTCTTTGGCTGTTACCTTTCGACTTTCTTCATAGTCGAACGCTGAGCCCCGGTGCTGTGAATCTTGTCACGTCCACCTGTCTCCTACTTGCTCTTGTGAGTGCAACTTACTATATTTTAATAAAGTATTTGCTTTTTAATACTACACTATGGTGGCCCTTGCACCTCTTGTTTCTCTCTCCCCTTGTGTGCATCCTAGATGGAGTTTCCCCTCCTGATTTGTGGGCTACAGCACCCACCTGTCAGTGTAGCATTTATTTGTATAGTGTTGGCTACCCATTCAACAGATTCTGTTTGTATATTCACTATATATTGATTTGTGATAACACAATTATTAGGTGGCTTACTGCTACTTTGACATCACACATTACCCATTTGGTTTTACCATTTAGTTTTTGCCTAATCATTCAGGGGCTGCTTTGTGGAGCTCTGTGGTCCCAGTGGATTTCCACTGGGCCATTTTTTTTGTGTCATATAACTTCTATTCAGCATGCACTTGCTGCTTCCCTACAGACAAATTATTTGGGCGACTAGGCAGTGAACTGGCTTATCAACCCGACTCCAGAATCATCATTCTACTTGTGCTGGTGCTCTACACTGTAGGCCCCTGGCTGGAAGTAATTGGCCACAAAACCTCAAAACATCATCATTTCAGAATTCCAATTATATTCTGCAAATACATGTCCTACCTTATGTAGCGTTATTCCTAAAGGAGCTACCGGATTTCGGGCCTTTTCCACCACACAGCAGTGCACTCACAGTCAGGCAACAGAGATTTTCCACACTCTCCAAATGGCTCAAGATAATAGTCTAGGTTTTAGTTTAGTTTGTTTATTTTGAGAAAGATGATCTTGGATAGGGATTGGTGTACATGGGACACACAGAAGAACTGTAAACTCCTAGCAGCACTTGAGGACCTGCTAATGTGTCTGGCTACTCTAATCCAAACTGTAGAACTGAGCTGCAACAGGGGTAGTGAATGCAGCAATAACAAAGCAATATCATTCCAAAAACAAAGGTTCATTGAAGAAACAGCACCTGGCTATATTGCACAACACCCGGCTGCTCTAGGCCCAAGATAGGGATATGATGGGGTGCTCCTGGCTGACATGCTCTGCACATAAGCTTACCCCTGGCCCCAGATATGTGAGGTATTACACTTCACTGTTCTTATTTCTTTGGGTGCAGGCCTGGCTTGCGCTCACTCAAATACCCTTTTTGAAAGCTTCCCAAGATCCAGGTTGGCTGCTGTCCTGGCCTCTCTGCTAAACAGGCTGTCCTGGCTTTGCTTGGAGTCCACAGCTAAGCCTAGCTGTGATTGAGACTGGGTGATGTCGTGGGGCTTTCACCCATTCTCTCTCTCTCTCTCTCTCTCCCTTCTTCTCAGTGTTAATTTTGGCAGCAAATTTTGATTTAGTTTTTGGCATAGTCTTTTGAGTTTTAGTCCCATTTTAGTCATCCACAAATGTTTTAGTTTTAGACATATTTAGTTGACTCAAATCTCCAGTACATTTTAGTCGACTCAAATCTTTAGTACATTTTAGTCGACTAAAATCTAATGTTTTGTTAAACTGTAATGCATTATTAAGCATTTCTCTAAAATTTCAAAACTCATTTTACACTCCTGGAGTAAAAAAAACACCTAATATCATGTTTTTTTTTTCTAATGGTAAGATTTGAACAAACACAGATTTAGTCGTTATATAATGTCTTTACTCTGTAAAACCAAGTTTCCTTACAAAAATATGGCTTTTTTGAGTCATGGCTTATTTCCTTGCTATAAGTGCACGCTACTTTTCTATTGTTGATTAAACAAAATAAACCTGAACACATATTTATTATTGGCCCTTCAACAAGTAGCCCACCCACACACTGCACAGTCAATTAAATCACTGTGGACAAATGCTTGCACGAGTGGGACATACCAAAGGGACGATCATAAGAGTTTTAACAGACAATAGAAGTAATATGGTAGCAGCATTTAAACAAAATCACAGCAGCAGAAGAACCACCCAGCTCTAGTGAGGAAGACTACCCATGACAAAAAGTTACTGTGAGACTGAGTCCAAAATGAATGATCTGCGTTGAGCCATTTTTATTATACTTTTACATGATGACAGTCAATTATCAAATGGATATGAGATGGATATGGGATGATTGATCTTGGAGCTGTTTGGTGTACGGTATCTTTGTGTTTCTTGTGTAAAACTATTCCCATAAGATGTTGGATCGGACACCGTGTG
Source organism: Pelophylax lessonae (assembly GCF_965119305.1). Classification (NCBI taxonomy): domain Eukaryota; kingdom Metazoa; phylum Chordata; class Amphibia; order Anura; family Ranidae; genus Pelophylax; species Pelophylax lessonae. Next base: position 254,412,960 of record NC_138773.1, on the reverse strand, counting down.
TGGTATCGTATGGTGCATGCCTTGTGGTCCACATGATGCAGTAGAAGGAGGAAAGTGTTAAGAGAATCTTTAATCAATAGTGAAAGTGTCAGGATCTGTGTCATTACGTGGGTCACCTGCTGGTGGCACTGTTGTTCCTGGAACTGAGGGGCGCAGTTCCAGGGCCCACCAGCGGGTGTCTCCCAGCAGCTGGACTGTTCTTTTAATTAAGCTGCACCTGAGGAGGACTGCTGAGGGAATATAAGCCCGCCCTTCACTGAGGCTCAGTGCTTCAGTATTTTCTCTGCTAGCCGTGTCCCTGTCTGAACCTGTATCCTGAAACCTGTATCCTGAAACCTGTATCCTGAAACCTGTATCCTGAAACCTGTATCCTGATCCTGAGTCCTGTTCCCTGCATCCTGCTTCCTTTACCTGGCTCCCTGCTTTCCTTGTCTCCTGTTCCTGTCCTGTCCTGCAATTGTTTGCTCCATCCCTTTGTATATAGTTTGTTAGGTTCTATTGGGGTTTTGTACTGTTATCATTTATATTTTGTTTACTTGTTTATGGTCACTGGTGTTGGTATTGGAGTGTGTCATTTTGCTTAATAAACTTATTTACATCTTTATCCATCTGGGTCCTGATTCCTTGGTGCAGCCAACTGATCTGATCACTCTTGCTGGATGCCTGCATGTGGTATCCCTGACAGAATACTGAAGCCACTAACGATCAGATCGGTTGCACCTGGGAATTAGGAATTTTCTGGTTGTTGCAAGATGCAGTCAGAGGAGGTCTTTTATTTTTCTTTGCTTGTAACAGAAGACAGGGAATATTGTCGCCAAATTTTGAAAACTTACACTAGCGAGCAGTTGTTGGAATGCATCCGTCTGGCCCACTCGTTTGTTGACAAAGGCAGAGTTTTGTTCAAAGAGATTCAGCCACTTATTCAGCTCTGTGCAGAGTTGGCTTTATCTAATACCCCTAAGGGTGGTGATGATTATTCTCCTCCTTTTAGTGTCTCTCAGGTGGTATCTCTTGTGTGGCTCTTGGAAGATGATAAACCCTATTTTATTGAACATTATTCAGTGTATTCTCCAGAGGCCCTGTTGGATTGCATGAATGCTGTATATTCTCTAATCAGACAAGGGGGTTGTAAATTGAGTTTTGTTCAGGCCTTACTGCAAACCTGGTCAGATCTTTCCAATTTAGCATCAGCTAACTCACACCAATCCACTTCTGCCTCTGGACACCAGTTTTCTCAAAGTTTCTCCTCTCCGTTACCCGTAGCAACCACAGCTGCAGTTAGGTATGGTTTGCTTTCCACTGCTTGTTCATATCCTGGCTTAACGAGTTGCACTTTTCCTGCATTTAACTGTGTGAAAACTTCCTCTACTACTCTGTTGCCCCTAGCAACCTCTCAGAAATTCTCCTCTGTAACTGTCTCTCCTTTTCCACCATCTCCCAATACTGCCATTTCGCTTTCATCTACTTCACAATCTATTCATAGCCCTGCAACCACTAGCAAGATTTCTGTATCTAAACCTAAAAAGAAAAGGAGATTTTTCCCAACACATACAATTATACCTGTTACCCAGCCTGCTGATCCAATGCCCACTGTTCTGATGCCTGCTGTTCCAGTGCCCGCTGATCTGGTGCCTCCTACTGAGCCCGCTGATCCAGTACCTGCTGTTCCGGTGCCCGCTGATCCGGTGCCTCCTACTGAGCCTGCTGATCCAGTGCCCACTGATCCATTGCCTTCTACTGAGCCTGCTGATCCAGTGCCCGCTGTTCTGATGCCTGTTGTTCCAGTGCCCGCTGATCCAGTGCCCACTGATCCGGTGCCTCCTACTGAGCCTGCTGATCCAGTGCCCACTGTTCTGATGCCTGCTGTTACAGTGCCCGCTGATCTGGTGCCTCCTACTGAGCCTGCTGGTCAAGTGCCTGCTGTTCTGATGCCTGCTGATCCAGTGCCCGCTGATCTGGTGCCTCTAACTGAGCCTGTTGATCCAGTGCCCACTGATCCGGTGCCTCCTACTGAGCCTGCTGATCCAGTGCCCGCTGTTCTGATGCCTGTTGTTCCAGTGCCTGCTGATCCAGTGCCCACTGATCTGGTGCCTCCTACTGAGCCTGCTGTTCCAGTGCCCACTGTTCTGATGCCTGCTGTTCCAGTGCCCGCTGATCTGGTGCCTTCTACTGAGCCCGCTGATCCAGTGCCTGCTGTTCCGGTGCCCGCTGATCCAGTGCCTCCTACTGAGCCTGCTGACCCAGTGCCCACTGATCCGGTACCTTCTACTGAGCCTGCTGATCCAGTGCCCGCTGTTCTGATGCCTGTTGTTCCAGTGCCCACTGATCCGGTGCCTCCTACTGAGCCTGCTGATCCAGTGCCCACTGTTCTGATGCCTGCTGTTACAGTGCCCGCTTGTCTGGTGCCTCCGACTGAGCCTGCTGATCCAGTGCCTGCTGTTCTGATGCCTGCTGATCCAGTGCCCGCTGATCTGGTGCCTCTTAATGAGCCTGTTGATCCAGTGCCCACTGATCCAGTGCCTCCTACTGAGCCTGCTGACCCAGTGCCCACTGATCCGGTACCTTCTACTGAGCCTGCTGATCCAGTGCCCGCTGTTCTGATGCCTGTTGTTCCAGTGCCCACTGATCCGGTGCCTCCTACTGAGCCTGCTGATCCAGTGCCCACTGTTCTGATGCCTGCTGTTACAGTGCCCGCTTGTCTGGTGCCTCCGACTGAGCCTGCTGATCCAGTGCCTGCTGTTCTGATGCCTGCTGATCCAGTGCCCGCTGATCTGGTGCCTCTTAATGAGCCTGTTGATCCAGTGCCCACTGATCCGGTGCCTCCTACTGAGCCTGCTGATCCAGTGCTCGCTGTTCTGATGCCTGTTGTTCCAGTGCCCGCTGATCCAGTGCCCACTGATCCGGTGCCTCCTACTGAGCCTGCTGATCCAGTGCCCACTGTTCTGATGCCTGCTGTTCCAGTGCCCGCTGATCTGGTGCCTCCTACTGAGCCCGCTAATCCAGTGCCTTCTATTCCGGTGCCCGCTGATCCAGTGCCTCCTACTGAGCCTGCTGATCCAGTGCCCTTTGATCCGGTGCCTTCTACTGAGCCTGCTGATCCAGTGCCCGCTGTTCTGATGTCTATTGTTCCAGTGCCCACTGATCCGGTGCCTCCTACTGAGCCTGCTGATCCAGTGCCTGCTGTTACATTGCCCGCTGATCTGGTGCCTTCTACTGAGCCTGCTGATCCAGTGCCCACTGATCCGGTGCCTCCTACTGAGCCTGCTGATCCAGTGCCTGCTGTTCTGATGCCTGCTGGTCCAGTGCCCGCTGATCCGGTGCCTCCTACTGAGCCTGCTGATCCAGTGCCCGCTGTTCTGGTGCCCGCTGTTCTGGTGACCACTACCCAGTCTGCTGACCCAGTGCTTGCTGTTCCAGTGCCCGCTGACCCAATGCCTGCTGTTCCGGTGCCTGCTGATCCGGTGTCTCTTACTCAGCCCGCTGATCCGGTGCCAGCTGATCCCGTGCCCGCTGTTCTGGTGACCACTACTGTGCCTGTTGATCCTGTGCCTGTTGATCCTGTGCCTGCTGATCCTGTGCCTGCTGATCCTGTGCCTGCTGATCTTGTGCCTGCTGATCTTGTGCCTGCTGATCCTTTGCCTGCTGACCCAGTGCTTGCTGTTTCAGTGCCCGCTGACCCAGTGTTTGCTGATCCAGTGCCTGCTGAGCCACGGTCTGCCGCCCTGTTTGCTGTGCCACTGTCTGTTGCCCAGCCTGGTTTGCCACTGCCGGATATCCTGCATGCCGCTGGCGCTCCCCTGCTTGATGTCCAGCTTGCCTTCAGTCCCAGTGTTGGGACATGTGTTGCAATGAGGGCAGGTGTATCCCTAATGTTACGCCTCTTCAGGAACTTGACCTGTGGGGTGCCAAGACGGCTTCCAGACCCTGGTGGTGGGGCGCATGATCAATTTCTGGACTCTGGTGGCACGCCTTCCGGCAAGTTAAAGGACTTTGGCCTAGAGAGTGCTAGAAGACCCGCAGACATGGAGGGGAGACCTTTTTGGACTTTCGGGGTAGAAGCACAATGGAGCGTCCGGAGGCCGCTCCTTAAAGGGGGGGAACTGTCAGGATCTGTGTCATTACGTGGGTCACCTGCTGGTGGCACTGTTGTTCCTGGAACTGAGGGGCGCAGTTCCAGGGCCCACCAGCGGGTGTCTCCCAGCAGCTGGACTGTTCTTTTAATTAAGCTGCACCTGAGGAGGACTGCTGAGGGAATATAAGCCCGCCCTTCACTGAGGCTCAGTGCTTCAGTATTTTCTCTGCTAGCCGTGTCCCTGTCTGAACCTGTATCCTGAAACCTGTATCCTGAAACCTGTATCCTGAAACCTGTATCCTGAAACCTGTATCCTGATCCTGAGTCCTGTTCCCTGCATCCTGCTTCCTTTACCTGGCTCCCTGCTTTCCTTGTCTCCTGTTCCTGTCCTGTCCTGCAATTGTTTGCTCCATCCCTTTGTATATAGTTTGTTAGGTTCTATTGGGGTTTTGTACTGTTATCATTTATATTTTGTTTACTTGTTTATGGTCACTGGTGTTGGTATTGGAGTGTGTCATTTTGCTTAATAAACTTATTTACATCTTTATCCATCTGGGTCCTGATTCCTTGGTGCAGCCAACTGATCTGATCACTCTTGCTGGATGCCTGCATGTGGTATCCCTGACAGAAAGTCTTCAAGTCTTCCATTGCAACAATTAGGATATTGGAGCTTTGTGGCCTTACTCTTTTAAATGACTGCCCCACGCGCTGGTCAAGTAACTCTACCTACTAGTACATCAACATGATCACAAGACTCCTCAAACTGAAAGAGTCGGTCTACCAAATTGCAAACATAGTTACATAATTAGTTAGGTTGGGGGTACTGGTAGACAACAGGCTTGGCAGTGGCATGCAATGCCAAGCAGCTGCAAGCAAAGCCAACAGAATATTGGGATGTATAAAAAAGGGGATTCACTCCAGAAATAAAGAGATTATTCTCCCGCTCTACAAGACTCTGGTCCGGCCACATCTGGAGTATGCTGTCCAGTTCTGGGCACCGGTCCTCAGGAAGGATGTGCTGGAATTGGAAAGAGTCCAGAGAAGGGCAACAAAAATAATTAGGGGAATGGAGGACATCAGCTATGAGGAAAGACTACAAGCACTGAACCTATTCTCTCTAGAGAAGAGACGATTGAGGGGGGATATGATATCAATGTACAAATACTGTACTGGCGACCCTAGCATAAGGAACAAACTATTCAGAGTAAGGAAATACAACAAGACACGTGGCCACTCACTAAAACTAGAGGAAAGGCGGTTTAACCTTAAAATGCGTAAGGGGTTCTTCACTGTAAGGGCGGTAAGGATGTGGAATTCTCTTCCACAAGCAGTCGTATCAGCAGGGAGCATTGATAGTTTCAAAAAACTATTAGATGGGCACCTTAAAGACCACAACATACAGGGGTATACAATGTACGGTTAAAAGCAAACACGCACACACATCATAGGTTGAACTGGATGGACTGATGTCTTTTTTCAACCTCACTAACTATGTAACTATGTAGGTTGAAAAAAGACACAAGTCTATCTGGCTCAACCAATAAAAAAACAAAAACAGTATAGAAAACCCAACCATACAATCCCAATGTGTTGCTCCACATGGTTTGCAAAGGGCTTGTTGTCCTTAGCATCAAATGTAAAATATATCCATAGATCTTCTCTTCTCTTTCTACCAGTTACATACGCCGACATTTCTGTATAGTTTTTGCAGCAGTGGGGATGCATACATAGGAGTGACTCACTCGGAGTCTAACTCGTCTCGGTGAGGTCTGGACATGGATGTTGAGGAGGAGGCCTGCAATGCACAGTGCTCTGGATGGTGGCTGTAATGCTGCACAGTGCTATGGACGGTGGCTGTAATGCTCAACAGTGCTCTGAGTGGTGGTCTGAAAGGCCTTTAATTCTGCACAGTGCTCTGGATGTTGGCTGTAATGCTACACAGTGCATTGGACAGTGGTCTGATAAGGCCTGTAATGCTGCACAGTGCTCTGGATGGTGGTATGAGGGGAGGCCTTTAATGCGCTCTGGGTTGTTGGTCTGACTCTGAGGGACCTGTAATGCTGAACAGTGCTCTGGATAGTAGTTTGAGAGGCCTGTAATGCTGCACAGTGTTCTGGATGGTGGTCTGAAGGGGGGGCCTTTAATGCACAGTGCTCTGGGATGGTGGTCTGACTCTGAGAGGCCTGTAATGCTGAACAGTGCTGGATAGTGGTCTCAGGTCTGACTGAGCGTTGGCCTGTAATGCACAGTGCTCTGGATGCCGGTGGTGAGAGGAGGCCTTTAATGCACACTCAGTGCTCTGGACAGACTGTGGTCTAAGGGGAGGCCTCAGGTGGAGTCGGAAGTTGGACTCTTATCGGGAGGCCTGTAATGCACAGTGCTGCTCTAGACGGTTGTCTAAGGACTCGGAGGTCTGTAATGCTGGCTGCTCAGTCGTTTGCTTGCTGGGAGCGGAAGCAGGCTGAGCTCTGTGGAAACCCGAAGTTCACAAGGGTAAACGTCCCTGCCCCACATTTTCGTTTCATTTTCGTGATGAAAATTTTGACTAAATTGTTTCCGTTGAGGAAATTAACACTGCTTCTTTTTGCTCCTGCTCTTTCTCCTCTTGCTCCAGGAGGCAGAGCCTCCCCAGCACAGGAGTCATTTTCAGACAGCTGGACTCTGCCTCCAGACTGCAAGGCATCGGAGTATTTATTTGCCTTCCTCCCCAGGGGTTGGCGGAAACCCCATAAATATTCAGTCTGCAGCCTCCTTCCCTCCACCTACAATGTTCTGGAAATATCCAGAGAGTTTTAGAAGACAGGGGGAGGTTACAGAGCCACAGCCTTTGAAGCATTGACCAGTCTCCTAAACAAATTAACTTATGCCCCTCTTCCTACAGGGGAGCTATACTAAATTGACCTACTCTAGCATTAGTGAGGGTGCTACACATAGGGGTTTACTAAACGCAAATAGACATTGCACTTTGGAAAGTGCAGTTGCTCCTGAGCTTAGTAAATGAGCAGCTCTGCTGACTTCCATCATCCAATCATGTGCAAGCAAAACATATTTTTTTTAAATTTTCCTTGCATGCTAATTGGTATGCTTTGTAATGCTCTGGAGCAACTGCACTTGCAGAGTGCAACTGCACTTTGCAAAGGGCACAATCTAATTGCCTTTAGTAAATCAACCCCTTAGTTTTATAGCAGCGAGCATCCAGTGCTTAGTAAATGAGACAAATCTCTGCTGACTTCCATCATCCAATCACGTTTTTCTTTTCCTTGCATGTGATTGGATATTTGGTGGAGGCTTTACCTCATTTACTCTGGAGCAACTGCACTTGCAGAGTGCAACTGCACTTTGCAAAGTGCGCAGTCCAATTGCCTTTAGTAAATCAACCCCCGGACTCACCTTTCCCTTTCACCTTACCCTGACTCACCTTTCCTCTCCCAGCCTCCATGTTGCTGTTATGGGGAAACAGAAACATGATTGAAGTATAAAAATAGAAAACAAAATGACATATGATTATGATATGTACTTTATATTTTACATTTACTTTTTTAACAAATATTGGGAATTTGTTTAAGTGAAAACCCAACACACTGCAGATTATATGCAATACTTATGTTTGCATTTCATTTAATTAAAAGTGTTTATAAAAAAAACTGTATAAATTAAAATAAACTAGAATTGATTTTTGCCCAAAGCTTTTTTATTTAGCAAGGGTAATCTTGATTTAATTCTAGGATACATGTATATTGAAAATAGCTCCCGGTTAAGTAAACAAGAGAGTTAGAACGCCTAAATACGTAGGCACTTATGTAATGCTGTAGTGCTGATTTTAGTAGCTGATCATATTAATATGAAGAGGAATTTTCCATTTACTCTTGAAGAAAGAGGTTTTATGGTCTTTGTAAAGGATGAACGTATAGTGAAACTTTTACACATCCACGTAATCAGTAATTATCTTCGTGACAGAAGTATGACCAGCTGGCCATGGAAACGTTTGCTAACAGTGCGTCTCCTCATAATTGTATACCTGCATAAAAGAATGAAAGGCATAAACAGATTGGAAGTCACAAACAGTACTTGCAGACACTTTGAAAAATTAAATTCAGTATTTCATAGTAAAAGACTACTTCAACATCTAGATATGTTTGTTTTATACAGAAAATGGCAATTTAAACAAATTTTTTAAAATATATCCTATCACAGAGATCAACCTTTTGATCATAACATGATGTTTCCTATCACCAAAAAAATGTATAAAACCCCACAATAGTATGCATCTCTTCTATAACTGTCACCATTGTATTGTAGTTCTTCATTGGAAGATTCAATAGATTCATGCTATTAGTTATGCATTTAAACCCAAACACAAAAATGTAATATATTACAGGCTACTAGTCCTTAAAAGAGGAATGTGTATGAGTTTTCTTCAGGCTTTTTTTTCCCGGTATTTGTGCAAACAAAATTCCTGTACAGGGGTGGTTATGCTTGCTCGCTCCACTATATCTATAGAGGGAGCCATGGTTGCCACCCAGACTGGACTATTAACATGTCCTCTGCCCTTCATCTCTCTTACATTGCGGTTGGGGGTTAGTAGTATAGAAGAGTGCTGATTTACTCACCATGCTCAGATAAAGCTCCCTTAAACTAATTTTCCACAATTCCCTGGGTTTCTGGATACATCCAGGGAAGGCATGCATCTCTGCTTATCTCCCTAAGCAGCCCAGAGAGCCCACACCTGATAAGTATAGATAGAAAAGATAGCTGAGCAGCAAGTAATCTGCAGCCATGTAAGAGGCCATCCATTGTCAGAACTGGCATGTGGGCAGCCAAGCAGGAGCCTAATAGCAGGCAGTTTTTACAGAGGGCCCAGCTACTTTGGTCATTAGCTCCACACTTACTACCAGAGTACTTGAGTTCCTCTGTGTCTTTTCTCCTGGGATCCCTCCAGCTTTTCACTTGTTTTACTACAGCTAACCTGGACTTCACTCAGAGGAAAGCTATTTATGAAGATAAGTGCAAGTATCTGTGTTACAAACTTTTATTTTACTAAAGTAGTGCTTCTCAGCTAGCCTCTGTGTTGCTATAGAATTTTTTAGAGACTATGTCACATAGCCACATTACCCTAATTGAGCCACAAACACAATGCTGTAAAGAGTATATGGTTGTGTATGTAATGGAACCGCGACCCACACTGTGTTGTAGGCTTCTGTCAGTATACTGCTTCCTCCAGTCTTGAACATAGATATCAAATATTCTAGCTGCCCCCATACAAAACTAGCTGACAACTTAGCTTGTACAAGTTCTGAAACCTTCTCCCTTATTGAACAGTCCTACACAATTTATACACACATGAGGACTTCCCCCTCCTGATCAAATTACCCCACCAGGTCACGTGCCTGATTACATTATCCTCTGTAGATGAAATTGTATACAGAAATATAATTACCATATCTAAGGAACAACCAACACAAACAATATACTATTTCCACTCAGCAACTAACAGATGGCAGTGATTTAATCAACCTGAGCCAATTAACTAGCAGACTGCCATCCTCGAGCTCATGAAATACAATACACATGATCATAAGTGTAAACACAGAACCCATTGTAGATAACAGGTGAGTAAATCAGCATATTCAATGATGTGTGGAAGACAGGTGGTTGAGCTGATATTAGCATCTGCTATGAGTCTGACTTTGTGAAGCAGTCTTCATGTTTCTTGAAATATATGGTTGATAAATATTACTGTCCCATTTGAAGTAATCCAAACCATATTCTCAGTGCTCATTAAGTACCTGTATTTCACTCCCAGTGATGGTGAATACCATCACAGTGTAGCTTTCATAATCTATTTTTCAATATTCTGGATGCTCTTTTCCAATCTGATCCAGTTTTGCATTATTGATGCTAACTTAGCACTAGTTCAGTAAACGTCCTATTAGATCATTAAGCTGGTTACTTATCCTGTTACAGTAGTTTACAGAAGAAAGAAAACATGGCTTTTCCTTTCAGTTCAGCTCACAGGAAGTGACAAGGACACTGCATTTCTGGCAAGGCCAAAAAGTGTTTTCTGTACTTGCTGAAAATGTTTTAGACTGTAAAAGAAAACGAATGAAGTTATCCCATTTAAGAACGTAAATAAGCTGTGATATATTACATTTTTGGTCTTTGAATTTGATGAGCAGAGGTTACGAGGGGGGAGAAAGTTGATAAAAGTTCATAGAGATAATGGGGTGCCAAGCCATGAAGACCCTTATAGGTGAGCAAGAGGATCTTAAAGTCTATGCGAAACCTGACGTGTAGCCAGTGCAAGGACTCCAGAATAGGGGTAATATGATCACTTCTACCTGGACCTAGTCTGGATTCTGGCTGCATAATTTTGAACATATTGAAATGGATTAATAGTGGATTTAGGTACACTAGCGAGTAGAGCATTGACGTAGTCAAGTCGGGAGAACACAAATGGTCGCAGCTGAGCAATGTTTCTCAAGTGGAAAAAAGATGTTCTGACTAGGGATGATCGAACGGTTCGGGTCGACCATCGGTTCGACCCGAACATTGACTGTTCGAGGTTCGGCCGAATGTAGAACTTTTTGCTGAAAAAGTTCGGAATTCGGCAACCAGAACCGACCAAAATGCAATGGGACAGAAAATGGGCTTTAAAAGCCCATGATTGGACCAGAACCATTAGCAAAAGCCAATTGAGGGGGCAGGAGAATGCTAGGAATGTGATTGGAGTGACTAGGGGGTCCCTAGGCCAATCATTAGTGAATACGCCCCTCAGTATATAAGATAGCCCCCGCCAAATTCCTAGCATTGTAATACAGAGACATGGAAGAGAGTGGAAGCAGTTCTGTTAATTTTGCTTCAAAAGTGTCATTTAGCATTTATTAATGTGAGGAAAGGGATATCTAGTGTAGTTAGGGTGCTCTTTTACACTTTAGTTAGATGCAAAAATTTGGTTTCTGTAGGGAAAGTGTGAAGTGTCAGGGTGACCGTAATGTAGTGTAGGGTGAACTGACACTGACTGCTATGGCAGGGTGACCAAACCCTTCCATATCAGGGTGACCGCTATAGAGAAAAGATAGTTTCTCTTAAGTCACATTCGGTGCACTAATATGGCTTCTCGCCCGTCAGCTTGCTTTTTGGCTGCAGGCGTTTATAGGGATTTTTTGAGCGCATGTTTGGAGTCAGGCATGACATCTGAACATGTGTATAGGGGGTATATATACACACCCATGTCTGTATATATACACCTGCACATATATAAGTGTGAAAGGAGCAGAAAACACTACTTGCGCTAATGAAATAATTAACACCAATATAGTTACGCTCCTATCACACCTATATATGTGTATGTGTAAAATACACATAAGTGTGTGTGTATATATATACCCCTATACAGAAGTTCAGATGTTTAGCCTGCCTACAAAGAACCCCGAAAAATGCCCAAAAAAACGCTAGCGCCAAAAAAAAAAAAAAAAAAACGCCCAGGTGTGTTGTTGCAGGCATTTTTTGGGGGTTTTTGGAGGCAGGCAAAACATCTGAACTTGTGTATAGTGGTATATTTACACACATACTTATATGTATTTTACACTTACACATATATAGGTGTTATAGGAGCAGAGGCATATTAGTGTTAATTATTTCATTAGCGCAAGCATATATTTCTGCTACTATCACACCTATATATGTCTAGGTGTATATATACATATAAGTATGTGTGTATATATACCCGTATACACAAGTTCAGATGTTTTGCCTGCCTCAAAAGACCCCAAAATATGCCCAAAAAAACGCTTACTACTAAACCGGCAAGGTGTGAAAAGAGAGAAGCCACTATCCTGTTCTATAAGTGACCTAATACAAACGATCTTTTTGTTTATGGTTCTGGACATGCTACAGAGCTGAAACTTCACAGGTACACTTTTTAGACCCCCCAGATACTAAATCCAAAGAATTTTTTTATTTTTTTATTTTTTCAATAATTGGCTCTCTATCAAAAATGACAATTTTTAAGAACTTTTTTTTGTGTGATTAATAGTCCCTGGGGTATGACCCAGAACCCTAGGCCCTTTTTAGGGGCATTTATTGGGTTTTAGGGCTTCAAAATTGTGTTTTTTGATTACCGAAGTTAGGGTCCCATTGATTTCAATGGGGTTCTGAAATCCGGCCTGAACTTTCGGGAAGTTCGGATGTTCTGGCCGAACCAAACTTTTGAAAAGTTCGATCATCCCTAGTTCTGACAACATTTTGTACATGTGAATCAAAGGTTAAATTAGCATCAAATATCCCCCCTAGATTTTTCAATTTGGACTGAAGCTCAAGTACAGTGCCATCTGTAGATAAGCTATTAGGACTGGCCTTACATAATTGATGGGGGTGCCAATAAACATGACTTCAGTCTTGTCACAGTTTAATTGAAGGAAATTATGGGCCAGCCCAGTTTTTATATCATAAATACAGTTAGACAGAACAGAAGCAGCCAAAGAAGAATCTGGTTTAGTGTGGATGTACTGTATATCTTAGTGTCATCAGCATAGAAGTGATAATTGAGCCCAGGTGATCTAAGACGTTGGCCAAGTGGAAACATGTAAAGTGCTAAAAACTAAGGGGCCAAAGATTGAGCCCTGAGGAACACTGTACTTGACTGGACCAACTTCAGACTCAGACTGGAATCCACCAAGAGAAATAAAGTGACAGCGATTAGTGAGATATGACTTGATCCATTTCAGAGCTAATTCTGGGACTCCAAATATCGTTTGAAGGCAAGAGAGAAAAAGGTCTACAGTATCAAAGGCAGAACTAAGATCCAGTAGAGTAGGAATAATTAGTGAGCTGGAATCAGAAGCTTACAGAAGGTGCAGGGCGGTTTTCTGTGCTGTGCTGTGCAGTTGCAGAAAACCAGATTGGAGGGGTTCAAACAGATTATCATCCCACTTGGTGCACCATCTAGCCACAGCAGCTTTTAGCCTCTCAGTGTTTCACTTACTGCTAGCAATGTGGCTGGACGGTGCACCTATGCCTTCTGCCCACGCAAAATCACAGGAATCTTATGCACAGGAGCTAAACGCCCAGTGTGTATGGGTCCTTTTTGTTTAGTGAAGGAAACACAGTAAAGTGGGGTACACACTATAAGAAAATCGAGCAAACGATTGTCCGATTTTCCTCATTGTTTCACAGCAAATCGGAACTGATGAAAGAATTTTCTTACGAACATGCGTACAAAAATTCTCGTAAGACAAATACTTTTTTTGTTGTTTATTGTTTCTGATCATGCGCAGTCTTTCTTTTCTGATTTTTCTTGCTCAAAAATCGTACGAAAACAGTACACATTAAACGAAAATCGTTAGTTTTTTCCCGTTCGAGAAAAATTTTGGAGTTCGTCCCTTCGAGAATTTTCGTATGAAAATTCTGAATCGCCTGTAGAAAGTTCTGTACACACTATACGAAAATCGTACAAAGATTCTTTGGACAAAAATGTTCGCCCGATTTTCTTATGTAGCACTACTCCCTTGGGAGCTGCTGGCTATGGGTTCCCCTGGGTTACCATTAGCAACAACATGACAGTTTGACATTTGTTTTAGCTCAGTCAGGAAACAGTCCAGTAGCTTTGGTTTTTGTGATTTTATTTGAAACTTGGATAGGAGAAAGGAATGAGTGGGATAATCTAAATTTATACACTATGCACAATAGGCTGGGACAACTTGAAAATGCTGAGTAACATTGAGTAACGCTAGTCACGACTAGGCCTCTTTATCACTGTACCCTGAGGTAAACTGTACCCTGAGGTAAACTGTATCCTAAGGTAAACTGTACTGTGCTGCAGAACCACCTCAGGACCCTTCCTGGCACCCCCTTTGTTCCTAATCTTCAGGGCCAACTACACGGCACCCCCTTTACTGTTACACTTCCTTGTGTGAGCTGGCTCCTTGATCCCCTAACTTCTCTGGAGTGGTCCCCTCTCCTAGGCAGACCTTAGGCAGATCTCCTGGTACTCACAATACTGTTTTTCCCAAGATGGTTCTGCCAGAAGCTCCACTTGTCAGCACTCTGGATCCTCTGCAGCTCAGCTCCACACCTGGTTCACTAGGCCGACTGCCTGAACCATCTTCCTCACACTTGCAGGAGGAGAGACAGCTGTTCACCTCCTCCTGGGACTTTACTCCCGCCAGAAGACACCCTGTCACATGCTCCCTCAAGATTTATTGCCCATCCCAGGATGCATTGTGGCAATGCCCGCCCACTGGGACAGCCATAAACCCTGGTGTGCTACTGGTCAAGTTTCCTCTACTGTCCAACAAGCTCCCTTATTGGATACAGTGGGGAGACTCCCTTAGACCCAATAAATCACACCTGGAACATATGACAGACTAAACTAACAGATCAGGTCCTTCCGAGAAGCAGAAGGATTGTGTTCCTAGCACCTACCTTGGAGGGTGCTACACTTATAGAGTATACAAGCCTTTACACAGAAAGATTGTAGACTTTGCAACATTTTATATTATTTGTAGTTATATTTTAGCTCTGGTTGCATAAGTGAATATAATTGTCTCTCTGCAATACTCCCCTTTTCCACAGCACTACTGTCTGCAGACTCTCTGCTTCATGAAGCTCTTCTGTCCCCTTCTGGGGATCAATTACACTAAGCACCATGCTGTCCACTTCCATGTGGGCCCAGGGCATCAAACAAGGACACCTTTTGAGGGTTTGTCATCTAGCCAGGCCTGAGCTCGAAGAGAATTCTGCTGAGAATTGTGCCCATGCAATTAACCAGAATTCAGGACTGCCCACCCCTAGAAAAGATCCGAACAGGGACCCATGCATCACATTGAAGGATAGACAGCTAACTAATGTTTTCTTTTTTGAATAAGGATTAAAAAGGGGATGTGGAAGAGGTTCATGGAGCTAGGCTTTAAGTCTGTTAAAAGCACATTTAAAGCTGGAGTCAACTGTATTAAACCCTATTAAAATGGAGCTGAAGGTTGCTTCAAAGCTTGTTTTTCATAATTAAATATTAAAAGTTTGTCGTCTTTGATTAAAATTTTTTAGAATGCAATACTTATCTTTGCCTTAGTCCAGCACTGCCCTCCGTGTTATCCTTGCTTGGTGTTCGAACTGTCACCTCTGGGTTGAATGACATCTAGCATTATCCAATTTTTTTGGGAGCCTGGGCTTTAAATGACACACCCCTAGGGCTCAGTTTCATCACACAGCTTGGCTTCAGCTATGTTCTGCTAAGGAGTACAGTGCTTACAAGTCAAATGTGGCAGAATGTGAGTGTCCTATACAACATTGAAGCTCACCCGCGGCCTGAAGCTAGAGAAGAGGAAGAAGGACAGCACTTATCAAATTGCCTGTATGACCAAAATGTGTAAATTCAACATGCAACTGACACAAAAGATCCAAAAACAATCTTCCCATATGTGGTCAGGCTTTAGGTTCTTCCTTATGCCTCCTACACACAATGAGATTATCAGACAAATGATTTTCAGTTTTTATTTTTGCATGCTAGTCTCTAAATTGAAAATGAAGAGGTTACTAAAGTAACGAAAACTCTCGTGTTACAGAATAAAAATTCAGAAGTAATGTGATGTATTTGTATTGTATTTTCAGATGAAAACTGTACCAATTAAATGAAAATCATATGATCTGGTGTCATATGAGAAAAATGTTCATGTATATCTTGTAGCACCCTCCTAGATAGGTGCTAGAGAGAGAGTATCGTTTTTGGCTCTGTCTGCCTATCAGAGGAACAGCAGGCAAATTCTATGTTGCTTTCTGCTTAACAGAGAGCAGGATCTGTGAGTTAGGTCTGCTCATGGTGCTCAGTGTGTGTTTCATCTGGTCTAGGGAATGTTTCACACTAGTCCAATAGGGAGGCATATTGATACAGCCCCAGTGATTGGCACAGACTGCTGTCTTTGTGCATTGTGGGGTGTGGTATAAAAGCCAGGAGCACATGCGCTTGGGGTCTTTGGCTGGTGAGCAGAGTCCCGGAGGGAGGTTGACAGTGAGTACAGGGGATTGTGTCTGAGGGCCTGACCTGTGAGGGGGCTACCCTGGAGTAGAGTAGTCAGAGATGGGTGTCAGCTGGTGGAATGAAAGGGGGTGCTAGGCAAGTACTCTGAAGATAGTTGCTCAATCAAGTCTTCACTTCAGAGACTTTACCTTAAGTTCATCTAGTGGCAAGGTGAATCTGCAGCTTGGCTGCATCTTCAGATAGGAGTCCTCATGAATAGTTCAATCCTGGAGTATTCCACTCTATCCCTTCTCCCATCCCTATTTAAAATAAAACAACAAAAACAACTACAACCCCTAGACTAATTATTGACTGAGCCGGAAAGTAAAGTGTTAAATTGTGCATGCAATTGCTGACGGTAACCCAGATGGATACTAAAAGGTGAAGGATTCAGCAGTCCTCAAGGGGGCAGTGCTACAATCGCTTCAGAAATTTCAGACAAAAGCTATATACTAATGATCAGATTATTGTACGATCGCTTCGAAAGCGATATTTTTCATATGATTTTCTGATCGTGTGTACTAAGCTTTACTCACACCTCTTTATTTACTTTAGGATCACCTCTAGCTGCAATGTTAAATGGGTACATTTGGCTAAAAAAGGGCAATTTAACATTCCAAAGCTGGACATTTTACCTCTACCCCAGTCTGCTTAAATTTGGCAGCAGTATTTCCATCATTGAACTAAGTATGTGTGCTACCAGTATTAAATTCAGGAATTTACCAACAAAACAAAGACAGTCTGTTAGGTATGTGTGTGCCTCTAGTAAGTCTAGGTTCACATCTATGCAGGCTGTGCTTGACGAGTTTTTCTGGCTTATTTTACGGCGCGTTTTTAAACCCTTGTTTTTGATGTAGTTTTAATGCATTTTGCGTTTTTTTTTTATGTTTTTTTTATTTCCCCTTTAAAAATACTGTATATAGCTGGTTGCTAAGAAGCGGACAAGGAAGCTGGCCGCTGTGTCCTTAACAACTGATGAGTCATCAGCTGTCAACAGGGTTCTCGCTGACAGTTGAATGTAAAAAGAAAGAAATGCAGTGGGGTTCCCCCCCCCCCAAATCCATACCAGGTCGTTATCTGAGCATGCAGCCTGGCAGGTTAGAAAAAGGGAGGGGATGAGCGAGCCTCCCCTCCTCAGCCATACCAAGGCACATGTCCTCAACTTGGGGAGGTGCTTTGGGGCAGGGGGGGCTCCGCCCCCCCACCGCAAAGCACCTTGTCCCCATGTTGATGGGAACAAGGGCCTCTTTCCCACAACCCTGGCCGATGTTTGTGGGAGTCTGCGGGCAGGGAGCTGATCAGAATCTGGAAGCCCCCTTTAAGAAAGGGGGCCCCTGGATCCCGGCCCCTCCCATGTGAAAGAATATGGGGTACATTGTACCCCTACGCATTCACAAAAAAAAAAAAAGCAGTGTATTGTAACAAAATACTAGAGACAGTTTTTGACAATTCCTTTATTAAAAATGAGGAATTCACCCCGTCGTAGCTTCAACGTTGATCACCACGTCATCTTTATCCACTTTTTCCAGTAATGTCTTCTTCTCCACTTTCCTTCACTGATATCTTCTTTCTCTACCACCGCCATGGCCATCGACCCGCTGAAAACAAAAATGCTCCTCCTCCGATGCTGACTCCCGCCGTACTAGCTCCAGTGTCTTACAGTTCTTATATAGCTATGAGGCGTGGCCATGCGGTGACGTCACCCAGAGACTCTGTGACATCACAGACTCAGGCAGGATAGGTCTGTGACGTCACAAGGGGCAGGGTCTCCAGGTGATGTCACCGCATGGCCATGCCCCGTAGCTTTATAAGAACTGTCAGACACTGGACCTGACAGAACGACAGAAACCAATGTCGGAGGAGAAGTGTTTTTTTTCCCAGCAGATTGTCGATGTTGGCGGCAGCTGAGGAAGAAGACATCAGTGGAGGAAGTGGAGAAAGGAGATATCAGTGGAGGAAGACATCTTGATTGATGTTGGAGCTATGACGGGGGACATTCTTCATTTTGATAAAGGACTCGTCAGAAACCATCACTTGTTTTTTGTAACACTACACTGCTTTTTTTTGTCGATGAATGGGAAGGGGTACAATGTACCCCATACTCATTCACATGGGGGGAACAGCATCCGAGGGCCCCCTTTCTTAAAGGGGGCTTCCATGTTCTGATAAGCCTCCTGCCCGCAGACCCTCACAGCCACCGGCAAAGATTGTGGGGAAGAGGTCCTTGTCCCCCCCATGTTGAGCGCATGTGGCCTGCTATGGTTCAGGAGGGGTTCTCACTCACTCCCTCTCCTGAACTGGGTCTTAAAAGTTTTGGCGTGGGGTTCCCTTCCAAATCAATAATAGACCCGAAGGGCCTGGTATAAATTTGGGGGGAAACCCAGCGCTATTTTTTTCACAAATTTTTTAGCCAACAATTATTTTTTACATTCAGCTGTCAGAGGGAAATCCCGCTGACAGCTAATGAGTCATTGGTTGTTAAGGATGCAGCTAAGGCTTCCCGGCCGGCTCTTTAGCAACCAGCTATATACAGTATTTTTGAAGGAAAAAAAAAAGCAAAAGGCATTAAAAAATACTTTAGAAACTCAACACTGTACAGCATGCAGAGCCTGCGTAATGATATTCTTGGGACCCGCTGCTGCTGTGTACGGCTACCTGTTGATATGCAATAGAAAATATCCTATTCTCTTGAATTCCTCCTGAAAAATATTAGTGCACTCAAGGCAACTCTCCCAAACAGGTATTCTCCAAACCTGTACATAGCAAGTGCATTATACCACATAGCATACTGTCTGTGTTATTCTTCTTAAACATAAAATTCGCCCAATAGACTTTTGCTTGTTTATTTAAAAGATCCACAAAGGTAGATTATTCCCCGCAGCAAGCTCTAGTTCATTCATGTGGAATAGCTTTCATTTATCTGTACTGTTTGTATGCATGTTACTCATGCATTGATAGTCACATAAGCTATGGAGCCTTAATATACTACAAATATTCTTCTGCTTATTTCTAATGCAACTTCCATATTTTCATACCTTCCAGCGTTTCAAATGGTCACAACTTTGCTTATGTTTATAGATGAGCACTTTCTTAGCCATGCATTCAAATAAATCACATTTTACACAGCACAAAGCACTCGATTAGCAGCTTCCAGTGAATTTATAGGGCAGACCTTAAATAAGAAGGATTGCATATATACATGTCTGTGTATGTATGTGTGACAACCACTGACTTGCTAAAGAAGCTGAGGTGATGGACTGGCCAAGCATGTCTCCAGACGTAAACCCTATTGAGCATCTGTGGGGCATTCTCAAACTGAAGATGGAGGAGCACAAGGTCTCTAACATCCACCAGTTCCGTGAGGTCGTCATGGAGCAGTAGATGAGGACTCCAGTGGCAACCTGTGAAGCTCTGGTGAACTTCATGCCGTGGAACACTATGTTTATCTTTTCTGTTTTTCGATAAAACGTCTGTGTACACCAAACCACTGCCTCGCGGCCTACATAAATTAATCCACAGGGTCAGGATAATCCATAATTGAAAAACTCTGAAGAACAATTCAAATAATTATCTACCTGGAAAGTCTTACCTTTTAATTGTAAAGTTTTTTGTTCATGTTTGACAAATTGGCACATTTTACACAGAGCCTTACGTCACTGGTACATCCCTATAGGAGGTATAAGGACTGGTTGCATAGTGACTGGAGTAATGGATTTTAATTTACTCTTTTAATTTTAAAATTTTAATTTTATTTTTAAGGTTGAGAGCCCTGCGGTAGGTGACTCTCGGGCAGTCATGGATAATGGTCTTAACCACTTGCCGACCGCCGCAAGTAAATATACTGCGGCGGTCAGTTCCCTAACAAGTCAGTGCGTGTGACCGGCGGACCCGATGTCCGCCGGTCACTCGCGATCGTTCGCTGGGAAGGGAGAAAGGCAGGCGGGTAATGTAAACAAGCCGCCTGTCATTCTCCCCTGTGTAAAAATGGAGATCAGACGGTTCTACTATGTAGGACCGTTGATCTCTGTTTTTACACTAGTAGCCATGTCCCATCACAGTTAGAAACACGCCCCTAGGACACACTTAACCCCTCCCTCTCCAATACAGTTAACCCCTTCCCTGCCAGTGTCATTTTTACAGTAACAGTGCATATGTATAGCACTGATTACTGCAGTAATGTCACTGGTAACCCCAAAAGTGTCAAAAATGTCAGTCAAGGGTCCGATCTGTCCACCGCAATGTCGCAGTCCCGCAAAAAAAATCGCAGATCGCCGCCATTACTCGTTAAAAAAAACACCAAAAATGACAAAAATCTTTCCCTTTGTTAGTAAACGCGATAACTTTTGCGCAAACCAATCAAAATACGTTTTTTGCGATTTTTTTTACCAAACATATGTAGCATAAAACAAATTGGCCAAAAATGTTAAAAAATTTAGATTTTTACATTTTTTGGGGGGGAATTTCATATAAAAAAATGTGAAAAATATTGTTATTTTTGCAAAATTTACGCTCTTTTTTTGTTTATAGCGCATGATCAAAAAATCGCACAGGTGATCAAATACCACCAAAAGAAAGCTCTGTTTGTGGGAAAAAAAAGGACGTCAAATTCGTTTAGGTACAGCGTCGCACAACCGCGCAATTGTCCGTTAAAGTCACGCAGTAAAAAAAAAAAAAAAAAACCCTGGTCAGGAAGGGGGTAAAATCTTCCGGGGCTTAAGTGGTTAAGGCGGGGATCCTCCAATAATATATCCCAATGTTTAGGCAAGATTTTTTCCATTTTTTTTGTGGTGGAAAACTATAGACTCAGGGTATGCCTTGTCTAGAAATTTCTTTTTTAAAGTGTTACTCTGTTCTGCATAGTCTGACTCTTAGGTACAATTCTGTTGTAATCTGCAAAATTGACCTTTAGGGATATTGTGGATCCATTTTAAGAAATGGCAACTACCAAAATGCAGAAAGGAATTCCCAGCAGTGGGTTTTGTGTAATTTTTAGCACATATCCTGCCCTCAAAATTACCAAATTCTAGGTTCAGGAAGGCCAAGGAGTCAGTGCCTAATACAGATGTAAATGATAGCTCATAATGGTTATCATTACAATATTCTACAAAGCGATCAATAAGGCTGATGGGTCCATCCCATATGAAGATGATATCATCTATATACCTTCCAAAGAAGGCTATATTGGCAAAAAAAGATATTGTGTAGCCAAATGTAATTATTCTCCCAATATCCCATGGCCAGGTTAGCATAGGAGGGTGCAAATTTATCCCCCATAGCGGTGCCTTGTAGTTGTAAATAGCAGTCGCCATTGAAATTAAAATAATTATGGGTGAGGCAGAACTCGGTAGCCTCTAAGATAAAGGCAGCCTGTCTGAGATTGGTTAATTGGTCTTGGGCCAGAAAGAATTCCAGTGTTTTTAGGCCAAATTCATGAGGGATGGAGGTGTACAAGGAATTGACTCGCAGCACTCATGCTCGGAAACGCGTCGCATCCCGGTGACGTCATCCAGCCACGCCGCCAGACCTTCTGCTATCCAAGCCTCATTTTGGGTCTCCATCTACTGTACAGCCAGGCCTAGGGTTACCAGCGAGGAGTAGTCCACACGGTGCTGCCGTGCTAGGGGATGACTACACGTCAACTGGAAGATTCACCCGACTGTCCTTTCACTTACCATGTTCATCTACATCTACTCCATGTGAGTTGCTATTGTTATTGTGCATTACAGTATTACAGTCTACACTTAGAGGTGCCTCTCTTTGAGCATATATGTAGAGACAGCTGATGCATCCAGCCACCTAAGGGCAACTCTTGACTCGTCGTCCGTTTGTGTTCCTGTAATAGATAAACAGAACCACCTACCAATCTGACTGACTAAGCATATTCTATACTTGTTCCATTTGGGAAACACATGACTAGTAATAGGCAAAGTCCCTCTCAATTACTAGGATACTGACTCTTTCCTACTCTAGTCAGACCCACACGTTAGAATGAAGAGGTGCAGAATCCATCTGACTGGTGTTCACAGTGTCCTTCCCTCTACAACACCGAGGTAACACATCTTCTCCTGGCGGCATGCTGTCATTGCTGGTGCCCTAGCAATTTCCTCCTTTTGAGTGTCTGTAAGAACTCTTCAAGGGACCCTTACTCTCTGGCGCTCCTTTCTCTGAAGAGACAATGAGCCACTACCCCTTTTTTTTTCAAAAGGTAGCTACTTGCACAAATTTTCCTCCCACATAACATTGGTCCATTGGCCAAAAGGAATCTTCGCAAAGCGTCCTTTAGATGAAGTATCTTCGCAAAGTGTCCTTTAATTAATTATCTTCGCAAAGTGTCCTTAAAGAGATATTGCCTTAGCAATAGTAATGGCCCATGGTCCAAAGAATCTTCACAAAGTGTTCCTGTGAACTAGGGATTTACTCCCTCCAGGTAGCAGCCCCTGGCTTTAACAGGAGGCATCTTCTGTGGCAGAAGTTATTTTCTCCCAGGTGATGAAACAGTGGCAGTTTTGATGATCTCCTCCTTCATTTGCAAGGATAGAAGGGAAAGGGGATTTGGGAAAAGGGCCTCTAGCCCTAATAGCAATATTTCAACAGTGGTAATTCTTTGGGCTCAACAGCCCCTTTGTAACATACAACTCTTCTAAACAGACCATGAAGTAATGGACAGGGTAAGGTATACAAACCATCTTGCCTTCAGGACTCAAGATGCTGATGGCCCAAGCTTGGCCTTTCTTGTCTGGACTATTGACTTCCACTTGATCAATGTATATTGACCGCCCCAGATTCCAATTTTTGTTTGATGGATAGAAAGGTTTCCCACAGCTGAGGCCTGGACAGATTTCGATGCAGCTTGGGGACATAGAGAAAGTCCCAGACAGCTTCTTCACTCCAAGCCTCCCTCTTACTCTCAATTTCTTGCATTATCTCCCGTGGAGCATATGGATAATCATACTGTATTCCATGGCCACCTTCCTCTGAGTGAGCCTTTGAAAATGAGAGAACCTGGGAAGTTTCTGCCTGTCTCCTCTCCCAGATGGGGCATACAGGGTCTCCACTTTAGAGATCAATTTGGAGTAAGCTACGTTCTGTGCTTGAGCCCGAGCATAGGTGTGGAGTGGGGATAAGTCTGGGACTCTTGTGGCATAAGCCTTACAGAACCCGAGATTCCTCACACACCTCATGCAAAAGCCTGCTGCCTCTGTTTCTTCACTAAGTGAACTGGAACTTTGAGGACTTCTTCTTCCTTTAGTTCTTCAGTCCCTCTCAGGCTGCACATATAAACCCCATTCACAGATTCCCTCTTTCAGGGATCTGTTCCGGCACTTGAATCTGGGTGACCCCACATCAATGATCCCTGCCTCCTCCTCACTGGACAAACTGGAGGACCTCAGCTTCTGGATCCATTTGTGCCCCTCTGCCTCTTTAAGAGTTGGACCTCCTGTTACTGCGATTGCAACCAATGCACCCTGTGACCGCTGCACGGTTCTCACAACTTGTGTGCAGTGCACCTCCGAAATGTTGGTTTCTCTGGTTTGGCAGATGGTTGTGCGGATCTGCACCACTGGCCCCGGCCCCTGCAGTGTTCTTGGCACTCCCCATCCTCTTCCAAAGGTAATCACCACTACTGGTGTCAGCAGTTCAGAGGTGGTCCCTACCTCCCAGTTCACCTATAGCATTCTGGGTTAGCAATCGCTCTGCTCCAACTTCAGCCACACGTCACTGCAGTGCCCACACTGGCCCCACGCTCGCAGCTGCAGGGATACATTCAATAATCTGCCACATACCAGTCCAAGATGCTCCATGTCCCCTCCACTGCACAATGCCAGACTTACTTTGGGCATCAATCAGACTCCTGTGTCCAACAGGGTCAGATTCTGTGAATCAGTCCACTCTGCATTCTCCCAGCCAACACGTGGGATAGCCTTCACGCTCCAGCTCATTCCGGCATCCCCCATCTTGCTCCTCCACACACGTGTCCTATCCTCAGCTACACCCGACGATGGAAGTGACATCTCAGCTCCCTTCCACCATTTGGATTGGCGGCCTGCAGATGGCGATTCTGCCCACGTCCCCAGACTAGCTGACACTCTGGTGGAGGCTCCTCCTGCTAGGCAGATCTCTTTGGCGCTCTCTCTCCTGAATGGTACAGTAACCCCTTCGCTGCCGCCATAACACTGCTCAGCCTGCATAAAATAGTACTGCATTGCAGATTGTGTTCCCTGCCACAGACACCTACATCTGCCTCTTCTGTCTTTACTTGAGCTCCGGTTACACCTTTTCAATCACATGTCAACCTGACGCCTCCACTACTGCTAGAAACTGTCCTGCTGTTACTGACTGCACGGCAGACATTTTCTTCTACAGCACATGTACTGACACAACCCCTGAAGCACCAATCCCTGCGTCCCAGGTCACTACTTCCTTGACCATAACTTGAAAGCACACTTGCACTGATGACTGTAAAGCAGACATTATTTTCTTCCACAATACAACAAATCTTTTCTTTGCTGACACTCCAGCACTTTACATAAGAAGACATAGCATTTCTTGGGTTTCTATCTGGCCAATGCCAGTAGCAACCAGTGCTTAAACTCTGCCCCTAAACTCTGTAGCACTGTCCCCATAAGGCGTACTGTGTGTTGACTTCTTAGGCCTCCCTCTGATTACCTGGAGACCGCTGCTAGGGGTTTTCGCATATCCCTCCTTACTCCCATTTTGCTCTTTACTTTATAAACAGTCCAGGGTGTTTGTTGCTTTTTTCATTTATTCTGGAACTTGGATGGCAGAAGGGAATAGTGGGACACTCCAACTGAACTATTTACAGTAGATAAAGACAACTCTCACTTGGCTTTACCAGATTATTTGTGGAAGCAGACACAGTGCTTTTACCATACAGCCTCTTGTATGGAAGAATTAAGTCTTCTTGCTCTCTTTAGCAGCAGACTTGATGCAACTACATTATCTTTAGGACACTCACTAGCATCCACTTGTCTGACACCCATCCACTGACTCTTCTACCTGAAGGAATGGCCCTCACAAAACAGGCCCCATGACAGATCTGTACTCACTGCAGGCAGAATCAGATCCTTTCCAGTGTCTCCTTTCTAGTCAGCTCTGCAAAACATCTGGGTTTAACTCCTGTCTGACTTTCAGGCCCTTAGGTTGACTACCCAGGGCCGCATGGCAGCTTCTACAGAGTAGGGGCAGCTGGTCCCTCCCTCCGGGATCCAGCTCTCTAGCAGAAGACCCCAAGCACATGTGTCCAGCATGCACCAATGCACTTACATCTCCCAATCATCAGGCCTGTAACAATGCCTGTGCCCTCACTTGTTAGGTTTCCTCCGATCGTCCAATATGCCTCCCTATTGGACCAGTGTGAAACAGTCAGACAAGCACCTAACATTCAGCTGCACCTGAGCACCATAAACAGCAGACCCTATCAATAGATCCTGCTCCCTGGTAAGCAGAGAGCACTCTAAATATACATGTCAATCTTCCTGGTAAGCAGAAAGACCCAACAACTATACTTTCCCTAGGAGGGTACTACACTTTCCTTGGATGGACTAAGCCTAAGTTCCCCCTAAAGATAACCTGTAATAAGAGAAATATTTAGACTGCCATTGCTTAGCTATGGTTCTTAAAATGTTAGCTGCATGCATGTCATGTTGCTGCTTTTGGTCCAATACTTTCTGATTCCCTGACCTAGAACAAGTATTAAGTAAATAACCCTGTTTTTTTCCGATTTTTATTCATGTGCTACATACTAGTTCTGTATCTACCGTATATAAGTAATGAATGCAAAGCTAGCCAGGCGTCTAACGTTTTTAAAAGGAGGCCAGTAATTGCAAACCCATGTGTTTCTCTCTTGACAGGTATACTTTAAGACCCCATTCACACCTGCACAATGAGTTGCATTTTCTTCATGCTTTTATGTACATTTGCTGCACAGCATGACAAATGCACCTTTTTTAGGCAGGGAGCCTCACCCATTTTTGCAATGTGTGTTTTTTAAATGACAAAACCAGCGACTACTACCTGTGCTTGGGGTGCCATTAAAAATAATGGCGCCGCAAGTGTGTTTTGGCACATTTATGCACATTTCCAGGAACGTGCACAGAAAAGTGTGTTTCTGCATGCGTTCCCAGAACACAAATTTGTTAATAGGGCCTAAAGCTAAAGTGCCAAAACAATTACCATTATCAAACCACCTTCTATTTGCGAAGGAAGCCTTTGGCATCAAAGAAGACACAGATTGTCTTTTGAAGAAAAGCCCTGTCCCTGGAGCTAATGCTCACCCAGTTATTGTCCAATAAGAACATTGTTTTTGGCCACGGAAGTGGTTTAATTTGATAGCAGGATAGTGAATCAGAGCTTTTCTTCTTTGGACTCTATGGGGTTGATTTACTGAAGGCAAATAGAATGTGCACATTGCAAAGTGTAGTAGCACTCTGCAAGTGCAGTTGCTCCAGAGCTTAGTAAATGAGGTAAAGCTTCATTTTGCCATAAATATGCAATCACATGCAAGGAAACGAAAAAAAAAATGCATTTTTGCTTGCGCATGATTGGATGATGGAAGCCAGCAGAGCTTCTGCTCATTTACTAAGCTGTGGAGCAACTGCTCTTGCAAAGTGCAAAGTCTATTTGCCTGTAGTAAATCAACCTCTAGGTATTAGTGTTTTCACACAAGATTTACATAACTTTTACCCAATATTCACTAATTTTCCAAAATATTCAATTAGAAAAATGGGTGAATCTAGGGAGACAACAGACCGCTTAGCTTTTGATATACACAATTTTTATTTAAAACAGGACTCTACCCTCCACCCCTTAACACCATCTCTGGTACTTTTTTTAAACGACTATACAAGGTTACAAACATCCGACTTACAAATGACTCCTACTTACAAACAGAGGGAGACAACATGAAGTGAGGAGAAATCTCCCCCTAGGAAGGGAAATTCACTCCTGTAAGAGTTCTCATGGGAAAAAGATGTCTCCACTGAGGCTTTATCACCAATCCTTATTTCCACAACAACCCAAAATTTTCATAATACAATTGTCATAGGGACAGAAAGTGAGGTGAAATCTTCTGAACAAGAGCACAGACAGCAAAACAAATGGTACAGTGGTGTTAATCCTTCCCTATGCTATGCTTTTGGCTGGAGCTAAACTGTTCTGACTTACAATCAAATTTGACTTAAGAACAAACCTATAGTCCCTATCTTGTTTATAACCTGTGGACTGCCTGTACCTACTTTTTTTCTTGAATCTTGTTAGCCGGTCCTCTGACATCATGACAGTTTCCTCTCCTTCTAGAAGGCGTTCTTCCTGGACTGAATTGCACTCATGTAATGACGTATGAGCACCGCTCAGTCCTCAGTACTGTGAGCCAAGCCTGTGCATTGATGTTTCCCCTAGGGGGCATATAAACAACAGGCTAGGCTCACAGGGAATAGAGAGAATTACATGACTGTCATACTACCCAAAGAGGACTGCCAGTCCTGAACTGAGGAGAAAACCAGGGACAGCTCTGGAGTATGGAGAGGGTAAGTAACATGGGTCATTTTCTTTTAATACAGGAAGCAGGGACCAAAATGAAACTGGAGTTACACTTTAAACTGGTTTCATGCAACAGCCCAAGAACACAGGTTTAGTAGAAAATAGCAACACTGGCAAAATACCGAGCCTTAAGCCTCGTACACACGTGTCGAAATTCGGCCGGGAATTTTCGTCCGGCGACCGATCTGCCGATTTTCGACTTGTTAGTATGATGCTTCCGACAACCGACTCCGACTTTTCGGCCGAAAAAATTCTGTTGTGCAGGCTATAACATTTTTGTCCTCCGTCAAAACACGTCCGATTTTCATGCAGTCAGTACAGATTTCGACAGCAAACCAACACATGACATCACTTCTGAAATAGAATTCTGTCGGTCGACAAAATTAGTGTGCAGTCTAGAGCACATTCCAACCAACAAAACACCACTCTGGACAAAAGATGGACGACCGGTCGGCGGAAAATCGTTGCGTGTGTACTAGGCTTTAGAAGCATAAACTGGTTGGATTTCATCAGATGCTTATTTTGTCATAATATTCTGCTTTACTGACCTCCTTCAAATCCTTTTAAAATATTTACAAGATGCATACAAATATAAAGCAACCTGGCTGAGTTTCACCTTGGGAAGGTGGTCAATATTAATGCAATTAGTTAACAGCGCTCTGGGATTTGTCTTAGAAGTGTCAAATCATGTGATCAAGCTGCCACCAAGCATCGTATCTGTCAGAGGCCTTCATTGTGGATCAGTGCTTATTGCTGCACAGCAGGAGGCTCTCATGCTGGAGTCCTAAAACTGTTTTACCCCCAGGTTTATAATTCAACACAAAAAAATATGCATAGTAAAAGGAAACACGCTTTCCTGCTTCACCAGCGCTGCCTTGACAATCTCAGAGTCTTGTTTAGCTGTTAGCCTATTTTAATTTAATAGTTGAATAGTTTCAAGATTTGGGGTATAATCAGATTACACAGAGTTAGCAGACAAAATGACTTTGCTTCTAATTCCGTAACATAAAGACCAAGATTACATCTCAGCTTATTCGGCGCAAAAACAAATTGTACATTTAAAGGAAGTCATGTTTCAGGAAAGACTGTCCATTCGAAGGAGCCTTGCGTCACATTAAAAGGTAACATTAAAGGAAGCTGACTTTGCAACCATTTTCAGATGAACTAGAATAGGATAGATCCACTTAAGGAATAATAAATTGAATTATGGCCACTAAATTGCTGTTTAGTGGTCAACTATAGAGGTTTTAAGACATAACACTTTGAAATGAATAAATTAAAGGTCTTGGTTCCTGAAATAACTATATTGCTTGTATATGTAATATCGAAATAAAATTGCCATTGCGGTGCTGTTATATGAGATATTTTAATGTTGTAGGTATGAGAGAATGCACACCAGACGGCCCTATGTTCTTCAGACAAAGGAGAATATTTGCCTTGATGATGATTTGGTCAACCTGGAAGTTCTCAATGAGGTAATTTGTGTAAACCATCTACAAAACTTTGTAATAGGAATCAGAAAGTGGACAAGTGGACCTCTGTGGATTTTGAAGTCTGCAAACAAGGTCAGAAAAGTCAGGAGATAAATCAATATACATTGCTGACCACCTAACTTTAAATGTATGTCATGTTTTTTACGTTAAATACCGAGGTTATGGTAGCAGCTAGCAGCTATAACCCCCCTGGTATCTTTTTTTTTTTTTTGTTAGGTGGCCGGCTTTCAGAAATAAGTGATCTCAGTGGCACATTCGCCACAGCACAGGATCTCTTTTGTAGGCAGCTGGAGAGGTGCCTCCCGCCGCTTCCTGGTTGTTTCTTGGTTTACCAGAACTGTTAGTAAAAGCGATCTTGTCGGACAGATGGCTGGGCAGGAAGTCTAGGGAGGGCAAGATGGCCCTCACTTAGCTCTATGCTTTTGGAGGACTGGAGTGACCCATGACGTCACTTCCGGTTCTCAGCCATCAACATTTTTTTTTTCTTAAAGTCAAAACGTAAAAAAAAAAGGTAATTAAATGATCTCTCAATATATAGGACCTGTCATGCTTAATTTTATTACAAGAGATGCCTGCATTCCTTGTAAGAGCCGGTTCACATACAGGCGACCCGACTTGCCGGGGCGACCTGTGAAGACCTCGGAGCGACATGCACGCACTTCATATCATTGAAGTCAATGCAGGTCGCCCCAAAGTAGTACAGGACCCTTTTTCTAAGACGGAGCGACTTGTGTCGCTCCTATTAGAACGGGTCCTGTGCTAATCTATGGCAGGCGACCCACGGCGACTTGTGACAAGTCGCCCCAGTGTGAACCGGCTCTAATAGGAATAGAAGTGAGCCAAAAAATAAATAAATAAACAAATAAGAGGACAATGTAAAAAATAAAAAAAGTTAAATAAATAAGAAAAGCGCAGAAGCGAACGCATATGTAAGTCACGCCTGCATATGTAAACGGTGTTCAAACCACATATGTGAGGTATCGCTAAGCAAGAGCAATAATTCTAGTGCTAGACCTCCTCTGTAACTCTAAACAGGTAACCTGTAAAACATTTTAAAGCGTCGCCTATTGAGATTTTTAAGTAGCATAGTTTGTCGCTATTCCTGGAACGCGTGCTAACTTTGCTGTTTTTTTTTTTTTTTTATTTATTAAAATGTGTTTATTTCTAAAAAAATTGCATTTAAAAGGCTGCTGCGCAAATACAGTGTGACATAAAATATTGCAACAACCACCATTTTATTCTCTACGGTCTCTGCTAAAAAAGTATATATAATCTTCGGGGGTTCTAAGTAATTCTCTTAAAAATACTGTTTTTTACTAAACAACAAATGTCTTAAAAAGGGGCTTAAAGTGGTTAAAGGGCATGTTTAGTTATTTTGAATATATTTTTTATTTATAGACTTTTTATTTTTTGCTTGTATTAATCATGACCAGGTCTAAGAAATACATTTTGAAAATGCTTATTTTATTACAGTACAGGACACAAACTATTAATAGACCATGGGTTATAGGCTCCTACATTTAGGTGCTTGGACAGGTTTCTGAGGACACACCCCCTGGGTGCCTCCCTTTTAACTCCACCCACTTAGTGAATCCTAAGTTTTGTGATAGTGTCATAAGGTGATGGACCTCTTCCCCTTCATAGAGAAATCTCTCTTAGCTTAGTTATTTATATATTTTTTTCTGTATTATTTTATCTTTGTATTCTTCAATCAACTCCTCACTGCCTTCTAATGCCACAAATAGAAGCAGTGAATCTGGATTGACTACACCTTAGTAAACCTTGCCCGGACCCCACGCTTTGAGGACGGTCTATAATGTTGGTTCAAGCACAGGATTCTGCCTGGTCACCTCCCTTGAATGTCACAAGACAGAAGGTTTTACCCCCCTCCTCAGGAGCCTCTACCCCTGCAAAATCTCTCACTCTACCCGAGCTTCAATTTCCAAAGCTAGCTTCAGCCTTTCCTTTTGGCACAAGATGTGGGCCACAAAGCCCAACAAGTCTTCCCCAAAGCTCTTTTCTCAACAAAGGGGCATCCTCACTCCCAACATCTGTTACAGTTTGCCTCTCTCTGGGTCTCATAGCTCTGAGTTCAATCGGTGGTTTCAAGGGCTCTAAGATGTTGATGTGAAGCTTGGCTTCCACAGGTGACCATGTTCTCTGAACGATGAGGGACTCCTTAGCCTGAAAGAATGGCTTCTGTTATTATCACTTACCAGAGATGGGGATGGAAAAACTTTCCTATTGTTAAGGCTGCCCTTAAAATCCACCAAGTTAGGCAATTTCTTTCTTGGCTACACAGGAGCATACGTAGGTCGTGAGAAGAAGCATGCTTGCTCCAGGTCAACAAGATGTTGTTTTGGAGGGGTCTGCAATGAAAATGGGAAAATGGAAGAGACTACCATGAAGCCTAAAACTCTCATGGAGAATCTTGTTGTGGGATGTCTCTTTGATCTCAAATCTTGAGCGTAGGCTCTGGGAGAAAGGAATTTTTTTTCTGAAAGGAAAACTGCTCTAAAGCATTTAAATTGTTCTGTGGACATCTACCAACAGCTGGAAGGGAGATGAATCTGTCAAGAAAAGGTTTTCTAGATGACCTGTGGCCTTAATTCTCGGAATTCTGAGAAGGACATGGAAAGAAGCAAACCAGATATTCTCATGGACAGAAACGCACTGTCCAGCAATTTCTGTGGTACATATCAGAGAGCACAAATCTCTTCCTGCACTTTTAAGCCCACTTCCACCAGTGGGAGTTTCTTGGGCATTTTGGCACCAAGCCTCTGTAGCCCTGCTTTGTAAGGTCTTCTGTTTATACTTTTTAAAAGTTCTCCTTTCCACCTGTTATCGTCATGGTCAAGGCTCATGTGGAAAGTGTAAATCTTCCCACATGAGAGTGTAAAAGTAATCAGAGAGTAAAGTAAAGAGCCTCTGCTATGTTCTCTCTTTAAACCCATAGTGCTCTGTAAATCCTGTGTTATAAGTGCACCGTGTATTAAATATTTATTTGTGAGCAAAGGTTTTAAATACACAATTAAAATCCTAAAATATCACTTTAAAATGCTTAAACCATTTAATAATTTTTTATCTTATCTGACAGGTTGTTGTACAACATAGTTGTTAGTAGAGCTAACGGAAACTGTGCAGTCAGGTTTTATTGGTGAGCTTAAAGAGACCTCATCACGAGTGACAGTGTCTTTGGAAAGGGCATCCACTAACCTCTATACACTTACCCTACCTGCACTTTCTTGCAGATCTTTGCTTCTCTGCAGCAGGTGGCAATACCCTTCACAAATGAGTATGGAGGAGCATGTGACCCACTCCCCTTTAATGGTGCCTAGGCCTAGAAGCCAATTACTGTGCTCAAGCACTGTCACATGACCAGTTACATGATGCATCAACACAGCCAATTAAAGTGCCAGCCGTAGAGGAGCAAAGTGCTGCAAGGTAAAATAAATACTGTATATGGGGATCAGGATTTCCTTTTACAGAGACACTGTCACCTTGTTTGGTTGAGAAAGGTGGGAGTAGCTTTTTATAGCTTACTACACATGGGTGTTGTATGCACAAATGCATCCACTGCTCTCTCAGCAGGAGGAGCCAAACGAGAGAACGCCATATTACGTAAGGCCTTAATGCAGTAACCAGTGTTGATACAAATGTGCCATTTTGGCCTAATTGATTGTCATTGCTATTATATGCTGAGTTCCCTCTTTTAAGCCTCACATGATATTCTCATTTTACTGATATCTACCATGCAGTATTTTGTATTATACAAAAACTGAACAGGCATAAATATTTGAGGCTTAAGAAACCAAATTTGAAGGCATGTTAAAAGTTGCCCAGGGGGCACATGGTTTTCTTTTCTTTTGCAAACTTTACCATATTTTATGAACATGTATTTTAGTTGTGCAGCTGTCATCTTTATATGGTTGTCAATCTTTTTTTTCTTTTCAGGAAACCATTGTACATCAGTTACAGACACGATTTGCTGACTTGCAGATTTACACATATGTTGGAGATATTTTAATAGCCTTAAATCCATTCCAAAATCTCAGCATTTATTCCCCACAGGTAAGAAACAACAATAAGAATTATGATTATACTTAAGGGAAATGTGGGAAATATTTCAGAATAGGAGAAGTAGGACTTGACAATATGCCTGATTTATGAAATCTAAAGCAAAGGAAAGACAGGACCAATGCCTGTAGCAAAAAGTCAAGTTACATATTTTATTCTCTAACCTGTACTGGCAATGTTAAACAGGGGTTTTCGTGGACACTAGAGGCAATATCTTCTATTTCTTCATTTCTCCAGTTTTCATGCACAGGCTCCCTTCTGCATGAATGTATGTCTGCAAATCTGCGATGGAATGTAGGTTTGGTAAAGCAATGAGTTGTCAGGGATGTCCCAAAACAAACTACTGTATGTGCATCGTCCATATTTGTTTTTAGAACTGGCATTAAGAGATTGGTTGAAAAGGACATTTCCCTCTGGCCACCACTCTGTGGGAGCTCCATGGTGGCTTATAGGACTAGCATTTTGGGGGGGGGGTGTACATTTCTGATAAAAAAGACCTGTGCCCCTTCAATCACCATCTCTGCTGAAAGGAGCCAGTCGGATGTCAGGGACAGACACGCACTACACAACAGGTTTGGGTAGTTGTAGGATTTCTTATACAGATAAGAGCATACGGGCTTTAAGGAGAATAGGGCTGCATACTGACACTTTACATACATTAAAAAGGCACAGCATAAGAGCTTTGTTTTGCGTGTGTGTGTTGGGATAGCTTATATTTGTCCTGGTTTCAGTAATGTAGTGATGAAACATGGCATTACTCTAGCTTTGCTAATATGGCTATAGGGATGTAGAATTTTTCTTTTTTTCTTGTGATTATGTAAGAAGCAATGAGTTGCAATCAGCCTATCTTTACTCAGCAGCAGTGATCATTGAGCAGGGGTCGCTTCAGAGGTGTAATTAGAACCTTTAAGGCCCCAATGCAAGAAACCTTGAAGGGACCCCCTGCCCACCCTTCCCACTTCCATTCAAACCCCGGGCTTCCAGTTCTGGGAGAACGTCCATGGACATCCTCCGAGAACCCTGCCTCCTGCGCGCCCCCTGGGGGTGCACTCTGCAACTCTGCGAGACTCTACGAGACTCAGCGCACTCTGTGACTGCTGTGTCCAAAGGACAGATCATGGTAAAGGGCCAATGAAAGTGGCCCTTTACCATGTGATCAGCTGATCACATGTAAACAGACTTACCGGTTATCGACAGCCCTTTCCTGTGTCTGTGTGAGGAAAGTAGAGCCCTTAACCAGCAAAACTGTCAGTACATTCTTTACACTAATATTCCATTATTAGTGCTGCCTATCAGTGCCGCATTTTAGTGCTCATCAATGCGGCCTATCAGTCCCCATCAGTGCTGCTTATCAGTGCCACCTATTATTGCTCATCAATGCCGCCTATCAGTGTCCATTAGTGCCATCTATCAGTGCCACATATCAGTGCTCATCAATGCCACCTATCAGTGCCCATTAGTGCCACCTATCAGTGCAACCTATCAGTGCTCATCAATGCCGCCTATCAGTGCCTATCAATGCCGCCTGTCAGTGCCCATCAGTACCAGTGCTGCCTATCAGTGCCACCTATCAGTGCTCATCAATGCTGCCTATCAGTGCCACCTATTAGTGCTGCTGATCAGTGCATTCTCAGCAAGACTCTGAGCTAAGAGCGTCTCTCTCATACAGGCCAGAGCCTGCACTGACAGTTCCCCCTTCCTCCCACGGATGGGAGAGGATAGAGCCGATCTGCTCCTTCTCCTCCCTCCCCTCAATTCTTGTGTGTGCACTGCAGAAAATGTGAAACCCAGCAGCTGAATGAGAGCTGAAGGAGTGAGGCAGGAGGAGAAGGAGTAGAATGGCTCTCTCCTCTCCCATCCATGTGAGAGGGGGAACTGTCAGCGCAGGCTCTGGCCTGTATGAAAAAGACGCTCTAAGCTCAGAGCCCTGCAGCAAGCAGGGGCCCCCTGACAGAGGCAGAATGCCAGGGCCAGGTCACAAGTGCGACCTTTGAAACCCTCGAAATTTCCGCAACTGGGTTGTATTTTCTTTAACAATTGCTGTATGAGCCAGCCAAGAGAGATTGCATTTTGTTTAGCATTATTATTACCCTACCCAAAAAGCAGGCTTGGGGGCTCTGGTGATGCATGCTGGGAGAACGGTTAAATATTTGGGACACTTTATCTTCTCCTTCTTTTCTCTGTGGTTTCTGCCATGTGAAGATGTCATTGTGAAAGATTTAACCATGTAAGGGAAACAGAGGGAGTGCCACACCCTTGGTATGCTACCTGTTAATACTGCAAGTACTGCTCTTGTTTATACACATGCAATTACTAGCCCCTTATAAGGTCCAGTCACAGCAGGTATATGCCCTAATGAAGGGTGAGTGTTTTGCTCACCTAAAACACATTGATTGCCTTGTACCACTATAATGTAAACTGATTAAATTTTCTTTGGACTCTGTGACTTAAGCTAGCCATACATGACTCATTTTTCTTCCTTTAACCAGCGAGTTGAACAAAAAAAAATGAGACAAATTCTTCCCACTGTGGTTTTGTATTCTGACAGCGGGGAGCCGGCATTGCACATCGCCAATCATAGGCAGCCGTGTGTATGTGCAGCTGCCGGTCAGGTAATGCCTCACTGCCTATGATTGGCACTGTGCAGTGAAGGCTTCCTGGTGGGCTCGATCCAAACACGTCTGAGCCCATTGTTACTAGTCAGCTTTGTTGCTTGAACAAGGCACCCTTATTATGCAATATAAACAGCAGGTGATCTAGTGCGTCGTATTTATGTACTCTGACTGTGAAAGATCTGTCTCCATCAAATGCCTTGTGCCTCAGGGTTGAAAGAAAGCAGGGATCTCCCAGACTGGCAAGTAATTTTGAAGTTGCCGGCTCCTGGAGGCTAAAGAGTGCTGGCCTAGAGGAAGCAACTGCAGCTGTCCCCTACAAGAGATGTAGTGAGTGCCTGGTTCAGTGACTATACACAGAAACCTTCTTAGTTCTACTGCCTTGAAAGATACCACTAAAACCCTAATTTTCTGTGTCACTCTTTTTATTAAAGTTTTGAGTAACAAGATAAGTGTAAGATTCTGATACCTCTGGTACCCTTATTTTCCATTTTCTTTCAATATGCGTCCCACCTTTCTAATTAGGTGGTACGCATACACCTTTAAGACGGATGACATTATCGCCGAGCGCCGCAGAGCGGCTATTTCAACCGCCGGCGTTCTCTCTCACGTTGTTCGTTCAACCTGCCTGTGTGTCCACATGCTTACAAGCTTGTCTTGCTGCCGGAACCTCCAGCTATTCTCTTTTACTTGGAACAGACCGGAACCTCGCTACTGATCCCTGTATCTCGCTACTGGATCACTCCCTCACTACTGGACCCTTCTACTACTAACCTTACTAGTGATAAGTACCCCACAGGGGAATCCTCCATAACCTTACTTACACTATCTACCTCTGCACATTAAGGACTGTTACTATCTATGCATACTAATTCTATCATCTGCACTGTTACATAGATTGCTAGCTCTTGAGTCTACTACCATCTATCCTTGCACTGGGTTAGTCTATCCTGTATTTGTCATCTGCTGTCCTTACCACCTGTTACCATACTCGATTACTAACCTATCTGCATTCTACCTAATACCATCTAATACTCTCCTGAACATTTCTATCAAGTGCTTGCCATCTCTGTCACTGTTCACACCTGTCCCTTCAGCACATCATCTTCATACTATCATATACATCCTATCACTCCAGGAACATCTTATTGAGTGTGTATATCTGTATGCTGAAGCTGACAGGCCCACAGTGATGAGTCTGGAAAGTTGGATCTGGTTATTCAACACATCTCTACATGACTACTGAGTGGAGATTCTGCAGCTGCAAATCCAGCCTACTACAAAAACGCAGGAGCGTTACAATAAGACATTGTTGGGTAGCACAAAATAGTACAAAATAAAACATAAACACATAAAAAAAAATTGGTGACAATAGTAGATAAAAGATGGTAAGGGTTTCACTATGAACCCATAAATAGTTCCCAAGTAGGTGCAACAAGCTACAGTAATGTGTAACCTCTATAGCAGTGGTCCTCAACCCTGGCCTACAGGGCCCACTAACAGGCCAGGTTTGCAAGATAACTGAAATACATCCCAGGTGATATCATTTGCTGCTCAGTGATTGCAGTACTCTAGTCTGCATCTCCCCAAGGTAATACTTAAAATCTGGCCTGTTAGTGGGCCCCGAGGACCGGAGTTGAGGACCACTGCTCTATAGTACCAAACAGTAAAGTTGTGTCTATATCCAAATATCAAAGGAAAACTCTCCTGAGGTAGTTTGTCATGAGCAAAACCTTACAATTAGCCTTACAACAAGGATAAAGGCATACTGTAGGGCCAAAAATAGACCAGAAAAGTAAAAATAAATATGCAAATATAAAGAGAGAGAAAAAAAGAAAGAGAATAAGAAACAGGGAGAGGAGAAAACAAGGAAAGAGAAAGAAGAGAGTGAGAGCCCGTCCATCCAGAATCCCATCAAGCCATCAGACCGCTGTTAGCCTCAGGTGTTTGAGAGCTGAATATAAGAGAGCCAGAGGGTCCATATCCTTTCAAATAGGGATTGTTTGTCCCGCAGGACACTGACTAGTTTTTCGTGTAACATAATCCAGATACGCTTTCGCTTCATGAGGGCTCAATCAATCACAGGGCCATTCCAAGAGG
Source organism: Pelophylax lessonae (assembly GCF_965119305.1). Lineage (NCBI taxonomy): Eukaryota > Metazoa > Chordata > Amphibia > Anura > Ranidae > Pelophylax > Pelophylax lessonae. The sequence continues at coordinate 254,375,034 of NC_138773.1, read as the reverse complement.
TTTCAATGGCTATTTTTGCTGCCAAGAACATGTAGTATATTAAAGTCTGAGTGGATCTCGGGATATTATCGATAGGTTCTTTGAGTAATCAAACCCTAATGTTCAAGGACCAAAACCCTGTGGAAACCAGTAGGCCTAGTCTTTTTTTTATATAGAAGGTGCAGATAGATTTTGTCAGAAATGAGAAATTAGGAAAGGATCAGAGCCTACTCTGATCTATGAGACTATCTATGTTGTTTGGGGATATCCTGATTCACCCATCACCTTCCTTCCTATATTGGAATGTGCAATAAAGGGGTTCTTGTTTTGAGCTTACTAAAGTAACTAGCACCCATCCTTTTTATTCACATAGCACCCCTGTAGCTTTGATAACATGAGATCAATGCTAACATAGATTATTTCAAAATATCACCATTTTGCCTTTATTGATATAGCTCTAATCCTGTCTTTTTTAACTTGGCACAAAGTGTAATTATGAAACTGTAGCTATTAATAAGGCTAAGTTCATACTTATGTGGTTTCTCTGTTTGCGTGTGAACAGCAGCCTATTCATTTGAATTGGCTGCTGTACCTACAGAAAAAACAGAGAAAATGTCCCTGCACTTTTTCTAAAATTGCAGCTGCAGGGAAACCCAATAGTGCTGTGCAAGTACTTCCCAGCATGGTTTCCAGTGCATGGGGGTGCGATTAGGATTTTATGGCTAACAGCAGATTGTTTTTGATGTAGGTATGGAAAAGTTTGCGATTATACGCAGTCCCCCACTTGTATATAGTGTGAACCTAGCCTAGGACCAGATGCACATTTTTAAAATGAATTATAACAGATATTCTGTAGTATACAAATAAACGTTTCCATGTTACAATGGTGATTTGTCTCAAATGTTTTCTTTGTTTAGTTCTCCAAGTTGTATCATGGAGTCAAACGTGCCTCAAACCCTCCACATATATTCGCAACTGCAGATGCTGCATATCAAGGAATGGTAACTTTCAGCAAAGATCAGGTAATATAAGTGATTAAAGTAAGGCATATATTTAATATAAGGCATTAAAGTGATTGTAAGGTCTCGTGTTTTTTTTTTTTAAATGACAAACATGTTACACTTACCTCCTCTGTGCAGTGGTTTTGCACAGAGCAGCCCAGATCCTCCCCTTCTTGGGTCCCTCTTTGCTGCTCCTGGCCCCTCCCTCCTGTCGAGTGCCCCTACAGCAAGCAGCTTGCTATGGGGGCACCCGAGCTGAGCTACAGCTTTATAAGTCCATTCAGACATGGAGCTGCCGGTTGGCCCTGCCCCCCTCTCTCCTGATTGGCTAGCTGACTTTTATTGACATACACAATGTTAACAGGCGCTTGATCAGATATCGAACCAAAAGTCCATGGAGTTAAGTCATTAATGGCACAGGGGGAGAAAAAGTCCACCATGTAGGGCAGCCATCCAGAAACCAAAAGCCAGGGGTTCCACAGGGCTAAAACAAAGACAGACAGAGGCGCCTCTAAGTGTAGACTTTATGCAACAGGTTTAATGAATACAATTATGCACTCACGTTAGTAAGCATATATTCATGCCCATAAAACAAGGTTCCAGTGTGGAGAAGTGTACATCATCTGGTCATGGACATCCATCCTGCTGGAGTCGAAATCCTTTCGCCGTGCCCGGCTTGTATGGCAATTATATCAAAATCACAATATAATATTGCTAGATTAAAATCCAACTTTAAAAGAGTAATTCACCAATATTTATATATATAAAATATGTTTTGGTAGTATTAAATAATAAAAAAAATTAAAAACGGGTGTATCACAATAACTATATTAAGATATACCAACTGGCTGTGTGTGGCTGACCACCGCTATCAATTGGTGGGTATTGTTTTTAAAATAAGACTTTTATTGACAGCAGTGGGAGCCAATGGGACCACTCCCAATCAGGAGGGAGAGTTCCAGACGGCTGAGGGACTTGTGGACATTACTGGATACAGATGGGGCTCTGGTAAGTATTAGGGGGCGCTGTGGGGGGCTACTACACACAGAAGGCTTTTTATCTTAATGCATAGAATGCATTAAGATAAAAAAAAAATCCTTCTTCCTTTACAACTCCTGACCATAGATGAGTAGGTTTTCCTTCTGGCTGAAAAAAAAAAAAAAAAACCTGATTCCTCCAGCCAAACAAATGCAGTGGTTGGAGGATTGGCAAGCAGGAATGGCCACGCACTTATCAAAATTCAGCCAGTTCCTGCTGAACCGGCCAAATTTCTATCCATCTTTGGCCAGCTTTAGTTTAGTAAAGTACAGCAACCATTTAGAATTTGATACACATTCAGTAGAGTGTATTGATATATTACAACTCATATAGTAAGTAGAGCTCAGCTAGTCTGAACAATGAAGTATTTATAAAGTCAAAACTTTTATTTATTTAGTTTTGGATAGACTGTGTTAGAATGTTCTCTGCTTTGTACTGCTCTCCGTATCCCTGATTGGGTTATTCACCCACACTATTGGTCTTGGTGACCTTTGTCTTTGGTGCAGAAAGTAATGGGAAGGCCAAAATATTTGAGTTGTCCAAGCAACTAATATTTAGAGAAAAAATACCAATGGGTATACATATTCAGATGATAACTGTCTAAGAAGGGATATCTCCTCACTTTAGAGAAATCTTATCCTACTTCCTGTTGTGTCTCTAGGACAATTCGCCAATAAATTTACAAAACCAGGCATAGATCCTAACTATTTATTCTCTTTTAAAAATTAAAAAAAAAAAAAAATGTTTGGCTGTACATGATTGTAAATTTTTTTTTAGCTCTGCTAGACTAAAAATGCTGGTCTCCACTTTAATAAATGTTGTCCTCCTATTTTTAGAGGTACCCTTGGTCATCAGACATATCTGAATAGAACACTGCAAACTAATCAGCATGCACGCACACAGTAGGTTTCTTCTGTCTGTGCCTGCTGTGGCTAACGATTCTGGCATTGCTGTAGAGAGATTCAGTAACTATTGTCCCTGGTTACAGACAGCTCATCCGCTGTTAGGTAGAGCTTAATGCATCCGCCTTCTCACAGGAGGCATGTTATTAACCAATATCAGTATTCAGAAAGGGTTCTTCAAGTCCTTTCTGAGTACCACTGCTTCCCAACTCGAGTCTTCATTCAAATCCCACTCTGTGAGCTTTTTAATTTTTTTTGGAATAGGGCTAATGTCTCATAATTCAGTTTCCTCATTAACCCGGACTATATATATATATACATATATATATATATATATATATAGATATATAGATATATAGATATGTAATATTAAAATAAATAGCAAGGAAAAAAATCATCCTTAATGGCAGTGATATTATTAGCATGTATTTTGTATTTTGTAACTTGGCTCAGCCATTTGTATGATGGTAATTCTCTCATTATTTGTGATCTGGGCCAGTGCATTATTATAAGTGGAGAGAGTGGAGCGGGGAAAACAGAAAGTGCTCATCTCATCGTGCAGCATCTGACCTTCCTCGGAAAGGTATGTGCTTACCCAATGTCACTTGCTCTTTGTCAAACAAAGCAAGTACTAGACAGAATACCACACCGGATACATAATATGAACTGGTTGTATGCATCATTTATACAGAACAAACTGATGAGTGCAAATCACAAATACAAACCACTTTTGATTTAATGTATCATTTCTCTAGACACGTCATTCTACTGTACAAATATAGAATAATAATTAGGGGATCTTTTCCAGGCCCTTTCTTGTTGAAATCGTACATCAAGCTTCTCAAGCTTAATAGCATGGGTATAAGCTGGTCATATTCTAATCCACAAACAAACCCCCCCCCCCCCCCAAAAAAAATAAATAAAAAATTCCAAGAATAGAAATACATATGTATCCTATGTAGACTCTCAGAGCTGGCACCAGAAACTGACCAGAGGGGGCCCAGCAGTGGGTAGACACTTTTACATAATCATGTCATAATGCTGCATGTATTATATAGATGTAGGGGATCTGTAATTTACTATGGGGTGGCACTGAACTGTTCATTCTGTGAGCTGCCAGGTCTCAAAGGCAACTTTTCTGAACCTTTAGAATCACCTGGTAGTGTGAATTTTGTAGCCCCTCTTCCGATGCTTCCACAATAGGACACTTACTTAAAATGGATGGTGACATCCTGGATAAAGATTACAAAAAATTTTGCTGCTGTATATTTTTAAAGTAAAACAGCCCATGGCTAGTCGTAACCTTCTGGATTACTCTTTAGAGGTTACTCATGCTGTACATTGATGAAACTGCAAAATGCATATTCTTTAGTAAATCAAGCCCAGGGTGTCGCTTTTATCAAGAGGTAATTCAACCAGGCATAGCTACTGCATTGTTACATATATAATACAAGTGATTAAACTGAAGAATTGTCTACATCTATCTGCCTCTTCTATGTGAGAGCTCTATACCACTATAAGCGCTCTTATCAGTGGTCATCCAGTGCCCTGGGCAAAGATGGCAAACTGCACCCCCCCATACTGAATGTACAAACCCGATCGTCATCCGCAACTGCCACACCCAGCTGCCACCTCATTTGTCTCAGCATCACTGCGTAGCTTTGGGTCCACCAGTCAGACTTCATGTTGACCCAAAAGTGTGCAGTGCTGCTGTGGGACCTTCCAGCTGTTCTTTGCCTCTGTCGGTCTCCTTGCACTAATATGGAGTAATGGATTGTAACAGTTGATTGTAACAAGACTTTTTTCACAGGCAAATAACAGAGCTCTGCGAGAAAAGATCCTACAAGTTAACCCTTTAGTTGAAGCCTTCGGAAATGCTTGCACTGTAATCAATGACAACTCCAGCCGATTTGGAAAATATCTTGAAATGATGTTTACACCAACAGGGGCAGTAATGGGTGCAAAGATCTCTGAATATCTGCTGGAGAAATCTCGGGTTATTAAACAGGCTGTGTAAGTAGATGACTGCACTGTATACACGGTGTGATTGTTAAGAAAATGGGCCTATTGCCCACAGTATCCACAGGAGCGTTTACTATATGATCTTGCTTACACTGTACAGATCACAGTTAGAACCAAGACCTGAAATAAGAACATTTGAAATATTCTCCAGGTTAACCTTTCAGTGTAATACATACAGCAGAAAGTTGGACGGTGGAAGCTTGTAAATACATAATGCCACGCTTACCCCTAATGCAAGTGGTCAGGCACTATAGCTAGCTTCTGTGTTCTTCACCCATAGCAGCCCCCTTTCCCATAGTGCAAGCAGGCCTACCTGTATTCGGTTGCCACCATGACTTATACACAATGCTTTAGTGCCTGGCCACCACACCATGGCAGGGGGAAACTGAGCACAACAAACAGGTACTTGTGCTTGGCAGACAGGCAAAGTGGTTCAATGACAGTCCAGGTACAAGGCAGGCCAGGGTTAAGAATAGTCAGGGTCAAATCTGTAGTCAAACAGCAGGCAGAGTTCGACTTGTATACAATATCCGATCAAGGTCATCAACAAAACAGGAAGCTTGGAACATGTGTTAAACATAATCACAAGCATGAGACTGCAGGCTTGGATGGCTTAAATCAGGTTTGGTCCCAGAGACTTGCTACATCAATCACCTTGCATGTGGACAGACAGACAAAGAGAATACCACAGCCAAAACTAGGATGCTGGAAGGAGACAGCAGCTTTGATAGAGCAGAAGCGCTTGACGCTCCTGGCATATAGTTGGTTGTTGTTGGGCAATACTGTACAGGCAATCTGAAAAAAAAGCTTAGTTTTTATGCAAAGCTTATTCTCATTTACATTAAGACAAAATATAAGCATGTTTTGGTTTTGTAAATCAGGTTTGAATCCTGTTGTACTATTGCTAAAATATCAAAACAGTCAACATATTGCCAACTGTTAAAGGGTTGTCCACCCAAAACTGATATTTTAGGTTTAAGCAAACACTGGAGAGTTAAAGCATCTGGGAGTCACTTACATATCCCATGGACCCTGTTGGTGAGATCTTTGTGCTTGAGTTTCTGGATCTGCTGCACCACTGATGTGTCTATTCATTTTACTGAATAGAGAATGCAGTTGCTAGAACGCACAGAAATGGATGGAAGCCTCCCCAAACTAAAGCTGGTGATACACGGCCTGAATTTCATGCAATTCCTCCAAATCAAGACATAGGATCCATTAGGATTCACCTATACCCAAAATATCACTTTTGTGTAGACTGCCCTTTTAATTGTATGTGTGAAATACAAAGGGCTCATTTTTATTTTACCTATCGTAGCATTGGACAATCACTGGGTTCACATCCTGTTAACTTTAGCCATAGTCCACAATATACTGTAACGCAATTGTGTGAGAGAACATTGAAATGTCTTAAAGTAGAGTTCCATCCTGTAAAATACAAAAAAATAAATTAAATTCAGCAGCTACAAATACTGTAGCTGCTGGCTTTTAATATAAGGACACTTACCTGTCCAGGGATCCCACAATGTCGGTCCCCCTAGCCAATTCCTCAATCAGCTTTGGTTGCAGGTGTCGGCATCTTCACTAAGGGAAACAGGAAGTAAAGCCTTGCTGCTTCACAACCTGTTTCCTACTGTGCATGTGCGAGTCCTGCTGCCTTCTGGGACCTCTTTGCATCTCCCAGAAGGCAGCGGGTGGAGGAGGAGGGGCCAGAAATGTCACCCCCAAAATGGGAGCAAGTACCTGGTTTTGAAAGGTATCTGCTCCCCCCCAAAAGGTGCCAAATGTGGCAGTGGGGGTGCGAACAAGCGGAGCTTCATCTTTTCGGGGAGCTCCTCTTTAAGAAGTGAGTCATACAGAGGGATCAGGTTACATGAAGCCTATTCTTGAGTTTAGATCTATAGTTCTTAGTCAAAAGATGTCTTGTTTCTTTCAAGGCTCTTACACGCTCACCAGCCATTGCTGGCTATATACTGACACATAATGCATGATAAAAATGCTGATTAAATATATGCATTCAGCCTGTTCAAATCCCTTTCCGTAGTTTCAGTTTACCCTCTATTTTGTTGTATAATAAAATCAGTTTAAGAAACAATTCCCCTCTAATGCTCAGAGTTGTAAATATAGAGAAATATGTTACTATTTTTAGCCTTTTCTCTAGAACACCATACAGAGCTGGTAAAATGATTCTTCCAGCAGCATAATAATAATAACGTTATAATGGAAGAGAGTAATGAAGTGCAACTAATGAAATAATGAACCAGAAATAAAACAGTATTTGGGTTAATTTTGCATCATTTAAAGTTTTAGTGAGTTTACATAAAATATGCTTTACCCAACTGTTGAAAAAGTTGTTATTCAACTAAATCTTCAGCACATAAACTTGCAGTATTAGAAAATATCCATATTTAATCCAGGCTAGAGAGGGAACAACAAAATTTGAATTTGATTGAGCATTGCATTTTAACGCTTCAATGAGCTCTCTCTTTTATTTCATACAGGGGTGAGAAAAATTTTCACATATTTTACTACATTTATGCTGGACTTTATCACCATAAAAAGCTTTCTGAATATAACCTACCAGAAAACAAGCCTCCTAGGTAAAGCAGTTATCTATCTATCTATCTATCTATCTATCTATCTATCTATCTATCTATCTATCTATCTATCTATCTATCTATCTATCTATCTATCTATCTATCTATCTATCTATCTATCTATCTATCTATCTATCTATCTATCTATCTATCTATCTATCTATCTATCTATCTATCTATCTATCTATCTATCTATCTATCTATCTATCTATCTATCTATCTATCTATGCCATTCTCAACCACCTACCACCAATGTAGGGAACCTTCCAACCACCAGTGTAATGGGGCCCTTCTTCACTACCCACCAATAAAATGGAACACTTCTCTGACTGCCAATGTAAGGGGACACATTTCCGCTGACCAGCAATGTGAAGAAGCACTATGATTTTCATGGTCTGCATTACTTTTTTGGCCATTATTATCAGTGAAAGTCATATTGAACAGCCTTGGGTTTTAAATACACTAAGTACCGGTATGTTAACGTCATCCTTTTATTTACTAGTATATCCTATGCTGAAGATGAAACATTTTAAACAGGGATTCCCTGAGATCTGTTTATTTTTTTATTTTTTTTAGGTTTCGCTACATTAAAAAGGTTGAAAAAGGCTATCCATCTATTTATGTTTGCACTTCTGCAGTGGCAGATGGAACCTGTAGTTTTTTCATGGATCCCTGTGAATGAATGACACGGCTGTGTAGATGGAGACCTGCACAGCCAAGCCGATTTCAAATCTGACAGCTGCTGCAGGGGAAAAGAACCCCTGCATTCTGTCAGAGGGAGGCTGTTTTGGGGATGGGGGTCCTGCAACATGTAACATGGTCCTAAAGCTGGAGCTAGCCTATAAAGAGCATCCAGCCATGCATGCAAAATTAGCTCATGTTGTTTTTTTAAATTTAGTGAATAAACTGAGAACATTCATTTTTGTAGCTGTGGAGCATGGGACACCTAAAAAGTGGCATTTTCTCAGAGGAAAACATCAGCCAGCAGCTGTGAATATCCATCCCATTTGATCACTTTGTTCCCTGAGAGACCTCAACTAGTTTGGGTCAGAACATGCTGGGAAGATTGTACAGACATACAATTTCCTGAGCTGACCATTTTCTCTTATTTCTCTCTTTACGCTGCCTTATTGAACAAGCCCAGCATCTTTTTAACTCTGATTGTATTGTTCATGTGTATTCTTTCTTGCTTTGAATAGATATATTGACAATGAGGCAGGTTCGGTGATGCAGGATATCATATCTAAAGAATCTTACAGAAGACAGTTTGCAGCAATTCAGCATTGTTTCAGGATTATAGGATTTAGTAATGAGGTGAGTACCAGTCTTGTTTCCATATTGTAGTGACAAAATCGTACTGCTTCCAGTAGAATAGTTAAATAGCCAAATGTATTCTCATTGTATTACAATGTAAAATATGGGCGGAAGAGAACTAATCTATACAGAAATGTTGGCTTACTGAAAAGTATGTCTATGTACAGTATAGAATGCATTCAATACTTGGTTGGGGCTCCTTTTGCATGAATTACTGCATCAATGCAGCATGGCATGGAGGCAACCAGCCTGTGGCACTGCTGAGGTGTTATGGAAGCCCAGGTTGCTTTGATATTGGCTTTAAGCTCATATGCATTGTTGGGTCTGGTATCTCTCATTTTCCTCTTGACAATACCCCACAGATTCTCTATGGAGTTTAGGTTTGGCGAGTTTGCTGGCCATTCAAGCACAGTGATACCATGATCATTAAACCAGGTATTGGTACATTTGGCAGTGTGGGCAGGTGCCAAGTCCTGCTGGAAAATGAAATCAGCATCTACATGAGATGCACCTGTGTGTGTGTGTGTGTGTGTGGTGTGTGTATATGTATATATATATACACACACATTATAAACACCTTTATTCTTTTTTTTTTATAAATGATCACATGGCCTCTGTTCTCAGCTACATAAGGGGCTTAGAGAGCTGAGAGTTAGAGGTAGCAGGAGGGAGAGATACTGCAGTACACTGATCTTCCCAGTGATTAGCTGTGCAAGGAGGTGTGTCAGCAGAAGTCTGATCGCTGCAGTACAGGCAAGCTGTGCTCCCAAGTAGAATGCAAGTAAGAAAACTGACCAACCTGGGATGTATGTGCTTCCATGATAAGTATGGTCAGTTTGAACTAGAAAAGCAGGGGGACAGGACAGGCAGTTTTACCAAAATTCACACAAAGGAAGCAATGCAAAGACTACAGGATACCTTTTAATACAAGTACATACATAGCAAAAAAAGCACATATCAGAAGATCATGAAATGTTGGGGTAACATACACTTCAAATAAGCCCATTGATTTTAATGGGCTGCCAATGCACCACAAAAGACCGGAAAATGCACCTATACTACTTTTCCCAATGCAGTGCACTGCAAGGCATAGTGCATTACTGTGTGTTGTGGTGTGCTGTAAAGCAGGTGCGTTCCTATAGTGCAGTGAGGTTCTATAGTTGTGGCAATGTGTGTGTTACAGCAAGGCATAGGTGTAAGGCCAGCCTTACCATTCTCTGATTATTGAACTGCTATGTGTCAAATAGCTATTTTCTTAGAAATGCACTCTATTTATAGATTAGGTTTTAGAAATGCAATATTGTTAAATATAAAAACACCAATGCAAAAGGTAAATTTTGCTAAAATAGGCATCACCTGCAATAGACCAGTGATATGTTTACTGTCCCTGTATAGTGATAGTCCAAGATTGTATACACGTCTTGTAACTTTCATCTTTAATTACAGGAGGTCCATTCAGTGTACAGGATTCTGGCTGGAATACTAAACACGGGAAACATTGAATTTACTGCCATTTCTTCCAAGCATCAGACAGACAAGAGCGAAGTTCCGGATGGAGAAGCCTTAGAAAATGGTATAATGAAACATCCAGCATAAAGGCGGAATGTGCTTGTATATCACTGATAATATGTTTAATTAGCTATTTCATTTTCTTAACAACAAGGGAACAAAACCATGAAAATAATGTAGGCTTAATTATAAGAATATATTTCACATTCTCCCTAAATCGTATGTCATTGGAATTGGAAATAAAGTTCATATTGTTCAGTAAGGGTTTATTCCACCGAAATATAACATTTTGGTAAAAGATGGATATTCCTAGGGGTTCCAAGTTTTGCTCACTGTTTTTTTACAGTTTGCCTGTGGAATTCTCTCCAATTAGTGATGGATTTGCCATAATCAGGGTAGACCACTGCCTACACGTGGCAGAGAAAAAGAGTCAGCTTTTTCTTGTATAGCTATTGCCCACACTTTTTTTTCCCCAGTATTAATACGATCATCTTCTAAATTATTATTTGCACATTGTCACAATATTCTAACAAGAAAATGAGGAAATGCCATGGATAAACATTGTGATCCAAGCAAGGGCTTTGCTTTGAGTGGCAAAGGTTGTGTGCCTACAGGCTCCAGTGCTGGAAATCTGTCCCTGCCCATAATGTAGGCCTGGTTAAAGCAGAGTTTCTTAAATGTACTTTCATCCACATGCCCATCTGCATTGCAATTGTACATGGCAAATTTTTTAAAACATTTTTCTAAATACCTTATTTGCGATGTGCTTATGCTGCGCTTACTGTCCGGCCACCTAGGCGATGTGGTCATAACGCGATTCCCTTGGGCATCTGGGATATCAGCGTCATCTATCCTAGGAGTCTATGGGACTCACCTAATACTGAAAACCTCACTTTATTTTCAGACCAGAAATGGCGTGCTTGGGAGGAGTTAGGCACCATATTAGAAGAAGAGTATCTGCCAGGAGGAAGTGAAAGCAGAATGCTGCTTTCCCCGACTTCATTTACCTTCCAGGTTGTCCTCTGATTGACAGGTTGCTATAACAACAAGGCGGGAACATCCGCCGATGCCACCATTGCTATGGTAACCTGTCATGAAGAAGCAGCGCCGTGCAGTGGCATTACTGCTCGGGAGGAGATCGGGAGGTGCATGCTGGGTAATCAACTGCAAAAAATCCCAGAAATAAAGACAAGCGGGCTTCAAATGCCCACAATTGGGATCAGGGCCGCTATCAGGGGGGGACAGCCCATACATATGTAAAGGCCCCAGTGCCATGAGGGGCCTTGATAACTGTAATCTGTCCCTCTACAGCTCAGTCCCAGGCTTGGTCAGCAACAGCTTCAATGCATCTAAATACATACACTGCCAGGCGGTGTATGAATTTAGAAAATCTGAATATCCTTTCAGTCTTCCCCAGCAATCTCCTGCACACTCGCTCTGTGCCCCCCAGCACTCCAATCCTCCCCCCTTCCCCTCACCCCAATCTCCAGTGCCCAGCTGAGAGAAGCTGGAGGTGGAGCACAGCCAATGCTGACAATGCAGAGAGGGAGGTGAGCTGGGCTGTGGTCTGAGGAAAGTTTGTGCAGATAAGCAGGTAGCCTTTCATGTCAAGATACAGAATGTATTTGCTTGCAAGAAATGAGATACTGACAAGTAGGGTCAGTGTATGTCCAGATAATGTGAAAGTAATTTATGACCACTCCATTTAACCCTGTGTTATCCACACTTTTTACAATGAAAAGTGTAAACTCACCACATAAATCAAACACTCCATATATGAAATAATAATCCTCAACAAACAGAGCACAGCACAGTGTTCACAGCTGTTTGCATGGTAGCACTATTGTATGAACACTGATTATGTAGTAAATAATATATGTTTATGGAGGATTGTTATTTTGGGTTTACTCACAGTTAGGCTCAGTTCACACATACAAGAATGGGTATATTTTTCACGCGACACCTGTAGGGCAGCCCAGTCATTGCAACGGGCTGACTTATGTGCAAGCCACACAGACAAGTCTCTAAATCCTAAATCGTTTTCAAAAGTGTGGTGCACTGAACCACAGGGTGCTGCGGCACCATGAGGTTTGGTATGCACGTTTGCAGATAAGTGGGGCGCCATCAACAATTAATGGCACTGCTAAAGGGCAGTGCTTTTCTGTGCATGTTACAAAAGTATGCAATTTTTGCATGCACCCCCCCCCCCCCCATGCAAAGATGTGAACATAACCTTCATACTTTACGTGGTGTGCTTACCCTTTAAAGTTTACATCAACATAGGGTTAAATGGAATGATTATGAATTAACTTCACATTATCTGGACATACACAGAGAGCTTTATGGTTGTATATATATATATATATATATATATATATATATATATATATATATATATATATATTTATTTTTTATTTTATTTTTGTCCACAAATATTTTAACATATATACTTACATACTGCCCACTGTCATACCCTCCACATTCCTCTCCTGTACATACTGCCCACTGTCATACCCTCCACACTCCTCTCCTGTACATACTGCCCACTGTCATACCCTCCACACTCCTCTCCTGTATATACTGCCCACTGTCATGTCCTCCAGATTCCTCTCTGGTATATACTGCCCCGTCATGCCCTCCACACTCCTCTCCTGTCCATACTTCCCACTGTCGTATCCTCCACACTTCTCTCCTGTACATACTGTCCGCTGTCATCCCCTCCACACTCCTCTCCTGTACATACTGTATGGGACAGCTTCCTTGCTTTCTTCTTCATTGTTCTTTCCCTGCAGACTGGATGCTGTTTTGAGCACCACACCAGCCACAGCTCAACCGTGTGGAAGAGCTGCGCTGTGTGTCGCCTGCAGGAGTGTTCATTGCTCACTGTGGACTGGTATGGAGACAAGTTGTTAGACATCACAATAGTAAATTAATTGACAATGTTGCTGGATGGGGGCCTGTGCTGTGACTGTCTCTTTGTTGGATTGGGCTGTTTGTGACTCTCTCTCTCTTTCTTAGATAGGCATGACTCTTTGCTGGATATATGGGGATGTCTCTTTGCTGAATATATGGGTCTGTCTCTTTGCTGCTCTTTGTCCAAAATATAATTTCTTACTGTTAAATCTTTTAAGCACTGATGACTTGAAATACACATTTCAGTTTCCTATATTAAGTTGTATTGTGTTAAAATAAAAGTGGGTGCACCGAAGGACTCAGTGGAATGGCCAGTGGGGGGATTCAGTGGGATGGCCAGTGGGTGGACCCTGGAGAATGTTGGTGGTCAGGCTGAGGGGGCCCAGGCCTAAAGCTGTATAAGGGGCGGGGCCCCACCATTTTTGATGGCTGCCCTGATCGTGATAGGCCCTGCCTGCTTCTGAGATCAGGTTAGATTTTAATGATTTCAAACAAACAAGAAGAAACACATTAGTGACATTATCCAAATTTTAAAGTAGAAGTGTAAACAATGACAGGGGAGCATTTAAAAAAAAATGAATTTGGGGACAGGAACTCTGCTTTAAAGCCAGGGGTAGAGAACTCTTTTTATCAGTTATGGAAGATGGGATAATGTGGCAACTCAGATGCAGAGAGCTTACTGCTTTAAGACACTAGGGGACCCAGGACTTACATCTCCTCATTGCATCTTTTCTTGTTCAACCATTTTATTAAGGCCTCTTGCACACTGCAGCTTAAAAATGCTCAGTACAGCTTTTTTTTATATATTTTTAATAGAGCCCATTCATTCTTAATGTGCCTATGCACACAGCTGCGTAAATGAGCGCCGCGTTTTCTTCAGTAAGAACAAAATAGAAAAATCTGCATTTTTGGTCAGTAATTTGCGCCTGATGCGCGCAAATACGCGCAAATACGCGCGAATGCGCTCAAATTACCCAAAATGCCAATTGAATATCAAGAACGCTAGAATAAATTTACGTGCAATTACGCACATTTGCGCGAGCGCATAAGCGCGAAAATGCGTGCATTACAATTACGCCAGAAAACGTAGATGCTCTAACAGGAGTATCGTGTGTAACCTGCCTAAGAGTTTCAGGCAGTACAATGAAAAAGCAGGGAGACTACCCTGTAGCAAAATGTTACTGAATAAAATAGAAAGATTGACAAATGCCACACTCATGCTAAATAGAAAGTCAATCTGTTAGATTACATAAGAGAATATGTGTTAGTTGAAACCATCAACGAATAATAAAAGGGAAACACATAAAGGAGGTCATTGGTTGTTCAGAATGACATGAGCTTTCTGTCGAAGGACAGTTCAATTGGAAAAGCAATACTGATGAAGCTATAGATGGCAAATAGTCTATAATGTCGAAATATGATATTGCGGCACAATTAAAGATAAGGAAAGAGAAGAAGAGAGGAAGAGAGGAGCGGGGTGAAGGGTAAGGGAGGATAAGAAGGGGATGAGGAAAAGGAGGATAGAACAGCAGGGAAGTGGGGAAGGGGAAATGAGAGTTAAAGGCAGCTGAGTTTGGTTAGGTATAGAGAACCCAGGGGGCCCATATTTTTCAAACTTTCTCGTAATTATCCAAAGCTATGGCATTTAATTTCTCATTAATCATAGTCCCTTTCAGTCGTGTTTGAACGTCAGGGAAATGTAATACTGGGAATCTTCACAAATTAGCTATTGTTTGCTTAGTGGCGGCAAAAATGAAGGAGATATGTATTGCAGCTAAACGCGAAACTCCCTTAAGGGGTTTATTCAAGAGCGCTTCACTTGGGTCTTTATGAAGGTTACAGTCCAGAACAGTGTACTTACGGATCCATAGCCTATGTACTTTCAGACATGTCCACCAAATAGAGCCTTCCTGACCACATGACTGGAAACACGCTGGGGGTATTGGGAAAGTGGCAATTTGAGCTGGGATAACATACTATCTAAAGAGACTTATGTACGAATTTTCTATAGCCAGTGTGTTGCAGGAGATTTTTGCCGTAGTCTCTCATTGCATCTTTTCATTACCCCCAGCAAAAAACAAGTCAATACCAAATATATACAAAGGGAGAAGATAGAGAGAAATAGAACTACATGCATCATGGGGCATCTTGTTCCACATGGGCTCTATCTTGAAAGTCAGGTATAGCAGCACTTCATACAGTGGTGATTTAATGCTTTTTTAAGTTAAATAACTTCCACTACCAAGCCTCAGATCTGCAGACTTTCATGTAATACCAGCCACACTAACATTTGAAAAGCTCCAGTGGCTCTTCAAAGTGAGGAAAAGTATGTCACTACTCATGTTTGCTTGCCTGTATTGCTTGGTCAACAAGATCTGTGGTCTAGTCACTGTGAAGAATGTTAAAAATTCCTTTATGACCACTTGATCACCAATATATCAAATAAATGCATTCAAACCTTTAAACCAGGCACCCTCAGCTAATAGTGGCTCAACCTGAGCTGTAAATGGCCCTCAATTTGGTGGCCTTACTGGACTAGCAAGTAGCAAACACAGAGCTGCTGCCTCTTTTCCCATAAGGTTCAAGTTGCTCTACCTGGAGTTAGTGAAATTTAACCTGTAGGAAGCCAAGGGGTGATTCAGCTCTCCTTCAAATATTAGTTTGGAGTGTCCTTCCCCTTTAATGGATTGTCCAATATGGACCAAAATTGTAATTCTTGACAAGTTATCCATGATGTGAATGATCAGGAAAGTCTCCAAGTTATTGCTGACTACCCTTACCATTATGAATAGTATTCCCAGCTTTAAGGACCATGTTCTTTTCTTATGTAGCATCCTTGTCATAAGCAGGGTTGCTGGTAAATTTAGTTTGCTGGGCGATAGCTAGCCTGGTTGATTATAGTACTGTGGTAAATTGGATTTCCTTCTAATCCGGGTTTGGCTGTAGTTCTCCCTTCTTTCAGTGGGTGGCACTGTTGCCTTTGACATTAGAGTGATAAATACAGTCAAATAGGTTATGAATATGTATGTGTCTCCTAGCCAATTACATTGCAGCTGAAGCATGCTGGGAGAGACTATTTATCTGGGGGAAGTCCAATGATCATTCTCTTGCCAGTTGCCACCCAGACCCCTGTCTCGGGGTTGGGGTGTACTGCTGTGTCTGCTGCTGGGTAGGCCTGAAGCCTGGGGCTAAGCCACATGCCTGAGACTCTGCTGAGGAGAGCCTGGGTTACTGCCTGGAAGTGAGTATCCACAGAGCTCCAACAACCTTTTGTGAGTTACCTGCCTTTTTGATATAGAAGACAGCTGTCCAGCCAGTACAGATTGCTGAAAGAGATTGGACCCAGGGGAGAGGAGTTGCCTCCCAGGTCAAACTGAAGCTTCACAGATTACTGAAAGGGACTGAACCAAGGGGAGAGGAGTTGCCTCCCAGGTCAGTCTGAACCTCAAGGTCTGTTATTTGTACCGCTGTCTGAGTGCCTGTCATTTTTGTATACGGAGTCTGCCAATTTGATTGTTCACTAAGGGTGTCCTGTGCCCTACCCCTCTCTCCCATATTTTTGTTGCTGTTGAGAAGAAATAAATCATTTTCCTGTTTAAGCATAAAAGTGACTGGCGCCCATCATTTTTACTTGTTTTATCACCCACCATGCCTAGCAATCTACACCCTGAGGAGGAATGTCGGCCCTCCCGGTCTCTGGGGGTCACAATCAGGCCCTAGGAGGTTGGGGGGGGGTGTGCTTTTTTCTCTATGCTTTTACTATCTTGCTGTAAGAGTGCTTGGAATGCTGCTGATCATATTGTGCTCAAAATTGCTAGTTTATTAGTCCGCACTCTCAAATAGTTCCTCGCTGAAATGTGATGCATCATTCACAGTATCAAATAATGTACAGTCAGCATTATATTTCAGTCGCTGATTAGGTTTTTCTTTTTTTTTTGATTGAGCCGAATGATGAAAATAGTTGAATGAAGGATTTTGCCATAGTTCTAAAGACCTTGGACATCAGTAGTGGCTAAGGCATTGCATCATAAGAGATTTTGATATGGTAAATGTGTATAGTAGAAGTTATCATGATTTTATAGTACTTGAACATTTGAGTTTACATGCTGCATACACTATACCCATATGAGGCAATTGTACCTGTGCAATAAAACTAACAAGGATGGGGTACAAAAGGAAGTAATTCACCAAGTGAATAGCACAATATTTGAGAGAACTTACCTTAGCAGTCCACAAATAAGCCCACTATAATCTGATTACTTTTAAAAAAAGATGATTTGGTTATATATTTGGTTATATATGAAGAGGTACTTGGAAGCAGCATGGCTATGGCAAGGTGACTTGTACAACATTTACATTAACACATTGTAATATGGGGGTTGCTTAGCTCAGTGTGGTAGATGCATTTGTAGTAAGCCTATGTCAGTCCTGTCTGTAGTTAAGGGTTTCTGACCCACTTTTATTGAACACATTTAAAGAAAACAAGGTCTCTTGTGTCAGTATTTTCCCACACAAGGGTTTCAACTTCACAAGGCATTATCAGCACACATATAATACTAATACTAAGCCAACTGGCTCTCTTCGGCAGCACTGCTGCCCTCTTGTCTCTGGTCTCCTAGAACCACAGGCTGGGCTCACTCAGCTTTAAGTACAGCACCTGGCTGCATGGGTCCACTCCTGGCCTCTAGATAGGGGTCTTCAGGCTCCCTAGGTTCTCACATTCTTCCAGAGACTTACATATCCCCCTCCAGTCCCCTGGACTCACTAATAGCTGCAGCTCTCTCAGTCTTCTGCCAACTCACTTAGCTGTCTTAACTCTCCCAGTCCTTTGGATAAGGGAATCTTTCCCACATGGAGTACTGTCTCCTGAGCTGGAACACACATCTGTCTCCACAGAACAGCTCTGTCTGCAAATGGGAGCCTTGAGCTTTTCTGAGGCTTGGCTTATAACAACCCTGCACACCTGTGTACTCACACAGCCTGAAGGCATCGTCCCTCCCAAGTCACTATAAAACCTTCAAGCTCCAGGCCACAGCTTTCTTTGCTAACACTAAACATGCCAGAGCTTCTCGAACTGTACCTTTGAGAATCCTGTGTCATTTCTATATCCCTTTCCTAAACTCACACTGTGGCAGGGCCTTTCACTGTCACAAAATTCACATTGTGTCTGCGACCCAAGTGGAGAGAATTCCTTTCACTTTCTGTCATAATGACCTCTTAGGAAGTTAGGGGAATCTCCCACCTAGGATACGTAGATAATAAAAATAAAAAAACAATGGTTCTCGTTCTTTCCCACTCCTAAATAAAGATTTTTCGTTTGTTTTTTCATTTCTGTCTGTGTTTCCATTAGCGAGATTTGCTGTCACTGCCCATTCCAATGGCAGTGGATACTCCAACAATGTGATCTGCCTTCCTAAATTCCTATCTCTGTTCCTGCCCACTTAGGATAATTGGGTGGCATTTTGCTCCTGTCCACCTATATGTGTGCCATCTTACTCTAAAGTATAATGTCAATTAAAAATCTATAAAAGAGACTAAAGGCAAATAGACTATGCACTTTGCAAGTAGAGGTGCACTCTGCAAAGTGCAGTTGCTCAAGAGCCTAGTAAATGAGGAGGAGCTTCACTTTGCAAAGAATACCAAATAAAATGCAAGACAAATAAATAAAAAAACAGCATTTTTGCGTGCGTATGATTGGACGATGGAAGTCAGTAGAGCTTCCCTTCATTTACTAAGCTCTGGAGCCACTGCACTTTGTAGAGTGCAACTGCGCTTGCAAATTGCAAAGTCTATTTCTCTATCGCTCATTGACAGACGTAGTCTTCTTGATTCTCAAGAGCTGGGTTATGTTGTCTCCGCAGGAGTAGGACTAGGCAGAAAGACAAAACGTTCTGGCTCCACCTTAGGGGCAGTCCCTGAGGGTATATCCTCCCTCTCTCTGCTACAGGGAATCAGTTTTTTTCTGTCTAGTCAGGAGTAAGGACCTAAGTTCCTTGCTGGGATCTTTTTGGTCCTGGCAAAATTTTTTCTTTAGAAAAAATATTTTTTAGGTAGTTTTTTCTCCAGTGTTTTTCCTGTGAGATCTTCAAGCAAAAAACGCCGGACTGGGCGACACTAGTGGTCACCCCAGCCGGCCTACGAGCGCGCGCAGACCATTGCATTGCGCTTGGTCGGCCGCGACACATTCAAGTAAGTATGCGGGGCCGGGCGACGGGCTGGATGTTGAGATCCAGTGGTCACCCCGGTTTCTGCCTACGAGCGCGTGCAGACCAGAGCTCCGCGCTGGGTCGGCCGCGACGGAGTCCCAGTGGAGGGACTGACCTTGCGAGTTAAAAGTCTCGCTTGGACGCCAGGAACCAGAGAGTCGAGGCGTCCGGAGTGGTCCACAAACCCCCACCCCGGTGGAGAGGGTATTGTGAAGAGAGGGTGCCTGTCGGTTCGGTATGGTGAGTAAACGTTCCCTTTTTTCTTTCCTCGTTATGAGGCAGTATGTATTATGGGCCCCTCCATACATGGTCAGTATATATCTGACACTAAAAGTCCCCCTTGTAAATACAGTATGTGTTTGTGGGAAGTGGACTTGGTTTGAGAGCTAACACTCTACCCAGCAGACTGTAGCATTACAGCAGACATAGGAGGTATAATCCTACCTTATTTGTAGTGTATCTCCTGTAGATCTATCAATCGCCACTCAGCAGAGATGCAGGTGGATGTGCTGGGAAAAACGATTTCGGCGGTCCGCCGCCATTTTGCCGTAGACCAGGTGCATGCATGTCCTCAGGTCACGCCGGCCGCCATGTTTTTGGAGTCTAATGTCTCCTATATGGGGGGCGGCCATGTTTCATGAGCCCAGCTACCTCGTGGAGAGCTGGGAACGCCGGAAGGCGTACACAGGGGGCGGAGCCACGTCCTTCTACCCGGGAAAAAGCAACAGCTCCTTCCAGTCTGTAAAGACAGACGCTGACTGCAGTTGGTTGGAAACTTCACTGCATCGGTTGGTGAGCCTTGGGGGTCCCTCTCTCTCTCTGTGGGATCGAGAAGCAGGTACTCTGAGGGGCGCTATTGCGCTAGGGGGAGACACATAAAAAAAAAAAAAAAAAAAATTTAAAAAAAAAAAAAAAAAGAAGAGGTATTTTTTATTTAAAAAAAAAAAAAAAAAAGTTTTTTTGTGTTTTCTGGCAAAGGTGTCCTGAATTATCATGGACCCTGCCACTCATGTATCTCCTCCGGATCCCCTCGAGGGGTCTGCGGGATCCTCCAGCACCCCACTGACGATTAAATCATTGTCCGCTATTATGGAAGCTTGTGTCCCGGGTGGAAGTGGCTTGTCAGGGACAGGGCGCAAGTAAGCGACCCCCGCCTAACCCCTTATTATCTGAAACCTCGGATTCAGACTCTGAGCCCATTTCTGCAGTTGCAGGTACTTCATCTGGTATTGGTGTCTCGTGTACTGTCTTTTCAGACAGTGAGGAGGATGTTTTGGCATCAGCCATAGCCAGAGAGGAAGCGTTGGTAAACGCACTCATGGTATCTGTTCAAGAGACCTTAAGATTACAGGGTATTCCGTCAGAAATAGCTGAAACTGAAATCCCTTTTGGGACTAAAAACGCATCTAGTGGCGAAGGTTTTTTCCATTGCCCAAATGTTTTGGCAATCCAATCAAAGAAGAATGGAGTCTGCCAAAACGCATTTCTACTATTTCTAAACGCATTAACAGGCGTTATCCGTTTGAGGAAACCCTCATTAAGAAATGGACAGAACCACCTGTGGTGGATTCACCAATTGCTAGATTGAATAAAGCCACGGTTATTCCTCTAGAAGACGCTCCGTCTTTTAAAGATCCTGTGGATCGCAAGATAGAAGCTATGTCTCGCACCATGTTTACCTTGATTGGATCAGCTTTCAGACCAATAATTGCTATTGGTCTGGTTTCGCAGGCTGTAACTGTATGGACCAAGTGGTTACGCCGGGACCTAGAAGAGGTCCCTCAGGCGGTATCAGATTTGTTGGAACAGATGATACAGGGGTTACAGTTTGTGTGTGATGCGGCGTTAGACGCCACTTCATTATTGGCGCGAGCATCTGTCTCAGCGGTGGTTCTCAAGCGTACACTGTGGCTAAAAGGTTGGTTAGCCGACCAAGGTTCCAAAAAAGCATTGGCTAATTTCCCCTTTTTAGGAGAGCGTCTATTTGGAGCCAACTTAGATGAGATCATTAAGGATCTCACGGGTGGAAAGAGCACCTTTTTACCGCAAAATTTTAAAGGTAAAGGAACTCGTCAAAGACGAGGGCCTTCTTTTTCTGCTCACAAGAGGTTTTTTTCGTCCCGCGGGTGAAAAAATTAAGTCCTCCAAAGCTCCTGCAGGAGGCGTCGGGGGTCGTTGGTCGGGCAAGCAAAAGCCCGCCCCCTCTAGACCTGAAGATAAACCGTCCAAAGCCTGAAGGTGCGCCCCCCACCCATAACTGGGGTGGGGGGACGTCTTCGCCGGTTCCCGGATCCATGGCTTTCCAGAATCCCGGACAGATGGGTTTGCGAAGTCATAAGGTCAGGGTACAAGATCGAGTTTCGATCTCTCCCACCGGCGCAATTCTTCCCTTCCAATAGCCGACTATCCCCGGATCGTTTAGACGATCTGTGGAGAGCAGTCACAGATTTACTACAACAAGGAGTGGTAGTCCACGTTCCTTGGACAGAACGCTTTCAGGGGTTTTTATTCAAACCTATTTACAATACCCAGGAAAGAGGGCAAAGTGCGTCCAATTCTGGACTTAAGGGCACTCAATTCTTTTGTCTACATAAGTAGATTCAGAATGGAGTCCATTCGCACAGTAGCAGCCTTTCTGCATCCAGGGGATGTCCTAGCGTCCATAGACATCTAGGACGCATATCTTCACATTCCCATTTTCGCAGGACATCAGCGGTTTCTACGTTTTTCCGTAGAAGAGAACCACTATCAGTTTGTGGCGTTACCTTTCGGTCTCGCCACGGCTCCGCGGGTCTTCACGAAGGTGTTGGCCCCAATGTTGGCACTTCTGCGCCAAAGAGGCATATCGATTCTAGGTTACCTAGACGATCTTCTGCTTCATGCAGAGTCTCCTCAGACCTTGCACAAAACATAGAAATTACTATGATTTCTTTACAGGAATTCGGGTGGCTGGTGAACCAGCAAAAGTCATTTCTGGTTCCCACCCAGAGGCTCGAATATCTGGGTCTAATTCTAGACACAGTCAGGACAAGAGTTTTTCTTCCGGTAGGGAAACTCCGAAAGATTCAATCAGCAGTCCACCAACAGCTGGTCTTCCCTTCGGACTTGCATGAGGGGTCTGGGGTTGATGGTGGCTTCCTTCGAAGCAGTCCCATTTGCCCAGTCCCATACCCGAATTCTTCAGCAAGAGATTCCTCTCAGATGGAATCGGAATCCGGAATCCCGGGACAATCAGATCCGATTGAGCAAACAGACCAGAGAGTCTCTGGTCTGGTGGCTTCGGTCTCCGATGCTCAGCCAGGGAAAGTCATTTCTGCCAATATATTGGACGACAGTGACCACGGATGCCAGTCTATCCGGATGGGGAGGAATTCTCAGTTATCTGTCCAGGGACTTTGGTCCCCGGAAGAATCCAGGTTACCGATAAATGTATTGGAACTGAGAGCGATCAGACTTTGTCTGATTCACTGGACCGAGCAGCTCCAGGGCAGCCCGGTTCGGATCCAGTCGGACAACGCCACGGCCGTGGCTTATGTCAATCACCAGGGGGGCACCAAGAGTGTCCGAGCGGCCAAAGAAGTGGCTTGCATTCTTCGCTGGGCGGAACGATTTGTTCCAGCAATCTCTGCGGTGTTCATTCCGGGGGTGGAGAATTGGCAGGCAGATTATCTCAGCCGTCAGACTCTGGATCAGGGGGAATGGTCCCTCCATCCAGACGTTTTCCACCAGTTGTGCCTACGATGGGGCACCCCGGATATGGATCTGTTGGCATCACGATTCAACAGGGAAGTTCAGAGATTCGTGGCTCGCTCCCGCGATCCTCTAGCAGAAACCGCAGACGCATTGATCGCCCCGTGGGGGCAATACCAGCTAATGTATGCCTTCCCTCCTCTCGCGTTACTGCCAAGACTTCTTCGCAAGATAGAGGAGGAAGGAATTCCAGTAATTCTGGTAGCTCCGGACTGGCCTCGTCGAGCTTGGTACGCCGACTTGGTCAGACTGATGGCGGACGTCCCGTGGAGACTTCCTCTCAGGGAGGATCTACTGTCTCAGGGACCGATCTTCCATCCTGCTTTACGATCGCTGGTTTTAAACGGCCTGGTTATTGAGACCCAGGTGCTGAAGGACAAGGGATTGTCAGCTTCACTTATTCCTACTCTAGTTAAAACAAGGAAAGCGACTTCCAGAAAGATTATCATCGTACATGGAAGTCTTATATTGTGTGATGTGAATCCCTTGGGTTCCATCTACATCTTTATTCGGTAGTCCGAATATTGGCTTTCTGCAACAGGGAGTTGAGCAGAAGCTGGCCTTGAGTGTTATCAAGGGTCTGGTTTCAGCATTTGCTATCTTCTTTCAGAAGCTTTTGTCTACTCATTCCTTGGTGCGGAATTTCATCCAGGGGGTGCGACACCTGGCTCTGCCAGTGCACGCGCCGTTACCTTCCTGGGATCTTAATTTGGTGCTGTCGGTTCTTCAGACACCTCCCTTTGAAAATATCAGGGAGATTCCCTTGCCTACTTTATCCCAGAAGGTGGTCTTCTTGGTGGCTATCACTTCTGCACGCAGGGTGTCAGAACTGGCTGCATTATCCTGTTGTTCCCCAGATCTGGTGGTTCATAGGGATAAGGTTGTTCTTCATCCGAATCCATCCTTCCTTCT
The DNA here is from genome assembly GCF_965119305.1 of Pelophylax lessonae. NCBI lineage: Eukaryota > Metazoa > Chordata > Amphibia > Anura > Ranidae > Pelophylax > Pelophylax lessonae. The sequence continues at coordinate 254,350,891 of NC_138773.1, read as the reverse complement.
AAGGTGGTTTCAAAGTTTCATTGAATAAGGACAGTGTATTGTCCTTCCTATGTCCTTAGCCCAATCATCCTCGAGAATTTGCATGGCATTCCGTGGATGTAGTTCGGGCGATCAGGATATACTTGAATACTACGGATTCAATTTGTAAGACGGATTCACTGTTTGTGATCACGGATGGCCCTAAGAAGGGGTTGCCTGTTCTGCTGCGACCATCTTTAGATGGATCAGACAGACGGTGGTATAGGCTTATTTTATCTAAGGGTCTGGATCCCCCGTTCCCTGTTAAGGCGCATTTTACTCGGGCGCTTAGAGTTTCCTGGACCTTCCGCCATCAGGCGTCAGTGGTTCAGGTTTTCAAGGCGACTGTTTAGTCGGCTCATACCTTTACAATATTGTATAAGGTTTATGTGATGGCATCGTCAGATGCCTCTTCTGGCTGCAAGGTTCCTGCAGGCCACTGTTTGAGGAGACTGTTGGTCTACCTCGAGGATTTGTGGGGTAGGTCTCATCTGTTTACTCGATGAGTCCTTTGATACTTCTGGTTGGCTCCGGTTGGGCCTTCTAGATTGGATTTTGATTCTGTCAATCCCACCCCTCATTTTGTGGCACTGCTTCTGGATGTCCCAGCTCTTGAGAATCAAGAAGACTACGTCTGTCAATGAGCGATAGAGAAAAATGGATTTTTGTAAGATCTTACCGTAAAATCCTTTTCTCTTAAGCTCATTGACAGACGTAGTACCCGCCCCTCTATCATTGAGTTGGGTTGGGTTAAATTCTCTGTACTGCTTTAAAACAGAACTGATTCCCTGTAGCAGAGAGAGGGAGGATATACCCTCAGGGACTGCCCCTAAGGTGGAGCCAGAACGTTTTGTCTTTCTGCCTAGTCCTACTCCTGCGGAGACAACATAACCCAGCTCTTGAGAATCAAGAAGACTACGTCTGTCAATGAGCTTAAGAGAAAAGGATTTTACGGTAAGATCTTACAAAAATCCATTTTTGTCTTTAGAAAATCAACCTTTCTGTGAAAAATAAAAAAATACTTACTGTATATTAAGTTCCCCACGCCTCTAACAATCAGACACATGTAAAAGCTTTGCTCCTGTGATGCAACATAACTTTCCCCCATGTAATGATGTCAGAGTAGGTGAGCACAGGGGGTGAGGCATAGGGGTTGATTTATTAAAGGCAATAAGACTGTTCACTTTGCAAGGGAAGTTGCACTTTGTAAGGAAACTTTCCCCGGAGCTTAGTAAATGAGGTAAAGCTCTGCTGACATTTATCACCCAATAATGTGCAGATAAAATGGATTTTAAAATGCTGTTTTTTTCCCCTGCATGTGATTGGGTATTCTTTCCACAACATTCCCTAAGTTCTAGGGAAAATTCCCTTGCAAACTGCAACTTCCCTTGCAAAATAAATGCCTTTTTGCATTTAGTAAATCAACCCCATAAAGATTTTCAGTGCCATTATTTCAATTAACCTCCCTGCTGGCAGTAATCCCGAATGTGGCTCGGGGGTTCATTTTCAGTACCAAAAGCGGTAACCTTGAGCCACACCCGGGATTACCCTGTATTGAAACTTACCTTGTCCCTACGATCCCCCGATGTCCTCTGGCCGATGCCGGTGTTCTATCAGAATACCACTACCTATCAGATTCTGCAATGGGAAGTGACGTTCGGTCTAGAACAACTTACTGCGTATGTGCCAATGCGTTCCAACATGGGCACTAGGCCTTCCAATAGCTTTCCAAATGTAACAGAACACGAAGCAGCAGCAGATATGTTCTTACACCCATTGATTTTAGCAGTAAACTCACCTTATATACTAGAAAAGACTAGTCTATTTCACTATGTAATCAGTTTGCCGCTGAGCACTGCGGGGTGTACCAAGATGGGTGTTGCCACCTTCTACCTGCAGGTTTCTCGCTATATTTACTATATTTCAATAATAATAGAAATGTAATACTGTTATTCAGTCTAAAAGGTTTACTGGTAAAATCAATCTAAAATCCAAGACTTGCATAGGTGTAAGAAGATGTCTGCAGCTGCTTCGTGTTCTGTCACATTAGGAAAGCTATGGGAACGCACAACGGCCATGATGGAAAGCGATCTTTCCGAAGTCACTTCCGGTTGCAGAATCTGATAGGTAGTGGTATTCTGATAGAACACCGGCATCCGTCTTCCGGGTTCCCTTCCCTGCGAGCGCCGCGGCACAGGGGGGGCCGAACCGGGCGGAAATTAAAAAGAAGTACACAAAACATGACATGATACATTGTAATCTGTTAGGATTACATTACTGTATCAAATAATTTCACCTCAGTTTTGTCCCTAGTGCTTTGTCCAGTGCCCTGCCTGCACTTTTACTGTTTTATTCCTTTCATTTTTATTAATCATTTTTTTATTAATAAATAATAATTTATAATTACAATGTATTATTTAATTAATTAATAATTTGTATTCATTTTTACTGTTTTATTCCTAAGAATTACAGGCCTACAATATAAAACAACAGATTTCAATGCAAAAAAATGTACCGCTTTGACATTCAAAAATACTGACATAATCAAACCGCCAGGGAGGTTAAAGGCATAAAAGTATTTGTCAATTTTAGTTGCTAATTCAGTGGTGCCTCATTGTAAGACAACAGTCTTTTTCTCTATTAGGTCATTTTATTCATTTGTCTTTAGCTTCCTCTGTTTTTATGTTTTTGTTTAAAGCTGCAGCCCTTCTCAGCATTGGTGCAGAAGAACTCCAGGAGGCACTTACCTCGCACTGTGTGGTAACACGAGGAGAGACCATCATACGCACTAACACAGTGGATAAAGCTGGTGATGTCAGAGATGCCATGTCCAAAGCTTTGTATGGAAGACTTTTCAGCTGGATTGTGAACCGGATTAACACTCTACTCCAGCCAGACAAAAATATATGGCAAGTAATGCATGCGTTTTCTTCTGTAAAGGTGCTGTAGTTTTCTAAAGCAACTGTATAGATAGCAAGTATCTATCTATGCACTTAGAAGAATTTGGTTTAGGATACTTAGCAATGACTTAGTGATGGAAACTGTTCAAGGATTCTGGCATAATAATGTTTTGTGCAGAGCTAAAAGGTTCTGTTTCCAGTAAGGTAAGTATAGCAATATATGAGCTAAGGTTAGGGCTGAGGTTTACGTTAAAAAGAATCTGCCATGTTGCCCATTTGGGGCTTAGTGTCAGTCTCTTACTATTTCAACCCGAACTAACTTATATTCTGCTTTCCCACGTTTCCCTGATGATCAGTTGCTCCATGACAGCTCAAATACCCAATATTTCCAAGTATGGGGGAGCATGTGATCTTCTCCAAAGATAAAATGCTCAGGTCTAACTAATCACCAGGCCCAACCACCTGATGAGGAGGCTCTACCTCATAAAATCTCTCACAACATCCAACGTTGAGCTTACAAAGGGTTTGACTCTGGGAGCAACAGAATGGCAGGGGAGTATTGGGAAAGTGATCATAAGTGTGTTAGGGTTGGGCTAATAGGAGTCCGAATGGGCTACATGACAGATTCTCTTTAATAACTCTCAACTCTAACCATAGCCCATATAATGTTAAACTTATCCTTCTGCCAACAGATCCTAATATCTCTGCACCAAACACTATTAAGCCAGAACCCTTCAACAGTTGACAGAGTCTTTAAACTTTGGGTTAGCGTTCAAGCTTAGGTCTTAAAGATATGTGTTAATGTTAAATGGTTAGAATTTTAGTGGCTAACTAGTACTACTAGGTTAAATAAAAAGAGTTCATTTTTTAGGGCTAGGCATAGGGTTAAGGTTAGTGTAATGTTAAGTTTAATTGTTAGGGTCAGATGAAGTTGCACAGTTAAAGGCTTAAAGTGATTGTAAACGATCATCTTGTAAAACAATCCATTCAGTTTTAAACAGAAATCAAAAGCAAAACATTTGTGTATATATTTAAAAAAACATTATAAATACCTTTTTGGTGAACACATAATCTCTGTTCTCAGCTGCATATGAGCTGGGGGAGGAGAAGCAGCAATACACTGAGCTTCCTAGTGAATGACTGTGCAGCTATGGGGCAGAAATCTGTCTTTGGGCTCTCTCACACGGTCCGCCTCCGTCAGCGAACTCCATGCAGCTCAGCGGGGGATCGATCCGCCGATCCCCGCTGAGCAGGCAGGTGACAGCTCCCTCTCCGCTGTGTGGAGAGGGAGGTGTCAGAGCCCCGCTGCTCTCTATGGGGGAATCGGATGAGAGCAGATCCCCTGTCCGCTCTCATCCGATCCCATCCGATCCCCTGGACGGATGGAAAATAGGGTTTCCATCCATCCGAATTTCACGGACCGGATCGGATGCGGATGGCAGCGGGTGTCAGCGGACATGTCACCGCTGACATCCGCTGCCCCATAGGGATGCATGGAGGATCCGATCAGATCCGCCTAAAAAAAATGACAGGCGGATCTGATCGGATCATTCGTGTGAAAGGGGCCTTTCACTGCAGACATGTCTCTTTGATTAGCCACTGTTGTAAGAAAAAAACAACATAGGGGGAAATTTACCAAAACTGGAGCACTCAGAATCTGGTGCAGCTGTGACTAGTAACCAATCAGCTTCTAACTTCAGCTTGTTCAATTAAGGGCTCTTTCACACAGGATGTCCGTCGGACGGACTCCGTTTTTCTCAGCAGGGGATCGATTCGCCGATCCCCCGCTGAGCAGGAGAATGACAGCTGTTCTCCGCACTGTGTGCGGAGACACAGCTGTCAGAGCCCCATACATCTCTATGGGGGGTATCAGATGGGAACGGACCGTCAGTCCGTTCTCATCCGATCCCATCCAATCCGATCCGCTGGACGGATGGAAAATAGGGTTTCCATCCGTCCAGATTTGACGGATCGGATCATGTGTCAGCGGACATGTCTCCGCTGACATCCGACACCCCATAGAGATGCATGGGGGGACCGTTCAGATCCACAAAAAAAACGGACAGGCGGATCTGAACGGTCCGCCTGTGTGAAAGGGGCCTTAGCTTTGAGAATAAAACCTGGAAGCTGATAGCTGGTTTCTATGCTAAGCTGCACCAGATTCTGAGTGCACCAGCTTCAGTAAACCCCTCTATAGAGTGTTGTGCTTCCAGACATAAATACAGACTGATAGAACTACACTGAGAAGAAGCACATTCATTCATATGTAATGAGCAAATATAGTTGCCCCTGTATACATATACAGCTACAAATAATACACAGAAACAAGGTTTTAAAAAACACTGACAAACATTAAGCATGCGAGCTGGACATTATAAAAACGCCAGTAGCTTTGTAGTTTTTCAGCGTTTTTGCATTGGCTTTTTTTTTTTTTTAGCTAAAAATCACCTCTCTGCTATTTTAGTAACTCAGACTTTCCCACAATGCAATGCTTGCCAGAATTGCATTGCATGGGTGTTCACACCCATGCGATAAGATTTAGGTGCGGGGAAAAAAGGGTCCTACAACATTTTGGTGCAAATGTGGACCCTTTTTTCCCCTGCATCAAAATCGCATCGCATGGGTGTGAACACCTATGCAATGCGATTCTGTCAAGCTCACTGCATTTTGCAATCTGTTTCGGGGTGTCGTTCATGGAACATTAGGCTCCCGTTCACATTGGGCAGATTTGACATGCGATTTTACATGTCAAATCACATGCCAAATCAGAGCCTATTGCTGGCAAAGTCACTGTCCGAATTGGTGCAACCCTGACTTTGTGGCGCCGCACCGATTTCCAAAAGTAGTTTCTGCACTATTTTTGGCGACTTCAGGGCAATTTCTATAGACATCTATGCATGAATCTGTACAGATGTCTGTGTCGCACTGACATGCTAGTTTGAAAGTGTGCGCGTTCAGCTGAACTATTTCAAACCCGCCCTCAGTGTGAACCGTTGCAGGCAATAGGCTCCAATTTGACATGTGATTCGACATGACAAATCACATGCCAAATCGGCACAATGTCAACAGGGCTTCATGTTCCATGAACGATACCCCAAAACAGATTGCAAAATGCAGTGCTCTTGCCAGAATCGCATCGCATGGGTGTTCACACCCATGCAATGCCATTAGGTGTGGAGAAAACGAGGGTCCTACAACATTTTAGTGCAAATGTGATGCAATTTGAGTCATACTAAATATATGGTTCAAATCGCATCGCACAGACATCACATGTGATGTGCACAGGAATGCGGTGCGTTTTTGGTGAAAATCACATGCGATGTTCAGCATGCACCTGTGTGAACCCAGGCTATGCTCCATGAATGACACCTCGAAACAGAACCCAGGCTTTAAAAAAGCAATGGATAAAAAAAATTTCAAAAAACGCCAGTTAGCAGCGTTTTCTTTTTTGGTGTTTATCAGGGGTTATTGACATTAGATCAATTTTACAGCTAAAAAACGCAACTCAAAACCCTCTGGTTTTTAGGGGTTTTTTTAACAGCCAGAAACTGCCAAAAACTGCTGAAAACAGCCTATGTGTGCATGGAGACACAGGATAACATGCTGGGGAGTTTATTGGCTGCAGAAAAAAAACATCTGATGCCAAAAACAGGAGCTGTAAAAACATGCTCACTTTCGCACGTATACAGTACTTAAAAAAGTTTTGGAAGTCAAGTTTCCCTTTAAAGGTGCCATATTTAGAAGCGACTTTTTAAAGTACTTTCTAATTACATTCAATCATGCAACTGTAATTATAATAATGAGTGAAAAAATATTCTCAAGTCTAAATAATATGCAAATCCTGACCAGGTTTAAGATATTACCTTAAGCTTATGACTGCCATGAAATTGTGTGCTAAAAGCAAAGTTCTCTTTTTGTTTCTAGCAATGCTGAGAGTGGTATGAACGTGGGCATTCTAGATATTTTTGGATTTGAAAACTTCAAACGGAACTCATTTGAGCAGCTTTGCATTAACATTGCCAATGAACAAATCCAGTTTTATTTTAATCAGCATATATTTGCCTTGGAACAGGTAAGTTGTTGCATTCCCTTAGAAACAATTGGATCTATTTATTTTGTGTTGTTTTAATCAAAGCTCTTTGGAGTTTCTCCATCATATTTAGACTTCATGTGCTTATTTCAATACCAAATGATATATATATGAAACAATATTTCTAATGTATTTAGTAAGAACGTCAGAGCATCTGAATAAAGAAATGGTTCCTTAATATACGTGCATTAAAGTACCCTTTCTTTTGCCCATGCATGGAAAATATACCTAGCAGCATATACTCACCTTTTTGTTCACTACGGCTCCAAGTGGCTGCCAGGACCAGGGAAAGAAAGTCTTGCATAAGCTCAAAACTGACTTGTCAGAGCTTATACAAGGTAATGGTCTCTACCCAATGTGACCCCCATGGGCCAATCACCAGGCACCAGAACTGTGGAGAGACCTTATTGACCCCCTTACTTTGCCATGCATGGGCATGGAAAGGATCACTTTCAAAGCCTACACCTTAAGTTCAATTTAACTGTGAACGTACAATAAAATTGTTGTCTACACACATCTCATATGATCTGGTTGTCTTGCTTTCATTTTTAAAAGAAGGAAGGATTGATGAAGAGTTTCTAAATGGTAACATATGATGGTAACATATGATGTATCCATTGGATACTGGTTTTTGCTCTGAAAAATACTTAGTAGAAGTAGAACTATAGGCAACATTTCTATTTTTTGGATAGAGTAAGAAAGGGTTATAACCCCTGTCTGATTTTTTTTGTTGCTATTTGTGTCTCATTGTGGAGATTTCCCTTCACTTCCTGTCCCATAGCCAAACAGGAAGTGAGAGAAAAATCCCTGTAAATGAAGGAAATTCTTTGGCGACCCCCAGGTCACCAGAACCAGTATCCTCGTTGGAAGATTTTCCCTCTATCACTTTTCTGGGGACAACCCAAAATTTGGGATTTACTTTTACTTTCACTTTCAACGATAATGGTAAACAGGATAAATATATAGGGCGAAAGGGTTACTTAACCCTCCTTTTTTTTACATTAAAATAACAAACATGTCATACTTACGTGCTCTGTGCAGTTGGTTTTGCACAGAGCAGCTCAGATCCTTCTATTCTCGGGTCCCTCGCCTACGCTCCTGGCCCCTCCATTCTGCTGGATGCCCCCAAGCAAGCAGTTTGCTGTGGGGGCACCCAAGTAAGCGTGCTCCTGAGATGCTGCTCTGTGTGTTCATTCACACACAGAGCCATGACTCTGCCCCGCCCCCTCCGTAACCTGATTGGCTCACTGGTTGTGATTGACAGCAATTGGAACCAATGGCTCCTGTCACTGCCAAAAGCCAATCAGGAGTGTGAGTCCCCTCCCGGAGAGCCAAAGTTCTCGTGGACATCGCTGGATCAAGAGGAGGCTCAGGTAAGTGTTAGGGGGGCTGGGGTGTTAGGGGGACTGGGGGGCTGCTGCACACAGAAGGTTTTTTACCTTCATGCATAGAATGCATGAAGGTAAAAAACCTTGTAACTTTACAACCACTTTAACGGACAGCAATAAAAACTGACAAGCGTTCTAATCCCTCTCTACTCCAAAAAAAAGTTTTGCCTTTAGTTATGATTTAATAGACAAAACACAGGAAGGTACTGTGCTGTCAATCAACCTCTATGGGTAGAAGGAGAGCTGTATAGGCCCTGATGTCACTGGAGGTTCTCCTGCAGTTCACACCCCGAGCAAAGATGGCACCTGAAGGGGTGAAATAACTGCCATTGCTACTACCATGAGCAGCTGTTACATATACTGGGGCTGGCATTTAGAACCTGATTCATCAAGAATGCTGGCTGGCTGGCTGAAATGCAATATCGTATAACAGTAAGACATTTGGATTAGGCGTGAGAATTGGTACTTTAAAAAAAAAAAAGGTTTTGACTTCCCATTTAAAGGGATTGTGTGTTCAAAAAGTTTATAGCTTTTTGGATAATTTCACCCACCAAGATCTCTACACTTCACACCTACCATAACTTTTACACTGTATGGGTTTTCCCATCTCTCTACCGATTTGTATAACTTTATTTGGTAATTGTTTCAAATGACAGCAAGAAAATATAGACACCTGGCAAAGGAGGGCAAAGACTAAACTCCAATGGGGAGAGCTCACATTTAAAATCTCTGAGAGAGTAGTTTAATACATGGGTAAATTAGTCCACTGTAGCACTCATAATTGAAATATCTGTTTTCTGTAGAACCCTTGTAGAGCACTTCCTTTATTTTGTCAGTGCATAAAATATGTATATTTTTTAAAAAAAAAAATGCTTTATTTTATGAGTGTGGTGTGTGTTCATGCTTTTTCCTATAGACGGAGTATCAAAGTGAAGGAATAGATGCCGCTCTGGTGAAATATGAAGATAACCGACCTCTCTTGGACATGTTCTTACAGAAACCGATGGGTCTGCTTTCCCTGCTTGATGAGGAGAGTAGATTTCCCCAAGCGACAGACCAGACCTTAGTTGGTAAGATAGGATATGAAATATGGTTCTTACACTAAGATATTTTTCAAATTGTTTTCAATATCCTGGATGCCAAGGACACTCAAACTGACATATACACAACCTTGCACTATACACATACTTCAGAGTTCCTAGAAATTACAATTTGAGTGTCTTTGAAGAGTGTTCAGTATTAGATCACAGGATTGCTGAGCTAGATGTGTAAAACCATTGAGGCTACATAGGCAACAAGGTGACAAGCTTGGGTCTATGGCAGTGCCCACATGCCCATTTCCTTCAGGCAAGATTGGCTCAAAGTCATTTGGACATATTAGAAAACCTGTTCCAATCACAACTGTACTCTCACTTGTCTCCTCCTATCTAGTCATTAATATGTACAGCCAGTTCCGTAGAGTGTACATATTTAGGTAAAACTCTGCAGTGTTAATGCCCATCGGAACACTTTTGAATGAACAATATTGCAGCCAACGTGTCTGCCTGTATTGTAGATAGTGACTTCTGGTAGGCTGAAAAGAAGTAATAAACATTGTAATTTCAGTGCAAATTTACTCAGTACTGGGAATGGTTCATGCATTACCCAGGGCTAGGTTGCTGCACCACCCTCTCATGCTGCTATCAAATGACGTAGAATTGGTGTAACACCTTATACTTGTTGTCTGCCTCTTTCTCCAGCTGCCCATGTTTGGCATGGAGTGTGCACTGTGCATACAAATCACTTGTTTTCTAACAGCTGGGATGTGGTTGTGCATGCACTGTGTGTTTTTTTGTGTGGGCTGTGGGTGGCTGTGGCAGTGAGTGAGCGTGTTGGATCAGTAACTGTCAGAGCTAACATGAAGCTGTGGCCTGTTGGTTGCCAGTCATTGTTCTTGAGCATGATTGTGGGGAGTGGAGCTTGTGAACGCACTGTGCCTGGGAAAGCTGCCCCTCCTGACCCCTCCCTTGCCTTGGTCCTGCTTCTACTTAGCTCAGTTAAAATTAATCTAAACCCAACCACTAAAATTTCATATAGGCTTTGACTTGATAATGTAATTTCAAAAGTCATTTTCAGATTTGCAGCTTTCCTTAAGGCTTGGCTGTACTGCAGTAAGGTGTGAAAATGTGCATTTTGCGCATTGGTGTACTATGTGGCATTCATTTTTAAATGCACTTTATTGCCCTTTGACAATTCATTTGTATTGTGGTAAAGCAGAATAGATGCATTTTTGTGTGTTAAGTAACCCATTCACTTTAACACACATGCATTAACACACCATGATAATGTGAACCCAGCTTAGAAGAATACCTGGTAATCCAGCCATAAAGGTCTCAGTTGTCAACACATAACAAACAGTGCCATAACGGTTCTGCTCCTGCATTATCACTCCATCACATTCAACCCTGATGAAGGCTCCAGATGGTCATGCTGACATACATTATGTCACCATCGGGAAGTTGGTCCAGTGCAATGACGTGCAGCCAGTATAAAAAAAGCTAAAGTGGAGCTCCAGGCTCCCCACCAAAAATTAAATGTCAGCAGCTACAAATATTGTTTCTGCTGGCTTTTAATTTTAGGACACCTACCTGTCCAGGGATCCCACAAAGTCGACACGCCATGTTAACTTCATGTACAAGGGATATAGTTGTTTAATATACTGCCATCTTGTGGTCATTTCGGTTACTGCATCTTTTTCAGTATTCCCTCCTATTCTATGATGTATTTCCCTTTCCTGTCTAGTTTGGTTGAATTTCCTTTTCCTGTTTAGTTTTGTGTGGAGGTGAAATAAAGGACGGAGTGCAGAACCACGTCGTGTCTGTGGATTATTTACATGGTAGCAGAGGATGGTTGCCAACTATAGAGTACCGCCTAAGTTTGACGAAGCCAGACCATACGAGTGCTGGAAGAATGAAATTATTTTTTGGAAACTTGTTACGGATCTGGACAAGAAGAAGAAGGCACTCGCGGTTGTGTTGGGGCTTGAGGGGCGAGCCAGAGAGACCGCTTTGGAGATGCCTGCGAGCGATCTAAACGAGGACAATGGGATGGAAACTTTGATAGCTAAGCTGGACTCTGTATTTTTGAGAGAAGAAAAAGACCGCGCTTATGAAGCGTACTCTCATTTCGACTCGATTTCTAAAGACAGCGAGGTGTCCATTACAGACTACATCATAGACTTTGAGCAGAGATACAACCGCATGAAGAGGTACACTATGACCTTGCCTGATGCTGTGTTAGCATTTAAACTACTGGACACGGCTTGTCTTGAAGAAAAGAGTAGGCAACTAGCACTTACAGCGTGCACGGATTTAACATTTGCATCCATGAAGTCAGCGTTAAAACGGATTTTCGGAGGAAAAACCAGTGGAGTGAGCGGAGGCAGTGAGACTCAAGATGCAGCGTTATTCACGGAGCAGAGGCCACCGGGTAAATTCAAACGGAACAACAGCCAGTCACAGAGCAGACAGTGGCAACCACAGCAAGGTACTAACCCACTCGACAAATATGGTAAGCGATCAAAATGCGCAATTTGTCAGAGCACATACCATTGGGCCAAAGACTGTCCTCATCGGAGAAATGAAGTAAAGCTAGCAGAAGATGAAAATGTTGAGGAATGTAACATTACACTGTTTACAAAAGTTATGACGTACTCTGAGATTTTCCTAACTGAATCACTGGGATCAGCTATCATTGACACAGCATGCACACGTACTGTCTGTGGTGAAAAGTGGCTGGATAGTTACATGAAAGACCTGAGCCAAAGCCAAATAAACAAACTGATGCAAACAGAATCTTCAAGCTGCAGACCTTTCAGATTTGGTGATGGTCAGGTGGTACACTCCAACAGAAAGGTAAAGCTTCCCGCTAAGATCGGACCAACAAAATGTCACATTGAAACGTAAGTTGTTCCTGTTGATATTCCTTTATTGCTGAGCAAAATGGCTCTAAAGAGAGCGGGAACTGTCTTAGACATGGAGAATGACAAAGTTGTCATGTTCAAGCAACCAGTGCCTCTTGAGCTCACTAGTTCGGGACACTACTGTGTTGACATTAGAGATGGTAATACTGAAGTGGACACCAATGTAAGTGAAGTCCTTGTCATCACAGCAGCGATGTCTACAAAAGAGAAACGTAAAGTCCTTTTGAAGCTTCACAAGCAGTTTGGCCATGCCTCTGCAGACCGGCTGCAAAGGCTTATCCTCAGCTCTGGAAATACTGACAAAGACTATCCAGTTATTCTGCAAGAGATCATCCGTGACTGTGAGGTATGTCAAAGATACAGCAGGACCAAGCCCAGGCCTGCTGTCGGTTTGCCTTTAGCCTCAGAGTATAATGAGACGGTGGCAATGGACTTACATGAGCTGGAACCTGGCATATGGTACCTCCACATCATCGACCATTTCACACGCTTCAGCGCTGGAAACATTGTGAGAACAAAGAAAGCATCTGAGATCGTCAACTCTTTCATTCACTCGTGGATAAGTGTTCATGGTGCCCCAAAACGGATATACACTGACAACGGTGGTGAGTTCAACAATGAGGAGATAAGAGAGATGGCAGAAAAATTCAACATCGAGATGAAGACTACAGCGGCATACAGTCCTTGGAGCAACGGGCTGCTGGAGAGACACAACATGACTCTGACTGAGATCCTCCTGAAGGTGAAAAGGGAAAACGGGTGTGGCTGGCAGACTGCTCTAGACTGGGCTCTAATGGCCAAAAACAGTATGATTAATGTGCATGGTTATAGTTCACACCAGCTGGTGTTTGGTCACAATCCTAATCTTCCCTCCGTTTTGGTTAATGAACTGCCTGCTCTAGAAGGCACTTCTATGAGTACTAGACTAGGACAGCACCTAGCAGCATTGCATGCTTCCAGAAGAGCATTCACAGAGGTGGAATGCTCAGAAAGAATAAAAAGAGCTTTACGAAAGCAGCTCAGGCCTACAGATGAAACGTATGAGACAGGAAACAGAGTGTACTACAAACGAGCAGACAGTACAGAGTGGAAAGGTCCTGCTGTAGTTATCGGTCAAGATGGCTCTGTAGTGTTTGTCAGACATGGTGGTATCCTTGTTAGAGCACACCAGTCCAGACTGAATAAAGTTAATGCACAGGATGGGGATACACTTGTACTACCTGATATCACTGAAAATAGTAAAGAAAAAGAAAATGTAATCCACACTGATGGGTCAGAGAATTCAGATGATGAAATGAGTGTCAATAGCGAAGTGCAAATCCCTGAAAACACAGACACTGATGGTAGAGAAGATGTGAGACAAACTAATACTACTAATACAGGGGGTTCCACGGGTGTCCAACTGAGAAAAGGTCAGACAGTGACATTTACAAACAGAGATGATGGTGCTGAACACACTGCCAGAGTCTTAGGCAGAGCAGGGAAAGCAAGAGGGCAATATAGAAACTGGTACAATGTGCAGTATCTAGAACCAAATGGCAGCGAGGGTTAAAAGGAAGCTTTAGACATGTCACAAGTTGACGATCTTCTCACTGGGTGTGAAAACACCGATGATGATGTACTTATCACCAAAGACATTTCTTTTGATGCTGCTAAACAACAAGAGATTGAAAACTGGCAAATTAATAATGTTTACGAAGAAGTCACAAAGGTCAGAAATGTATCTCTACTAGATGGGTCTGTACGTTAAAGGAAACTTCTAGTGGTGTTGTTCCCAAAGCCCGTCTTGTGGCGAGAGGTTTTGAAGAAGTCAATATGCATGAATTACAGAAAGATTCTCCCACATGTGCATCAGAGTCACTCAGGCTGCTGTTAGCTGTTATTTGTCAAAACAAATGGCAAGTGAACTCTATGGATATTAAGTCTGCTTTTTTGCAGGGAATGGAACTCTCAAGAGACATTTACATTCGTCCCCCACCAGAAGCGAGCGTGGACAATGTGTTGTGGAAACTAAAGAAATGTGTGTATGGACTTGCAGATGCTTCCCTCTACTGGTACAACAAGGTCAAAGAACTCATGCTGAACAGTGGGGGTAAAATGTCACGGGTTGATCCTGCAGTGTTTTATTGGCAGAATGAGCAGTCTGAGGTAACAGGAGTACTGGCATGCCATGTGGATGATTTTTTTTGGGCAGGTTCAGAGCATTTTGTAACTAATGTCATCCCTGTGCTTAAATCTGCATTTCACGTGGGTCGTGAAGAGTGTGAGAGTTTTTCATATGTGGGGATGAACATTGCTACTGTGGGTGGTGTAGTGCAGGTGCATCAGCACAGTTATATTGAAAACCTACAACCAATTCATTTGCAGGCAACACGTGCTGTACAGAGAGAGGCCCCACTGAATGAGAAAGAAAGAGAACAACTCAGATCCAAAATAGGACAGGTTCTGTGGGTTGCTAAACAAACAAGACCAGATGTTATGTTTGACACATGTAGCCTAGCATCCAACGTTAAGAATGCTACTGTTCAGTCCATACATGAAGTGAACAAAGTGATCCGTAAACTTAAGTCAGAGAAGGTAACACTTAAGTTTCAATACTTGGGTAACAGTGAGGATTTGAGTTTGGTAGTATTCAGTGATGCTTCACTGGGCAATCTTCCAGATGGAGGTACACAGGGTGGGGCTCTAATTGCCCTCATGGAAAAATCAGGAAAGTTCTCCCCACTGTTTTGGCAATCTAAAAAAATTAGACATGTGGTAAGAAGCACACTGGCAGGAGAAACCCTTGCCATGTCAGATGGTATTGACAATGCTATGTTCTTGGCTATGCTCTACTCTGAAATCACTACTGGTAAAGCTGATCTTAATGCTCTTCCTCTTATCTGTGTTACTGATAACCATTCCCTGTTTGATGCTCTTAAGTCTACAAAACAGGTCACAGAGAAGAGACTAAGATTAGAAATAAGCGGTGTCAAAGAGCTCATACATGCTAATAAAATCAAAGAAGTGCGTTGGTCAACAGCCAAGTCACAACTTGCTGACTGTTTGACGAAAAAAGGTGCTTCCTCTCTTATGCTTCTTAAAGCGCTGTATGAGGGTGTATGGAAACTGTAAAATCTGGTCCATTGAGCATATATCTTGGTATTTTTTTGTTTGTTTAAATACACACACTTACTTGAATGCTACTGTGTTCTGAAAATCATTTTTGGGTGACAATGTTTTATGTCAAACTCACCCGTTCTTTTTATCTTAAGAAGAGAGTGAGATTGTTAACTTCATGTACAAGGGATATAGTTGTTTAATATACTGCCATCTTGTGGTCATTTCAGTTACTGCATCTTTTTCAGTATTCCCTCCTATTCTATGATGTATTTCCCTTTCCTGTCTAGTTTGGTTGAATTTCCTTTTCCTGTTTAGTTTTGTGTGGAGGTGAAATAAAGGACGGAGTGCAGAACCACGTCGTGTCTGTGGATTATTTACACACCAGACGGTTTTTCAATTGGTTCTGGGGTGCTTCCACCACCATATCTTGTGGCTTCACAGCTGGTTCCCTACTGCGCATCTGTGAAGCGTGCTGCGCTTTGTGAATGGCTTGGCATTGGGGAAAGAGAGAGAGGGGCCGGACGTCTGGGTGACCTCGCTGCGGAAAAGTTCCCCATTTGGGTGGAGCTCCGCTTTAAACAGAGTATTTTAAGGAAAATTTTTGTCATACAAAGTGAATTAAATTACAGTTTGCATCTGTTTTAGTGTTCCCTAGTAGAACACCATTTACTAAGAACACTGACAACCTGAGATCTGTTTCAGGGCCACTTTAAGACATAATACACAATTCTTATACATTAAAGTAGAATTTGTATCCCAGACTATAGGTCTGTCAAGTTTCTACAAAGAGTAACAAAAATAGTACTTTATGTGTGTACTAGTTCTACTGCATTTATTAGACTTTAAGGGAAGAAAGAAAAATGCTCATTCAAGACAAAAGAAAGTTGTAAAGTTTTGTGCAGGATTTATGCTTGCAGCAAGGTTACAATATAAACTATTTTTTATTTTCTGTTCTTAGGTAAAGTGAAACTACAGCCAAAACTTTTTTTTCTGGTTTTGGATAGGGGAGGGGAGCCTTGGACTCTGTCAGGTTTATATTGCTGTCTGCTTCCCCAATTGGGAGATAATTGTTCTGGTGGCCAATGTCACTGACACACAAGGTGATAGGATTCCAAAATGTTAAAGTTGTCAGTGGAACAGGAGGTGAAGTGAAATCTTTCAGAGGAGCGACTCCTGTTCTGGTGACAGCTAATGTGCCCACTGGTACCGGCAAGGAGCTAGGGACGGAGGTCACCCAGACACAAAATAGAAAAAGATTAGATGGAGACACTTCTGCAAGTTGATTGTCATGTTGGAACCTATATTAGAAAATTGTGACAGGTGTCAAACCAGCCATGTACACTGAACAAAATTATAAACACAACACTTTTGTTTTTGCCCTCATTTTTCATGAGCTGAACTCAAAGATCTAAGACTTTTTCTATGTACACAAAAGGCCTATTTCTCTCAAATATTGTTCACAAATCTGTTCAAATCTGTGTTAGTGAGCACTTCTACTTTGCCAAGATAATCCATCCACCTCACAGGTGTGGTATATCAAGATTCTGATTAGACAGCATGATTATTGCACAGGTGTGCCTTAGGCTGGCCACAATAAAAGGCCACTCTAAAATGTGCAGTTTTATCACACAGCACAATGCCACAGATGTCGCAAATTTTGAGGGAGTATGCAATTGGCATGCTGACTGCAGGAATGTCCACCACAGCTGTTGCCTGTGAATTGAATGTTCATTTCTCTACCATAAGCTGTCTCCAAAGGCGTTTCAGAGAATTTGGCAGTACATCCAACCAGCTTCACAACCGCAGACCATGTGTAACCACACCAGCCCAGGACCTCCACATCCAGCATCTTCACCTCCAAGATCGTCTGAGACCAGCCACCCGGACAGCTGCTGCAACAAATTTGTTTGCATTACCAAAGAATTTCTGCACAAACTGTCAGAGACCGTCTCAGGGAAGCTCATATGCATGCTCGGTGTCCTCATCGGGGTCTCCACCTGACTGCAGTTCATCGTCGTATACGACTTGAGTGGGAAAATGCTCACATTCAATGGCGTCTGGCACTTTAGAGAGGTGTTCTCTTCACGGATGAATCACAGTTTTCTTAGATCTTTAAGTTCAGCTCATGAAAAATGGAGGCAAAATCAAGTGTTGTGTTTATAATTTTGTTCAGTATAAACACAAGCTTTTTTTAAGCAAAGCAAATAATAAAATATGATTTTGTTTTCACAGATAAATTTGAAGACAATCTCAGATTCAAATACTTTTGGAGGCCCAAATGTGTTGAGCTTTGTTTTGGTATCCAACATTATGCTGGGAAGGTAAATCTGCATTAATATGAATATTTATTACTTTTTAATGATTATAAATACTATTTCTCTACTTTAGTTCCTGACATCCTGAGGTTAATTGGAATGCTAAAAAGATGTAACCATTTTTCTTTCAATTTTAGAACAACACCTTGCACCCTTACAAAGTATGTATTTAGACCAGGCATGTCCAACCTGCGGCCCAGAACCACAGGCAATGTGGCCCACTGCCCCCTGACAATTTATTTATTTTTTGCTGGGGAGGAAGGAAGTCGAGACGGGGGAACGGCCACAGCGGCTTCCAACTAACTGTAGGCCGAGGCTGCCTCGGAGCCTCTGTCAATGACAGACAGCACATTGGTGACGTCTATCATAGGAGCCGGTCCAGGAGGCAGGACTTCGTATGACAGCGGTCGCCGGATAAGCGAGAGATCCCTGCTCTGTGTAATCCAGCGGCTCTCCTCTCTCTTTATTGCAGACTGCATTGGATGGGCACGCACTGGGCACTGATCAGGCTGCAATGGATGGGCATGCACTTGTGAGGATGCATTGGATGGGCACTGATCAGGCTGCATTGGATGGGCATGCACTTGTGAGGCTGCACTGGATGGGCACTGATCAGGCTGCATTAAATGGGCACACACTGGTGAAGCTGCATTGGATGGGCATGCACTAGTGAGGCTGCATTGGATAGGCATGCACTGGTGAGGCTGCATTGGATGGTCACTGGTGAGGCTGCATTGGATGGGCACTGATCAGGCTGCATTGGATGGGTTTTTACTGCACGTTACCAAAAAGCATTGGTCTAAATGAGCGCTAAAGGAAACCTATGAGAGAACTATAAGCGATGCTATGTCTAAGCAACTTTTAACGTGTTTGAAAGTTTCAGACATGAAATATGAACAAAGCATATCTCTCTGTAGTGTGTACTTGTCTCAGTTAAAAGCAGTAAGTGTAATTTCTGTCTGCTGCTTTGTTCCTCTGCTAGCAGCATGAATCACTTCTAACAATTTTTCCTGACACCAAGAGAAAAATGGTGACAGGGGAGGAAACTCCAGCAGATTGACAGCCTCAGCTCTGTTCCTGTGAGCTGTGTGAAGAGGGGTGTGTCCCTTTCTTCCAATCAGCTCTCAGACCTCTCCTCACTGAGCTCTGCAGAGTGTAACTTCAGCTATCCGCCCCCTTTTTTCTGAACTCTCAGACAAGCTTTCAAATCCTGGACTTTGAATGGATTTAGAGGAGAGAGGTCTGCAGATCAACAGGTACAACTTATGTAGGAGGATTCGTTTGATCTCTGTGTATCATCTGAGGCCAGTCACTTCACTAGATATGTGTAAGGGTTTACAACTACTTTAAGTATACTTAAAGCTTGGTTCTCTCTGATTTCTGTACTCTGAGTCACTGAACTAAAACAAACAAGCAAATAAAGTTGTGGTGAAGTCAGAAATTCTGATCTGCATACTTGTGCCAGGTCAGTGACCCAGAAAGTATTATAGCCATTGGATAAGCATGACAGCCAGGCATCTGGCATTTCATAGGGATGTCAGTGGTGGCAGCCTCCATATTCTCTTGGTACAGGTTTGTTTTAACAGAACACCTTGTTGAAGAAGCAGATTGCCTGGCTACTGCCATACCTGAGACATTCAGAGATGGCAAATCTCAGCATTTCGATAACCAGTCCCATTCTTTTTGAGCAGTATGAAGAGAAGGGTTTTTTTTCCCCTAAAGTCAATATTAAAAATAATGTTTATGACATGATTTACCTGATTTGATATCTGTTTTGGGAGAGCACAAATAACCAGTAACCCTTATTCTTCCTGTCACAGGTCCTGTATGATGCCTGCGGATTTCTGGAGAAGAACAGAGACACTCTGCCAGCTGATATTGTGGTTGTGCTGAGGACATCAGAAAATAAGCTTCTTCAGCAGCTCTTCTCAAGTCCGCTGACAAAAACAGGTATCTCTTTGAGTCCCCTCTGTTTAGGTGTCCCTGCACCCCCAGTTCTGACATCCACTAGTATATATAGAAAACAGGCAGCTGTGAATATAAAGTTTCATAGTAAATTACCTCATTGCAATCATTTCATGCTACATGCAATTGTATTAAAGTGGTTGTAAAGGCAAAAGGTTTTTTATTTCACTGCATTCGCTGCATTAAGGTAAAAAAAAAAAAAACTTCCAAAACCAGTCCTCCTAGCCCCCCCTCCCCCCCTAACACAGTCCTGTATTAATCATGTGCCTGGCTCCAGTTCTTCCCTCGCTTCTCTGTGCTCTTATTTAAATCATGCATGAGCGCTGCGTGTGTCTATAAATGCACACAGCCCAGCTTGGGATTGAGCCTGCATGGGTGCCCCCATAGCAAGCGGCAGGCCACCCACTACCACCTGCCGCTTCCACTATGCCAATATGCTCCCATCGTGCACCAAGATATTCCGAGAGCCTAAAAAGTTATTTGACATCTTTACTTATTGAGAGGGTAATTCTAAAGATTTTGGGAAAACTGTCCACATTTTGACATACCTCTCTAATTCTTTTGAATACCCTGAAGCTGGGGTGGGCAACCTTTGAGAGGCGGAGATCTACCTGAACAACATGAAAGAGATCAAAAATCACTGGGGTGCGGCACCCTTTTTTTTTTTAAAGAAATTAAGGTCTAACTAAATAGTAAGAAAAACTTAGAAAAATATTATAGAACAACTGTCAATATAAAAGTATAAACTTAGCCTACCTTTAGAGTGGACAACGTTAGTTTTTTCTTTTTGTTGTTTTATTTATTTTTTTATTTTTACTATATTATTTAATTTGCTTTTTTTTATTTTTACAATTTTATTTATTTTCTTTTTCATTTTTTTTTTTGGGGGGGGGGGGAGAGCCCAGCCCCATTGGAGGGCTTTGGTGAAATATCGGGGGTCTAAACAGACCTCTGATGTTTCACCTTTGAGACAGAGAAAGGAGATTGAGGAGACATCCCTCAATCTCCTTCTCTGCAGCCTCAGCAGCATAGAATGAATGGACAGGAATAGTTCTGTACTTCCAGTGATTGAATGAAAAAAGCTCTGGAGCAACTGCTCTTACAGAGTGCAAAGGCACTTTGAAAAGTGCTCAGTCTATTGGACTGAAGTAAATCAACCCCTGGATGTCACATGTATGTTTCACTCTGTGTGACATGCAATGTATGTTCCAGGAAGCAACTTTTTTTTTTTTTTACTTGCTGCAAAGTACAAATTCTGGTATATCATCTAAATAGAAATGAAGGAGAATGTCAATGTAATAGCTGTGTCGTAATTTCAGTTTAGAGTTGTATCCTGAAGGTGGCACCATTGGCCTCTTGTCTACAGACAGCACTGACAAACTCCTATTCAGTATGCCAAAGTGGTTCACATTTCTCATTTATAAGCATGTGCTTCTGTGTTCAGTATGTAACAAATGTGCTTTATGTGGTGATGCTCACTTTTGTTTTTCACATCTGCGCTGACCTCATTTTAAAATTGCTTACGTATGATACTTTATAATCAGGGACATAACATAGTGGGATCTATGGACGCAAATAGAGCCTGCATCATCCTGAATTGTGGCCGAAAAGTGATTACCTTACAACCCCAATTTCCAGGCACCCGTCTTGGTTTCAAGACCTATTTCAGGAAATAGCTGTACTAACCCCTGTCTTTTAACTATGTGCCTTAACACCGCAGTGCAATTTAAGGCTGATTTATGAGACATTTGTCCTGTGAAGAATCGCAGAGCCTGCCATTGCTTAGGTCCCTTTCTGAAAATAATAACTGCTGAAATAAAGATAATTGCATTCTACTCTATGATGGGTCTGCTGACGTTCTGCTTTCTTAGTCACTTCCCCTAGTCTAGTGATTGGACAGTGAGAGAGTGGCTGCACATTACCGTGGTCATCTCTGTGTTCTTTCCTTCTCTAAGCAAGATCAGTACTAGGCTCACAGGTGTTGTACTATTAGTAGAAACCTGAATGGCTCAGGGAACTGCCTCTCCTTTGCCAGCCTGGGTGCTGCTGTACAGGGAATTGCAGGATGATATTAAGACAGAATGGGGTACATTTATCAGTTCTGTGAGCTCAGGTATGTTTGCCATTAGCTTGCAATGTCTTCCTTACTTTCATTGTCAAGATTAGTGATGAGCCGAACATCCCCACGGTTCCGTTCGCACCAGAACACCGCAAACAGGGGAAAATTTTGTTAGAACATACGAACTCCATCAGGGGCGGATCCAGAGTCTAGTCTCGGGAGGGGCAGTGCGGTTTTACGTGGGCAATTTGTCTGAACAATGGCTGGTGTTGCCGTTTCAATCATCAAGGCACCATGTTTGATATGGTGTCAGGATGATTGAAGCACATTATTTCTATTATTAGAATGTAATATAAAATGAAATAGTTCAACTCACCATAATGCAGAATCAGTGGGAGCCCTGAGCGTGTCACTTGCCACTGTCACCTGCCACCAGATGCTGCTTGTCACTTGCCACCAGGTTCAGCTTGTCACTTGTCATGTCATTAGTACTGCTGGTGGGTACTGCTCACTGGTACTGATGCGAGTGCTGATGGTGGGTACTGCTGACTGGTACTGATGGTGGGTACTGCTGGCTGGTACTGATGCGGGTGCTGATGGCGGGTACTGCTGACTGGTACCGCTGATGAGTACTGATGGTGGATACTAATGTGGGTGCTGATGGCGGGTACTGCTGACTGGTAATGATGGTGGGTACTGGTACTGATGGCGGGTACTGCTGACTGGTACTGATGACTGAAACTGCTGACTGGTACTGCTTGCTGGTACTGTTGGTACTGCTTGTTGGTACTGCTGGTACTGCTTGCTGGCACAGCTTGCTGGCACTGCTGGTACTGTTGGTACTTCTCGCTGGCACTGCTGGCACTGCTGGCCTGCTGGCATTTCTGGTACTGCTGGCATTTCTGGTACTGCTGGCCCTGCTGGCATTTCTGGTACTGCTGGCACTTCTGGTGCTTCTGTCATTTCTGGTACTGCTGGCATTTCTGATACTGCTGGCACTGCTGGCATTTCTGGTACTGCTGCCATTTCTGGTACTGCTGGCACTTCTGGTAATGCTGGCATTGCTGGTACTGCTGGCATTTCTGGTACTGCTGGCATTTTTGGCACTGCTGGCATTTGTGGTACTGCTGGCAATTGTGGTACTGCTGGCACTGCTGGCATTTGTGGCACTGCTGGCATTTGTGGTACTGCTGGCACTTGTGGTACTGCTGGCATTTCTGGTAGTGCTGGCACTGCTGGCATTTCTGGTAGTGCTGGCACTGCTGGCATTTGTGGTACTGCTGCTGGCATTTGTGGCACTGTTGGGACAGGAGCGGCGCTCAAAGTAGGCGGCTGGAGGAGAGAGCAGAGCCGCCGCTTCCTTCCTGTACGGCTCCTGTCACAGGCGGAGTGCATTGTGTATCACTCCGCCTTTGACAGGAGCCGGAACTATAGAGGAAGTAGCGGCTTCCTCTAAAATGCGGCGGCTCCTCCTCACAGACCGCAGCGCTCGGGGATGGCGGGTCGGGATCGCGCAATCTGGGCTTACCGACCAACCATCCCAGAGCATAGTGATGCTGGCCCCCCCCCCCCCCCCCGGATCAGCCACTAAACTCCATTGAAGTCTATGGGACACGAACATGAAAAACCAAAAGTCCTCATTTTAAAGTCTTAACTGCAAGTTATTGCCCAAAAAAAGTATATAGGGACCCGGGTATTGCCCTGGGGGACATGTACCAATGCAAATTTTTTTTTTTTTAAATAACCGTTTTTACAGGAGCAGTGATTTTAATGATGCTTAAAGTGAAACAATAAAAATGAAAAAGTCCTTCATGCCTGGGCGGTCCCCGTTAATGTGCCTGTAAAGTGGTGCATTTGTGCGATGTATGTAGCCTGTTGCAGCAATACTGAAACTACTAAAGGAAAAAAATGTCATTTAAACTTGCTCGCGGGTCGGCTTCCTCCAATACAGATAAAAAAAATGAAAAAAAAAATGGCGTGGGCCCCCCCCCCAAAATCCATACCAGATCCTTATCCAAGCATGCAGCCTGGCTGGACAGAATAAGGGGGGGGGGGGTTTGTTAACGAGTGAGCGCCCCCCTCATCAACCATACCAGGCCACTTGCCCTCAACATGGGGAGGGTGCTTTGGGGTGCCCCCCAAAACACCCTCATGTTGATGGCGACAAGGGTCTCTTCCCAACAACCCTGGGCTGTGGTTGTGGGGGTCTGCGGGTGGGGGGCTTGTCGGAATCTGGAAGCCCCCTTTAACAAGGGTGCCCCCAGATCCTGGCCTCCCCCCTATGTGAATGGATATCGGGTACATCGTACCCCTACCCAGTCACCAAAAAAGTGTACAAAAAAAATAAAAACAAAAGCCAGTTTTTGATAAGTCCTGTATTAAAAAATAAAAAAATAGTGTCCCCCGATGTAAATCCATCGTCGCCCGCCGCACCCGAAAAATATAAAAAAAAAAAAGAAGCTCCTTCTTCTCAAGACGCCTCCCGCGTAATGAGCTGTTTGAGTTTGACAGCTCTTTTATAAGAATCTGACCTCATGAGCACCCCATAATGCACTGCTCAGGTGCAGTGAATAAATTACTGTCCCCTCCCCTTTCCTATAAAAGAGCTGTCACAGCTCCAGCAGCTCATAATGCCGGTGGCGTCTCAAGAGGCAGGAGCGTGTTTTTTATTTCTCTATCTTTCGGGTGCGGAAGCGGGCGAACTTCCCGCAAACAGCCCCATTTGTTCGTGTGTTCAGCGAACATACGAACGCCCAATGTCTGAGTCAAACTTACATTCGACTCAAACTCGAAGCTCGTCCCTAGTCAAGAATACTTATGCAGTTCAGTTTCTGAGGGAATCTATTAGGTATGGTGTGTTTTGGAACTCAAGGGGAAAAGATTTTTATAACTATTACAGTACTTGTTATATGGGAACATGAGAAATAGTCATTTCTTATTTCAGTTCCCTAAACTCCAGGAACATATTAACCATTTCAGCTCTGGAAGGTTTTACCCCCTTTTTTGCTATTTGCACTGTACTATTTTAACTGGTAATTGTATGGTCATGCAACTCTGTACCCAAATAGAGCTTTCTTTGAGTTGTATTTAATCACCACTGGGTTTTTTATTTTTTGCGATATAAATGAAAAAGGACAAACAATTTAGAAAAGAAAATATATATATTTTTTTTGTTTACTACTACAAAAAATATCCAATAAAAAAAAAAATATATGTCCTTATAAATTTTGGCCAAAATGTATTCTGCTACATAATAAGTGTATATTGATTGATTTGCGTGAAAGTTATAGTGGTTAAAAACGATGGTATTCACTTATCCGGAAGGATTTGCCCCCTTAATGACCAAGCCCTATTTTGCGATTCATACTGCGTTATTTTAACGGACAATTGCACTGTCGTGTGACGCTGTACCCAAATGAAATTTACGTCCTTTTTTTCCCACAAATAGAGCTTTCTTTTTATTTTTTGCGTTATGAACAAAAAAATAGCAACAATTTTGAAAAAAAAAAAAAACAATAGTTTTCACTTTCTGATATATAACATTCCCCCCCAAAAAATTTAAAAAATCTAATTTTTTTAACATTTTAGGCCAATTTGTTTTCTGCTACATATTTTTGGTAAAAAAAATTGCAATAAGCGTATTTTGATTGGTTTGTGCAAAAGTTATCGCGTCTACTAACTACGGGAAAGATTTATGTAATTTTTTTTTTTTTTACTAGTAATGGCGGCGATCTGCGATTTTTTGTGGGACTGCGACATTGCGGTGGACAGATCGGACCCCTAACTGACATTTTTGACACTTTTGGGGGTACCAGTGACATTACTACAGTAATCAGTGCTAAAAATATGTACTGTTACTGTAATAATGACACTGGCAGGAAAGGGGTTAACAGTATAGGTGATCAAGAGGTTAAATGTGACCCTAGGGGAGTGATTCTAACTGTGGGGGGCGTTGCTTCTGAGATGACCACAGAGACATGTAATCCTATATAGAAGGATCACATGAGCTCTGTGATCATTCCAGGGAGAAGGACGGTCCTTCTTTCTCTGCGGGGAGCAATCGCGGGTGCCAGGCGGCAATCGAAGCCGCCTGACCCATGCATTGGCTTCCCCGCTGACGATCAGGGGCGGGATCCTCACCAGTGACAATTAATACAGTGAATATTGATAATACTATACACTGCCACTGTGCCAATGACACTGGCTGGCAATGGGTTTTGGGAATTGGACTGGAAATTGGAAAATGGGAATGGGAATTGATTGTCAACACAGAGCTCTGGGCTATAGTTGTACACAGCTGATCAGCAGGTTTCAGCCATGAATCATTGGGACAGGCAGGACAGGCTCCTGTTATGTACAGGCTCCCCTATGCACGTGCCCTAAACCCGGAAATAGGCAGTGACATATGGGTGTGTCACTTTGCCTGTGTGGGCCGCCTATCCACAGTACATTGCGGGTGAGGGGTCCACAAGTGGGTAAAGAAACAAATGAATGTAGCTCTATGGCCATTAGTATATCATAAAATGTTTTTTTTAAATGCAAGTATTGTAAATACCAGCATTTTACCATCTTGTAAGCCCCTGGATATACACAGCTGACAAAAACCATTGATATATGTACAATAAAAATATAAAATGCAGCATTGGAAATATAATTATACGGTTGTAGATCCTGACTTTTACCCACAGTGTCCAAACTTTCTGAATCTCAGTCTTCCACTGTTCCTAATTGATAAGTATTTCAGGTACTCTCATATTCAAAAGAAATACTGAAATACACAAAGTTTATCTCCTGTAGCGTGATAAAGCCTGGTACCATTTATTGGAACCAGCCACATAAAATACAAAAGCTGACGTTTGGACTCACAAGGAACGCTGTTGGCCATTCCTAATTGATGACATCAGTGCGCTAACTCCATCAAACGCATTTCGTCCTACAGTATGTCTTCAGAAGCCCCTTCCTTATATTCATTTTATCTGTGTATTTAACTGTTTGCCTGCAGTGTTTCCTTAAGTGAATGTTTGGCACCAGGTGAACCAGATGTAGGGAACATTTAACTGCCTTTATAGGACCTTGTCTTTAATAAAGTCATGTGCATGGCCTTGCTTTGTACACTGGTGAGCAGTCATGTTGGAACAGGAAGGGGCCATCCCCAAACTGTTCCCACAAAGTTGGAAGGATGAAATTGTCCAAAATGTCTTGGTATGCGGACACCTTAAGAGTTCCCTTCACTGGAACTAAGGGGCCAAGCCCAACCCCTGAAAAATAACTCCACACCATAATCCCCCCTTTACCAAATTATTTGGACCAGTGTACAAAGCAAATGCCTTAAAAATATGAATGAGCGAGTTTGGGGTGGAGGAACTTGACTGGCCTGCACAAAGTCCTGACCTCAACCCTATAGAAAACCTTTGGGATGAATAAGATCAGAGATTGCGAGCCAGGCCTTCTCCTCTAACATCAGTGCCTGACCTCACAAATGCGCTTCTGGAAGAATTGTCAAACATTTCCATAGACACACTCCTAAACCTTGTGGACAACCTCCCCAGAAGAGTTAAAGATGCTATAGCTGTAAAGGGTGGGCCAACTCAATATTGAACCCTTTGGACTACGACTGGGAAGCCATTATAGTTCATGTGCGTGTAAAGGCAGTCCCAATACTTTTGGTAATATAGTGTATCTTTGACTCTAGATGGGCTTGGAGGTTGGGCTGTATGAGGTCTAACCCTATCCAAAAATGATTGGCTATGTACAAATTTTATTGGGCAGACTGGAGAATTTGGATTGAGAGACCATTATTCTTCTTTTTCTTTGTGGCAATATTGTCAGATTGTTTCCAAATGTCCCCTATTCCTCTTAGTTGTAGAGCTAACTTTCTCATACAATTATATAACTATATGACTGGTCCATTGCTTATTATCAAGGCTGTTCCAATGACCTTGTGCAGAATAATTCACTGACATTCCTATTACAACCAATCTGTAGCTGGTGTCACATTTAAATTACAATATAATAGAAATAAATTCATTTCTTTGTACAGAGGATTAACATTTTCTAGAGGAAGCAGAGCAGCACAGTTGTATAACACATACCGAATAGAAATTAAAAAAAGAAAAAAAAATTAGCATGGCACAGGTAAAAGATTTTACACTCCAAGCACCCATCAAATATCCAATATATTTTAATATAAGGAATATTTAACTGAGAAGTTTACGGAGAGTTTGTAGACAGCTTATGCATTAAAGACCCACTGTAGCCAAAAATATTTTATTCTGGTAAATGTATGGGGTTAATATATGTAATTTAAGTATTAACGAGGTATTAAACTGAAAATCAAAAATGTAATGTATTGTGGCTTACCTGCCGTTAGATGTGGTGGCTGCATTAGTTTTCATTCTTAGGCTCTTAAAACTCATTTTTCACCTTGTGATCTGGCCAGTAACACACCTCCTGTATTAGACTGTTTCTACTCTGGATGATGACCTTTGGACAGCAGCATTGTTAATCTGGGGGGAGAGGAGCGTAAAATGTTCTAGCAGATTTAGATAAACTAACAAACTGAAGCCAAACCTCAGCTAACACGTTTTAAGCAGTTACAGTTTTTTTTTTCCTTTTGGTAAAAAGATTTTTATATACAGCTGCAAGAAAAAGTATGTGAACCCTTTGGAATGATATGGATTTCTGCACAAATTGGTCATAAAATGTGATCTGATCATCATCTAAGTCACAACAATAGACAATCACAGTGTGCTTAAACTAATAACACACAAGGAATGAAATGTTGCCATGTTTTTATTGAACACACCATGTAAACCTTCACAGTGCAGGTGGAAAAAGTATGTGAACCCTTGGATTTAATAACTGGTTGAACCTCCTTTGGCAGCAATAACTTCAACCAAACGTTTCCTGTAGTTGCAGATCAGACGTGCACAATGGTCAGGAGTAATGCTTGACCATTCCTCTTTACAGAACTGTTTCAGTTCAGAAATATTCTTGGGATGTCTGGTGTGAATCGCTTTCTTGAGGTCATGCCACAGCATCTCAATCGGGTGGAGGTCAGGACTCTGACTGGGCCACTTCAGAAGGCGTATTTTCTTCTGTTTAAGCCATTCTGTTGTTGATTTACTTCTATGCTTTGGGTCATTGTCCTGTTGCAAAACCCATCTTCTGTTGAGCTTCAGCTGGTAGACAGATGACCTTAAGTTCTCCTGCAAAATGTCTTGATAAACTTGGGAATTCATTTTTCCTTTGATGATAGCAATCTGTCCAGGCCCTGACGCAGCAAAGCAGCCGCAAACCATGATGCCCCCAGCCCCCCACCACCATACTTCACAGTTGGGATGAGATTTTGATGTTGGGGTGCTGTGCCTCTTTTTCGCCACACATAGTGTTGTGTGTTTCTTCAAAACAACTCAACTTTGGTTTCATCTGTCCACAGAATATTTTGCCAGTACTGCTGTGGAACATCCAGGTGCTCTAAACTGCAAACTGTAAACGTGCAGCAATGTTTTGTTTGGAAAGCAGTGGCTTCCTCTGTGGTATCCTCCCATGAAATTCATTCTTGTTTAGTGTTTTACGTATTGTAGATTCACTAACAGGGATGTTAGCATTTGCTAATGACTTTTGTAAGTCTTTAGCTGACACTCTTGGATTCTTCTTCACCTCATTGAGCAGTCTGCGCTGTGCTCTTGCAGTCATCTTTACAGGACGGCCACTCCTAGGGAGAGTAGCAGCGGTGCTGAACTTTCTCCATTTATAGACAATTTGTCTTACTGTGGACTGATGAACAGCAAGGCTTTTGGAGATACTTTTATAACCCTTTCCAGCTTTATGCAAGTCAACCATTCTTATGGGCTGCCCCCCCGATGGCGGCCCTGCTTGTATCATGTCCACAGTCTCCAACCATCTCTTGTGTCATGTCTGCAATCTCTGATCATCTCTTGTATTATATCTGCTCTCTCTGACCATCTTTTGCATCATGTCCGCATACTTGGACCATCTCCTGTATTATATCCACAATCTCTGACCATTTCTTTTCCCATGCCCATAGTCCTTGGCCATGTTCTTTTGTGTGTCCGCTGTCTCTGATAATCACTATTCACTGGCTTTTATTGCGTCCCCCTGGGAATGTCAGGGGCTGCACTTGAGTCCACCCACCCCCCCCGCCCCCTCATATTTAGAAAGTTGACCACCGCTGTTCTAAAGACCATTTCTACATTATAGGATTGGGAGGGGAAGCATCTGGGTGTTTTGGTGGGGGAGGGGCGGGGTGGCTGTAGCAATGATTGGAAATAGTTTGTAGTAATGCTTCTTGTATGTTCTTTACGGTTACCACCATACAGCATTGCTTTTGGTTTACAATATTTTTCTCAAGTTCAAGTCTGCTTTAAGGCACGTGGCCACATTAAAATATTCAGCATATTTTTATCTGCTGACTTCACCAAGCAAAATGGATAAAAGAGTGTGTGGGGTCACTTTGCCAGTTGTTTTTGTTGCCAAGCACTAGTGATGATCATGTAGTGCTATGGAACATTGCTTTTCATGCTCACATTCTCCACTCTTCTTATACTATCGGCCGTAAAATAACACCCTGCCGTCTGACCATCTGCAACTCTTTTTATTTTTGTGGGAATTTAACCAAGTGGCAAGATGAGCCAGTGATGAGCACAGCACACAGCAGAAGTGTTTCTCTCATTTTCCAGCAATATCAAAACACAAATACATATTCAATCTATGTGTCTATATAAATATATAGTAAAAAGCTTCAGGCTTTATTATAACAAATCTGCTTAATTGGTTTTAATGTAAACACAACACACATATGTATACTATGAACAGGAACTGCCAGAATATCTACAAAATATAGAATATATGTTTTGGTTCCTTCTACATTAGATTTTGACCTGACTCAAAAATATTGTGTAGCACCCTCCTAGTCAGGTGCTAGGTAGCAGCTGTAGTTTTGGCTTTCTCTGCTTAAAAGGAAAGCAGTAGGCAAAGCATTTGTGCTCTCTGGTTATCAGGGAGCTGGATCTGCTAGTTAGGCCTGCTCCATGTGTTAAATGTGTGATTCATGTGGGCTGAGGGAGTGTCCCCACTGTATCCAATAGAGCGGTACGTTGGACAGTGGAGGAAACCCAGCAAATGACACACAGGCTTTGATAGCATCCCATGGGTTTGGCATCAAGAGTGATGCATTATAGGATAGGATATAAAAGCCAGAAGCACATGAGGCAGGGGGTCTTTGGGCGGGAAGCCAGGTCCCAGAAGGAAGGTGACGGCTATCTCCTCTTCTGCAGCAGTGGATGGTGGTCACAGGCGGTCGGCCTAGTGAACCAGAGTGTGTGGCTGAATCCAGAGGTCCAGGAGAAGCTGACTGGTGGAGTAGAGGGCAACGATGACTCTGGAAAAACAATGTCCGTGAGTACAGAGGAACTTGCCCGGGGTTCTGTCCAGGAAGGGGACCAATCCAGAGTGTAGAGTCTGTGGACGGGGGTCAGTACACAGTGAGAGAGAAAAGGTGTGCCAAGTTAGAACCCTGAAGATAATTACAAGCAGGAACATTTATTCTATCTTCATTCCAGTGGCAGAGTGAAGCAGCAGCCTTGCCGCATCCTCAAGTCAGTTTTCCTCAATACTGTGAATTGTTACTAGTTGGAGAATCCCACTCACCCCTTCTCCTATCCCAGTTCCAAATAAAACCACAAAACAACATCCCCTGGACTGATCATTGACTGAGCCAATTACTTATAGTGATACGTTTTTGCAATCAGTTGCTATGGGTAACCCAGGGGAATCCTTAAAGTGTAATACTCAGCAGTCCTCTAGGGGGCAGTGCTACAATTGTATTTTTTGTGCATGTTATTTTTTATTAAACATATAAATCAAATGACAAGCCTGTTGATACTTCTTGACTGGCATAGGACTTCTACAGGACTTGATACATGAACAAAAGCAGATTTTTGTTAATTTTTTTGCCCATGCCAGTCAACATTTATTTCAAATAGAACCTATATGAATTTAATGTGTACTACCATGGTGTCGTCTACTGACATGATCAGGGCTGCTGTAAGAAGCCACCGGGCCCCATACAGCCAACCTGACAGGGCGCCCACTCAAATAAATACAGTTTACTATACTTCAGTTACAAATTAGCCCAGTGAGTGATTGGTACCGATCACTCATTGTGTTCATTCAGGATAGGAAGGGGTTGGTAAATATCACATATTTACTGGACTCTTCCCCCTCTCTCCATCCTGAAGAATCCTATTGTTTGCTTGCACCTGCCGGCAGTAAGAAGAGAAGGGAGGCTCACAGGGAGGCCTGGCAGGTGGAAACTTATGGTGCACAGGGAGTTTAATCAGTGTGGTTGGGGGGGGGGGGGCAATTACTGGAACCGATCCCCTGTATGGCTCTCTCTGCAGAAGTTGAAAGTCAGTAAGAGGGAGCAGAGAAGAAGCCAGCTTTTAGCTGCTGCACAGAGAGTCATACAGGGATCAGTTTCAGTAATTAACCCCCCCCCCAGCCACGCCAATCATTGTCCCTGCCCACATTGAATTTACCTTGCTGCCTGGGCCCCTCTGCTGTCCCGGGCCCCGTAAAGGAGGACTGGTGGTACCTCCTTATCTATTGCCCTCAGTTCAGGTCTGGAACACAGAGGACCACACACAGTCCCAACAATTACAGGAGGCTTTGGTGCCACAGTCCAGCACTAAGCCCAGAAGCTGAAATGATCAGCTCCATAGTTTTCTAACCTGCCATGGAGTCCTCTGTAGCAGCACAGCATAAATACAACACATCTGTTTCCTGTTTAGGGGGTAAGTGATATGACATAATCAGCAGCACCTCCTTTCACTCCAGCTTGCACATTTATTTTGTGAATAAAAAAACAGAAAAGTGCAGTGCCAAAATCCTGTAAACACTGAGTGCACTAATAGCTCAAATAACACATTAACATGTCATCACAATGTAGCTGTTAGTAAGTGTATACAAAATAAAACATCCCCAATAATGAGGCCATATAAAATGGAAAATGGAATAAAATATGCCTGAGTCACAGGACCGTGGCCGCTGGCCGGACAAAAAGTCATTCAATAGATTGGTGTCAAAAGCAGAAGGTATAAGGAGAGGTCCAGCTCCCAGGGTTAAATCAAGATTCCACCGCTGTGCTCCACCTAAACAAAACCCTTACCAGAGTGAGTGGACCCTCAAACGAATGAACGGTCAAACAGGTGAGTGGTATGGTGCAGTTGTCATAGAAGCGTATATGAGGGGGTCCTCCAGCTCTTCCCCATCTCCAATTACAGTCGATGATTATAGAATATATCCCCCTCTTAAGCTCCACCAATCATCAGCAATCTGATGTATACCTCCAAAGAAGAAAAGGAACTCCAATTGCGTAGTATGTAATGACTTTATTGAATATAAAAGAAGTGCTACTCACATGTCAGCAATGATACACAAACATGTGTCAAAAAGATGGCCATGGCTGGTGCGTGCTTGCGTGCGTCTTGTGTGTCTGATGCGTTTAGTCATCACAGACGTTTTCAAAAGCGTGGCCGGCATCCGCCAGCACGCTGTAAATAGTCCTACACCCAGAAATGATCTCATCCTGAGACAAACCAGACAGATCCTGGAAGTACAAAATGTAACTCAGTAAGCTTGCGCTCCACCGTAGCTACCAGGAAGTGTATAGTAACAAGGACCAGAAAGCGCTTAGTGGGAGAATGGAAACAAAACCGCCTAGCGGCCAGAACAGAATAGTCCTTGCTGAATACAATTACATTAGCGATAAATCCTGATTACAAAAATTATATATAAAACGATCATTATAGCAGCAAACGATAAATACTCCATCCAACCGGAATATATAAAAAATAAAAAGTCTAAAACCATACACTGTTAAGTAAATTACATGGCAGTTAAAACGACATGGGTCTACTCATATAAGAGGTTATAAGACATGCACAAAGGACATGCGATCAACATACTGGCAAAGGAAATTACCCTTCATGGAGCTCCAATCCAAAACACATGGAATTTATATAAAATCATAAATAGACCCACAAGGCCTATCCATCTATAGGCCTAAAATGGAAATGGACAATGTTGCAATAATCCATGTCCACCCCCAAATTAGAAACAAAATGATAAAATAATAAAAAATCTCAACGTCATAATGATGAAATAAACAACATAGGCAGAAGGGCTGGGACTACAACCACTCCAAATTAATTGTTGTTGATATAGCAGTTGACGCCCCAGTCCACATTAAGTCCATGGGGAGTGTAGAACCTCAGATCGTAAATCCAATGAGTTTCTCTCCTCGAGATCTCACGCCTGACGTTGCTACCTCTCCAATTGGCGGTGAACTTATAAATGCCAATAATCGATGTCCCAGTGGCCTTCTTATTGTGGCATTCCAAGTAGTGTCTGGACACTATGCTTAGGAAAAACCACTCCTAATGTTACCCCTTTTTTTTACATTTAGATAGTGAAAGAGCTGATCAAGACCTTCCTTGCCTATTTCTGATAACAGCAAGCAATAAATCACTATTATAAGTTGCTGCAGGGGTGCCTAGGGAAAAAAATGATACAAAAATAAATGAATCAAATCTAATAAGTAATTTATATTTAAATTAAAAAGTCCCTCTTCCCTTTAATTCTCAGGTCTCAACAAATATATTGGATGCTCTGGATGATATTTGCTTTTACTGCCTGAGTGTCAAACTTTAGTGAACGCAGTGACATTAGAAATTTTAATGATCACAAACCTATGAAACTGTCGCTGTTATGCTAATTTTTTCTGTCAAACCGAGCTTGTTGTTTCTTAACGTTACATTAACAATTTACAAAAACAGATTATTCTTTCCTCAGAGTGTCAGGATGTAATGCAATGAAGAAAAAAAGCTCTCCTAAATTTAAATTTTAACTTTAGCCAACCAGACAATTAGTCAGTCTAGGAAGGAGCTGAGTGAGAGAACTAAAACACTCTAAAAAAAAAGTCAGCGGTTCACCAAAAATAAAGGTAGAATGCTTTTATTTTATTCTTCCCCATGCCATCCTAATAAATAATATTTGCAAAGTTTTAAACCTCTGGACATTCATGTGCCATACTTGAGGTCCCCTTTATTTACTTAGTTGACCACTTCTAGATGATAGAAGATGCTTAATTCCTCTGATTTCCATTGTGTTCTTACAGGCAGGTTGTAAATATGTTGATTTTAGTGATTTAGCTGCTGGCCCAGGCTGGAAGGGGTTAAGTCTGTGGAATTCAGTCCCCAGCTTTTTTGGTCCCAGCCAGTCCAACTGTGCTATAAAAAGGGGGAAGGCTGAGGTCCAGGTGTAAGGGAAGGAGCTGAGCGAGAAAAATACTACACTTAAAATAAAGACAGTGATTTATCAAAAATAAAGGTAGAATGCTTTCATTTTATGATCTCATTGCCATCCTAATAAATAATATTTACAAAGTTTTAAAGTGATTGTAAAGTCTCGTTTTTTTTTCTATTAAAATAACAAAGATGTTATTTTTACCTCCTCTGTGAAGTTGGTTGTGCACAGAGCAGCCCAGATCCTCCTCTTCTCCAGTCCTTGGCTAGAGCTCCTGGCCCCTCCTTCCTGTCCGGTGTCCCCACAGCAAGCAGCTTGCTATGGGGGCACCCGAGCCAAGCCGCAGCTCAGTTTATCCATTCAGACACGAAGCCTGGTTTGACCCCGCCCCCTCTCTCTCCTCATTGGCTAACTGAGTTTGATTGACAGCAGCAGGAGCTAATGGCACCACTGCTGTGACTCAGCCAATCAGGAGGGAGAGCCCCGGATGGTTAAGACATTTGTGGACATCGCTGGAACGAGATGGGCTCAGGTAAGTATTAGGGGGCTGAGGGGGGCAGCTGCACACAGAAGGCTTTTTATCTTAATGCATAGAATGCATTAAGATAAAAAACCTTCTCACTTTAAACCTCTTTAAACCTCTGATCAGTCATGGGCCATACTTGAGGTCCCCTATATTTACTTAGTTGACCACTTCTGGAGATACTTAATTCCTCTGATTTCCATTGTGTACATGTAGGCAGGTTGTAAATATGTTGTGTACATTGTGTACATGTAGGCAGGTTATAAATATGTTGGTTTTAGTGAGTTAGCAGCTGGCCCAGGCTGGAGGAAGGGGCTAAGTCTGTGAGGTTTAGTTCCCAGGTATTGTGGTCCCAGCCAGCCCAACTGTGCTATAAAAAGGGGAGGGCTGAGGTCCAGGTGTTGCTAGTCTTTGGTTGGTTCGGTTCCCGCTCAAGGCTCGTGGTACTGGCACTGCTAGTGTCTGCAGTCCGCTAAAGGCATCTGGATTTTTGGAAGATATCTAAGCCATGGAGAATGCCAAGATTGACTATCACCTCATGGAGGTATGCCTTGGCAGTCACACTACAGTAGTTAGATTAGGGAGAAGGACATTATTCATATTGAACTGTTATGCTGAAACTTGTGCAGTAAAGTTACAATAACCGTTCTGAGCCTGGTCTGAAGTTATTCCAAGGGATGCATGATGGTCCTGTCATATCTTAACCACTTACCGACCGCCCGCCGCAGTTTTACGTCAGTCCTTTGACGCTAAATACCGGGGTTATGGCAGCAGATAGCTGCCATAACCCCGGTATTTGCAAAAATGGCCGGGCGATCGGCTTTCACATAAGGGTGATCCCAGCGGTGGATTCACTAAGGGATCACCCTTACGGTGCGGCGGGGAAAACGATCCAGTCCCGGATCCTCTGAGACAGGAAGTCGAGTGAGGGCCAGATGGCTCTCACTCGACTCTATGGTCTTGGAGGACCGGAGCGACGGCAAACGTCATTGCCTAGTGTAGCACCCCCCTAGGTAGGTGCTAGGAAAACTATAAGGGAGGCCCTGCCTGCTTATCAGGGGGGCCTGCTTGTTCAGCTAGGCTGTCACGTCTATGTTTCTAGGTGTGTCTGTTGAGATTGGAGAGTCTCCCCACTGTATCCAATAAGGGCTCTTGTTGGACAGTGGAGGGAACCTAACCAATAGCACACCAGGGCTTAAATCAGTCCCAGTGGGCGGAACCTGCCGCAAAGCATCCTGGGATGAGGTATAAGTCTGAGGGGAGCACATGACAGAGCGTCTTTGGCGGGAAGCAGAGTCCCAGGAGGAGGGTGACGACTGTCTCTCCTCATGTCAGCGTGAGGAAAGTGTCCTTGGCAGTCAGCCTAGAGGATGGAAGGTTGAGCTGAGCTGCAGAGAGGGATCCAGTGTGCTGTGGACCGAGTGGAGCTGCTGGGCAGAAGTTTCCAGGAAAGCAGTGTCGTGAGTACTGTAAACTGCCCAGGGGTCTGCGTAGGATAGGAGACCACTCCAGAAGGTCAGAGGGATCCGGGAGCCAGCTAACCAGTAGAGGAGGCATAGAAAGGGGGTGCCAGTGTCTAAGCCCTGAAGATAAGTGTGAGAAAGAGGGTGCCGGTGTGGGCCCTGAAGTGTTCAGCAGTGCAGCAGTGATACAAGTAGCTACCTCAGTAAGGAGTGCCAAAGGGAGCTTCAAAAGGACTTTGAGACACAAGGGAGTGGTCAAAAGTCAGTTCAGTGTTAACAGGCAGCAGGCCAGTGTTAACCGGCGTTGACCGGCATCAAGCCAGCGTCAAGTCAGCGCCAACAGGCATTTTTCATTTGTCCCCTACAAATTGTGCATAGTTGAGCCAAAGGAGTATCCCACTCATTCCCTTCTCCCGTCCAAGTTCTCAATAAATACAAAAACCCAAAGATACTGGACTGGTCATTGTCTCAGTGCTCACACTTG
The DNA here is from genome assembly GCF_965119305.1 of Pelophylax lessonae. Taxonomy (NCBI): domain Eukaryota; kingdom Metazoa; phylum Chordata; class Amphibia; order Anura; family Ranidae; genus Pelophylax; species Pelophylax lessonae. The sequence continues at coordinate 254,313,294 of NC_138773.1, read as the reverse complement.
GAGAACATGCTTAAATGTGCTGTTGTTGTTAGCGGTAACCCAGGCGGACCCACATCCAGCATAATGGCTAGGAATCCTGCTACACTAGCAACCAGTTTAAAGGCCCGATTTTTTTTTCAACACTTTTTTCTTCTTTTTTTTCTTTTTTTAGTGTGCTTGTGAGGTCTGAGGTCTTTTTGACCCCAGATCTCACAATAAAGAGGTCCTGTCATGCCTATTTCTACAAACACGATTCCAAAAAAGTTGGGACACTGTACAAATTGTGAGCAAAAAAGGAATGGACTAATTTACAACTCTCATAAACTTATGTTTTATTCACAATATAATATAGATTACATATCAAATGTTGAAAGTGAGACATTTTGTCTGTGAAGCACTACGGGATACGAAGTAACACCACTACAAAGGGTTAACTCTGCAAGGCAAGGAAGAGAAGCTCAGTTGCTAAAAGTATCCAAGCAGTATCCAAGCACAAGTTCAAGACACCAATCAACCAGTAGTTAGGTGTGGTACCAGGTAAAGTGAGAGGTCAATCCTCTAGTTCCTTCCTTAGTGGTCGGTATCCAATAGCAACCAGACCTCAACCCATGTTACGTAGATCTATGGCCTGGTCACGAGGTACAGAAAATAAGGAGTTAAAGAGTGCACACATAAGGTCCATGCTTTGTGCACGGCGGGACCTCATTCTGTTACTAGGAGTGAGATAACAGAAGTACACTGGGCTGGTGGGGTTGGCCCAGGCTTAGCACGTCCTTCCTAAGGTGACATACAAGTTACAGTGTGTAGTGACACAGGACAGTACCTTTCAGCTGAACTGTATTTATGCTGCACATAGTGAAGGCTCATCTCTAAGTCGGGGAACTGCCTTAATGTTAGATTTTGCACATGACCTCAGTCTTCGCCTGGTAGCGGGCATTGATGAGCAAGATTTGCACCAAAAAGGAAGCCCCGTGTGCAGGGCCAAGGTGACCCTCCCACATACATAATATCCTATGCAATATCAGCCCTGGAGTCCGGTGAGGATCTTGCAATCCACAATGCATATAAGGTGGGGATAAGTTATAAGTCTACTCTGACTATAAATGAACCAACCTGGAGCAGGTGTTATATTGTATACATACTGCATATTATAGAGGTTGGATGCTACCTGGTAGCCAAGCACAAGGGGCAAAGGGTCTAGTTTTCTCTGATATTTCTGGGTATATCCAAGTTTTTTCTGGTTACATAGAGTACTTCTTTTGAACCCTGTTAGAATTAGTACAAAGTCTCCACTTCCAGATTTTGTAGTCTATAGAGAGCTTTCGGCATGCTCACCATTTATCAGAAATGTTTTATTTCTGAGTTACATGTCTCCAGAAAGAGCTTCTCTTGCAGTTCTACACTCGGCTGCTGAACGCCATGCGCATACTCCCTAGAAATGGGAAAAATCATTAGCTGCCTGCAGTTGGGTATCAGACACAGTGAGCTGTAAAAATCGCTTTTTAGACAGAAAAGCTTTGTGTATGTTCGGGAATCCAGTGACACAGAATGCTTTGCTGAAGACTTTATATACTCTGCATTTAACCCATTAGATGCAGGTTGTGATTTGTATATTATATTTGCAGCTTCTGCTATGTTTGTTTTTCAGTATGACTGACATGCTGTGATAACTTAAGGCACATGCGGGTTCACTGTAATACTGTAGGAGGGCACAGACTACATTTTTATTGCTTGTGTGTTTGTTAATGCATCAACCAAATGTTAAGACCATTGTGAGCTTACATTAGAAACAATTTTACTCTTTTCTGCATTGTGTTAAACAGAAGCTAGATTTGGTGAAACTATCATATGTGTGATTTATTTGCAGCAATCCTCTTTTTCAAAAAAATTATAACTCTACTTTTGTTGGCAATAAAACAAACCCCTGGATGATCTGTGCACAATGCACAAACTTTGTTGCAGATTCCTACCTTTTTCTGTTCTGAAGCCCTTTCTAGTCTGATTCCTGAATGGGAGTCAGTGTTCATTATACTCACCCAGTGCATGCTTAGTGTTCTGATATTAAGAGTTGCAGGGTGTGAATTCCTTTAGAAATAGATAACGCTAAGGGCTCTTTCACACGGGCGTTCCATATGTCCGTATATCACCCCGTCCGTTTGCGGGTGATATACGGACATAATGCATGTCAATGGGATTGCGGATGTCAGTGGATGACCATCCGCTGACATGCGATTTGTGTCCTTTCAGTTCTGTTCCGTTTTTTGGAATGGAACAGAACCCTATTTTTCTTCCGTTAAAAAAACGGAACGGATGCAAAATCGGATGTCAGCAGTGTCATCCACTGACATCCGCAATCCCCATAGACATGCATTATGTCCGTATATCATCCGCAAATGGATGGGATGATATGCGGACATACGGAGCGGATGACACAAATGTCATCCGTGTCCGTGAAAAAAAAAAAAAAAGTGCTGCAGCGGAAGAAGAAATTCAGAGCGGCCGTGTGAAAGAGCCCTAAGGCTCCATTCAGGGCTGGCCCAACAATTTGTGCTGCCCGGATCCAAGAATGAAATGCTGCCCCCCCCCCAAAAAAAAAAAATTCACGCCCACCAAAAGGCCCCCACATCCATTACTATATATAAATATAACATTTAGAAAATATTATATATACTTTTATCTTCTTCCATAACTCACCACCGGACCAGTCCATCAAACACCCACTATCTGTCCTCGGTCCTCCAGTGACTACTGTGTCTGCCGCATCCACCGCCCTAGAAAGGTCCAGCCTGCCCTGCGTGAGATGGAGTGCGCTGATGTCTGACGTCATTGCGCACACCACGATCACGCGAGGGATGTTCTCAGGAGGAGACGCTCATACTCCTCAGTTTGCACTACAGGAGGCAGTATGAGATAGGGAAATGCTGCCCCTAATGCGCAGCAAATTGATGACACAAAAACCTGGGTGTCAATTTGCTGCCCCTCTCAAAGTGACCCAATGTAGGGCCGGCCCTGTCTCCATTCACACTTGTGCAACGTGGTATGCAACTTTGGACATCAAAGTTGCATGATAAGTTGTTCCTCAATGTTTTTCAATTATAACTATTCATATATGCTCGACTTAACTTTGCAGCAACTTCAAAGTAGTTCATGCACTACTTTGATCTGACTTTCTTGCAACTCGGGGGCCATAGACTTCAATGTTAACTTCAGAAGTTGCATGAAAGTCGTACCTGAATGTTATGCAATGCAACTTGTTTGCAACAGTTGTCCATTATAACTGGTCAAAGCCAAAGTTGTATCCAAGTTGCACCCATCCAAAGTTGCACTCCAAAGTCTACACAACTTTGGAGTTATACAAGTGTGAATGAAGCCTTAGGGAGTATTTCACCAAAAAATGAGATCCCTTTTGCAGGGTATGCCTAAAACCTGACTTGTAGCTTAATGTAAATGGGAGAATCAGTGAGTCAATCACAGAAGCAAGAAATTACATTTCTGGAGGCTTTCTATACACCAACGGTGTACAATGGTGTACAAAACACCTCCAGGTTGCAATATGGCATTGAATTTGTAAAACGGTTTAAGAAATTCACAGGCAGCTACAGATTGAAATGAAAAGGTACATTTTAATAATATTAAACAATGTGTAATGTTTTAGTAATTGTGTAGTAATTTCACTAGCTGAATTTATATTTAAAATGAAAGTGGAGTCTCTTTTAAAGTAATTGTAAACCCTTAGATATACCCAATGAAGTGACTGTTCTCAGGTGATATAGAGAGGTACTGTATAACAAATCCTCCTATAGAGTTGTACCTGTTTATCTGCTGTATTTTCTTCTCTACATCCATTCAAAGTCCAGGATTTATAATGCTTGTCTGAGCTGTCAGAAAATAGGGGGTGGAAAGCTGCAGTTACACATTGCAGAGCTCTTTGAGGAGAGCTCTGAGAACTGATTGGACGGAAGAGACACACCCCCTTCACGCAGAACACAAGAAAAGAGATGAGGCTTTAATCACAAGCTGTGTGTTGGAGCTCCCTGCCCTGTCTCTTTTTTCTCTTGGTGTCAGGAACACTTGTCAGAAGTGATTTGTGCAGCTAACAGAGGAGCAAAGCAGACAGAAATGAAACTTAGTGCTCCTTATTGAAACAAGTATACACTACAGAGGGGTGTGCTTTGTTAATATTTCATGTCTGAGGTATACAACCACTTTAACCACTTGCCGACCAGCCGCCGCACATATACGGTGGCAGGTCGGCTCTATTGCGCAATAGCCAGTGGGGACGCATGTGCCCCGATTGGCCAGAGGGAGAGCCAATCAGCGGATCCGACGGACTTGATGTAAACAAGGTAGACCACCGTCCTGTCACAGATGAACACAGGGATCCAGTGTTCCTGCTATTCTGTGTTTGTCTAGGGAGTCCATCCCCCACACAGTTATCAAGCACCCCCTAGGGACACACTTAACCCTTTGATTGTCCCTGGTGTTAACCCCTTCCCTGCCAGTGTAATTAGTACAGTAACAGTGCATATTTTAGCGCTGATTACTGTAGTAATGTCACTGGTCCCCTCAAAAGTGTCAGGAGTGTCAGTGAGGTTTTCGGATCTGTCTGCCACAATGTCGCAGTCCCGCTAAAAATCGATGATCGCCGCCATTACTAGTAAAAAATAATAAAATAAAAAAAAATCTAAATCTATCCCCTAGTTTTTAGACGTGATAATGTTTACGTAAACCAATCAATATACACTAATTGGGATTATGTTTTTACCAAAAAATATGTGGCAGAATAGATTTTTAGATTTTTTTAATTTTTTTTTGGCTATGTTTTATAGCAGAAAGTAAAAAATATTGTTTTTTTTTTTTTTTTCAGAATTGTTGCTCCTTTTTTTGTTTATAACGCAAAAAATAAAAACAACAGAGGTGATCAAATGCCACCAAAAGAAAGCTCTATTTGTGGGAAAAAAGGACACCAATTTTATTTGGGTACAGCATCGCACGACCGCACAATTGTCAGTTAAAGTAGCGCAGTGCTGTATCAGAAAAAAACGGCCTGGTCATTAGGGGGTAAAACCTTCCGTTCCAGAAGTGGTTAAGTGATTTCTCACAAATTAAATTATCATGTATCATTTTATTTCCACTAATTTTATGCCGATTTGTAACTCAGTTTGTCCAGTTCAGTGTGTACTGTGTTTTTGTCAGTGACAAGCTCACTGTGACAGTTGCTGTGCATTCACCTCTATGACTATAAATCATTGAAGGAGAGCAATTTGTATCAGTGAATGCTAATGTAGTCATCTAGCATGAGTTTGACCTGTACCTGCCAAAAATCACTTCTTAGTCATGAATCGCCAGTGGCTATAGCAATTATGTCGCTATCTACAAATGACTGTTAATCCCTGGAATTAGTAGTTCGTAGCAATGAGATATGTCTGACATGGCCCTATAAAGAATACAGTGCATCAGGTAGCTCCCTAACTGTAATTTGCATCAAAGAATTTGAAAAATGCTTCTAATTAAAATGGATTTAAATTAAATATATATTGGAGGGGCAGTTTAACAATATATACACATTTTATTCTTCCTGCAGAGAAATACTTCATGCACTAGATGTGCCATATTCTTCTCATGCAAGTACAAAGTTTACGTTTTGCATAACTATGCCTATAAAGTCGTTTTCTTTAATAGTTGTGGGAGTGTCTAAGCATATATAGGCCCTATTTCCACAATTGCTTAATCCAGGGTTAAGAACAGGTTAGTGGCTTCTCGCTTTTCACACCTTGCCGGTTTAGTAGCAGGCGTTTTTTTGGGCATATTTTGGGTTCTTTGGAGGCAGGAAAAACATCTGAACTTGTGTATAGTGGTTCGGCCCGGATTTCAGAACCCCATTGTAATCAATAGGACCCGAACTTTGGTAATCAAAAAACACAATTTTGAAGCCCTAAAACCCAATAAATGCCCCTAAAAAGTGCCTAGGCTTCTGGGTCATACCTCAGGGACTATTAATCACACAAAAAAAAGTTCTTAAAAATTGTCATTTTTGATAGAGAGCCAATTTTTGAAAAAATTAAAAAAAAAAAAAAAATTCTTTGGATTTAGTATCTGGAGGGTCTAAAAAAGTGTACCTGTGAAGTTTCAGCTCTGTAGCATGTCCAGAACCATAAAAAAAAGATTGTTTGTATTAGGTCACTTATAGAACAGGTTAGTGGTTTCTCTCTTTTCACACCTTTCCGGTTTAGTAGCAAGCGTTTTTTTGGGCATTTTTTTGGGGTCTTTTGAGGCAGGCAAAACATCTGAACTTGTGTATAGGGGGTATATATACACACCCATGTATGTATATATAGGTGTGATAGTATCAGAAATATATGCTTGCGCTAATGAAATAATTTACACTAATATGGCTCCGCTCCTATCACACCTATATATGTCTAAGTGTAAAATACATATAAGTATGTGTGTATATATACCACTATACACAAGTTCAGATGTTTTGCCTGCCTCCAAAGAACCCAAAAAAATGCCCAAAAAAACGCTAGCGCCCAAACAAAAACGCCCAGGTGTGTTGTTGCAGGCATTTTTTGGGGGTTTTTGGAGGCAGACAAAACATCTGAACTTGTGTATACGGGTATATATACACACATACTTATATGTATATATACACCTAGACATATATAGGTGTCATAGTAGCAGAAAAATATGCTTGCGCTAATGAAATAATTTACACTAATATGGCTCCGCTCCTATAACACCTATATATGTCTAAGTGTAAAATACATATAAGTATGTGTGTATATATACCACTATACACAAGTTCAGATGTTTTGCCTGCCTCCAAAAACCTCAAAAAATGCCTGCAACAACACATCTGGGCGTTTTTTTTTTTTGGACGCTAGCGTTTTTTTGGGCATTTTCTTGGGTTCTTTGGAGGCAGGCAAAACATCTGAACTTCTGTATAGTGGTATATATACACACATACTTATATGTATATATACACCTAGACATATATAGGTGTGATAGGAGCGTAACTATATTGGTGTTAATTATTTCATTAGGGCAAGTAGTGTTTTCTGCTCCTTTCACACCTATATATGTGCAGGTGTATATATACATACATGGGTGTGTATATATACCCCTATACACATGTTCAGATGTCATGCCTGACTCCAAACATGTGCTCAAAAAATCCCTATAGACGCCTGCAGCCAAAAAGCAAGCTGACAGGGGCGAAGCCATATTACTGCAGCGAAAGTGACTTCAGAGAAACTCTTTTCTCTATAGCGGTCACCCTGATATGGAAGAGTTTGGTCACCCTGCCATAGCAGTCAGTGTCAGTTCACCCTACACTACATTACGGTCACCCTGATATGGAAGGGTTTGGTCACCCTGCCATAGCAGTCAGTTCACCCTACACTACATTACGGTCACCCTGACACTTCACACTTTCCCTACAGAAACTAAATTTTTGCATCTAACTAAAGTGTAAAAGAGCACCCTAACTACACTAGATATCCCTTTCCTCACACTAATAAATGCTAAATGACACTTTTGAAGAAAAAGTAACAGAACTGCTTCCACTCTCTTCCATGTCCCTGTATAACAATGCTAGGAATTTGGCGGGGGCTATCTTATATACTGGGGGGCGTATTCACTAATGATTGGACTATGGACCCCCTAGTCACTCCAATCACATTCCTAGCATTCTCCTGCCCCCTCAATTGGCTTTTGCTAATGGTTCTGGTCCAATCACTGGCTTTTAAAGCCCATTTCCTGGCCCATTGCATTTTGGTCGGTTCTGGTTGCCGAATTCCAAACTTTTTCAGCAAAAAGTTCTAAATTCGGCCGAACCTCGAACACCCAATGTTCGGGTCGAAGCGATGGTCGACCCGAAACCGTTCGATCATCCCTACTTATATCCTCCAAACAGACTTCAATTCATTAAATAAATGAAGGCTACTCACATTGCTTAGGTGCTTCCAGTGCACCTAAGCACCTTGAATACACTGCTCACTCCACACAAACCACGCAAACAACAATCAGATGCACAGCCCCACGCTGGATACAGATGTCGTCACCATCTTGGCCCCTCCCCTACGCGTGTCGACACAGGGTCACGTGTCTTTCTCAGGGTGATGATCTCACCCTGGTTATAATAACGGGCCTATTACAGGGATTTACAGCTTCCATGGGGATCAGCCAGATGTGGCACATGCATACTTATATTTATCAAACCAGACAAAAAATACATACCTAAACTTCAACTCAGAAGCTGCATATTTAAAAAATAATGAAAATTACTTATGAAATTACACTATTGTGGTAAAGCTTATATTATATTTTAGTGATTGGGTTTACATACACTTTAGCTAAAAAGTGAGCACTCTTTGGGATTCTCTGCCAATGCAGGTGGTGATAGCCAACAGTATTAGGGGGATAGGGAATTGAAATGATGACTATCTGGCATACCAAAAATGTCTTCTTTAGCTATAACTGCCATGTTTCATCAATGTAACAACTGAGCACTGAATTTGTCTAATTTCCCCTTATTATTAGGATATATTGGTAACCAATTAATTTTAGATTTTTTTTCTCAACATTAATACAACTGTAGTAGAATCACAATAGGTTGAACTTGATTGATTGTTTAAATTTTTTCAACTTTACTTCCTATTTGCAACAGCTCTTATATAAGTCATACAATTAGGCAATCATTTTACGGTACTTTGCACACATCTAAATATTCAGCATTGCATAGTGTTAACATACTCCATTTAAATAAATTCATATCTAATCTAAGGTCTGTTATGGCAAGGTGTGCAGTACATCTGCATAATTCTATTGTTTATTCATGTTTTAAATCCTTTTGAAACGTGTTAAAGTGCTTCCTATTCATTATAAAAATCCTGCCACCCAAGAATTAGGACTTTGATGTCACCAATCCTGCTTCAAAGGCTTCTCACAATGCCATTAATCACAGTGTAGCCTCTGAAGCTATAGCCAGGGAAAACATTTGGACATCTTATGTTAAACTTCTTACAAACTTTAGAATATACTTGGATATCTAACAGATGAATTCGGCACAAAACTTCCTCTGCAGGGTAAGGTCACTCAAATTTCTGTAAACAGTTATTTCACCAGGAGGTTCGTGATACGGCTTGGGTGGGGTAAATGGTGGAAGACAATACAAACACTGAGCTTTATTTAAAGGAGAACTCCAGATACATTAAACATTTTATATCAGTCCATGAACGCTCATATGATGATAGACAAAAAGGAATTGAGAGGTGCCTAAATGTACCTTGAGATAGTTGCTATAGCATTTTGAGAGATTCAAATTTCAGGGCTTATGAAGATATCAACTGTAGCACTGCCCCCTTGGGAGCTGCTGAGAATGGATTACCCATGGGTTACCCATAGCAACAGGCAGTTAAACTTATCACTTTAAGTCCTCGGCTCAGTCAATGAGCAGTCCAGGGGATTTGTTTTTTTGTATTATTTTATTTGGAACTGAGATGGGAGAAGGGATGAGTGGGATACTCCAACTTAGCAACTGTGCACAAATCTTCAGGACATATAACTGCAGTGTGTGCGACAAGGCCGCTGCTTCACTTTGCCACTAAGGTGAAGATTTAAAGGTGAACTATACTTAAGGTTTCTCTTCAGGGTCTAACTTGGCACCCCCTTTCTTACTTGCTGTGCGTGCTAGCTCCTGTCCACTGACTCTCCCTGGAATGGTCCCCTTCATTGGCAGCCCCCTGGCAAGCTCCCTGGTACTCACGGACACTGTTTTTCCTCAGGATGCTCTGTCACTTGTTCCACTGTCAGTTTCCTCTGGACCACACAGCTCAGCACCACACTTCAGGTCAACGAAGGCCGACTGCCTGTGACCACTTTCCACACTGACAGGAGGAGAGACACCCTCCTCCTGGGACCTGGCTTCCCACCCAAAGACCTCCTGTCACATGTGCTCTTGGCATTTATGACCAATCCCAGGATGCACGACTGTTGTGCCCTCCCACTGGGACAGCCACAAAAGCCTGTGTGTCACTGGCTGGGTTTCCTCCACTGTCCAACAGGCTCCCCTATTGGATACAGTGGGGACACTCCCTCCGACCAGGTGAATCACACATGGACACATGCAACAGGCCTAGCTATCGGTCAGGCTTTCCTGATAAGCAGGCAGAGCAAATACTTGGTTTTTCTTAGCACCTATCTAGGAGGGTGCTACACAACTTTATCTTCTGAAGCTAAGCGTAGGCCCACCCCTTGCACTTCCTGTGCTTCACCATAGTCCCATAACTATGATGAGCATCCTCTCTGATCAAATGTTTCTGATGGGGTATAGAAAGACAAGACTTGCCAAGTAGAGCACTTTGGAATTCAAGGGTACCATGGTGCTCCAGCATATTTCATGAACATAGATATCTTGGCAGGAAGGTTCTTAACGTGGTAGTAAACTGCTACAGTTAAAAAAAATATACCTGTAAGGCCCTCCAGCCTCCATCTCACCCTGGTCTTTCTTTCGCTCCAGCTGTATGAGTGACCAGAGCTGTGATGATGGTACTCCCGTGTATGCGCTCGAGCACAAAGCTCTGAAGGTCTGGCACGGTATGCCGGACCTTCAGAGAGCATGTGCCAGTGACGTCACTGGCTGCATCCAGATAATCATTTTACCTACAGGTAAGCCTTATTATAGGCTTACCTGTAGGTACAAATCACAAAGCAGACTTTACTACTGCTTTATGGTGATCCGTATACCTTCATGTTTATTAAATAAATGTTACAACTGGTGATTTCGTGTTTTAAATGAATTTAGACCTAATTTATAGAAAGCATACAGTTTGTAAAAATTACAATTATATATTGCAGCAATGTCCCAATTATCAAGAACTATATCCAGAGATGTATAGTAACTAAGTAGAACTACTTCACTACTGTACTTAAGTACCGAAAGGCGGTATCTGTACTTTCCTAGAGTAGAATTTTTTTCTCCTACTTCCACTTTTACTTCACTACATTTTTTCAATGATTTCAATACTTCTACTCCGATATTTTTTTTTTTGTGCTGCATAGTTACTCGTTACAATTATAAAAATTACCACTGCCAGAACAGTAGATGGCAGGTTTCATGAAGCTCAAAACATGTGTATTATCAGCGCATACGAAAATAAAAGCTACTGTATGTATAAATAAAAGCTGCATTTGAAATAATAAAAAACAATATGATGTTCAAACTTTTGACTTCTTTCTTTAATAACTACATAACACAGTACTTGTACTTTTACTTTCAGTACTTGAGTAGCAATTTTTTTTTCAAAACTACTGGTTAGCTGCCATAACCCCGTTATTTCTCTATGTGGCTGGTGGTCCTCTTTCACATAAAAGTGGTCCCCCCCCCCCCCACTTCCCGGTCGTTTTCCGGGTCCAGGTTTTAGATCCAATCCTTCTGGGTCTCGGGCAGAAAGTCGAGTGAGGGCAAGATGGCCCCCACTTGACTCTATGGCCCTGGAGGACCAGAGCAACTCCATATGTCGCTTCTGCCCAATGGCCTTAAAGGGCCTAATTTTTTTTTAAGATCATAGGTTCCCGCCCAGTGTTCTTTCATCAGCAAGGATGCATTGTACATCCTAATTCATGAGAAAATCAAGAAATAATTCACACAGGACCCGGGGGGGGGGGGGGGCAGTGCACCAGCACACTCAGCTTACCGTCTACAATGATCATAGTACAGGCAGCCACACTAAGGCTAGTAGTAGTGCAAAAGCATTACACAGAGCAGGTAAATATGACATGTTTGTTATTTTTAACAAAAAAAAGACAAGACTTTACTCTTTACAATTTATAGCCTACTTTAGGAGTAGGTTATAAATAATTGAAATGCAATATGGAAATGAATATGTGATTTTTATGTTTTGATCATAGATAAACTTTAACTGTTTTGAATACACTCAATTGAAAAGGTTGCAATATGTTTCTGCACATCTTTGTACCATGTTATGAAATAAGCCCCAGTATATGCAAATTATTCTATGTCAGGTCAAGCTAGGAAAATGTTAATGTTATAGTGCCATATCTCTGTAAAAAAGATGGTTATGGATGAATGAGCTTTATATGATGTCTCAGAATGGACAATTAAATGTTAAATGTTAACAATAGCTTCAGTACAGGTCTTGCTGGTGCAGATGGTAACTCACACATCCTCTGTAACTTCTATAATAATCTACAGCTATAGTGAGATAAACTTTATACTATTCATCTTTGTTTCTATCATATGCATACCTCCCAACTTTAGAACTCAAAAAGGAGAGACACTCCAGGGAGGTAGAGACCTGCGGGACATGTATGGCAGTGGGAGGAGCTAAAGGGGGATGATTAAACAAAACCTGGGTAATCTTGTACCTATAAATATACTTTGATTGATGTGCCACAAGCAAGAGTTTCACAGACATAGTCACTGCTGATCCCTGAACTATGTGTCAATCCTAACCCCTGAACTCTGCGTCACTTACTACTGACCTCTGCACTCTGCCTTACTCCTGACCCTTGAACTCTGAATCTTTTACTACTAACTGCTGAACCCTGCCTCAGTTAGGGCTCTTTCACACGGGCGTCCCGTATGTCCTTTTTTCATCCCATCCGTTTGAGGATTGAAAAACGGACATAATGTATCTCTATGTAAATACGGATGTCATCGGAGGATCATCCTCTGACATCCGTTTTTTGCCAATAGACTGATGTCTATTTGTTGAGTAAAATCATACATAAAAGTGAAAAATAGGTAATAAGTACCCCTTACCAAATAGGGGATAAATTAACAGTGGAATAAATAGATCGTGTTCTGGCTAGAGTCACCTCTTACCGGACATCAATAAATATCAAGCAATCTGAAGAAATTAATAAGTGAAGGATAAAGTGTTGAACCGTCACCAGCCTGATTGGCCTCTTACCAAATAAAGATAAGTATGGAGCAAAACGTGCAGATCACTAATCACTGTGACACACGGAGCAAGAGACAGGAAACATTGATGGGGGTCGCCTCTTACCAGATGGAAAATTAAACTGAGCCCATAGGACATCCACACATCCAGGAACCGACACTGACTGGTAAAGCAGCTTCTCAATAATCTCCAAACAATTGCCAATGATCACCATCTGCAGTTTAGTCCCCCTCACAATCAACAGACATCAAATCCTTCTCCTCTTCCCTGTAACTTCCGGGTTCACCAAAAAACGGACATACGGACCGGATGACACAAGTGTCATCCGTGTCCGTTACAAAAAAAAAAAAAGGACCTGATCGGGCAAAAAAAAAGGAACGCCCGTGTGAAAGAGCCCTTACTACTGACATCTGAACTTTTCATTATTTACTAATGACCCCTGAACTCTGCCCTACTTATTATTTACCTCTGCACTCTGCCTCCCTTACTCCTGACTAATGAACTCTAAATAACTTATTACTAACCTCTGAACCCTACATCACCTAATACTGACCCCTAAACTCTCCCTCATTTACTTCTGACCGATGAACCCTGCCTCATTTACTACTGACCTCTGAAGTCTCCCTCACTTACTACTGACCCCTGAACTCTCCCTCACTTACTTCTGACCCCTGAACTCTCCCTCACTTACTACTGACCCCTGAACTCTCCCTCACTTATTACTGACCCCTGAACTCTCCCTCGCTTACTACTGACCCCAAAACTCTCCCTCACTTACTACTGACCCCTGAAGTCTGCCTGACTTACTACTGACCCCTGAAGTCTGCCTCACTTACTACTGACCCCTGAACTCTCCCTCAATTACTACTGATGCCTGAACTCTCCCTCACTTCCTACTGATCCCTGAACTCTCCCTCACTCACTACTGACCCCTGAACTCTCCCTCACTTACTACTGACCCCTGAACTCTCCCTCACTTACTACTAACCCCTGAAGTCTGTCTCACTTATTACTGACCCCTGAAGTCTGAATCGCTTACTACTGACCCCTGAACTCTCCCTCACTTACTACTGACCCCTGAACTCTCCCTCACTTACTACTGACCCCTGAAGTCTGCCTCACTTATTACTGACCCCTGAAGTCTGAATCTCTTACTACTGAACCCTGAACTCTCCCTCACTTACTACTGACCCCTGAACTCTCCCTCACTTACTACTGAACCCTAAACTCTCCCTCACTTACTACTGACCCCTGAAGTCTGCCTCACTTACTACTGACCCCTGAACTCTCCCTCATTTACTACTGAACCCTGAACTCTCCCTCACTTACTACTGACCCCTGAAGTCTGCCTCGCTTACTACTGACCCCTGAATTCTCTCTCACTTACTACTGACCCCTGATCTCTCCCTCACTTACTACTGACCCCTGAAGTCTGCCTCACTTACTACTGACCCTTGAAGTCTGACTCGCTTACAACTGACATGTAAACTCTCTGTTACTTTCTACTAACCTCTGAGTCACTTACAGTTGACCTCTGAGTCACTTACTATGGAGTTCAGAGGTCAGTACTAAGTGAGGCAGAGTTCAGAGATTAGTAGTGACACAGACTACAGAGTGCAGTATCCCTCTGTCTCACCTCTGCACTGATTACCTATGTTCTTCTTCTCCCTAGACTCTTCACAGTACTGTGTGTACTGCAGCCCTGGCTCTTCTCCCCCTGCTCCTATTCCCTAGTTCAGTAGGTAGAGCTAAAATACAGCTAGTCATAGCCCCGCCTACTGGACCAGGGAATAGAAGAAAGGGGAGAAAATCCAGGGCTGCAGTACACAGAGCACTTTGAAGAGTCCCAGGGAGAAGAATAGAAGTAAGCCAGTCATTCTTCTGTGTCTCCACTGCAGCTGCGGTTGTCACAGGCAGCTACAGAGCAAGCGCACATTTGTGGGGCATTTGGTGGAATGTTTGCCCGCCAAGCGCCCCACAATGCCCTGCATGTTGCACAGTGCATTCTAAGCCCTGATTGGGAAAAGCTTTGCCCAATCAAGGCACAGTGAGTAGCTGGTTGTTAAGGAGTGGGCCAGGAAGCCGACTGTTGCGTCCTTAACAATGGATGAGCGACAGCTAAATGAGAAAAAAATGTTGCCGGCAATAGAAAAAAGTGATAAAAAAAACAGAGTCGTGGTCCCAAAAATCTATACCAGACCCTTATCCGAGTCTGCAGCCTGGCAGGCCAGGAAAGTCGGGGACAAGTGAGCGCCCTCCCTCCTGAACCATACCAGGCCACATGCCCTCAACTGGAGGGGGTGCCCTGGGGCAGGGGAGCCTCTGCCCCCACCCCAGAGCACCTCATCCTCATGTTGATGGGGACAAGGGCCCTTCACCACAACCCTGGGCTGTGGTTGTGGGGGCCTACGGGTGGGGGAACGTATCAGAATCTGGAAGCCCCCTTTAATAAAGGGGTTCCCAGATACCACCCCCCCCCCCATGTGAATGAGTATGGGTTACAATGTACCTCTAATCATTCCCTAAAAAAAGTGTCACTTAGAAAAAAAAAACAGTTTTTGACAATTCCTTTATTAAATATTCAAAAACAATGTCCCCTGATGTAGATCCACCGTAAATCACTCAGCCGCCGGACTGCCAGACCCGAAAAAGGGAAAAATGCTCTGCCCACGATGAAGGTTGACCACCGAATGCCTGCTCCCTGGTCGGTGAAGTCACAAGGGGGTGGCGCAACCAGGGAACATCACCAGGTGGCCCTGCCCCTTATCTATTCAAGAACTGTCAAACTGCACAGAAGGCTTTCCACAGTTAGCCTTCGTCGCAGGCAGAGTGTTGTTTTTTTTTCCGGGTGCGGCAGGTGTCATGATTGACGATGGATCTACATCGGGGGACATTTTTTTAATAAAGGAATTGTCAAAAACTGCCTCCTATTTGTATTATTTTTTTGACACTTTTTTTTGGTAACTGGGTATCCCATACTCATTCACATAGGGAGGAGGACGGGATCTGGGGGCTTCCAGATTCCGATAAGCCCCCTGCCTGCAGACGTCCACAACCGCAGCCCACGGTTTTCAGGAAGAGACCCATGTCCCCCGCCCCAAAGCACCCCCTCCATGTTGAGGGCATGTGGCCTGGTATGGTTCAGGATGGGGGGGCACTCGCTCGTCCCTCCCCTCTCCTGACCTTCCAGGCTGCATGCTCGGATGAGGGCCGTTATGGATTTTAGGTGGGACCACACAACATTTTTTTTCTTTTTAATTTTGGCATGGGTTCCACTTGAAATCCCTACTAGACCCGAAGGGCCTGGTATGGATTGGGTTGTGACCCATTTTTTTAATATAATTTTTGTATTGCCGGTAATAGTATTGTATTGCTGGCAATTTAAATGTCATTTTTTTTCTTTAAAAATTTCAGTTTTGCTGCAGCAGGTTCTAAACATGGTACGGATGCACCACTTTACAAAATGGGGACTTTTGTTTTTTCAAATTTGGATCCCACAGACTTCAACTGGGTTCGGGTACGAATTTTTGTGATGTTCAAAAGTTCTGCCGCAAACCGAAGCGCGAGGCTGTTTGGCCCAACTCTATTCAGTAACCTCTAAAAATACAAAAATTCTATTCAGTGGATCATTTTTGCATTAGAGTTTGCAAAAATATGTGTGATGGGCCTGTAGTTTGAAAACTATACTAAAGTATTTTTGTTTTTTTCTTTGTCCTTGGCAACCAATCATATTCCTCAATTTATTTTCAAACTCGAACTGTAAAATGACAATTGGAAAACTGATTGGTTTCTATGGAAATGAAGAAATATAACTTTTAACACAATTCTCATTGGAACAAGTTGGCTATTTGGCTTTTATATAGAATGGTCCTTAATGTGTTTATTTTTATATGATTAACTTCTGTGGAGACTTTAGATTGCAAGCTCCTGGGGCCTCAGAGACTGACTACACATTTATTTTTTTTGGCCAATATGAATTAATAAAAAAAGTATCCATTCCTTTGTTCTGCAGGTAACTTAGCTCAGTCCAGAGCACGAGTAACAGCAGCTTCGAGATCCCTACCACCACAATTAAATGCTGGGCGTATTAAGGTCAGTATAATAGATAACACTGTCTTTTCTGTTTCAATTCATTTTCATGAAAGCATTTTTAGAGGTATGGAGCAGCAAACACAATTCCATTAGAAAAAAGGGTGCGTATACAGAGACTAAGGCATAACATTTCAAACTAGCATTACAAAGATCCCTGTTCATAAACATCATACAAAGATTGTACAAAGATCATAAAGATGGATCTGTAGATAAAAAGGGGATTAAAGAAGGTGTGTGTGTGGAAACCAACCGGCCCTTAGTTTGTTATACTTACCCACCAGTCTGCTGACAAACCAAATAAACCTGTCTAACATAATAGGTTAAAAACATGGGTTTAGTTAACACACATTTGCAAACGCATGTCTAAGCTGCAGGCCACTCCACGGCACCCTATGTATCCTGCAGTCCTAACACTTCCTAACACTACTCAACCTGAGTGTCTCAAACATGGAAGTACATGAATGCTAATGGATGGATGGGAAACAGGTGAGCTTGGAGATGGTCCAATCCTCCCCCAACCTGCTCCCAGCCATGGCTGGTATTGAAAAACAAATGGCTATGTAAAAAACCCTATGGCTTTTACATAGCCATTTGTTTTTCAATACCAGTCATGGCTGGGAGCAGGTTGGGGGAGGATTGGACCATCTCCAAGCTCACCTGTTTCCCATCCATCCATTAGCATTCATGTACTTCCATGTTTGAGACACTCAGGTTGAGTAGTGTTAGGAAGTGTTAGGACTGCAGGATACATAGGGTGCCGTGGAGTGGCCTGCAGCTTATACATGCGTTTGCAAATGTGTGTTAACTAAACCCCTGTTTTTAACCTATTATGTTAGACAGGTTTATATGGTTTGTCAGCAGACTGGTGGATAAGTATAGCAAACTAAGGATGGGTTGGTTTCCACACACACACACACACCTTCTTTAATCCCCTTTTTCTCTTCACTTTTGTTATATACAGGGATGGAGATGCTGAGCAGTGCTCGCCTGTGTCTCATCTAAAGTCCCAAAACTGCCCAAATTTTCTAAAGATGGATCTGTAATCCTCGCACCAACAATCAAAAAACAGACTGGGATATTGGGGCTGCAATGTTGTAACAAGCAAGCATGATAGAGAGTGAGCATAGAAGAATAAGGAGGGGAAAGACATACACAGGGGCAAGGTGGAAAGGAAGTGAAGGGGAAAAGTCTGTTGTGGATGGATGTATACAAATTGACCAATCAACGGAACGAAAAGTTAAAAATTCTCAGATGGTTAACAGTGAATGGCCAAACTCATTAAAGTGGCAATAAACCCAAAACACAAAAATGTAATATATTGCAGTTTACTAATCCTTAAACTAATCCTTAAACGTGGTGGTTGCATTCGTTTTTGTCTTTTTTTCCCCTTGTTTTCACCTGGTGATCTAACCAGTAACACACTTCCTCTCTTAGGGTGCCTGTATTCTAAATGAAGTTGTAGTAAAGTAGACACCCTTGGACAGCAGCATTGTTAGTCTGGGGAGAAGGTACCCAGATTTAGATGATTTAGATGGACTTGACAAAAAAAATTACAAGCAGTTGCAGCAACAGTTTTGCTTTCTTTTGGGAAAAAGGTTTTACAGAAATAAAAAAGCTGACCATTGTAAGCAACCCTGTCAGTGTTAACCACATCCCGCCCTATAGCAAATTGACGGCGGGATTGTGGTTGTATTATCCTGACCGGACGTCATATGATGGCGCCCCCCGGGGGCGCGCAGAGCGGCGATCGGTGATGCGAGGTGTCAGCCTGACTCCCTGTATCTCCGATCTTGACGTAGGCTCTTTACCATGTGACCAGCCGTGTCCAATCATGGCTGGTCACATAGTAAACAGGAAGAGCGTTGATCGGCTTTCCTTAGTTCGTGCCTGACAGGCACGAGTAAAGGAGCACCGCTCGGCGGCTCCCCTGACAGGGGGGGGGGTCGGCACTGGTAATCAGATCACTGATTACCAGTGCAGACCCTCGGGGGGGGGGGTGCCACTAGAACCACCAGGGATGCCCACCCATGACCCCAGGGATGCCCACCATGACCCCAGGGATGCCCACTATGGCCACCAGGGATGGCAATCAGGGCTCAGGGAGTCCCCCATTGCCCTCCCCATCAGTGCTGCCCGCCAGTGCCCTCCCTATCAGTGCTGCCCACCAGTGCCTATCATTGCCATCTATCAGCGTCGCCCACCAGTGCCCATTATTTCCCACCAGTGCCGCCTATCAGTGCCAATTAGTGCCCATCAGTGCTGCCCGTCAGTGCCGATCAGTGCCGCCTATCAGTGCCCACCAGTGCCACCTATCAGTGCCCATTAGTGGCCATCAGTGCCACCTATCAGTGCCCATCAGTGCCACCTATCAGTGCCCATCAGTGCCCAGCAGTGCCGCCTATCAGTGCCACCAATGCTGCATATCAGTGCTACCTATCAGTGCCACATATCAGTGCTGCCTATCAGTGCCGCCTATCAGTGCCGCCTATCAGTGTCACCCCATCAGTGCCACCCCATCAGTGCCACCCCATCAGTGCCTCCTCATCAGTGCCGGTCAGTGCAGTCTCATCAGTGCTCATCAGTGCAGGAAAAAACTTATTTATTTACAAAATTGTATAACATAAACAAAAAAACTTTTTTTTTTTTTTCAAACTTTTCAGTGTTTTTTTATTTGTTTAGCAAAAAGGAAAAAACCCAGAGGTGATCAAATACCACCAAAAGAAAGCTCTATTTGTGGGGGGAAAATGGCATAAATTTGGTGTAGGTACAGTGTTGCATGACCGCGCAATTGTCATTCAAAATGCAACAGCGCTAAAAGGGGAAAATTGGCCTGGGCAGGAAGGGGGTGAAAGTGCCCTGTATTGAAGTGGTTAAAGTGATTTTTAAATTGCCACACAACTTGTAACTGCCTGCTTGTGGTTGGTGCCAAACCTGAGCAACCCCACCGTCATGCTAAAGGTGGCCATCTCAAACTTCTTAGTGGCATTACAGCACCTCCTCTTTCAAGGTGCCCAGGCCCCTTTCCATTGACCCCCCCCATGAAGACCACCATTAAAGCTTGATTGGTTGGACAATTGGGGTTCACAGCCCTTTTCCACCATCTCCCCCTTCACCCCACTGTGGAATAATCTGACCCCAGCTCAGTTCTATATGCTTCCAGACCCCACAACTGGGCCAAATACAAAATAAAAACCCTAGGGAACATCATGACCGCAGGAACACCGCAGTCTTTTGATTGATTGGATTAATACCAATTTGGGTATTTGCAGCTCTGCCACACCTTCTGCTGCCAATTTCCCCCATCAAAACTTGAATTGTTCTCTCTTGAAAATTTTGTTTCACACTGGCTACCTACCGAAACCCGCCTCCTTACTTTATCAGCGCCTCATCTTTACTACCCTGACAGGTAGTAAAGTGGTAGACCAAAGTGGTCTTATCTCATCTTACCTTGTATCCAAAGCTATGCCTACTAGGCCTAGTGGAAGCCATGGCCCCCATGGTTGCTTTGAGAACACTATCGGGCCTCTTACTCTACTAAAAAAGAAAATTGATTACGACCTTTTTGAAGTAGTTAGCCAGCTCTAATCTTCCCTTATATCAAGATAGATATAGAAACGGGTAGAAAGAAAAAATTGTGATGTGACTTCACCCTTTTCCACCTTTTTCTTTTACCACCTTGTCCAAGGAAACAAATCCTGTACTATGATATGGACTGCTATGTGAGCCAGCATTGGTTTTTGAAATGTTCTACCCTTATTTTGTTCTTAACACAAGTGCAGAGATGTATAGTAACTAAGTAGAACTACTTCACTACTGTACTTAAGTACTGAAAGGCGGTATCTGTACTTTCCTGGAGTAGAATTTTTTTCTCCTACTTCCACTTTTACTTCACTACATTTTTTCGATGATTTCAATACTTCTACTCCAATATTTTTTTTTTTTGTGCTGCATAGTTACTCGTTACTATTATAAAAATTACCACTGCCAGAACAGTAGATGGCAGGTTTCATGAAGCTCAAAACGTGTATTATCAGCGCATACGAAAATAAAAGCTACTATATGTATAAATAAAAGCTGCATTTGAAATAATGAAAAACAATAAGATGTTCAAACTTTTGACTTCTTTCTTTAATAACTACATAACAAAGTACTTGTACTTTTACTTTCAGTACTTGAGTAGCAATTTGTTTTTTAAAACTACTGGTACTTTTACTTTCAGTACTTGAGTAGCAAATTTTTTTTAAAAAACTACTTGCAATACTTAAGTACAAAAAATGTTGAATACTTTAGTACTTCTACTCAAGTCACTTTTTGATCGAGCACTTCCACTTCTACTCAAGTCACTTTTTGATCGACCACTTGTACTTTTACTCAAGTATGGGTTTCGAGTACTTTATACAACTCTGCACAAGTGTCCTTCCATGCATGGGTAAGTACACTTGCTGTCTGTATGTTCTCTTTATGCACATAATTAATAAAAACTAGATTTATAAAAAAGAAGAAAAAAAAAGTTTGGTTTGTAAACCACTACCTGTACCAATGACTGGCCTTTGCTGATACTTAGAGATGAAACAAATCCTCCTACATTGCTGTAAGTTATAGCTGTTTATCTGCATCTTCGCTTATCTACAGCTGATCAAAGCCTAAAATTGTTACAGGTTGTCTGAGCTTTCAGAAAGCAGGGAGAAGGGCGCTGAGGTTACACTCTGCAGAGCTCAGTGAGGAGAGCTGAAAGCTGATTGGAGGGAAGGGATATACCCCACTTTTTACAGAACACAGAAGTAGAGCTGAGGCTGTCAGTCACAGGCTGTGTGCTCAAGCTCCCTCTCTTGTCACCTTTTTTCTGTTGATGTCAGGAAAACTTGTCAGAAGTGACTCATGCAGATAACAGAGGAAAGATTCATCAGACAGAAATGGGGCTCATTTACACTTTCTTCAACTTCAACACACATTAAAGTGCCTACAACTTCAACATACTTTTTTGATATGTTTGTGATGCTTCGTAAGGCTTCATTGGTGCTTTGATGATGCTTCGATGGCGCTTTGATTATGCTTTTGTAAAGCTTTAATGAAGCTTGGCAGATGCCCTGTGTGTATGATATCTCATACCTGCAATACCTCCATAACAAAGTGTAGCTAAAGCTGAATTAAGGCCTCTCAAAAGCTGCAGGTGCTTCAAAAAAATTTGTCATAGACTTCTATGGAGGCTTTGAAGACGCTTTGAAACACCACTAAAGCGACATGGGGTATAATTTTTGAAGCAAAGTAAAACAAATGCAAGGTGTAAACAGGATTGTAAGCTAACCATTTTATTTAGTAACGGGTGCTTTGACTGGCGTTCAGAGAGCTTTAAAAAAGCTTGTCCGAAGCCATGTTTTGAAGCAAGTGTAAATAAATTGATACAAGTGCACACTATAGAGGGATATGCTTTGTTCATATTTCATGTCAGAGGTTTACAATCAATTTAAAGCAGTATTAAACCCAAAAACAATTCTTAGATGTGGTGGCTGCTATGGTGTACATTTTTCTTTATTTTCACCTGGTGAGCCTGCCAGTAAGTCTGATATTGTATAACTTATTTTAACAGCCCAAGCTGTCCAGAGAAGCTAACAGTTAGAGGGTTGTGACAAACCATTTAAGTAAGTAATTGTTAATCCAGGGGGTCCAGACCCAATTAAATTTGCACATCTTATCATTCAGAATTGCAAACATGTCACTAAAGCGAGTTCATTGAACTTCCTTGAGCATACAAGAATCCAGAGATAGCCAAATAGCCAGTAAGCTACTACTTTTATCCAAGAACAGAGAAGGAATAGGTTTCCTGTATCCCACCCTGTATCACCAATCTGTATGTGTAGCAAGAAATATTAATTTGGTGGACATAGAACAGGACATATCCAGCATACCACTCACTTCCCTACCATGGGTTTACTCTAAAGCCCCCAACAAAGTAATATACCATCCCCTAATAGGTCCCACATTGAGGGCAATATCCAAGACAAATTGTCTATCCATGACAGACTTCACTGTCTTCCTGATGATTCCACTAATTGGCATTCCTGACTTTCTACCTGGCTTACAGGTTAACAGATTCCAATCCCTCATACACAATAATCGTTTTAGTCCGAAACACTTCTCTTGAGAGGGCCTCAAATCTTTGTCTGAAATACAAGCTATGATGGACCCTCCCTTATTAGTTTGACAGACCATGCAAAACACACACTTCTGTCCATACTGAAGATCAACATGTTGCATCTTACCCCACTTACTGCATTCAAATGCCAATGCTAAGATCCCAATCTGCTAAAACACACATTCTCTACTAGTGACCCCACTGGAAGACTTCTACCCCCCTTTTTTTTTTTTTGCTTAATTTGCCAAACTTTGTCAGAACAAAAAAAGGTTAATTCTGTATTTTACCTTCAGGTCCTCTATTTCCAGCAGACTCCAGGAATCTGGGTATACATTGTTGGCCAGATGTTATAGAGTCCCTAAAGTGCTTAACAGACAGTTTTCGAGATGTCACCAGGACTAGGGATGATCGAACTTTTCAAAAGTTCGGTTCGGCCAGAACATCCAAACTTCCCGAAAGTTCGGCCCAGATTTCAGAACCCCATTGAAATCAATGGGACCCGAACTTCGGTAATCAAAAAACACAATTTTGAAGCCCTAAAACCCAATAAATGCCCCTAAAAAGTGCCTAGGGTTCTGGGTCATACCCCAGGGACTATTAATCACACAAAAAAAGTTCTTAAAAATTGTAATTTTTGATAGAGAGCCAATTATTGAAAAAATAAAAAAAAATAAAAAATTCTTTGGATTTGGTATCTGGGGGGTCTGAAAAGTGTACCTGTGAAGTTTCAGCTCTGTAGCATGTCAAGAACCATAAAAAAAAGATTGTTTGTATTAGGTCACTTATAGAACAGGTTAGTGGCTTCTCTCTTTTCACACCTTGCCGGTTTAGTAGCAAGCGTTTTTGTGGGCACTTTTTGGGGTCTTTTGAGGCAGGCAAAACATCTGAACCTGTGTATACGGGTATATATACACACATACTTATATGTATATATACACCTAGACATATATAGGTGTGATAGTAGCAGAAATATATGCTTGCACTAATGAAATCATTTACACTAATATGGCTCCGCTCCTATCACACCTATATATGTCTAAGTGTAAAATACATATAAGTATGTGTGTATATATACCACTATACACAAGTTCAGATGTTTTGCCTGCCTCCAAAGAACCCAAAAAAATGCCCAAAAAAACGCTAGCGCCAAAAAAAAAACGCCCAGGTGTGTTGTTGCAGGCATTTTTTTGGGGTTTTTGGAGGCAGGCAAAACATCTGAACTTGTGTATAGTGGTATATATACACACATACTTATATGTATTTTACACTTAGACATATATAGGTGTTATAGGAGCGGAGCCATATTAGTGTAAATGATTTTATTAGCGCAAGCATATATTTCTGCTACTATCACACCTATATATGTCTAGGTGTATATATACATATAAGTATGTGTGTATATATACCCGTATACACAAGTTCAGATGTTTTGCCTGCCTCCAAAAACCCCAAAAAAATGCCTGCAACAACACACCTGGGCGGTTTTTTTTTTGGGCATTTTTTTGGGTTCTTTGGAGGCAGGCAAAACATCTGAACTTTTGTATACGGGTATATATACACACATACTTATATGTATATATACACCTAGACATATATAGGTGTGATAGTAGCAGAAATATATTGGTGTTAATTATTTCATTAGCGCAAGTAGTGTTTTCTGCTCCTTTCACACCTATATATGTGCAGGTGTATATATACATACAGGGGTGTGTATATATACCCCCTATACACATGTTCAGATGTCATACCTGACTCCAAACATGTGCTCAAAAAATCCCTATAGACGCCTGCAGCCAAAAAGCAAGCTGACAGGGGCGAAGCCATATTACTGCAGCGAAAGTGACTTCAGAGAAACTATCTTTTCTCTATAGCGGTCACCCTGATATGGAAGGGTTTGGTCACCCTGCCATAGCAGTCAGTGTCAGTTCACCCTACACTACATTATGGTCACCCTGACACTTCACACTTTCCCTACAGAAACTACATTTTTGCATCTAACTAAAGTGTAAAAGAGCACCCTTACTACACTATATACCCCTTTCCTCACACTAATAAATGCTAAATTACACTTTTAAAGTAAAATTAACAGAACTGCTTCCACTCTCTTCCATGTCCCTGTATAACAATGCTAGGAATTTGGCAGGGGCTATCTTATATACTGGGGGGCGTATTCACTAATGATTGGACTATGGACCCCCTAGTCACTCCAATCACATTCCTAGCATTCTCCTTCCCCCTCAATTGGCTTTTGCTAATGGTTCTGGCCCAATCACAGGCTTTTAAAGCCCATTTCCTGGCCCATTGCATTTTGGTCGGTTCTGGTTGCCGAATTCCGAACTCTTTCAGCAAAAAGTTCTAAATTCGGCCGAACCTCGAACAGTCAGTGTTCGGGTCAAACCGATGGTCGACCCGAACCGTTCGATCATCCCTAACCAGGACAAGGGCTCCTTACTCCGTATTTTCTGTTCCTGCCCATTAAAACAACCCTATTGGAAGGAAATACAGTATCAAATCACTATACTGACCCTGCAGCATACCTCTTACATCTAAGCCTACTCTCAAGAAAGTGTTTTAGGTGCTCCCTATTAATCCAGTTATTAAACACTGCAAAATCCTCTATACTGACCAAATAGAAAAATACTAACTCTGCAAGCTATGGCCAAGGGATCACAGTTGTTAACAAATCTGGAGAACTAAAGACCCCACCTCTTTTCTGTAAAACCGGGAAGAGACATTTCATAAAACCTAGTTTTAATGGCATCAGCTCCAATACTCTGGTGAATATAAGTCTATTCTGTTAAGTTATCTTGGAGATTATCTCCAAAAACAGACACACCTTAGTCTGAATGGAACTTCTTTCCCCTTTCCTATAGTCACACCCTCATGACTGGGGACTGTTACATCCCAACCATCTCCTTACCCCACCTCCATCTCCACTCTATCTCCAACAAATTTACTGTTGTCCAAAGACTCATATTAAGATGTTCATTGGTCCATGAAAAGCTAAGTTCACTTTCTGGCTTCCCAAGAAGACAGGTTATGTTATGCTGATTGTAGTGCTCAGAGGGGAAAAGGTCTCTCTGCAATTTACTTGCTGACCTAATGAGACATGATAATGATGTTTTCTTTATTGTGTATATCTGTACTGCATTCACTGTATATACTGTGATATGTTCTTGGAACGAGCCATAAATATTGAATTTAAAAAAATAAAATAATCACTGACATCTTTTCATTCAAGAGATACAGTACCATTTTCTTTTAAACCTGTGCCACACATGTTTGGCCCTGAACGGAAATGTAATAAGGCGGAACTGGGTATTCCTACAATGCCCGGGCTTAAGTTTTATAAGACCCCTCTGTAATTTTTTCATGGATGCCCCTGCCCAGATGAGTATAAAGTATCTGGTATACCCGCCCCAAAACCTCCTAATGCTGACCATATATGATAGAGAGTACCAAAATTTGGCATCCTCTAAAACACAGCCCTGACATTGAAGGAGTAAACTTTGTCACTTGATAAGAGACCATATACCAAAGACTGAGTAGTTTAAAGTTGGATTTTTTAGCAGAGGCGTTCATGGAGCAATAGGAAGTGGTATAACAGATCTGCCTCCAGTAGTCCTGATTTATGGTTCCACCGAGGTGCTTTTCTCAACACTCCACATATTGCAGACACTTAGGAGCTTGACCATCTAATTTCACACTATCCCAAGTATGCAAAGAGTGGGGAATGATTGGATTCATAATTTCTTTGCAGAGATTAGAAGAGATCCAATTTAAAGGTTTTTTTAAACTTACAATTCCACTAAAAATGGTGTAAATCCCCTTTAATTAAATGGTGTGTGCTTAGCTTACCTTTGGAACTTGGTATAACGTTGTCTTTACTTTCTTTCAAGCTCAAGAAGGTGACACAGCTCCAGTCTCCTAAACCCACTAGTTCCAGTTGTTGGAAGGTCATTAAACCTGAAGATTTGGAGACTAATAAAATAATACTTAAACTTTCAAAGAGTAACTAATTTAAGATTATATCATGAGTGATATTTCACCACACATAATCTACATTTATCAATCAGTTGCTTATTAAGGAGATGATGGTGGCAGGTCCAAGCTGTATGGCAGTACAGAAGATTACAGATACTTATGTATGGCCTGCTGTAGCCTAATTAGAAATACATTTTTACATCCTGTGTAAGACTGTTAAAGCTCCTGTAGTAGGTGTTAAACATTTATTAAAGTCCTATTTTTATAATAGGTATCTATTGTGCTTTTGTAAAGATTTTAAACCAGGAAGCTTTGTAATCAATAGACTAGAGGTAGATAGACATATTATATATGTGTTATAATTGTTTATTCAGGTTAACCAAACTTAAATATTTTATTTGAGCACTTCATTTAAATATATATGTTTGCTTTTAGGTGGACACTATGGAAATGATGAGACATCCAGAGGAGACAACAAATATGAAAAGGCAAACAGTGGCTTCGTATTTTAGGGTAAGGTTACGCCCCCTTAGCATGGCTAATATCAAATGCTTAAAACAAATTTTTACGAGGTTCTTTTCATTGATTTACAATGCAAACCCTTTCCTTTGGAAAATGTATGAGCACTGAATAATGAGTTAATTTTGTGCTGTCCAATCTTCTACATCGTTATGTTTCCTACTTTTGTGAAAACTTTCAATCAAAATGTTGAAACAAAAAACAAATTTATATATATATTTTTTTTGCCTAGACATACATTTTAGCTCAAAATTAAAAAAGTTTTAGTTTTTTTTTTGGTGCTAATTTTTTACTTCTTTTCCTCAAGTTTTATGAATCAGCTCAAAAGCAATATAAATGTAAATATATTATGTTATATATGTAAATATAAATGTAAAAATTATGTCAGATGTTTTCAAGTATATGTTACAATAACATTCATGTTAAAAATACAATAGATTCCTAAAAAAATAAGAAAAGCTGTATTGGTCTACCATTTTTAGTTTTAACATGTGCATTTAGTAGTAAATGTTTTCAGTCCTATTTGTAATAGATAATCTGAGCCTTGCACTAGTTAAACCAATTGTAAAGATGTCACACAGGCATAAGTAAATCAATTTTAGCCTAAACATGCAATTTCACATTGAAGAAAAATTGCATTGCTTTAATTTAGTTAATTAAACTCCCTAGAGCTTTTGAAATAACATTTATATTATGTGACACTAATTTATTTGAGAAGGATATTGGTTTTATGTATTAGACTAATGCAGGATTGCGCAAAAGTAGCATCATGTCACAGACATTAAAATGTCAATAAATATATTTACACTCTGCCATTGTTCTGTTGTGCCGTATAAATGGTATGTGCACAGATTTGTACTTATAAAGTTACAAAATTAAAGTAGATATGAATCACTGTGTGTAATAAACAATTGCCATGTTTTTTTAAATACAATACTGTTCTCGCCTTTTTTTCCCATCTTTGCATATCAGCATGGCTGATTTCCTGCAGCCTTATTGCAGCCATTTTCTTATCACAATCATGCGCTCAAATGATGGCTGCACTTCATTTCTTAGGGTGGGTTTCCTGGTGATGACACCAGTGGAACATTCCTATGCAATGTGTGGATGCTTGGTCACTTGTAATCTCCATAGTTCACTTCTAATCTAGAATGGGGAATTGAAAGAGTGACAACTGAAAACATTTGGAAGACAGTGACTGAGTGTTGTCATCCGATAACAGGAAGTGTCTGCATAAGGACCTTTATGGTAGGATCACCAAGTAATATTTTAATGAAAGATGCAGGTTTAAGAATCTTTATAATTACCTTTGAAGTTTTTATTAACATGCTGAAGTCTACATAAGATTTTAGTGACTGGGGGTTTATATATATATACTTTAACAGCAAAGGCGCTGAGGTTGATGGGTTCACTCATACGTTAAACTTCTATATAACCTTTTTGTTTTTGCTTTTGTATTCTATATAGCCTTATTATTTTTGATTTTGTATTCTAATGTTTTGGGCTATGTTTTTGCTTAGTACTCCTTAATGGATCTTTTGTCAAAAATGGTGGTTGGACTGCCTCACTTTGTGCGCTGCATTAAACCGAATGATGACCGAGAAGCAATGAAGTTTTCAAGGGATCGGGTGCTCATGCAGCTGCGTTATACGGGCATTCTGGAAACTGTTAACATCCGGAGACAAGGATATTCTCACCGTATTTTATTTGAAGAGTTTCTAAAAAGGTACAAATATAATACATAAGGCAAGAATCTGCAGCACATTGAGATGTAGAACTATTGTATATAATATGCTGCAGAACCTCTACTTGATATTAACGTTTGTTTCAAGTTTGGATTTGCGAGATCCTGTGTTGTACTGTCATTATGAGTTGTATGTATGTGCATCAGACCACAGGTGTCTTCCTAGGCTTTTTATTGTTTGTTTGGTTTTTTTATCATTATTTCCATTAGGGCTGCCCATCTTCACTTACCTCACGATCTTCAGGTTAGAAGAGTTACCTGATGCTAGTTGTAGTACCGTAGGCCCTGGTAAGGAGGAATGCTGGGCTCTGTAGTCCCCCTAGTTGTAGTATAGCAGGCTCTGGTAAGGAGGAATGCTGGGCTCTGTAGTGCCCCTAGTTGTAGTATAGCAGGCTCTGGTAAGGAGTAATGCTGGGCTCTGTAGTCCCCCTAGTTGTAGTATAACAGGCTCTGGTAAGGAGGAATGCTGGGCTCTGTACAGAGCTACAGAGCCCAGCATTCCTCCTTACCAGGGCCTACTGTACTACAACTAGGGGGGACTACAGAGCCCAGCATTCCTCCTTACCAGGGCCTGCTATACTACAACTAGGGGCACTACAGAGCCCAGCATTCCTCCTTACCAGAGCCTGCTATACTACAACTAGGGGGACTACAGAGCCCAGCATTCCTCCTTACCAGGGCCTACTGTACTACAACTAGGGGGACGACAGAGCCCAGCATTCCTCCTTACCAGGGCCTACTGTACTACAACTAGGGGGACTACAGAGCCCAGCATTCCTCCTTACCAGGGCCTGTTATACTACAACTAGGGGGGACTACAGAGTCTGTAGTAGTCCCCCTAGTTGTAGTATAACAGGCCCTGGTAAGGAGGAATGCTGGGCTCTGTAGTGCCCCTAGTTGTATTATAGCAGGCCCTGGTAAGGAGTAATGCTGGGCCCTGTAGTGCCAGGAAGCAGAGCTGCAGCCAGTTGTGGGTGAAGTAGCGGTAGCCTAGCCGGTACGTGTATGGAGTAGGGCTCGGACACGGACAGGTCCTGGGTGATGAGCCTCATGTCGGGCATTTGGAGCTCGGACTTGTGCAGTGCACGGTACAGGCGGAAAGCAGGGCCTCCTCGGCCAGTCCATTGGGGGGGGACGGCAGTCCGTGGGTCGGGTTGCTCTGCAGGCTCCGCTCTCCTCCTCTCCTCTCCCACGAGGAGCTCCGTGTTTGCAAGCCCAGCCACCGCCGCCACCGCCGCCACTCTTATCAAGCGCCAGCGCCGCCCCCCCCGGAAGTGACGTCAAGCTAATTGATTTTGCAGTCACCCGGAATCGATGCAGAATCGCGAAGGGTCGCATCGCGATGCATCGATTCGGCGATTATATTCCGCAGGCCTAATTTCCATACTATTGTGTTTTTTTTTTCTAACACTTTCTTTTTATGAAAAATTTAAAATACTGAGGCTAATGAGGGACCATTTTTTGGCATGAGAACAGATCATCGGGATGTTGAAAGGGGCTTCTGTAAAAATTAGCAGTCACAAACGACCAAAAACCAATGAATTTTGTCAAAATAGTGGCATTTCACCAACTCACTGTTTTTTGCAAAAATTTCAGGGAAATTAAAAACCCTCTGTTTCACTGATCCCAAGCAGACAAATCAATCAATTTATTTATTGTACTGAAATCAGTGGATGTATAGATATATTCATCTAAATTCACTGAGTTGGATACAGTATGGTAAACGATTGAAGGCTGTACTCAGTATAGATTTATATCTATGTTTAAATCTACCAGATTTTCCATGTTTTGTTAAACACTGATTTTACTAAATCAATATAGAGTATAGGTGCTCAAACTGTGGCCCTCTTGCTGATGCAGAACTAAAAGTCCCATAATGCCTCTGGCTTTGGGAGTCATGCTTGTAACTGTCAGCCCCGCAATGCATGCTGGGACTTGTAGTTCTGCAACAGCTGGAGGGACACAGGTTGAGCACTCATGATTAATCCCAATACAAGTAGATCTAGGGGTGGATACAGATTAGTTGAAGTAGCCAGAAAATACTTGGATAAAAAGTGCATCTCTTATATTCACTTTTTAGCATTAGTGGCCTAGGGCCTGCAAGAGTGTTGGAACAGTAAAGCTAGTATTAGTTAGTCACATTCAACTAGACTTGTTTGTTAATGCTGAAGTTATTTTGCTGCTTACATCACAAACAAACAAAGACTTCCTAGCAAACTTACCAGCTAGCCTACAGAACAACCAATCCTATTGTTAGACAGGGTCAATTTGGTTGGTTTGCAGGTTAGCTGGTAAATGTGCTGGGAAATCTTTGTTTGTTTGTGATTTGTGTTGCCCTTCCATGTGCACCCTACTGCAAAGGCTTGTTATAGGTTGGGATTGCTGCCACTACTTTGAACAGTTGTTTGATTTGGATGTGGGGACGCACTGGATGCCATCAGCTGCCTCTGTACATTTGCTGGGTGTCCTATGTGTCCCTGTGCCCTTAAAGAGGCGTAGGCTCCCTCCAGGCAAACCTACCCTTAATCTATCCACTGCTATACGTGCTCCAGCATGGGTAACTCTGAAAATGATAGAGTTAGGGCCAAGGTATACAGAGGAGCCTTGACGTAGGCACTGCGTCTTACGCATATATTTGCAAGTGTGTGCAAAATAAACATTCTGTTTTTATTGTATATTGTTAGACTGAGTCAATTTGGTTGCTTTTCCAGGCTAGCTGGTAAGTGTGCTGGAAAATCTTTGTTTGTTTATGATGTGTGTTGCCTTTCCATGTGCATTTTACTGCAAAGGCTAGTTATAGGTTGGGGTGGGTTATCACTTTTTTGTACGGTTATTTTACTGCTTATCCAAGCCGATTCCTCAGCATTGATGAGTGTCAGAAACTTACCCCAGCATTTATAGAGACACAGGTCACTTTAATACAATCTCCAAGGAATGTGACAAGGTAGATGTTGTTTGGCCAAAAACATGATAGAAGGTTTTTAAAACCACCCACCAGTTTACGTAATCCAATCCCATGGTGCTAAATACGGGACATGTGTTTATCAATCGAGTTAAGGCCCGTACACACGTACCGATCGTCGGCATACAAACGTCGGCAGACGAAAGATCTGCCGATTGTACGCTTGTTAGTATGGTGCCTCCGACAGCCGTCAGCGCACATTCTGCCGACAAGAGTCTGTCTTGCAAGCATTAAAATTTTTGTATGCCGACACCAGAGCGGCCGATTGTTCGCCAGTCAGTACAGAATTTGGACGACAGACCGCAGATTTGCAAGACTGGGCATGCTCAGAAAAGAAAAAACACAGGGAAAGTTAACCATTACATGACATCACTTCTGCAGTCGGCTGTAGTCGGCGGACAAAATTCTTGTGCTGTCTTTGCACTTTTCAACAGACACCGACAGCCCGGGGACAAAAGACGGCCGATCGTTCGCTGACGATCGGTACGTGTGTACGGGCCTTTAGATGCCTGAAGATGTTAATTGCTGTCAGATCACCAGGGCAGAGATGTTAAAATGACATTTATATGTGAGTAACAGATGGTGCCAGAGGTCTCCAACTAGATTTTGGAAAGGTTTTTCCAGTTTGACATAGATGGCCCTTTTACATTC
This sequence comes from Pelophylax lessonae, assembly GCF_965119305.1. Lineage (NCBI taxonomy): Eukaryota > Metazoa > Chordata > Amphibia > Anura > Ranidae > Pelophylax > Pelophylax lessonae. The sequence goes on along the minus strand of NC_138773.1, from coordinate 254,280,301 downwards.
AAAAAATGTTTATTGTTTCAACACAAAGAGTATCACACAGCAGTAACAATATCATGTAGTTTTTATTAAACCAAAAACAGAAAAGGAAAAACAAAAAATGTAAATTTCCAAAACAGAGAGATATGTGCATTAACATACTCAGAAAAAGTTTGACAACTCCAGCTAATCCTCTATGAGGAAGACATTCTATGTACAGTCTGAGGTGACATATAAATCAGGCAGCCACCATCAATAGTACTAAAATAAAAACTTCATAGAAAACCCAAGAGGGAAGAAAGTAGAGAGAATGAGAAAGATTGAAGTAAGGAGAGGAAAATAAAAAAAAAGGAAGGAGAGAAAAGATAAAGAAGGGAGACAGTGGTAGGGGAAGATGATCCCCAAGATGCAGGGATAGCTAGGTCGGAGGTATAAATAAACTGGGAGGGGAAGAGCCTGGAGGCTGCATAGGACCAGGGAGAACCTTCACAGACATATTAGGGACCATGGATTTTCAACCAGGGTTCCATGGAACCCTAGGGTTCCTCCAGAGGTTGCTAGAGGTTCCTTGACTGATGAGCAATTTCTGCCTCTCAGATAAGTTACCACTAAAACCATTGATCTTTTTAGCTATCTGTAAGGGAGTAATTGTTCCCAATGTTCACAAGTGTAAGGAACGTTTTTCCCACTGACCTTCAAACTATTGTATCACAAGTTGTAGATAAAGTACATTTTAGCAACGGTTCCCTGAGACCAGAAGGCTATTTCAATGGCTCCTCTTTGTTGAAAATGTTGAGAAAGGCCGTAGACACACTGGAACAGTAACAGGTATATTTCTGCAATGAGCATTACAGGTTGCACATCTTCGGTTCGTTGAAGCTTGTTCACTACACCTGATGATATTCATGTTTCAGATGACATCATTGTCAGGGCCAGTTGAGCACCAGACATAAAATGACTACCTGATACTGAAAAAACTGCCTGGGTAATGATAAATCAGTCTAACACCCATACTTAGTTTTATCCAAGTCTTGAAATAAGACCCATGGTTAACTTTATCCCTGTCTCTTAAACATTGCTTTTCTGTATTCCTCACCATTTCACCCTCAGATGTCATATTAGTAGTTTATGAAACACAACTGTCATATAAGCATTGTTTAAAGATACTGGCAGGAAAGGAAACCTGCTAGCTCATCTATTTTGTTTATACCGGACTAAAAAGGATCAAAGTAGCAATTAAGTTGCAGGCTTAAGGATCTTTCACATCCTGAGATTTTCCATAAGGCAGCGACTCTTGTTCTTTCTTGCCTAATGGGTTTTTGAATATGAACAAAGAAGTGCCAATCTGTTTAGCATTTGATCTGCTCTTCTGAATATTTGAAGAATTTCATGGATCACTGGCTAATGTATTTATCTATTCCCAATATTTCATTTAAAGGAACCTTTTCAAAGCTGCAATTATGGCTCCGGGCACAGCAAATAATGTGTGCAAATTCAGCAAGGTCTCATCTTGTGTCTTAAGAACTCTGATACAAAAACAGAAGTGAAGAATGGCTGATCAGGAGATTTGACTCAGAATGAATAAACAGGATTTCAAATACAATGATAATAAATATAAAAATCAGGACAACGGTTCAAAACATGCCAGACAACCAAACTTGTTTAATAGGGCAATGCAGAGAGCAGTAACAGATAGCACTGAAAGTTGATAACTGGTTTCTTTAGGTCACATTATAAGTATTGCCAACTTATACCATTTTGCTTAAAAAAAAAAAAAAAAACCAGCTTATTTGTAATGCATACAGGTGCATCTTAAAAAAAATTGAATATTAACAGCAAGTTATTATATTTCAATAGTTCAATTCAAAAAGTGAAACTCGTTTATTATTTAGATTCATTACACACCGAGTGATATATTTCAAGCATTTCTTTCTAATGATTTTGATGACTATGGCTTACAGTTAGGGAAAACCCAAAATTCAGTATCTCAGAAAATCAGAATATTGTGAGTAAGTTCAATATTGTAGACACACTAAAATCAGCTAATTAACTCAAAACACCTGTAAAGGTTTCATTAGCCTTTAAATGGTTCAGTAGGTTACACAATCATGGGGAAGACTGCTGACTTAATAATTGTCCAGAAATTTCAGAATTGTCCAGAAAACAGTCTACGCAAGGAGGGTAAGTCCTAAAAGGTCATTGCTAAAGATGCTGGCTGTTCACAGAGTGCTGTATCGAAGCATATTATTGAAAAGTTGAAAAGAAGGAAAAATGTTGATAGAAAAATGTGCACAAGCAACAGGAATAACCGCAGCCTTGAGAGGATTGTGAAGCAAAGACCATTCAATAATTTGGAGGAGATTCACAAGGAGTGGACTACGGCTGGTGTCAGTGCTTCAAGAGCCACCACACACAGACGTATCCTTGAAACGGGCTACAATTGTCACATTCCTTGTGTCAAACCAGTCCTGAACCAAGTCAAAAGCATCTTACCTGGGCTCAGGAAAAAAAAAGACTGGACTGTTGCTCAGTGATCCAAAGTCCTCTTTTCGGATGAAAGTAAATTTTGCATTTAATTTGGAAATCAAGGTCCCAGAGTCTGGAGGGAGAGTGGAGATGCACAGAATCCAAGTTGCATGAAGTCCAGTGTGACATTTCCACAGTCAGTGATGATTTGGGGAGCCATATCATCTGCTGGTCCTGGTCCACTGTGTTTTATCAAGTCCAAAGTCAGCGCAGCCCTCTACCAGGAAATTCTAGAGCATTTTTAATGCTTCCTTCTGCTGACCAGATTTATGGAGATGCTGATTTCATTTTCTAGCAGGACTTAGCACTGCCAAAAGTACCAAATACCTGATTTAATGATCATGGTATCACTGTGCTTGACTGGCCAGCAAACTTGCCTCACCTAAACCCCATAAAGAATCTGTGGGGTATTGTCAAGAGGAAGATGAGAGACACCAGATCCAACAATGCAGACGAGCTGAAGGTCGCTATCAAAGCAACCTGGGCTTCCATAACACCTCAGCAGTGCCACAGGCTGATTGCCTCTATGCCAAGTCGCATTGATGCAGCAATTAATGGAAAAGGAGCCCCGACAAAGTATTGAGTGCATACTATACTGTACATGGGACATATTTTTCAGTAAGCCATCATTTCTGTACTAAACATCCTTTTTTATTGGTCTTATATAATATTCTACTTTTCGGAGATACTGAATTTTGGTTTCACTAGCTGTAAGCCATAATCATCAAAATGAAAAGAAAGAAATGCTTGAAATATATCACTCTGTGTATAACGCATCTATATAAAATATATAAGTTTCACTTTTTGAATTAAATTACTTAAATACATTGACTTTTTGATGATATTCAAATTTTTTGAGATGCACCTGTTTGTGTTGTTAAGCATATAAAGCTGCAAGGGGATGCAGGATGAATTACATGCATCATGTATAAAAATATGAACTATAAGTTAGTCATGACCAGAAATACTTATATAGTGCTGGTGTTGTATGAAAAAAAAATCACAAATAATGAGGCCTTGCTGATCTGCTTTCTGTGTCATGGAAAAAAACCTTGCAGTTGATATAACACCAGGCATCTACCAGCCCACATACCTTCAGCAGGCTTCTAAATCCTCTTGTAATGGCCAATTGTCAGAGTGTTCCAACAGGAAAAGATTTGGCACTTCCATGCCTCAACCACAGGAGAAGAAGGAGAAGAAGAAAAGGGACTATTAGACTAGTTTTTACATTTTAGAATTGGGTACCTTGTGACTGTAAACAGTTTTAAAGGGCGTCTTGATTGAATAAAGGTTAAGAAACACTGCCTTGGAGAACCAATAAACACTGGTTGCTTTTTTTTTTGCAGAGGATTGTTGTTTTCTGAAATCTCATTGCGTTTTTTTATAATTTTTATGGTCAAATTAGAATCAAGAAATGCTTAGTGGAGTTCTTTCCTTAATGACTAAAATTCAACACCTCTGAGTTATATAAATTCCTTAAAGAAGTTGTGTGTGAATTTATTGCAGGAAACTATAGATTAGTGATTAGCACATCAAGGTGGCAGTGGCAATTACATGAGTGACAGGCAATCTATAGAATGGATCAGCACCCATGAATCAAGTCAGTAGTGAAATGATAAGTTGTGTACTTGGCAATGATGGTTAAGCATACAAAATGGCTTTTGCCTCTGCTTACGTTCACTTTTAAAACAGAGGATTGACAGAAAAGACACTGGGGTTGAATAACTAAACACATATGCTATGAGAAAACTTCCTTTGAAAAGTGAAATTTCCCTTGCATAATTAACCTATTTGCATTTTGTAAATCAACCCACTTTATCCATTCCTTCTAATATCTTTTCATTTGGTATTTGGTAAAATGACAGCTCCGCCATTGCTTACTTTAAAACTGAACTCTAGGCAGATATAAAATAAAACACCACTCAATATATATATAAATAATTTGTATACTTTTTAATAATAATTCAAGCTATTTTTATATAAAACTACTGTAAGTCCCTAAAAATGCCTTAATATCAGCCTCATGCCATACCATACAGCAGTACAACATGTGCTGATAGGAAAAGAGAACAGAGTGAGTAGAGCTGGTGACTTATCAATGTGTTACTCCTCCTTAATTGCCCAATCAGAAAGCTGCCTTAACACTAGTACAGAAAGTGGTGTGGTGCCTCCACCTGGCTTTGCTGTCTGGTAGAGGTGAATGAATCACAAAAGTGCAAATCCATGGCAGCTAAATGAGCTGATGTGTTTTTCAGTTGGATATTTAGGTGTGTCCCCAGAGTTCAGCTTTAATAAGTCTTTTCTTCCGTTTTCAAGGTACTATTATCTTGCCTTCAGAGCACATCAAAATCCCCCTGCCACAAAAGAGAGTTGTGCTGCCATTCTAGAGAAGGCCAGGCTTGAAAACTGGGTTCTTGGAAAAAGTAAGGTAAGGCTATAAAATATTCTGGCAATCCCGATGGTTTCGTTTCCCAGAACATGAAGATGGGTTTAATTTCATGTACATAGAACTTTACTGAACTAATATTTATTGGGGTTATTTTTACTCTGGAAAGTAAATGTTCGCTTAGCTTAGTGAATAAGGTGCATCTATTTTCTCAATAGTCATCCAATTTCTACAAGAAATAACCCTGTTTTTTAATTGTCCTTGATGCGTTTGAATTTTCCAAAGCTGGCCATACGAATTTGGGATATTTCCCTTTAAGCCCTGTGGGTTGAACAAGTGAAATCCATCGATTTCGATCTTCAATTTTGAATGCTGTATTGTCTGCCTTATTACTTGCTCATAAAAAAAAAATCATCTATTTCCCCATCCATGCTAGGCAGCATTTAAAGGTGAAATCTCAGCATCTGGCTATTGTATTTAGCAGCTCCTGCTCTAGTGGCTGCTAAATACTCAAACAGTGATTGCATCTGATTGGATGAAAGCACTGTTTGAGAAATTTTAGAGTGACTCCTTCAACAAAACATTTTGGGGTGCCACCATGTCTTTCCACAAATTTTGGCTTGTTCAGCAGGAATCGGACAAAATTGAAATAGTGTATAGCCAACTTAAGTGAACGTCTTTGATTTGTGAGATCTACAGGCTCTGCCATGATTGACTTCCTAAAAATGCTGGTTGCCTGGCTGTCAGTCTGACAAGGTAAAAGTTGGCGCATAACACATACCTAGATAGCATCAAAGGGGTTAAATTTCATGCATAGTCACTAGTAGGTATAGATAAAATGGAGGAGATGAAGGGAATAGATGACTCCCAGGGCTGGATCTGCTGCAGAGAAAAGTCGACTCTGTAATTCAAAGATGAAAACAAAAAGCGGAGCGCCTCTAAGTGAAGTCTGGCTTTAATATTTCCAGAGTTGGCGACCTGTGGCAAGTCAGGATAACTAGGCAGGCTGATAACATTGCTTGAGATTTCAGTTTAGTACTCAGGAAGTTACAAGGACACTGGAGTTCTGTAAGGATCAACAGATATTATTCTGTACTTGCAGAAAACGTATAAAGCCTTAAAAAAGGAACCTAACGATGCCACACGTCTAAGGGCTCTTTCACACGGCTGCTCCGCTGTTTTTCTCCGCTGCGGGACTTTTTTTTTTTCACGGAGCGGATGACATTTGTGTCATCCGCTCCGTATGTCCGCATATCATCCCATCCGTTTGCGGATGATATGCGGACATAATGTAAGTCTATGGGCATTGCGGATGTCAGCGGATGACACCGCTGACTTTCGATTTTCCTTCCTTTCCGTTTTTTGAACGGAGGAAAAATAGGGTTCTGTTCCGTTCCAAAAAACGGAACAGAACTGAAAGGAAGAAAATCGGATGTCAGCGGATGGTATTCCGCTGACATCCGCAATGCCATTGACTTACATTATGTCCGTAAATCATCCGCAAAAAAAATAGGATGATTTGCAGACATACGGAGCGCCCGTGTGAAAGGGCCCTAAGGGTTGGTTAGGTGTAGTATGTTACATTTTTGTTACATAGCAGTGCTCCACAATGGTTGTGCCTTACTTTTTTTTATCTCTCTCAGTGGAAGTCAACCAGTTAGGTCAACAGTTGTTCAGCAAAGTTACATTTCCATCTGCTTGACATGCTGAAATCTACAGGATGAATCATCTCCATATCTGATTATATAAAACAGAAATAGGTACTGCATATGGTACAGCAAGAAACGGAGTATAATCCTCAGAATTCACTTGAAGGTGAACAATAATTCATCAAAATATTTCTGAGACTCACACTTGCCCAGCCACAAGGACACAAGCCTGGATATTCTAGACGTGGTTTTAGGTTACACCTATTCTGACCCTCTTGATCTTGACCTTCTGACCCTTTTTGTACTGGCCTGGCTTTAGCAAATTGAAATCAGATTGTTTGGTGTGGATTATAATACTTTGCATGTAGCTACTTGTGCGGTTTATTGTATCAGCCAACTAAACTATAGTAGAAGGATTATCGCATTAACAAAAAAAACAACAGAAGTACTCTGGAAGGGAATAACGGTGTTTTGAAAAGGAGAAAAAGAACTATCAGTGTCCAAAAAAGTATCTTAACCTCCCTGGCGGTATGATTATTTCAGATTTTAGGTGCTGAAAGCGGTAAAATTATTTTGCATGTAATTCTTAAGGATGAGCAGCCCAAACCAACTATTTACATATGATTTTTTTTTTTACTGTGCGTTCTTCTTTATAACATCTCGGGTATGATAAAGTCTGAAACACAAAATCATAAATTATAATATAATAAAAAACTATAAATAAGTTAAAGTGTATATATATATATATATATGTTATATATATATATATATATATATATATACAGTATATATATATATATATATATATATATATATATATATATATATATATATATATATATATACGAATACACACATATATATATATATATATATATATATATATATATATATATATATGTGTGTATATATATATATATATATATATATATATATATATATATATATATATATATATATATACATAAAGTACAGTAAAACTGCAGGCAAGGGCACTGGGGGGCAAACTAAGGTCAATTTATTTTATTTAGTAATGTAATCCAATAGGATTACAATATATCAGTGTGTCACAGTTCTTCCCAGCAGACTGCCACAGTAACAGAATTACTGATTCTATTGTTTTCCCAGGGGGTGGGCAGGGCATTCCTCTGGCTGCACACAGCCCTGCAGCAGAGCCCTAAGCTTGCCATAAATGGTTCTGTTTTTTTTGTTTAGCCAGCTGGCTTAACCAGTTCAGGTACGCCCTATAGCAGTTTTACTGCTACAGGGCGGGATCTGTGCGCCAGATCACGTATATATACATGATCCAATACTTCCAGGTATGGGGCGCGTTAAGGCGCACCACTCGTGGGCTCATGCTGTATGTAATCACTGGATTCGGTGTCCGGCAGCACCCACCAATTGTGAAAAAAAGATACAGAATTGTGATCTGTCTATGTAAACAAGGCAGATTGCCATTCTGACAGAAAGGAAGGGATGGAATGTGTGTCCCTGTAAAGCAGGGAATAAATTTAATCTCTTCCCCTAGTAAAAGCTCCTCCCACAGTAAAGTAAAACACTGGCTAGGCACACAGTTAACCCTTTGATCACCCCAGAATTGCCTTACTGGAGCCAATTGGAGAGTACTGCCCACATCCCTATGTAAACAACAATACAGAAGAATTCCCTCTAATTGGGATTTTAAGGGGCAAAAGTTGCTGAAGTATAGGGACATCACCCCAGATGTTTAAACCCCTTCCCAGCCAGTGTCATTAGTACAGTGACAGTGCATATTTATAGCACTGATCACTGTTTTAGTGTCACTGGTCCCTTAAAAGTGTAAAAAATGTCATAAGTGTCAGAATGTCGGCCGCAATGTGGCAGTCCCGCTAGAAGTCGCTGATCACTGGAATTACTAATAATTAAATAAAAATATCCCATAGTTTGTAGACGCTATAACTTTTCAGCAAATCAATCAATATACTACTGGGATTTTTTTTTTAACCAAAAATAGGTAGCAGAATACATACTGGCCTAAATTGATGAAGAAATTTGATTTTTGTTTTGCAGTTTTTATTTTATTGGATTTTTTTTTTATTGTCAGTCTTTTTTTTTTTTTTATAGCGCAACAGTTTGCATCTGTGACCCAATAGGAAAATTTCCCTTTGCTTCCTGCCCTTTAGCCACAATGAATTGAGGAAGTGTCTTTAACCTTTTCGCTGCCAGAGCTGTTTTTGCACACATGCTTAAAAAATCATTTTAGGCCTTAAGATTACATAAAACTCCCAAAATATTATATAAAAGCAGACACCCTAGAGCAGTGATGGTGAACCTTGGCACCCTAGATGTTTTGGAACTACATTTCCCATGATGCTCATACACTGCAATGTAGTTGAGCATCATGGGAAATGTAGTTCCAAAACATCTGGGGTGCCAAGGTTCGCCATCACTGCCCTAGAGTATAAAATAGTGGTAGTTCCAATTTTTTATGTCACTGCAAAAGTCTGGGAAACACAAAATTTCAGTAAAAAAATACACTAAAGGTAATAATTATAGGGCACACAAAAACAATAAATTACCCAATTTTTTTGTAAAATATAAAAGATGTAGTTGCACTGAGTAAATAGATTCCCAGCATGTCAAACCTTAAATTTACGTGCGCCGTGAACTGGTGACAAACTTCAGTCAGCCATCAGTTTAGCAATATGGAGGAGGTCTGGGGCTAGAAATATTGCTCTCACTCCGATGTACGGGGGGATATCTAACATATGTATTGCAATCTGCGTTTTTATGTGCAGGTCCCCTGAAGCGCGCATTTACATTTTTATGGGCTTCAAAAAAAATTTTAGATGGGGGATTTTATGTGCTTGGGTGTAACTTTCAGTTTTTACAATTTAAAAAAAAACTTTTTTTTACTTAAAGCATAACTCCACTTTTGTTGAGAAAAAACATCCCCCTCTGGGTGGTCTGTGTACATTACAAGGATTGTAACAAACTTTGTTGCAGATTCCTACCTTTTGTTATTCTGAGGAAATCACTGTTTGTTCCTCTGTGCCTCTGTGCTGAGTGGGTCAAATGGGAGTGTGTTCATAATTATCTATCAGCTGTGGCAGCTGCAGAGCACTAATGGGGCTGCATCCATTTAGACGTGTTCCTATTGGGAGTATCTCACCAAAAATGACATTTTTATTGCAGGGGATGCCAGAAATCTGACTTGTATCTTAGTGCACAGTTCTGGGAAAATTGGTGAGACAATCACACAAGCAGGAAATAATGTTTCTGGGGTGTGGTCAGTACATATTCTGTGTACAGAACAGCTCCGGATAGCCATATTACATTGCATTTTCAGAAAATAACAACATCTGCAGATTGAGAAGGAAAGGTCATTTATTATAATATTCAATTACAATATGATTTGTGTCGCAATTGTATACGCTATAATGTTTTTTCTTTATTTGCTATTTTTTCCCCCCACGAAAGTGGAGTTACTCTTTAAGTTTGTATACTGTATCTGTGGTTGTTTTATAAAAAAAACAAAGATTTGCAGTTGTGTTTCACAGCATTTCTTTCTGTTGAAGGTGTTCTTGAAATATTATCATGTAGAACAGTTAAATCTCCTCTTGAGAGAAGTCATTGGACGAGTAGTGGTGATGCAAGCCTATACCAAAGGATGGCTTGGAGCAAGGAGATACAAGAAAGTTAAAGAGAAAAGGAATAAGAGCGCTACCTGCATTCAAGCTGGTAAATATTGCACTGTTACACCTTGACATAAAACAAAACTAGAATAAGAAGGACCCAGTGACTGATACATAAGTGCCCTGTATAAAAAATATAATTATAGCCCCAATCATACCATTACAGTCACTCAGTGGCCACCTGGCTACTATTTGTTTCTGTTCTACATTTTCTACTTTGCTTCTCACTTACTTCTCCATCTGGAAAAATGGATGTGGAATTCCTCTCAAAGCACCCTCTGCCCCTCCAACCCTGAGGCTGGGTTCACACTTATGCGATGCCAGACATTGCATGTGATTCACACCGCATTGCTGTGCACATCACATGCGATGTCTGTGCGATGCAAATTCAGCCATACAGTTTGTATGGTTAAATTGCTTCGCATTCAGACCAAAATGGTGCAGGACCCTTTTTCTGGTCCGCAATAGAATCATTTTCCCGGATTCCCATCTGATTTCACAGTTCACACTGCGTCTGTGAACCAATTTAGGGGTGTCATTAACTTTACATTGACACCTGCAGCGATTTGCAGAGAACAGTGTGAACTGCCTGCGAGTCAGATGTGATATGGCAACCCGTGTGAACCCAGCCTGAAGGGTATGTAAGCTGGTATTAGTATAGCAGTGATGCCAATGGATATGAAAAAAAGCTGACCATTGTAAGCACCCCAGAAGTGGTAAAGTGTTATATGGTTTGTCCCAACCACAGTAATTCTCACTTTTCTTGGATTAGGTTGGTCCTGCATGTAAATGAGATTAATGTTTTTATGAAAGGCATGTGAAAGGCATGTGAAATAAAACAAAAGCAATGAATATACCAAATACTATTGTAGCACCCTACATGGTAGGTGCTAGGTAAAAGTATAGTGGGCCTTGGCTGCCTAACAGCAAGGCCATGATTTTCAGCCGGGCTGTCATGTCTCCCAGGTGTGGTTACTGAAAGGGGACTCTCCCCACTGCCTCCATGAGAGGATTCTTATTGGGTAGTGGAGGAAAACCAATCAGAGGCACATTCAGGCCTGTATCTACCCCAGAAGGCAGATTCTGCTGCAGAGGATTCTGGGAGTGGGTATAAGTTTGAAGGGAGCGCATGACGCAGCGTCTTTGGCGGGAAGCAGAGTCCCAGGAGGGAGAGTGCGGCTGTCTCTCCTCCTGTCAGAAGGATCGGGTGTCTCGGGTGGTCTGCCTGAGAATCCAGAGAGAGAGCTGAGCTGAGCGGAGCTGCAGAGAGGATTCGGTGTTGCCGAGGACCAGTAGAGAAAGAGGGGTTCAGTTCCAGGAAAGCATTCCAAGTTCGTGAGTACTGTGAACTGCCCCTAGGGGTCTGCCCAGCTTAAAGGAGACCACTCCGGTGAGGGTCCCTGGGATCCAGGAGCTAGCTAGCGGTAAAGGGGGTGCCTAGTGAGAGGACACTGAAGTATCAGAGGGGATGCCTAGTGAGTGGACCCTGAAAGTGTAAAGGGGGCGCCAGCGGTTGGGCCCTGAAGAGTTAGGTGTATAGCGTGCAGTGTGCAGTGTTAAGGGTTGCAGCAACACAAGCAGTTACAAGGAGCTACCTCAGTCAGTGAAGGGCTGGAGGGAGCGGTTCATTGGACTTTTGAGCTAAACAGAGTGTCAAGAGTCAAGTGTCACTACAGTCCGGGATCTTCTGAGTTAAAGTCGAAGTTCTAGCACAGTTCAGCCAAACAGTATCTCCAAGCGCCAGGAAGCGTTGGTCGGCATTGAGCTGGTGTCAAAACAGCGCCAACAGGCATTTTTCTTGATCCAGTTAAACCTAGTTGAGCCAAAGGAGTATCCCACTCATTCCCTTCTCCCATCCCCATTACAAAATAAACAAAACAAACCAAAGATGCCGGAATGGTCATTGTCTCCAATCTCACACTGGGGTATTCAACTTAAATGTGTTGGAAGTGTACCGGTAACAATGGCAGACTCATATCAGGCTCAATGCCTGGAAATATTGCTACACTATCATTACAGTTTATAAACATATACAGTTACGAGAATATAAGGGCCCTTTCACACGGGTGCTCTGTATGTCCGCAAATCATCCTATTTTTTTGCGGATGATTTACGGACATAATGTAAGTCAATGGCATTGCGGATGTCAGCGGAATACCATCCGCTGACATCCGATTTTCTTCCTTTCAGTTCTGTTTCGTTTTTTGGAACGGAACAGAACCCTATTTTTCCTCCGTTCAAAAAACGGAAAGGAAGGAAAATCGGATGTCAGCGGTGTCATCCGCTGACATCCGCAATGCCCATAGACTTACATTATGTCCGCATATCATCCGCAAACGGATGGGATGATATGCGGACATACGGAGCGGATGACACAAATGTCATCCGCTCCATGATAAAAAAAAAAAAAAAAGTCCCGCAGCGGAGCCAAACACCGGAGCGGCCGTGTGAAAGAAGCCTAATATGTTGCACTGCAGTGGGCATTTAAATGTGGTACCAGAAGTTCTTGATCTCCTGCACACATGTAAATAATTAGATGTATTTCATCGGATTGTTGTCAGCCACCAAGTTATCCCCCGCTTAGGCAGGTGAGTGGTACGTAAATTTGCTGCCCTAATGTCACTGGCATCCAGCTAGCCTGGTTGGATGGAGGCAGCTCCCATTTTTAATCATTTTTTTTATTATAATTATGTTAGTGACAAACACACTGCATTTCCTTTGCTTTCAAATGCTATTTTACAAAGTATTCAGAAATTTTGTTGTAAATGTGCAGGGAATGTGACATTCACTCCAATATAAATAGGGTACATTTTACAGTAACCACATTTTACCATCGAAATACTGATGTTGTTGAATGTCAGAGAATGTTTTTATCAGCTTGCGAATGTGTCATCAAATGTATCAGTAAATCACTACATAAATATGCCCTAATGGATCTCTATGTTATTGACTCTATTTTAAGGTGACCAAATTTTAAAAATGAAATCCCTCAACAACCTACGACCATGGCCACTTTTATTGTGGGTGGGGCAGGGGTCGGTATAACAGCGGAACATGATGCGTGCTACACCAAAATGTTGGGTGTGGCTAAATTGTGCTAACAGGGGGAGATCTCCCATAAAAAAGTCTAAACAAGCCGAGGGGTGAGGGTCCGGGTAGACCACATGATGTCAGCAGGTGACATCAACAATAACCCCACAGACAGCAGAGAGGCGGTACACTCCTCCTATCCTTCCTCTTGCTCCATTGCTGCTAAAATAGATTACCCTGCAGCCGCCCAGGCCTGAGATATCATTACTAAAGCTGTAAAAAATCAGGGATACATTCTTTTACCCGGGGAAGAAATCGGGGACACTTTTTTTCTCTCAGAACAGTCCTTTAAAATCAGGGACTATACTCTGAAACTGGATACGTCTGGTTACCCTACTTGATTTTCATTTTTGATCCCCTTTTTGTTAAGCCCTGTAGACTTGGGCCAAATATCGGTCGGAATTAGCCGGTAGAGTAGATACTGGCTGATGTTCAGGCCCGTGTGTGTACAGGTCCTTGTTTGCCAGAAACCAATCTCATGACCGGCTTCTGTCAAACAAGCTTATGGAACAACCAGCAACTGATCAGCATCGGATCCGCGCTTTTAGCCAATGGCTGCGAGCGCTGACCGGTGTGTTCTTGCGGAGGGGCAGTCCCCCCGTCAGAACACAATAGCATAGAATAGTTAGTACAGAGAACTCCTTGTGAGTGCTCAGTTTTTTATTCAGCCCACTGAGCTGAACGAAAAAGAAATTACCATGTGTACCAGGCTTTACTCTTAGACTTAGACTCTTAGACTGCACAGGACACACAGTGTGTCTATCCCTGGGATGGCTTAGTTGTTATACTGTATTAATTAAACGTTTTGTAAAGCTTTGGGCTTTTTTTCATAAAAACAAAAAGCATGCCTATACTTACCTGCTCTGTGCAATAGTTTTGCACAGAGCAGCCCTGATCCTCTTCTTCTGGGGTCCCCTGCCAGCGCTCCAGGCCCCTCCTCTTCATTGGATGCCCCCAGGGAAAGCCACTTTCCCTGGGGGTACCCATGTGTGATTGCTCCTGAGGACTCGGTATAATCAGCATTGAGAGCCAATTGCTATGCTATCAATCTTTCCAATGAGGAGAGAGACAGCGGCTGGACCCACTGCGCTCATGCACATCGTTGGATCAGATGGGCTCAGGTAAGGAAATGGGAGGTCTCGGGGGCAACTGCAGCACAGACGATTTTTCACCTTAATGCATAGAATACATTAAGCTGAAAAACTGTAAGGTTTTAGAACAGCTTTAAAAATTCTCTCTTGGCACATGAGCAGATGTGCTGAAGGACTCTTTCAGCCTTCAGAACACAGAAGAGACTTGCACCACATGAGCACACGTGGGGGATTTGCTACGCATGGGCAAACATGTAGAGATTTGGGGCCTACATCACTTCAGCATCTTTACGCATACATGGGAAAGTCCCGGCATGTGCTGCTCTTTGCAAAGTTCAAAAGTCCTGTGCCAAATCTGCCCACGCGTAGAATTCAGTGGTGTGTACACACCATTATAGGCTAAAGGAAGTGCAACATTATTCTCATGCAGCCAAAAGAAGTCAACAGCACTTACATTTTTTATATAACTGTGAGAGCCAGAAGCAAAAAACGTTGTTTTACTGGGTGAAGATTCACTTTTTATGAACTGCTATCTTGTTTTTATTTCTGCAAAAGTATGCCATTAGAATACCATGTACTTCTATGATCTTCCAGCATGGAGGGGATACGATACTCGGAAAAAATTCCAGGAAATAGGAAGCAGAAGAAATGGAGCAGCTACTGTTATTCAAGCAGGTAACAGAAATAGTCATTTAATGGTACACATTGTTATTCCAGGGTTATGGGAGATTTCCTGCGGCTAATTAAATAAGACCTCCACCTAGTCTAGCCTCTGTGTTAAACAAAATTAAACTTGTCATGCAGTATAAATCTAGTGCCCAGTACAATTCAGCAATCCGGCCATTTGTTTCTTATTCTCCGTCTTAGAATTGAACAGTTGCAATGTACAATGTTCACTTTGTGTATAATGCATATTGTTTTAGAAGAGGTGCACTGGAAAAATATGAACTTAAATTGTTCCCCTCAAGAGATACTGTTACTTTGCTCAGTCAGGGCAGGGTATCACAAGATAGTCCACCCCGCCAGACTAAGGCTGGATTCACACTTGAGCAGAGTGATTTTCAGATGTTTTCAGGCACTTTTATTTTAGCATTTTTGTGTGCATGTACAAGCATTTTAGAAGTGTTCAGACAACTAAATGTCCCAAGCGCTCACTCTATCGGGAATAGTAGGCGTGCTGCTCTCCTCAGATGGGGAAACTCCAAAGACTAAAAACACAAAAGAAAGGAGGTGCAAGCACCTAGTGCTTTACCCTTGGACACCTTCTAATAATTGTCTCACTGCTTGGATGCACTGCTGGCCAGTGCTTATTTTTAAACTTTGGTAAAAGTTAGGAGATAGGAAGTGATAATGTCCCCTTTGGGGAGATTTTGGTTCATACCTGCCTTGATGACCACAATGAAAGTCAGGGAAAAAAAATCAACCTGGTGGTTACAGAAACAGCAATTTAAAAAAATGACAAAGTTTCTAATCCTCCCCCACCCTTTAAAATAAATATGGCTGGAGTTGTGCTTTAATAGACGGAGAGCTGTTTGGCTTTCTGTAGCCAAATATGGAAACCCAACACTCATCAAATCTGCATAGCTGTGGGCTGTTTAGTTTAGCCGCAGAACCCCATTGAGAATGAATGTTTTTTCAATGGTGACCCTAGAGCAGGCATCACTAAATGGCAGACCGGGGTCCGGATCCGGACCCAGTTAATGTCTCATCCGGACCCCTGCGGTCCCACCCTTTAGAGTCGTTCTGCCCACAGCCATCACCACTGCCAGTCTCACAGAGCCAACAGCTGGAGGCAGGACAGCTATAGACAGAGGACAGGGGCTATCCAAGTTAACAAGCAGGTGATTGGTTGAGAGGATACAGGGCGGTCATCGCACAAACATGCGATTCGGACCTCTGCTGGAAGAATATTTTATTGACTGTACCTTTTGTAAATTTTAATTCAATACCCCTGCCCTAGAAGGTCCAGCAACTCCAAGCAGTGGTAACCTTAGACCTTCTTGACCACTGAAAAAGGAAATCTCTTTAAATTACAGAATAAAAGAATGTGCATGCCTGTTTTATTTTTGTACATAAACATTCGTTTAAACCCTTCTACCCAAGGAACTTAAGTTTGCTGCACTGGGGCAAAATACCATAGTTTCCAACTGTCTCTAGGGCCATACTGAGGATTCTAAAGCTTGCCCTTGGCAATCTGGCTCCTAGAAATGTCTTTGGTTTTCATTTCTGGTCTATTTCAGATCTCAAATGGGTTTCATCTCTTTGCTACCCCACAGACAATCAGACTACACACAAAAATCTCATTTTGGTTGGCTGGTTATCTAACTAACTTGACTAACTAATGCTGGCAAAACACTATATAAAAAATCGGCCGAAATTCAGTCATTTGGAAAGTTCTTTCGTTTTCCCAGCCAGTTAATTGGTAATCAGTTGGGATGTTTTTGAGCCAAAAAAACAAAGGACAGGTTGTGAAATTTTCTGCCGAACAAACAATAAATTGAAAGGTTAACGTGTTTCTCGTCCAAACTGTTTGCTCTAGGTATATGTGAAAAAACAAACAAAATTTATTTTTTATTTATGTCCATTGATTGATTTATCGGTCATTACATGATCATAGGCGTGCGCACAGGGTGTGCCGGGTGTGCCTGGGCACACCCTAATCACCTAGGGCACATTAGCATTATCGCTCTGTTTGCCAGTGAGGAGATGGGAAAGATCTCCCTCGGACCTGCTCTGCCATAAGAGAAGTGCCACACACTTCTATTTCACTTTGCCAGCAGGGAGAGTAATGTACCGGGGCCATATACATGTAGGCAAACACATGCATGTGTATTTAAACTTTGGGGTGCACACCCTAATGCAATAGGCTGCGCACACCTATGTACATGATGGCACTATTGTCTGCTCTCACGGCCGAGTGTTAGTTTTTTTCTAATATGAGTTTGAAGGATTTTTCGCATAGTGTATGGCCAGCATAACTGCTAACTTGAGTTGAATTCACAAAATTCAGGTTAATAAATATTCAGAGAAATATAGAGACTGCTCTATCCTGAAATGGAATGCTTTTACAAAATGTAACACTACAGTAAAATTTGACATTATAAAGTTGCACGTAAGCAATCTCGCTATTTCACAATGGTTTGGATGAAAAGCTGGTTATGGTTCATCTACTTTTGCGTTATACACCACGTTTCCCTGCATCAGATTTCCCACCAGCTCCAGGAACATTCTCGGGAAGATGTAGCGCCGTGTTTGAATCACTGAGCAGGAGACTTCATTTACATATTATCATTCATTGCCCGAGAACTAGGATGTTACTGTGACTCGTTCTTGTTAAGGAAATGGATTTGTGTATAACGGAAGAAGCGCTCGAGTTGTGCCCAGAGCAGAATATATGAGAGAATCTTAAAAGGCAATGAAATGCCTTTGTTGGGTGCCTGTAAAGGAATGTTTGTATAAAACGCTGCTTGTTTCATGCAGTGCAGAAAGATGTATACAGGAATGAAACACGTCTTGCTATAAATTTCAGAAAGATGGCTGCTGAAGCATGCTGACATTTGTTGTTCATTAAACATATTATTAATTACTGTTCATACATTGTGGTAACATTATCAGTTTTTAAAGCAGGTAATGCATGTCTCGTAAAAGAAGCTGCATTCCTCTATAATTCCTTAAAAGGGAAAACCTAGATTGTGATCAACTGACATCAGAATGCTTATACAGTGCAGCCGTAAAGTATTCACAGTGCTTCACTTTTTCCGCATTTTGATTTGTGACAGCCTTATTCCAAAATGGATTAAATTTATTATTTTCTTCAAAATTCTACAAACAATACCTCATAATGACAACGTGAAAGAAGTTTGTTTGAAATCTTTGCAAATTCAATAAAAATAAAATTTGAAAAAAATCCCATGTACATAAGTATTCACATCCTTTGACCTGACACTCAAGTGCATACTGTTTCCACTGATCATCCTAGAGATGTTTCTACAACTTGATTGGAGTCCATCTGTGGTAAATTCAGTTGATTGGACATGATTTGTAAAGGCACACACCTGTCTATATAAGTACCCACCGTTAACAGTGGATGTCAGAGCACAAACCAAGCCATGAAGTCCAAGGAACTGTCTGTAGACCTCCGAGACAGGATTGTATTGAGGCGCAGATCTGGGGAAGGGTACAGAAACATTTCTGCAGCATTGAAGGTCCCAGTGAGCACAGTGGTATCTATCATCAGTAAATGGAAGTTTGGAACCACCCGGACTCTTCCTAAAGTGGCTTGCCTGGCCAAACTGAGCGATCGGGGGAGAAGGGCCTTAGTCAGGGAGGTTATCAAGAACCCCATAGTCACTGCGACTTGCCTGGCCAAACTGAGCGATCGGGGGAGAAGGGCCTTAGTCAGGGAGGTTATCAAGAACCCAATAGTCACTCTGACAGAGCTCCAGCATTTCTCTGTGGAGAAAGAAGAACCTTCCAGAAGAAGATCCATCTCTGCAGCACTCCACCAATCAGGCCTGTATGGTAGAGTGGCCAGACGGAAGCCACTCCTCAGTAAAATTCTCTGATCTGATGAAACGAAGGTTGAACTCTTTGGCCTGAATGGCAAGTGTCATGTCTGGAGGAAACCAAGCACTGATCATCATCTGGCCAATACCATCCCGACAGTGAAGCCTTGTGGTGGCAGCATCATGCTGTGGGGATGTTTTTCAGTGGTAGGAACTGGGAGATTAGCCAGGATTGAGGAAAATATGAATGCAGCAATGTACAGAGACATCCTTGATGAAAACCTGCTCAAGAGCGCTCTGGACCTCAGGCTGGAGTAAAGGTTCATCTTCTAACAGGACACCGACCCTAGGTACACAGCCAAGATAACAAAGGAGTGGCTACGGGACAACTCCGTGAATGTCCTTGATTGGCCAAGCCAAAACCCAGACTTGTACCCAATTGAACATCTCTGGAGAGGTCTGAAAATGGCTGTGCACCGACGCTCCCCATCCAACCCGATGGGGCTTGAGAGGTCCTGCAAAGAAGAATGGGAGAAACTGCCAAAAAATAGGTGTGCCAAGTTTGCAGCATCATACTCAAAAAAGACTTGAGGCTGTAATTAGTGCCAAAGGTGCTTCAACAAAGTATTGAGCAAAGGATGTGAATACTTATGTACATGGAATTATTTTCCTTTTTTATTTTTAATAAATTTGCAAAGATTTCAAGCAAACTTCTTTCATTTTGTCATTGTGGAGTATTGTTTGTAGAATTTTGAAGAAAATAATGAATTTAATCCATTTTGGAATAAGGCTGTAACATAACAAAATGTGGAAAAAGTGAAGCGCTGTGAATACTTTCCAGATGCACTGTATATTATGTAATAGTAGTTATGGTAATATAACTGTATATTATACTACATTAAAATATTCTTGTAAAGTCAAGGTAGCTGTAATTGGATTCAACTTGTATGCTCCATGTAGCATAGAGGTGTTATCAAGCAAAGAAAAACTTCAATGATTAATGGTATCTGCCTGCCTACTAGCATACATACAATGCACACTTACGGAACAAAGGAATAGTTGGGGTGACTGCTGCTGAAAATCGCAAAGTGACCTTCAGAGTAGGCTATGGGCATTTAAATATCTACAAAGCATTAACAAGCTTTAAAACAAGCCCTCACTGACTTCTGTAGCTGCAGGCACCATGGAACAATTCACCCTCAAAGTGCACAGGAGAAGCACCAAGGTCATTCAGATTGTTCTGTTAGTAGTTCAACTCACCTTGCTGCAAACTCCCAACATGTCCAACATTTTAATCACTTGCCGACAGCCCCTGTACTTTTACGACGGCAGGTCGGCTCTGTCCCGCAAAACAATGTACCTGTAGGTCGCTTTGTGAGACAGCTAGTGGGGGCGCATGCCCACACGCCGATTGGCCATGGGGGGAGCGAATCAGTGGGTCCAGGGGACGCGATGTCCGCCGGGCACCCGTGATCGCTCCACATGGAGACAAAATGGCGGTCTGCCGATTGAAACAAGGCAGACCGCTGTTCTATCAGTGATGAACAAAGGGATCCTGTGTTCCTCCTATTTAGGAACAGAAGTCTCTGTGTTCATCCAGCAAGTCCATCTTCCACACAGTTAGAAAGCATCCCCCAGGGAAACATTTAACCCTTTGATCGCCCTGATATTAACCCCTTCCCTGTCAGTGTCATTAGTACAGTAATAGTGCATATTTTTAGCACTGATTATTGTAGTAATGTCACTGGTCCCCCCAAAAGTGTCAGTTAGATGTCCAATCTGTCTGCCGCAATGTCACAGTCCTGCTAAAAATCATTGACCACCGCCATTACTAGTAAAAAAAAAAAAAGAGTTACAAAAATCTTTTCCCTAGTTTGTAGACGCAATAACTTTTGAGCAAACCAATCAATATACACTTATTGGGATTTTTTTTTTTACCAAAAAATATGTAGCAGAATACATATTGGCCTAAAATGATGAAAAAATTTGATTTTTAAATTTTTTTTTATTTGGAATATTTTAGAGCAGAAAGTAAAAAAATGTTTTTTTTTTTTTTCAGAATTGTCATTCTCTTGTTTATAGCGCAAAAAAAAAAGAAATTGCAGAGGTGATCAAATACCACCAAAAGAAAGCTCTATTTGTGGGAAAAAAGGACATCAATTTTATTTGGGTACAGCGTCGCACGACCGCGCAATTGTCAGTTAAAGTTAGGCAAAAGGGGGTAAAACCTTCCTTTTCAGAAGTGGTTAATATCTCTGTAAACTCAAGAGCTCAGGAGCAGAGTGAGATTCAGTGCTTCTGCTGTAAACCTTGAGGATTCATTGCTCTGCAATTCCTGCAGCTACAGAGGTTAGTGAGTTATATATAGACTTATAGGGGAGATTTACTAAAACCGGAGCATGCAAAATCTGGTGCAGCCCTGCATAGAAACCAATCAGCTTCCCATTTTTTTTGTCAAATCCTAATTGAACAAGCTGAAGTTAGAAGCTGATTGGCTACCATGCACAGCTGCATCAGACTCTGAGTGCATCAGTTTTAGTAAATCTCCCCATAGAACACTTCCAGCTTCACCCAGAAGTATCATATAGTACGCCCAGGTTCAGAGTTGTCCAATCCCTACCAATATGGCTAGGAAAACAGCTGATCAAGGACAGTTAGAGCTCGATCTGAGTGGAAGGAGTGGAGAGGTATAAGAGGTTTAAAAGAAAAAAAAAATGAGTAAGTATTTAAAAAATGAAATTATGTAAAAATACATTTAAAAAATATATGAATGCAAGTGAACACATATGATGCACACACATATATAAGTGACAATTGCCCAACATATATTTAGCATCATTGTGCATGTCGCAATGAGAAGAATAATTCTAGGGCCATTGGTTATGGTTCACTCTAAATCAATATAACTATAAAAAGTTTTTAAACCATCGCCTATGGAAAATTTTGGGTATCTTGTTTGTTGCTGTTTCGCGGCAGTGCTCAATTTTAGGTCTTAACATATTTAGTACGTATTTACTCAACTCAGTTTCACCTTTTATATTTTCTAAAAAAAAATATAAGATTTGAATGTGTTTGTATGCTCTTAAACGAATTTAACTGTAATTTCACTAAAAATATATGCTTAAAATGTTGTACTACTATGTGCCATAAAAAAAATTTGCGAATGCCATTTCTTTATTCTATAGGTCCTCTGCTTTCAAAAAATATATAATGTTTGGAGTTTTTTAAAATTATCGCTTTTTTACATTATTAGGTTTGCAATAGGACAAAGTCCATGTAGTCCTTTGTCCCATCCTTCTAGGTGTCCTTTAACACTAGCTGCAATGTCAGACAGGGGACCCCCTTGTCACACAACTGCCTGACACTGCAGCTAGCAAAGAGACAGCTGATTTGCTTTTTAATACTTGTCTGCAGCTCCCAGCACTTTCCCAAGGTAAGCAGCAGCAAAAGGAACGCAGAGAGACGGGAGGCTAAGGCTGGCCATACACTATACAATTTTCTTGTTCAACTTTGCTTTAGATTTACCAAAACCATGTGATATAGGGTCAAACCTAAACACTTTCAATTTGTATGCAATCAGACAGGCCCTTGCACTACATAGTTTAAGGTAAATCTAAAGGAAATTGAATAAGAAAATTGTATAGTGTATGGCCAGCCTAACACGTCTCACCTGGTTTTGCATTCCTTATGCAGGTGATTGCTTCAGACAAGTGCTGGGAGCCGGAGAAAGGCACCTGCGAGCAAAGCAGCCATCTCCTTGCTAGCTGCAGTGTGCACCAAGGGGGAGTGCCCTAGCCAACATTGCAGCCAGTTTTATAGTACAGGGAAACTAGGGAGATGGGACAAAATACTACATGCACCTTGTCCCAAGGAGAAGCCAATCATGTAAGAAAATAGTAATCCGTTTTTTAAGCTTGTTTAATGATTGTTAAGAATATGTAAATAATTGAATGTCCACAGCCTGGATAAAGATTTACTCTAAATGTGCACAAAATAGCATTTTAAGTGCCTAAAGGTAATAGGATAAATCTATAAGTAATGTCATACCTCCCAACTTTTTGAGATGGGAACAAGGGACACCTATTAGCAAAAGTATGTCGGCATAGGACACAACTCTTGACACGCCCCCTTAAAAGGAGAATTATAAAAAAAAAATATTAGTTAAACCCGCAAGTGCTTTTTTTTTACCGCTACTTTTCTTTTATATTGGATTTTGATACTTACAAATGCAGCAATTTAGAAATTGGATGAAAGTTTTAGCTCTGGGAAACACTTTTTACAAGATAAATAGTGCCTTTTATATGCAACTATATAGATGAGACCAAAATGAGGGGCAAATAAGGAGGGAAGGGCAAACGAGGGGAGGCAATCTGCCACAGAAATATATCCAATAAAATGTCTAGCTGTCTCCATCCCTGGTAAAATATGGTGAGAAGAAAGGGAGGAATTTGGGACTTTGATTGAGTACAGCTAGACATATGTATATGGTAGGTGGTGTGATAAACATGTCCTAATACGACTCCAAAAATGAGGACCCATAAAGGACTGACATTATATATATGTTAAATAATGCTTGATAATGTGGCATATTTAAATCTATAGGACATAGATCGTCTGTTCAATCATAGTAAATGCAAACAATATTTCTAAAGTCATCATAATAAATAACATATTTATTGTGGAAACCATTTCTCTATAGGTGCACAACTTTAAAATATAAAACTTCATATAACCCAGAAAATGGGGACCCATAGAGGGTTTACACATAATCAAATATCTGATTTATCTTATCTGACATGATTTACCCGGATAATGGTACAAACTGCACATACAGGTCATATACATGAGAGAACATACATGGATATATAACTTATTAACGTAACCAAAATCATTCATATTGGAGATAAAACCAACTGGGTATAAGACTGTCATTATCTTGAAGTACGTGATCTTGGGGTTAAAAAGGGGTTTTCATAAAATAATCTGAGTGGTTATCAGTTTGTTGTAAAAAGTATGAATAGAGTTATCTGAGTGATTTGTCGGCTCGACGCGTTTCGTGGACCTCCGTCCATTCGTCAGGAGAATTTAAAATTTTATTCTGAAAATGAGAGTATGAGTTAGATTTAGGTAATAGTGTAAGATATGGATTGAGATGGGAAATTTAATGAAATAGACACTACCTTAACCAGTGTCATCAATCCAAGAGCAGTCCAGTCTGGTGCAGAGAGACAAAGGCTGATCCAGGGGACGCCTGACCCGGGCTGAAGCATGGATTGCAGCCCACACACATAGGGACAATAGGGAGGAGAGGACCCAAGACGATATTATAATATTAAATGAACCAATAGGAAGGCTCTAAGGAGGTTACTCCAAAAAATATTGGTCACAGATCGTTGAAACCAAAGGCAGTCTGAAAATATATATATAAAATTTGAATGAATATTTGGAATACATAAACTCAAAAGAAAACAATCTCAAAAAATTCTATAATTTGTAAATTATATAAAGGGTCAAAAAGTTGAGCCCAAAAGATCTGCCTGTGAGTGACCGAGCAACAAAAAAAAGATGAAGGAGGAGATTTATAAAGAAGGGAAAATATAACGTGCCTCTAGTCGGAGTGGTGACTGAAAACAGAATATTGAATGAGTGAATCACCCAGAAATAAAATAAGTGATGGATTATAGGTATAAATATGAAACAACTATGTCCTGCAAGAATAGCATGCAGTAGGAGCCAATAAAACAGAAATGGTATATTAAAAAGTAAAAGGGACAGAGGGACTTAGTTTCAAATCAGGGACAGTTGGGAGCTATGAGTAATGTGCAAAATCTTTAATAAATTATGCCAATGCAGAATTGCCTGTTTTTCCTACTTCAATACGTTGTTATTATTATTATTATTATATAGGATTTATATAGTGCCAACAGTTTGCAAAGGACTTTACAAAACAAAGGTAAACAGTACCGTTTACAATACAATTCAATACAAGAGGGTTAGGATGGCCCTGACTATGAGAGTTTACAATCTAAAAGGGAGGGGAAAGTGATGATTTTGGTAGTAATTGTGTGGGGATGAGTTGTCTGAGAAAGTAAAATTCAAGATCCAGTGACTTTCCCTGACACTGGCTATGGTTTAAAATCATTATAAGTGTAACCTATTTTGTCCCTTGTTTTCATCTGCAAATGTTGGCAAGTATGTCATTTCCTATAAAAAGCTTATTCTGTGAAGGATCAATCTGACAGTGGCCACACACAAATCGATTTGTGATCTACCGTAGGTATAGGTGATTGTAAGCAAGTGATTTACCATCAATTTAAATATCAAATGATGCACCATTCACCGTATTAATCAAAAATACTTTCTAACAGAAATTATCTCTTGAAAATAATAATTTAATAGATTTGTATTGTGATTGGTTGTCTGAAACACCAAGAGTTAGTAAATCAACTACATTGTGTGTAGAGAATTCATTATTGTGTCACAATCTGCTTTGAAGAACTAACATGATGTCGCCTCTAAATAGACAATAATTGGTAATAATAACAAAAATAGCCTCTACAATAGCCAAGCAGGCTATTTTGCCTTACAAAAAAAATAGAATAAAAAATGTAGGATCTTTGGAGAAAGGAAAAGTTTACAAATGTGGACATGCCCTTTAAATGTGTATTAGTCTAGAAAATGTTGGATGCCAATCAGGATAGGAAGCAGAACCTAAATGGCACACCTTCATTGCAATGATCTAACTATGTCCCATTGCTTCTTTAGTAAATCAACTACATTATGTGTAGAGAATTCATTATTGTGTCACAATCTACTTTGAAGAACTGACATGATGTAGCTTTCAAATAGACAATAATTGGTAATAATAGCAAAAATAGCCTCTACAATAGCCAAGCAGACTGTTTTGCCCTACAAAAAAACAAAAAAAAACGAATATCAAATTTAAAGGCAGAGAAGAAGAAAGTGGACTTTACTGGCACCAGTATTAAAAAGATATATATTTATTGAAAAATTCACAAACATTAATCCAAAACCAAAAAGTTGAAAATGAGATACAGACGAACAATTACATGCAATAAAATGAGGCAAAGGCCTCAAACGGTGTGCAAAAATCCGTCACATAGCACAATAGACAATAGCGACAATAAAGTGTATCACAAGGTAATTTTATTCATGGTACGGCTGTAGAAAAAAGGAGGGTATACAACCGTCTCTGGAATCCTTCAGTACAATGCTGATGAACAGATGCTGAATTACATCCAAGTTGCCCTACATGTTTCGCTTATCACTGTAAGCTTCCTCTGGAGCAAGTGGTATATACAAAACATCTGAAAACCAATCAGGCGAGAAAAAGATATAAGGAAGATGTGCCTTATAGACTATAATGGATAACGAGGGGACACGTTCTTTGGACCTGGAGCATACTGTCTAAACACATATCGGTATTAACGAGGCTGTACACGGATTTATCATCCTGTGACATGAGTTACAGTATTTGCCCGGGTAGGAACAGTTAAATATGGAGTAATAGCGGCGGGGCCTGGTAGGAAGGACCCGGGGGTCTGGATATCCAGGCAGCTAACAAAGCTTGACCACCTCATATAACAGGATGTGTGAAGGCAGGGATTTGCTCCAGTCCAAGAGCAATGTTTCCCCCCGGATGGGGAATTGCCGAATAAAAAATGTAGGATCTTTGGAGAAAGGAAAAGTTTACAAATGTGGACATGCCCTTTAAATGTGTATTAGTCTAGAAAATGTTGGATGCCAATCAGGATAGGAAGCAGAACCTAAATGGCACACCTTCATTGCAATGATCTAACTATGTCCCATTGCTTCTTTAGTAAATCAACTACATTGTGTGTAGAGAATTCATTATTGTGTCACAATCTACTTTGAAGAACTGACATGATGTAGCTTCCAAATAGACAATAATTGGTAATAATAGCAAAAATAGCCTCTACAATAGCCAAGCAGACTGTTTTGCCCTACAAAAAAAAAAAAAAAACGAATATCAAATTTAGGATCTTTGGAGAAAGGAAAAGTTTGCAAATGTGGATATGCCATTTAAATGTGTATTAGTTTAGAAAATGTTAGATGCCAATCAGGATAGGAAGCAGAACCTAAATGGCACACCTTCATTGCAATGATCTAATTATGTCCCATTGCTGAACGATAAACATTCAACCTTAGTACCGCTTGTAAGAGCTGAAACAGCCGTAGAAGTGGAATTTAGCATCGACAGTTGTAGTTTACATTTCATTATTTACTTTTTAGTCTCAATGCGAATGACAGCGAGAGGGCTGAACGCCACGGATATCTCGGCCCGTTCTTAGAATTTAGGAAACATTTGGCTTACATGTTTCTACAGCCCTGCTCATATTGAAATTTGTTTCCCTTTCATCTCTTTCCCAGTAAAATCAGCAGTGGGGGCTTATCCTTTTAGCCTCCTCAGAACTTCCTTTTTAGAATTCCCAATCTATTGCTGCGCATTCACATACCAGGAACAAGATGCCTTTTCATGCTGTCAACTTTTTTTTTTTTTTTTCATCTGAAATGTAAATTAATTCTTGCTAGTATGCCTTGACAGAGATCAAAGTAGGGGTATTAACCTTATTGGGCCTCCTCTCCACCGGAATCTGCTGCTGAGGGAGAGAGGTTAGTTTTGGGGCCAATCTTAATTGTTATCAATGGCAATTCTCCAGGCTTGTGATCCCAACAGCATTTCAAAGCTGCATTTCTTGCATTGCTACATTAACACTACTACTATTACTTTTAAATGTGAAAAAAAAAAAGACAAGTTACAGAAATTCTAAGACTGACCTCCTTTAATTACAGAGGTGATTAATTTTGATTGTGCAATATTATCTAAGTGGTTCTGACAGCGATTGATCTTAGTCTAGTGGAAAACAGAAAAGCAGCCCCCTGATGAAAATCTTCAACTTAAGAGATTGTTCTCTTTTTTTTTTTCCTCGACAAGTCTTCGGGGGTATGAGAAATTTGCATTTTAAAAATAAACAGACGCCTTTCAAATACATGAGCTGGTGGTCGAGAGATCTCAGTGGGCTTATGTACTGCACAACCCATTGATCAAGTGGGGAAGACAAGAAAGACTTGGAGAAATAATCTAGCTGAAGCAACATTCCCAATGGGTATGGAAATATACATACAAATAGTGATATCTGATGTTCCACACTGTCAGACAGAAATTCAGTGAATTGGAATTGACAGTGTATGCTGCATTGGTGTTATTGTATTACCATAGAGAAGGCCCACCTACACACCTGCTAGGTCGTCTCTGAAATATAATAATCATAAGGCTTAATTAAAGAGGTTTTATATTCTTCCTTTAGATTCATCCAACCTCCAATCTTGATAAATAAAAAATGTCCACATTCTGCAAATGCAATTTATGATGCTATAGGTGATTAGAAAAAAATGAAGGTGCGCAAACTAGTGTCCTATCAGCAGCAACCAAAACTCCAACCTGAGTGGAGTGAGTGTATTGAAAAAGGTGTATGAGTGCGCTTGATAATATATATAATCAAAATCATCACAAATGTGATCAGAATTGCAAAGTGATACTCCAAAAAACCATCAAAGGTTTAAAATTATTTAAAAATAAAATAAAAGAATAAAATATAAAGAAGGTACATAAAATTCACAACAAAGGTGCACTGTGTATGTGAAAACACGCATATAATATTCAAGTCCCAAGAGTCCATAAACATGTGTACATGAAACTTCTTGATGATAAAGTGCAAATGAGAAAGTGCAATAATGGTCCACAGACTTGTGTCCTCCACAACACCACGTGAAAAGTGGGAATGGTGATGGTACCCTTACCAGCTAACAAGATAGCTTACACTTTGTAACTTGCAAGGGCTGGTGTAGTGCAGCAAGAAATCTTCCCACAACCCGAATCTTTCACCTTGTAAAATAGTGAGGATGAAACTCTTACCAGATGTAAATTATTACGGGTCAGGTATGGGAAATATTGCCAGCAACCACCGGTATCTCTGACATCCAAGTTGTCTCCCTCTGAACAATCCTACTGCGGCTCCGTATTAATATGGGTCTATGGGTCATTCCCGGTGTGTCTCGTTCACAGTGATAGTCCCCACATAAGAAAGTAAGGGGCAGGCAATAGTGCATTATCTCAATGATAAGTTTAATGCAAATAAAGGTAGAACACTTACATAAACAGACGATAAGATGGGCGAATAGATGATAACAGATGATCGCGGCCGCTCTGCAGCGCGGACTGCGAGAAGTGACAGCGCGGCTTCTCCGCCGGACGCGTTTCCCCTAAGAAGGTGTCCACTGGGATTGGAAGGGTGATGCTATAACCTCACCACAGTTGAGATCCCCTCTAGTGTTAAAATTCTGTAGACATGCAGAGCTCAAACATGGCAGCGTTTTTTATGCCTTCCATCACCGCAACCAGGCAGTAACTTGTATTAATGCTTGTTCAGTGATACTATATAAAGGGTATAGCTTTGAAAGAGGAATGCCTCATGGACAGACCAAAAAGCTCATCTATACTATGAGTAAAAGTTATTTTGCATGACCAATCAGAGCCTTCCACTTGCTCCTCCAGATTTGCTTTTATAAGAAACATAGTTCATTAATATTCCAGGTACTTTTAATCCAACTAAAATAATATTCCTTGTGATAGTCTGTTGGGACCTCCCTCCAAAGGTCACTAAATCCATTTTATAAATTGTTGTCATGTTTCTAATGATGCATTACAATTATCATATGTGGTCAGAATATAAGTGTATTCCAACTAAAATAAAACAATAATCTTAAAAAACATGCTGCAGTGACAGTCTACCAGCCATTCTTTACCCAGGCCTTGCTGTGCTGTACGTAACTAAAAATAGAAGAAATGGAAAGGAGATATTAACAAATGAGTCTCAACTTGTTATATGGTTTTACTGGTACCACATCCTCTATTTCAAGACACTGAGTTGATTTCCTAGCAAAAAAAAAGCTACTAGAACTTTTGAGGTACAACGCCAAAGGTAAAAAAAAATGTTATTTTTCTTATACAAAACATTAAAAATAGAAGATTAAAATATGATTGTCAGACATTCAGGTGTTGTTTCAAAACAAAGAACAGTTACAGATCATGCCAGTATATTATCTGATCTCCCGGTTGATCACAAAGAGTATCTCACATGGAATTCTTCATTTCCGACATGTTTTGCAAGACAAAAGCCCACTTCCTCAGGGAGAACTTGCATAAAAACTGCTGTTGGTTAGCAAAGGGATATTGTGTGGGCAGAAAGTAGCTTTGTTACAGTAAGCACCTCATCCCTGAATAATAAATTACAAAGAAGGGGAGAAAGCAAAAGAAACTGGACTATTGCGCTGCAGAGAAATCCTCATCAAAGTTACCTTTAACCACCTCCCACCCGGGCCATTGTACATATACGGCCGGGTGGGAGTCTCGTCCTTCTGAATGGACGTTCCGGAACGTCCTTCAGAAGGAGCGAGATCGCGCCGCCGCGGGCACGCGCAGCGGCGCGATCCCGATGTGCCTGTGTCCCTCGGACACAGCGCAACAAGATGCGTCAGGAGGGCCCTGTGATTGGCCCTCCTGATCACATGACGGCTGTGTCCAATCACAGCCGTCATGCAATGTAAATACAGCCGTTGTAACGGCTTCGATCTCTTCTCCTCCCTGACAGATCCTGTCAGTGAGGAGAAGAAGAGGATCGATACTGGAGCTGGGGGTGATCAGTGAGTATTTCTAAGTACTCACTGATCACAGGGGGGGTCTGTGCTGGTAATCAGATGATTGATTACCAGTGCAGCCCTGGGGGGAGGGGATGCCACTAGAGCCACCAGGGATGCCCACCCATGACCACCAGGGATGCCCACCATGGCCACCAGGGATGGCAAACAGCCTGCCAGTAGTGCCCTCCTATCAGTGCTGCCCACCAATGCCATATATCAGTGCTGCCCACCAGTGCCCGTTATTGCCATCCACCAGTACTGCCCACCAGTGCCCATTATTGCCCACCAGTGCCCCCCATCAGTGCCCATCAGTGCCCCCCATCAGTGCCAATCAGTGCCCCCCATCAGTGCCAATCAGTGCCGCCCATCAGTGCCGATCAGTGCCACCTATCAGTGCCCACCAGTGCCTATCAGTGCTGCCTATCAGTGCCCATCAGCGCTGCCTATCAGTGCCCACCAATGCTACATATCAGTGCTATCTATCAGTGCCACATATCAGTGTCCATAAGTGCTGCATATCATTGCTACCTATCAGTGCCCATCAGTGCTGCATATCAGTGCCACCCCATCAGTGCCACCTCATCAGTGCCACCCAATCAGTGTCTCCTCATCAGTGCCTGTCAGTGCGGCATCATCAGTGCAGGAAAAAACGTATCTATTCACAAAATTTTATAACCTAAACAAAAAAACTTTTTTTTTTTTCAAACTTTTCTGTCTTTTTTTATTTGTGCACCAAAAAAGAAAAAACCTGACAGTGATCAAATACCACCAAAAGAAAGCTCTATTTGTGGGGAAAAAATGACACAAATTTGGTTTAGGTACAATGTTGCATGACCGCGCAATTGTCATTCAAAATGCAACAGCGCTAAAAGATGAAAATTGGTCTGGGAAGGAAGGGGGTTTAAGTGCCCAGTATTGAGGTGGTTAATTAAAATATACATTTTTTTTTTTATTCTGAATCAACCCAACATGTCAGGATGATTCGGAGCATCGTCCTTCCGCAATTATGGCTTGAATGCATGCTTGTCTATTTATGTGTTTGTATATCTTCTTCCAGATATCCTATTTTGATTATTTTGTGGCAAGTGTTGCCTTGTGCCATTGCTCTTACATGGTATATTTTAAGACTAATATCAAAAAAATATTTTATATTTTAATTAAAGGTAAATTTGATGTGGATTTCTCTGAACCACAATAGTCCAGTTTCTTTTTCTTTCTCCCCTCCTTTGCTGTTGGTTAGCATTACATGTAACCTGTTCTCAAAAATTGAAGGATCGCAGCCGCCATGTAGAAGAGACAGAAGGAGTTTACCAATCAATATATAAAGACTGTATATGTCAGATGAAAAAGAGCTGGAGTAAACCCATTAATAATGATGCTCCAAATACTCCATACCTATCTATTAAACTCTCCCTGGCATCGTCAAAAAGCAAGAGGTCCCCCAGCATCCATCCAGAGAATCAAGCGCCAGAGTTTTTTCTCAATTTTTTGGGAACAAGTTACATGTAAGCAGAGATTTTTGCAAGTTCTCCCTGAGGAAGTGGGCTTTTGTCCGGTGAAACATGTCAGAGGTGAAGAATTTTAAGTGATATCCGCTTTGTGATCAGCCAGGAGCTCAGATAATATACTAGCATGATCTGTAACTGTACTTTGTTTTGAAAAATACATGGATGTCTGACATTCATATTTGAATCCTATATTTTTAATTTTTTGAATAATAAAAAAATTGTTCTTTTTACATTTAATATGGTGTAATACCTGAAATGTCCTAGTAGCTCTTTTTGGCAGTGCAATTTTACTGCACGTAACTACATACCAACTACGTACCAAAAAATGCCCCATGTTGCAAGTAATTTTATATTCTGGACACACTGTCCACTTAAATGAGAAGGGGGCTAAAAAGTGTCCACATTCTGCAAATGCAGTTTATGATGCTATAAACTCACCACAATTGAGCTCCCCTCTAGTGTTCTAAATTCTGTAGACATGTAGAGCTCCAACATAGCAGTGTTTTTTATGCCTTCCATCACCGCAACCAGGCAGTAACTTGCATTAATGATGGTGAATGGTCAGTGATAATATATAAAGGGTATAGCTTTAAAACCCTTGAAGTTCAGAAGGCAAACAAAGATGGGGTCAGTGTCCAGACAGCAGACAGAAAAGTGGTTGAGAAAACAGGCAAAGGGTCGGTACACAGGACATCAAATACAGACAAATGGAAGCTAGTCAGGCACATGAGAAACACCTTCATAATGCCTTCAATAAAATCGTATTGAGGTATGGCAGCGATGAAAGTAGTCCTTAATGCAGAGGCCAGGTTGTGAGGGACAGTGAGGATATCTTTAAGCTTGCTATAAATAGGAAGATTTCCCCACAGTAATAACTGTAGATGAAACATCTGCCCATTGTTTTCAAAAATTGCCAAACCTGCCACAATTTTTTCTGCAATTTTATTGCAATACTCTGCACAGTGGAATAGTAAAAAAGTCTTCGTGACAGACCTAGCCAGGACAGAGGCTTTTGGAGAGGACTGGAAGAAAACCTCTTACCCACTGACTATGGGCCCTGGCAATTAAGAGAATACTACTCTTTGGAAGGTGTATGCCTGGGGGATCCATGGAGTGGTCTTGTTTCTGATTCAAGTTAATGTTTCCCCAAAACACAAAGACTCTGGGAAATGGAGGTTCCATATCCACATTTGAGGTCTGTATGCCTCAAACCAGCAATGACTGTCCTACTGAAGAGAAGTGGTCAGTATGCAGGCAAAGGATCAGCCTAGGCAGCAGGCGGAAACTTAGTTGATAAACAGGCGGAGGTAAGTTCAGACAGCAAACAAAGGCGGGGTCAGTGTCCAGACAGCAGACAGAAAAGAGGTTGAGAAAACAGGCAAAGGGTTGGTACACAGGACATCAGATGCAGACAAATGGAAGCTAGTCAGGCACATGAGAAACACCTTCACAATACCTTCACTAAAATCGTACTGAGGTATGGCAGCGATGGAAGAAGTCCTTTATGCAGAGGCCAGGTTGTGAGGGACAGTGAGGATAAAAGTAATGTGTGTCAAACCCTATTCAATCTTTGGTGCATACATTGCATTTTTTTTTTTGGCTCGGGGGGTCCTTTACCTGTTTTGATAGGAGGAAAAATATCAGGCAAGTGTCTCTCTTGACAGTGTATGCTGCATTGGTGTTATTGTATGGACCAGAGAAGGCCCACCTACACACCTGCTAGGTCATCTCTTAAATATAATAAATGTAAGGCTTATTTAAAGAGGTTTTATGTTCTTCCTTTAGATTCATCCAAATCTTGATAATTAAAAAGTGTCCACATTCTGAAAATGCCCACATGCTTTTAGTGCAAAGATTTTCGGGGAAGTGCCATGATAACACTGATGGTGTCGATTTATGGCAGGTTCATTTCAGTGGCTATTGGGACTCACACTGCCCTGCTTCTGCCTCCAAAACGACTTACTCATAAGGAGCCTGGAAGATTACTTCTGTGACTGATGTCTCAGCCAACAGCCTTTCTGGGACAGCAGAAATTAGAAACTGGGTCAGAAGCACCTTTAGCCCTCCAGCAGAAATATTCCCTCAAGCTTTTGACATGAGCAGTACTGCAATGCTTCCCAATTACCACTAAAACCCCACTGTTTATTTATTTTTTTTATGGGTGCCCTGAGTTGCCCATAAAGGATTTTTCATTATTTGCTCTTTTAAATAATCTAGAACTCTGCTGTCTTTATACATTGCAAATCATTTTTACTTACCAGTAAATTACCTAAATTCATAAAAAATATTTTATTTAATTTAAAGCTAAAGAGCTTTATTTAGAATTTACTCCACAGAAAGTACTATATTGTACATATATAATACAGAGAAACCAATAATCAATCAGAACTTGATATGCTGTGTCAAGTCTTCCTGCAATAATGAGTTTTTGACTGGGCGCTGGAATGATTATTAACGAAGTACATAAAATATATATGATGAGCATCTGCTTGTAGATAATTCCCATATTGTAATCGCTAATGGATCATTCATAGAGTGCTACCAACACTGGCTGTTAATTTCACACTGAATGAGCTACAGTAAATGTGGAAGTGCCAAGTTAGAAGTGCCTGGCAATTTATACTGTACGCTGCAGTTTCAGGTGTTCACTTCTTTATTACAGCAGAGGGAATCGTTCTGACCTTATTTTAATTATCGACATCAACTGTAGACTATTTTTTGGGAGATTGGGTTTTTTTGAATTACAGCCTTCATCACCCTCTGGTCTGCTAAATGCAAAGGGAAATTTAGCTAATCATATGAGAGTTGTAGCATGATTATACTGTATAAGATTATTTCAATTTAGAGACTTAACTGAAAACCAGAGCCCTTCGGAATCTAAACAGGTTTCCCCTATATCTAATACAGTAACCTTCACTGGTTTTATGAAGCAGGGTCATATTTAACAGATGGCACTTACTGACCTGTCTTTAAGCTTGCTATAAATGGGAAGATGTCCCCACAGTAATAACTTTAGATGAAACATCTGCCCGTTGTTTTCAAAAATTGCCAAACCTGCCACATTTTTTTCTGCAATTTTATTGCATTACTCTGCACAGTGGAATAATAAAAAAGTCCTTGTGACAGACCTAGCCAGGACAGAGGCTTTTGGAGAGGACTGGGAGAAAACCTCTTACCCACTGACTATGGGCCCTGGCATTTAAGGTAACACTACTCTTTGGAAGGTGTATGAATGGGGGATCCATGGAGTGGTCTTGTTTCTGATTTAAGTTCATGTCTCCGCAAAACACACAGACTCTGGGAACTGGAGATCCATATCCACATTTGAGGCCTGTATGCCTCAAACCAGCAATGACTGTCCTACTGAAGAGAAGTGGTCAGTATGCAGGAAAAGGATCAGCCTAGGCAGCAGGCAGAAACTTAGTTGATAAACAGGCCAAGGTAAGTTCAGACAGCAAACAAAGTGGGGGTCAGTGTCCAGACAGCAGACAGAAAAGTGGTTGAGAAAACAGGCAAAGGGTCGGTACACAGGGCATCAGATACAGACAAATGGAAGCTAGTCAGGCACATGAGAAACATCTGAGGTATGGCAGCGATGGAAGCAGTCTTTTATGCAGAGGCCAGGTTGTGAGGGACAGTGAGGATAAAAGTAATGTGTGTCACACCCTATTCAATCTATAGTGCATACATTGCATTTTTTTTGGGTTGGGGGGGGGGGGGGTCCTTAACCTGTTTTGTCAGGAGGGAAAATATGAGGAAAGTGTCTCTCATACAGTCTGCTGACTGCATCTAATTTAAGATTTTCCGTTGCAGGGTCTTCCTGGTAACTTAGGGCTGTTTAGGAAGGAGCCAGATCTTCCTGTGGACATGTGGATGATATATGAATTGTACATGGCTAATTGAAATAGGTAGATAGACACTTTTTTATACCAGTAAACAGATCTTTGGATTGCCAGGTAGGGCTTCATCATCTGTTTTTTTTAAATCTACACCTCTCATGTAGAGTGAATATTCATGTATGCAAAGAGCTTTTTGGATCAGACATATACGGTGCATTCCATTTATCCTTTAATTATATTACAAAAAGTTGCTGATTGCACAACATTTCTGACCCTCTATGCCCCCCAGTTTTCAGCTTTGTGTTGACCAGTCTTTGTGGAAAACCCTTGCGATTAGGTTGCATTGTACCAAAAGCTACATTTTGCTGCAGAAAAAGGTGCATGAAAAGTGGAACAATGGAATAAATATTGTTCATATAGAGGTGGAATCCCTGATGGAACAAGGGGGACATAAGGTCCCAGACTATCTGTTTGCTCATATAAGATGGGTATCCAGGGGGTTCTCTCTCTTTGTAAACGTGAAAGTCAAATGTGTACCCTGTGGCCCTCTCACAAAGTTTATATAACTTCACCCCATATCTGGCACATTTACTTGGGATATACTGTTTGATTCTCAGTCTGCCTGTGAAATGTATGAGGAAAGCATCAATGCAGATATTTTTGTGAGGAGTATACATTTCTGACAATTTATAGGAAAAAAAATTGATAAGTAGCCTCATTTTGTGGAGCCTTTCATATGACTTCTGGGAGGGCACAAGTAAATGTTCTTAAAATCCCAGAATCTTATCATTATAGCGTGTCCTGAACAAAGCTGAGGAATATAATGGCTTAAAGCGAATTGAGTGTGTGGCCCAATAGGAGCTTGATTCATTTTTTTTGTGTTTCCTTCCCATGTTTAGGGTAAGGCCAAAAAAGATTTTAAGCAATAAGCTTCCATTTAATTGGTCAGGCAAAAAGTAATTGGGATTACTGGTTATGTACTGATTCATAATCTGAATTTAGAATATGATTGTGAGGTCTCCCTGCTTCTCTGATTAGTCATACTCAGAATTAAAAGGCCTCCTCACTTGTGTACCTTTTCTAGACATTTTTGGCAGCGGCTGAACTGGTACCTGATACGCTGGTTGGCCTTTAAAACACTGGTTCTGCCTGGTAATTGGGTTACTCTTGCTGTATACCCTGGCTGTAGTGACACTGTACTGGTATGGCAGCTATCAGAACACTGTTGCTGACTTTACTGGCTCTAATGAGACTGGCACTGGTGTGATTAGAGATCAGGACAGTGTTGCTGGCTTCACTCACTCTGGTGACGATGGCACTGGTGTGGCAATGATCAGGACATTTATGTGTAGGGAAAAACACTCGCGCCAATACTAATATAAATTACTAATAAAAAAATGGGATTGCTGCTGTGGATAACCCCTTAGGGTGAAGATACCAATATATTTGTAATACGTGTTATTGCTCACTGCGCATATCCCTAAGTGGTGAATGTACTGTGCTAAAAAAAAAAAAAAATATGTTATATAATATAAAGTGCAAAAAATGGTACCAAATGTATTAGTGTGATCACTGTGCGTAGTTAAAATCGGCTAAAGGAATGCTGCTGTGGACGACCCTAGGGTATAATGTGGAATGTTGGTAATATATGGAATATTACCCACAGCGCATGTCCTTTTATATAAAATAAATGATATAATGAAACAATCTGTTGTTTCCTAATGCCTGTGTTAATTGCTGTGCACTTGTCTGTGCCTATAAACCAGATTAAAGTGCAGATGCTATACTTGGTGTGACTTTGCAGTCAGTGCAAGAATATATATATACATATATATATATATATAGCATAAAAATATATAAATATAACACAGATGATAAATTCCAATATTATATGTGCAAAATAATGCAAGTAAAAAGTGCAAAAAAAAAAGGTTTTTGTGCAAAAATGTGCAAACAAATGCAAGGTGAACAGTTCTAAGGTTGTTAAGTGCAAAAATAGTGTCCATGTAGTCCAAATAAAATGTGGTAATTATCTCAGCTGAATGTGCTAGCTTCAATGAAGGTGCTTCAAAATAACACTTTGTGCAGTGGTGGTGTCACCCTCCGTGCTCCTGTGTTAATAGAGTAGGCAATGCAAACTCACCAGATGGTGTTGGCCCCCAATATCTTACGATAAGTGGGTCAATAAGGCTTGTAGGTAAGTATCCAGCGGGGATCCCAGCTGTCCGTGCCCGGGTGGTCCTGGATGCTCCGGCCAAAAGATTTGTAATTCTGTCCAGCAAGTCTTCTTTTATGGATGCTGCTGGGGTCTGACTTCACTTTTTTCTCCTGCAGTTAAGGGGATACAGCTTGGTCAAGAACCGTCCCTGGCTTTGATTGAATGGTAAAGGAGCAGTTACACACTGATGAGGTCAGCTCCAGCTATTGGCAAGCTCCCTGATTGGCATACAGCACTGTCATAACCTGGCTTATCGACTGTGTCTCACACAGAGCTGTCAAGGTGTTACCTTGCCTTCCTGTTGGCAGCCCATGATCAGGACACTGCAGCACCACAACATAAACTAAAAATTACAAAAATGAAACATAAAATGTTGCAATCAAAACAAAAATACAATTCCTGTATTCAAAACAAGATACCAAGGGGTTGATTTACTAAAGACAAATAGACTGTGCACTGTGCAGTTGCTCCAGAGCTTAGTAAATGAGGGGAAGCTCTGCTGACTTCCATCATCTAATCATGTGCAAGCGGGTGGGTATTCTTTGCAAAATGAAGCTTCACCTCATTCACCTCAGAGTGCAATTGCACTTGCAAAGTGCACAGTCTTTTTGCCTTTAGGAAATAAACCCCCTAGTGTTGCAATCAAAGCATATAATGTGAAATCCTGTGTGTGCGTCACAGTTTTTCTTTTTATGTCATAAGGGATTTACATATATCAGCCCCATTTGCAAGCAGGCTGGAAAGTGATAATCTAGTGAAGACCTAATTTTATATCATCAGAACAATGTCGCTGACTTATACTGGCCTGGTGATACTGTGACTGGTGTGGCGGAGATCAGGAATATTGTTGTTGACTGCAATGATCTGGCAACCCTGGAAATGGTGTAGCAGTGATTAGGAACACTTTTGCTGGCTCACTCTAGTCTGGTGACACTGTGACTGGTGTGGCTAGCAATCAGGGATGCTGTTGCTGGCTGCACTGAGGACACTGGAATTGGTGTAGCTAGCGATCAGTGACACTGTGGTTAGCTTCACTGATTTAGTGACACTTAAATGGTGTGGCTAGTGATCTGGGACACTGTAGTTGGCTCTGGTGAGACTGGTAAAACTTACCGATGTCCTCACAGTAGAAAACGCTCTGATTGGTGTGTGAGAGGAAACAGAGCGGTTGCTGCAACACGTAGCCTTTGACCTTTGAAGCATATGACCTTGTGGTAAAACACGGGTCAATGTGGGAGGTGAGAGGCCATCTTTATTTGGTGGAGGGATCACAAGCACCTTCTATTTTGTCTGTGAATCACCTGTGCACTGATGGGACTCTAAAGAGATAATAACGTATTATTGGATGTTTATTATGGGCTGACAATCTGGCATTTGCACCTTATTTTAATTATGGTTTAATCCTTTATATAATTGCACTTATTTTTATGCACTTTAATAATTGTGGTAATTTACACATTGTTAATCCATAAACGCAATATTATTATATTTAATTTTGACTCACTTATATGGGTAATATAATTAGAGTGGATGGTATTAGCGTTATGTCATAGGATGTCATTTTTTGCACTATTGTAGTACTTTCACAGCTGCTTGCTGTGGGGGGCACCCGGCAGGAGGAAGGGGCCAGAAAAGAAGAGGAGGATCTGGGCTGCTCTGTGCAAAACTACTGCACAGAGCAGATAAGAATAATGTGTTTGCTATTTTAAATGAAAAAATCTGAGACTTTACTATCACTTTAAGGTAAAAAAAATGTCCTGATATTTGTAATGCTGCCCACCCCCACCTCCTTATACTGACCTGAGTCCTCATTCGATTCAGCGCTGTGCATGTCTATAGTGGCTCTCACCCCTCTCCCTGCATTCACAGGGGGACAGAGAGGCAGTAGTGGGAGTTTTCTGTTTGAAAAAAAAAAATGTAGCCTTTGAAATCACTTTAGGAATATATTCATAAATACACAGCTGCATTCAGTTGTGTCTTAATACTCTTTTTCATAGTGTACTTGCCAACTATATTTATGAGTAAAGAGTTTCTAACGCCGTAACATTAATTCTTACTTTTTTCTTGCTTCATAGCTTTCAAGGGATATATTGCGAGGAAGAATTACATTGTCCTGAAAAATAGCAATACTTTACTTCTCTCAAATAATGTATCAGACAGTGCAAGCACTAGTAATTACTATACACAGTGGTAAGTCTAGTTAATATGTGATAATTGGTAACTAAATGTATTTCATTTTTTTTCTATTTTTTATGTAAAATCAATTTTTTTTCCTTTTTTTTTATTTATTGCATTTTTAAAAGGCTGTGAAATAAATAGCAACCTCTAGTAGACAGACAGATTTCACATGACAGTATTTAGTAGTAGGATAATATACAAGTTTTATAAGTAAAGAATAAATATGTGAGCATTGTACTGGTGGCAGAGGAGACATCTGCAGTAGCGGGCACAGTTGGACATCCACCCAAAGACTGGAACTGCTTTCTGGAGTCCCTAACTTCAGCACTGGATGGGAGCCTGAGCTATGCAAGGAAATAGAAGTCTGAAAGGGACCCTTTAAAGCAGGGGTAGGCAACCTTTGAGAGATGGAGATTTACCTGGACAACATGGAGGAGATCAAAGATCACCTATTTTTTAAAGAAATTAAAACGTAAAGACGGCATGAAGAAAAGAAGAAAAATCCAATAAAACTAACGTCACTGTAAAAATATAGACTTATCCCACCTTAAAATTTTGCTTCATTCAAAATTGTATTCATGTTTGGAGAATAATTGGTAACCCCCACAAGGCTGATGCCAGAGTCCACTATGAAAGTAGAAAATCTGGTACTGGAGGCTGATTTGCTCGACTAGTTTCATGACCTGGCTATCTGCTCTGATTTCTGGCCAGTGTAAGTAGTATGTAGGGCAGTGTCCGGGGATTAATAACAAGTAGGGCAGTGTCCAGGGGTCAGTAGTAGGTAAGACAGTGTGCAGAGGTCAGTAATAGGTAGGGCAGTGTCCACAGGTCAGTAGTATGTAGGGCAGTGTACATAGGTCAGGAGGTATGTAGGACAGTGTACCGAGGTTAGTAGTATGTAGAGCAGTGTTCATAGGTCAGGAGGTATGTAGGACAGTGTACCGAGGTTAGTAGTATGTAGAGCAGTGTTCATAGGTCAGGAGGTATCTAGGACAGTGTACAGAGGTCAGTCGTATGTAGGGCAGTGTACAAAGGTCAGTAGGATGTAGGGCAGTGTGCAGAGGTCAGTAGTATGTAGGGCAGTGTACAGAGGTCATAACAAAAAATGCTGCGCAATAAGTAGCAAACCAATTAGTGACTCAATGTGATCCAATAATCAATAGACATCAAATATATAGTGATCATAAATACATAAATAAATAAATATATTGTTTTAAACGCATGTAAAAAAAAAAACAGTAGTGCAAAAAATGCTGAATGAGCTAGTGGAAATAAATAACAACCAATTAAAATAAAACTTCTAAAGTGCCACTGGTGCCAAATATGTGATAAAGTAAAAAATCACAAATAAATAATTAGTACACATGTGCAAAAGCCCATTTGTGCAAAATGAATCCTAAAATTTGAGTCAGTGCAAGTACAAATTTAGCCTCTTCAAAAGGTGCCAATAGTGCTGAATATGTGCAGATAATAGAGCCACATAAAGTGACGAGCGCTCCAAGGTGATAGTGACTACTTCTCACAGCAAACTGCGTTCCGTCCATCCTTGCCCTTCCCCTATGCATGATGATACAGGGACCTATCATGTCATATCCCCCTGATGAAGACACGAGGTCCCTGTGTCGTAACGCATAGGGGAAGAGCAAGGACGAAGGGAATGCTGCACTGACCAAGTCAGTGAGGTTGTCGGCTGCTACCGCTGGATCGGGCTGCAGTTCTCACCACGATACCTATCCTATTCGGATGCTGATGATAGATTGGTGCACTGTAGCACCTTATAAATGTGAGTGTTTTTGATTCATTTTTTCAATAAATTTTAAATTAAAAGGATTTCAGCACTATTCAGTTTTTTTCCTTTGCATATGTGATACGTGTGCTGGGTATTGGAAGGAGCTATTTCCTGTGAAGGATCCATTTCTGAGAGGATTGGACAGACTCCACTAAGCACTTTCTGACTATAGCTTAAATGCTAAGTCACACTTCATAAGGTGAGCGCCCACTCACAAGGGGGTGCACAGTTTGCTGTGAGAAGTAGTCATTGTCACCTTGGAGCACTTGTCACTTTATGTGGCTCTATTATCTGCACATATTCAGCACTATTGCCACCTTTTGAAGAGGCTGCATTTGTACTTGCACTGGCTCAACAGGATTAATTTTGCACAAATGGACTTTTGCACATGTGTACTAATTATTTATTTGTGCTTTTTTTTTACTTTATCACATATTTGGCACCAGTGGCACTTTAGAAGTTTTATTTTAAGGCCCCATGCACACGGGACGTTTTTAACGCCGCTGTAAGCAGCGTCAGGCGTTTTCTTTTTGCAGCCTAAAAACGCCCCTCCATGTTATTCTATGGCCTCATGCACACTCAGACGTTTTTGAGCTGTAAGTGGCTTAGGCGTTTTTAGGCTGCAACAAGAACCCACCACCTGCGCGTTCTGAGGACCAGCGTTACAGCGTTAAAAACGCCTGACGCTGCTAAAAGCTGAATAACTTTGCTATAACGTTGCTTAACGTGCGTTAAGCCACGTTATACGTTTTTTTTTCTTCCATTCAAAATCAATGGTTCCCTATGGGATCCTATTGATTTGAATGGAGGTCGCC
Organism: Pelophylax lessonae; assembly: GCF_965119305.1. Taxonomy (NCBI): domain Eukaryota; kingdom Metazoa; phylum Chordata; class Amphibia; order Anura; family Ranidae; genus Pelophylax; species Pelophylax lessonae. The sequence continues at coordinate 254,237,315 of NC_138773.1, read as the reverse complement.
CCGCAACACCGCAAGTCGGATCCGACTTGCGGGGTGACTTGCGCTGTGGGAATCTTGAGGGGGAACGCCACGCCAAAATGGGAAAAAAACGGCGTGGGGTCCCCCCCAGGGTTCCAAACCAGGCCCTTCGGGTCTGTTATGGAATTTGAGGGTAGCCCCATGCCGAAAAAACGGCGTGGGGTCCCCCCCAAAATCCATACCAGACCCTTAACCGAGCATGCAGCCCGGCAGGCCAGGAAAGGGGAGGGGACGAGCGAGCGGCCCCACCCCCCCTGGACCACACCAGGCCACATGCCCTCAACATGGGGGGGGTGTTGGTGCTTTGGGGCAGGGGAGCTCTGCACCCCCCACCTCAAAGCACCTTGCCCCCATGTTGATGAGGACAAGGGCCTCATCCCCACAACCCTGGCCGGTGGTTGTGGGGGTCTGCGGGCAGGGGGCTCATCGGAATCTGGAAGCCCCCTTTAACAAGGGGGCACCCCAGATCCCGGACCCCCTCCCTATGTGAATGGGTATGGGGTACACTGTACCCCTACCCATTCACCCCATAAAAGGCAGTGTATGGAAATAACGACAAGAGACGTTTTGGAAAGTTTATTAAAAATCTTCATCCGACTCTTCTTGTCTTCTCCTCTCCAGGGTCTTCTGCTCTTTTGCTGTCCGCCCTTCTTGTCTTCTCCTCTCCGGGGTCTTCTGCTCTTTTGCTGTCCCCCTCTTCTTGTGTTCTTCTCTCCGGGGTCTTCTGCTGTCCCCTCTTCTGCTGTCCTCTCTTCTTTTCTTCTCCTCTCCGGTCTTCTGCTCTTTTGCTGTCGGCTGTCTTCTTCCTCCGGTCCTCCTCCGACGACGTCTCCGCTGATTATGCCTATCTCCGGTCTCTTCAGCTTATTATATAGCCATTAGGGGCGTGGCCCCGATGACGTCATCTGGAGACCCCGCCCCCTCATGTCACAGATGACGTCATATGTGACATGAGGGGGCGGGGCCTCCAGATGACGTCATCGGGGCCACGCCCCTAATGGCTATATAATAAGCTGAAGAGACCGGAGATAGGCATAATCAGCGGAGACGTCGTCGTCGGAGGACCGGAGGAAGAAGACAGCCGACAGCCGACAGCAAAAGAGCAGAAGACCGGAGAGGAGAAGAAAAGAAGAGAGGACAGCAGAAGAGGGGACAGCAGAAGACCCCGGAGAGAAGAACACAAGAAGAGGGGGACAGCAAAAGAGCAGAAGACCCCGGAGAGGAGAAGACAAGAAGGGCGGACAGCAAAAGAGCAGAAGACCCCGGAGAAGACCCCGGAGTGGAGAAGACAAGAAGAGTCGGATGAAGATTTTTAATAAACTTTCCAAAACGTCTCTTGTCGTTATTTCCATACACTGCCTTTTATGGGGTGAATGGGTAGGGGTACAGTGTACCCCATACCCATTCACATAGGGAGGGGGTCCGGGATCTGGGGTGCCCCCTTGTTAAAGGGGGCTTCCAGATTCCGATGAGCCCCCTGCCCGCAGACCCCCACAACCACCGGCCAGGGTTGTGGGGATGAGGCCCTTGTCCTCATCAACATGGGGGCAAGGTGCTTTGAGGTGGGGGGTGCAGAGCTCCCCCTGCCCCAAAGCACCAACACCCCCCCATGTTGAGGGCATGTGGCCTGGTGTGGTCCAGGGGGGGTGGGGCCGCTCGCTCGTCCCCTCCCCTTTCCTGGCCTGCCGGGCTGCATGCTCGGATAAGGGTTTGGTATGGATTTTGGGGGGGACCCCATGCCGTTTTTTCGGCATGGGGCTACCCTCAAATTCCATAACAGACCCGAAGGGCCTGGTTTGGAACCCTGGGGGGGACCCCACACCGTTTTTTTCCCATTTTGGCGTGGAGTTCCCCCTCAAGATTCTCACAGCGCAAGTCGCCCCGCAAGTCGGATCCGACTTGCGGTGTTGCGGTGCGACCTCCATTCAAATCAATAGGCTCCCATAGGGAACCATGGATTTTGAATGGAAGAAAAAAAAACGCTGCTAAAAGCAACGTGGCAAAACGTGCAATAACGCCAACGGAAAAAGCTACTGAAAGCACGTTTTTACAGCTGCTTTTTCTGGCGTCAGAACTAACTTTGACGTACGTTTTTTCTAACGCCCCGTGTGCATGGGGCCTAAGTGGTTGTTATTTATTTCCACTAGCTCATTCAGCACTTTTGCACTACTGGATTTTTTTTACATGCGTTTACACAATATAGTTATTTATTTATTTATGTATTTATGATCTCTATATATTTGATGTCTATTGATTATTGGATCACATTGAGTCACTAATTGGTTCGCTACTTATTGCGCAGCATTTTTTGATATAATTGTTTACACTGTGTGAGATAGTGGAGTGTTTGTGATAATTAATTATTACCTGGTTGCTCGTAGGATTTACTGATTGCATTTAGTGTACAGAGGTAAGTAGTAGGTAGGGCAGTGTACAGAGGTCAGTAAGATGTAGGGAAGTGTACAGAGATCAGTAAAATTTAGGGCAGTGTGCAAAGGGAAGTAGGATGTAGGGTAGTGTGCAGAGGTCAGTAGGATGTAGGGCAGTGTGCGGAGGTCAGTAGGATGAAGGGCAGTGTGCAGAGGTCAATAGGATGTAGGGTAGTGTGCAGAGGTCAGTAGTAGGTAGGACAGTGTCCAGAGGTCAGTGATATGTAAATCAGTGTCCAGAGGTCAGTAGTATGTAGGGCTGAGTACAGAGGCCAGTAGTATGTAGAGCAGTGTACAAAGGTCAGGACTCTGTAGGACAATGAACAGAGGTCAGTAGTATGTAGAGCAGTGTACAGAGGTCAGGAGTTATGTAGGACAGTGTACAGAGGTCAGTAGTATGTAGGGCAGTGTACAGAAGCCATCAGGCTTGTAGGGCAGTGTACAAAGTTCAGTAGGATGTAGGGCAGTATACAAAGGTCGGTAGTATGTAGGGCAGTGTACAGAGGTCAGTAGTAGGTAGGGCAGTGTACAGAGTTCAGTAGGATGTAGGGAAGTGTGCAGAGGTCAGTAGGATATAGGGCAGTGTACAGAGGTCAGTAGGATATAGGGCAGTGTACAGAGGTCAGCAGCATATAGAGCAGTGTACAGAGGTCAGTAAAATTTAGGGCAGTGTGCAGAGGTTAGTAGGATGTAGGGCAGTGTGTGGAGGTCAGTAGGATGAATGGCAGTGTGCAGAGGACAATAGGATTTAGGGCAGTGTGCAAAGGTCAGTAGGATGAAGGGCAGTGCACAGAGGTCAATAGGATTTAGGGCAGTATGCAGAGGTCAATAGGATAAAGAGAAGTAAACAGAGGTCAGCAGTATGAAAAGCAGTGTATAGGGATTGACAGGGCAGAGGACAGAGGATCAGCAGGACAGAGGACAGGGAATCAGGAGGACATGGTACTAAAGGGTCAGACGGTCATGGGGCAGGGGGGTCAAGAGAACATGGTACTGGGGGTTTAGGAGGACAGAGTACTGGGTGGTCAAGAGGGCAGAGGGCAGAGTACAGGGGGGGGGTCAGGAGGGCACAGTACTGGGGGGTCAGGAGGGTATGGTATTAGGGGGGTTCAGGAGGGAATAGTACTTTGAGGTCAGAAGGATATGGTATGGGAGCGGGGGTTAGCAGGGCAAGGAACATGGGGGTCAAGATTGAGACAGCAGTGGTGAGTGTAGCATGGGTTAAATAGCCACTTCGTCCCTTAATTTATCAAGAACAAAAGAGTATCTCCCATGGGACTTTGTTGCAGCAATTAGAATACCATCAAATTATATTTTTATATTCTCATATATATATATAGCAACAATACCATATATATAGTCTATTGATTGTGTAACCACCAAAATCTTTTGGTGGGAGATGTTGGTGGTTACACAATCAATAGTCTATGCATATGGTATATAAATGAGATTCTGCCAATACTAGATCAGAAATTGGACCAGACAATTTTAACTTGTTGTATACATTTTTTTTTTTTTTTACTTCTATAAATGTATAATTTGTTGGTATTCTAAATACTGCAACAAAGTCCCATGGGAGGTACTCTTTTATTCTTGGCCCTCTAAGATCTACATCTCTTTTTAGGACTGGTATGGAGGCGTGAAGGGTATTTAAACTTAAGAACAACAGTTTAATATATTGCAGTTTATCAATTTTTAGATGTGGGAGCTGCATTAATTTCCTTTTTCAGGGTAAGAACATTCTCAGTAAGTAAAAAACAAAATCTCTGTTGATCTTAGTAGATATGCAGTCTTTGTCTTGACCTGTGGGCTGAAAGTGTTAGGCTAGCCACACTAGGTTAGATTTTCTTTCGAATGTTCATAGAAAAAATGTTCTTCAGAACATTCCTTCTTAACATCATTGAGTAAACGAATTTCCTTTGAAAGCCCTTAAAATTTCATCCATCCATATTTTAACGAAATCTCAAATGTAATAAACAAGTTCAATACAATATGTACAATTTTTCTGAAAGAAAACCACTGCTTTGGATTTTCTCATCACTATGGTAAAAAATGAATGTTGATTTGACCCCACTAACCATTAGAAAATCAAATGAGTGTTCTGAAAACGAAAACTTTACTGGTATATGACCAGTTATATCTTCCTTTCTCATTGGAAAATAAACAAATGCCACTATCTTATATGGAGACTGGTAAGCTCCAAAATACTGAACTGTATAAAAAATGTTTGTATTTGGGTTTAGAGTCTCTTTAGTGTTCAGGTGAATACATAATAGAATAAGGTAGTACGGGACATACAGAAGAAAAGGCAGATAGTTAGAATTAGGAAATTTGGACTCCCTGGCCCTTATTATTGCAGGCTCAGTAACAGGGAGTTCCAAAATGACCAAGTTACCGGAAACCGCAGGGACTTTCAGAGTTGAGTTCTTTCTGTTATGTAAAGTTTGACCTGTATGTACGTTTAACTGTGTAATTGTATTTTAATACTCATTTTTTTCTAATCTTTTTCTCTGGTTGCAATTTCAGGCAAGAGAACTGTGTCCCCAGCCATTTCACAGAGCCTAACCACCGGGACAAGCAGTCAGGGCAGGTAGTTTTACACAAAGTCTCTAAAGTAACTCTACATTGTTACTTAACATTCCTACGTCTAATGTTCTGTGCTGTGTTCATGGCTCTTTGGCTGAACCATGTGAACATGAAACCGTTAGTTATGTTTTGAAGTCTCTGAGACAAAAGCCCTAGCTTGCTAAGAACCGGAGTTCTGTAGAAAGACAGGGAGGTACAGTGAAAAGAGAGCATCAAAAGGCTGGAAATACGCTGCGGAGAATAAAACGCTCGCTGCTCCCCGAGGTGGTGTGTCTGTGCTCTCCGCTTAGCTGCAGATGTTACAGCCTCTATTTTAGTAAAGACCTGAGGTTCTTTGGTAGCACTTTGATATCCTGCTCGAATTCAATATGTGAAACGGAGGAGTCTCTCTGTGACTTGGAGCACAGCGCCGGCTTTGAAGTTTGATCCAATTTTTGCTGCTTACCATTTGATGTTGAAAGGATGAAATGAAGAAAATGTACAGTTTTTTGCCAGTAACTCTGTAGAGCATATGTAAGATAGAAAAAAATTACAAAATCCGCTGGATGATATACTTAGAAATGTTAAGCAGATTAGTACCTTCCTATAGCTTTTTGCTGATACAAATGAAGCATGGGGGAAAGGGGGGGCAGAGCAAGATGTGCCCTGAGACTTCCAGTTCATAAAAATACGGCTTTAAATGAGCTAGTTTAAAAAAATACTTTTTGATATGTTACTTGTTCAATGCAGTTTAACCCCTTTAAGAACTGACAAGGCCTCACTTTGTAGTACTTGCCAATAATATGCATGGAAGCAGATAAAGTGGATTGGTAAAGAGATTAAGGGTCATCGTCTATGTCCCCAGAGCTTCTATTAATGGGATTTTCTATCCAAGCTGGGGTGCACAGGTTGTATAATCCCACATGTTCCACTTGTACTCATTGCCATGAGTAGAGATTTAGCCTGTACAGCTATGTCCCTAATATTTCTCTTTTGGGGGGCTGGTGTCCTGGCCAGTGCTATTGTTAAAAAAGTACACAAAAAATAATGTCAATTTCTGACTGCACTTTAATTTAGATTATTTTCATGCCAAAATGTATGTCAGTATATATTTGATGTTGTTGTTGTTGGTGCTCTGGACATTCATGGGCTTTGTAGGGCCATCTATTAATGATCTTGTCTCTATTTGCCAGTTCCACCTAATACACACACACACGTACATATACTGCATATATACAGTATACTATCTAACTTTTTTTTTCTTCCAGAGTTTAAGGAAAGGGGAAAAAGGGGGCACCAAGTGGATCTTGTCACTGAGGTGCCTCTCTGTTCTCCCTGTTGCCCAGTGTTCAGCCATCAGAATCTGTCCTATAATACTCAGCACTTACATAACTTTCTATCCCTTACTCATCTCTATATTTGAGATATATACAGGTCCCTCTCAAAAAATTAGCATATTGTGATAAAGTTCATTATTTTCTGTAATGTACTGATAAACATTAGACTTTCATATATTTTAGATTCATTACACACAACTGAAGTAGTGCAAGCCTTTTATTGTTTTAATATTGATGATTTTGGCATACAGCTCATGAAAACCCAAAATTCCTATCTCAAAAAATTAGCATATTTTATCCGACCAATAAAAGAAAAGTGTTTTTAATACAAAAAAAGTCAACCTTCAAATAATTATGTTCAGTTATGCACTCAATACTTGGTGGGGAATCCTTTTGCAGAAATGACTGCTTCAATGCGGCGTGGCATGGAGGCAAACAGCCTGTGGCACTGCTGAGGTGTTATGGAGGCCCAGGATGCTTCCATAGCGGCCTTGAGCTCATCCAGAGTGTTGGGTCTTGCGTCTCTCAACTTTCTCTTCACAACATCCCACAGATTCTCTATGGGGTTCAGGTCAGGAGAGTTGGCAGGCCAATTGAGCACAGTAATACCATGGTCAGTAAGCCATTTACCAGTGGTTTTGGCACTGTGAGCAGGTGCCAGGTCGTGCTGAAAAATGAAATCTTCATCTCCATAAAGCTTTTCAGCAGATGGAAGCATGAAGTGCTCCAAAATCTCCTGATAGCTAGCTGCATTGACCCTGCCCTTGATAAAACACAGTGGACCAACACCAGCAGCTGACATGGCACCCCAGACCATCACTGACTGTGGGTACTTGACACTGGACTTCAGGCATTTTGGCATTTCCCTCTCCCCAGTCTTCCTCCAGACTCAGTCCACTGCTTCCGCAGGTCCCCCAAGGTCTGGAATCGGTCCTTCTCCACAATCTTCCTCAGGGTCCGGTCACCTCTTCTCGTTGTGCAGCGTTTTCTGTCACACTTTTTCCTTCCCACAGACTTCCCACTGAGGTGCCTTGATACAGCACTCTGGGAACAGCCTATTCGTTCAGAAATTTCTTTCTGTGTCTTACCCTCTTGCTTGAGGGTGTCAATGATGGCCTTCTGGACAGCAGTCAGGTCGGCAGTCTTACCCATGATTGCGGTTTTGTGTAATGAACCAGGCTGGGAGTTTTTAAAAGCCTCAGGAATCTTTTGCAGGTGTTTAGAGTTAATTAGTTGATTCCGATGATTAGGTTAATAACTCGTTTAGAGAACCTTTTCATGATATGCTAATTTTTTGAGATAGGAATTTTGGGTTTTCATGAGCTGTATGCCAAAATCATCAATATTAAAACAATAAAAGGCTTGCACTACTTCTGTTGTGTGTAATGAATCTAAAATATATGAAAGCCTAATGTTTATCAGTACATTACAGAAAATAATGAACTTTATCACAATATGCTAATTTTTTGAGAGGGACCTGTATATATATAGTTGCATCTCATAAGTTCAAAATATAATCAAAAAGTTAATTTATTTCAGTAATTTAATTCAGAAAGTGAAACACATATTATAAAGAAGAATTAAACAGAGTGATATATTTCAAGCATTTTTTTTCTTTTAATTTTGATGATTTGGGCTTACAGCTAGCGAAAACCCAAAATTCAGTATCTCAGAAAATTTGAATATTACATAAAACCAATAAAAAAAAGGGTTTAATAAAGAAATGTTTGCTTACTGAAAAGTATGTCCATGTACAGTATAGTATGCACTCAGCTGCCATACTTGGTCAGGGCTCCTTTTGCATGAATTACTACATTACTGCAGCGTGGCAGAGAGGCGATCAACCTGTGGCACTGTTGAGGTGCTATGGAAGCCCAGGTTGCTTTGATCAGTGACTGTGGAAACTTCACACTGGACCTCATGCAACTTGGATTCTGTGCCTCTCCACTCTTCCTCCAGACTCTGGGACCTCGATCTCCAAATGAAATGCAAAATTTTCCACAGTCTGTGATGGTTTGGGGAGCCATGTCATTTGCTGGTGTTGGTCCAATGTGCTTTATCAAGAGCAAAGTCACTGCAGCCCTCTACCAGGAAATTCTAGAGCACTTCATGCTTCCCCTTGCTGACCAGCTTTATGGAGATCAGATGATGTTTTCATTTTCCAGCAGGACTTGGCACCTGTCATCACTGCCAAAAGTACCAATTCCTGGTTTATTAATCGTGGTATCCCTGTGCTTGATTGGCCAGCAAACTCGTCTGACCTAAACCCCATAGAGAATCTGTTGGGTATTGTCAAGAGGAAGATGAGATATACCAGACCCAACAATGCAGACAAGCTAAAGGCCGCTATCTAAGCAACCTTGGCTTCCATAACAGTAGTGCCACAGGCTGATCTCCTCCATGCCACGCTGCATTGATGCAGTAATTCATGCAAAAGGAGCCCTGACCAAGTATTAAGTGCATATTATACCGTACATGGACATACTTTTCAGTAAGCCAACATTTTTTTAATTTTTTTTATTGGTCTTATGTAATATTCTAATTTTCTGAGATACTGAATTTTGGGTTTTCACTAGCTGTAAGCCATAATCATCAAAATTAAAAGAAAGAAACAATTGAATTATATAATACAGGTTTTTTTGGTTCCTCAAACCAAACAAGAAGTGGGACTTTTTAGGCAATTGTATACAATTTTTTTCATAGATGCGATTATAGCGATTTATGCGATTTTATGTAAAATATTATTTATTATAGTATATTACAGGTGGTTTGTACATGAGGTAGTGCTGCACTTGGGCTAAAGGCCCAAAAGTGAGTTGTGAAAGAAAGAATAAGAAAGTGTGACATGTGTGATAATGGTGACTTTAAAATATCGTTCTCTGTCATCCATGCAATTTTCTTGGATGTACAGAGAGCGTCTAAGTCCAACGCGTTTTGGCTGCGTGCCTTTATCAAGGATTCACCATATCTAAAATGACATTAGTAGTGGTTAATCAATGTGTATCCTTTCATATTTCATGGATTTAGTGATAGGTATTATACAAAATGCTTACATTTGTTTTTTTATGCAGATATATTTTTAAGATCAATGCGCATATGGTACCTCTCTTTTCTCCCTCCTTCTCTCGAGCAACATCGAGAGCCCATACAAGTTGGAGTGCGACAGATAGTGGAGCGCTATAAAACATGACAGAAGTAACTATGCACTACTAAAAATGCACGACAAAGAGGATCCGCCGCAAAAAAATATCGCCACCCGTTTGCCACCCACTGTTTTAAAAGTCTAGCTCCGCCACTGAAATTAGGACCTGTGCATTCTTGCAAATGTTGTCGGTGCTACCATAAAGACTTGCTAGCCCTGTGCAAATTACTAATGTGCCGTCCAACAACCATACAGTATATTTAAAGCATGTGCCAGGTTGAGCCCTAAAAATATTTTTTTTCATTTGACCATCCACTGAATACGGCTCAACTTATTAGACCAGAATCTACTGTAAAGTAATAATTTATGCCTTTGCTCAGTGCCCAGTTTGGCTGTGCTTATAAATAAGGGATCAGGCATATCTATGTACAGTATATTAAACAAGGCACCAGCTATATTTTCTAAATTACACTCTGTCTACCCTGGCTTGGATCTATTTTGTTTTTGCTTGCTGCATACCAACTATAAAACATGACTAAAGGCAAACTGATAAATATATAGTTAAAACATTAGTGCAATTCAAAACAAAGTGCATCTTTCTCTCTTGCCCCCTTCCTATGAGCTAACCTAATAACCTCCTGCCCCTTCACAGACATAGAAATTTTGATCCAATGGATTGTTCACATCCAGCGGTGTAAGTGTTCACTGTCCTGGCCACACTTGCAAATTAGCACCCCATAGACTTTTATGGAGAGGTGTCCTGAAACCAATGGCGCTGTAATGCACAGTCAGGACAGTGAAAACTTGCACTACTGGATGTAAACAAACATCAAAACTGTGGCTGTTGGATTGGCATAAATATGCATCTGCGGACAGGTGGGGTGGGGGTGTAAGATTGGGTCAAGCGAAGGGGGCAACAGAGAAAACTGCACTAATCCTTTAAATACATACTGTATATTCTTACCATTTTACTTACAAAATAATTTGTAGTTCTGTTCAGTCAGTCTAGTGATTTACCCAAAGCTAACAGAAAGTACTAAAGAGATGTGTGTGATGAGTCCTGCGCTGTCTGGGGAAGATTATGCTCAAAAGGGGGGCCTATCCCAGATGCTGCAAGTACCGATACTGGAAACAATGCAGTGTCAGACTTAAGATAACGGGTGGGGGATACTGCGCTTCTGGGACGTTAGTGACCAGTCTTCTAAAAATATAGTCAAGTTAAAGTGTAAAATTGTGAATTGAATAAAATAAATATGTGTTCCAAGTGGTTGAATATAAATAAAGTGTACAAGATAAAATGTTCTTAATTCAATCACGTGTGTGCGTATAGTTAATCAGATAAATAAATAAATCAAGGTGCTATGGATATATAAAATCATCAAAACATAGAATAAACTGAGGAAAAAATATACACATATAAAATAGGGTATACAACACCGCCTAGAGTGCCCTAAATTCATTCAGTGACAGGTAAAAGTGCTAAGTGCATAAACTAGTGCATAAATTCATACAATAAATAACTAAAGTGTCCTCGGTGCTCAAAGAAATCAAGAAGATCAAACAAATAGTCCAAAAGTGTATCCAGGTGGAGAGATTTCAAAGGTAATGCCCCTTCACCTCACACCGTGCTTAAGTAGTGGGGTACTTCTTCTATGCCCCTCTGTGTGTGCTAGACGCTCACCTCAAGGTCTAAAGCCTTATCAGATATCCAGGGGGCTCCTTTCCACTCCTGCTCTGCTACCCAATAAGAACTGTTGTATGGGCTGCCAAGGATGGATCAACTTCCTATCCTTCTCCAAGTCCCCAACGGATATTTGCCAAAAAAACAATGCGCAAGAAGGGGATACGAGTGAGACCGCGGTCCTCACTTCCGCATGTGTGCGTCACTTCCGGTCTAGCGTCCCTACGCGTTACGACACTTCCGCATCACGTGGCTTCTTCAGAATCAGGCTGGTGACATACAATGTTCTGATCAGCAAAACTACCTGTCATCTCATCTCACCTCCAACCTTCTCATTGGACTATCAACGTCATCTTACCTGCCCAATTAGCAGGAAGGTGATCCAAAAAATCAATAGAATGATCTTCCTGGCTAAGCAAAGGTGTTTAAATCACAAGATGCTCTGCACAGAATTACACATTTATTCGTAGGTAAAACATGTACTGTATGCATTTTAGGTCTGTTTAGCAGATAGCCCAAAGCTTCAATTCAGCATGCTAGGTGGTACATCTTGTGTAGAGTTACAATTAAAAACGAATGTCAAATCAATCAGTAGATTAGAAGATAGAAAAAATAACGTTTTAAGAAAACTGTAACTGATATAGAAATCAGATTTGACCATTCATTTTTTTGATATTTAACCTACCTAAGAAATCAATTAAAAAATGGATTTTTGTAAGAACTTACCGTAAAATCCTTTTCTCTTAAGCTCATTGACAGACGTAGTCTTCTTGATTCTCAAGAGCTGGGTTATGTTGTCTCCGCAGGAGTAGGACTAGGCAGAATGACAAAACGTTCTGGCTCCACCCTAGGGGCAGTCCCTGAGGGTATATCCTCCCTCTCTCTGCTACAGGGAATCAGTTCTGTTTAAAGCAGTACAGAGAATTTAACCCAACCCAACTCAATGATAGAGGGGCGGGTACTACGTCTGTCAATGAGCTTAAGAGAAAAGGATTTTACGGTAAGTTCTTACAAAAATCCATTTTTCTCTATCGCTCATTGACAGACGTAGTCTTCTTGATTCTCAAGAGCTGGGACATCCAGAAGCAGTGCCACAAATGAGGGGTGGGATTGACAAAATCAAATCCAATCTAGAAGGCCCAACCGGTGCCAAACTAGAAGTTTTAAAGGCTCATTATAAACAAAGAATGAGACTAAAGAAAAATTTTCCAACGGAAAAAAACCCTTGAGGTAGACCACTGGTCTCCTCAAATTGCGGCCTGCAAAACCTTGCGGCCAAATGAGGCATCAGACGATGCCATAACATCAACTTTATAATGTTTAGAAAAGGTATGCACCGACGACCAGGTAGCCGCCTTGCACACCTGGACCACTGACGCCTGATGGCGAAAGGCCCAAGACGCACTAAGTGCCCGAGTGGAGTGCGCCTTAACAGGGAACGGGGGCTCCCGACCCTTAATAGAATAAGCCTGCACTACCGTCTGTCTGATCCATCTGGAAATGGTCGCGGCAGATGCAGGCAACCCCTTTTTGGGTCCATCTGGGATCACAAAAAGTGAATCCGTCTTGCGAAACGAGTCTGTCGTTTTCAAGTATACCCTGATCGCCCGGACCACATCCAAGGAGTGTAAAGCAAACTCCCGAGGATGACTGGGCTTAGGACACAGGGAAGGTAATACAATTTCTTCATTCAGATGAAATTCTGAAACCACTTTTGGTAGGAAGGATGGATTCGGACGAAGAACCACCTTATCTCTATGAACCACCAGATATGGTGAACGACAAGATAATGCGGCCAGTTCTGACACCCTGCGTGCAGAAGTAATAGCCACCAAGAAGGCCACCTTCTGGGACAACGTGGGTAGAGGAATCTCCCTAATATCTTCAAAGGGAGGTTTCTGAAGAACCGACAACACTAAATTAAGATCCCAGGGGGGTAACGGCGCGTGCACTGGCGGAGCCAGATGTCGCACCCCCTGGATGAAGTTCCGCACCAAGGAATGAGTAGCCAAAGGCTTCTGAAAGAAGATGGCTAATGCTGAGACCTGACCCTTGATAGTACTCAAGGCCAGTTTCTGCTCAACCCCTTGTTGCAGAAAAGCCAATATTCGACTAATCGAATAAGACCGAGGACGGAACCCCACAGGTTCACACCATGCAATGTAGGACTTCCATGTGCGATGATAAATCTTTCTGGAAGTCGCTTTCCTTGCTTCAACTAGAGTAGGAATAACTGAAGCTGACAAACCTTTGTCCTTCAGCACCTGGGTCTCAATAGCCAGGCCGTTAAAGCCAGCGATCGTAAAGCAGGATGGAAGATCGGTCCCTGAGACAGTAGATCCTCCCTGAGAGGAAGTCTCCACGGGACGTCCGCCACCAGTCTGACCATGTCGGCGTACCAAGCTCGACGAGGCCAGTCCGGCGCTACCAGGATTACTGGGATTCCTTCCTCCTCTATCCTGCGAAGAAGTCTTGGCAGTAACGCGAGAGGAGGGAAGGCATATATTAGCTGGTATTGCCCCCACGGGGCGATCAGTGCGTCTGCGGTTTCTGCTAGAGGATCGCGGGAGCGAGCCACGAATCTCTGAACTTTCCTGTTGAATCGTGATGCCAACAGATCCACATCCGGGGTGCCCCACCGTAGGCACAACTGGTGGAAAACGTCTGGATGGAGGGACCATTCCCCCTGATCCAGGGTCTGACGGCTGAGATAATCTGCCTGCCAATTCTCCACCCCCGGAATGAACACCGCAGAGATTGCTGGAACAAATCGTTCCGCCCAGCGAAGAATGCAAGCCACTTCTTTGGCCGCTCGGACACTCTTGGTGCCCCCCTGGTGATTGACATAAGCCACGGCCGTGGCATTGTCCGACTGGATCCGAACCGGGCTGCCCTGGAGCTGCTCGGTCCAGTGAATCAGACAAAGTCTGATCGCTCTCAGTTCCAATACATTTATCGGTAACCTGGATTCTTCCGGGGACCAAAGTCCCTGGACAGATAACTGACCGAGAATTCCTCCCCATCCGGATAGACTGGCATCCGTGGTCACTATCGTCCAATATATTGGCAGAAATGACTTTCCCTGGCTGAGCATCGGAGACCGAAGCCACCAGACCAGAGACTCTCTGGTCTGTTTGCTCAATCGGATCTGATTGTCCAGGGATTCCGGATTCCGATTCCATCTGAGAAGAATCTCTTGCTGAAGAATTCGGGTATGGGACTGGGCAAATGGGACTGCTTCGAACGAAGCCACCATCAACCCCAGAACCCTCATGCAAGTCCGAAGGGAAGACCAGCTGTTGGACAGTAACAACTGGACTGCTGATTGAATCTTTCGGAGTTTCCCTACCGGAAGAAAAACTCTTGTCCTGACTGTGTCTAGAATTAGACCCAGATATTCGAGCCTCTGGGTGGGAACCAGAAATGACTTTTGCTGGTTCACTAGCCACCCGAATTCCTGTAAAGAAATCATAGTAATTTCTATGTTTTGTAGCAAGGTCTGAGGAGACTCTGCATGAAGCAGAAGATCGTCTAGGTAACCTAGAATCGATATACCTCTTTGGCGCAGAAGTGCCAACATTGGGGCCAACACCTTTGTGAAGACCCGCGGAGCCGTGGCGAGACCGAAAGGTAACGCCACAAACTGATAGTGGTTCTCCTCTACGGAAAAGCGTAGAAAACGCTGATGTCCTGCGAAAATGGGAATGTGAAGATAGGCGTCCTTGATGTCTATGGACGCTAGGACATCCCCTGGATGCAGGAAGGCTGCTACCGTGCGAATGGACTCCATTCTGAATCTTCTTATGTTGACGAAAGAATTGAGTGCTCTTAAGTCCAGAATTGGACGCACTTTGCCCTCTTTCCTGGGTATTGTAAACAGGTTTGAATAAAACCCTTGAAACCGTTCTGTCCAAGGAACGTGGACTACCACTCCTTGTTGTAGTAAATCTGTGACTGCTCTCCGCAGATCTTCTAAACGATCTGCGGATAGACGGATATTGGAAGGGAAGAATCGCGCCGGTGGGAGAGATCGAAACTCGATCTTGTACCCTGACCTTATGACTTCGCAAACCCATTTGTCCGGGATTCTGGAAAGCCATGGATCCGGGAACCGGCGAAGACGTCCCCCCACCCCAGTTATGGGTGGGGGCGCACCTTCAGGCTTTGGATGGTTTATCTTCAGGTCTGGAGGGGGCGGGCTTTTGCTTGCCCGACCAACGACCCCTGACGCCTCCTGTAGGAGCTTTGGAGGACTTAGTTTTTTCACCCGCTGGACGAAAAAACCTCTTGTGAGCAGAAAAAGAAGGCCCTCGTCTTTGACGAGTTCCTCTACCTAAAATTTTGCGGTAAAAAGGTGCTTTTTCCACCGGTGAGATCCTTAATGATCTCATCTAAGTTGGCTCCAAATAGACGCTCTCCTGAAAAGGGGATATTAGCCAATGCTTTTTTGGAACCTTGGTCGGCTAACCAACCTTTTAGCCACAGTGTACGCCTGAGAACCACTGCTGAGACTGATGCTCGCGCCATTAATGGAGTGGCGTCTAACGCCGCATCACATACAAACTGTAACCCCTGTATCATTTGTTCCAACAAATCTGATACCGCCTGAGGGACTTCTTCTAAGTCCCGGCGTAACCACTTGGTCCATTCAGTTACAGCCTGCGAAACCAGACCAATAGCAATTATTGGTCTGAAAGCTGATCCAATCAAGGAAAACATGGTGCGAGACATAGCTTCTATCTTGCGATCCACTGGATCTTTAAAAGACGGAGCGTCTTCTAAAGGAATAACCGTGGCTTTATTCAATCTAGCAATAGGTGAATCCACCACAGGTGGTTCTGTCCATTTCTTAATAAGGGTTTCCTCAAACGGATAACGCCTGTCAATGCGTTTAGAAATATTAAAAGTGCGTTTTGGCAGACGCCATTCTTCTTCGATTGGATTGCCAAAACATTTGGGCAATGGAAAAACCTTCGCCACTTTGATGCGCTTTTTAGTCCCAAAAGGGATCTCAGTTTCAGCTATTTCTGATGGAATACCCTGTAACCTTAAAGTCTCTTGAACAGATACAATGAGTGCGTTTACCAACGCTTCCTCTCGGGCTATGGCGGATGCCGAAACATCCTCCTCACTGTCTGAAGAGACAGGACCCGAGACACCAATACCAGATGAAGTACCTGCAACTGCAGAAATAGGCTCAGAGTCTGAATCCGAAGTTTCAGATAATAAGGGGTTAGGCGGGGGTCGCTTTCTTGCGCCCTGTCCCTGACAAGCCACTTCCACCCGGGACACAAAAGTTTCCATAATAGCTGACAAAGATTCAATTGTCAATGGGGTGCTGGAGGATCCCGCAGACCCCTCGAGGGGATCCGGAGGAGATACATGAGTGGCAGGGTCCATGTTAATACAGGACACCTTTGCCAGCAAAAACAAAAAAACTTTTTCTTTTTTTTTTTTTTTTTTTGTGTGTCTCCCCCTAGCGCAATAGCGCCCCTCAGAGTACCTGCTTCTCGATCCCAGAGAGAGAGAGAGGGACCCCCAAGGCTCACCAACCGATGCAGTGCAGTTTCCAACAAACTGCAGTCAGCGTCTGTCTTACACAGACTGGAAGGAGCTGTTTGCTTTTTCCCGGGCAGAAGGCGTGGCTCCGCCCCCTGTGTACGCCTACCGGCGTTCCCAGCCCTCCACGAGGTAGCTGGGCTCACAAAACATGGACGCCCCCATAGAAGAGACATAAGACTCCAAAAACATGGCGGCCGGCGTGACCTGAGGACATACATGCATTCGGTCTACGGCAAAATGGCGGCGGACCGCCGATATCGTTTTCCCAGCACATCCACCTGCACTCTGCTAAGAGGTGACATATGGATCTACAGAGATACACTGCACATAAGGTAGGATTATACCTCCTATGTCTGCTGTAATGTTACAGTCTGCTGGGTAGAGTGTTAGCTCTTGAACCAAGTCCACTTCCCACAAACACATGCTGTATTACAAGGGGGACTTGTAAGTATCAGATATATACTGACCATATATGGAGGGGCCCATAATATATACTGCCTCATAATGAGGAAAAAAGGGAACGTTTACTCACCATACCGAACCGACAGGCACCCTCTCTTCACAATACCCTCTCCACCGGGGTGGGGGTTTGTGGACGCCTCGACTCTCTGGTACCTGGCGTCCAAGCGAGCTTTTAACTCGCAAAGTCAGTCCCTTTACTGGGACTCCGTCGCGGCCGACTCAGCGCACTGGTCTGCACGCGCTCTTAGGCAGAAACCGGGGTGACCACTGGATCTCAACATCCAGCCCGTCGCCCGGCCCCGCATACTTACTTGAATATGTCGCGGCCGACCAAGCGCAATGCCATGGTCTGCGCGCGCTCGTAGGCCGGCTGGGGTGACCACAAGTGTCGCCCAGTCCGGCATTTTTGCTTGAAGATCTCACAGGAAAAAACACTGGAGAAAACTACCTAAAAAATGTCTTTTTCTTAAAGAAAAAAAGTCTTGCCAGGACCAAAAGATCCCAGCAAGGAACTTAGGTCCTTACTCCTGACTAGACAGAAAAAAACTGATTCCCTGTAGCAGAGAGAGGGAGGATATACCCTCAGGGACTGCCCCTAGGGTGGAGCCAGAACGTTTTGTCTTTCTGCCTAGTCCTACTCCTGCGGAGACAACATAACCCAGCTCTTGAGAATCAAGAAGACTACGTCTGTCAATGAGCGATAGAGAAACATATATACATTAGCTAGGCCCTCAAACTACATTGATATTGGGAAATCTAAAGATAACTGTACTGAACAAACAGAAATAAACTCTTCGCACTCCAATAGCATCACACAGATCCCAATTTACTGAGAAAAAACAAACACCATGAAGTCCCTGCCTTTGGGACCTCCCCTCTAACATGTTTCACTGGAAAGAGCTTACTCAGAGAAATAAATTGTAAAAAAATAGTACAGAGACTGTAATCTATAAGAAAATCCATAAATTCCATTTTGAGTTATCACTGTAGCCATTTTTTACAATCTTCTTTCTCCATATTCTTGCTATTGTATTTAAAGTACTATTAAACCCAAAATTAGAAATGTAATATATTCCACCTTACCAATCATTAGGCATGGTGACTGTATTCGTTTTCTTTATTTAGAACTTTTTCTCTGTGTTTTCACCTAGTGGTCTGGTCAGTAACACGCCTCTTGTATTAGAGTGCCCCCCCTCTGGATGAAGGTGAACAGGGGGCACAGCAGAAAGCAGCATTGTCAGTATGAGGGGGGAGTTTTAGATTTACCAGCAGATTTAGATACACTAACAAATTAAAGCCAAACTCAAGATAACACTTTATAAGCAGTTATAGCAAACGGTTTATTTTGGGGAGATAAAGGTTTTACATAAAAAAAAGCTGATCATTGTAAGCACCCCTGTCAATGGTAAACAGTTTGACTCCTTCCATTAACTGTTATAACTGCAGAAAAGCTTGTTCTTTTGAAAAAGAACAAACTTACTGGCCAGATCACCAGGTGAAAGTAAGAGAAAGAAAGCCTAAAAAAGAAAATTAATGCAGCCATCACATCTAAGAATTGGTAAGCTCCAATATAATCAATGTTTGCTTTTGGGTTTAGCACTGCTTTAATAAAGAGATTTGTAGATAAGAAACAGGGGAGCTCTATATTTTCCAGTACTCATGCAGTTTTCTGCTTGACAGCTGTTTCAATATCATTCACACCAAGGGGAGATTTTGTTCAGTAGATTAATAGACTTGCAGCACCCCTCTAACACCCCATGGGGGTGTTTGGATGTGCTTTTGCTCCCCCAAAGAGTCCTGAAACACCCCCATAGCACCTCCATCAGCATCCACTGTTGGTGCCGGGGGGTTCACAGCCTGGGTCTCCTGCTTGTCATGATGTCTGCAGGCAGTACCAGCTCCTGATGCAAGCTGCACTTTTTTAAGGCTGCCACTGGGTGCCCTAGGTCCTTTACAATCCTAGCAACACCTTTTAACCATATTGAGAATATATTTAAGTTTTCCTAGCTTATAAGCAATGACAGAGGGGTGTCAGGAACCTATCTGTGGTCTTAACAGTAATTCTGCAGCCCCTGACATCTCGTCTATAGTACTCACAGGCTGCTGGAACTCAGGGCTGCCAGTACTGCCATCGTTGGCAGATTTATACAAGAAGAGTGGTTGCTTTAGGTAAAAGGAAAAAATAATGACCCTTGTGCAGGTACCGCTTACCAGATTCCAATCATTAAAGAGCCAAAAGAGTAGAGGCAGGGTCTTCAAATATGGAACACAGCAAGCTTCATAGGGCTCCAATAAGAGTCTCCTCAATGGTATATGAATAAAAAGGAGAAAAACAACACCATAGTGTAAACCAGTAACAAAAGTGGATAAAAAATGCGTTGTGACTTGTGCAGGTACCGCTTACCAGAAGTAGCAGATATTGTAGCCAAAATGATGGAAACCGAATCCGCAGACCTCAGAAAGTAGCAAACCCGTACCGTGGTGATGCAAATATCCAAGGATACGTTTATACAAAGAGGAAAAAAAAGGCAAACGCCATAGCGTAAAACCATAAAACAACTAGTGATGACACCCAAATAGTGATAACTAAAAATCCAATATTGGTGAATAGTGACAGCCACCACCGAAAAGGGTAGGATCCCCTTATTGACTGAACCAAGAAGCTTGATCAAGTAGTGAGATAAGCCGCTTACCAGATGGACTAGAAGATAGACATATAATAGAACCTAGAGGGCACCAGTGAGGATGGGTACTCTTACCAGCTCCAGGTATTGTATGAGCGGGGGTTCAAAGTGACGCTGGCCAACACTCCTGATAGCGCTCATCAACCAGGCTCAGGGAGGGATGCAGGTTACCCGAGAAATGAGGAGGGGAGAGCCATAGCATAAAATCCAACGACTATTTATTGTCACAAAAAATATTGCACTTACAAATATCAGACGACAAAGAACGTAGATGAGAGAGGTTGGAGGGAGGTAACAGCCGCCGGCCGGACGGCTCCGCTCGCCCGTCCTTCATTGAATGTCAGACTCAATGAACATGTGGCCAATATTCGTAAATCATTTCCGAAGCATTCGGTATCGAAACATTATGCCCAGGCCCATAACAGTGATCCTAAGAATACATTATTTTTGGGAATAGACAAGTTTACTCCACACTGGCGGGGTGAACCTCATAAGAGGGGTATCTCCCGCCTTGAGATGGCCTGGATCTATAGGGTAAAAACATATACACCTTTTGGCTTGAATGTTGATACAGAGATCAACGCATTCATCGATAACTCTTGAGTTGATCAGGATTTTCAATGAAATCTAATAATCACCATTCTCAACTTTTTGGTTGGCGAATTTTTAGTTTCTTTTCAGGGGACAATATGTTCAGCACAGGTGTTTTTTATGCATTTTTTTAGGCACTATGTCTAATATGTTGCAATGTATTTATTTTGTAATTAATTTATTTTAGTGATTTTAGTCCTTTTATTTGTACTGAATTCCATATAGGAATCCATGACCGGAATACCCTACAATATTTGGTTTTAATTATTCAGTTACAATATCATTTTATATTTAATTTAATTTACTGCTGGCCGGTGAGATAGCAATTTTGATAATTCTGCCATCTGGGGCTGTTATGGAGTCTCGGCGCTAAGGTCCGGATCTCGTAGTGGACTTCCGGTTCGTGTTGATGTATTTTCTGATCCCTTGGATGTGGAGCTCCACTATTATTATTTGTTTACATTTGGGCAATGTACCTCATATCCTCTTCCGGTTTATGACGTGCATTTCCGTTTTTTTGTTACCATAACAAAAATGGCCGAAAAGGAACTTCCGGTCATCGATTCAACTGTATTTATAGGTGGCGTCAGCACGCCGCCCGTACCTTTGAAAAAATCATCTCTGATGAAACTAGTCAGGTCACGGCGTGCTGACGTCACACCTACCTACTTGCTGTGAAGGACGGGCGAGCGGAGCCGTCCGGCCGGCGGCTGTTACCTCCCTCCAACCCCTCTCATCTACGTTCTTTGTCGTCTGATATTTGTAAGTGCAATATTTTTTGTGACAATAAATAGTCGTTGGATTTTATGCTATGGCTCTCCCCTCCTCATTTCTCGGGTAACCTGCATCCCTCCCTGAGCCTGGTTGATGAGCGCTATCAGGAGTGTTGGCCAGCGTCACTTTGAACCCCCGCTCATACAATACCTGGAGCTGGTAAGAGTACCCATCCTCACTGGTGCCCTCTAGGTTCTATTATATGTCTATCTTCTAGTCCATCTGGTAAGCGGCTTATCTCACTACTTGATCAAGCTTCTTGGTTCAGTCAATAAGGGGATCCTACCCTTTTCGGTGGTGGCTGTCACTATTCACCAATATTGGATTTTTAGTTATCACTATTTGGGTGTCATCACTAGTTGTTTTATGGTTTTACGCTATGGCGTTTGCCTTTTTTTTCCTCTTTGTATAAACGTATCCTTGGATATTTGCATCACCACGGTACGGGTTTGCTACTTTCTGAGGTCTGCGGATTCGGTTCCCATCATTTTGGCTACAATATCTGCTACTTCTGGTAAGCGGTACCTGCACAAGTCACAACGCATTTTTTATCCACTTTTGTTACTGGTTTACACTATGGTGTTGTTTTTCTCCTTTTTATTCATATACCATTGAGGAGACTCTTATTGGAGCCCTATGAAGCTTGCTGTGTTCCATATTTGAAGACCCTGCCTCTACTCTTTTGGCTCTTTAATGATTGGAATCTGGTAAGCGGTACCTGCACAAGGGTCATCATTTTTTCCTTTCATCTATGGACATTCACATGGACTGTTTCAATTGCTAGCTCAGCTTAATTTATACATTTACTTTTTGGGGTGTCAGTCGCACTTGAAGCTGCTGCTTTGCCATTTTGAATTAGCGCAGTTGTTTTCCTCTTTTTATTAGGTTGCTTTAGGTGCAAAGGGAGAGTGGCGTGGAAGAGCTTGTGGCATTGGTATGGGATAGAGTGCTTGACTGGGTGGCCTGTTTTCAGCGTGTGAGTCTGTAGATGGTTCTCTGGTTTCTTTGCGGATGTTGAATTACTATGCTTAACTGCCCCACTGACTTGAGGTTATTGCTTGTCCTGACACCTAGCTAGAGGTCATCACTGCTGGCCCTGACATATGCTTGGAGTTATCTTTACTGGCCCCAACCTTTGGTGGGGTCTCCCATTGCTGGTCCCAGTGGAGTTCCTCCTTGCCTTATTTAGTCTATATGAAGGGGGAAAAGTTGACACACTACAAGCTATAAACCAGAAAGAAACACTCAATTTCAGCTATACCCACCTTTCGGCCATGCTCACATGTGTAAAGTGCACGTCTGAAGTCACCTCTCTGTGCGCTCCGACTAGGAAGATTCCCCCTCTCTATTTGTCCTATTTACATAGTTAGTGAGGTTGAAAAAAGACACCAGTCCATCCAGTTCAACCTATGATGTGTGTGTATGTTTGCTGTTAACCGTACATTGTATACCCCTGTATGTTGTGGTCTTTAAGGTGCCCATCTAATAGTTTTTTGAAACTATCTATGCTCCCTGCTGATACAACTGTTTGCGGAAGAGAATTCCACATCCTTACTCTACTCTTACATTGAAGAACCCCCTGCGTATTTTAAGGTCAAACCGCCTTTCCTCTAGTTTTAGTGAGTGGCCACGTGTCTTATTGTATCTCCTCTCTCTGAATAGGTTTTTCCATATGCTAGGGTTGCCAGTACAGTATTTGTACATTGATACCATATCCCCCCTCAATCGTCTCTTCTCCAGAGAGAATAAGTTCAGTGCTTGTAGTCTTTCCTCATAGCTGATGTCCTCCATTCCCCTAATTATTTTTGTTGCCCTTCTCTGGACTTTCTCCAGTTCCAGCACATCCTTCCTGAGGACCGGTGCCCAGAACTGGACAGCATACTCCCAGTATCACCAAAAGTGAAAGTAAAAGAAAATCCCAAATTTGAGTCTGTCAGCAGGACAGGAATAAAAGGAGAAATCTTCCAAGGGGGATGCTAGTTCCAGTGACAACCAGAGATTCCCTCTTTGGAGGCATTTCCCCTCACTTCATGTTTTGGCTATCAGACAGGAAGTGAAGGGAAATCTCTACAATAGGATCCAGATGACAAAAAAAAAAATGGCAGGGGTTATAACCCTCACTTACTCTATCCAAAATGGAAAAGTTTTTTTTATTGCCAGCAGTCGGCTTTCTGGAGATAACAACTGATGCAGCCATTCGGCCATTATCCCAGCGAGCAGGAGGTCTCCCCCCTCCTGCCACCTTCCGCGGGTCTCCCCGGGTCTCCCTTCAAGCCAGGAGACCAGAGCAACCAGCCGGCACATCCGCCAGCTGGTTGGAGTCCCAAATGAAGCCGGATTGGCTTTGATCTGGTCTCCAATCATGTAAGCAGAAGCGACCTCACAACGTCACATTGATGTAGTGGTGTGCTGACATTTTTCATCTGAAAATTCTGCATTTTTTTTTTTTATTTAAATAAGGAAAATGAATACACCATGGAAATTGTATGTTTAATAATTTTACTTTAATCTGTAGGCACTATACAAATATGTTGAAAAAATCAAACATTTCTATGGGGTAGGCTTACTTTTTCACATGACACTGTGTGTGTTTATGTATGTGTATATACACTGATCAACCATAACTTTATGACCACTAACAGGTTAAGTGAATAACATTGATTATCTCATTACAATGGAATCTAAAAGTCGGTGGGGTATATTAGAAAGCAAGTAAACATGTTGTCCCTGAAGTTGATGTGTTGAAAGCAGAAAAAATGGGCATTACAGTTTGTTGGGTATAGGGCTGCATAGCCACAGACTGATCAGGGTGCCCGTGCTGACCCATATCCACAGCAAAAAGCACCTACAATGGGCACATGAGGGTCAGAACTGGGCCTGATGAAACGTGCTTTTATATAGATTGTGTCGATGGCCAACTGCATATGAGTCGCTTACTTGGGGCAAGAGATGGCATCAAGATGCAGTATGAGAAGAAAGCAAGTAGGTGGAGGTGGTGTGATGCTTTGGGAAATGTTCTGCTGGAAATCTTGGGTTCTGCCATCCATGTGGATGTTACTTGACACTTACCACCTACCTAAATATTGTTGCTGACCAAGTAACAAAGGGTGGCCTCTTTCAGCAGAATAATATGCCCTGCCACACTTCAAAGATGGTTCAAAAATGGTTTGAGGAACAAAAAATTTGTCTGAAATGTTAACCTGGCCTCCAAATTCTCCAGATCTTAATACAATCGAGCATCTTTTGGATGAGCTGGAAAAACAAATCCGATTCATGGAGGTGCACCTTATAACTTACATGACTTAACCACTTAAGCCCCCCGGAAGATTTTACCCCCTTCCTGACCAGGGTTTTTTTTGCGATTTTTTACTGCGTGACTTTAATGGACAATTGCGCGGTCGTGCGACGCTGTACCCAAATGAATTTGACGTCCTTTTTTTCCCACAAACAGAGCTTTATTTTGGTGTTATTTGATCACCTGTGCGATTTTTTGATCATGCGCTATAAACAAAAAAAGAGCGTCAATTTTGCAAAAATAACAATATTTTTCACATATTTTTATATGAAATTCCCAAAAAAAAAATGTAAAAATCAAAATTTTTTAACATTTTCAGCCAATTTGTTTTATGCTACATATGTTTGGTAAAAAAAAATCGCAAAAAGCGTATTTTGATTAGTTTGCGCAAAAGTTATCGCGTTTACTAACAAAGGGAAAGATTTTTGTCATTTTTGGTGTTTTTTTAACGAGTAATGGCGGCGATCTGCGATTTTTTGCGGGACTGCGACATTGCGGCGGACAGATTGGACCCTTGACTGACATTTTTTACACTTTTGGGGTTACCAGTGACATTACTGCAGTAATCAGTGCTATACATATGCACTGTTACTTTAAAAATGACACTGGCAGGGAAGAGGTTAACTGTATTGGAGAGGGAGGGGTTTAGTGTGTCCTAGGGGCGTGTTTCAAACTGTGATTGGACATGGCTACTAGTGTAAAAACAGAAATCAATGGTCCTACATAGTAAAACTGTCTGATCTCCATTTTTACACAGGGGAGAATGACAGACGGCTTGTTTACATTAGCCGCCTACCTTTATCCCTTCCCGGCGAACGATCGCGAGTGACCGGCGGACATCGGGTCCGCCGGTCACATACACTGACTTGTTAGGGAATGAGCCGGGGCGGGCGCGCGCTCGCCCGCTATTGGCTCACAAGCGAGTGACAGGCTAGTGACGTACCGGTACGTCACTTTGCCTGGCCCGGGGCTGACCGCCGCAGTATATGTACTTGCGGCGGTCGGCAAGTGGTTAAAGGACCTCATACAGATGGCTTGGTGCCAGATACCACAGATACCCACAGAGATCTAGTGGAGTCCATGCCTCGATGGTTCAGGGTTATTTTGGCTGCAAAAGGGGGACCTACACAAAATTTAGGTGGGAAATGATAAAGTTATGGCTGATCAGTATATTACTTTAAATGAATCTATTACTTCATGGTATTGTTTAATATAGTAAAATTGATACTTTAGAACAATACTACAGATGTCCTTCTTGTAATTTGCCTAATCAGCTGATCATTTTTTCAAATAACATTCTACATTTCTCTGTTTTTCCTTGCATCTGTTTTAAGGATTTGGATGTCTCTCCAAGTATAGTGACCAATAAGAATGATTCAGAAGTCATTGTAAACAATCGGTATTCAAATTCTTTTGGATCTTGCAGAAGTAGAGGTACAGTACACAGTCTTCTATAACGGTAATACAATGCTGATACAATACCCTATGCCTGTATGTTTAGCTTACTGCCTGCATAACAGAGAATAAACCAGCACCATTTCCAACTGGCTCATTGCTGTGCTGTCTCCAATGTAGTGATGAGCTTGGGCATGTTCTGATCCTAGTCCGAACCTTCCTGAGTGAGCCCGCCAGGAAGATTTCACCTGTACTGGGCCAATCATGCTGCTAGATTGGGAATGCCTTGGCAACTTATGATATGCCCAGTACAATGACAGCTTCCTGGCAGGCTTGTTCAGGTGAGTTTAGGATAGGATCGGAACACATCCAAGTTCATTACTAGTTTGCACATATCTAGTTTATTTGGCCTTTCACTGAACTGTGAACCGGTGGTTTCAGGTCAAGCTCACACATGACCTAAAGCTGAACCTCATTTTGAGTAATCTGTAATATTACTGTAATTATCTAAATTATCTGTAATGTATATTTTGCCTATAGGGGTATACCATCAATGCTGCCATACAGGCTCCATTCACATCAATGGGTTTTTTCATGCTCTTTGCAGAAAGGCAGCACATTATTTTTAACATGGATTCCTATGGAACACGTTTACATCCATGCATTTTTGTGCCTGTGTGTTTTTGGAAAGGGTCAGGGACTTTTTTCCCGCAGCAGATTGTGTTTTGCGTGTAATAGACTTCAATGGACCCACACCAAAAACGCAAGTGTTGCATTTTTGATGCGTTTTTACATGCGTTTTGTTTTCCTCTTTAACAAACAGTGTATAGCTGGTTGCTAAGGTGCGAGCCGGAAAGCCACTAGCTGTCAGCAGACTTCCCGCTGACAGGTGAATGTAAAAACAAGAATAATAGCGGCAATAAAAAAAATCAGCAAAAAAACGACGTGGGGTCCCCCCAATCCGTACCAGGCCCTTATCCGAGCATGCAGTCTGCCAGTTCAGGAAAGGGAGGGGACAAGCAAGCGTCCCCCTTCCTCCTGAACCATATCAGGTCACATGCCCTCAATATGGTGCGGGCTTTTGGGTAGGGGCAGGCTGACTGCTCTGCTGTGTGACATTTCTTAAATAGCTAAGGAGCAGGGCCACCAAGGGATGTCATCTGGTGGAACCCACCCCCCTTTGATGTCATCGACTGGTGCATGCTGGGCCTCCGACGTCGCCAGGTGGCCCTGTTATTTAGGAAATGTCACACGGCAGAGCAGGCAGACTGAGTTCTGTTGTGGTGGCAGGCATTGTGATTAATGATGGATCTACATCGGGGGACATTTTTTTTTTTTATTATTTAATAAAAGACTTGTCAAAAATTCTTTTACTTTCTTTATTCACTTTTACACTTTTTTGGTGAATGAGTATGGGGTACATGGGGCACGGGTTAAAGGGGCCCCTTTGTTAAAGCCCACCTCCTGCAGATCCCCACAATCGTAGCCCAGGGTTGTGGGGAAGAGGTCTTTGTCCCTATCAACATGGGGAAAGGGTGATTTGGGGTGGGACGCCCCCCTGCCCCAAAGCCCTCCCAATCTTGAAGGCATGTGGCCTAGTATGGTTCACTTGCGCATTCCCTCCCTTTCCTGACCTGCCGGGCTGCATGCTCAGATAAGGGACTGATATGGATTTGGGGGGGGGACCCATGCCCTTTTTTAAAAATGTTGGCGAGGGTTCCCCACAAAATTCATACCAGACCCAAATATTATATTTATATATATATATATGTATATATATATATATATATATATGTATATATATATATATATATATATATATATATATATATATAAATATAATATTTGGGTCTGGTATGGATTTTGTGGGGAACCCACGCCAACATTTTTAAAAAAGGGCATATATATATATATATATATATATATATATAACCCACGCCAACATTTTTAAAAAAGGGCATATATATGCACATAAAAAGTACAGTAAAACTGCAGGAAAGGGCACTGGAAGGCAAACTAATGAGAATTTATTTTATTTTGTAATGTATCAGTGTGTTACTTGAATTTGCCGCCGGTTCCACCCCCCTGCGAGCGTCACGTCGCAGGAGACGGAAGCTGGGGCACAGAGCATCGGGCGGAAGATCCGGCCGCTGCACACTGCCGGGATACATCGCTGGATCCCGGGGACAAGGTGAGTACCCTCTCTTACAGGATCCAGTGAACTCCCTAGAGTGTGGCTCGGGGTTACCGCTTTTGGCACTGAAATTTAACCCCGAGCCACACTCGGGAATACCGCTAGGGAGGTTAAGGTAGGTGTATATACTATATTGTCAAAAGTTTTGGGCTGCCTGACTTTACACGCACATGAACATTAATGGCATCCCAATCTTAGTCTTTAGGGTTCAATATTGAATTGGCCCACCCTTTGCAGCTATAACCTTTCTGGGAAGGCTGTCCACAAGGTTTAGGAGTGTGTCTATGGGAATGTTTGACCATTCTTTCAGAAGCGCATTTGTGAGGTCAGACACTGATGTTGGACAAAAAGGCCTGGCTCACAGTCTCCTCTCTAAATCATACCTAAGGTGTTCTATCAGGTTGAGGTCTGGACTCTGTGCAGGCTTGTCAAGTTCCTTCACCCCAAACTCGTTTATCCATGTCTTTATGGACCTTTTTTGTGCACTGGTGCGCAGTCATGTTGGAACAGGAAGGGGCCATCCCCAAACTTTTCCCACAAAGTTAGGAGCATGAAATTGTCCAAAATATCTTGGTATGCTGACACCTTAAGAGTTCCCCTCACTGGAACTAAGGAACCAATCCCTGAAAAACAACCCCACCCCATAATCCCCCTCCACCAACTCATTTGGACTAGTGTACAAAGTAAGGTCCATAAAGACATGAATGAGCAAGTTTAGGGTGGAGGAACTTGACTGGCCTGCAAAGTCCTGACCTCAACCCAATGGAACACCTTTGGGATGAATTAGAGCAGAGACTGAGAGCCAGGCCTTCTCATCCAACATCAGTGCCTGACCTCACAAAATGCACTTCTGGATGAATGATCAAACATTCCCATAGACACACTCCTAAACCTGGAGGACAGCCTTCCCAGAAAAGTTGAATCTGTTATAGCGGCAAAGGGTGGGCCAACTCAATATTGAACCCTACAGACTAAGACTGAGATGCCATTAAAGTTCATGTTCATGTAAAGGCAGGCGTCCCAATACTTTTTTCAATATAGTGTATTTATTGAAGTATTCCATGCACAAGCTGGTCCACCTGTCCCACAAGTTCTAACGCGTTTCACTCTCTCTGGTGCTTATTCGTGCTGTCTCTGTGCCAAAGAAACAATGGGGTTGATTTACTAAACTCAAATAGATTGTGCACTTTGCAATGGCAGTTGCTTCAGAGCTTAGTAAATGAGGGGAAGCTCTGCTCACTTCCATCATCCAAACATGTTCAAGCAAAAATGCTGGGAGGGTTTTTTCATTATTTCCCTTGCATGTGATTGGATATTCTTTGCATAGTGGAGCTTCACCTCTTTTACTAAGCCCTGGAGCAACTGCATTTGCAAAGTGCACAGTCTATTTGCCTTAGTAGATATGGCCAATGACAGCCTTTAGGAACATTTATTCTGTGTTTTTCTGCAAGATTGGTTGGCAAAGAAGTTACTGCAGAGGTACACATATGATTATACAAAGCGATATTTATTATGTGCCTGTATACTTACTTTATAGCAGTTAACAAAGAAGGTAAGTGTAACAGTCTGTAGAAGAATGTAAGGAAATAAAATGTACATAGCATAACTGGAATTGTACAGCAGCCTGTGTAAATCCAGCCATAGATGAAGCAGTAGGCCCTGCTGAACCGGCCTAGATTCGATCCACCTTTGGCTGGCTTTGGGTCTACCGGGGTGGAGGTTGTTGTACAGATTTCCCTTCTCTCATGATTTGTCCTCTTTGACCTTGGAATGCTGATTTTTATTTATTTATTTTTTTTTTTTAAGAAAGTTAGTAAATAGTGTGCTTTTCTTCACAGGAAGTAGATGACTTTTTTGCCCTCAAAAGACATAAACTTGTACTTGTATTTGTCTAAGTTTTCTCTTGTATAATGCCTTATGTTAATGTTACGGCAAGTACAGCATATACAGTACATGGTGTCTGGAGTTTTGGTGATTTCTAGATTCTGGCTATAGTTGGGTCAATATTGGTAGGATGCAACAGTTAAAATGTTACTTCTGTATACATTTCATTGTGTTAAAATGTTGCTAATTAATGTGTTTCAGTGCTGAGATCCAATTTAAACAGTTTCCGGTTTGTTCTTGCCTCTAGCACTAATCACATATAGTACAAAACTTTCTGCAGGGAGCCTCTGCTGGGTAGCGCAATATAAAGAATTAAGATCAAAAGTAATGAGAACATAATCAAAATTGCATGCTATAAATAAATAAGAATATTAATACTATATCCAAATTAAAATAAACTTCATTTATATCCATGCCCCTGTATAAGGGATACACGATAACCAGGACCAATTTGATTGTTTTGCAGGCTGGTCGGTGTGCTAAATAATCTTTTGTTTGTTTGTGATACATGATATTCATTCAGTTAAAAAAAAAAAAAATTGTTGATTAAAGTGGTTGTAGAGGCTAAAGATTTTGTACCTTAAATCAGTCTCTGCATTCTTGTTATAAAATCTTTTTATTTGCAGCTTCCCCCCGCCCCTAATACTTACCTGAGCCCGATCTACATCCATCTCTGTGCTCAAGAGCAGTGATACTTCTCTCTCTCTCTCTCTCTCCCCCTCCTCACAGGACTCAGTGAGAGCAGCAGGAGCCATTGATTGCTGTCAAATCCAGTGACGAGGGAGCAGTGATGGGGCCAAGCGGCACTGTGTGTCTCAATAGATGCACACAGTGCGGCTCGGGATCGAGTCTGCACGAGTGCCCCCATAGCAAGCAGCTTTGCTATGGGGGCACTATGTAGGGGGGAGGAGAAAGGAGCGCTGGCGGGGGACTCCAGAAGAGGAGGATTGGGGCTGCTCTGTGTAAAAACATTGCACAGAGCAGTTAAGTATAACATGTTTGTTTGTTTTGTTGTTTTTTTTTTGTTGTTTTTTAAGAAAGAGACTTTATAATCACTTTAAAAAAAAACAAATCAGGCATCAGAAGGTAAGGTGCATACACTATAGGTACAGTGCATTGCGAAAGTATTCAGCCCCCTTGAACTTTTCCACCTTTTGCCACATTTCAGGCTTCAAACATAAAGATATAAGTGCCGGTTTACACCAACGCGGCACAACTTCGGGGGCGACCTGTGAAGTCGCGTGCAGCACGACTTCGGCATGACTTGCACGGACTTCATAAAATGAATGTCTATGCAAGTCGCTCCAGGTCACCCCGAAGTAGTACAGGAACCTTTTTCTAAGTCAGAGCGACTTGTGTCGCTCCTATTAGAACGGTTCCCGTACCACACAATGGACCACAAAGGACCGCGACTTGTCAGGCTGACAAGTCGCCTGACAAGTCGTATTAGTGTGAATGGACTCTAAAACTGTAAATTTTTTTGAAGAATCAACAACAAGTGGGACACAATCATGAAGTGGAACAAAATTTATTGGATATTTCAAACTTTTTTAACAAATAAAAAACTGAAAAATTGAGCGTGCAAAATTATTCAGCGCCTTTACTTTCAGTGCAGCAAACTCTCTCCAGAAGTTCAGTGAGGATCTCTGAATGATCCAATGTTGACCTAAATGACTAATGATGATAAATTGAATCCACCTGTGTGTAATCAAGTCTCCATATAAATGCACCTGCACTGTGATAGTCTCAGAGGTCCGTTTAAAGCGCAGAGAGGATCATGAAGAACAAGGAACACACCAGGCAGGTCCGAGATACTGTTGTGGAGAAGTTTAAAGCCGGATTTGAATACAAAAAGATTTCCCAAGCTTTAAACATCCCAAGGAGCACTGTGCATAATATTGAAATGGAAGGAATATCAGACCACTGCAAATCTACGAAGACCTGGCCGTCCCTCTAAACTTTCAGCTCATACAAGGAGAAGACTGATCAGAGATGCAGCCAAGAGGCCCATGATCACTCTGGATGAACTGCAGAGATCTACAGCTGAGGTGGGAGACTCTGTCCATAGGACAACAATCAGTCGTATACTGCACAAATCTGGTCTTTATGGAAGAGTGGCAAGAAGAAAGCCATTTCTTAAAGATATCCATAAAAAGTGTCGTTTAAAGTTTGCCACAAGCCACCTGGGAGACACACCAAACATGTGGAAGAAGGTGCTCTGGTCAGATGAAACCAAAATCGAACTTTTTGGCAACAATGCAAAACGTTATGTTTGGCGTAAAAGCAACACAGCTCATCACCCTGAACACACCATCCCCACTGTCAAACGTGGTGGTGGCAGCATCATGATTTGGGCCTGCTTTTCTTCAGCAGGGACAGGGAAGATGGTTAAAATTGATGGGAAGATGGATGGAGCCAAATACAGGACCATTCTGGAAGAAAACCTGATGGAGTCTGCAAAAGACCTGAGACTGGGACGGAGATTTGTCTTCCAACAAGACAATGATCCAAAACATAAAGCAAAATCTACAATGGAATGGTTCACAAATAAACATATCCAGGTGTTAGAATGGCCAAGGCAAAGTCCAGACCTGAATCCAATCGAGAATCTGTACAAAGAACTGAAAACTGCTGTTCACAAACGGTCTCCATCCAACCTAACTGAGCTCGAGCAGTTTTGCAAGGAGGAATGGGCAAAAATTTCAGTCTCTCGATGTGTGAAACTGATAGAGACATACCCCAAGCGACTTACAGCTGTAATCGCAGCAAATGGTGGCGCTACAAAGTATTAACTTAAGGGGGCTGAATAATTTTGCACGCCCAATTTTTCAGTTTTTTATTTGTTAAAAAAGTTTGAAATATCCAATAAATTTTGTTCCACTTCATGATTGTGTCCCACTTGCTGTTGATTCTTTAAAAAAAATTACAGTTTTATATCTTTATGTTTGAAGCCTGAAATGTGGCAAAAGGTCGAAAAGTTCAAGGGGGCCGAATACTTTCACAATGCACTGTATAGTTACAATCTTGCAGTGCAAGCCGCCCATTTAT
This sequence comes from Pelophylax lessonae, assembly GCF_965119305.1. Taxonomy (NCBI): domain Eukaryota; kingdom Metazoa; phylum Chordata; class Amphibia; order Anura; family Ranidae; genus Pelophylax; species Pelophylax lessonae. The sequence goes on along the minus strand of NC_138773.1, from coordinate 254,204,254 downwards.
TAGAGAGGCTCAGACAGTTACATTGAGGAATTTGAAAAGGGGGAATTTTTGGGCTTGGGGCTGCTGTTTACAAACAGAACAATTTGAGAGCTTAAGAGTCGGTTCACACTGAGGCGACACGACTCCTTACTACTTCGGGGGCGACTTGTGCATTACCATGCACCACGACTTCGGAGCGACTTGCAGGGACTTCACATAATGGAAGTATATGCAAGTCGCTCCGAGGTCGCCCCAAAGTTGTACAGGACCCTTTTTCTAAGTCGGAGCGACTTGTGACGCTCCTATTAAAACGGGTCCTGTAGCGGTCAATGGACCGCAAGGGAGTGCGACTTGTCAGGCTGACAAGTCGCCTGACAAGTCGCGCTAGTGTGGACCGGCTCTTAGACTAAGTAAAACTCCCAAATACATACCTGAATCTGCTTTCATGTTACAGGTCAGGTCAGATTCTTAATATTTCTCCTCTTCAGACTGGGGGGGGGGGTGGGGTGGTCTTTCTTGCAGCCCCCTTGTCTCTTTCTGTTGATATAGACATCTGGAAACCATTACTGGAGTGCATGCATGTAGACTGGAACTGCCTAAAAAGAAGTGCAGGAAATCAGCAGCACTAAAATGCAAAAAATTGGTATAAAAGGTGAAAACAGGTTTTTGTTTTATTAAAAAAGACAGTTTATAATACTCAGGGGGAGATTTACTAAAACCGGAGAGTGCATAATCTGGTACAGCTGTGTATGGTAGCCAATCAGATTCTAAATTCAGTTTCCTCAATTAAGCTTTGGCTATAAAACCTGGAAGCTGATTGGTTACCATGCACAGCTTCACCAGATTTTGCACTCTCTAGTTTCAGTAAATAACCCCCACAGTGACTTAGGTAATTATTGTCATTTAGTTAGGTTTTACAACTTTTTTAGAGCAGCCATTTTGAGCTTAGTATGAATAAATAAATACCTGAGGTGTGCAACCAAAAACAGGATCCACATTGTAGGCCTATTTCACTGAATTTGCTGAGCGAACTTGCTAATAGGCTGAAGTCTCTGGGTTCTCATTTACAAGCAGGCCATCTGCAAATCTAAGAAAGTCTTCAGAACTAGGGCCCCTGTCACAGGAGCGGACTGATTGGGTCCACTTGTCTATTTTTCAGGTGGACCTATTTGGACCCTCCATTCTCCTCTGTGGAGCTGTGGGTGTAAACGGACATATGTCCGTTTACACCTGCCTACATCCAACCCAATCTGATCAGCTAAAAATAGACAGATAGGGATTTATTCCTCTTCCATCAAGCAGATTGGATTGCATGGCAGCCGGGTTTAAATGGACAGGCAGTCTGTTTACATCCGACCTCTCATAGAGGGGAGCGGGCTGTGTCTTTGTCCACTCTGTATAAGAGGAGCGGACAAAGACCAACCATTTGCCTGCTCAGCGGGGATTAATAGACAGATCCCCTGTTGAGCAGCTGGACTCCTGGAGTTGGCCTCATGTGGAAAAGGCCTAAGAGAAAGTGAAAAAGATTAGCAATGTGCTTGTTTTTCAAATGCAATCTGTATGCAATTTTCCATCGTCTGTCAAGGTGCCGATTTATTTATCTCCATCAGCTCTCCATTATACTCACCATGGCCTGTATTTTACAACTCAATCTTAAAAAAGTCAAGCCACAATGTGGAGCTTGTGGTGCTCAATGCATACCTCCCAACTTTTTGAGATGGGAATGAGGGACGCCTATTAGCAAAAGTATGTAGGCATAGGACACACCCCCTTCCACCCCCCCCCCCCCCTTTAAAGGAGAATTATATAAGAAAAATTATTAGTTAGACCCACTAGTGTTTTTTTTTTTTTTTTACCACTACTATTCCTTTATAATGGCTTTTGACATTTACAAATGCAACAATTTAGAAATTGGATGAAAGGTCTAGCACTGGGAAACTTTTTTTGAAAGATAAATAGTGCATTTTATATACAACCAGGGGCGTAACTACAGGGGTTGCAGGGGTTGCAATTGCAACCGGGCCCCATGCTCCAGGGGGCCCGTGTGGCTCCCCTGTACACCTGGATAGGAGGGGCGGCAGGGGCAGCATGTAGAGAAATCACTGTCCTACAATTAAAATACCAAAAAATAAAAACTACTGACACCAGTGGGTGAATTTACAGGATCGCAAATGTCACACTTGCGACCGGGCCCTGGCATTCCACCACCGTGGGGAGGCCCCAAGAGGGCAGGAAGGGGTCCCACTGCAGAACTTGTGAAAGGGTCCTGCTGTGGGACTGTAATAAAGGGCCCCGCAATGAGAGTAAAGGGCCCCAGGGTGGGAAGAGCCGAGGCTTGAAGGGAAGGGCCCCGGCCAGGAGTCCAAGGGGCCCTTCATGGTTTCTTGCACCGGGGCCCTGAAGGTTCTAGTTACGCCTCTGTATACAACTATATAGATCAGACCAAAATGAGGGACAAATGAGGAGGAAAGAGAACAGAGGGACATTGTTTAAAATCAGGAACAGTTGGGAGGTATGTTCAATGGAGTTATGCAGTTAATTCAGCAGAGAAATGCACAGATCCACAGAATGAAAGAAGCAGAAGCAGGGAAATCCTTTCCTTGCTATTCCCCATTTGCAGCTTCCTTTCCAGCAAGAACAGTGAGCAGCACAGAAGTAACATCACCAAATCTCACTTCAAAGATCAAGAGACTAGCAAGAGGAGGAATACAAGACAAAAGGTAACATTTTCAGAGTACTGCATAGGCACAACCAACATTTCTAAATCCTCCATATAACATAGCAAATTTACACTTTTCAAGTACAGTATCACTAAAAGATGTACAAATATGTAGATTTCTGCTCCTGAACTGTAATACAGGGGAATTGTTGTCACTGTGCAATGGCTTCAATGTACCATCAAATGCAGGATTCTCACCTTCCCAATTGACTATTTTGATTAGATATCATTGCTAGGCTCCAGTATGATGGCAAAAACATTCTACTAATGACAAGGTCTACGGGGGGCTGTGACAGCTGTCCCACTGTAGGTTATGTCACTGCTGATAATATATGTGATTGTGAATCAATTTGAAAAAAGGGACTGTACAGATGATGAACTGAAGAATTGGACAATAGCACAAACTGCTGACTAGTGCATGAACATGCACACTTGGCCTATTAGAGCACACATGTTAATGTGACAATAGGATAAAGTACCTCAATAGCCAAAATATTTTATATAGAGAAGGGAATTGCTGAAACCCCTTCCAGTTTTTGTTTAACTGTCTGTGACCTATAGGAGGAACAGGAAGTAAGTGTAAATCTTTCAAAATAAAGTATATTTTGGATTTCCCACCAGTTTATGTCTTAGTAACAGTGGTAACTTGGACAAGCAGACAGGGTAAATCTGTCCAGTGGGAACAGAGACAACAAGAATTGTTACAAAGGTCTTTACCTCTTCAAACTCTATTGAAAACTAAAGCCGTCCATAGATGGATTGAGTCACAGTGGTTTCAGCAGGGAAAGGCCAAGATTCGATCCATCTATAGACAGGCTGATTGTACTCAACTAATCCATTGATCTACTTGGATACAACCAGCATGTCGGATTTTTAGCATGAAATTATTGCCAGCAGCTATAGCCTCTAGCAGTAGCCAATGTGTTCTCCTGGCAGGGATGGCTCTCTGTGCCCACCTCCGCTGGGAGAACACAATAGCACCACAGGAGGGATTCCCCTATCAACACTGACTGTGTTGATGGGGAAATTGAGTGATATTTTTTCATGCAACCTGTGGCTGCAGAAAAAGAAAATCGCATTATCTATGGTCTGCTTAAAGCTTTGGCTAGAGATACTCATAATGTTTTAGTTTTCAATCATTTTTAATCTTCAGCCTTTTTCAAAATAGGACTTGTGATACCGAATGGCCTTGTTTAGACTTTTCCTGTTAAGATGTGACAACTGACAGGAAGGAGATCAGTAAGTGGGCGGGACTTATCGTCTGATGGGGACACCCTCGCTAATGCCCGGGATTAGAGGCACAGGGACCGTGGTCCGGCAAAAGTCAGCATTAAGGTGGCACCCCAACTTATAAGTGATCTGTTTGCCTTGCACAGTTCCACTTTGTACAGTGAGAACTTTACTGTTAAGCACTCATCCCATGCAAACATAAACCTTCTCTTTCTGAATTCAGCATTTCTATGGGGACACCACAAAGCCTGTGTCCTGCTCCACCAGCACAGCCATGATTGCCACCTCACTCTCAGTGACAATTTGAGAATACCACCATTCACACAGCACAGACCTCACACAGCACAGAGCTTTAACACTTTGTTGGATGCACTTCTCTTTTTCCTTCCGTACCTCCAAGCTAGGTCTATAGGTTCCCTGTACCATGATGTCAGTCTTGAGTAAGGGTTACCGCTCGCTAGGGAGGGTTTCAAGCTCACCAACCCTCTCACTCCCATGCCAAGACACTTCTGCTGGCTGTCTGCTATAGCATTCCACACCTCTCAACTGATTACTCATAACATCAGTGATATGGCTGCATCTCCTGCCAACAATCCTGCACAATTAACCCTTTGTGATGGCCATCTCTCTTCTCTTCTTCATCCCCCTTTTTAGTACAAGCTCTGTTCTTTTGATATGCTGTTATATGCACCCCTTGTAGGAACTTAAGACCAGGCTTTCAGTAACTTTAAGAACTTTTGCTTGAACCTCTTGCAAATTACAGGAATTATATGACATAGTGGGGTTGATTTACTAAAACTGAAGAGTCCAAAATCTGGCTCAGCTCTACATAGAAACCAGCTTCCAGGCTTTTTGTGTTTTTTTTTTTGTTAAAGCTTAGTTCACAAGCCTAAGTTAGAAGCTGATTGGCACAGCTGCACCAGATTGTGCACTCTCCAGTTTTAGTAAATCAACTCTCTTAAAAGATCCTTCCATACATAGCTTAGTTCAGTTCATCCTGGCAAAGGCTGCCCAAATCATACCTTTTAGATAATAAGAGTCCTTTCATCAGAGTCAATATCCGACTTCCAGTACCCTAACTGGGTACCCCAGATGGGAAGCCACTTGCTCAGAACAGCTTCACCTGGTGCAGCAATTCTTTCCCTTTATTCCCATGTGGAAGGGAAGCCCTGAAGGACTGTGGCTTGATTTGAACACGTTGAATAGGGACAGTGCCCAGCAATTATAATATATAATCCCCAATAAGGCTAGCACATACAAACACATCCCCTCCTGCAATATTATGATTTGTTCCGCTTAGTCTTCTCATGATCAGGATTTTGTGTATACCTGGGAAAGACTCTACTCTCTGGATTGGTAGATTATATATATATATATATATATATATATATATATATACATATATATACAGTGGGTACGGAAAGTATTCAGACCCCCTTACATTTTTCACTCTTTGTTATATTGCAGCCATTTGCTAAAATCATTTAAGTTCATTCTTCTTCCTCATGAATGTACACATAGCACCCCATACTGACAGAAAAACACAGAATTGTTGACATTGTTGCAGATTTATTAAAAAAGAAAAACTGAAATATCACATGGTCCTAAGTATTCAGACCCTTTGCTCAGTATTTAGTAGAAGCCCCCTTTTGATCTAATACAGCCAGGAGTCTTTTTGGGAAAGATGCAACAAGTCTTTCACACCTGGATTTGGGGATCCTCTGCCATTCCTCCTTGCAGATCCTCTCCAGTTCTGTCAGGTTGGATGGTAAACGTCGGTGGACAGCCATTTTTAGGTCTCTCCAGAGATGCTCAATTGGGTTTAAGTCAGGGCTCTGGCTGGGCCATTCAAGAACAGTCACGGAGTTGTTGTGAAGCCACTCCTTCGTTATTTTAGCTGTGTGCTTAGGGTCATTGTCTTGTTGGAAGGTAAACCTTCGGCCCAGTCTGAGGTCCAGAGCACTCTGGAGAAGGTTTTTGTCCAGGATATCCCTGTACTTGGCCGCATTCATCTTTCCCTCGATTGCAACCAGTCGCCCTGTCCCTGCAGCTGAAAAACACCCCCACAGCATGATGCTGCCACCACCATGCTTCACTGTTGGGACTGTATTGAACAGGTGATGAGCAGTGCCTGGTTTTCTCCACACATACCGCTTAGAATTAAGGCCAAAAAGTTCTATTTTGGTCTCATCAGACCAGAGAATCCTATTTCTCACCATCTTGGAGTCCTTCAGGTGTTTTTTAGCAAACTCCATGTGGGCTTTCATGTGTCTTACACTGAGGAGAGGCTTCCGTCGGGCCACTCTGCCATAAAGCCCCGACTGGTGGAGGGCTGCAGTGATGGTTGACTTTCTACAACTTTCTCCCATCTCCTGACTGCATCTCTGGAGCTCAGCCACAGTGATCTTTGGGTTCTTCTTTACCTCTCTCACCAAGGCTCTTCTCCCCCGATAGCTCAGTTTGGCCGGACGGCCAGCTCTAGGAAGGGTTCTGGTCGTCCCAAACGTCTTCCATTTGAGGATTATGGGGGCCACTGTGCTCTTAGGAACCTTAAGTGCAGCAGAAATCTTTTTGTAACCTTGGCCAGATCTGTGCCTTGCCACAATTCTGTCTCTGAGCTCTTCAGGCAGTTCCTTTGACCTCATGATTCTCATTTGCTCTGACATGCATTGTGATCTGGAAGGTCTTATAAAGACAGGTGTGTGGCTTTCCTCATCAAGTCCAATCAGTATAATCAAACACAGCTGGACTCAAATGAAGGTGTAGAACCATCTCAAGGATGATCAGAAGAAATGGAAAGCACCTGAGTTAAATATATGAGTGTCACAGCAAAGGGTCTGAATACTTAGGACCATGTGATATTTCAGTTTTTCTTTTTTAATAAATCTGCAACAATGTCAACAATTCTGTGTTTTTCTGTCAGTATGGGGTGCTATGTGTACATTCATGAGGAAGAAGAATGAACTTAAATGATTTTAGCAAATGGCTGCAATATAACAAAGAAGGAAAAATGTAAGGGGGTCTGAATACTTTCCGTACCCACTGTATATATATATATATATATATATATATATACATCTCCAGCAATAGAAAGATAAAACAATTTGAAGAGCTTTAGTCCCTGTGTTCGCCCCCGGATGTTTTTGTTACGCAGGTAACTTTCTACCATATTATATCACATGAAACCTCCTGATTTGGAAGCTGTGCAATAGGAGAAACGCGTTGACCAGCACATGAATATGCGTACACCTCCATACCTTTGAATCTTGAAATACAGGTGTTAAAGCAAAAGGTGTTGTCTACATTAGTATCTAGAATGATTCAAGTATCATAATGTGACAATGTTGTTTTTAATGAAGCATTAACGCAGTAAGCGTGATTTTTTAATACATTGTATAATAAAGTTTTGATATTTTTTTTATATAAATCGGTTACTCCCTCTCATGTGGGTGCCAGTAAAGTCCAATTAAAAGCATATTCCTCCTGCAAGACATTTCCAGCATTAGATATTTAGGATTTGGCACGGGTAGAGGTCCCGTACTTGCTTTATATTAGCTTTAGTTTATGGTAGTTAGCTTATCTTATTGGAAGTTGTGTTTTTGGTCAGTGTTTCTCCACCTTTTTTCAGTCAAGGCACCCTTTAAAAATCATGGCGAATCTCGAGGCACCCTTTAAAAATGATGGACAGTCTTGAAGCACCCTTTAAAAATCATGTCCAATCTCGAGGCACCCTTTAAAAATCACGGCCAATCTCGAGGCACCCTTTAAAAACCATGGCCAATCTCGAGGCACTCTTTAAAAATGATGGACAGTCTCAAGGCACCCCATTCTAAAATTTAAAAACTATTCTAGCAGTTTTACATAATGCAGCAACATCCACACAAGTAGGACACCCAACGTTAGAGGTGATTTTTTCTTCCAAAGCAAATACTGGAAACTTGCAAACTGGTACTGACTAGTATGCCAATGTTTCTCTTCTCCCTGAGTTTTTCTCTATCACTCAGCTAATGTGACCCCCACACTGAAGGAGAGGGGCAGGGGGGGAGGGGGATACAAGGATGCTGTGCAGGCGACTGACATCCTCCATATCATCTGATGATGCCATTGATCGTTAGGATGCCAGCAGCTAGAAGGTTGAAATGGTGTACAATAAAAACCTGTGACTTTGTGTAACTAAAAGGCAGGCTTCATCCACACTCCAGTTTGCATACAACTTTTGGGCAATTTTTAGGCATTGTGCCAAGGCACTCCTGAGGAAACCTCAGGGCACCCTGGTTGAAAAAGGCTGTTGTAGGTTATCAGACAAGGTGGATATTTTTCTATGGCTTTTTTTTCATGGAAATGTTTGTATTACTTTCTTTTCATCTCTGCTGATATGGCAGTGATGAGCAGAGATAACCTGTGCCTTGTGGGCTGATATGCTTTAAGAGGGATGTGCATAGTGAATGAAGAAGGATTGTCAGAAGAGGTGACTGTTTCATTTTTTTTTTTTTTTTTGTGGTGGTGGTGGTTTGGTTTGGTTTGGTGTGGTTGGTGGTGTTGAGGTGGTTTGGTGGGAAGTGACTAGTGACTGTTTCATTTAACTGTTGCAACTGACCTTCTAACATTTACCCTAATTGTCTGTATACATTTCCTAATATGATCACTTACACATGCTTTCTATTAGTGCTATTTTATGGTACATCCACGGTGGATTATGGTATAGAGAATCTAAAATGCATTATCAACAACCATGAGGGCTACAAAGTAAAAACTCCTGATCCTCACTGTTGTATTTGTGCTTAATAACTGTTCTTATCTTTTTAATTGGGTATAAATTATATTATAGATGCTTACTACATTGTCACTTTCATCTTAAAACAATTATTTATCCCTTGTTAATGGTACATTAAATACTTTAGTAACACATAAAGACCTCATCTTTCTGCTGCAATCGTGACATCATTTACAAACTGAAGTAATGCAGTTCAACAAGACTGGACTATTCTCTGGCAGAATGTGGCACGTAATTATTAAAATCTTTAATTAAAGTTCCTGTTCTTGTAGGAGAGCGTGTTTGATGGACTATTAGAAAGATTTTGTCACCTTTAAATATAAAGTACAAGCAGCTTGCTATGGATAAGCTTGACATTCAACATCCAATAACCATGCTTCTCTAAAATCATCCTTATGGTTTTAATTTTTTGATATTTTTAATTGATTTGGACTTTTTGGACAAGGACGAGAAAAATGATATTCCATTCCTTATTATTCAAAACAGGGTGATTATCTTCAACAGCTCCACAGCAGCCATAATCAAATATTAAGTTCTGCACACCCACCAGCAAAAAAAATAAGTCAGCAGCTGCACATACCGTGGCACGATCTCCCGGAAGTGGGCATGGGTACCTGTCAAAAACAGAGAAGGGAGAAGTCAGATAAGCCAAGCTTCCACATTTGGGTGGAACTCCGCTTTAATTAAAGCTGAAGTGCAGGCTTAACCAATATTGGGGGATTTTCTATGTACCAATAAGGTACCTCCAATGAAGTGTGCAATGCTAGTGGCTGATGCTTCTTTCTTGAAAAATTTTACTTGCATGCAGCTTCCGATGGGGATTTCCCCGCTGACACTTCAGCAGTGAAACTCACACTTAGGGCTGGAGCACAGTGGTCACAGTGGGTCACTCTTTGTGCAGCTCCACCATTCTGAAAAGATTTTGTATTCTTTTTAAAGAATACAAAGCGTTCTGTGATTGGACAAGGGGTGTATGAATGGCATAGCATGAGGAGCTGTACACCAAGCAACCCACTTTGATCACTGTGCTCCAGCCCTGACTGTTCACCACAGGAACATCACCATTGGAGATTGCTGGTTGCTAGTAAGTAGCATCTTTTTAAAGAAAAAAGCAGCAGCCACTAGTGGGGCACACATCATTAGAAGTACATTATTGGTACCTAGTTAATGCCCCAATAACAATTTTGCCCACGCTTTAATTTAAAAATTAAAAATTCTAAATACAGCTAGTTTAAATTTTTTAATCTCTTCTCATATTAGCTTCCTGTATGTTCCTGTACAGCAGCACTCAGATTGGGGCAGCTCTTTGAGTGAATCTTAGCATTAGTACTCAGTGGCGGCTGGTGCTCAAAATTTTTTTTTGGGGGGGGGGGGGGGCGCAAACAGAAAAATGTAATAGGCATTGCTTTGCAGCAAAAAACGCTGTAAAAAATTGCGTGACTTTGAGGTCGCAAAAGTGTGAAAGGGTACTTCAGTAATTAAGGTATAGTGTGCCCCCTTTCATTGCAGAGAGACCAGCGTGCCCCCTTTCAATGCAGAGAGACCAGCGTGCCCCCCTTTCAATGCACAGTGACCAGCGTGCCCCCTATTAATGCACAGTGACCAGCGTGCCCCCTATTAATGCACAGTGACCAGCGTGCCCCCTTTCAATGCACAGTGACCAGTGTGCCCCCTTCAATGCAGTGACCAGCGTACATGCCCCCTTCAATGCAGAGATCAGCGTACATGCCCCCAATGCAGAGACCAGCATACATGCCCCCTTCAATGCAGAGATCAGCGTAAATGCCCCCAATGCAGTGACCAGCGTACATGCCCCCAATGCAGTGACCAGCGTACATGCCCCCAATGCAGTGACCAGCGTGCGTGCCCCCAATGCAGTGACCAGCGTACATGCCCCCAATGCAGTGACCAGCGTGCGTGCCTCCAGTCCTTCCGGTCCCGCCTCCTCCTCGGCCAATGGCATGGGGTTTGCCTTGCAGCCAATCAGGAAGCGTGTATCGGACGCGCTTCCTGATTGGCCAGGAGGAGGATTGGTGTGACAATAGCGAATTTTCATTCGCTATTGTCACACAATGGGTGGGCTCGGGACGCACTGCTCTGAGCCCCGGGACCACCCTTTCCATCGCCCTATTAGAGCCTCTGGCTCTAATCAGGTGAGGAAAAAAAAATCCCCATTGAACTCCGTGCGTCCGGCGCCCCTGCATGCAGATTAGGGGGCCGGACGCATGGATGGGGGGGCGGCGCCCCTGCGCCCCTAACGAGCCGGCCGCCACTGTTAGTACTGTCACACTGGGGATGATTTACTAAAACTGAAGAGTGCAAAATCTGGGACAGCTCTCCATAGAAACAATTTTTTTTTTGTCAAAGCTTATTTGAACAAGCTAAAGTTAGAAGCTGATTGGCTACCATCCAGAGCTACACCAGATTTTGCACTCTCCAATTTTCGTAAATCAACCTCTTAGTGTTACAGTGTAGTATTGCCATTCTAAAATAGTGAATTTGCTTGCAGGTCCCATATGTGCGGTTTAAACTTAAAAGCCTGAACATATGATTTTTGTCTGGAGTATTAAATTATTTAATTTAAATTCCCAGTGCAGTTCAGATTGTGATTGCTTGCTATGAAGCAATATCCAGGAATGGTATGAAAAACACATTTATAAATGAGAACCAGCATTGACCATTCCCATTTTCAGACTCTACACTGGGAATAAAAAATAAAGTTTAAGGGATGAAAAGGTATAGGTGCCACCTCCACCCAATGTAAAAATTGCAAACTCACCAGAACTCTATGCTGTCTAGATTATAGGACAGCATAAAACAGCTCCTGAAAAAGCGTGTGACGCGAAACGGCCGTCGAGCAGGATTACATGTCTGAGGTCCAGCCGCCATTCTAATTGTAGTGTGGCGACTTCTGGAGTAAGTGCATCTTTCCATTTGCTTTATTGCACTTCATTGTATATATATATGGACCTTTATGGATTGGTCTGACTACTCTATAGAGTGAGTCAGTGTGTGTTTTTATATATTTTATCTATGAATTTTAAATAAATGCTACACTATGAGATTCCTTTCTCATGTTTGGTGATTCTTCCTGATTGGTGGATACCGTGGGTGAGGAGACCTGTCTATTAACATAGAAACACAGAGATCAATACTTCCCTGGATTTTCCAACAAGGAGTTATTCCATATTAAGGCGTTTTATGTCCTATAATCTAGACAGCATAGAGTTTTGGTGAGTTTGCAATTTTTCCTTTGAACACCAAGAACCATCATCATTATACACACAATTCATGGACTTATACATTTAGACTTCATTGTCTTTTTATGATCTCATATTGTTTTGTGCACTATATCAAGTTTATTTTTAGCGCTGCAACCTTATTATCATTATACAGTTTATATTTTTTATAGGTGTCACCTAAAACATCCAATTAGATGTTAGCTGTTTTAATTGAAGTAGAAGAATACATTTGACACATGTTAATAAATGTATTATCTTGATCATACAGTACAGGCTAAATATTCATAGACCCTGGGTTATAGGCTGCTACCTTAAGGTGACTAGACAGTGGCAAAGTGTTTAGTGACACTTCCCCCTGGAGTGCACCACTATAAGCTTAGCCTACTCTGTGAGACCTCAATTTTTTGCTAGTGTCCTATAGGTAATGGGCTTCTTCTCCCTTATGGAGAAATTTCTGTGCTCATTAGTTCTTATTTATATTGAACTCTTCAATCAACTCTTCAATCAACCTCTTCACTGTCTTCAACTACAACTGTAGAAGTAGTGCATCTGGATTGGTAAAGCCTTTGGAACTGTACCTGGACCCCATGCTGTGGGGATGGCCTGAAATATTGTTAATGCACTGCATCCTTCTTGAGCGCTCACCTTGGCACTTAGTAAACGTGTATAGCTAGCCCAGGATAATGCACCCTTATTGAAGTTATAATTACATTCTTTTCTCCATGTATCCTGGATCCTGCTGCCCCTCCTGCGGGCCCAGGATAGGCATGGCGGGTGGAGTGGAAAGAGATCAGCAAAGATCTGTTTGCTGATCTCCTCTCCATCAAATTAATATTCACCCCTGTCATTCCCTGACTGTGACTGGGTAAGAAGCAGCTTTATTTGGATCCATAGGTGATATTAGGGTCTAATAGACCCTGTTGTTAAAGAGGACCTATCATTTCTACTTTAGGCTCCCTATGGGATATTAAAAAATCTAGGTGTAAAAGAAAAAATGTTTAAAAAAATTAAAGTAACAAAGAGTGTGAAGTCAGCGCTTAGCAATGAAGGTAAAAACAAAAGACAGCAGCTGGCACTAAAAGGTCAAGATGCAAATAAATCCTTCCCAGTATAAAGTAAACCGCAGTGAAGCACTTAACAAAATTTGCAAAACATCCAAAAAATGGTTATATAAAAAATGTATATGTAAACACAGGAAAAAGTAAAAAATTAATTAAATAACCAAATAAATGGATACTGTCCCTTTAAATTACATAAAGATTGTGCATGAGTTTCTAAGTGAAACTCTGTTTATCAATAGATCATGATGCAAGTCTGATAAAAAGTCTGTAAATAGAAATACATTTAATTAAAAAAATAAATAAAATTGTAGGTGTGTCTCCTTTAAACAAAAACTGAATGATTCGGATCCTCTTATGCACCTTTCCACAGTGATAATGACCACCGGCACACTGAACTCACCAGAAAACTTGGCTGCTTAGCTTATAGTCAGCATATAGGCATTTGGATATCTCCTAAGAAAGGAATAGGTAAAAACTTCATAGCTTCAGGGGTCCTTTAAGGAGAGTAACCCTCTTGGTAATGGCAGCAAATTGTCACTTTCCAGGACCAGGGAGTATAGCGTGCAGCTGTGTGGAAGAAGTGCTCACCATAGGAGCCAAATGTTATCATATTGTGTATTAGTTTATTAAAAACTGGGCTTAACAAACATGCAAAGGGCCGCTGAGAATTTATGAGATTGTGAAATGCGTTGAGCAGAGCTAAGAGTGCTGACGTCACGCCACCGCATGGTCTTTGTGCGGCGGCCATTTTTGTGAGTTCTGTTGTTTGCTAATTTTAAATACATGTTTGTTAAGTCAAATTTCTACGACATTACATGTTTCTATATACAGTGCATCCGGAAAGTATTCACAGCGCTTCACTTTTTCCACATTTTGTTATGTTGCAGCCTTATTCCAAAATGGATTGAATTTGTTTTTTGCCTCAAAACTCTACAAATAATACCCCATAATGACAATGTGAAAAAAGTTTGAAATCTTTGCAAATTTAATAAAAATAAAAAACGGAAAAAAATCACATGTACATAAAAGTATTCACAGCCTTTGCCATGACACTCAAAACTGAGATTAAGTGCTTTCCTGTTTCCAGTGATCATCCTTGAGATGTTTCTACAACTTGATCACAGTCCATCTGTGGTATATTCAGTTGATTGGACATTATTTGGAAAGGCACATATTATCTATATAAGGTCCCACAATTGCAGTGCATGTCAAAGCACAAAACAAGCCATGGAGCCCAAGGAATTGTCTGTAGACCTCTGAAACAGGATTGTATTGAAGAACAGATCTGGGGAAGGGTGCAGAAAAATGTCTGCAGCATTGAAGGTCCCTATGAGCACAGTGGCCTCCATCATCCGTAAATGGAAGAAGTTTGGAACCACTAGGACTCCTGGAGTGCGCCATCCGGCCAAACTGAGGGATCAGGGAAGAAGGGCCCTAATCAGGAAGTTAACCAAGAACCCATTGGTCAAGAACCCAGAGCTCCAGCATTTCCCTGTGGAAAGAGGAGAACCTTCCAGACGAACACCAATCTCTGCAGCATTCTACCAATCAGGCCTGTATGGTAGAGTGGCCAGACAGAAGACATGCTTCAGTAAAAGGCACATGACAGCACATCTGGAGTTTGCCAAAAGGCACCAGAAGGACTCTCAAACCATGAGAAACCACATTCTCTGGTCTGATGAAACAAAGATTGAACTCTTTGGCCTGCATGGCAAGCGTCATGTCTGGAGGAAACCAGGCAATGCTCCTCACCTGGCCAATACCATACCTACAGTGAAGTAAGGTTGTGGCAGCATCATGCTGTGGGGATGTTTTTCAGTGGCAGGAACTGGGAGACTTGTCAGGATTGAGGGAAAGATGATTGCTGCAATGTCCAAAGACATCCTTGATGAAAACCTGCTCCAGAGCGCTCTGAACCTCAGACTGGGGCGAAGGTTCATCTTCCTACAGGACAAGGACCCTAAGCACACAGCTAAGAAAACAAAGGAGTGGTTATGGGACAACTCTGTGAATGTCCTTGAGTAGCCCAGCCACAGCCCAGACTTGAACACGATTGAACATCTCTGGAGAGCTCGGAAAATGGCTGTGCACCAACACTCCCCATCCAACCTGATGGAGCTTGAGAGGAATGCATTCTTGCAAAGAAGAATGGGAGAAACTGCCGAAAAATAGGTGTGCCAAGCTTGTAGCATCATATTCAAAATGACTTGAGGCTGTAATTTGTGCCAAAGGTGCTTCAACAAGGTATTGAGCAAAGGCTGTGAATACTTATGTACATTAGATTTTTTTTGTTTTTTATTTTTAACCACTTCCCGCCCACCCTATTGGCGATTGACGTCGGGAAAGTGGTTGCATTATCCTGACCGGACGTCATATGACGGCGGCAGGATAATGCGCTCTGCGCGCCCCCGCATCTCCGATCTCGGTAAAGAGCCTGCTGACGTAGGCTCTTTACTATGTGACCAGCCGTGTCCAATCACGGCTGGTCACATAGTAAACAGGAAGAGCCGTTGATCGGCTTTCCTCAGTACATGCCTGACAGGCACGAGTACCTGACTGGCACGAGTAAAGGAGCGCCGATCTGCGGCTCCCCTGACAGGGGGGGGATCGGCACTGGTAATCAGATCATTGTTTACCATTTCAGACCCTCGGGGGGGGGGGGGTGCCACTAGAACCACCAGGGATGCCCACCCATGATCCCAGGGATGCCCGCTATGGCCACCAGGGATGGCAATCAGGGCTCAGGGAGCCCCCCATTGCCCTCCCCATCAGTGCTGCCCACCAGTGCCCTCCCCATCAGTGCTGCCCACCAGTGCCCATCATTGCCATCTATCAGTGCCGCCACCAGTGCCCATTATTGCCCACCAGTGCTGCCTATCAGTGCCCATTAGTGCCCATCAGTGCCGCCCATCAGTGCCAATCAGTGCCACATATCAGTGCCCATCAGTGACCACCAGTACCGCCTATCAGTGCCCATCAGTGCCACTTATCAGTGCCCATCAATGCCGCCTATCAGTGCCCAGCAGTGCTGCCTATCAGTGCCCACCAATGCTGCATATCAGTGCTACCTATCAGTGCCACATATCAGTGCCTATCAGTGCCACCCATCACTGTCACCCCATCAGTGCCACCCCATCAGTGCCTCCTCATCACTGCCTGTCAGTGCAGTCTCATCAGTGCAGGAAAAAAAACATACCTTGCGGTGATCAAATACTACCAAAATAAAGCTCTATTTGTGGGGGGAAAATGACATAAATTTGGTTTAGTTACAGTGTTGCATGACTGCGCAATTGTCATTCAAAATGCAACAGCGCTAAAAGGTGAAAATTGGCTTGGGCAGGAAGGGGGTGAAAGTGCCCTGTATTGAAGTGGTTAATAAACTTGCAAAAATTTCAAACAAACCTCTTTCATGTTGTCATTTTGGGGTATTGTTTGTAGAACTTTTAAGAAAATATTGAATTTAATTCATTTTGGAATAAGGCTGTAACATAACAAAATGTGGAAAAAGTGGGGTGCTGTGATTACTTTACGGATGCGCTATATTTGCTGAACGCAGAATTATGTTTTATATTTTATTGACAAATTGGGTAATATATTGTGCTTGTGTGTCCTAAAATTAAAGTTAGTGTTTATTTTTACTGAAAATGTGGGTTTGATAAACATGTGGACTAATATCATGTAACAACCATATTATTCTCCATGGTCTCTGCTTTCAGAAAAGATATAATGTTTGGGGGTTTTAACTAATCTTCAGGCTTACAGTGATTGTAAAGTCAGAAGGTTTTTATGCATTAGGATAAAAAAACCTTCTGTGTGCAGCAGTCCCCCTCAGCCGGGTTGCGGCTCCGTGTCTGAATGGAGGAGCTGTGACTCGGCTCGGGTGCCCCCATAGCAAGCTGCTTGCTGTGGGGGCATTCAACAGGAGGGAGGTGCCAGGAACGTCGAGGAGGGACCCAAGAAAGGAGGATCCGAGCTGCTCTATGCAAAACCACTTCACAGAGCAGGTAAGTATAACATGTTTAATATTTTTATCTAAGAAAAAAAAATTATGAGACTTTACAATCACCTTAAATAGTGCATTTGTTTGGAAAAAAGAAAAGAAAAAAAAATGACTGGTAGATAGGTAGTCAAGCTAGAGTTTTACAAAAGATTTTAAAGTGGAGCTCCACCCAAAAGGGGAAGCTATGCTTGCTTGTTTGCTCGGGGGGAAGGGGGGGGCGGGTACCTGTTTTTGACAGGTATCGTCCCCACTCCCGGATGACCTCTGTGCAGTGAATTCCCCCAGAAGATTGGTTCCCATCCTCCTTCCCAATCCCTGGGCCATTCGCAGTAGGGAACCGGCTGTGAAGCCACAAGGCTTCGCTGTCAGTTTCCCTTTACCAGGAATGGAGGTGGCAGCACCCGAGAGCCAATTGAAAAATCGGCTTGGGTGCCGACATCGTGGGGATTCCTGGACAGGTAAGTGTCCCAATATTAAGTCAGCAGCTACAGTATTTGTAATGTAGCTGCTGACTTGTGGCTACTGGTAATAGCCCGGTGATGGGGGAAGGAGGAGGGGGACCAATCTTCTGGGGGACCTCACCACGCAGAGGTCACCCGGATGTGGGGACGGGTACCTATCAAAATAAGGACTTTTAATTTTTTGATGGTGGAGCTGGAGCTCCACTTTAAGTTAAATTACCCTACCTATATCTATGGATCTTTGCTGATCATTTTGACATGAGATTTTCCCTGATGGTAACCTCAGCTTCTATATAATTGTATTCTTCTTCTGTTTCTCTAGCCAAGGTTTATGAGAGGTTCATTTTAAAATAACTCCAGTGTCTAGAAGTGGCAGTGTATGTCATACAAACATATTGTTTAATTTTGAAATATTGTTCTGTAAATGCCTCTTATTACCTGTAACAATTGAAGACAACAAATATTCTTGAAATATAATTTCCTCTGAATGATGAAGCCATTACTTTGTGACAGGTTCAGAAATATATATTGAGAAGAAGTTAAGGACAAGAAGACGCTGTCAACAGCCCAAAACTCTGAACAGCCCAGAGGACAGCATGTACTATAACCACATTAATGTGAGTCCAGTCCAGTTGTTGAGAAATAAAGATATATGTGTCTTTGCGGCAGATGTACTTATTTCTATAGCTACACCTTAATACTACACATTGATCCTATTTAATTATTGCCCGGTTTTATTAAAACTGAACTCCAGCCAAATAGTTATCCGCCAAGTTGAAGTTCATAATGGGGGGAATTTACTACTAAAAATGAAAGCTAGAAGCTGATAGGTTGCCATACACAGCTGCTCCAAATTCTGGCTCCAGGCTTAGTAAATTCCCCCTCTATGTGTTACGATGATAGCAGATTTACTTTTAATTTTGTCCAGCCAGTTCTGCATTTTACACAGACCTGCCAGACAGTATAGCCAGGCTAGTACCCTGACTTTTTCCCACCGTAGTTAACAGTATAGGTTGTTTATCAACCTGCTCCAAGCCAGCGACCTGGCAGTGATAGAGCAACAGCAGGCTGATAAGCTCAATATTATTATTATTATTCATGATTTATATAGCGCCAAAAGTTTGCTCAACGCGTTACAATAGAAAAGGAGATGGTTCAGTTACAATACAATAAAATACAAGAGGGTCCTGCTCATAAGAGCTTACAATCTAATAGGGTGGGGCAAGTGATACAAAAGGTACTAAATCCTTCCGCTTAAGGGCCGTACACAGGGGCCAAATATCGGGCGGCATCAACCAGTTCATGACATTAGGCCCATGTGTATGTCAGCAAGTCTGATTGGCCAGCTTCTGACAAAGGAGCATGAAAAAGGTCTGTCCATTGGCATCCTTTCAGCATTGGCAGGCAATGGCCGAGAGCACTAACCGGTGCGTTTGGCGCAGGGGGGGGACGTCCCCTTTTCACAAAACAATAGTTTAACAGGGGAGATCGCTGTACTAACATTGCATAGTTAGTACAGCGGCTCCTCCTGAGCTCTTTTGTTTTTCATTCAGCCCACTGGGTTGAAAAAAAAAAAACCCTAAGTGCCGGTTCACATTTCTGCGATGCGGGAACGCTGCGACTATACAGCATGTTCCTGCATCGCATCCGCACCCCTGGCAGTTCACACTGCCATATGCGATATGCTGGGGGTGTCAATTAAAGGTTAACGACACCTCCAGATCGCATATCGCAGTGCAATCTGAAAGTTCACACAGAATCGGATCGCACTAGTGTGAACCACCATACGATCCGATTCTGCTGCGGACCAAAAAAAGGGTCCTGTGCGTGTTTTAGTGCGATTGCGGTGTGAATTCAGCCATACAAACTGTATGGCTGAATTTGCACCGCACAGACATCGCATGTAATTTGCAGTGCGCTCCGAATTACATGCGATCTCTGTGATCGCACAAATGTGAGCCGGCACTTATAGTGTGCACTAGGCTTAACTCTTCCCTCTTGTGTCAATATGTTTACTGTCAAGACATGTGCATGCAGCAGAACCTGATTGGCTACGAGTTTGGATCCAACCTGTCCCAGTCTGATACAAATGAATATAACAGACTTATCCTAGTTATACATTTAAAACTACATCAATTGGTGTTTTTTATATTGGCCTGAAGGTCAGATTTAAATAAAACTTGATGAGAAGAAGCACATCACAGAGTCTGAACTGTCAGTTTGTGAACTGCTCAGCGAACAATTCAGCTGTATTAAACAAACAGATCCAGTGGTGGTTGAACTTTTTTTGCTTTCTCATAATGTTTCTGTTGTACAGCAGATACCCAAAGGTGTCCAATCCTTCATTACCATGAATTTGTGGCCATGCTTTGGACATTTAAGTACTTAAATATTTCTAGCAATGGCGTCAATTCACTAAGAGTTAAATAATGGCAAATAAAATGCAGTAAAATAACGCATGCGTTAAATTAGTTGTGAAAGTTCAATTCATCAAGAATTTTGCGTTAAATAACAAATGCTTTATTTTTTCGATTGTTCGGTAACTACCGCATTTTCTCATGTGGTTAAAGTGATTGTAAATCCCCTTTAAATACTTTTACCTATAGGAAAGCCTATATTAACCACTTAAGCCCCGGAAGATTTTACCCCCTTCCTGACCAGGGGGTATTTTGCGATTCGGCACTGCGTGACTTTAACGGACAATTGCGCGGTCGTGCGACGCTGTACCTAAACGAATTTGACGTCCTTTTTTTCCCACAAACAGAGCTTTCTTTTGGTGGTATTTGATCACCTGTGCGATTTTTTGATCACGCGCTATAAACAAAAAAAGAGCGTCAATTTTGCAAAAATAACAATATTTTTCACATTTTTTTATATGAAATTCCCCCCAAAAAAAAGTAAAAATCAAAATTTTTTAAAATTTTCGGCCAATTTGTTTTATGCTACATATGTTTGGTAAAAAAAATTGCAAAAAGCGTATTTTGATTGGTTTGCGCAAAAGTTATCGCGTTTACTAACAAAGGGAAAGATTTTTGTCATTTTTGTTGTTTTTTTTTTAACGCGTAATGGCGGCGATCTGCGATTTTTTTTGCGGTACTGCGACATTGGGGCGGACAGATCGGACCCTTGACTGACATTTGTGACACTTTTGGGGTTACCAGTGACATTTCTACAGTAATCAGTGCTATACATATGCACTGTTACTGTAAAAATACACTGGTTGTGAAGGGGTTAACTTTATTTGGAAGGGAGGGGCTGTGTGTATCCCTAGGGGCGTGCTTTCTACTGTGATTGGCTGTGGCTTGAGCTGTAAGGACACTGATCAACGGATCTACATACTAGATCCGTTTTATCAGTGTCTTTACAGCGAGGAGAATGACAGGCAGCTTGTTTACACAAGCTGCCTGACATTCTCCCTCTCCCCCGCCGATCGCCGAGTGACCGGCGGACATCGGGTCCGCTGGTCACACGCGCGGGGGGGGTCCGTGACCACGCGGGAGCGGGAGCGCGCCTCCGGGGGCGCGCGCTCGCTCCCTAGACCCTCACAAGCTAGTGACGTAGCCCTACGTCACTTTGCCTGTGAGGGGCTGACTGCCGACGTAGATCGGCGTTAGGCAGTCGGCAAGTGGTTAAGGCTTACCTATAGGTGCTATAAATATCTCCTAAACTTGCACCGTTTAGGAGATATTTACTTTGCATGCAGCCGATGACGTCATCGGCGCATGCGCTCTGAAGGAACGGCCACCTGTGCCGTGCTATGTAATCGCGCCTCCGGCCAATCAGATGACCAGAGGACGCGATCCAGAAAGCAGGACGGACGAACATGTTGGCCGTCCTGTCAGCACTGGGGGGGGCTTCGTTTTTAGATAAGTACTTCATAATGAGCTAGTATATGATGCATACTAGCTCATTATGCCTTTGTCTTTACAGGTTTTTTTTTCACTTTTTTTTCAGACGGTTTACTTCCTCTTTAAAGGTCATTTCCTTATAACATTTTACGTTTTAACATGTTTGTTTTTTTTGTTTTGCAAAAAACTAATTTTGATTGAACATTCTGTACTGTAATCTGTATTTGGAGGCATTGAAATTTGAACTACCTTTTCAAATTTATGTATTCTGATGCATGATAATCCAAGCTGTGTCTTTTCCACGTGGAACATAGCTGTTGAGCTGTGTTGTGCTCCTTTATTAAATCCATCATGCCATACATTCATAAAAATGTGTTTTTTTTGTAAATGTATGGCCTACTAGAGCTGTTGAAAGTGCTCTTTACTAGATTGTTCTATGTTTTTGGCCCAATTCTGTGCTACTGCCTATGTTTATATTGTGGAAACTAAAGAAAACTTGACAATTTTTTTTTTTTAGAATTTTTTCAAACATTTTTATTTATTTTTCATGTTCCTATCCCAGTTTAAATTGTTGTAATGGTGTAAATAACCAAAAGTATTACAGTGGCCACTTTAAGAGGTCACTTAGCTGGAGTAATTGTCATGGTTGACATACTCCATTGTTGCACTTTTGTAAACAACATTTACAAAAAATTAATTAAAATTAAAAAAAAATGTATTATTTTTTTTAAAAAGTTCAATCAAAATTGTTACATTTTAATAGATGTTTGCATTTCTTTTGCGCTGCACGTCATGACTTTTTGAATTACTAAAAAAAAAAAAAATACTTGATGATGTATAATGCCACATTTCCTGGCAGTCTCCATGGCAGCCTACGTGTGGGTTAACCCCGCCTCCACTCCAAGGGTATAGGACCCCCCTCCCATAAATTTCAGCTTTCAGGTACAGCAGGTGTTCCTTTTTTGTCCTCCTCCAAGGACCTACAATTCTGATGTCTTACTTTGTCCGGCTTACCTCAGGATACTTTGGATGGTGTCTGCATGTCCAGGGCCCAGCCACTGGCGGGTGAGTGACATTTAAAATTCCCCAGCTCTCTGCGGTTGACTGAAGCTTGGCCGGCATTTTCTGACAGGGTCTGAAGACTCTCATTACAGCTCTTCATGGCAGCGGTATTTGTGACTTATGTTTACTTTGTATGTGTCTTTCTCTATCGCTGTGCGGCGTTTGTTATGGCCCCAATGGCGCTGCAACGCTTCCTGCATTCCAGCAATCCTTCCTCTTCCTCCTCTGCCTGTCTGCGGCCAATCAGCGGACGCTTCGTGGTCCCGCACATGCGCAGTGCGTCGCGAGCAAAGCCGAGGCTTGGTTCGCGCACGCGCACTAGCGATCGCGGCCGCATCACCGCTGACGTCATTCCGGCGGGGGATTTAAGCAGCTGTCAGTTCCCCTGTACTTTGGGAAGTACTGTGGGCGTTGCGGCAGCTTCCCTGTGTGTCTGGATTCCTTGCTACAGGTATGTGCAATGGATGCTTGACTTGCAGAGGGGGGGATGGATTGTTGCTATCTTACACTATATCACTATATTGTCCTGGTGTCTGATGTGTATTACCTTTCCTTTATCAGTCTGGTTGTTTGGCCTGAAGTTTGGATCCTGCGTCACCGCCCTCCTGTGGCCAGCCCTCTCATAACAGGTGGGTGCTGGCATTTTCAGGGGGGGGCAGGGGAGGGCTAGCTGGTCCCTGTTTCATGGCTAAATCCAGTGTCTCCCCAACTTTCTCTTTTTCCATCAGCTCTTCCAGGCCTGGTTTATCTCAAGAAAGAGACCCTGTCAGACCACGTGGGAGTTCATCCTCCAGATCAAAACGCCATGAATCTCCATCAGGGAGTAGGCAGCAGGGGAGATGCTCTAATTCCTCCCCCAGACACCACAAACAACAGAGTCACCGCACACACCAGAGAGCTTGTTGGGGTTGTGGGGCGCATGTCCCGGAGGACAAGTCCCTATGTGAGCCATGTTTTGCTCAGGCAGCCGGTGAGAGGGAGCCCGAGGACCCCAGATTGGAATCCCTGGTAAAGAGGATAGTGCAACAGTCCCTGAAAGAATGGGGTACGGTCCCAGCACTTGGTCCCACTACATCTAGTTCTCCAGCTGAAGCGCCGGAAGATCAAGGCCCCTCTCAACCGAGCATTACTTCTGCAAAATCATCTGACAGTGATTCGGAAGAAGAAGGGGCAGTAGGCGGCTTTGAGTTTGCCCTGGTTTCGCCCCTGATCAGAGCAATTAAGGAAGCTCTAAAATGGGAGGATCCTGTGTCTCCCCCGAAAAAATAGCGGAAGTTCTTCAAGCACCTTGGTAAGGAGTGCATTAATTTCCCTTCCCTCTCTGAATTACAAGAGGTGATTACTGAGGAATGGAGTAAGGGGGGTGGTAAGTTTTCCCTATCTTCCAAACTTGGGAAACTATATCCCTTCAAACCTGAAGATGTCGCTCGTCTGAAGTCTGCTCCCCTTGTGGATGCTGCAGTCGCAAGATTAGCAAAGCATGTTACTTTGCCCCTGGATGATGCAGTTTCCTTCAGAGATCCCTTGGACAGGAAAATAGATCTAGACCTGAAGAGAATCTATGTTACGGCCGGAGCGTCCTGCAAACCTGTTATGGCATTAGCAACGATGTCTAAAGCCATGGAAGTTTGGGTGTCTGATATTGAGACCAAACTCGGGAGCATTTCGGAAGAAGCTGTAGAGAGCTCTCCTATTCATGAACTCAAGTTGGCTTCCGTGTTTTTAGGAGAAGCATCCATTGATGTTCTGCGCCTTCTGTCCAGATCAATGTTATCATCAGTGACGGCAAAAAGGGCCTTGTGGCTCCGCCCCTGGCTTGCTGATCCAGCCTCTAAGCAGACGTGGTGTAAGATTCCCTTCGAGGGTACTTCCCTTTTCGGAAATAAATTGGACAGTGCCATTGCAAAGGCCACTGGCTGAAAGTCGGGTTTCCTTCCGCAAGATAAACGCCTATTTGGCCAGAAGAAGCCTCAAACTAGGAGGCAATACACTGAGAGATCAAGAGATGCCCGCTCTTACAAACCTACTAGAGATTTTCGGAGAAATTGGAGAGGAGGCCAATCTTCTTCTCGAAGATCCTCTAAGAATTCAGCGCCTGCTGGACAAGAATCCACTAAATCTTTTTGAGATTGGACCCGTTCAGACATGCCAGGTGGGAGCACGTCTTCTCCATTTTCAGCGTCTCTGGACGGCCTCAATCACGGACTTTTGGACCGTCAGGCCACAAATGGTCTTTTCTGGCAGATCCAGTTCCACGGTTCATTTCAACTCACTTACCCTGTCTACAAGAGAGAAGAGAAGTCTTGCTCGCCTATGTAGACGCTTTGGTGGCTCAAGGAGCATTAGTTCCGGTTCCAGAGCAGGAAAAATTTCAAGGTGTTTATTCACCCCTCTTCTTGGTCCAGAAGAAGAACGGAGCTTGGAGGCCCGTTATAGACCTCACATACCTGAACAGGTTCATAAAGAACGAAAAATTCAAGATGAAAACACTCCCCACCATTCAGAAGGCAGTACTGCCAGGAGACTGGCTTGCCTCAATAGATCTGAAAGATACGTACTTTCATGTACCTGTGGCAGTCGACTTTCACAAATATCTCCGCTTCTGTGTTCTGAACTGTCATCTTCAATTCATTTTTCTACCTTTCGGCCTCTCTACCTCGCCCAGAGTGTTCTCCAAAGTTCTCCTGTCCGTAGTGGCCCTCATAAGATTAAAAGGAATACGTCTACATCATTACCTAGACGATCTTCTGCTGCTGTCTCAAAACAAAGATCAGTTACTGGCACACAGAGATCAGGTCATATCGACCCTCAAAGAATTTGGCTGGCTGTTGAACTTACAAAAGAGTCAGCTGGAGCCCACTCAGCGCCTAGTCTATCTCGGGGCACAATTCAAAACCATCGAGAATTCAATCTCTCTCCCGTTAGAGAAGATACCGGTGGTGCGGGAGAGAATCCTTCCAGCTCTTTCTTCCTCCCGGCTGAAAGCCTCTCAGTGCTTCAAAATCATTGGCACCATGGTGTCCACGGCTCCGATGGTCAAATGGGCTCTTTGGCGTATGAGGCCTTTCCAGAAAGGGTTCCTACAACAGCGGAACCCGGAAGAGGGGGAGCAATACATTCATATCTCCTCCAGCATGAGATTCAGTCTTCTTTGGTGGCTGCAACGCAAGAATCTGCTCAACTGCCACTCTCTGATTCCAGTCTCATGGATCATAATAACAACAGACGCCAGCAACTCAGGTTGGGGGGCTCATTGTCTGTCGGAAATGGCCCAAGGAAAATGGTCTTCTCAGAGACACACGCCAGTCTCCAATATACTGGAGCTCCGGGCAGCATATCAGGCTCTTCGATCCTTTCAACACCTGGTGGAAGGGAAATCTGTAATGATTCGGATGGACAATACCACGGCAGTGTCTTATGTGAAGAGGCAAGGTGGGACACGGAGTCTCTCTCTACTACGAGAATTAGACCCAATTATGTCTTGGGCTCGGGCTCATCTAGTCGATATCTCAGCAGTCTACATTCCAGGTCCTCAGAATGTTCAAGCAGATTTTCTGTCCAGGGTCCAGTTGAACCACAACGAGTGGTCTCTCCATGTGGAGTCGTTCAAATGGATCCTGTCATTGGGAGTATCTCCCGAAGTCGACCTGTTCGCCTCTCCTTGCAACCACAAGTTGGAAAAGTATGTCACGAGAGGCAGATGCCATCAAGCCTATGGACAGATGCACTAACCGACAGGTGGGAGTTCAACAGGGCATATGCCTTTCCTCCAGTACCCATCATTCTCAAATTCCTGCAGAGACTTCAAGCGGAAGATGTAGAGATAGTGATGGTGGCGCCTTTCTGGCCAAACAGGCCATGGTTTCCGCTGCTCCTTCAGCTAAGCTAACGGGACCCGGTCCCTCTTCCCCTCAGACCAGACCTGCTCCTACAGGGAACATCAGTACACCCCTGTCCTGCAATACTCCGGTTGACGGTCTGGTTCTTGAGAGGGAAAGGTTGGAATCGCTCGGCTGCCATCAACAGATATTTCCACCTTAATGAATGCTAGACGACCAAGAACAATAAGGTATACTGCAGAATCTGGTCAAGATTCATGAAATCCGCATATCCGGAAGGTATGTCTTCCTCAGTTCCTGGGATTCAAGAAATACTAAGTTTTCTTCAGGCTGGCCTAGATATGCCTCTTTCAGTGGCAACTCTAAGAGTCCAAGTATCGGCATTATCTGCCTTCTCTGGTATCATGTGGGCTCAACACCCACTTATTCAACAGTTCTTTAAAGGAGCAGCCAGGCTCAATCCTCAAAGAAAACCTAGGTTTCCAAAATGGGACCTCGTCTTGGATTCGGCTAAGATATGGAACACCTGCTGTACCTGAGAGCTGAAATTTATGGGAGGGGGGTCCTATACCCTTGGAGTGGAGGCGGGGTTAACCCACATTTAGGCTGCCATGGAGACTATCAGGAAAGGAAAATTACGGTAAGTATCTGATAGGAATTTTCAGTTTTTTGTGTGTCCACCGCTGGTGGAATAGTGTCAACTTTCTGTGGGTCCTCTGTGGGTGCAATTCGACCCCTCTCTGAGGGTAGTATTGCACACCTTTCTGTGTTCTGTGGGTGGAATTAGGCTACCTTTTGTGGGTTTTCAGTGGGTTGAATTAGGCTCTCGTGGGTGGAATGCCCCCTTCTGAGGGTATAAATAGGCCTTTCTTTCTGATACCGCACTGGTTACCACCACTAAGAGGGGGGAAAATATCGCACCTTTTTTTAGTTCCTGTTTCATCTGTGAATTGGGCTTTACAGATTGCCGCACGCTTTTGTGATATTTACTGACTTTTTTTTTTTTCATTGTTTACCGCAAAATCATTATTTTTGTTTTTAATTAATTAGACTTCATTTGCCGCATGCAATTATTTATGCAAATGAGTAGCATGATACTCTTACCGCATGCAGTAAAGCTTAGTGAATTGATCCCAATGAGCTTTAAAACAAGTCCTCACCGACCTTTGTGTCTAGAGGCGCCGTGGAGTAATTTATTCTCAAGCTTCCCAGCAGAAGCACTCAAGTTGTTTAAATTGTTTTCTTTGCAGCTCAGCTCACTTTGCTCTACTCTACCAAAAATGACTCAGCAGCTTCTCAGCCTTCTAATCTATGCAAACACAGAGCAGGTTTTCTGGGAAGAGGGCAGTATTAAACTCAAAACCTAAAATTGTATGTATATCAGATTACCAATCCTTAGATGTGGTGGTTGCATTACTCTTCTTTTTTTTAAGCGTTTGTTCCCTTATCATGCAATCATGCCAGTAAGTCTGTTATTTTTCAGCATCCTTAGACCAAGCAGTCTAGAAAAAGTGACAGTTAGAGGGTTGGGACAAACCAGTTACCATTGACAGCAGGGCTTACTATCGTTATTTTTTTTTCTCATTTTTGTAAAGCTTTTATCGCAAAAGAAAAAGAAAACTGTTTCTGCAACTGGTTAAAAAGTGTTAGCTGGAGTTTGGCTTTAATTCATTAGTCAAGTCCATCTAAATTTGCTAGTCTAACACTACTCTCTCCCTTCTCTCCAGATTGACACTGCTGCTGTCCCCATTGCTTCTCCATCTAGAGTGGAGAAATCCAAGATAGGAAGTGTGTTACTGGCCAATCACTGGGTAAAAATAAAGCAATAAAAGCCTAAAAAATGAAAACTATTTCTACCATCATATTTAAAGATTAGTAAGCTGCAATATATTTGAATTTGTTTTTGAAGTTTAATATCACATTAAAGATAAAGATTTCATTGCTTCTGCTGTGAATTTTGGATTATTTCCTCACATGTACTCTGCAAGAGCTAGAGGAGTGGGAAAGATTTAATAAAAGATTGCATTATGAGCCTTTATTATTTCCCCTGTATTTTAAGTAGCACTGTGGAAATATAAGCCATTGTACTGACTCTTAATTGTACGTTTTAAATAAGAAGAACTTCTGGCATAAAAAATGTCAGTAAAATATATTCTTTAATAGCCAAAAAGTATATAAAATCCACTTTGCATGCACTAAACACCTTTGCAAACCCAGTTATTACCTTGTGAATGAAGCCTGTGTAGAGAGCAGAGCTGTGGGAGGGACCCAGCTGGCTCCGCCCACTATAGGCTGCCTGCAGAAATTCAAAGGAGGGGGCGGATACAAGACCAGTCAGCCTGCAAAAGGAGAGAGAGCAGCAGTGAGTGGTCCTTACTACAGGAAAAGTTTCTTACTGGATTACTGCACAGATCTAAAAAAATGCCCAAAGCACACCAAAATGCATGGAAAAATACACAATCTTCTATTTAAAAAATATTTGCTTATTCCGGAGTTCAGTTTTAAATAAAATTTTATTTTGGATCATCAAATAACTGTCAAAGCTGCCGCCAAAGAAATTCAGTGCAGAGGTAATACATGAAAATGTATTGCAATCCTTTGCTACAAGACAGGCAATCAGAATTTAACTAGAAATGCTGTATACCTGATTCTGTTAGTAATTTCCCTGTTACAACCCTCTCAGTAGCCTTTAATGTAGCCATAAGCCCTCGTTCACATTGGAGTGGTTTGTCATATGGTTTGACGGATCAAATCACATGACAAGTCGCAGCCTATTGCTGGCAATGGCACTGTTCCAATCGGTGTGACGCTGACTTTGTGGCCCTGCACCAACTTGCAAAAGTAGTTCCTGCACTAATCTTGGCGATTTCCAGTGCGACTTCAATGGACATCTGCGCATGAAGCCGCACAGATATCTTTCAAGTCACATCGGAAGTCACACTGAAATGCGGCTTTGAAATCATGCGATTTCAGATGAAGTCACGATTTCAAAGCTGCGTTCAATGTGTAAAAATGCACTACATGCTTTTCTGCAGCTTCTTTATTGAAGTCTATTGAACCAAAAAAGCACCGTTTTGCATTTAAAAAAGTCCCTGACCCTTTCCAAAAAATGCAGAGGCACAAAAATGCATTGATGTGAACGGGTTCCCAATGGAACCCATGGTAAAAAAAAATGTCCTGCATGAAAAACGCATTGATGTGAATGGAGCCATAACAGTGGAATGCTAAATCCAGCTTTTAAACCAACCAACGCAATCTTTAACTGGCCTGATCATGAATGAATATAGGCTAACTGGTATGATCCAGCTGTTTGCTACCTTTGCCTAATTACTATATTGAAAGTTGCATGTAAATAGATGAATGAAAACTACATATGTGTGTAGATGTGTACAAGGCTGCCTCTACATAGTCATTTCTATCATCACAGTAATGCCAGTTATGAGATCTGCTTGTTTAAGCCCAACTTAAGACTCACAGCTTTTGTTTTCATAGTTCTGTATTTCTGCAGTTATCTATGCGGAATAGCAGTGTACTGCAGTGTTCTATGCTAAATAAGGCTCGAATCACACCTATGCATGTTGCTTTTGAGTGTTTCTGTAGTGCTTTTTGCTGTGCTCTCCATGTTTTTTACTGCGATTTTGCCCGCGATTGTACCGCAATTTGCATTTTGCTTTTTTTTATGCTTTTTTTTTTTTAATTTGTTGTTGGGCAGATTTAAAAATGCAAAATGCAAATCCCGGCAAAATCAAGGTATAAAAGCATGCATTGATAAATGCATTGAAGTGACCTGGTTCCATAGAAACTCATGTTAAAAAAATTTCCTGCATTTCTGCAAAAAGCATGAAAAAAAAACATTGGTGTAAACGGAGCCTACTGCAGTTTTCTGTGCTGAATAACAACCCACTGCAGTGCTCTATGCTGAATAACAGCCCACATCTGTGCTCTATTCCTATTAACAGCTCACTGCATTTCTCTATGCCAAATAACAGTCCACTCCAGAGCTCTATGCTGAATAACAGCCCTCTGCAGTGCTTTGTGCCGAATAACAGCCCACTGCAGTGCTCTATGCTGAATAGCAGTCCACTGCATTGCTCTATGCTAAATAAAATCCCGCTGTAGTTTTCTGTGCTGAATACCAGCCCACTGCAGTGCTCTATGCTGAATAACAGCCCACATCAGTGCTCTATGCTGAATAACAACTCACTGCATTTCTCTGTGCCGAATAACAGTCCAGTCCAGAGCTCTATGCTGAATAACAGCCTTCTGCAGTGCTTTGTGCTAAATAACAGCCTGCTCCAGTACTCTGTGCTAAATAACAGCCTACTGCGGTTTTCAATGCTGAATACCAGACAACTGCAGTGCTTCATGCTGAATAATGTCCCACTGCAATTATCTATGCTGAATAACAGCCCACTTCAGTGCTCTTTGCTGAATAACAGCCCACTGCAGTGCTCTATGCTGAATAGCAGTCCACTGCATTGCTCTATGCTAAATAAAATCCCACTGAAGTTTTCTGTGCTGAATACCAGCCCACTGCAGTTCTCTATGCCAAATACCAGTCCACTTCAGAGCTCTATGCTGAATAACAGCCCTCTGCAGTGCTTTGTGCTGAATAACAGCCTGCTCCAGTGCTCTATGCTGAATAACATTCCACTCCAGGGACCTTGTGCTGAATAACAGCCTGCTCCAGTACTCTGTGCTGAATAACAGCCTACTGCGGCTCTCTATGCTGAATAGCAGCCTACTGCGGTTCTCAATGCTTAATACCAGCCCACTGAAGTGCTTCATGCTGAATAATGGCCTACGGCCATTATCTATGCTGAATAACAGCCCACTTCAGTGCTCTTTGCTGAATAACAGGTCACTGCAGTTCTCTATGCCCAATAACATTCCACTCCAGAGCTCCATGCTGAACAGCAGCCACATCCCTTGGCACAAGTGTCCCTCTCCAGACTCATCTTACAGAGGAAGTGAGGGGACATGTCTGACCAGGTCCGTTAGATTACAGACTGCACTAGGTCCAACTCTGGTTCCTATTAGACTGCACAGACACTCTAAGACATAACCACTTTAACAAAAAGTATTATTCAAATATGAAAATAGAGTTCTGACAAGGTATGTATCAGAATAATTATTTCTGAGACTTCAGTTGGGCTTTAAATTGAAAATCCCCGCAACCCTGAACTAAATGTATTTTCATGGCAGATGAAGCAATTATTTTACAGTGGCCCACAAGCCATGGATGGTTGCTAAGAAGAAATATTGCCCTTTGGTCAGAGATTTTTCAAAATAAATCTGTCATACCTTTTTAAAAGCTCTAATATGATTACCTAAGATCATTTAACAGATAATGCTGTAAATGGATAAGGTCCACATGCTGATTTCTGGTCAGAAAAGGCTTTCTTTGACTATAATTAGGGCCTTCCCAGCACTCATGGCCAACAGATATCAAATGGTTTATTTACAAGAGTCACAATGGCATGATCTATGCAGTTCATATATGAATGTTTCTGTTGTTCTGCACTTGATAAAATAATAAAGTGAGTATATCATTGAACACATTGGACTATTACTGTGGGAGGCCAACAATGTTACAATTTGGGGTTGTTTAGATGAGAACATAAAACATTGGTAGGCCCAATCTGCCCATGTATGTGCCTGTTTTTTTGCTCTAACTTTATTACAAATCTCTTCAACCTTTCCTTCTTTTCTCTATCATAGCAGCCCATCTCTCCATCCCCTCTCTTAACACAGCGCTGGCTGAACATGTGCCTCTGCCCTTTATCAGTTGCTTTCATATCAGGATGTCTCCTTTCACGGTGAATAATTGATGTGGTTTATCAAAGAAAACCAACATGCATGCTTCATCAGGCTCACTTGAGCCCTTTGATCAAAAAAATTATGCTTTGACTTGTGATATTATCAGCATCTGCTTGCATTCAACACAAAATCACTTTGAATTAAAAATTAACGACTCCCTGCTTAGCTTCTGAAAGCGTGTTCTTGGTCCTTCCCGCAGGGAACTCTAGACTATCAAGGGAGCAAGAGGAAGCCGAGAAAACTTGGGTAAATATCCATCCTGAATTTAACAACTGTAAACAGAAGTCCTTTTGTAAAATGGAAAATTCTTAAACATTGAAATTGTTTAATATTGCCCCCCTGGATGTGTATATGGCTCCCTACTAACAAGCATAATGATAAGAGCTTAAAATCCAGCAAAGTGCCAGCTGTAACGAATCACGAATGTGACAAAAGGCCTGTTCTCTAAAGGACATTAATATTGGAAGTTAAAGGGGATCTGTAATGTAAGAAATATAGAAGTTGCCGCTTTAAAGTGGCTGTAAAGGCTTCAGGTTTTTTACCTTGGCACATTTTCTGCATTAAGGTAAAAAACCTTTTATGTGCAGCTCCCACCCCCCCAGCCCTCCGAAATACCTGAGCCTGATCTCAACCTAGCCCGGTGCCTGAGAGCAGCACTGTTGTGAGGGCAGGGCAGAGCCAAGCTGCACTGGGTGTGTCAATAGTCACACACAGCGTGGCTCGGGGATGGAGCCTGCATGTGTGCCCCCATAGGATGCATCTTCCTCTGGTGGCACACGGAGAAGAGGAGGAGCCAAGAGCGCCAGTGGGGGATTGCAGAAGAGGAGGTTCAGGGCTGCTCTGTGCAAACTATTGCACAGAGCAGATAAATTTAACATGTTTGCTACTTAAAAATAAAAAAAGAACCTTTTCAATCACTTTAATTACTGTTAAGGAAAGTTGAAACATAGACCTATTGGTATTGCTATCTAAACGCATGACACAGGTATGTTAGTGCATTTTTCAGATGTTTTTGCACCTAACCACCAGCCACCTCCTCCAAGCAACTTCAGGCCTTTGAACAAAATGGAGGATTCAGTAGTGTCCACGCTGGACGTAAAGATTTCATCCTCCTGGGGAGGGCCCACAAGAACCTCTACAATCCCAGTGATGCCCAATACAAGAATCATGGCAAAGGTCAGAAGGTCTGGGAAGAAATTGACATAGTGGACATGATTTAAGAGACCTGATAGTGCAAGACACCCCAACACCACACATAAAAACCAAGAAACTGATACAAAGTCAATGACATATGTTCTCACAGATGATATTAATTTCCATTGGCCAAAACTTAGGTGGTTGAGTTTTTCAGCTTACATTACCCTAGAGAGGGTTAAAGCCTGGGGGGTATCATATAGAAAGTGTAGTTGTCCTTTAACCTTTTTTCACCAGTTAAAGCCATTGAAATTGGTTATTTGTTAGCTGATATAATGGTTATATGTAAAGGCACCATAAAATAGTGTGCAGTAACCCATAGCAACCAAACAGAAAGCACTATTTATAGATCATACTTCATAAACTGCTTGCTGTGGAATTTCTGCTTCACAGTTTGAACTACTTAAAGTGGAATAGCGCACACATGCAAAAGAAATGACTATCAAATATGGAGACAATCCATAAATAAAAATGGGGATTTGGTTTGCTTTTTTATGGATAGTGTAGGACCCACTGACAATGGGGTACTTTGACGCAGTAGTGGGCTTGAGCACAATATGGCCATATGGTGGGACCAAATCCCCATTTTTATTTATGGATTGTCTCCATATTTGATAGTCATTTCTTTTGCATGTGTGCGCTATTCTTTTTTAATATACATGTCGCTTGGTTCATAGCTGCACCGGCTTTAGATATACATGTTCAGGGCATGCTCCCCCATTTTTTTGCTTACTTAAAGTGGAACCCTATTCAGAAAATTCCTGATAGATCACATTATGCTGGCCTGTTTTGCAGGTATAGCTAAGTAAAAATCCAGTAATGCAGCATCTCATTCTGCTCTGGACAGCCTCAGTTTCTGACTTTTCTTGGCCTAAATGCAGAGTCACTAGAGGCTGATCTGCTGACAGCCTAAAGATTTAATGCTGCTCAGGGGCTTTTGGCTTCAGCAAAATGGCAGCCTCCAGTAAGAAGAAACAGGAGCAAGGCTGGAGGCAATTTACAGCACACAATAATTTTGGTAGAATAATTATTAATGTGGAATGTATGTTACTTGCTAAAGAACTTTAATTTTTATCTAGTTGTTATGGGTAAGGTTCCGCTGTAAAGTATATGTAAAGCCAAAACTATTCTTTTAGTTTATCGATAGGATAGAGAAAGGTTGAATCCCTTATCAGGTTATTTTCTGCTATCTGTGGCCCACTGGGGAAAATTCCCTTTACTTCGAGTCCTGAAGATTCAACAACACATGAGAGGAAATCTCTGTGAATAGCTTTGCAAGCCAAAGCTGGCCATACACTAGTAGATTTTTGAATGAATGTTCATACGAGCATTTGTATGGTATGAATGCTGTTCTAAAGTACTTCAAAATGTTGTTTACTTTTAACATGTGATTTTAGAATAATGGACTTTACCTAAGAAAACCCCATACACTGTTAAAAATTCCTTCATTTGAGAAAAATTGGCCATGTTGCTCCTTTTTCTCCTCACTGAGGTTGAAATCAAATGTTAATTTGATCCTAATAATGATTAGAACATTAAATTAACATAATTAAAATGAAAAATTTCAAAATAAATTCTACTAGTGTATAACCAGCTTTGCTCCATTGGAGGATTTTTCCACACATCTTACTGTAGTGACAATTTGAACATTTTGTTTTTTTCCCTAACTTTCTGTGTTGGTGACAGTGTTCATCAGATCAAATAAAAAGGTCTATCTCAGACAAAAGACAAGAATAAAAACATGATAAAGGGCCTCTTTTTAAACCAATATCCCTTCTGAGGTTGCCAAAGGTTCCTTGAGCAGTGACCAATGGGGAATTAATCCCCTACCTACCTGCACTGACCACTAATTCAAGGGGGTTTTTACTGTCTGGATTTTTCTCTTAATATTATTCAATTAATGTTAAGATCATTGTTAAAAATGTTGTTTTACAGAGCAGGACAGTGTGAAAAATGATTTGCCATGGCTGTAAAATATGCTAGACATGGAATATTATTTATTTTCATATTTAAAATGTCCTACAAATAAAATGTAATTATTAATGTTAAACAATGTAATATATTGCAGCTTAATCCTTACAGCTCAACTCCAGGCAACTGAAAAATTATCCGTTGCTTTGGTTCACCCTCACCCACACTGCAAGGGTAATAGCTCATTTTGTCTAGGGGACAGGAGAGACAGTTTTACTAACCTTATCTTCTGCTCCCCTGGTAGATGGTGCTCCCCCATGCTCCGGTGGTTGACTGCCCCTTGACATCATGTCCAGTGCACGGTTATGGACCCTGCTTTGGTCTTAAGATGTTATGATCTCAGATTGCTGGAGCAAAGGGGAGAGGAGGCTGCAGGGACTGATCTAGCTGTATAGAGAAGTGGAGGATCAGGTTAATACATTTTTTTTTTTTATTCATTTAAAGTAATTAGTAATTAATTAAAGTAAAGTAATTAATCCTTGCAGTGCAGACACAGCTCCACTGCGGGGGACATTTTTTAGTGGCTTGGAGTTTGGCTTAAAATTTGGTGGTTGCATTCACTTTCTTTTTATTGGACCTTTTTTTTCCTTTACCCGGTTATCTGGCCAATAACGCACCTCCTCTCCAAAGCCTGGTACATGCTGAAAGAAAAAAAACGTAAGCGATTGGTATGTTAATCCGATGTTAGTACAGCGATCTAACCCCCCCCCCCCCCCTGAGCTATTGTTTTCTTACAGGGGGAATGCCTCCCCTGCCAGAACACACCGGACAACGCCAATGGCTGAGAGTGCTGATCGAATGCTGATCAGCAGAACTTTTCCAGTCATGCCCCCTCGATAGAAGCCAGATGTTTGGCCAGCTTCTGTCCAACTGGCTCCTGTACACACGGGCTTAATATTGGATGGTATCAGCCAGTTCAATAGAAACCCGGTCGATACCGCCCGATATTCGGCCTGTGTGTATGACCGCTCTTTAGGGTATCTCCACTCTAGATTGAGGAACAAAAGAGCTACCACTGGACAGCAGCATTATCAATCTGGGGGGAGGGTGGTGTTAGATGCACCCACAAATTTAGATGGACTTAGCTAACAAATTAAGGCCAAAGTCCAGCCAACACTTTTTAAGTTACAGCAAAAGTTTTTATCATTGTAAGCACCCCTATTAGTGGTAAATGGTTTGTCTCAACCCTCAAACTAACACTGTTGTTGGACAGCTTTTGGGCCATACACACTATCAGATTATCTGAAGACTTTTGTCTGTAGACTTACCAAAACCATATAATATGAGGTCAAACCTAAACACTTTCAATTTGTATGCAATCCGGCAGGCCCTTGCACTACATAGAAAAGGTAAATCTGAAGGAAAAAGTCTTCAGATAATCTGATAGTGTGTATGGCCCTTTAGTCTGTTAAAGGAAATTTAAAAATAACAGTCTTACTGGCAGGACCAGGTGAAAATAAAAGAAAAAAAAAAGAAAACTATTGCAACCACCACATCTAATAATTTGTAAAACAAAGACAGACAGAGGTGCCTCTAAGTGTAGACTTTATGCAACAGGTTTAATGAATAAAATTATGCACTCACGTTAGTAAGCATATATTCATGCCCATAAAACAAGGTTCCAGTGTGGAGAAGTGTACATCATCCGGTCATGGACATCCATCCTGCTGGAGCCGAAGTCTTTCGCCGTGGCCGGCTTGTACGGCAAGGTTAGAACCAGGAAGTAGGCTCGGTGTATTTGCTTGACATCGAGGCTTGGTGGATAGTCGAACCTGGATGATGTCATCTGCATGCGACATGCAGATGACATCATCCAGGTTCGACTATCCACCAAGCCTCGCTGTCAAGCAAATACACCGAGCCTACTTCCATGTTCTAACCTTGCCGTACAAGCCGGCCACGGCGAAAGACTTCGGCTCCAGCAGGATGGATGTCCATGACCGGATGATGTACACTTCTCCACACTGGAACCTTGTTTTATGGGCATGAATATATGCTTATTAACGTGAGTGCATAATTTTATTCATTAAACCTGTTGCATAAAGTCTACACTTAGAGGCGCCTCTGTCTGTCTTTGTTTTAGCCCTGTGGAACCCCTGGCTTTTGGTTTCTGGATGGCTGCCCTACATGGTGGACTTTTTCTCCCCCTGTGCCATTAATGACTTTTAACTCCATGGACTTTTGGTTCGATATGTGATCAAGCGCCTGTTAACATTGTTTATTTCTAATAATTTGTAAGCTGCAATATAAAACATTTTTGGTTTTTGGGGAATCGAACCTTAAAAATAAAAGGTGACAGGTAGGATTTTTTATTAAGAAGACCCTATTGGTCTCTTCTATCATAACTACTTCTCCCTGCCTGTCTGCGTTAATGTACTGAGGCGAGCATGGAAAAAAAATGCGGAGTTTAATTCCTCACAATAAAAAAAAATATGGATTGACTTTTCCAACTGGAAAATGTCCAAAGAGTTTGTATTGTTTCTTTAACAAAATAACAAACAATTAAATATTTTTCTGCTTTTTTTCTTTTGTCTCCACTAACAAAATGTGTTGTGTTTTTACCACTCCAGTCAATGGAACCCAATATGCCATAAAAATTGGGGACTTATTTTATTGTTTAATTGATTGTGTGATTTATGTTTCATCTGTCTGTTTCAGCCAAGTCAAAGTTCTAGACAGAGAAGATGAATATTACAAACTGTTATCAACTGCTGACTCAATTCCTGAGGAGGATCTATCTGTTTGCTCTCCTTTGGCACAGCAAGAAGTGTTTTTTGCCTCTAGCTAAACCTCTGTTCTCTAATCCACACTATTTTGGAACTGGTAAGAATATATAATATTTATTGCAGGGATAATCATGTTTTCTGAAAAGATCACAGGAGGTTTGGACAAATGGGACCCTATATAAAATATACATGCTGTATGTTTACAACAATCATAAACTGAGTTTAAAAACCTGATTTGACTCCACCACCAGAGGAAAGAACAACATATATATGCCAACAAACTGGACTATATGTTAAATTGTCACTTTATTGATTTATCAAAAATAATTAGAATATAAAAATACAAATATTAAAATTGGTACCAAACATAACAAAAATACCTAAAACCACACACACACCTCTCTCTAATATCAAAAAACATTTCCCCTATATTGTGAAAAATAGCTATATTCTCTAATATATATGTAAAGAATCTCACAAAAGTGAGAACACCCCTCACATTTTTGTAAATATTTTATTATATCTTTTCATGTGACAACACTGAAGATTTGACACTTTGCTACAATGTAAAGTAGTGAGTGTACAGCTTGTATAACAGTGTAAATTTGATGTCCCCTCAAAATAACTCAACACACAGCCATCAATGTCTAATCCGCTGGCAACAAAAGTGAGTACACCCCTAAGTGTAAATGTCCAAACTGGGCCCAAAGTGTCAATATTTTGTGTGGCCACCATTATTTTCCAGCACTGCCTTAACCCTCTTGGGCATGGAGTTCACCAGAGCTTCACAGGTTGCCACTGGAGTCCTCTTCCACTCCTCCATGACAACATCACAGAGCTGGTTGATGTTAGAGACCTTGTGCTCCTCCACCTACCATTTGAGGATACCCCACAGATGCTTAATAGGGTTTAGGTCTGGAGACATGCTTTGCCAGTCCATCACCTTTACCCTCAGCTTCTTTAGCAAGGCATTGGTCGTCTTGGAGGTGTGTTTGCGGTTGTTATCATGTTGGAACACTGCCCTGCGGCCCAGTCTCCATAGGGAGGGGATCATGCTCTGCTTCAGTATGTCACAGTACATGTTGGCATTCATGATTAACTCAATGAACTGTAGCTCACCAGTGCCAGCAGCACTCATGCAGTCCCAGACCATGACATTCCCACCACCATACGTGACTGTAGGCAAGACACACTTGTCTTTGCACTCCTCACCTGGTTGCCCCCACACACGCTTGACTCCGCCTGAACCAAAAAGGTTAATTTGGTCTCATCAGACCACAGGACATGGTTCCAGTAATCCATGTCCTTAGTCTGCTTGTGTTCAGCAAACTGTTTGCGGGCTTTCTTGTGCATCATCTTTAGAAGAGGCTTCCTTCTGGGATGACAGTACGTGCAGACCAATTTGATCCAGTGTGCGTTGTATGGTCTGAGCACTGACAGGCTGACCCCCCCCACCCCTTCAACCTCTGCAGCATTCATATGTCTATTTGCCAAAGACAACCTCTGGATATGAAGCTGTGCACGTGCACTCAACATCCTTTGGTCGACCATGGTGAGGCTGTTCTGAGTGGATCCTGTCCTGTTAAACCGCTGTATGGTCTTGGCCACTGTGCTACAACTCAGGGTCTTGGCAATCTTCTTATAGCCTAGGCCATCTTTATGTAGAGCAACAATTCTTTTTTTTCAGATCTTCAGAGAGTTATTTGCCATGAGGTGCCATGTTGAACTTCCAGTGACCAGTATGAGAGAGTGAGAGTGATAACATAAGATCTAACACACCTGCTCCCCATTCACACCTGAGACCTTGTAACACTAATGAGTCACATGAAATCGGGGGGGGGGGGGATTGACAATTGGGCCCAATTTGGACATTTTCACTTAGGGTTGTACTCACTTTTGTTGCCAGCGGTTTAGACGTTAATGGCTGTGTTGAGTTATTTTGAGTGGACAACACATTTACACTGTTATACAAGCTGTACACTCACTACTTTACATTGTAGCAAAGTGACATTTTTTCAGTGTTGTCCCATGAAAAGATATAATAAAATATTTAAAAAAATGTGAGGGGGGTGTTCTCACTTTTGTGAGATACTGTATGTATTGGGTATGAGCTAGTGACCCTACTGATAGATGGGGTTAAATTCTGGTCACAAATAAGGTCTTATGCATGTGACAGTTCATGGCACCCAGCCAAAGACCGCATATCTGTCAAGCAACACAATTGCAGTTCCAAGATATGGTGAAATCATGAGCAAATCCTAGTTAGTGTGTAAATCAAGGTATGATGTGGTCCAGAGGAGGATCAATGTTCACTGATTGTGTGTCATATCAGCTTCGTAGGCATAAAGGCATATAGACACAGCAATAATAACTCAGATTATAAGATACTGTATGCATGAATATGGATGTCACCTCCCTCGCACACCAATCATGTTCCAGGTTGCACAAAGTGAGTATATTCCATCACCAACTTAGAAATGAATCCTCAATGTCTTAAATGGCCATGTGTGTCACAGAGACCAGATTGTCATGGAACATTCCATAGGGTGCATGCATGCATGGTATACTTATTGCTCCAGACGTCTGTAAAGATATAAGAAAAGAATTGCTATTTCAGGAAGATTCCTGCTTAGATGTTGAAGTCCCAAATCACAGAGATGGGGATCGCCAATGCCCCAGGAGTGAGGGTAGATGTGGAATGGGAAATTAAGCCTGACCGGTTTGGCCAGACCCAAGCCGGCTGCTTCAGAGGCAAAATGGAAAAATGATTTCCAACAATATTTAATATTTACAACAATCCAATAAGGATGATTAACCAATTAAGTAGAAGCTGTTCATTTAGCAAAGTAAATGTGTTCACTT
Organism: Pelophylax lessonae; assembly: GCF_965119305.1. Classification (NCBI taxonomy): domain Eukaryota; kingdom Metazoa; phylum Chordata; class Amphibia; order Anura; family Ranidae; genus Pelophylax; species Pelophylax lessonae. The sequence goes on along the minus strand of NC_138773.1, from coordinate 254,163,466 downwards.
TGAATGTGTGAAAGGATTAAACAACAACATTTTTGCTAGCACCCTAATTGGTTGTTCAAAATAAATACAGCTTCATCTTATTTACTAAGCTCAGTGCACATTCACTTTGCTATGTGAAGAGTGTCCATTTCATTAGTAAATTGAGTTTCTTTTTTCTTCTTGTGGATGACAGTGACTAGACAAATACTGAATTTATACACAGTTTGGTGCATATATAAAATATACCCTGCATCCTGAGTGAATCAATTGATTCCCGAATCCATGATACACAGCATGGATGAAGGATTCACTCCTGCAGCTGTAGTATTCAGTAGTTAGCAGGACCTGCAAACGCCAAATACCTGAACAGTGGAGGCATCTGATAGCATGCCGCCACTGTTAGGCCACGATTTTCCCCCCGGCTCCTTTAACAAAAGTCAGATGAAAAACAGACTTTTGTCAAGCCAGGCAGTTCCGAAAGGCCCCCCCACAGCTGCCATTATGGCCCCTTAAGCAGGAGTTAACCAAAATCCAAGCATTGTATGGCTAGTCTTAGTCAACACTGTTTTGTTTTACTGGAATACGATTTCTTTTTAACAGCATCACACACCACAATTTAAAGTGGTTCTTAAGCCTTAATGTTTTTCATCTTAATGCATTTTATGCTTTAAGGTGAAATATCTTCTGTGCTGCAGCTACCCCCCTGACCCCCCCCCCCCCCAAATCCATCCAATCCACCGATGTGCATGAGCGCAGCAGCTCCCACTGTCTCTTTCCTCACTGGACAAATTGATAGCAGCAGGAGCGATTGCCTCCTGCTGTTGTCAATTTAATCCAGTGACATGGGAGCGGGGAGCGGGGCCAAGTCCCGCTGTCTGTGTCAATGGACGAGCATGCACGGGTGCTGCTTTCCCTGGGGGCACCCAATGAAGAGGAGGGGCCTGAAGAGCCAGGGGGGACCCCAGAAGAAGAACCATTGCATAGAGCAGGTAAGTATAGGCATGTTTGTTATTTTTTTAAAAAGGAAGCTTTGGAACCACTTCATTATATTGCAGCAGAATTCGCCTGTAACCTAGATATGTAGAGGTTGAGAGGTTGATTTACTAAAGATGTAGGGAATCTTCACTAAGCTTAGGGAATGAGATGAAGCTGCCTTCAGTTCAATCATCAAATTATGTGCTAGAAAAAATCCTGTATTTTAAAGAAAAACACAAGTCTCAAAAATGTACCCCTTCTCATTCAGATGTGTGGGCAATGGTAAAAACAGCCAGTTGAGCCACAGTTTTACCGCTATGCCACCCCCACCGACCGCCCACCTGAACAAAGACATGAAGTTGCTCACGGCTGTACACATGTTGTTGCTGCAGTGCTTTGCTTCACAGGCTCCTCCAGAGTAAAACCCCCCGTTGCATTTGGTGGGCAGTAGTTCCCTAAATGCGAAACACTCAAGGTAATATGGTCGTGGCACAACCGCTCTGCAACAGTGTGCAATGTATGCGTGTGGGGTGCAGCCTTTTGAGGATTAAAGCAGGACGTGAGAATGAAGATGGCTTTGCAGAGGGGCATGGATCACTTGGCAGAGGGATGGCATCTTACAGTTGACGGGAGTGGGCTGGGAGTGGACACCGCATGTCTTGCAGGCTGTGTATGTTACAAAAAAATAGCTAGGATACACAGAAAAGGGTATTTTAAGCAGCAGAGACATTGGAGGACTCTTTTGCCAAAAACACTCTGGTTTAAAATTGTGTTTTTATTTAAAGTGGTTGTATCCCCTATGTAAAAAAAAAACAAAAAAACAAAAAAACCCTGCAGAACAATGGCATAATGTGCTAGCATGCATCACATACTAGCACATTATGAAATGCGTACCTTAAAACAAAGCCCCCACATGGTCGCCCGGACACCGCTAGGGGAGCTGACATGTTCCCTCGGCGTCTCTTACGGGTTTGGCGGCTCCGGCGCTGTGAGTGGCCGGAGCCGCGATGACGTCACTCCCGCACGCATGCAAGGAGCTCTAAAGGTCCAGATACGCCAGATCCTCAGAGCGCATGCGCCGCTGGTGTCAGCGGCTGCATGCAGGGTGAATATCTCCTAAACCGTGCAGGTTTAGGAGATATTTATTTTACCTACAGGTGAGCCTTATTATAGGCTTACCTATAGGTAAAAATTAAAAAGCGGAGTATACTACCACTTTAATAATAATGTTCTGCTTTGAACCCCTTCCCGCTGCCCCCTCCCAGCCTTTTAAGAGCTTCTAAATGCTGGGAGGTGGAGGCCGGCATTCGGGTCATGTGACCGCTGTGATAGGCTGTGACAGCGGTGAACGTTCACATGATCAAAAAGCTACCAAACGCAAGTATGCATGGGGTGTTTTCCAGTCCCCACCGGTGACTGTGCTGGGAGCACGCAGGGCATGCACTCTCAGCACAGAATACTGTTTACATAAAGTTTTAGAGCCCACCTGCTGAGAGGCTCCATATATGTGCCAGGTTGGCAGGAAGTGGTTAAACAAAACTGCATTGTTTGCCACTTCATCTAGGAACTGGTAAGTAGCAATATATTACATTTTTGTTTTTTGGTTTCAGTACTCTTTAAAGCAGGGGTCCTCAAACTACGGCCCGCGGGCCACATGCGGCCCGCCAAGGATATTTATCCGGCCCGCCGGTTGTTTTTGCCGCCGCTGCCTGTCACTTTTTAACATAAGAGACGGACGGTCCGGCAGCCAGCCTATCATTGGTGGAAAAGGGAGAGGGGGCCAAAGAGGTTGTATAATCAAGACTGAGGTGAGACAGATCCTGACACACCAGCTGACCCCTACATCCCATGGGCACTAAATTGGCTGCGATGGCAGGCACTGATTGGGCTGCGCTGGCAGGCACTGATTGGGCTGCGCTTGCGAATGGTTCAAAGGAAAACAGGTATTTAAAATGTTTTTTTAATATCTATACAAAATTGTTTTGCCTTTCATTTCTATTTTAAAGTGAATGGGTTGTTTTGCAAGGTGATAGTTTACAATCACTTTAGGCACGTGCAAAACCCATCCTCCTCCTTGCCCTTAGATTCCTCAAAGCAGCTATCTCCTCTGAAATGGAGTAAACTTCTCGTATTTACATTATAATATGAGGCTGTCCTAAGTCAACGCAAGTCCTGAGGTCTTTTCTGTATTCCCAACAGTCTTCAAAAACCTGCCCTGCAGCAGTGGCTGGATCAAGAGATCAAAGTGTCCTCTATGTCAAGTTTCTTTCTTTTCTCTCTCTCTTTTCCTGTTCTTTTATCCGAGTCCGTGTGTCCCATTCATGATCTTCTAATAAACTCTCCAGCAACAGGTCTCCAGATTTCAGCCTCGGTTTCTGGCCCCTTTCGTTACATGGCTCTATGTGCATCAAAATATTCAGAAAGTTTGTAGACAACTTTAAACTCGCGGATCTGAGTGATTAAACCACATTCTGACAGGCTCCACATTTACAACTCTTCTTCAATGTGTTACAAACAAGGTGATTGCCAACAAGCGGTTAAAATGCTTAGCGGCGAAATATTAAAAGCACCCATGTAGTTTAGCCCTAAATCTGTGTTTATGATGCAGCTCCGGCTTTGGTTTTATTAAAAAGTAATCACATCCAGACAGTCTGAGTGTGGCATAAACAAGATGTCTCAGTTTACTCCTCCACAATGGCGTTGAAAAATATTTATTGAAGCCACATTGAGGCTGAAATCTAAACTACTGAGGCAGCATTATTCCGAGAGGTCTTTTATTAACTCAAAGGGGGAAAGTTTGCTTCTAGAGAATTGTTTTCATGCTAAAAAAAAATATATACTGTTGTAACACAAGTGGCCGACCAAAGACCATTCTAAACGGGTGGGATTACGAGTGTGACTCAAATAACATATGGCTTGTGGATCATAATATGAAGTCTACAACCTGACATTATACACCACCTGCCAGACAAGGGAAAGAACCAATTCCAGGTGTAGCTCAGCTGTATTTCTCATGTAACACAGCTGGTTAAGCTGTTTTCAGCAAGAGATGAAAGTCCCGTGTATAGCTTAGGACTGGATCTGTAGGGCTCATAATTGCCGTGAGACCCAGTGGCAGTAGAGGTACCTGCTACTCGGCTCCCTTAACCACTCCTGGACCGGAAGGTTTTACCCCCTTAACCACTTTAAGACCAGAAGGATTTGCCCCCTTAATGACCAGGCCATTTTGCGATTCGGCACTGCGTTACCTTAACCACTTAAGCCCCGGAGGATTTGGCTGCTAAAGGACCAGGGGTTTTTTTGCGATTTTTTACTGCGTGACTTTAACGGACAATTGCGCGGTCGTGCGACGCTGTACCTAAACGAATTTGACGTCCTTTTTTTCCCACAAACAGAGCTTTCTTTTGGTGGTATTTGATCACCTGTGCAATTTTTTGATCACGCGCTATAAACAAAAAAAAAGCGTAAATTTTGCAAAAATAACAATATTTTTCACATTTTTTTATATGAAATTCCCCAAAAAAAAAAGTAAAAATCAAAATTTTTTAACATTTTTCGGCCAATTTGTTTTATGCTACCTATGTTTGGTAAAAAAAAATCGCAAAAAGCGTATTTTGATTGGTTTGCGCAAAAGTTATCGCGTTTACTAACAAAGAGAAAGATTTTTGTCATTTTTGGTGTTTTTTTATTTAACGCGTAATGGCGGCGATCTGCGATTTTTTTTTCGGTACTGCGACATTGCGGCGGACAGATCGGACCCTTGACTGACATTTTTGACACTTTTGGGGTTACCAGTGACATTACTGCAGTAATCAGTGCTATACATATGCACTGTTACTGCAAAAATGACACTGGCAGGGAAGGGGTTAACTTTATTGGACAGGGAGTGGTTAAGTGTGTCCTAGGGGCGTGCTTTCTACTGTGTAGGGACATTGCTATTGGTGTAAAAGCAAAGATCAACCGTTCTACATAGTAGAACGGTCAGATCTTTACTTTTACACAGGGAGAACTGACAGGCAGCTTGTTTACACAAGCTGCTCTGTCTTTCTCCCTTCACAGGAGCGATCGCAGTGTGACTGGCGGACATCGAGTCCGCCGGTCACACGCACTGACTTGCCTGTGAACGAGCCGCGGCGGGCGCGCGCCCGCCCGCGATAGGCTCGCAAGTCAGTGACAGGCGAGTGACGTACCGATACGTCACTCTGCCTGGCCGGGGCTGACCGCCGCAGTATATAGTCGTGCGGCGGTCGGCAACCGGTTAACGGACAATTGCACGGCCGTACGACATTGTACTCAAATAAAATTGATAATCTTTTTTTCCCACAAACCGAGCTTTATTTTGGTGGTATTTGATCCCCTGTGCGATTTTTATTTTTTGCGCTATAAACAAAAAAAAGAGCTACATTTTTGAAAAAAACACAATATTTTTCACATTCTACTATATGACATTCTCAAAAAAAAAATTTGAAAATAATTTTTATTTAACATTTTAGGCCAATTTGTTTTCTTCTACATATTTTTGGTAAAAAAAATCGCAATAAGCCTATTTTGATTGGTTTGCGCAAAAGTTATCGCGTCTACTAACTACAGGAAAGATTTATGTCATTTTTTTTATTAGTAATGGCAGCGATCAGCGATTTTTAGCGGGACTGCGACATTTCGGTGGACAGATCGGACGCCTAACTGACATTTTTTTTTGGGAGTAACAGTGACATTACTACAGTAATCAGTGCTAAAAATATGCACTGTTACTGTAACAATGCCACTGGCAGGGAAGGGGTTAACCCTATGGGTGATCAATGGGTTAAATGTGAGCCTAGGGGAGTGATTCTAACTGTGGGGGGGGTGCGGCTTCTGAAATTACCATAGAGACATGGGATCCTATATAGCAGGATCACATGAGCTCTGTGATCATTTTAGGGAGAAGAACGGTCAGCTGTGTTTACAACAGACGACTGTCCTTCTCCCTCAGCGGGGAGCGATCACGGGTGTCAGGCAGCATTCTGAGCCGCCTGACCTGTGCATCGGCTTCCCCGCTGCTGAGTGGGGGTGGGAACGCGCCACCAGCGGCGCGCGCTCGCCCCCTAGCATTATGCGCGCGACTGACGTAGGTAGGAGAGCCACCCTGCCGCAGTAAAACTGCGGGGGGTGGTCGGTAAGTGGTTAATGACCAAGCTATTTTTTGCGATTCACCACTGCACTACTTTAACGTTTAAAAAAATCCCAATAAGCGTATTTTGATTGGTTTGCGCAAAAGTTATCGCGTCTATAAACTAGGGAAAAGATATATGTAATTTTTATTTATTTATTTTTACTAGAAATGGCGGGGATCTGCGATTTTTAGTGGGACTGCGACATTGCGGTGGACAGATTGGACCCCTAACTGACATTTTTGGCATCTTTGGGGGACCAGTGACATTACTACAGTAATCAGTGCTACAAATATGTACTGTTACTGTAATAATGACATTTACAGGGAAGGGGCTAACTCAGGGGCAATCAAAGGGTTAAGTGTTATGCTTAGGGGGTGTTTTCTAACTGTGAGGGGATGGGCTTGTGGAATCAACACAGAGCCTTGTGATCCTAAATAGGAGGATCACAGGCAATTCCTGAGAGAACAATGGTCTCTTGTGTTTACAACAGCACACCGCTGTTTTCTCTCCACAGGGAGTGATCGCGGGTGCCCCGGCGGCAATAGCGGCCGCCGGCCTAAAGAATCAGCTTCCCCGCTGGCTAGTGGGTGCCCCCAGGATCGACCCTACAGGTACAGTGATTGGCGCAGCCGAGCCAGCCTGCCGCAGTATATCTGCAGCGGGCGGTCAGCAAGTGGTTAAAGTGGAACTTTAGTCAGAAAATTAAGTCCTGCTAGATCGCATCAGGCTGGCCCCTATTGCAGGTATAGCTATGTAAAACATTAAACATAAGTGCCTATATAATAAAAAAATCCAGTAATACACTATCTCACCCTGCTCTGCACATGCTCAGTTGCTCTCCATTTTAAGGCCCTGCGGAGTTTGTAGAGGCCAATCTTTTGACAGCCTTGAAGTAGAACTATAGACAAAACGTTTTATTTCCATTTTGGATGGACGGGAGGGTTATAACCCCTGTCAGGTTTTCTTTTTTTTTTCCGGAATCTGTGTCCCATTTGTGGATTTCCCTTCATTTCCTGTCCCATAGCCAAATAGGAAGTGGGAGGAAATCCCTGCAAATTAAGGGAATTCCTTGGGCACCCCCCAGGTCAACAGAGCTAGTGTCCCCATTTTGGAATTTCCCCTTTATTACTTTTCTGGGGACAACCCAAAATTTTCTTTTACTTTCACTTTCAGTGATAATGGTAAACAGGACAAATTTAGAGGGCGAATCTCCTTAACGGGGTGAACAAGCAGCAGTGGGGTAGCGTGGGGTGTGCAGGGGGGGCGGCCGCATCGGGCGCAACATCTGGGGGGGCACATCTGCCGTGTCACTCTGTCTGTCTGACTCTGACATACACAGTTCACACACTGTCTGCGGCTGCCTCCATCTTTAGGCTGGGAGATGTCCGGCGCGGCCGCCCTATGACTGAAAAATGGTGGGTTGGGGCAGGGCTGGACTGTGCCTCACCTGTCCATTGGTGTAGGGTGGGGTGGTGTTGCAAGCCAAGCCCCGCCTATGCTGCCTCTCCTCACTGCTCGGTCAGGCTCTAATAGGCTTCAAAAAAGGGTGGATCCGGGGCGCAGAGCAGTGCGCCCTGAGCCCGCCCATTGTGTGACAATAGTGAATGAAAATTTGCTATTGTCACACGGATCCTCCTGGCCAATCAGGAAGCGGGTCCCAGACCCGCTTCCTGATTGGCCTAAAGGCGAACGCATGCCATTGGCCGAGCAGGAGGCGGGAGGACTCGAGGAGACGCGGGGAACTGAGGAGAAACCGCCGCTGCAGGTAAGTCTCTCATCATTGAAGGGGGCACGCTGGTCTGTCTGCATTGAAAGGGGGGCGCGATGATCTCTCTGCATTGAAGGGGGGCACGCTGGTCATTCTGCATTGAAAGGAGGCACGCTGGTCTCTCTGCATTGAAAGGGGGCACGCTGGTCATTCTGCATTGAAAGGGGACACGCTGGTCTGTCTGCATTGAAAGGGGGCACGATGATCTCTCTGCATTGAAAGGGGGCACGCTGGTCATTCTGCATTGAAAGGGGGCACGCTGGTCTGTCTCCACAGGGAGTGATCGCTGGTGCCCGCCGGCAATCGCGGCCTCCGGCCTCAAGAATCAGCTTCCCCGCTGGCTAATGGGGGTGCCCCCAGGATCGACCCTACAGGTACGGTGATTGGCGCAGCCGAGCCAGCCTGCCGCAGTATATCTGCAGCGGGCGGTCAGCAAGTGGTTAAAGTGGAACTTTAGTCAGAAAATTAAGTCCTGCTAGATCGCATCAGGCTGGCCCCTATTGCAGGTATAGCTATGTAAAACATTAAACATAAGTGCCTATATAATAAAAAAATCCAGTAATACACTATCTCACCCTGCTCTGCACATGCTCAGTTGCTCTCCATTTTAAGGCCCTGCGGAGTTTGTAGAGGCCAATCTTTTGACAGCCTTGAAGTAGAACTATAGACAAAACTTTTTATTTCCATTTTGGATGGATGGGAGGGTTATAACCCCTGTCAGGTTTTTTTTTTTTTTTACGGAATCTGTGTCCCATTTGTGGATTTCCCTTCATTTCCTGTCCCATAGCCAAATAGGAAGTGGGAGGAAATCCCTACAAATTAAGGGAATTCCTTGGGCACCCCCCAGGTCAACAGAGCTAGTGTCCCCATTTTGGAATTTCCCCTTTATTACTTTTCTGGGGACAACCCAAAATTTTCTTTTACTTTCACTTTCAGTGATAATGGTAAACAAGACAAATTTAGAGGGTGAATCTCCTTAACGGGGTGAACAAGCAGCAGTGGCGTAGCGTGGGGTGTGCAGGGGGGGCGGCCGCATCGGGCGCAACATCTGGGGGGGCGCATCTGCCGTGTCACTCTGTCTGTCTGACTCTGACATACACAGTTCACACACTGTCTGCGGCTGCCTCCATCTTTAGGCTGGGAGATGTCCGGCGCGGCCGCCCTATGACTGAAAAATGGTGGGTTGGGGCAGGGCTGGACTGTGCCTCACCTGTCCATTGGTGTAGGGTGGGGTGGTGTTGCAAGCCAAGCCCCGCCTATGCTGCCTCTCCTCAATGCTCGGTCAGGCTCTAATAGGCTTCAAAAAAGGGTGGATCCGGGGCGCAGAGCAGTGCGCCCTGAGCCCGCCCATTGTGTGACAATAGTGAATGAAAATTTGCTATTGTCACACGGATCCTCCTGGCCAATCAGGAAGCGGGTCCCAGACCCGCTTCCTGATTGGCCTAAAGGCGAACGCATGCCATTGGCCGAGCAGGAGGCGGGAGGACTCGAGGAGACGCGGGGAACTGAGGAGAAACCGCCGCTGCAGGTAAGTCTCTCATCATTGAAGGGGGCACGCTGGTCTGTCTGCATTGAAAGGGGGGCGCGATGATCTCTCTGCATTGAAGGGGGGCACGCTGGTCATTCTGCATTGAAAGGAGGCACGCTGGTCTCTCTGCATTGAAAGGGGGCACGCTGGTCATTCTGCATTGAAAGGGGGCACGCTGGTCTGTCTGCATTGAAAGGGGGCACGATGATCTCTCTGCATTGAAGGGGGGGGCACGCTGGTCATTCTGCATTGAAAGGGGGCACGCTGGCCTCTCTGCATTGAAAGGGGGCACGCTGGTCATTCTGCATTGAAAGGGGGCACGCTGGTCTGTCTCCACAGGGAGTGATCGCTGGTGCCCGCCGGCAATCGCGGCCGCCGGCCTCAAGAATCAGCTTCCCCGCTGGCTAATGGGGGTGCCCCCAGGATCGACCCTACAGGTACGGTGATTGGCGTAGCCGAGCCAGCCTGCCGCAGTATATCTGCAGCGGGCGGTCAGCAAGTGGTTAAAGTGGAACTTTAGTCAGAAAATTAAGTCCTGCTAGATCGCATCAGGCTGGCCCCTATTGCAGGTATAGCTATGTAAAACATTAAACATAAGTGCCTATATAATAAAAAAATCCAGTAATACACTATCTCACCCTGCTCTGCACATGCTCATGCTCTCCATTTTAAGGCCCTGCGGAGTTTGTAGAGGCCAATCTTTTGACAGCCTTGAAGTAGAACTATAGACAAAACTTTTTATTTCCATTTTGGATGGATGGGAGGGTTATAACCCCTGTCAGGTTTTCTTTTTTTTTCCGGAATCTGTGTCCCATTTGTGGATTTCCCTTCATTTCCTGTCCCATAGCCAAATAGGAAGTGGGAGGAAATCCCTGCAAATTAAGGGAATTCCTTGGGCACCCCCCAGGTCAACAGAGCTAGTGTCCCCATTTTGGAATTTCCCCTTTATTACTTTTCTGGGGACAACCCAAAATTTTCTTTTACTTTCACTTTCAGTGATAATGGTAAACAAGACAAATTTAGAGGGTGAATCTCCTTAACGGGGTGAACAAGCAGCAGTGGCGTAGCGTGGGGTGTGCAGGGGGGGCGGCCACATCGGGCGCAACATCTGGGGGGCGCATCTGCCGTGTCACTCTGTCTGTCTGACTCTGACATACACAGTTCACACACTGTCTGCGGCTGCCTCCATCTTTAGGCTGGGAGATGTCCGGCGCGGCCGCCCTATGACTGAAAAATGGTGGGTTGGGGCAGGGCTGGACTGTGCCTCACCTGTCCATTGGTGTAGGGTGGGGTGGTGTTGCAAGCCAAGCCCCGCCTATGCTGCCTCTCCTCACTGCTCGGTCAGGCTCTAATAGGCTTCAAAAAAAGGGTGGATCCGGGGCGCAGAGCAGTGCGCCCTGAGCCCGCCCATTGTGTGACAATAGTGAATGAAAATTTGTTATTGTCACACGGATCCTCCTGGCCAATCAGGATGATTGGCCTAAAGGCGAAAGCATGCCATTGGCCGAGCAGGAGGCGGGAGGACTCGAGGAGACACGGGGAACTGAGGAGAAACCGCCGCTGCAGGTAAGTCTCTCATCATTGAAGGGGGCACGCTGGTCTGTCTGCATTGAAAGGGGGGCGCGATGATCTCTCTGCATTGAAGGGGGGCACGCTGGTCATTCTGCATTGAAAGGAGGCACGCTGGTCTCTCTGCATTGAAAGGGGGCACGCTGGTCATTCTGCATTGAAAGGGGGCACGCTGGTCTGTCTGCATTGAAAGGGGGCACGATGATCTCTCTGCATTGAAGGGGGGGCACGCTGGTCATTCTGCATTGAAAGGGGGCACGCTGGCCTCTCTGCATTGAAAGGGGGCACGCTGGTCATTCTGCATTGAAAGGGGGCACGCTGGTCTGTCTGCATTGAAAGGGGGCACGATGATCTCTCTGCATTGAAGGGGGGCACGCTGGTCAATCTGCATTGAAAGGGGGCACGCTGGTCTCTCTGCATTTAAAGGGGGCGCGCTGGTCATTCTATATTGAAAGGGGGCACGCTGGTCTCTCTGCATTGAAAGGGGGCACACTGGTTTCTCTGCATTGAAAGGGGGCACGCTGGTTTCTCTGCATTGAAAGGGGGCACGCTGGTCTCTCTGCATTGAAATGGGGCACACTGGTCATTCTTCATTTAAAAGGGGGCATGCTGGTCTCTCTGCATTGAAAGGGGGCACGCTGGTCATTCTGCATTGAAATGGGGCACGCTGGTCTCTCTGCAATGAAAGGGGGCACGCTGGTCATTCTGCATTGAAAGGGGGCACGCTGGTCTCTCTGCATTGAAAGGGGGCACGCTGGTCATTCTGCATTAAAAAGGGGGCACGCTGGTCTCTCTGCATTGAAAGGGGGCACGCTGGTCATTCTGCATTGAAAGGGGGCACGCTGGTCTCTCTGCATTGAAAGGGGGCACGCTGGTTTCTCTGCATTGAAAGGGGGCACGCTGGTCTCTCTGCATTTAAAGGGGGCACACTGGTCATTCTTCATTTAAAAGGGGGCATGCTGGTCATTCTGCATTGAAAGGGGGCACGCTGGTCTCTCTGCATTGAAAGGGGGCGCGCTGGTCATTCTATATTGAAAGGGGGCACGCTGGTCTCTCTGCATTGAAAGGGGGCACGCTGGTTTCTCTGCATTGAAAGGGGGCACGCTGGTCTCTCTGCATTGAAACAGGACACACTGGTCATTCTTCATTTAAAAGGGGGCACGCTGGTCTCTCTTCATTGAAAGGGGGCACGCTGGTCATTCTGCATTGAAATGGGGCACACTGGTCTCTCTGCAATGAAAGGGGGCATGCTGGTCATTCTGCATTGAAAGGGGGCACGCTGGTCTCTCTGCATTGAAAGGGGGCACGCTGGTCATTCTGCATTGAAAGGGGTCACGCTGGTCATTCTGCATTAAAAAGGGGGCACGCTGGTCTCTCTGCATTGAAAGGGGGCACGCTGGTCATTCTGCATTGAAAGGGGGCACGCTGGTCTCTCTGCATTGAAAGGGGGCACGCTGGTTTCTCTGCATTGAAAGGGGGCACGCTGGTCTCTCTGCATTTAAAGGGGGCACACTGGTCATTCTGCATTGAAAGGGGGCACGCTGGTCTCTCTGCAATGAAAGGGGGCACGCTGGTCATTCTGCATTGAAAGGGGGCACTCTGGTCATTCTGCATTGAAAGGGGGCACGCTGGTCATTCTGCATTGAAAGGGGGCACGCTGGTCATTCTGTATTGAATGGGGGCACTTTGATCTCTCTGCATTGAATGGGGGCACGCTGGTCATTCTGCATTGAATGGGGGCACGCTGGTCATTCTGCATTGACAGGGGGCATGCTGGTCATTCTGCCATGAAAGGGGGCACGCTGGTCTTTCTGCATTGAAAGGGGCACGCTTGTCTCTCTGCATTGAAAGGGGGCACGCTGGTCATTCTGCATTGAAAGGGGGCACGCTGGTCATTCTGCATTGAAAGGGGGCACGCTGGTCTCTCTGCATTGAATGGGGGCACGCTGGTCTCTCTGCATTGAAAGGGGGCACGCTGGTCATTCTGCATTGAAAGGGGGCACGCTGGTCTCCCCGCATTGAAAGGGGGCACGCTGGTCTCTCTGCATTGAAAGGTGGCACGCTGGTCATTCTGCATTGAAAGGGGGCACGCTGGTCATTTAAACTTGTATTTAGATGCATTTTACTTTAATTAGTAATTACATCAGTATTTTCATAACAAACAATACATGTGGTTAGGGGGTAAGGGTTTCTTTAACTAATCTAGTGGAAGAGACTCAAGTGCTAAAATCCCGCGGGTTAGGGGGCGCAAATTACTTGCCTTGCCCCGGGTGCTGACAACCCACGCTACGCCACTGACAAGCAGCAACATAAACTGACAGGTGTTCGAATCCCTCTCTCCCCCCCCCCCCCCATCCAAAAACTAAAAAATTGCCTTTAGTTATACTTTAAAGCGGAACTAAACCCTCCTATCCTGGCCTCGCTCCTTCACTCTCCCCTACTCTCTCCCCTCCACCCTTTTTTTTTTTCTCCCCCTCCCCTGCCCGATTCTCCCCCCCTCTTCACTCTACTCCTTCCTCTCCCTTCTGGCTGCGCCCCCTCTTTCTTCTAGCTCTGTTTTTCTTATTTCTGTCCTATCCACTTCCTATCCCTCCTCTATTCTCCCAACGAGTACTGGTTACACCCAGGGTTACACCTGTCCCATAGCCCCAGGAGGGTTTGACGTATCTGATACACGTGATATTTCTTGAGTGAGCGAGCTTGATCAACCTGGCCAACTTTTCTTTTCACTCCCAGGATTGGAGATCCTGGCTGGTTCTTTCTGCTCTTCTCTTCCTTGAGTGCCACCATAGCAAGCCATGTGCTGAGAGGGACCCTAGCAGGGCTTTATGTGTCCATAGACACACACACAGTGTGGCTTGGCTACACTTCCCGATCTCTCTTCACAGGATTTGATTGACAGCAGCAGGAGCCTATAGCTCCCTCTGCTCTCATTGTGTCCTGTAAGAAGAGGAAGAGAGAGCAGTGCTGCTGCACATGGGACAGCACTGGATTGAGAGAGGACTCTGATAAGTGTTTAGTGATAGCAGGTGCTACAGTCATTGCAAGTTTTTTTTTTACCTTAATGCAGAGAATGCATAAAGGTAAGAAAACCATTTGCATTTAGAACCACTTTAACCCCCTGGAGCCTAAGCCTTTTTCTGACAGTTGTTGCTTACAAATTAAAATCAGTAATTTTTGCTAGAAAATTACTTAGAACCCCCAAACATTATTAAATTTTTTTTAGCAGAGACTCTAAAGAATAAAATGGCAATCAATGTAATATTTCATGTTACACAGTATTTACGCAGCGGTCTTTCAAATGCAATTTTTTGGGAAGAAATACACTTTCATGAATTAAAAAAAAAACAGTAAAGTTAGCCCAATTTTTTTATATAATATGAAAGATGATGTTACACTGAGTAAATAGATACCTATCATGTCATGCTTTAAAATTGCGCACACTCGTGGAATGACGCCAAACTTCGGTACTTAAAAATCTCCATAGGCGACGTTTTAAACAATTTGAACCTGATTAGAGTTACAGAGGAGGTCTTGTGCTAAAATTATTGCTTTTGCTCTAACAATTGCAGCAATACCTCACATGTGTGGTTTGAACACCGTTTACATATGTGGGCATGACTTGCATATGCGTTCCCTTCTGCACGTGAGCACAAAGGGACGGGAAGCTTTAATTTTTTTTTTCTTAATTATTTATTTTTTTTTTTTACACTGTCTATTTAATTATTATTTTTTTGAATCACTTTTTAATGGGATGTGTACATTCCTTGTGAAAGTCATAGGCAGTGACAGGCATTCTTTTTGGGGTCTAAAAGACCCAAAATCCCTCCTTTGCACTTAAAAGCATTCAAAACGCCAAGTTTGGCTGTTTTGAATGCTGTCATTTTTTTTTTTTTTTTTTAATCTGGTGCCTTTAAGGCTACAGTACCTGGAAGTGATGTCATGACATTGCTTCAGGTTTTTACATCAGAGACCCGATCAGAGCCGAATTAGGCTTTGTTCTGGTCTTTGGCCAGCCAGTGGACGTGCCGGCTGGTCGCTTGGGTCTCCCGGTGGGATGGGAGACCCAGGCGAGCCATGGAAGGCGATGGAAGGGGGGGGGGGGGGACGTCCTCTCCCACTTCATGTAATGAAATCAGAGCGGCTGCTCAGCTGCATCGGTTGTCATTACAAGAAAGCCGACCGTCGGTATTTGCGTTCCATCGGCATAAAGGGGTTAATGTTTTGGGCAGTTCTTACACACTTGTGTGCAGTGCACCACACCGCATGGTAATGCACTACCACATGGTGCTCTGCATTCTCAGAAATGTATGTCCATTTTTGTTGGTACAATACCATAAAACACCAGGATGCCAACATCTGAAGCTTGGTTCACACTTGTGCAGTACTTGCGTCAGTACACTTTTTATCGCACGCTGACATGCAAATTGAATGGCACTGCAAAGTACTAATGTATGCAATATGCACTTTATTATTGTACATGGTAATGAGCATTACTGCAATGCAGCACAGAGGAAAAGGTTAACCCCGCTAGATTGAGCCCTTAAATATAACTTACTCCTCCTCCCTATAGATGTCATTTCTAAAAACCATCATCGCTGTGTATGTAAAATTTACACATTATCAGAGAACAGCATTTCTTTATTATTTATTAGATTACTGTTTACAATATAGTATATATGGTAGATGGGTACCTCTACACTGATATGCATCATTGGTTAGATTTTAACTGTTCTGGACAACTGTTTTGGAGTCTGTGTCTGTAAAGCCCTGTGCAGACGAAGCCGTCCAGCTCTGTCGAAGGTGCATGGCCGAAAAAGGTCTGCCGGTCAGCTGTCTCTGAGCCTATGAGAGGGAGAACTAGTGCTGCTGTAGATGGACACAGTGCTGGATCGATACAGGACTCATATGGGGGGGGGAGGGGTACAATTAATGCAGTTAATGCATTAGGGCTCTTTCACACACGGAGTCCGTCAAAAACTGACAGGCGGATCTGAACGGTCTGCCTGTGTGAAAGGGGCCTTAAGGATAAAAAAACCTTTTGACATTAGAACCACTTTAAGTTTAAAGTATTTGTAAACCAAACTTAATAATATTTAGTTTGTTAGAACACTGTATATCATAAACAGTTGATTTTTTTTTTAAATAAAATATATTTTTTCAAACTATTTATGATCGATTTCCCTACTAATGTTTAGAAAATCATTTGATTACAAAATAAAATTCCAACATGACAGATCTTTCTTTTCGTATAAAACTTTGCATTTCGAGAATCAAAATGTGCGCACTAACGATTCTAAAGTCGAATGATCTCGCTTATTGAAGCCTTTTTATAACAATTTGTATGGCCAGCTTAAGTTAGGTAGAAAAGGTAACTTGTAGCCTCCATTGAAAGTTTATGCAACAGGGTGACAACACAGGAGCACAGTTTTAGATTGTCGCTGTCATCTTATAATAGAAGAAGAAGAATAAAAGCCTTCATGGCAAAATGCCCATGTTGTCTGTCTTTATTATCAGAGCCCATTTAATGCAATGCTGACGCACGCTGAGTATCTTAAGCTAATACTGACTTTTTGAATGCTGGTATTTAAAGGATAAGTTCACTTTTATAAAAAAAAAAAAATGCAGATTTTTTTGCAGGTAAAAAAATATGCATTTATTATTTTTTGTTAGGGACCTGTAAAGCATTGCACCCACGAATAGCAAATCACAGATTTAATTCCACGGTTCGGCACGCCTCTGATGACGTCTGAATGATGAAACGCGTAAGGCGTAACTACGTCACATCCGCTACCTTGGTTGGACCGCATTTCTGGTTTGGTGAAGCGCACGGCGTCCCGGAAGCCGGAAGCCCCGATGTTCACCGCTTAGGAGCTGCTGTTCCCTGTTTTATTGTATATTCAAAGCTCGATTTTCTTTTATTAAATGTGAGTACCCTTTTTATTGCCTTAATAAACGCTTAGGCTTTACTGTACTTCACTATGTGAGGTTTTTCTTCATTATATGGTCCGGAATACCTCCTTGTATACCCTGGCACAATATTGATGTCCCTTGGAGTTCTTACATACATATATCTGGAGTGAAGCTCCTGTGGCTATATTATCTTATACTGAGGTCCATAGTGGAGAGGAGCCCTCATTTCCCCCTGAGATTTACAACGCTGTTTACCCCTGTAGGGGTACGGAGTTCCCGCGAGTGCGGGCATAATCATAGGGGAGGCACTCTTTACCCCTCACCTGCACCGTACGAAGCGGACCACCCTAGGACCCACCCTGTATCTCTGGGCTAACACCCCTGGAGCACCATTTTTGACTTTTTTATCTTTATAGTCACGATATTATTGCTCATTTGAGCTTACAGCACTGGTCACTTTACCATTGCCCCTGGATCACTAGTTATATATTATTAATTGCCTACTTATTTGAATCACGTTTTTCCACCTTTGTCACTTTAACACCATTATTGGATTATTTATTCACTTATTTTGTTTACTATTTTTATTCAATGATATTCTTGGAATATTAATTGATTCACTTATCACTTATCAATAATCTCTGTTATTGGCAATTTTTTTTGCCATTTCGCTACACTTGTGCACTTTATTTATCGTTGCACCTTATTCAATTTTCCGTTTTGGCAATTTTTTGGCCAATTATTTACTATTTTCACCTTACCATATTTCTATACCTTACCATATTTCTATACTTCAATGCACCTTGTTTTATTCATTGGAATGTTTTAACTTTAGGATTTGCATTTGATTTGCATTTTGATTATTTCCTTTCTGTTATCATCTTACATACTTGGTTCCTTTTATTTGTCATTTATCTATATTTATTCTAGGCTTGTGTCTCAAGGTCTTATATACTTTGTGATTTTACAAACTATACATTTTTTTATATTCATTTACCCATATATTATTGGCAACGCCATCTACCTCACTCTTATTTTATTAAAATTCCAACATGACAGATATTTCTTTTTGTATAAAACTTTGCATTTCGAGAATCAAAATGTGCGCACTAACGTTTCTAAAGTCGAATGATCTGGCTTATTGAAGCCTTTTTAGAACAATTTTTTATCCATGCATGGCCAGCTTAAGTTAGGTAGAAAAGGTAACTTGTAGCCTCCATTGAAAGTTTATGCAACAGGGTGACAACACAGGAGCACAGTTTTTAGATTGTCACTGTCATCTTATAATAGAAGAAGAAGAATAAAAGCCTTCATGGCAAAATGCCCATGTTGTCTGTCTATATTATCAGACCCCATTTAATGCAATGCTGAAGCACGCTGAGTATCTTAAGCTAATACTGACTTTTTGAATGCTGGTATTTAAAGGATAAGTTCACTTTTATAAAAAAATAAATAAATGCACATTTTTTTTGCAGGTAAAAAAATATGCATTTATTATTTTTTTGTTAGGGACCTGTAAAGCATACTGTGTAGCTGTGTTCCCGTACCTCTGATACGAGTAGGCAGCTACATTTTGACCGGAAACTCAATAAACTACCTACAGCGATCAACAGTGCCCTGGTAGTTTATTGAGAACTGCAAGCCAACAGCCACAAAGGCAGTCGGGACTTGTAGTTTTCCCATTCACAGAACACTGTGAATGAATAACGCAGCCGGGCAGGTGGAGTGTTTTTTTTAGATTGTAACAGTGAGTGGGGGGAGAAGATCCCCTGCTCGCTGTGAAAATGGGGACTCAGGGGGGTGCATGGACCGGTGCATTTGTAACAAGTTACACCCTGAATATGGGTGTAACATGTTACAAAAGGTGAGCTTATACTTTAAATGGACAAGGAATGCTCTTACATGAAAGTACTTGGCCATGCAGAAAAGTTGTGCTAGCACTACTACAGTGTGGGATAACTGAATGACAGTGTTCTCAACAAAGCTCCTACCCTTGAATCATTCAGTATTTAAAAGGAAAAAGTAATGCTAGAACAAGCTATTTAAGGCATGCAGCACAGGGTCTGTATAACATTCTGATATTCTTTATAACTTCACAGAAATGTAAGTGATGGTTTTAGTGTTTCTTAAGCCCCGTACACACGTACCGATGGTCGGCTTACAAATGTTCCTCTTTTCTCCCCGGGATGTCGGTGTCTGCTGAAAAGTGCAAAGACAGCACAAGGACAGCACAAGAATTTTGTCCGCCGACTGCAGAAGTGATGTCATGTAATGGTTAACTTTCCCTGTGTTTTCTATTTTCTGAGCATGCCCAGTCTTGCAAATCTGCGGTCTGTCGGCCGAATTGTGTACTGACAGGCGAACAATCGTCCGTTCTGGTGTCGGCATACAAATATTTTCATGTTTGCACGAAAGACTTTTGTCCGCGGATTGTGCGCAGACATCTGTCGGAGGCACCATACTAACACGCGTACAATCGGCAGATCCTTCGTCCACCGACGTTTGTATGCCGACGATCGGTACGTGTGTACGGGCCTTTAGTCTTCTGACTCCTTGCAGCATCATGATTTTACCAAAAACTATCCAGATGCCAGCATAACGTGGGAGATAAAATCTTTAAAAAAAAAATTATGAGCTTTAACAGTTTGTACATTTTGAGTCTTATTCTGATAATGTAGACTTGATTTTTTTCAGTTCAAATTAACTTTATCTGCTGGCACTGTCTTGACTCTCAAGTGTAAATTTAATGTAAAACTTATGGTGTGTGCTACTGTGTGGTGACTCACTTTTTCTTGACCTTGCTGGACATCCCATTCCAAAACCATGGTCCTTATTACAGTCTCCACTCTTCTGGGAAGGTACAGGTCGTAAACTCTTCAAGAAATTACAACACAATGCTGCAATTTTAGATGATATAGAGTGAACATACAGAAATGTTCCCATATGGGGTCGATTGCAGTATATTTCTAGTGCAGGAGAATCATACGATAATGTACTGCAGACATAGTGTTAAGAATGATAGTAGATAAGAGAATAAGAAACGAGATAGATCAGCAGAAGGTAACTAGGAAAGCTTTTCAAAAGATTTTGGAGTGCGTCTGCGGCCACTGGCCTTACCAGAGCCAGTTAAAAAGATTGATGTGATGACAAGAGGACCTGGCTTGCAATTGGTGTTCCAACTAATTCTGAAGGTATTCAGTGGTGTTGAGATCAGGGCTCTATGCAGAACACTGGGGTACCTTCACACAAATATTGTGAGGGCCCTAACTGTTTAGAAGGCGCCATTGTCTGAAATGTCTTGGTACTGTATGTTGTAGCATTTACAGCACCCTTCACTAAAAACATCTAAACTCAATAATTTGGGGGAGATGACCACATAGTGTAATTTTCTACAGGTGTTCTTTCTTCTAAATCCAAGAATTATGGCTGTCTATGGGGACCCAAAGTTGTGGCAAATACTAAACTTTCTTTGCCTGTAGAAGGTTGTAATCATATCTCCCATGCAAAGGAGGTTGCACAGTTCGCTGCCTATACGTCTTTTATGTCTCAGTTGCTGAGCAATGTTAATCATTTGATAGGTTCTATTTAAGTGCAATTTATGTAACATTTTTTAAAGCCTTCCTTTCAGAGTGATTTTAATATACTGCTTTTGATCTACTGTTGCCACGTGGAGAATGAAAGCTAAGATGCTTGAAAATTGGCTTTTAGCCAGAGCCATCAAATCACTAAGTAGTTGACTGCACACAAACTAATAGAGAAGTCTGATTTGCAGCATAACAGGTCTCGCCTTCTCAGACAAAAATGAATTGATGTACTGAAAAGAGTTACTTGTAGAGCTCCCAAACTGCAGAGGTTCTGAGGTCGCTATTCAACTTCCCTCAAGGTCATTTTCCCTTTGCTTGAACAAAAACACAGTTATGTCATTGTGCTGTGAATTAAAGATCTCCAATCAAGGCAAACTTTTTTACAAGACTTTTAACTAGATATATGAATTTGGTTCAGTTGTTTCGAGGTACGAGGTATCTGCCTAGAAGGTTAAATGTAAATTTTCAAATAGCTGTCTAAACATTTTCATTCAGTAAATGCTGAGTGGTCCTCTGTTGCATTACATTTTGTCAAGTTGCGATGATGAAATGCAGGCAGGACAGAGAATTTTTTTACAGTGCAACAAAAAACCTGAGTAGTTACAGTGTCGGTGATGTAACTCTCTGAATCAATGGAAGTAGGAATGGCTCATACAAGTACATAATATAATCTGGGTCAAATCTTCTCCAGGAGCCTGCACAACACATATGTTAAACACAAGGCCCGCGGGCCGAATCCACCCCACAAGGCCATTTCATGTGGCCCTCGCACCTCTTCTGCTGCTGCAGCACCCCCCTCATCTCTGCCCCACTATGCAATCGGCAGCAGAGAGGAGGACAGGACTCCTCTCACAGATCCTACTCCTCTCTGTGCAGCTGCAGCCCCCCCTCGTCTCCACCTCCCCTGGTCTTAGCATTCAGCAGACTCTGGCAGCTGACTCCAACCCTCCTCTGGTCCTCCTTCTGACCCTGCACTTTCTGCTTCCCTGCTCCACCCCCAGCTTCTTCCCAGCAGCAGCACATGGTAAGAGGGGTGCGCTGTGATGTAAGGGAAGGTGGGGTGACTCTTGACATCTGATGTAAAGGGGGAGGGGGAGTGCTCTAGCCATCTAGTCTTACAAATACAACCAGCCCTTTAAGGGCAACCATAATGCTGATGTGGCCCACGATGAAATTGAGTTTGACACCCCTGCTCTACAGGGTGCCTCTTGAGTTTGCTGAACTGGTAATAAATAACAAAGCAAACTAGAGAATGAAGCAATAGAGGGGCAGAAGTAAAGTTTGTAGAACAAGCAAAGGTAAAGCAGGAAGCACACAGGAGGAGTATTCATATAGACAGTGGGGGAGCCAGCAGTAGATAGTCAAGGAGTCAAGGACTAATAACAGGAGTCATTGCAGATCATAAGATCATAAGCAGACAAACAAGATTCAGAAGCCAAACAACAATAATAACAAACAACAATTATGGAATATTACAAAGAGCCAGATTGAACCTTTTTGTTGACACAATGTCACTGTACAGAGAGAAACAGCAAGAAGAGCGCCAGTCACCAGTGCATGTCCAAATTGGTTTTATTTTCTTTTGCAAACAATAAAATGCAGCCATTGTGTTTTGGCATTTACAAGGTTCCCCTCTTCACCAGGGCTTTGAAATGCAGTGGGGCGGAGTATTGTAATGATAAAGTTTAGAGTGAAATTAATATGAAATGTCAAAACCAAATTAACCCAAACCAGGACCACAAATATTCCTCCAGTGCTTCTCCACCAAAACGCATTAATTAGGAGAAAAAAAAAGTATATTTACTACAACAATTTAAAAAAAGTTGGGACTCTGTGTAAAATCTACATTAAAACAGAATGCAATGATTTTCAAACCTCATAAACCCATATTTTATTCACAATAGATAATAGAAAACATATTAAAATGTTTAAACTGAAAAAATGTGCCATTTTAAGAAATAAAATAAGGCAAATTTGAAATTGATGGCAGAAACGCATCTCAAAAATGATGGGGCGGGGCAACAAAAAGTTGGCAAAGTAAACGTAACTAACAAGGAAGAGCTGGAAGAACATTTTGAAACTAATTAAAATATATTGGCAAAAGGTCAGTAACATAATTGGGTAGAAAAATAGCACATTAGAGAGTCACAGTGTCTCAGAAGTAAGGATGGGCAAAGGATCCCCAGTCTATGAAAAGCTGCATCTAAAAATTGTCGAACATTTTCAGAATAATGTTCCTCAAACATAAAGTTGTAAAACATTAAATATATCATCATCTCCATTACATAATATAATATAATTAAAAGATTCCAAGAATCTGGAGAAATCTCTGTGTGCAAGGGGTAAAGCCAAAATGCAATATCCGATGCCCACAATCTTCGGGCCCTCAGATGGAGCTGCATTAACAACAGGCATGATTCTGTGATGGACATCACTGCATGAGCTCAGGAATACTTCCAGAACACAATTTGTCATGCCATCCAAAAATGCAAGGTAAAGCTCTATCATGCAAAAATGTGGTTAGAGGAATCAAAATTTGACACTCTTTTTGGCAACCAGGGACGCCGCATCCTCCGAAATAAAGAGGAAATGGGCCTCCTGGCTGTTTTTCAGAGCTCAGTTCAAAAGCCTGCATCTCTGATGGTAAGGAGGTGCATTAGTGCATATGGAATGCACAACTTGCACATCTGGAAAGGTACCATCAATACTAAAAGATAAATCCAGGTTTTAGAGTAGCATATGCTCCCATTTAGATTATGTTTTTCACAGGGATTGCCATGTATATTTAAGCAGGACAATGTTAAACCACATATTGCATCTACGAAAACAGCTTGACTTCATGGTAGAAGAGTCCATAGGCTCAACTGGCCTGCCTGCAGTCCAGACCTTTCATCACTTGAAAATTTTTTGGTGCATCTTGACCAAAAATTACAATAAAGAAGACCATGGAAAAAAAAGAAGACCATGACTGTTGAGCAGTTAGAATCCTCCGTCAGTAAAGACAGCATTCCTCTCCCATAACTCAAGCAACTAGTCTCCTCAGTTCCCATTTGTTTGCAGAGTGTTGTTTAAGGAAGAGGGGATGCTACACTATGGTAAACATGGTCCTGTCCAAACTTTGAATTGTGGTTGAACTTTGCCAGCTTTTTGTTGCCCTGTCCTAACTTTTTTGCTGTCATCAATTTCAAAATTACCTTTATTTTTTTTTCTTAAATTAGTACATTTTCTCAGTTTAAACTATCAATATGTTTGCTGTGTTCTATTGTGAATAAAATATGGGTTTATGATTTGCAAATCATTGCACTCTGTTTTCGTGTAGATTTTACACAGCATCTCAACTTTTTTGAAATTGAGGTTGTACCATATAGCTCCCAAAACATGCTTTTCAATTAGCTAAATGAATCCCCCTGAAGGCAGCAGGTCCATACATTGCACACCCATGTGTCCTAAAGCAAAGAATGTGTACATCTGTGCAAAGAGCCATGTTTGCTCTCACAGGATGCATGTTCCATGCATCCGCATGCAGGCAGTCTCATTCATGTCTATTAGGACATAGTGGCTGCATGGACACAGCTGCAGGTCCCAATTTGATGGCAGTGCAGGTGTGGGTGCCTGTCCCAAAATGAACACTCTCTGTGTTTGGGGACATGCACCCACACCTTCACAGCTGTCAAATTGGGATGCAGCTGCTGCATCCCAATAGACCTGAATAGAACTAACTGAACTGTATGGGAATGCATGGAACACCAGTATATCATATACAGGCAAACACAGCCCTTCGCGCAGATGTATACTTAAGTAGTCCCAAGGGAATGAGGCTTTACGGAGAAACAAGATCTTCCCGACCTCCAATGCTCTGGAAATTTACAAATTCTGGAGAATTATATGCAAGCCAATGCTGGCTGTTAGATTTTTGTTTGAATGCTCTTAAAGCGGTAGTATACTCAAAGGAAAAAAAAAAAAAACCCTGCAAGACAAAGGCATAATGAGCTAGTATGCATCGCATGCTAGCTCATTATGAAACACTTACCTTAGAACGAAGCCCCGACACGGACCCCCGGACACCGCTGTGGGAGCGGACATGATCCCTCGGCGTCTCTTCCGGGTTCGGCGGGTTCGGCGGCTCCGGCACTGTGACTGGCCGGAGCCGTGATGACGTCACTCCCGCTCATGCACGCGGGAGTGATTTTCCGGCAACTTCCCGACAAGGAACTCTGAAGGTCCGCCGGACCTTCAGAGCGCATGCGCTGCTCGCGTCAGCGGCTGCATGCAGCGCAAATATCTCCTAAACCGTGCTGGTTTAGGAGATATTAATTGTACCTTCAGGTAAGCCTTATTATAGGCTTACCTCTAGTTAAAAATCACAAAAAAGCGGTATACTACCGCTTTAAAGACATAGTTTGTCAGAACATTCTTACTTGCCATCATTTAACCAATTTTGTTCAAAATGTCTTCAAGTTTTGTCCAGGCCTAATATTTGAATGGAATCCCAGATGTAGTAAAGAGGTTTCATTACAATGTGTATGATTTTTCAGCAATGAAAACCACATTCACAGTTAGAAATTAGGTAATTCAAGAACATTTTCCATCCTGCTCTTTTGCATTTTCTCATCACTATTGTCCAAAATGAACGTCGAATTGACCACACTAACAGTCAGAGAATCGATGAACCATCCGAAAAAAAAACTTTCCAACAAAATTCCACTGGTGTAGAGTCAGCCCTACCCTAATTCCTTAATGGGGACTTAGGACACCTTGTCCATTATTTATTCTTTTCAAGTGATTAAAAAGAAAAGGCCAAAAGTTTGCTCATTAGGTTAAATTGACCTCTGTTGTAAGCATTATGTTCAAAATAGTATAAAGCCCACTCTTAGGCTAGGCCAATGGAAGGCACACTTTTGGTCCTTTCATTCTCCCATTATTGGTATATATGGTGAGAACATGATGTTGACTCTAATGCCTGGTTAAAAGTATCATGATAAATTAAGGCTAGGGATTTATTTACTTACCCCCTACACACAGAGAAAAAGAAAACCATCATGGGTCCCTTATTACACTTTAATATTATTATTACTATTATTAGTAATATTTCTGCTTACCTTTATTTCGTTTTCTAGTGTCTCACTGACAGGAAATCTTAAATGAAACCAAGGGAAATAAAACCAGGGGCGTTGCTATTGGTAACCAAAGGCATAGCAATCACCTGTTTTCCCCTCTGGGGAGCACTGGGTATAGTTCATAATAGAAGGTAATATATTTACATACATTCAAATAACATCTGTTCTCCTAACCTCAGCTGAACTTACTACAATGATGGATTATCTTACCAGTGAGTTACTAGCCTATAAAATGTGTAGACATATTCTATATTGGTCCCACATGGTGTATATTCATCATGGATTTACCTAAGTGTTATAATATTAACCACACGTCAAATTCATCCTATTCTTTCATCTTAAATTATACACTTTCTTCATCCCTGTAAGGTCTATGTTTGCAGCACACAATGCAGTAAAGTCTTCTACAAGGTCTACAACAAACGGCTAATTAGAAAAAAAAATAATATATATATATATATATATATATATATATATATATATATATATATATACACACACCCACAAACACGATGGAGAAGTGTCCCCTTACATTGGTGGTCAGCTGGAGTGGAGTTAAGCTAGTTATTGGTGTCAGAGGATTACATACCTGACAGACAAGATGGTCTGATGTTGTATATTGCTGGGGGTAGCTTTGATCCGCTTTTGACTTGCTATTACAATGATTACAATTAACTTATGAGCTGCTTCTGAGTTGCTTTGAACTTCTTGAGTTGCTTTTGAGATGTCTAAGCTGTTTTCATGCAACTGAAGCAAGTAAATATCCATGTTTGCGAACTCTAATATGTACCAGTGTACTACATTCCTTGTAAGTTGGTTATGATGTGATAGAGCTGTATATTTAAAAGCTAAACTCCAGTCAGATTTATAAAAAAAAAAATATATATATATATATATATATATATATATATATATATATATATATATATATATATATATATATATATATATATCCCGATATATAGCAGCAGAACTCAGACTTTGGTAGGGAGTGCCAGAAATGTGATCCATTTAGTTTGTTACTGCATTACATAGACATAAGTGCAGCGGTAAATCAGAGAGAACTGTAACAACTCTCCATACAAATACAAGTGATGAAGTGCGTATAAAACCAAGTCAATGGTATAGAAATTATACATAAAAAAGTCCCAATTAAACGTATAAGGTGAAGACATCCAAGGTGGTCAGGTGAATCATACTGTGAATGTATCCCGTCACCAACACCAGAGTAGCAAATGCGCTCACCAGAGGATGTTGACCCAAGATACTGTACAGCATAAGGGTCAAAAAAGGCTCATGTGATGGTAGTGCGATTCCTAAGATGGACTGCAACCACAGGTGTTCTCCAGGTGTATATCCTGTGGGATGAATGGAGGATGAAACTCGCAGACATCAAAGACCGTAAGGATAAAGACCAAAGGGAACAAATATAGTGTAAAACCCCAAAATAAAATGTATTTATATGAAGGAAATGCAGTTACACACAGTCCAGTGTTACAGGCAAAATATAAGCAGGCAAATCAGGCTACAGAGGCACGATCCTGATGCATTTCGTCCCATAGGACATTCTCAAAGGATTTGACCAGCATATTGTTTAGGATAGGAATCAAGGCTAATATATACCATCATTAATTGATATTTAATAGAAATTGAATCCCACCTGTGAATATCATTGTTACTGCATTATACTGTTTGGTTTGGTCAGTCTAACACTTAGAGCTTGTTGACTAAAAGAGAGATGAGACTAAAGACAATTATATGTTCCAGATAGGGGCCCTCCTCTTATCCCTCCCCCTGGGGGGGGGTATATTTTTTTATATTTTCTTTTTTTTTTTTTTTTTTTATTTGTTGGGAGGGTGTGAAATGTGTGTCGGTACTTTTGTGTATTGATTTGATGTTTGTGTATGTTAATCTGTCTGGTATATGTAACAAAAAATTAATAAAAATTATCAAATTTAAAAAAAAAAAGACAATTATGACTTCATCAGTATGGTGATGGTCCTTTATTGTCCAATGAATAAATGAATCCAATAAAAAACAGTTAGTGTAAGTACCTGGATCTATCTCAGGCTCGGTTCAAACTGATGACTTGTGAGACCTCAATTTGGATGACATGTAAAATGAAATGTTTCCATATGAGAGCTGTCCTAACTGATACTACACAAGTCTGTCCAATTTTAGAAAAGGAAAAGGTCCTGCACTACTTTGGTCCGACTTCAACGCCACAGAGTGTAAAAAGTCACATCAAAGTCGTATCAAAGTCGGACTTCAAAGTTGCACTAAAAGTCAGCTAGTGTGAACCGAGCCTTAACCACTTAAGCCCCGGAAGATTTTACCCCCTTCCTGACAGGGGGTATTTTGCGATTCGGCACTGCGTAATTTTAACGGACAATTGCGCGGTCGTGCGACGCTGTACCCAAATGCAATTGACGTCCTTCTTTTCCCCACAAACAGAGCTTTCTTTTGGTGGTATTTGATCACCTGTGCGATTTTTTGATCATGCGCTATAAACAAAAAAAAGCGACAATTTTGCAAAAATAACAATATTTTTCACATTTTTTTATATGAAATTCCCCAAAATAATGTAAAAATCAAATTTTTTTAACATTTTAGGCCAATTTATTTTTTGCTACATATGTTTGGTAAAAAAAATCACAATAAGCGTATTTTGATTGGTTTTCGCAAAAGTTATTGCGTTTACTAACTAAGGGAAAGATTTTTATCATTTTTTGTTTTTTGTTTTTTTAACGAGTAATGGCGGCGATCTGCGATTTTTTTGCGGGACTGCGACATTGCGGCGGACAGATCGGACCCTTCACTGACATTTTTGACACTTTTGGGGGTACCAGTGACATTACAGTAATCAGTGCTATACATATGCACTGTTACTGTAAAAATGACCCTGGCAGGGAAGGGGTTAACTTTATTGGTGATGCAGGGGTTAAGTGTGTCTCTAGGGGCGTGCTTCTAACTGTAAAGCGGCGTGGCTGTTTGTGTAACTACAGAGATATATGATCCTGCATAGCAGGACTGCATGATCTCTGCACTTACACAAGGGAGAATAACCGGCGGCTTTGTTTACATTAGCCGCCTGCCTTTCTCCCTCTGTAATGGACGGTCACACGCACGGGGATCACAGTGAGCGAGCGGGGGCGGGAGCGCGCCTCCGGCGGCGCACACTCGCCTCCTATTGGCTCACAGGCGAGTGACGCACCCATACGTCACTTTGCCTGCACGGGGCTGACCGCCGCGGTATATGTACTTGTGGCGGTCGGCAAGCGGTTAAAGTGTTACTAAACCCACAACAGTAAAATCAGTCTGTATATGCAGTAAATAATGCTGGTTATACTCACTGTGGACCTAAGGGGTCAATCTTTTGCATTGTATATGAAGGCTGTGTGTGTTTGATCCTGGCTCTCTGATCTTCCCCTTCTTCCAATGTCCCCAATCCATTTCCTTATAGAACAGAGCATTAGGGGACAAGCTGTACATGCTCAGTTTAGTGTGTATTGCTAGAGAGTTTTTTTTTTTTTTTTTTCTTGGGAGAGTGCATGTGATTAGCACAGGGCCAATCAGCACTGTCCAGACAGAAGGTCAGAGGAAAATGAAAACTCCTCGTACAAGATTTAACCAGACACTGATAGAAGTCACAAGTCTGCTCTAACTGCTGATGAGAAAAGGTATTTAGCAGTTTAGGATTACTAAAATAATTGCATTTTCATGTTCTGTGTACTGAGGGAGAGCATATATAGTAAATGCAGGGTCCTAGATTTAGTTACACTATAATATTAGCTTCCTGTCCTGTAAGTTCTTACACAACAGAACTTCAGTAGGGAGGGCCAGCAGTGTGATGAAATTAGGCCTCCACTGTAAAAAATGGTACTGTTAGTCCAACACTAAGAGCTTGTTGGCTGAGGCTTAGATCAGAATAAGCACAATGATGGCCTCATCAATGTGGAGGTGGTCCTTCATTGTCCAATGAGCAGGTTGGGGGTGGGTCGGTGACCAGGTTATATTCCTAACTAAAGTGGTGGTCACAAATTAAACTGTGGGGCAAGGGTGCCTGAAAAACAAGACTGGCTTAATAGTACAAATATTTTGGCAGGTAAAGACACAATAGTTTAAATTTAGAACTTAGCTGTCTGCCTGGAGTTCAACTTTAATATTAATCATACTATATATAATTTTAAAAACATGTATGCATATCAAAAGCATACTTAGTACCTTGAATAATTAATCAGCATTGAGTCTTTGTACTGTTGATGATATAATTACCTTGAAAGTTCTGGCCTATTTAAAATCCTAACATTCCAAAAGAGTTTGGCAATCCAACAGCATGAGCGATTCCCCTGTCCCTTTAAAAGAGAAGAGCAGAAATACCCAGAATAAGTCGATCTTTAAAGCACAAAAAAAGCTGAAAGATAAAAGACAACCTAGAGTATGAACATCAAAGACTTGTTAATGACAAGAAATACCATTAGGCTTTGCAAGTCTTTTGTTTTAACTCCCCCCCCCCCCCATATCTCCACACCTGCAAAGTGTTACAAGGTTTTGTTCACAAATTTGAATCTTATATTAACATCAACAGCAAAAGATGGCAGAGTAAAATGTAGGGTATACCTTTTTTTTTTAGCTCTGCACCGCTCTAAAAATAAGACATTGACACTGTACCAACACTCCCTAAAGGTATCTACAGTACAGCAGATAATTCTAAGCTGAATTCTGTTGATTGCAAATGAGCTGTGGTTGAAAGGAAATGGGTAGCTTTTGTTATTGGAGAAAAAGAAGGTAATCAGCAACTATGAAAGACTCGCATAAGAAGCTCAGGCTTTGGAAATAGTAAGGGAAAAAAATGCCTAGTGAAATCAGAGCGTGAAATTCAGATTAGTCCTCCGCAGGCTCTGATAGGAAGGGGGTAGTTGGAGACTTGGCATGGCCGAAAGGTATAACCTATTTCATTTGTGCCCTGAAATATTTTCTAACAGATGGAGGGACCAGCTGCCTTTCTTTATCCTTTTAATAAAATCTTAGGTGGTAACCATATGAAAGGTAACAGGAGTCGTGATATTAAGGGAAACAAAAGATCTCTCCCAACTTAGCCAAATAAATATTAGCAGAAAACCCTACTTTTAACCAAGCTTTCCATAAGCCGCCTCCAACATCAGCCAAAACCACTTTATTGTAAGTGAATCTGCTTAGATCCCTCTACTTTTCCCACATGGTGTGTCACAAGCTGTGCAGCTATGCCTTGTAAAAAATCAGTAATCTGACACAAAGAGCCATGATGCCTTGCCAAGTGGGCACATGATCAGTAATTGTTAAGAGACAAGAAGGAAAATGGGGAAGCAATGACGTCACATGGTTTACAGACCTTACATTAAAAAACAATGGCGAAAAAAAAAAAAACATCTGCAAATTGTTAGGAAATTGATTGAGAGCAGAAAATGTAAATTAAAAGGAGATAAAGTAAGGGACTAAAAAAAGCTGAAATCTGGGGAAAATAAAAACCCTTCCATGCAGATGGACAGCCCTCTTACTGCAAGGTTTAAATGCTTGTTTATATCTAGGTTACTGGCAATAGCAGTTTTACTTAAAGCAGAGCTCCACCCAATAGAGGAAGCTCCGCTTGTACCCATCCTCCACCCCCTCCACTGCCACATTTTGCACTTTTTGGGGGGAGGAGGGAGTGGGTACCTGGTTTTGACAGGTACCCGCTCCCACTTCTGGGTAAGATCACTTGCACGGCGATTTATAACATGTCTGGCCCCTCCTCCTTTCCCCCGCTGCCTTCTGGGACCTGTGTGTGTCCAAGAAGACGGAAGGATCATTCAGAATGCGCAGGGAGACTCACACATGCATAGTAGGAAACTGGCTGTGAAGCATGAAGGCTTCATTGCCGGTTTCCCTTACTTGCAATGCCGGCACCTGCACCCAAAACCGATGGATCGGGGGATTGCGGGATCCCTGGACATGTAAGTGTTCTCATAATAAAAGTCAGCAGCTACAGTATTTGTAGCTGCTTACTTTTATTTTTTTTTCAGACGGAACTCCGCTTTTACTAGTCCACAACACCTAGTCCATAGATCTGTCTGGCAGCCTCTTCTCCCCTACATTCCCACAGTCGCAGGTCCTTTGGCATCATCAAGTACAATGCAGAGCCCATAGCCATGCACTGGACACTAGAATTCTAAGGGACAGTCCACCACTGGAGGTGAAGGGGAGATACAGACTACTTGGGAGGATTTTTCTTTCTCCTGAGATATGCTTTACGCAAAGCAAATATTTTGCCGTTTTGATTTAAAGGGACAGTGCAACACACTTTTTCACTTTTATGGTAATAAAATCGTGATAGAGGGTCTAACCCTTGCCTTACTTTTATTTGAAAAAAAAATTACCTAGAGAAACAGTTTAAAGACAAGAAGACATCAATTAAGCCATGCGTTCTAACGCCAGGGATACATTGGCGATTACATCTCTTTACTACTTGACGCAGTTCTCATTGGAATAACATTGATTTCAGTGAGCTGTACATAAAGAGACTGACAACAAGCAGTTACATTTCTAAGTACAAGATTTAATCACACCTTAAGCAATAGGCTAAGCCTTAAGCCTGCTATAGATTTAGCAATTTTCTGTTCTGCAACCATGTCCTGCAGGAAAGACATCACTCAATTCTTCCATCAACAGTCAGTGTTGATGGGGGAATCAATCCCATGGAGCCATAGTTATTGCTATATTAGCCCCTAGCAATAATCGCATGTAAAATCTGACAGGCTGGTTGTACCCAAGTTGATCGATCAATCGATCAACTTGGGTACATTCAGCCTGCCAATACATGATTTGAATCTCGACCAGTCCCTGCTAAACCG
This sequence comes from Pelophylax lessonae, assembly GCF_965119305.1. Classification (NCBI taxonomy): domain Eukaryota; kingdom Metazoa; phylum Chordata; class Amphibia; order Anura; family Ranidae; genus Pelophylax; species Pelophylax lessonae. Next base: position 254,131,011 of record NC_138773.1, on the reverse strand, counting down.
GCCGAAATTCAAACCATCTATGGCCAGCTTTACTCACTCTACTCCCCTGTCCTGACAGTAGTGTGGGGAAGTCTCCCCAGTAGGGACACAGACAGAAATAAAAACCTGTAGTAGAAGCAAACAAAAGTTTTGGCTTCAGTTGGGCTTTATAGCAGAACCCCAGGATAAAAAAATATTTGTTTAACCACTTTAAGACCGGAAGGATTTGCCCCCTTCCTGACCAGGCCCTATTTTGCGATTCGGCACTGCGTTATTTTAACGGACAACTGCGCGGTCATGCGACGCTATACCCAAATAAAATTTATGTTGTTTTTTTTCCCACCAATAGAGCTTTCTTTTGGTGGTATTTGATCACCTGTGCGATTTTTATTTTTTGCGTTATAAACAAAAATTGCGACAATTTTGAACAAAAAACAATATTTTTCACATTCTGCTATATGACATTCTCAAAAAAAATAAATAAATAAATCAAAATTCTTTGACATTTTAGGCCAATTTGCATTCTGCTACATATTTTTGGTAAAATAAAATCGCAATAAGTGTATTTTGATTGGTTTGCACAAAAGTTATCGTGTCTACTAACTACGGGAAAGATTTATGTCATTTTTATTGTTTTTTTTTTTTTTTTACTAGTAATGGCAGCGATCTGCAATTTTTTGCTTGACTGCGACATTGCAGTGGACAGATCTGACCCTTGACTGACATTTTTGACACTTTTGGGGGGACCAGTGACATTACTACAGTAATCAGTGCTAAAAATATGCACTGTTACTGTAATAATGACACTGGCAGCAAGCGGGGATAACATTATGGTTGATCAAGGGGTTAAATGTGAGCCTAGGGGAGTGATTCTAACTGTGGGGGGGTGTGGCTTCTGAAATGACCATAGAGACATGTTATCCTATATAGAAGGATCACATGCGCTCTATGATCATTCCAGGGAGAAGAACAGTCAGCTGTGTTTACAACAGCTGACCGTTCTTCTCTCTCATCGGGGAACGATCGCAGGTGTCAGGCGGCAATTGGAGCCGCCTGCCCGCTGCATCGGCTTCCCCATTAACGAGTGGAGGCGGGAGCGCGCCGCCAGCAGCGTCGTCCCCCTAGCCTCATGTACGCAAACGACATACACCTACGGCGATTTGCCTGGGAGCGACTGCCTGCCGCCATATAACTGCGGCGGGCGGTCAGCAACCAGATAAAAAACAAGAGACATGTATTCTTGGTGTGCTTTGTGTATTTGTACAGTCATCCAGTGTGAAACTTCACCTTTGTGCAGGAGCTTTCTGTAAAAAAAAGACCGGTCGTTGCTGCTCTCTCTCCTTGTACAGTGGAACTAGTCTTTTATCCACCCTCTCCTGTAGTTTTCTGCAGGCAACCTGTAGTGGGTGGAGCTGCTGGGTCTTCCCTTGCACAGGCTATGTACAGCACAGTAATGACATAATCACTACTTTCACAAGCTAATAAATAGGTTTGCAAAGGCATTTGGTGCACACATAGTAAATTTATATCCTCTTTAGCTATTGAATATATTTATATGAAAGTTTGTGTGCCTTGAGTTCAGCTTTAAAAAGAAGAAAGCCTTCAGAATTTTGATCACCAAGCAGTGGAAAGAAGCTACAGAACTTTTGGAAATTCTGACTAAACACAGTGAAAGGAATTTATCTAGTATGAACAGTTTTGACGTCCTTGTAATAACTGGCCATGAGAAACCAGCATTAAAAATTTCTGTTTCTATTGTTAGTTCATTTAAAAGGGAAGTATATTGTACTTTAAATAATACACATTGAGGGTCAGTATTGTAATACATATCTGAAAGGTATTTTTCAATATAATTTCATTGTAACATTTTTCTAAAAGTAATTTTGATGTTTCTTAGATATTTACAAAATTTTGTTCCACATATGGATTCTTTTATTTCTTACACAGTGGACAGAGGAATATCTCTTGCTGACTACTGCAGCCAGATTGAACTGCCGTCAGAATGCCCAAACAGTGTCAGTATCTGATTGACTGCAATCACTGTTCGGCCAACAAGTTTTTACTTACCTCCATCAATTTTTCAAAGTTTGTCTAGGTGGGTTCTGTTGACAGGGCCACCCAGTGGTGTATTTAGGATTTGTGCTGCCCTAGGTCTGACTAAACTTGTGCACCCCCTAATTTAAATATAACCCACCCCTTCCTGTAAAGGCCACACCCCTTCCTTATTATGACCCGCCCTGTCATCTGTAAATCACAGACCACAACCACAGTCTAGAAGTGCCCATCAGTGCCCATCAGTGCAGCCTCATCAGTTCCCATAAATTCAGCCTCATCAGTGCCCATCAGTGCAGCATATCAGTGCTGCCTTATTAGTGATTTGCCTCCTGGACCCTGCCCTCCAGCCCAATTAGCCCCATAAGACTGGCACTATACTAAAAGTGTAGCACAAGCCAGCGGGACCCCTTTAGTGCGGGAGCTGGGAGAAGGCTGTTTTTTTTTTTTTCGTGTAGGGTGCAGCTTTTTTGATGCCCCCATGCAAAGGGCCACCCTAGGCCTGGGCCTTGTAGGCCTAGGCCAAGATACAGCACTGGAGCCACCCACAGCTTAAAAAAGAAGAGTAGCTAGGGAAAAATTGCAGGGTATAATATAAAGATGATGTGTTACTCTGTCTGACCCAGCTCCTACAACCTCCACGCTGCCCCAATTTAGATAGGTAAGTGTAGATATCTAATCCAGGGGTACCAAACTTTTTCAAATCTAGACTGTTTTTCCCAAAAGATACTAGCCAGTTTTTATTTTTTGTACTAGCATTGTTTATCACCAGGGTTTTCCAAGTTCGGGCAATGGATATCCTGGCAGCCAGAATGATGATTAAAATGAGAGTTCAAGAATGTTTAGGCATCTCATTCGAAAGGTCACTGATAAGTGCTGTTTTAAGTTAAGCTCCTTTATGGTCTAAGACAGGGGTCTTCAAACTGTGGCCCTCCAGTTGTTCAGGAACTACAATTTCCATCATGCCTAGTCATGTCTGTGAATGTAAGAGTTTTACAATGCCTCATGGGATGTGTAGTTCCGCAACAGCTGGAGGGCCATAGTTTGAGGATTCTTCATGGGGGTGCTGGTCTATGAAGTATCCTATACAGCAGGCATCACTAAATGGAGGACCGCGGGCCATTGTTCCGTCTGGCCCCGCCACGGTTGCACCATTTAGGATCTGCTTTTTTTCCCCTCGGCCACCGCCGCTGCCCACTAGCTCTGTTTTCTTTACATAGCTAACATCAGAAGAGCAGCATAGTGATGCACGGAGGGCAGGAGCTGGCCCAGTTAACTGATTGGTTGCTAGAACCGCTCTGTATTCTAGCAACCAATCAGTTAACTGGGACAGGTCTCGCCCTCCATCCATCCCTTTGCTGCACTTCTGACATCAGCTGCTGTGCCCTGTGTAAGATGGGACAGGGAAGAAGGCACTGCTGTTGTGAAGGGGAAAATAGGGGTGATATAAAAGAGGCAGGGCAGAAATGTGAAGGGAGTAATATGAAGGGGGATGTGGTTCTACAAAGGGGGTGAGGACAGAAATGTGAAGGGGGGTTCTAAAAAAAAGGAGCTGGGCATAGGAATGTCAGGGGGGTGCTATAAAGGGGTTGAGGACAGTTATGTGAAGGGGGGTGTGATAAAATGGGTGAGGACAGTTGTGTGAAGGGGGTGCTATAAAGGGGGGACAGTTATGTGAAGGGGCATGCTATAAAGGGGGGGGGGACAATCATGTGAAGGGGGTACTATAAAGAGGGGAGGAAAGTCATGTGAACGGGCGCTATAAAGGGGGAGGACAGCTATGTGAAAGGGGTGCTATAAAGGGGGGAGGATAGTTATGTGAAGGGGGTGCTATAAAGGGGGGAGGACAGTTATGTGAAGGAGGGTGCTATAAAAGGGGGAGGACAGTTATGTAAAAGGGGGTGCTATAAAGTGTGGGCAGTTATGTGAAGGGGGTGCTATAAAGGGGGAGGACAGTTATGTGAAGGGGGGTGCTGTAAAGGGGTGAGGACAGTTATGTGAAGGGGGATGCTCTAAAGGGGGAGGACAGTTATGTGAAGGGGGAGCTATAAAGGGGGGGAGGAGAGTTATGTGAAGGGGGTGCTATAAACTGGATGAGGACAGTTATGTGAAGGGAGCGCTATAAAGGGGTGAGGACACTTATGTGAAGGGGGTTGCTATAAAGGGGAGGACAGTTATGTGAAGGGCGGTGCTATGAAGGGGGAGTACAGTTATGTGAAGAGGGGTGCTATAAAATGGGTGAGGACAGTTATGTGAATGGGGTGCTATAAAGAAGTAAGGCAGGTATGTGAAGATAGGTGCTATAAAGGGGGGGGGGGACAGTTATGTGAAGGGGTGCTATAAAATGGGGGAGAACAGTTATGTTGGGGGGGTGCTATAAAGGGGGAGGGCAGTTATGTGATGGGGGTGCTATAAAATGGGGGAGAACAGTTATGTTAAGGGGGATGCTATAAAGGGGGGAGGACAGTTATGTGAAGGGGGTGTTATAAAGAGGGTGAGGACAGGAATGTGATTGGGGGTGCTATAAAGGGGGTGAGGACAGGAATGTGAAGGGGGGTGGGGACTGCAATGTGAAGGACGGGTTCTTTAAAGGGGGTAAGGACAGGCATGTGAGAAGGGGGTGATATTAACCTCCTTAGCGGTATTCCCAAGTGTGGATCGGGGTGGAATTTCAGAGCCATTAGCGATAACACCGAGCCACACTTGGGGTACCGCTAGGGAGATCGCTGGATCCTGTAAGAGAGGGTACTCACCTTGTCCCCGGGATCCAGCGATGTATCCCGGCAGTGTGCGGCGGCCGCATCTTCCTCTCGGTGCCCTGGCTTCCGTCTCCTGCGACGTGTCACTCGCAGGGGGGTGGAACCTATGGCAAATTCAAATAGTAAAACACACCAAACACACTGATACATTACAAAATAAAATAAATTCACATTCGTTTGCCCCCCAGTGCCCTTTCTGGCAGTTTTACTGTACTTTTTATGTATATATGTATATATATGTATACATATATAATATATGTATATATAGAAGAATAGAAGAATATATAAAGAAGAACGCACAGTAAAAAAAAAATCATATGTAAATAGTTGGTTTTGGCTGCTCGTCCTTAAGAATTACATGCAAAATAATGGTACTGCTTTCAGCACCTAAAATCGGAAAGAATCATACCGCCAGGGAGGTTAAAGGGGCTGGGAACTGCAATTTAAAGTAGGTGGTGATATAAAGGGGAGCAGCAGACATGAATGTGAAGGGGGACTGAGGACTGTAATGTGAAGGGGGGATGATGTGCAGGGGGACTGAGAACACTGGTGTAATAAAAAGGATAGTGATGTGAAGAATCTGAGGCTAGGTTCACATTATTGCGTAACGCGTGTAGGTGGCACATTTATTTCAGTGGGCTGACTTATAAGCAGAAACGCAGACAAATAAGTCCCTGACCTTTTTTTTTTTTTTTTTTATTGCGCCGTACTAAGCTGCATGGTACTGTGGCACCATGCGATGTTGCACTCGTACAGACGTGCCACGTTTGCCCATTGTGCAGAATTGCCAATGAGAGCCAAACATATGATTCCAACCTTCATGAATTTTAATTCAATACCCCTGCTATACAGGTTTTGTTAATCCACCATTGAATTATCGGGGAGAGAGTGGGTTGTTGAAGAGGCATGTGTGGTGACTTAATGGTATAGGTTTTACAAGCCATGTCCCAAAGATGGGGCGGTGCTCAAAATTGCTTTATGGCCCAGGGGGAGATCAATTGGATGTGCCCGCTTGAGCTTTGAGTGTGATCCAGTCTGATCTAAAGGTTTTGGAAAATATCTGAGTTAGCTCGATTAATTGGGCTATCCTATAATACTCTGAAAATGAGGAAATCACAAACCTAAGAATAATTTAGGAGTGTACAGATTTGAGCAGATTATTCGACAGCCTCCTGAACTTCCTATATGTCTAAAAATCAGTGATTGAAGATTTTTCATGTAGAGAGACGATACCTGTATGCGCAGTGAGCAGAAGTAGTACAATACTCTAGAGCAGGCATGTGTAACCTGCGGCCCAGGGGCCACATGCGGCCCGGAACCCCAGGAAATGCGGCCCACTGCCCCCTGACAATTTTTTTTTTGCTGGGAGGAAGGAAGTTGGGTCGGGGGCATGGCCACAGCGGCTTCCAAGTAACGTAGGCAGAGGCTGCCTCTGAGGGGAGGGGGGGGTGTGAGCATATGCAGTGTTTCTGACTCCTACCACCATGACCACTTCAAATGACTGAAGTGGCCATGGTGGTTAGAGTGTTCCTTTAATATCTCTCAGAAGAAGTAAACCTCCGTATACTGATTCCATTTCATTTGATCATCCTCTAGTTGTGTTAAATTAGTGCGGTGGGTGCGACTGTGCGGGAAGGGCGCGGCGGCATTTTATTACTTGTATACCTTAACTATAGCATATATTTTATATGCGGCCCGAGAAAATTTCTCTACACTCAATGTGGCCCAGAGAAGCCAAAAGGTTGGACACCCATGCTCTAGAGGGTATATTAACTTTTGTTGCAGTTATCCTACCCATCCACGAAAGGGTGTAGGTTTTCTAGGTTTTCAGTTCAGTTTCTATAGAGTAGAGAGGAATATTTTTGGTCCAGTCTAGTGACAAGGTATCCAAGGTAAATTTTATGCCAACATATGGGAGAACATATGTACACCATTTTAAGGTTTAAGAGGCTTTGGACTCCAGAGTTGGAGTGGGAAAGTTTTTGTCAAGTGCCTCCAATTTTATCTGATCTGCGGGCCTGATATGGTACCAAAGCCAGACAATATTTTAAATAGGTTGGGTAGGTTCACAATCAGTTCTGTAATAAACATATTACAGATCATTGGTAAATAGAGCACATTTGTGGGTTTTTCCCACAATGAAGATGCCACAAATGTTCGGGTTGGTTTTAAAGGTTATGGCACACATTTCTATAGCAATAATGAACAATAATGTTGAGAGGGGGCAACCTTGCCTGGTGCCTGTCCGTATGTGACTTGAGTCAAATTTGTTACCATTTGCGATGATAGTAGTGAAAGGATTCAAATGCAAGGTGCCGAGCAAGAATGAGAAGCTTAGGGCCAAAATTCTATTTCTAAAAAATATGAAAGAATAGGGGCCAAAACAGGGTATCAAACGCCTTATGTAGATCCAGTGACAGTAACATTCCCTGCCTGTCCCCCTCTCTGTACCAATTAAAATTAAATCGCAATATGAGGTTAATTGCTTTTTGAATCTGATCTGCGTCTTGGTGTCCTGGAACGAATCCAGCTTTATCTACATTAATATAATTCTCCAAGAATTTGTTAAGCCTGTTAGCATATATTTTCATCAACAGTTTTACGTTGTTATTAATTAGCGATATTGGGCAGTAATTTGCTACTTCACTAGGATCCTTGTTCGGCTTTGATATCACACAGATATGGGCTCTGTTACAATCATGGGGACAATCGTCAAGCGCTGAGAATTTTTAAAAGGTTCGGGGCTAGGTGGGAAGCAAATTTTTTTTAATAGAAGGCTGAAAAGTCCTCAGGGCCCGGCGTCTTAGTTGTGTTTGCTTGCTTAACTGCCGCTAGAACTTCTTTCATAGTTATTTCCTTATTTAGAAGTTCCTTGTGGGCAGCCTAGAAAGATGGGAGAGGTAGATTTGCATTATATATTTTGCCTGGCACAGGTGTGTCAGAGGCCTTATAGAAAAGGAAAGAGTCCTGGAAGTCGCACATCTCTGCAAAACCTCATAGGAATGTGTAAGACAGCCGCAGCCCAGGCTCTAACCAGTACACACCCCAAACGTGTTTTACTCTGCCCACGGGGCTTAGTCATGGGGGCGTTGGGGATTTTATATGCTAGCAATGTGCCTGGACGATATGATTGTGTATATAATCTTGCTCAAATCCAGTAGAGGCTCTTTTCTGCTTTTATTTTCAAACATAAGTTAAGTTTCAATCTGGCGGGGTTTACCTTATCTCTAAGATTCATGTCCAGGTTTTGGTTATGCATGTCCACTAAGTTGGACACTTGCTCTCTTTTTGGTGGATAACAGCTTCAGAAGAATTTTTCAATTGGGCTGCAATTTGAATCAGATATCCCCTAACTGTGGTCTTATGGGCTGCCCAGTTGGTCACAGGGAAAGTGTTGAAGTGTCAGAAGGGTTGTTTTGTGCAAAAAAAAACTCCTTAATATGCTGTTTAATGCCAAAACATACTAAAAGATTACTAAGGAGGGAGTTATTCAACCTCCAAGGGGATGGGCAGTTGAGGGAGTGACAAATTGTCTCAAGGGCTAAGTGGTCCAACCAGGCCATGTCTACTATCCTGTTAGACCGGAACAATGCAACGCTGGTTGAGGGCATGACAAAATTATCAATACGCGAATAGGTAGGGAGAAAAATGTGTTATCTTTCCTGGATGGGTTTAACTCTCTCTAAATATTTACTAGGGCGTGCTAGAATAGCATTTTGGCCAGTTTGGTATCTATCTTAGGTAGATGTCTGTGTTGAGCCAATGGTCTCTAAGTTTTATCAAGAATTGAGTCCAGGGTTACATTGGAGTCCCCGCCAAGAAGAGCGACTCTATCATCCTCCAGAAACACTTTGAGCAGCAATGTCTGAAAAAAGGGCAGTTGTAATATGTTTGGGCCATAGAAAGAGATTAAAGTAACCAATGACCCCTCTAGGTAACCTGTAAGTAGAATGTACCACCCCTCAGGGTTGCAAATGAGTTTGAACAAGGAAAAGAAGACACAGATCGCTCCCCCAATTCTGTTTTCAAGGTTGTAGCCAGATAGGCTTGGGTATTATTTGTAAAATTTTGGGTTGTAGGAAGGAGGAAAGTGTGTTTCCTGGAGGATGAGCACATCTGCCTTCAATAATTGAAAATGTTAAAAGGCTTTATGCCTCTTAATGATCGAATTTGGCCCCTGAACATCATAAATGAGAAGCTTAAGAGAGTGTCTGGTGGATGAATCGGCCATGGCACACAAGAACAAAAAGCCTGTCACTTACCAACCAGTGAGACAGGGGCAACTAGGTTCTCCAATGTTGTATAGCTTGTGAGTAGCCTGGGAGCTGGGTCAGCGAGAGCAAGGTGGAGAGGGAAAAGAGTCTGGAGAAAGGGCAGGACAGTAAGAAGAAAGGGAGGCAGAAGTGGGTCCAGGTAAGGAAAGTCCTGCGAGGACAGCAAAATTCAGGCGAGATATGATAACTTTAACAACATCATGGTAAACGTTAAAGGAGTTGTAAAGGCAGAAGATTTTTTATCTTAATGCATTCTATGATGAAAAAAAATCTTCTGTGTGCAGCAGCCCCCCTCAGCCTCCCTAATACTTACCTGAGCCCATCTCTATCCAACAATGTTGCAAGAGTTTCTCAGCTGTCTGGGACTCCCCCCCTCATTGGCTGAGACAGTAGCGCAGTGTGATTGGCTCCCACCGGTGTCAATCAAGGTCAGTAAAACAATCAGGAAAGATGGGGGGGGCCTGGGCCTTGACTTCGTGTCTGAATGGACACAGGGAGCTGTGACTCGACTCAGGTGCCCCCACAGCAAGCTGAATGCTGTGGGGGCACTCAACAGGAGGGAGGAGCCAGGAGCACAGAAGAGGGGCCTGAGAAGAGGAGGATCCGGGCCACTCTGTGCAAAACCAACTACACAGAGCAGGTAAGTATAATGTTTGTTATACTTTACAATCACTTTAGGTTCAGGGTAAACCCCCAAATTTCAGTTAGTGCCAGTGCTGGCTCAAGACCTAACACCAAGTTTGAGTTCAGTCCCGGCATCATATGGAGAGATCGAAATCAAATGGGAGGGGAGGTTGGGACACAGCTACCACAACCGGGCTCAGCTGAACAGGATATCCATCATTAAAAAATACAATCCTATCATTAATAAGAACATTATCCTACTAGAGGAGGATGCCCGTGGAGGTTGGATCTAACTAACTAAAAGACCAAGGCCAGTCCAGAACTGCAGCAGTGACCCATGAAAGTGGTCTCTGTCTAGTTACTGGGAAGGGGATACTTAGAGTCCTTTAATCTGTAAGATTTGGGTGTCCCAGACCCATCTCAGGTTCTTCCAGTGAATGATGAGGCTAATAAGAAGCCTCCGGGTTAGGAATGGTGGTGTCTGGGTCGTTTGAGGAAACCGCAGGTTGTCAAGGTACAGCCTGTTGGATGCAAGCAAAAATTATTGGATGATGATGTCAAGTCCAATAGCAGCCAAAAAGATAGTAACATAACAAGGAAAAAGTTCTTATAAAAGATATTGGCAACAGATCAAGTGAGGGTCCGATCCAGGAAAGGATTTGTTGAAGCAGGAGGCCTTTCCATAGCTACTAGGTGGTCCTCTCCAGGAGTTTGGCTCTGCTTAAGGGTGCACGCCAGACAGGTAAGATGCTTGCAGAGGGTCTGATATTTACAAATTCATACAAAAATAAATGTATCAAAATAATTAAATATTAACACACATGGTCACATTCACAATTTTGTATACAAAAATGACTCTTTAATCAAAATTTACTATAATCTGTATGTCGGAAAAGCAATTTAGATGTGTAGTAATGACAAAACATATCAAATATAAGAAACATTAAACGATTTAAACTGAACCCATTAGGATGGCTGTTTTTTGCAAAGCCAAGGCTCTTATCCATCATTAAAGGCCATTATGTTCCAAATACAGGAAGCTGCGCTGGTTGTGTCTCTGCAATTAAGCGCTCCCATAAGTGTCTTTTTTTCTGTGTGGACTTCAGCAGAAAATGTCTCTACATTGGAGTGGAGTTAGAACACAAGGGCAGCAGAAAAAAATCGGAATGTACTGTCCTTTTTTACAGGCATGGCTTGCTTTAAATTTCATGTATAGCAACAGAGTATTTTTTTCAAACAATCCAACTTTACCATTTCATTGAAAGATTGTAAAAAAGTTTTTTTTTTAGAAATCCATGGTCCCCTGTGCATGTGAGTATTTTAGATCAACATAGGCAAATATATAAATGCATGCCTGGCTTTAGTAAACTAAATTTTCAAGGGATGATTTTCAGGCATACACTCATATACTGTACAGAAAATAACTCTCTTATTTATTTTTATTATTTCTATCCCTTTCCTTAAGATTTGTGTTTATCTGTAGAGCTGCAATATGTTCTTAGTCTAGATTTTTCTTGAAAGAAAGAAACAAAATCTAGCATATAATACTGTACTTGATAAAGGATTCCCTAAGCACTATAGGTTATAAAATCACAACAGAGGCTGCTTGCTTTGCAGCTCCCTTTTCTGATTTTGTCTGAATTAAACCTGGTAATGTGCTGTCTGACAAGGTATGAGTCACTATATTAAAGCCTGATTCTGAGTTCTGAAAACAAAAGGCTTTGTATCAGTTAAGATATGATGGTAAGCTTGAGAAAGGAGGTTACAGCTCATATATACCTGGCTTTAAACAATATTTATGTTTTTATTTATTTCTAAGTCCTGACTACAATAAATACATTACAAAAATATGTATAAAACTACAATATATTACTTGTCTGCAAGCTGCTGAAAAATGGTTCAGCCAAAAATGAGGAGTTGCAAAAATGAGAAGATTTGACATCCTGTAGAGAACATGGTAATTGTGCCTAAGCAGTACCCTAAAATTTACATTTTGTCTTGAATTCCTCCTGAAACTCAGTAGTGCACTTTCTGGTATTTTGGAATACCCAGACTCTCGTGTGCCTACAGCTGTATATCTACAGTATGTGATCTAACCAGGCACTGCTGCCTCTTACTGCTAGTCTCAGTAAATTTGGAGCAAGATTTGTGAAGTCACTACTGTGCTGCTCACTGTTCTTCTTGCTGGAGTCTCAGGCACAAGAAACCAAAGACCTGTCTCTACCAAGATGGCCATCTCTACACAGGTTTGTGGAGTATTAGGAAAGGTTAAGCTTCAGGGAAAGTGCAATATATAAGTGCAGCCCTTCCGGGAAAGCATAGACAATACTTGTGAATTTGTCTTCTGCGTCTGCGTCTTGTCTTGTGCCACTTGTCAAGCAACTTTGGACATCAAAGTTGCATGACAAGACATTCCCCATGTTTTCCAATGATAACTATTCATATATGCGCAACTTATAGTTGCAGTAACTTCAGAGTACTTAATGCACTACTGTGGTCCGACTTTCATGCAAATTGAGGACCATTATATTAAAAAAGAATAGCGCGCAAATGCAAAAGAAATTACTACCAAATCTGAAGAGAGTCCATAAATAAAAATGGGGGTTTGGTCCCACCATATGGCCATATCGTGCTCAAGCCCACTACTGCGTCAAAGTACCCCATTATCAGTGGGTCCTACACTATCCATGAAAAAGAGATGAATCCAGCCTTTCTAACCCTTGGAGATAACACTCCTTGCTGGGGAAGATGTGCAAATGCACTACAGGGGACTCCTCCTATATCCACTTGATGGTGGGCACTGATTGAGTACAGGTGTGTGTAGGGGGTGGGGAGGGCTGCTCAACCTCGATAGTCTGGTCAGACCGAATACATAATAAACAGGCAAAAAATTTGGGGGAGCATACCCATGTATTTCCAAAGCTGCTGCAGCTATGAACCAAAAGACATGTATATTAAAAAAGAATAGCGCGCAAATGCAAAAGAAATTACTACCAAATCTGAAGAGAGTCCATAAATAAAAATGGGGGTTTGGTCCCACCATATGGCCATATCGTGCTCAAGCCCACTACTGCGTCAAAGTACCCCATTATCAGTGGGTCCTACACTATCCATGAAAAAGAGATGAATCCAGCCTTTCTAACCCTTGGAGATAACACTCCTTGCTGGGGAAGATGTGCAAATGCACTACAGGGGACTCCTCCTATATCCACTTGATGGTGGGCACTGATTGAGTACAGGTGTGTGTGGGCGGTGGGGAGGGCTGCTCAACCTCGATAGTCTGGTCAGACCGAATACATAATAAACAGGCAAAAAATTTGGGGGAGCATACCCATGTATTTCCAAAGCTGCTGCAGCTATGAACCAAAAGACATGTATATTAAAAAAGAATAGCGCGCAAATGCAAAAGAAATTACTACCAAATCTGAAGAGAGTCCATAAATAAAAATGGGGGTTTGGTCCCACCATATGGCTATATCGTGCTCAAGCCCACTACTGCGTCAAAGTACCCCATTATCAGTGGGTCCTACACTATCCATGAAAAAGAGATGAATCCAGCCTTTCTAACCCTTGGAGATAACACTCCTTGCTGGGGAAGATGTGCAAATGCACTACAGGGGACTCCTCCTATATCCACTTGATGGTGGACACTGATTGAGTACAGGTGTGTGTGGGGGGTGGGGAGGGCTGCTCAACCCCGATAGTCTGGTCAGACCGAATACATAATAAACAGGCAAAAAATTTGGGGGAGCATACCCATGTATTTCCAAAGCTGCTGCAGCTGTGAACCAAAAGACATGTATATTAAAAAAGAATAGCGCGCAAATGCAAAAGAAATTACTACCAAATCTGAAGAGAGTCCATAAATAAAAATGGGGGTTTGGTCCCACCATATGGCCATATCGTGCTCAAGCCCACTACTGCGTCAAAGTACCCCATTATCAGTGGGTCCTACACTATCCATGAAAAAGAGATGAATCCAGCCTTTCTAACCCTTGGAGATAACACTCCTTGCTGGGGAAGATGTGCAAATGCACTACAGGGGACTCCTCCTATATCCACTTGATGGTGGACACTGATTGAGTACAGGTGTGTGTGGGGGGTGGGGAGGGCTGCTCAACCTCGATAGTCTGGTCAGACCGAATACATAATAAACAGGCAAAAAATTTGGGGGAGCATACCCATGTATTTCCAAAGCTGCTGCAGCTATGAACCAAAAGACATGTATATTAAAAAAGAATAGCGCGCAAATGCAAAAGAAATTACTACCAAATCTGAAGAGAGTCCATAAATAAAAATGGGGGTTTGGTCCCACCATATGGCCATATCGTGCTCAAGCCCACTACTGCGTCAAAGTACCCCATTATCAGTGGGTCCTACACTATCCATGAAAAAGAGATGAATCCAGCCTTTCTAACCCTTGGAGATAACACTCCTTGCTGGGGAAGATGTGCAAATGCACTACAGGGGACTCCTCCTATATCCACTTGATGGTGGGCACTGATTGAGTACAGGTGTGTGTGGGGGGTGGGGAGGGCTGCTCAACCCCAATAGTCTGGTCAGACCGAATACATAATAAACAGGCAAAAAATTTGGGGGAGCATACCCATGTATTTCCAAAGCTGCTGCAGCTATGAACCAAAAGACATGTATATTAAAAAAGAATAGCGCGCAAATGCAAAAGAAATTACTACCAAATCTGAAGAGAGTCCATAAATAAAAATGGGGGTTTGGTCCCACCATATGGCCATATCGTGCTCAAGCCCACTACTGCGTCAAAGTACCCCATTATCAGTGGGTCCTCCTACACTATCCATGAAAAAGAGATGAATCCAGCCTTTCTAACCCTTGGAGATAACACTCCTTGCTGGGGAAGATGTGCAAATGCACTACAGGGGACTCCTCCTATATCCACTTGATGGTGGACACTGATTGAGTACAGGTGTGTGTGGGGGGTGGGGAGGGCTGCTCAACCTCGATAGTCTGGTCAGACCGAATACATAATAAACAGGCAAAAAATTTGGGGGAGCATACCCATGTATTTCCAAAGCTGCTGCAGCTATGAACCAAAAGACATGTATATTAAAAAAGAATAGCGCGCAAATGCAAAAGAAATTACTACCAAATCTGAAGAGAGTCCATAAATAAAAATGGGGGTTTGGTCCCACCATATGGCCATATCGTGCTCAAGCCCACTACTGCGTCAAAGTACCCCATTATCAGTGGGTCCTACACTATCCATGAAAAAGAGATGAATCCAGCCTTTCTAACCCTTGGAGATAACACTCCTTGCTGGGGAAGATGTGCAAATGCACTACAGGGGACTCCTCCTATATCCACTTGATGGTGGACACTGATTGAGTACAGGTGTGTGTGGGGGGTGGGGAGGGCTGCTCAACCTCGATAGTCTGGTCAGACCGAATACATAATAAACAGGCAAAAAATTTGGGGGAGCATACCCATGTATTTCCAAAGCTGCTGCAGCTATGAACCAAAAGACATGTATATTAAAAAAGAATAGCGCGCAAATGCAAAAGAAATTACTACCAAATCTGAAGAGAGTCCATAAATAAAAACTTGAGGACCATAGACTTCAATGTTAACCCTCAGAAGTTACATGAAAGTGGTACCTGAATGTTATACAATGCAACTTGTGTGCAACAATTGTCCATTATCACTGGTCAAAGCCAAAGTCATATCCAAGTTGCACCCATCCAAGGTTGCGTCAAAGTTGCACTCCAAAGTCGGCACAACTTTGGAGTCGTACAAGTGTGAATGGAGCCTTATGCATTGCAACATACAAGCACTTGGCATTTGTCTACATTAGAAGGCTACCAAGATTCTACTCTGTATAGAAAGTAAATGGAAAATGCTGAAGTTAGAAGCTGAGATTTCAGTGCCTGTCCAGTGAATTTTGAAGATGATTTTCTCCATAATGCCTATCGCTACAGAACTAAATGATGGCTAATTTTAAAGTGCTTTTATTCAGGATATGTAAATATATTAACATGCAATCTGGGCACAGATTCCTTTTTAGTAACACTTGCGGTGGTTGTTTCCAAGGGCAACACATTCCTTCTTCATTGTGTCAGTTTTCAAAGAACCTTTCTGTGAAGCTGAACAATCATAAGGGCCTGAGCTTCCCTGGAAATTAGAGAAGACCGTCAACTCTGTATTCAGCCTTGGCTTTGTAGCTTAGTGACAGCACATGGTTCTGTATACACGAGAACAACTCATTGAATGTAATCTATAACCCCTTTCATTGTAAGACACTTTTTCTTCTTATAAAGGTTGGGCGGACTGGGAGGCTCAAACATGGGTCTTTAGGAAGTCTGTCAATCACAGTTAGTCAAATGAGGCAAGATGAAAGCTGTTTGGAGAAGCCCAGAGGCTGGAGGCGTGATTGTTGGGGTAACAGGAAGGAAACAGTCGCTTAAGGTGAACAAGGACTTATTGCCTGGGGGAGCACAATAGATAATAATCGTAGGAACTCAATGGGGATTTAATAGAGCTCATTTGCCTGTCAGTCTTACTTTGTGTCAATGAGCATTTGAGGAAGCCTTTTAGTAGTAACAGTGATTCTGTTTAGTAATCCTGCTTACATTTTTATTTACGAAACTTTTTAAACACGTGAATAATAATATTATATATACGTCTGGTATAAATGAATCTTCATATTGGCTAATATGACATTAAACGCTCATGTATATTCTTTAAAGAGCCATATCCTTGGCCCTACAATGACAGCACACTGAATTGCAAGAGAAATAGCACTTTGGCATTGGGGCTATAAAATAAATAAAACTAAAGACTGTATATAGCTCAATAATGTATATATATAGATATGTACACTCTACATTAAAGTACATGAATCATTTTTTACTCTGCTACACAGTTTTGACAGTTTAAAGCATAATGAGTTTGATTTACTAAAACTAGAGAGTGCAAACTCTGGTGTGGCTCTGGATAGAAACCAATCAGCTTACAGGTTTAATTGTCAAAGCCTAATTAAACAAGTTGAAGTTAGAAGCTGATTGGCTACCATGCACAGCTGCATTATGCACTATCCAGTTTTAGTAAATCAACCCCAATGTGTTGCATCTTTAAAGTGTATGCCTAGGCAAAAACTTTTCCCCATCTTTTGTCTCTACACAGAAAAATATCTATTGATATGCCCGAAATACAGTGAGCTCTTAACGTCATGTTTGGTCTGACAACAGTTGGAGGCTAATTTACTAGAGAAGTTAACCGTTTTACAACCGCCCGCCGCAGTTACACTGCGGCAGGCAGCCGCTCCTTGGCAAACCGACGTAGCTATACGTCGGTCGCGTGCAGGAGACTAGGGGGCGAGCGCGTGCCATCAGCGGCGCGCTCCCACCCCCACTTGTCAGCGGGGAAGCTGATGCAGTGGGCAGGCGGCTCTGATTGCCGCCTGACACCCGCGATCGTTCCCCGCTGAGAGAGAACGGTCAGCTGTTGTAAGCAAAGCTGACCGTTCTCCCTGGAATGATCATAGAGCCCCTGTGATCCTTCTATATAGGATCACAGGTCTCTATGGTCATTTCACAAGCCATGCCCCCCCCCCCACAGTTAGAATCACTCCCCTAGGCTCACATTTAACCCCTTGATCACCCACACTGTTAACCCCTTCCCTGCCAGTGTCATTATTACAGTAACAGTGCATATTTTTAGCACTGATTACTGTAGTAATGTCACTGGTCCCTCCAAAAGAGTACAAAATGTCAGTCAGGGGTCTGATCTGTCTGTCGCAATGTCACAGTCCCACAAAAAAATCTCAGATCGCCGCCATTACAAGTAAAAAACAATAAAAATGACAATGTGTACTAAAAATGCAAAACATAATAGAAGATTGGGTAAAAGGGTGAATAAACCGCACGTAGACCGCAGGTACACTGTGCTACAGTGTTCTGGGAGGTGTTCTGTAGTCCAAAAGAGAACAACTCAGGCAAGGAAGACAAGACCGCTTGCAATTTTAGTGCAGCAAATGCAGAGCTGTCAGCTCACTACAGGAAGTTAAAGAGATGTACTGCAAGTATTTTATTTTACTTAGCCATACATTTCTAGTTTAGCCAGAATAGGGCTTTCTGAAAGTACTTTGACAATGTGAACATACTTTAACAAGACAATTAATCCATTGGAAAAAGGAGCTATAAATTACCTTGAGACTTAAGTCCAGTACACGGGGGTCCAATGTCAAGCTGCATTGGCTAGGTTAATTAAAAAACGGTCGACATTCAGCCCGTGTGTACCATATTCCCACATTCGGTCCAACAGAAGTTGGCTTCTGTTGATGGGGCATGACCCAAAAAGGTCAGTCGATCGGCTCCTGACTCTCACTCTCAGCCACTAAATGGAGTGTTAAGGTGGGGGGGAGGGCGGCGTCCCCCTGTCAGAACACAATAGAACAGCATGGGAGATCGCTGTACTAACGTCAGGTAGTTAGTACAGTGGCTCCTCCTGAGTTGTCAGTTTTTTTTTTGTTCAGGTTGTATGAAAAAATCTACCAGTGTGTACTAGGCTTTACACTAGTATTACGGGCAGAAGTAATTTTATTGTCTTATCTTCCAAGGACAGGATATGAGATAACATTTGCTCAACAATGTCACAGAGGGCAATACAAATTTTACAAAAGTACCTTTTCTCACGTCTATTGAAAGCTGAAAACAAGTTGGATTGGGGTTATGCTTTAAAGTATATACCTGGGTAAGAAACATATTCAGTACCTCCTCTGGTACACCCCAAGCAGTATTTTGGTCCCCAGACATCACTAAAATAAAAAAAAAGAAGTGAGTTGACGCACGGAGAGTGTAATTTTATTCTGTTGTAATACAGGTATCATAACTAAACCTAATGAGCAATAAAATGATGCTATCTGTATCCTCTTTGTTTTTGTTTAAAAACATTGTGTGTGTATTTATATATATACATTTTTATATATATACTGTATATATATATATATATATATATATATATATATATAAAAAGATATATATCTTTATATATATATATATATATATATATATATGTTTATATATTTATGATTGTCTAGATTATTAGTAAATTATATAGATGTAATATGTAATGCAGAAATAAGATGTTTATATTTTCTGTTGAATTTGAAAAGTTAGGACAAATCCTGCAAGGTGTAGGACACTTGGCCTATAGGGATCGGATCACCTGTGGCATCTGTGGATGTATTAGCACCAATTGATTACTTGCATTATACTCTTTCTTGCTCCGAGCAAATGTTTTTTTTCTATCTTATTTGCACCAGGTGTTTTGCTAGAGATTGTCACTAGCTCATCAAAGGGCTCCATTTTGCAGTGTTGTCTCGGTCATCTCTGTTTGGTTGACTGCCTACTGGGCAGAGTTTTATTGATACAGAACTACAATTACATTGCTTACTGGCCATATGCCTTCAAAACGAATCATAAAATGGGTACAGTGCATCTCACGTTACACAGACAGATTGAGCCAGGCTCAGAGGCTGGAGAGAATGTTTGCGTTAGCTTTGTGAATCTTAATAAGCTTCCAGGACTATTCTGCTCTTTAAACCTGCTGACCATATGCGGCTTCTCACACTTGCCTTTTTTGTTACTGACCACACATGAGGATTGTCTGCAGAGTTTAGATGTAAAGCCACCTAGTGTGTTTCTTGCCTGCTTTATTTATGCAACATATAGTCATCTCAATGTTAAAGGTAAAGCAGATCAGTTTGATTAAATTAAATGTAATAATAACTTTTAATTTAAATTTGCTGCGCTATTACAGGAAGATGAACAACAAGATACTCAACAAAAAAAAAAAGTTTATCACTTTCAAGCTACATAGTGTGTTTCTTGGCTGCTTTATATATGAAACATATAGTTATCTCAATGTTTTTTTGTTTTTTTTTTTTAAGATAAATGGGTAAAGCAGATCAGTTTAATTAAATTAAATGTATTAATAACTTTTAATTTAAATTTGCTGTGCTATTACAGGAAGATGAACAACAAGATACTCAACCAAAAAAAAAAAACAAGAAAAAAAGTTTATCACATCCAAGCTACATAGTGTGTTTCTTGCCTGCTTTATATATGGAATATATAGTTATCTCAATGTTTTTTTTTTTGTTGTTGTTTTTTTAAGATAAATGGGTAAAGCAGATCAGTTTAATTAAATTAAATGTATTAATAACTTTTAATTTAAATTTGCTGTGCTATTACAGGAAGATGAACAACAAGATGCTCAACCAATAGAAAAAAAAAAGTGTATCACATCCAAGCCACATAGTGTGTTTCTTGCCTGCTTTATTTAGGGAACATATAGTCATCTCAATGTTTTTTTTATTTTAAAATAAATGGGTAAAGCAGATCAGTTTAAATAAATGAAATGTATTAATAACTTTTATTTTAAATTTGCTGTGCTATTACAGGAAGATGAACAAGATCAACCAATAAAAAAAAAAAGATTATCACATCAAAATAAGCACATTTTCAATATACTGTAGTTAATAAGAGGCAAAGCAAAGTATAGTAATTCAAACTCACCAAATAACTTAACAAAAAAATATATTTCTGATTGGTTGCCATAGGTTTTTCCCTGCACATCACCATTTCTGTCTGTGCTGCAGAGCAAAATAAGGATCTATTGCTCATTGCAAATTTGAATTAAAAGTTATTAATACATTTAATTTAATTAAACTGATCTGCTTTACCCATTTATCTTAAAAAAAAAAAAAAAAAAACCCTGTCTCAGTGCAAGCCAATTTATTTGACCTGCTAAATGTTGATGTTAGATATCACTATGCGCTCTCCACGACTGACACAAAATTGACTAAAATGTCAGATTCCAAATCAAACATAAATATTGTCTTTGCAAACACAGAAATAGTTGTGCAAAACCATCAAAATTTTCTGCTGGAAAAATTGTACCCATTCATTGGTATTATAGACCAGACTGGTCATGAAAGGGTTAAGTGCTTAGGTCTTAGGAAGGTTTACCGCACACAGACACTCTCACACTAAATGTGTTGCCCACTTTACATATATCTGCCCTTAGGCCACAGCATCTGTAACTCCGCCGTCTCCTAACCTATAAAATTGCTGCATCAAATGCAAAGGGTGAGTTTCGGGTTACAAGAAGAAAATCTCTGAAAATTGAAGAGGGCAAAGTTTGATCTCTTCCATATTGAAACCTGTGAACAATACAGTCTTTCTAACACAACACAACTGTGAAACATCAAAGCTCGGATTGGGGCCTAATCTAAGTACATGGCACTACTTGGGAAATCTCCGAGGATATTCACAGATGTCCCAGCCAAAGCTTGACATGTGTTCACATAGCCACAGCCTGAAGCTGTATTATTTTCCTTAAAGAAAATACATTCATTTAATTAATCTTAAAAAACAATGTTTACATGGCAAAGCCGTAGCAAGAAATTAGGAAAACTCCCCATTAATTATTGCTATTCAGCAGGGACTTCCTTGCTTATTGATACCACCAATTAGCAGCGGTGCTATTATACCTTCTGAAGTGCATCTCAGTGCTTTTGTGGGTTTTGTGTCTTGTGTTGGTCCTCAAAGGTCCTTTGAAAAGTACTAGGTTTCTAAAGATGGGTAGTCTTGTATCAAAAAAATGACAGTTGGTTAGAATCGTGCGGTAGCTCAGTTGAAACTGAGCCAATTTGTAGGGATGACCAAAAATTGCACAGTTTGATTCGCAGAGGGTTTACTGAATCCTGTGTAAAGTCTGAAAATCTGAATTTAAAATCAAAGCCTATTAACCACTTGCCGACCAGCCACTGCGCATATACTGCAGCAGGTTGGCTCTATTACACGAAATGACGTACCTGTACCTCATTTCGTGTAATAGCCAGTGGGGGTGCGCGTGCGGTGATTGGCCAGAGGGGGAGCCAATTAGCGGGTCCGGGGATGCAATGTCTGCTGGCCACCCAACATCGCTCCCCATAGAGACAGAGCCTCTGTCTGCCTATGTAAACAAGGCAGACTGTCAATCTGTCACAGATGAACACAGGGATCCTGTGTTCTTGCTATTAAGGAACACAGATCTCTGTGTTCATCTAGTAAGTACATCCACCACACACTTAGAAAGCACCCACCTAGGGACACAGTTAACCCTTTGATCGCCCCTGGAGTTAACCCCTTCTCTACCAGTCTCATTAGTACAGTAACAGTGCATATTTTTAGTACTGATTACTGTAGTAATGTCACTGGTCCCCTCAAAAGTGTCAGTTAGGTGTCCCATCTATCCGCCGCAATGTCGCAGTCCCGCTAAAAATCGCTGATTGCCGCCATTGCTAGTAAAAAAAAAAAAATGCCATAAATCTATCCCCTAGTTTTTACAGGCGATAACTTTTGTGTAAACCAATCAATATACACTTATTGGGATCTTTTTTACCAAAAATATGTGGCAGAATACATATTGGCCTAAGATGATGAAAAAAATTTGATTTTGAAATTTTTTTTATTGGCTGTGTTTTATAGCAGAAAGTAAAAAATATTGTTTTTTATTTTTTTTTTCAGAAAGGTTGTTCTTTTTTTGTTTATAGCGCAAAAACCGCAGAGGTGATCAAATACCACCAAACGAAAGCTCTATTTGTGAGAAAAAAGGACAATTTTTATTTGGGTGCAGCATCGCACAACTGGGCAATTGTCAATTGTGTTTAACTAACGTAGTGCAGTATCTCAAAAACAAATGGCCTGGTCATTAAGGGGGTAAAACCCTCCGGTCCAGAAGTAGGTAAAGTTCGGGGAGGCTAAATCTTGATAATTATTTATTCCTATATTCAAGGCTAATAAGCAAAGCATTGTTTAAAAAAGGTATGCAAACTGGGCACTGAAATGGGTTAGTAGTTCCAATGCAAACAAACATTTATAAATACTATGCAGTTGGGAGAGGGTCCTACTTTTAATGCAACTTTGAGAGCAACAAGAAAAAAAATGCCAATCATTTAAATGACATGCTTGCAAGATGCCTTTAGGTTGTCAGTGATGTTATGGAACATAATAAACAGTATATTTTGTGAGCTATTTCTCTTCACAGTATCATACTGCATTGTGTTTATAATGTCAAAATAGAGTGCAGAAAAACACTTCTAAACTACAACTCCATATATAATGAACAACCCCCCCCCCCCCCATTCCAGTATCCCCCATGATTCCCAAAAAATACAAACTAAGACTTCAGATATTCATTTGGTAGAATTTGGCCAGCATAAGAACTGATCATGAGCATTTTAATAGGCAGAAAATTAAAAGTATGGAACAAGTATGCAGATCAGTATAATCAAAGTGAGAGCAGAACACCTAATCTGCATACTTTACATGTTCTGAATCAGTAGCTTAGCAGTAGGGATGATCATGGGTTTGGCCTGAGTAAAGGTTTCAGCTGTCACTCCCACCAAATCCGTGCCCGATCTGCTACAGCCAGGGCATTGCTCATCCTACAACTGCATGTACACAATTGGGCGAGACTTATTGTGACATCATTGATCTAATATGGCCACATGTCTATATTTGGTCAATAACATTGTCCAAATATGGCTATGTGGCCATATTAGGTCAATGATGTCACGAGCATCCCCCATCCAAGTGTTTACCTACAGCTGCAGGGTGGGGAATGCCTTGTCTATGGCTGATTGGGCCATGATTTACCAGGACTGACAGCTTGCTTCCAGGTTTGGTCCAAACCTAAACTCATGCTTCTCCCTACTTAGCAGTATTAAAACAAGACAGTAAGGGATATAGTACTTTTTGACAGGCACTCTTTAAGCATGGAGACCTCTCTATCACCAGAGTATACATTTCAACATCAATCTTCTCATAAGATTATATTTGCATTTACCATATTTTGGTAAATACCAAAATACCATATTTTGGTTCACAAAAGTCTCTCTTGGGTAGACATCCAAAATCCTTGACACTAGTGCTAGGTGCCACTATCTTGGATGTGATGTCAGCGGCCCCAGCAGTTTGAGAGTTGTCACTTAAGTCATATTCTTCTAGCATTCCTTGTCTCTTCTCCCTTGGCGACTACATACTGATATTTTTGCTATGGATGGATACTTGTGAATTGAGCCACCAGTAGTTTGTTATATCTTCTTCATACTTCAGTGGTAAAACCCCAGCTACGTTTCCTGATGCATGCTTCATAATATAAAATACATTTTTAAAAATTGTAGCTGGTAAATGAACTTTGGAGTTTAAAGCGATTGTAAAAGGTAATTTAAAAAAAATAATAAACATGCTATACACCTACTCTGTGCAATGGTTTTGCACAAAATAGCCCTTATTCTCCTATTCTCGGGTCCCCCACTGGTGTTATTGGCTCCTCCCTTTCTTGGTGTGCCACCATAGGAAGCCCCTTCCTATGGTAGCTTCCATGAGGGTTTGATCTCTCTTGGGTGGGCTTGACACAGACAGCTTGGCTTGATCCCCCCCACCCGCTCTCTCGTCACATGATTTGAATTGATTGACAGCAGCAGGAGCCAATGTCTCCACTATTATAAATCTGCCCTGTAAGAAGGTAGAGAGTGGAAAGAGCTCCTGCTCCCTTCACAGCGCTGGATTGAGATCAGGCTCAGGTAAGTTTAAGGGGGGCTGGCGGGGGGTAGCTGCACACATAGTTTTTTACTTTTGCATTAAGGCAATACACCTTCTGCCTTTAGAACCATTTTAAGCAGAGATCTCACTGTTATGGCTATTGAGAGTGGATTGAACCTATCTTTCAGTGTTACTATTTGTTTTCTTTCCGCAGGAGATTCCAAGCTGACCAGAAAACAGCACAAAAGAAGATTTTATATCATCTTATTCAGTGAAATATTTGAATGAAATCACCATTTTGTATTTACAAAGCATTATATAAATTGTTTTTTCTAAAGGATGAATTCTTTTTAATAAATTATACAAACATTACTAGCTTGATTGACAAAAAGGTATTATTTGTCTTTTTCTATTCAGATGAATCTGTATTTTCCAAGAAAAATAGCAAATAATTAAGAAACTTTGAAGATGGAAAACGTAGTAATATTGCTGTACAGATAATTCACTATTTACTTTGAATTATGAGAATTCCAATCTGCACTAAATATCCCATGGCTGATTTTCAAATGTCAGTGGTGAAACTAGATAGATCATTGAAAGTTAATACCCCTTGGTAGGTACACTTCTGCTGGCCATAATAATATAATATAAAATGAGGGTGGTGCGCTAATCATTAACTAATAAATACTTTCCAACCCTAATTAGCCTCAATAATAAAAATAATCATGTGCCCATTTATCACCTTAATGCAAAATATCAGCACTTCATAAATATGATGACAAGGTAAACCAAAATGAAATAAATTAGGTATGTGAACCAAAACAGTATTGTGAATAATGTGATATCAAAGTGAACTGAAATTTCCTGTGAACACACAAAGGTATGTAAAAAAAAAGGTCTGTGAACATTCAATTCATATAGTGCTTCTTAATACAATCCTCATACATTAACCACTTCTGGACCAGAAGGATTTGCCCCCTTAAAGCAGAGTTCCGGCCACGAAAATATTTTTTTAATAAAAATACCCCCGGGACAGTCAGGGCTAGTACATTCCACAATGGATAGCCTCTGATCTGTCCTGGGTCACACTTAGCTTTTAGAAGAAATACTTACCTTGAAAATTTCTTCTCCAGCGCTGCCATCTCAGGTGTGGGCAGCTGAAGCCAGCGCGTCCTCTTCTGCGTCCTCTTCTGCGTCCTCTTCTCCCAGAATGCGCCTGCACCGGCCCCACTCGTCACTTCCGGTGCGGGCGCGTCATCCCTCCACAGCTTCTGGGCATGCCCAGAAGCTGTTTAGCAGGGAATGACACGCCCGCACCGGAACTTACGAGCGAGGCCGCTACAGGAGCATTGATTCCTGGGAGCGATGACGTTCAGCTCCCAGGAATCAATGCAAAGAGGAAGTGACGGCGTGGGCCGCGGCCGCAGAGGGAGGAAGTGGAAGAAAGGTGAGTATATTTTTCTTCAATAACAAGGTAAGTAAAGAAAAAAAAAATAGTAACTATCCATTTATTTTTCAGGTGACCATAAGCAAGCGTATGGCCCAAAATCGAATATATCAATTTTGTGGCCAGGACTCCGCTGTAATGACCAGGCCATTTTTTTGTGATTCGGCACTGCATTACTTTACCGGACAATTGCGCGGACGTGCAATGCTGTACCTAAATAAAACTGATGTCCTTTTTTTCCCACAAATAGAGCTTTCTTTTGGTGGCATTTGATCACCTCTGTGATTTTTTTTTTTGCGCTATAAAGAAAAAAAGAGCGAGAATTCTGAACAAAAAACAATATTTTTCACATTCTGCTATATAACATTCCCCCCCAAAAAAATTGAAAAATCAAAATTTTTTAACATTTTTGGCCAATTTGTTTTCTGCTATATATTTTTGGTAAAAAAAAATCGCAATAAGTGTATTTTGATTGGTTTGCACAAAAGTTATCGTGTCTACTAACTACGGGAAAGATTCATGTCATTTTTATTCTTTTTTTTTCTTTTACTAGTAATAGCGGCGACCTGCGATTTTTAGCGGGACTGCAACATTGCGCCGGACAGATCGGACCGCTAACTGACATTTTTGACACTTTTGGGGTGACCAGTGACATTACTACAGTAATCAGTGCTAAAATAATGCACTGTTACTGTAATATTGACACTGGCAGGGAAGGGGTTAACACAGTGGGTGATCAAGGGGCTAAATGTAAGCCTAGGGGAGTGTTTCTAACTGTATGGGGGTTAGGCTATTGAAATGATCACAGAGACCTGTGTTCCTATATAGAAGGATCACAGGCGCTCCGTGATCATTCCAGAGAGAAGAATGGTCAGCTGTGTTTATAACAGGTGACAGTTCTCCTCTCTCAGCGGGGAGCGATCGCGGGTGCCCGAGGGCAATCAGAGCCACCAGCCCCGTGCATCAGAGTCCCCGCTGCCAAGTGGGGGCGGGAGCACTCACCCCCTAGCTGCAGGCGCGCGACCAAAGTACAGCTACGTCGGTTCGAGCAGGAGGGGCTGCCTGCCGCAGTAAATCTGCGGTGTGCGGTCCTTAACCACTTTACCACCGGAGGATTTTTCTGCTTTACGTCCAGGCCACTTTTTGCAACTTGCCACTGTGCGACTTTAACTGACAATTGCGCGGTCATGCAACGCCGTACCCAAATGAAATTTACGTTCTTTTTTCCCACAAACAGAGCTTTCTTTTGGTGGTTTTTGATCACCTCTGCGCTTTTCATTTTTTGCGATATTGATAAAAAAAGAGCGAAAATTTTGCAAAAAATTGATATTTTCTACTTTGACAGTTAAAAAATATCCAATATATTCAATTTTTGTCATATATTTAGGCCAAATTGTATTTAGCTACTTGTCTTTGATAAAAAAATTCTCAATGAGCTTATTTTTAACCGCTTTAAGACCGGAAGATTTTACCCCATTCCTGACCAGGCCATATTTTGTGATTCGGCACTGCGTTACTTTAACATATGATTGCGCAGTCGTGCGATGCTGTACCCAAATTAAATTTATGTCTTTTTTTCCCCCACAAATAGAGCTTTCTTTTGGTGGTATTTGATCACCTGTGCAATTTTTACTTTTTGCGCTATAAACAAAAACAGAGCGACAATTTTTAAAAAATAACAATATTTTTCACATTTTTTTATATGAAATTCCCCCAAAAAAATGTAAAAATCTAAATTTTTTAACATTTTAGGCCGATTTGTTTTCTGCTACATATTTTTGGTAAAAAAATGGCAATAAGCGTATTTTGAATGGTTTGCGCAAAAGTTATCGCAGCTACTAACTACGGGAAAGATTAATGTAATTTTCATAGTTTTTTTTTAACTAGTAATGGCGGTGATCTGCAATTTTTTTTGCGGGACTGCGACATTGCAGGGGACAGATCGGACCCCTAACTGACATTTTTGACACTTTTGGGGGTACCAGTGACATTACTACAGTAATCAGTGCTATAAATATGCACTGTTACTGTAATAATGACACTGGCAGGGAAGGGGTTAACTTTATTGGTGATCAAGGGGTTAAATGTATGCCTGGTGCTTACTGACGTGTGTGGGGGGAGGGGATTGTGTGACACAGGCACAGATCGCAGGTTCAGCTACGCTGAATCCTGTAATCTGTCCCTGCCTGTCACATGGGAGATCCGCCCGCTTTGTTTAACCAAGCGGGCGGATTTCCTCACTCGATCCCCGCCTCTCCTCCCCTGGCCCGACTCCCACTGTGTCTGAATACAGCGGGAGCGAGCCTCCGGAGGCGCGCGTGCGCCGCCGAGGTGGGTTGGAGTCCAGCGACGTAGGTCTACGTCGCTGGACGATAACGAGCCACTTTGCCGCAGTACCCTCAACGTGAGTGGTCGGCAAGTGGTTAAGTGGTTAAATGTGACTTATTCCATTCCATGCAGTGCTTCTTTATAAAGTGGTTGTACTTGAAAGTGCCAAAAATTATCCACCTGCTTATCACCTCTGTGTGCAATGCGCGCTCACCTGCAGCACAAAGGTTTTGTGCAATGAGAAATCAACCTCACATCCACATGAGAAGTTCCTCAGACTCTTTTAATACCAGTCAATACATCTTCCCACCAGAGCAACACCAGCCAGTCTCCTCTCCCTTGTCATCATACTTATGAAGTACTGATATTTTGCATTAAGGTGATAAATGGGCACATGATTATTTTTATTATTGAGGCTAATTAAGGTTTGAAGGTATTTATTAGTTAATGATTAGCGCACCACCCTCATTTTATATTATATTTTTATATTCTATTAAGTTTTATGAGTATTTGAAACTGGTGGGAGCAGCAATTCATTATTTATACACGTTTGTTACATTAGATACCATTGCAGCGCACCTTTCAAATTCCTATTCATTACTTCTGCTGGCTAGCCTCCCTTCAACCTGTAAAGAATTTTCAAGCACTCGGAAATAAGACAGGTATGGTTTTTCAGTCTGTATTCAACGGCATTCTGGTCCGGACAGCTTATATACAGTTCATAAAGGGGATGTGACATTTGTTTCCCAGACCAACTAGAAATATACATATAATATTTAAGCACTATCAACTTAACATATACATAGTAGGAAACAGATGTATACATAACAGTTAAGCAAACTCAGGAAAAAAACACCTCTGAATAGCAAAATACTGTGCGATCAAAAAATGTTCTCACAACTCAGAAACAATGGGAGGAAATTTACATCCTCAACAGCAAAAATGTCTAAGTTACACAGTGAGAGATTTTCATTAAAAATGAAAGTTAAAGCATAACTCCAATCATTCAATTAAGCATGACTATATAACATTTAAATAAAACATAATTCCAACAATCAAGCAAATCTGTATTTAAAAGGGACCATTTGTATGTAGTGCTTACCCTGCAAAGGCCACTAAATATGTTGGGTTCTCTGTTCTGCCACATCTCTCTTAACTGCTTGAACCCCACTGACACATCTGTGTATCTTAAAAGTTTGTAAGCTAGCACTCTATATAAATGCACAGAAAATAGGACCCAAGCAACTGGATAGTAGATTAAACAGATGTATTATGGCAACGTAGTCAAACAATGCATGAATCGATAAACAAATAGTTGAACAGTCTTAAAGATGCTATACTAGATAACGTGAACTCTGACCCACAAAATGGAATTCAACTGAATTGCAAATAGGGTTAAGAGTATCAGCATTAACAAACTCCCAAACAATATAGGCCGAAGTGTGCACACTATGTATACAGCCCCAATGGTGGGTGGGTGTATATGTTCCTGACAAAGGGGTCACCCCTGGAGGTGACTTCATGCACCTGGTGTCTAATTGTCAATATTAGCAGCTATTGTTGGGGCCCTTCTGTAAGGTGGTGCAAGTTAAACCTGTTCCTGTAAGAGTGTGCAGCAGATGGCTGATGGGCAGCTTACCAAGGAGCAGTCTTTATTGCATTACTAGTGTCAGTGTTGAGATAAGCACAGATGGTTCAGCTCACCACTCCTGGTACACAGGAATCTGGTCCAGATCACTTGGCGGTCTACTGTCTTCAGATACCTAGGACTCGGTGACTCAGTCCTCCCGAACAGGTCCTCATAACGTTTAGTCTCTCAGCTCTGGTCCTTGCTGGTTTTCTTTAGCTGTAGGCACGTACAACAAAGGGTCTTTCCAGCTCCGGTCCCAGTTCAGCAAACAATCTCTCTGCTACTCAGTCTTCAGGCTGTTATGGATGCAGCAAGGGCATGCAATCTCTGTACAGCCTCATCTAGAATAACGGGTCCATACTCTTTGATCCCCGCACTGCTCTGAGATGGCACCCTGATCTCTGCACAGTCCCAGCCAAGGCAACCTGTCTGCATGGCTTGACTTCCTCTTGCAAAAGACCCAGATTTCTCCAGAATTGCCCAGGAAAAAATCACATCTCTCCTCCTCCTCTGTTGT
This sequence comes from Pelophylax lessonae, assembly GCF_965119305.1. Classification (NCBI taxonomy): domain Eukaryota; kingdom Metazoa; phylum Chordata; class Amphibia; order Anura; family Ranidae; genus Pelophylax; species Pelophylax lessonae. The sequence goes on along the minus strand of NC_138773.1, from coordinate 254,100,837 downwards.
GCAGGGATTACTAGGTAGTCAAGTCCATAGTTCCATCAGTTGCATTGCACTGTGCCCCTTTAAAACTGCATTTCCCAGAATCCATGGTGGTCACTGCATAGTAAGTCCTCTTGCTGCTGATTGGCTCAGATTCTCTGCTGCCAGGAGGGAGGGGGCAGGGAAGAGGGAAGGATTGAGCACAAACACTGAAGCTGCACAGCCGGGAAATGAGAGGAGAGAGATCACATGGCTGCTCTGTTTACACACAGCCAGAGGGGAATGAAGGAAGAGAGCGGGCACAGGTAGCACACCCTGCTTCTCCAGCTGCTCTGTCACTGTTTACAGTGGTGGGGTGGATGGGAGAGCTGGGGCCTCACACAGCACCTGGCTACACGTACATGAGATCTTGCAAACTATGACATCTCAGGTATGCTGCATGACTAAAATCAGGCACAGAGGTAATTGGTGAGCCAGAACACAAAAAGCTTTATATATACAATTTACAATTCAAATAATATTTGTGTAATTAGGTGGATTACAGTGAACTATGGTCAAATGAAATCATCTTCACTTAGAGTATTATATATTTTATATATAAGTACAGTTCACAGTGGGAAACTGCTGGATTCCTGGTCAGGTAAGTGATATTAAAAGTCAGCAGCTGCGGTATTTGTACCTGCTGACTTTTAATTCTTTCTGAAGGAGTCTGGAGCTCCTCCTTAATGTGAACCTGTAATCAAGCTATGATCTTTAAAGTATTTCACATTTTTTTTAAGCAGAAAATGAGCTTTAAAACAAGTCTTCACTGACATCTGTAGATGCCATTGAGCAAATCATTCTCATATTGCACAACAGAAGCATCAAAGACATTTAAGGCATAACTAAAGGCAAACTTTTTTTTTTTATTTTGATTTGACTATAATGTACAGGGGTCAGAACCTACAGTATATCAGGGTTTTTTTTTTTTTTTGCTGTCTGTGTCCTCTCTCTTATTGTCCTGATCACCAATATCACCAGGAGTGCCAGTAGGGGTAAATCCAACATTTTGAGTTGTCTCCAAAACAGGAATAGAGGATAAATCTTTAAATGGGAAGACTTTTTCCAATGATAACTGTTTAACAGGATTTCTCTCTCATTGATAAGGTATCCTCTCACATCCTGCTGAGTCTACAGCAGTGTTTCTCAATCTTTTTTCAGTCAAGGCGCCCTTTAAAATTATGGACAATCTCGAGGCACCCTCCAAAATGATGGACAGTCTTGAGGCGCCCCATCCTAAAATCTAAAAATTAATCTTATAGGTTTACATAATACAGCAACATCAATACACGTAGGAGACTCAGCATTAGAGGTGATTTATTCTTCCAAAGCAAATACACTTTTGCAAACTGGTACTGACTAGTATTCCAATGTTTCTTTTCTCCCTCACTTAGCTAATGAGACCCCAAAGCTGACGGAGAGAGGCAAGGGAGGATCAAACAAGGATGATATGCAGGCAACGGACATCCTCCTTATCAACTGATGATGTCATTGGTCATTAGGAGGTTGGCAGCTAGAAGGTTGTAATGGTGTACAATGAAAACCTGTGGTTTTGTGTAACTAAAAGGCAGGTTTCATCCAACCACCAGCTTGCATACAATTGTGGGGCAATTTTTAGGAATTTTGCCAAGGCACCCCTGAAGAAACCTCAAGGCGCCCCAGGGTTGAAAAGGGCTGGACTACAGCACAGACAGTAAAGCCAGAGGGCAAAAAAAAACAGTTTATATCTTTTCCCACTCTATCAAAATAAAAAAAAAATAAAAAAAGTTTGGATTTTGATATACTTTAAATTGGCTTTGTCAGCAGGTTAACTTACCCTGCTCCCCCTTCCCAAAGCACCTGCTCTCTGTGTACTTTGAGAATGGAAGGCTGCCACATCCATGCTGGAAGGGTAAAGTAAGGTGAGCTGAGCTGCTAGGAGAAGGACTTGGACAGCATCATTGCTTTGGCTGTGAATTTTGAGGATTTGTTTCTCAACTGTGTCTGCAGCTACTGAGATCAGTGACAGTTAGTTTTAAAGTGCAAATATTTGAATGTCCATAACTTGGGCACAGTTGCTCTATAAACCTGGCTAAATGTAGGAATTTGATAGTTCCTGAATCCTAAATAATAACTGGGTTCTCAGATGATCCTTCCTTCAGCAAGTGTTCTAAGGTGGAAAGCAGTATTGATATACCTTGAACAGGTAAACCAAAGCATCTTGTAAAAATTTTATTGCACGTGAGCTAAAATAGCATTAAAAAATGTTTACTGTTCAGTGCATATCAAATGCTCTCCCATTGCTGATTATCTATATGTATATGCACCCCTGCTATATTGGCATTAATAAACAGAACTTTAGACAAAAGTTTTCAAACTACAAGGTCCCTTGTGACATCAAAGCTATGATCCAGTGATATGGTCAGATCAATGTGATGAAAAAGATGGACTTTTGCAGAACTCATACAAATATTTTGGTCTTCACACAGCATCCTTGGTAATGTGTGTGTTCTGAAAATAATATAAATACTTTATGTATTCTCTGCCTTCCTGTCAATATGTGTGAATATGTCCACATCAATTAAGAACTTCATTTTCCATTCCCTTCCCCTTAAGGCCCCTTACACAAGGGCTTTCTGATCAGGTCCGCATGTCAGTTTGTTAGAGGGAGCTGATCAGAAATCAGAACATTTGTAAGCAGGTAGATATAAACAAATGTGGTTCCATTTATTTCCGCCTACCTCCAAGTCCATCCAAGTCTGGAAAAAAATGGAAAAGGACTGCATTGTTTTTTATTTTTTCTGGACCCAAACATGCCAGATCAGAGGTAGCCTGTTGTTACATTTGACCCCCCATAGTGCAGACAAAAAATAATGGGCACAAGAATGACATCCATCCAGGTCAACTCAGAGGCGGGGGTTCTATTTATTTTTGGTTTTTCCTAGGATCAAACAGAAGGATTATATTACATTAGTTACATAGTTACATAGTAGGTGTGTGTGGCTGTAATCATCTCACATACCCCTGAATGTTCTGATCCTTGAGATGTACGTCTAAGAGTCTTTTGAAAGCCACCATACTTCCCGCAGAAACCACCTCTTGTGGTAGAGAATTCCACAATCTTGTAGCTCTAACAGTAAAGAACCCCCCACGTTGCCTGAGGTTAAAACGCTTCTCCTCTAATCGCATTGTATGCGCTCGAGTCCTCATGCAATCCTTTTGACTGAATAGCTTTTTTTTTCTATGCCGAGATCACCTTTGAGATATTTATAAATTGCTATCATGTCCCCTCTCAGGCGTCTCTTCTCCAGGGAGAATAAATCAAGCGATTGCAGACGCTTTTCATATTTAAGGTCCTCCAATCCCCTAATTAGTTTAGTTGCCCTTCTCTGGATCCTCTCCAGCTCCAACACATCCCTCCTGAGGACTGGCGACCAGAACTGGACAGAATACTCCAGATGCGGTCGGAACAGAGTTTTATAAAGTGGAAGGATTATAGTTTTATCTCTGGAATACATCCCCTTCTTTATGCATGCTAATATTCAGCTGGCTTTGGCAGCTGCCGCTTGACATTGCATGCTATTGCCTAGTCTATCATCTACCAGGACAATTACCACACAGTCTAACCAAAAATATTTGTATTACATGAAAAATTCCAAGATGAATAGAAAAGTAAGAAATGGCACCTCCCAAATGTATAAATTGTAATTTAAATATAATAAGTGAGTACAGCTGCCATACATTTTGGAAAAAATCCAAAAACCATATGAGAAATAGAGAGAGTAACTTCCTGATGGTGCGTCACACGTGAAATGCATTGAGGTTGGTTTAGAGGCCACAACTTCTGGTTCGTCACTTCCACTCCTTGTCTGGAACGCACCGTGGAACTCACGCCGGAACTGAGCGGCGTTTACCCTCTCATTGGCTGTATATATGTGCCGATGGTGGCACTTTTAAATGTGAGTGAACCTATTTTTGATTTATGGCTATTATTCAATAAAGGTAAAACAATATTGCGCAATTGTATGTCCTTTATCTTTTTGGGGAACAGTATTATCCTCCTGTCTTGTGGACAAGCCTCATATCATAATCTGTGAGCCAGGGAGCCACCTATCAAAAACACAACATCTATCCTAGTAGGAAACTTGTAAATAAGAGAGCAAGTTGGGTCCTGGAGGCCCTCTGTTTTCTGGGGAGTTACCCTCACATTAATAGGTGGAGGACAACTCAGAGCACTTTAAAGCAAGAAGATTTGTTAAAGCACCTAATCACTAGTGTGGTGAAATTTCCTACCCATTGGATATATTTGTGCACTAAATGAATTGATGGACTTTCTGCTATATCTTTTTTATTCATTTATTGATTTTTAAATCTTTAAATTCATATCTGCTACAACACTTAGCACTTCCATTTGCACTTTGTATGCATTTGTGCACTTTATGAATTGATGGTTTCTTTTTACATTTATATTTATATGTGTCTATCGAACAGGGGCTGACTGGCAAATTTCAGCCCAGGGGGCCAGTACAAACCAGAGGCCCATGGTGCAGTGACTTCCCCCTCCCCCACTCTCCCTCTTCCCGTCCTCCTCCTGACCCCCATTCCAGGCTAAAACTCTGCTCCAGGTACTCTCTTCTCACCGGCTGAATCCAGGTTCCTGACCTGGCCAGCAGAGGGCAGTTGGGGGAGCTAGGACAGCTCAGTTGGGGCTGGCCAGGGAAGGAGAGTCTCCAGTAGGGCATGGACATGGCCTCTGCTCAGGCACAGTTTACACCACCCATGCTGGGGGGAGAGGCCTGCGCTCTGTCCTTGTCTTCAATCCACACTCATTAGGTCAGTGGTAGGGACTTTTTACTTCTCTTCACCAGGAATCCTTTAGACATGTTTTTGGCAGAAGCAGTGCACCCTTTTTATGGAGCATCAGAGCGGCCCAGGGGGCAATTGCCCCCCTGCCCCCTGGCTCAGTCCTCCCCTGCTATCGAATCAATTTATTTAAGGATTTATTTATTCAGCACTCAGCACTTTCAGGTACAGCGCCTCAAAAATCTATTGTTCTCAATTCCAAGATAGCCTGCATGTGTTTTTACCAGGTGTTACACATTTCGGATTTCAAAATTGTTTTAATCATTCACAAACTGGTATTTTAACACAAATTTCTTTGCAAAAATATTAACTTGTTAATAAATAATATCCACTTCTGGCAAAAATACTGGTCATCTCCTCGCAGTGATTGCTAGCTCCCAAATCCCCCCACAGTATATCTCATCTGTTGCCACCACCTCAGGAGGGCCTGCACAAGATCATAAAGGTATTTTAATTGTATTTCAAATGTTTTATACAGACTTATACAGTAGTAATCGAAACGCAATATTCCCCACACACACATTCAAGATAACCGGCAAATCAGTGATGCTGGGTGCTGTAATGACCATAGGTTGAAATTTAAGTTTCTCTTACGTCCTCCGACAGTCGCCGCCTCTTCATATTCGTCACATATGGGGTATTAGACTTTGCTCCGAAGGAGTAGCTAGGCAACAGAATATGTTAACAATAAAGCTTTAACATATCCCACCCTCAAGGGGTGGTCCCCTCAGTCAATACCCTCCTACTTCCTGCAACCATATCTCAGTTTTAATGTCTAGCTTGTCAGGAGTGGCTGGCTCTCTCTGTGCTGGGACTTTTTGTCCCAGACTCTTTCTTCTTTTTGATATTTTGTTTGAGTTTTCTCTCTACCTTTACTTAGCTGTTATTTTTGTCAGCATTAGTTAGTTCTTCGGACGAAGAGGATCATGCGGACTGGGTCTCGGGCTGATCCCCCTGGTCGCAGGTCGTGGGTCAGTGGCTTCCCAGTCTGCCATCGAGCGTTCAGCCAGGTAACGCTCCTGGCACGGTGAACGACCCATCCCTGTTCGGTGCAGGGATGATTGGTGAGGTGGCTACCTCACCGGACGCTGTGTGGTTTCTGAACCGCCATTGTGTGCGTCTTGAATTGCGACTCTCCCTGCCTCATGTGCAGCGGCTTGTTCGCCTGTGCGGGTTCCCCACGCCATGTGAGGTAAGTGTATCTATGTGGGGACCTGTCTGTCTGGGGGGGGTCTCAGTCTGGGACTGTGTAACCTGCCTTTAATCACACTGCTTGTCTCCCTATATCTCGGCTGCATGCTGTGGGCTGCAAGGGGGGGGGGGAGTTGTATGACACTGAGTATGTCAGGCTGGGCAGTGTGAGGAGCTGTGTGCTGTGGGGCATGTTTTTAATGGCATGTTGGGGCATATACAGCGATCGCTGCGGCGATCTAACATGTATCCATATAATGGGATAATATTGTGTGTGATTTTATGCACTGTGGAGCGGCGATTTCGGCGCCAAACGGCGCCATTTTACCGGCGCCCGCTCCGGCCGCATGGTTTACATGCACGGCGGCCATTTTCTTGTAGCCTCCATAGGCTTACATAGAGCGCCCTGGCAGCATCACTTCCTCTCTCCTGGAAGCACCGATCGAGGCAGCAGCAGCAGCGGAGTCTCCTCAGGTTTTACCCTTCTATTCCTGTGTTCCATTGCCTGTATTCAGTCTGTATATTCCCTGTGGGGGTCTCATTGTGCCTGAGTGTGGTGCGGTGGGCTGCGCTTGCCGCGCTTGCTGTAAGGGGGCAGTTAACCCTTGGTTGTCTGGCATACAGGGGCAATGGATTCTCAGGAGGGCAAGTTTCCCACAGTATTGGTGGAAAGCCAGGGGACCGCTGTTTCCCCCCCAGGGGAGGATTTGGCCACTATTGTGGCTGGCCTTGCTGCACGGGTGCAAATGCTGGTGGCTGCTCAATCTACTAAACGGCCCAGAGTTGCTCTGTCCTCTGATTCTGAGGGTGAAGGTGATGGGGCTGTTCTGGCGGGGACCCCCCTATCGGGGTCCCGCTCCTCTCTTGATCTAGTGGGGTCTGAGGTAGAGGCTGAAGTTGAGGGGGTTGATAATTCTCCCCCTGGCTCGCCTGAAGAGCTTGCAATCATGGATGAGTTGATTGCTTCCATTAAGCAGACGCTACGTTTGCAGGACGAGGTGTGTCCCCCAGCTGCCTTGGCGGCTTATGGGACGCAGAGAAAACGCAGGACGCCGCAGGTTTTTCCCTGCAATGCTGATTTTCAGCGCGCTGTTAAGGACCAATGGCGCGATTTGCGCAAGCCTTTTGCGGTACCAAGTAAATTTAAGCTGCGTTATCCTTTCTCGCCTGCCACTGATGAACGGTGGTGTGTGCCTCCGCCAGTGGATCATGCTATTGCGGTTTTGAACAAAGCCACTGCGATCCCTGCAGAGGGATCCCCTGTTTTCCGTGATGCCACGGATAGGAGACTGGAGTCTCTTGCCCGTCATACTTATTCTGTTACGGGTTCTATGCTTAAGGCTCTGTTTGCTTCTCTCATGGCGGCCCAGGCGATCGCAAGTTGGACGCAGATGCTTAGGCGCGTCCTAGTGGCCGATTCGGCCTCGGCGGCGACCCTGGATATGGTGGATCAGATCCACCAGGGTGTCATGTATCTGTGTGATGCGGACCTGGACCTGATTCCGTTGGCCGCGCGTGTGCACAGCGTGGCGGTGTTGTCTCGCCGCCTGGTTTGGTTGAAATGTTGGTCGGTGGGCCAATCTTCACGTAAAACCTTAGCCAATCTGCCTTATGATGGGTCTCGCCTTTTTGGGGAGTCCCTGGATGTGTTGATTAAGGGGATTACCGGGGGTAAGAGCACTCTCTTGCCCCATTTCCCCAAGGCTAAGGGGGCTTCTGGGAAGAAGCATGCTCATTTTCGGCCCCCTCAGGGGTCCTTTCGTGCCTTTCGGCCGCACTACAAGGGCAAACCGTTCAAGGGCCAGGGCTCTCAGAAGAAACCCTGGTCTGGGAAACAGAAGTCCGGCCAATCCGGACCTGCGGCCCATAACAGTTCGGCCTGAAGGGGCGCCCTCACCCAGTTTTGGGGTGGGGGGACGCTTGCTCGGTTTTCTTCAGCCCTGGTTGGCCCGTGTGCGGGACAGATGGGTTCTGGAAATCGTTCGATCTGGTTACAAGATCGAGTTTCTCTCTCGGCCAGAGAGCAGATTTTTTCCCTCAAATCTACAACTGTCTCCAGAGCGCCTGCGGGATCTGCACCTGGCGGTGCGGGACCTGAGGGCTCAGGGAGTGGTGGTTCCGGTGCCTCATCGGGACAGATTTCGGGGGTTTTATTCCAATCTGTTCACCGTGCCCAGAAAGGAGGGCAAGGTTCGTCCAATTCTGGACTTGAAAGCTCTGAACCGCTCTGTGCGGGTTCGCAAGTTCCGCATGGAATCCCTGCGCTCGGTGGTGGCTGCCCTGGTTCCGGGGGAATTCATGGCCTCCATCGATTTGAAGGATGCGTATCTTCACATCCCCATATTCGAGGGTCATCAGAGATACCTTCGATTTGCCATTGCGGAGGATCACTACCAGTTCGTGGCGTTGCCCTTTGGGCTCGCCTCGGCTCCGCGGGTCTTCACCAAGGTGCTTGCACCGGTTCTGGCATTATTGAGAGCCCAGGGCATTTCTGTCCTGGGGTATCTGGACGACATTATGATTCGGTCTGCGACCAGTCAGGGTCTGGAGAAGGACCTGTCTGTCACGATGCAAACTCTGCAGGAGTTCGGTTGGACGATAAATGTTCCAAAGTCGACACTGAGTCCGTCGGTTCGTCTTCCCTATCTGGGAATGATACTGGACTCGGTGCAGGCGAAGGTCTTCCTGCCGGAAGACAAACTCAGGACTCTTCAGGAGGAAGTCAGGTCCCTCAGGGACGTTCCGAACTCGTCTCTGCGGACGTGTATGAGATGTCTGGGATTGATGGTCTCGGCTTTCGAGGCGATTCCTTTCGCGCAGTTTCACACGCGGGGTCTCCAGGCGGAGATCTTGTCCAAGTGGGACGGGCGACCTCAATCTCTGGATCTTCAGATCTCGTTGAGTCATCGCACCAGGGAAAACCTTCTGTGGTGGCTCCAGTCCCCGTTGGTGTCCGGGGGCAAGTCGTTTCGTCCGATCTCGTGGACGATAATCACCACGGATGCCAGCCTGTCGGGCTGGGGTGGTGTTCTGGGCGTTCTGTCCGCCCAGGGGACCTGGTCGGAGGGGGAGTCTTCCCTCCCGATCAACATTCTGGAATTGCGTGCGATAAGGCTCTGTCTTCATCGCTGGACGGACCGGCTGCAGGGCTGCCCGGTTCGGGTGCAGACGGACAATGCCACGGCGGTGGCCTACATCAACCACCAAGGGGGCACCAGGAGTGCCCGAGCGGCTCGAGAAGTGGCCGACATTCTGTCTTGGGCCGAGACTCATGTCCCGGCGATAACGGCGGTTCACATTCCGGGAGTGGAGAACTGGCAGGCGGACTATCTGAGTCGCCAGACCCTGGATCAGGGGGAATGGTCTCTCCACCCGGCTGTCTTCCAGATGTTGTGCGCGAAGTGGGGTCTTCCAGATGTGGACCTGTTCGCGTCTCGCCTCAACTACAAGGTGAAGAGGTTCGTGGCAAGGACGCGCGACCCTCGGGCAGACGCGTCGGACGCGTTAGTGGCCCCGTGGCATCAGTACAGGCTGATGTACGCGTTTCCACCGATTCAGTTGCTGTCCCGGTTCCTTCGCAGGTTACACTCGGAACGCAGCACGGTGATTCTTGTGGCACCGGACTGGCCTCGCCGGTCCTGGTACGCAGACCTCGTGAATCTGGCGGTCGACGCCCCCTGGCGTCTGCCTCTTCGGGACGATCTACTGTCTCAAGGACCGATTTACCATCCTGCTTTACAGTCGCTGGCTTTGACGGCCTGGCTGTTGAGACCGAGGTCCTGAAGGAGAAGGGTCTCTCTCCAGAGGTTGTTCATACCTTGATCAACGCGAGGAAGTCTTCCTCGGGAAAGGTTTATTACCGTACTTGGAAGGCCTATTTTGCCTGGTGTGAGTCCAGGGGGTTTTCACCCCGCACGTACTCGGTTTCCCGTGTGCTGTCTTTCCTTCAGACGGGTGTCGATCAGCGTTTGGCGCTGGCTACGATAAAGGGTCAGGTGTCTGCGCTGGCCGTTCTGTTTCAACGTCCCGTGGCTTCCAACTCCTTGGTTGGCGCTTTTATTCAGGGTGTGCGGCATCTGGTTCCTCCTAGGAGGGATCCTTTGCCCCCTTGGGACTTGAATCTAGTCCTGTCTGTGTTACAACGTGCTCCTTTTGAACAGATCAGGGAGATCTCGTTGTCTATGTTGTCCAAAAAGGTCGCCTTTTTGGTGGCGATCACTTCGGCTCGCAGAGTGTCGGAACTGGCGGCTTTGTCCTGCAAGTCTCCGTACCTGGTTGTTCATTTGGATAAGGTGGTCTTGCGACCTAATCCTTCTTTTCTGCCGAAACGAGTTTCGGAATTCCGTCTTAACGAGGATATTGTTTTGCCTTCGTTGTGCACGAAGCCTAAACATCCAAAGGAGGTGAGATTGCATTCTCTGGATGTTGTTCGGGCGATTAGGGTTTACCTTAAATCGACTGAGTCTTTTCGAAAGACGGACTCCTTGTTTGTTCTTCCAGAGGGTCCTCGGAAGGGCATGGCGGCTTCCGCCTCTACCATTGCCAAATGGATCAGGCAGACCATTGAACAGGCCTATGCCTTGCAGGGGAAGGTTCCCCCTGTGCCTGTGAAGGCGCACTCTACTAGATCTCTGAGTACGTCTTGGGCCTGTCGTCATGGGGCTTCTGTAGCCCAGGTGTGTAAGGCGGCGACTTGGTCGACCGTACACACTTTCACAAAATTCTACAAAGTAGATGTTCAGGCATCGGCGGATGCTTCCTTTGGCCGCAAGGTTCTTAGTGCGGCTGTTCCCTAGGGTCCCTTGTTGGGGACTCCTGGCTGTTGGGATAAGTTTTGTATCCCCTGGTTTTTTGTCTTTTCCTGGGTTGTTGCTCCTGTTGAGCACTTATTTTTGCTGTTGCCCAGCTGGTTTCCTTCCTTTGGTAAGGTTCCTTTCTTTGATGTGGAGACTGCGTTGCCTTTCGGCGCGGATGCGTTTCCCACCCCTCATGTTTGCACTGCTTTGGGACGTCCCCATATGTGACGAATATGAAGAGGCGGCGACTGTCGGAGGACGTAAGAGAAAACGGAATTTTTGTAAAATCTTACCTGTAAAATTCCTTTCTCTGAGTCCTCCGACAGTCGCCGCCCCCGCCCCTCTTTTGGGGTTTGAATGTATACTCTACTGCTATTCCACTAAAACTGAGATATGGTTGCAGGAAGTAGGAGGGTATTGACTGAGGGGACCACCCCTTGAGGGTGGGATATGTTAAAGCTTTATTGTTAACATATTCTGTTGCCTAGCTACTCCTTCGGAGAAAAGTCTAATACCCCATATGTGACGAATATGAAGAGGCGGCGACTGTCGGAGGACTCAGAGAAAGGAATTTTACAGGTAAGATTTTACAAAAATTCCGTTTTTTTGTAAAACCTACAAAACTTTCAAAAAAACTATTTGATAAAAAAAAACACTTCTGGGTTTATAGAAAACCTCAACCCCACAAAACAAAATTTGGTAAATACTTTTATTAGTGTCTTGTAGTCTCCATTTAGCTACCAGTGGAGACTGCAAGTGGCTGTTTGAAGACACATTGCACAAACATTTGTTACCATCGGGAAACCCACCTTGAGAAATTCTATGCAGGCAAGGCTGGAGAACATGTAAGCAGGAAAGGGGTGCAAAGCGGCTAAAAGAGATTGGCATTTCTGAGATGCGACAAAGGATGGAAAAAAGTATTCTAATAAAAAAAAAAAAAATGCAATTGTTTATGATTTGGCAAATAAAATGTCATTCATTTTGGGTGAAAGAAGAAAATGGTCGCTCACCACCACGGAATCCAATATTTTATTTTTATTAATTTCAGGTACTTATATAGCGCTGTCAATTTACGCAGCGCTTTACATATACATTGCACATTCACATCAGTCCCTGCCCTCAAGGAGCGTACAATCTAAGGTCCCTAACTCAAGGTCCCAATGAAGAAAAGTTAATTTATTCACATAAGTGGTACATGGTACAGCAGGGTAGGACAGTAGACGCTGTACCTTGTACCCCTTATGTGAATAAAGGAACTTTTATTTATTGGAAATCCAGTGGCGGTATGCAACATTTTCTTCTTTAATGCTTCTCCTGGTGGCGAGCCGAAGTTCAGCACCCACCTTGAATCATGGATTTTGACTAGCCTGAGCAGTGTTATCTCTCTTCATTATTCATTTAGGGTTTACATCTGCTTTAAGTAAATGAAGACACATGGAGATATATATGGGAGCACCACAGGCAACCCTTTGTTATTGTTACTAGTAGTCCTAGAGCAATCTTGGCCCTAAGGGAAGTGGGTCATTTTTTTTTGCAAAGACAGGATTAGTTGATTGAAGTTGACACAGCTACTGTATATCTTTTTTACTATGTTGTACATGGAACACAACCTGGATGTGTTTTTGTTCCATAGCATATAGCAGCAGTCCAAATTGGTGAATGAATGGTGGCCGGTCTTTGAAATGCTGTGATCAATAAGGAACTGGGCTTACGCAACCTGCCACTGTTATGGGAAGAAAAAGCCTGGATCCTGTGGAAACTGCCATCTTCATTTTTAATTTAACAACAGGTTAAAGAGAAGACTGGAAGCCTATAGGCAAAACAGAAAGCTCTCTTAACAATATGAAGGATTTTTGAAAAAAATTATGCCCCAGATTTCAAAACACCCCTACTGACTTTGCACTAGGCACTTTCCTCATAACCTAATCCAAACACAATAATATTAAAACAAAGGCCATTTCAGAAAAAAAGAAACAGACCATACATGTTTTGAATTTTGACAGATTCCTCTGAATCGGCAGAAATTTGAGCTATGGGTGGCCCTGCTCACTCCATCCAGTTTAAAAAACATAGACTGAGAAATCAAAGAAGCCAAGCTGAAAAAGCCATTCAGCTGTCGTCACTTTTTGGGTATTTTGACAGCCGAGGAGTTCTGGGTTTCAGAATACAATAGCCAGCAGCAGGAGATTTGTCTACCCATGCAATAGGAATCTGTTAATTTCTTTAAATGTATGGCCAACTTCACATACAAATCTATAGATTACAAAATCTTTTCTACCTCTTCAGTGTGCCTTAGCTGTCATATGTGGTAGAAAATGGGATGCACGGACACTCCACTGAATCTCCAATATTATAAATTAGGGGCAAACTTGTTTTTAATTTTTTTAAAACAATAAAAAAATCTAATGATTGTTTAAGAATCTTGGTCTATACACTGTTTCCTGGGCTTGAAAGACAACACTGACCACAGGCTGCTAATGCTGTGATAAATGTTGTCACTATCGTTTGCTTGCTTCTGCGCTACGAATACAAGATGTCATAGTGATACATGGCATGCTAGCAGTCCCAATGTAAGCCTGGAACATCGATGGCTGATACTTTATCTGCCTTGCTCTAAAGTGTAAACTTCACGCAACCAGGACGTTCACCATGGATGTAGAGGACATAGAGGTCATGTGACAACTGCAAATGTACCAGTGCTCTGATAAGATGCGAGAACCGCAGTGGGGGTTCCCACTATTAGCTGTGGAAGGCAGTCCCTTTGAAAGCAATGGGTCTGTCTGTGTCCAGGGCCGATCACTCGCACGTGATCACTGCATGAGTGATTACATGTGAGTGGCTGCAATTATTTATGGGAGTCAGCAATGCCGCATTTCTTTCAATGGGGCTGTCTCCTGCAACTAATCACAGAAACCCTACCTGGGTTCTTGCATCTAGTTGGAGTGTAGGTACATTAGCAGGTGTGAATGCACCCTTAAAGCTCTAAATATTTAATATTTTTTTTATTTTGTGTGGGTTTTTTTGTGTTTCTTGTACCTGCACTTAAACCCACATCATTAAAAACTGTCAGAACACGCTGTATTACATGCTGATAATACGTAATCTGGGATTTGTTTTCTGTGTTCTGCAAAAAACCTGGTTGTTTCTGCTGTTCACTGTCCCTCCCTCCTTTTCTGTTTCACCGCTGCAGACTAAGATTGTGTAGACCAGCAGTTGCCACATCTACTGAGCATGCTCCAGTTTCAGTTCCTGTTTAAGCTATTCATTTCCCTCTTGTTTATATCTGTGCAGCCCACATAACTATAAAGTCAGACATGTGGGTGGATACACTCCGGATATATGACAGCCTACTCCCTCCCTCTTCCTCCACAAAACAGGTAAATGCTATGAGGGTGGGATATTACATGTTGATTGATGGAGGCTTCACCTCCCTTTAATTCTAAGCAAATACAAATATTAGACACAAGCTGGAGGGGAGTGAAACAGGCTTTGATTGGGCAGAACCTTCCCCTATACAGCCCAGATCATGTATTCCCATGATTTTAAACAGTTTGCTGATGTTAAATATTTTGACGGCTGGTTTTTTTTTTTTTTTTTTCATTTGACCAGTAGTGGAGGACTAGAAGCTCCCCCCACCGATGTTTTATTATTTATAATATTATTATTATAAAAAAATACATATATAAAGGGATAATGTAAATGAAATAGGGTGTGTTTAGTGTCACTTTAAGCCTCTGTGTTTGACAAGCAATTAATTAATGTATACTTTAGGGGGTTTACCTAGCCACGAGGTGACAGTCACCCAGTCTGGCAGTATTGTGGGGGGGGGGGGGGGGAATTGATCAAGCAGAAAACTCATGAAGACTCCCTCTGTGGAGCTACAGACATTTCTATTACTCACACTCATGCAAGGTTTGCCGCTTGGCCAACATGTTGGTGGATTGTTAAAGTTAAGTGTGTAGTGTGCACAATTCTGTTAGTTCACCTTTGTATTGAATTTTATAGTGCATCCAAGGGGTCCCAGTAGGTTATAAATCATTCTGCAGTACAGAGAATTTTTTAGAGAGTATTTTGTCCTTCAGATCACATGCCTTTAGACCACACATGGCTTTTGCAAGGCCTGGCCATAAAACTTGTGTTGAGTGAAATCACTGCTGTCCTGTGTATATTCCAGGATGATTGGATCAATGAGGATCACAGACATCATGTGAGATGTCCATGCATGCAATGGACAATCTTCTCTCCCCTTCATTCTAAGCTAAGCCCCGCCCCTTCTATGTACAATCTTCTCTCCCTTTCATTCACAAGTTAAGCTCTGCCCCTTCTACATACAATCCTCTTTCCATTTCATTCACAATCTTAAAATCTGTCCTATACATGCATCTTGTGGGGTGAAATTAATTAGGAGAATAGGTAACATCTCGAGCAATTAACTACAGTGCTTCATGATGTGGGGGAAACAGCTCCCTGTGTACATATGGACTTTATGTTGTTTTGGATTGTTAGCAGATGTAACCTCTGAAGACATTTTTTTAAAAGTCAAAGGTGAACTAGCCCTTTAAAGTGGTTGTAAACCCTTACATATACCCAGTGAAGTGACTGGCCTCAGATGATACACAGAGATGAAACAAATCCTCCTATATAAGTTGTACATGTCTATCTGCAGTCTTCCCTTCTCTAGATCCATTCAAAGTGTTGCATTTATAAAGCTTGTCCAAGGTTCCGAAAAAAAGGGACGGAGAGTTGAAGTTAGGCTAGCCATACGCGGATCAAAATTTTCTTGATTCCCTCATCAACACAGACAATGTTACATAGTTACATAGTAGTTGAGGTTGAATAAAGACAATAGTCCATCCAGTTCAACCTGTGTAGGTGTGATCATTTCCCATATCCCTGAATGTTTTTATCCTTGAGATGTATGTCCAAATGTCTTTTAAAAGTAGCCATACTCCCCGCAGTTACTACCATTTGTGGTAGAGAATTCCACAGACTTGTAGCCCTTACTGTAAAGAACCCCCTGCGTAGCCTGAGGTTAAAACGCTTCTCCTCTAATCGCATTGTATGGCCTCGTGTCCTCATGCATTCCTTGCGACTGAAACTTTTTTTTTTCTATGCTCTGATCACCGTTGAGGTATTTTCAAATTGCTATCATGTCCCCTCTCAGGCGTCTCTTCTCCAGGGAGAATAGATCAAGCACTTCTAAACTTCTAAACGCTCTTCGTAATTAAGGTCCTCTAATCCCCTAATCAGTTTTGTTGCCCTTCTCTGTATTCTCTCCAGCTCCAACACATCCCTTCTGAGGACTGGTGACCAGAACTGGACAGAATGTGGTCGGACCAGTGATTTGTAAAGTGGAAGGATTATAGTTTCGTCTCTAGAATACATCCCCTTTCTTATGCATGCTAAGATTCTGCTGGCTTTGGCAGCCGCAGCTTGACATTGCATACTATTGCTAAGTCTATCTGCTACTAAGACTCCCAGATCTTTCTCCATTTTTGATACCCCCAGAGGTTCCCCCTAGCGTGCATTTTGCCAATGCGTTATTAGTCCCTAAGTGCAATACCTTGCACTTATCCACATTAAACCTCATTTGCCATGTAGTTGCCCACTCTGTTATTTTGTTCAGGTCATTCTGCAAGATTTCTGCCTCCCAATGTGAAGTTATTGCCCTGCTCAATTTTGTGTCATCTGCAAATACTGAGATCGAACTACTGACCCCATTCTCAATGCTATTTATGAATAAATTGAACAAAATTGGACCCAGAACTGAGCCTAGGGGGACCCCACTTACCACCTCAGACCAGTCCGAGTATGCATTATTTACTACCACCCTTTGGACACGCCCCTTTAACCAGTTCCATATCCAAGAGCAAACCTTGTGGTCAATGCCTGTGGACCTTAATTTATAAAGCAACCGTTTGTGGGAAACTGTATCAAACGCCTTAGCAAAATCCAGGTACACCACAAACACTGGTCTCCCACTGTCTAGCTCACGGCTAACTTCCTCGTAGAATGTTAACAGATTGGTCTGACAGGAACGCCCCTTTGTAAACCCATGCTGATTACTGCTGATGATATTATTGATTTTAGCAAACTCCTGGATATAGTCCCTTATCATCCCCTCCAGAAGTTTACATACTATTGATGTCAGGTTGACTGGCCTATAATTACCCGGGATATGCCTCTGCCCTTTTTTGAATATTGGTACCACGTTAGCTTTTCTCCAGTCACCTGGTACAGTTCCTGTCATAATACTGTCAGCAAAGATCAGGAACAGTGGTCTAGATATAACCTTACTTAGTTCATTAAGTACTCTCGGATGTACACCATCCGGGCCTGGTGATTTATTTGTGTTAATTTTATCCAGCCTTTCCCTGATTTCCCCCTTTGTTAGCCATAGCGGCAAGTCTGGTGAATTACTGTTAACTATACAGTCATGGTCAGTGTACCCCTCCTTTTCCTGTGTAAAGACTGAGGAGAAGAAAGCATTAAGCACAGTTGCCTTTTCCTTGTCCTCTGTGACCATCCTCCCATCATCGTTAATTATGTGTGCAACATGCTCTGACCTCGTTTTTTGCTGTTGATATACTTAAAGAATTTCTTAGGGTTCTTTTTACTACCCTCCGCTATTTGTCTCTCGAAGTTTATTTTTTGCCATTTTGATTTAGTATTTACATTTCTTTTTCAATTCCTTGTATTGTTTGAAAGCCAATAACGTCCCCTCCGATTTATATTTCTTGAAGGCCATAATGTTTTCTCGAATAAGTTTCTTTACATTACGGCTAAGCCAGCCAGGTTTGGCTTTGGCTCTTTTGAATTTATTTTGCATAGGAATGCATTGCGAGATGCATTTGTTTAATATATTCCTAAAGCAATCCCATTTTTCCTCCGTGGTCAGTGATCCTAGGGTTTTGTCCCAGTTTATTTCCTCCATCATTGAGCACACTTAGGGAAAGTTTGCCCTTCTGAAGTTTAGGGTTCTTATGTTGCCCTCCTGCCTTGCCAAGTAGTGATTTACGCTGAATGGGATCACCCTGTGATCCCTAGACCCCAAGTTGCCCCGGACTCCTACATCTGAGATTAGATCTAGGTCATTAGTAATTAATAGATCCAACACTGCATTCATTCTAGTAGGAGAATCCACCATCTGAGACATGTAGTTGTCCTGTAAGGTTTCCATGAAGAGACGGGCCTTTTGTGAGTGTGCAATCCCCTCTTCCCAGTTAATGTCAGTATAGTTGAAGTCCCCTAATATGATGACCGGTCCCAGCTTTGCCACTTTACCCAACAGTGCCATAAATTCCAACTCTACCTCCTCCCTTTGGTTGGGTGGCCTATAGCAAACCCCCACAATTACTTTCCCCTTTACTTCTTCCCTATGGAGTTCTACCCACACAGATTCTAACTCCGTACTTATCCCTTCCATAATATCACTCCTCTCCATCACCCTTACATTATTCTTGACATAGAGACATACCCCCCCCCCCTCTTTCTTTCCCTGCCCTTCCGATACACAGAATACCCTTGGATATTGGCCAACCAGTCGTGTGAGGAGTCGAACCAAGTTTCTGTTATTCCCACAAGGTCTATGTCGTCCTCATGTACTAACATTCCCAGCTCTTCCATTTTATTAGCTAGGCTCCTGGCATTTGCATATATCCCTCTTAGTTTAGTTGAAGTCGATAGTGCTTAATTTTATTTCTGTATGGTCTGTGGTTTGTCCGAACAGCCCCCCTAATTTTAGACGCTACGTACCTGCTGTCGCTACTACCCCCAATAATACTCTCTGACCTTAGTTCCCTCCTGACTGACTCTACCACTGGGCCCTCCCCCCCTCCTCCTAGTTTAAAAGCCCCTCCAACTTTGTGGCCATCTTCCTCCACAAAAGAGCTGTACTGTCCCCATTAAGGTGCAGCCCGTCCTTACTAAAGAGCCGGTAACCGACTGAGAAGTCAGCCCAGTTCTCCAGGAACCGGAACCCCTCCTTCCTACACCAGTTCCTCAGCCACTTGTTAAGTTCCCTAATCTCCTTCTGCCTCTCTGGTGTGGCTCGAGGGACAGGCAGTATTTCAGCGAAAGCCACCTTGGAGGTCCTATTCCTCAATATATTCCCTAAGTCCCTGAAATCGTTCTTTAGGATCCTCCACCTTCCTCTTACTTGGTCGTTGGTGCCCACATGTACCATGACCGCTGGGTCCTCCCCAGCCCCGCCCAATAATCTGTCTACCCGATCCGCGATGTGCCGAACTCGAGTGCCCGGTAAACAACATACTGTTCGGCTACCGCGATTGTTTTGACAGATTGCCCTATCTGTCCTCTTGATAATTGAGTCACCCACTACCACAACCTGTCTAACCTTTCCTGAGACACGGCCCCCCTCCTTCCTGAAGCCGCCGCTCCCCTGGCAGCTGGGGGAGGGCGCCTGCCGGATGATGCCGGAATCCCTCCTGCCAGGCCATTGTCTTCTCCCAGCTGGGGCGGGCCAGTTAATATTATTAATGGCTATAGCAGCCACTAGCGATAATTGCAGATAATACCCGGTATGCTGGTTGTACCCAACTTGATCGATCAATTACCTTGGTACATTCAGTCCGCCCATACATGGTTCAAATCTCAGACAGTTCACTGGGTATGGCTGGCATTAGACTCTGCAGAGCTCAGTGTGGAAAGTCCTAAGAGCTAATTGGAGAGAAGAGACGCACCCCCCCCCCCTTCACACAGCACAAAGGAACAGAACTGATGCTGTCAATCAGCTGGAGGTTCCTCCCCTGTCACCATTTTTATCTTGGTGTCAGGAAAACTTGTCAGAAGTGATTCATGCAGATAGCAGAGGAAGGAGGCAGCAGGCAGAAATTACACTTTGCCCTCTTAATTCTCTTAATTGAGACAAGTAAACACTATAGAGGGAAATACTTTGTTCATATTTCATGTCTGAGTTTTCACACCACTTTATTTTAGAAAACTTGTCCGGAACGATATTTTTATGCAGATAATCTGGTGTAGTCCCCCACTTCACCTCTTCCCCTCTCCATAGATGTAATTTCTAAGACCAGTAAGTCACTGTGCTGCTGTCTGCCAGCTTCCTGCCCTTAGAGCTGTTTGATTCTGTTAGCAGTTCCAAGTAGGGATCGACCAATTAACAGCAAAGCCGATATATCGAGGGCCAGTCTGCACTTTTCCCCGATATAACGGATACGGCCAAGGTGACTGATATTGCCGATATTTCGGGAAAGTGCTTGTACCGGAGTGATGCCAGCTAGAGGCATCACCCCGGTACCGGCGTCCATAGCCCACGGTCGGCTGTCTTGTAATGACAACCGATGCAGCTGAGAAGCCACTCGGCTGTCATTACAAGGAGAGGGAGGGGATTCCCCTCCCCCCCTCCCGTGGCTCGCCCAGGCCTCCCATCCCACCGGGAGACCCGGACAACCAGCCTGCATGGCCGCCGAAGACCCGATCAAAGCCGCATTTGGCTCTGATTGGGTCTCCATGCAAAAAGCCAGAAGTGATGTCTTGACATCACTTCCGGGTATTGGCACCAGATTAAAAAAATTACAGCATTCAAAACAGCCAAACTTGGCGTTTTGAATGCTTTTAAGTGCAGAGGAGGGGTTTGTGGTCTTTTAGACCCCCAGATCCCTCCACAAGAGTCTCTGCTTGGGAGCTGCTGGTCACTTCACATGTTATGTGGATCTTTATCAGGCCAGTGATCCAGAAAGTAATGAGATAATGTGGTGTACCTACAGTATATGCAACCAGATTCTCTATTCTGGACCCTTCAGCACTGAAAAATCCTGGATAATTTTCTTTGTTTTTAACCCTGTCTGTATTGTGCAGGAGGAGGGGTTTGTGGTCTTTTAGACCCCCAGATCCCTCCACAAGAGTCTCTGCTTGGGAGCTGCTGGTCACTTCACATGTTATGTGGATCTTTATCAGGCCAGTGATCCAGAAAGTAATGAGATAATGTGGTGTACCTACAGTATATGCAACCAGATTCTCTATTCTGGACCCTTCAGCACTGAAAAATCCTGGATAATTTTCTTTGTTTTTAACCCTGTCTGTATTGTGCAGAGGAGGGGTTTGTGGTCTTTTAGACCCCCAGATCCCTCCACAAGAGTCTCTGCTTGGGAGCTGCTGGTCACTTCACATGTTATGTGGATCTTTATCAGGCCAGTGATCCAGAAAGTAATGAGATAATGTGGTGTACCTACAGTATATGCAACCAGATTCTCTATTCTGGACCCTTCAGCACTGAAAAATCCTGGATAATTTTCTTTGTTTTTAACCCTGTCTGTATTGTGCAGGAAGATCTCAATTAATAATTGTACCAAGCATTAAACGTTATTTTTCCTAACAAACGGTAGAGGCTGGGCTTCCTGCATTGTATGTTAATAAGCACAGACTTGGAACAGACTCTAACATTCAGAAAATATTGTGATCAGCCATTATAACCCCTCCTGAGAAACATCTAAAAGGATCATTTTACTTGTTGAGTCCATCCCATTGGACTCTCACACCAAAGCAATTGATGTTCATGGTGCCCGGTTGGATTGCACTTGCTTGCTGGTCTGATTGGATCATCGGTGATTGATGCCCGTTTTATTTGATTCATCTTGCTTTGAATGCTGTTTATTCTGGACCGTCTGTAAGAGGCTGCATGTTTTCTACCTTCCTGGTGGTGGATATACCGATGGCTTAACCTTCACATCAATTTGATTTCATCTCATTGGGGGATCAATTGGAACTTATAATTTTTCTTTGAGCGCGGCTATTTTATTTGAATTTGTATGATTATCCTTCACCAATAGGACATTGTGCCAGCTGCTCATCATTTGCCCTTCTTTGGTCTTTATACCACATACAATTATGTCCATGTCCTAGCACAATTATCTTTTGATTTTATGTTCCCTCCACAAGAGTACCTGGCAAAGAAAAAAAAATGTTTTAATGTACGTAAATATCAGCCCATATCGGCCGATACCGATATGCATTGACGAGAATATCGGTATCGGCAAAAAAACTATATCGGTCGATCACTAGTTCCAAGCATCTTCTAATATCTGGGGCCAACGTAAAGTGGTCATACACCTAAAGAAATCTCACAGATTCCTCTGTCCACACTAGATAGTGCAGATGGAGAAATCTTCCCTGCCAGCCATTGTATTCTGACAGCTGGCACTTGCAGCTGTCAGAATACCTGAACATTAGCTGTATCTGATTGGATGAAGTCACTGTTCTGCAGCCAATTATCTGCCCATCTACTTTACACCAACGGGATACCAATGGCTCAAATTTTGTCCAGTTCAGCAAGAATCAGATACAATTTGAACCGTCTACAAGCTAGCAAATAAGCAGGCTATCTAATTTCTGGAATAGAGATAAAAATAATATTTATATATTTAGAAATATACGTAAACAGCTGAGCTATTAAAAATTATAATACAGTTTTTTGGGGCATCAAATGGATTTTTTTTTCTTAATTTGCTGAATTTATATGGTATGTATACAGTGTAATAAATGAATTGATATGATAGTATTTCTTACTCTCATCAATTCAGAGTTTTCTTGGCAGGCACCCCAGTCTTTATATTAACTTAGGGCATGAATTTTGCCGCTAAGTATCTTGTTTAATTAGCAAACACGGTTTATATTTAGTTCTAAAATGCCTTCAATGAAAAAGTTTCTAAAATAAGGGGAATCCTTTTTTTGATTTGGTGTTTAAAAGTCAAGTGTTGCTCACTCATTATTTCCTCCCTGTGGAAAATCGTTCTCCAATAAGGGAAATGTTAAACTGTAAAATGACCCCATGAGATGTAAGGGAAAAGAGAAGATCTATTTATTTTGATCATATGAAATAATTGGTCTAAAGCTAAACTCTAAGCAAATATAAATTACACAAATTGATTGACCTCTCTAATACACCATCAAAGTATGACTATTGCCCACGTTAGGGAGATTCACCCTCTCTATTTGTCTTGTTTACCATTATCACTGAAAGTGAAAGAAAATCCCAAATTTTGGGTTGTTCCCAGAAAAGTAATATTGGGGAAATATTCCAACAAGGATGCTAGTTCTGGTGACCTGGAGGCTTTCCTCTCACTTCCTGTTTTGGTTATGGGAAGTAATTGAAGGTAAATCTCCCCAACAGAACACAGATGGCGGAACAAAAAATGATAGGGGTCAGTGGCGGCCGGTGCTTAATTTACTTGGGGGGCGGCCCACAGCCCCCCCAGCCAGCCAACCACATACCCTCCACATCGCTCGATCGATCAATCGCCTGTCAGGCCCCCGCCAGCCCCTGCACTTACCCCACGCAGGTGGCGTCTTCACCCCTGCGTCTCCTCCAGAGTCCTGGCAGTCGATTCTCCTCCCAGCCAATCAGGAGTTAGGACTTGCGGCCAATCGGGTCTTAGGACTCCCGACCAATAAGGACTCAGGACCGGCTTCCTGATTGGCCATAAGGAGAAACAGGGAGACATTAGCGAATATTAATTTGCTAATGTCACACAACTGGGTGGGCTTTGGGCGCAGTGCTCTGTGCCCCGAGCCCACCCTTTTTGAAGCCAGTTAGAGCCTCCAGCTCTAATCATGTGCTTCTAAAAAAAAAAAAAAAAAAAGGACCCATTGGAATCCATGCATCCAGCGCCCTGCATGTAGATTAGGGGCCGGGCGCATGGATTAGGGGGGCGGCGCCCCTGCGCCCTGTATGGATGGGCTGCCACTGATAGGGGTTATAACCAGTGGTGGGATTCAAAAATTTTAGTAACCAGTTCCGACTCTCAAGCATGGTGTTATTTTTTTTATCTAATGTAAGTTAGGGGTCCGATCTGTCCGCTGAAATGTTGCAGTCCCGCTAAAAATCGCAGATCGCCGCCATTACTAGTAAAGAAAATAAATAAAAATGGCATAAATCTTTCCCCTAGTTTGTAGACGAAATAACTTTTGCGCAAACCAAACAAAATACCCTTATGCGCAATTGTCAGTTAAAATAACACAGTGCCGAATCGCAAAAAATAGCCTGGTCATGAAAAGGGGGAAATCTTTCGGTCCATAACTGATTAAATTAAAAGCAGGGAGTTAGTACATCAGTGAGTGGTGGTGGACACAGCAACCTCCCCCTTCCCCTGTATGGAGAGAGAGAGAGAGAGAAAGGGAAAAAAAGAGAGGGAGGGAGAAAGAGACAATAAGAGGAAGAGGGATGGAGAAAGAAAGGATGAAAGAAAGAACAAAAGTAAGAGGGATGGAAGGAGGGGGAGAGAGAGAGAGAAATAAAGAGGGATGGAAGAAGAGAGAAAGAAGGAGGGATGAAGGGAGGGAGAGAGAGAGGGAAAGAAAGAGGCGGCTGGTGCTCAAAATTTTTGGGGGGGCACAAACAGAAAAATGTAATAGGCATTGCTTTGCGGCAAAAAACTATGTAAAAATTGCGTGACTTTGAGGTCACAAAAGTGTGAAAGGGGCCTTCAGTAATCAAGGTATAGTATGCCCCCTTCAATGCAGAGTGACCAGCGTGCCCCCTTTCAATGCAGAGAGACCAGCGTGCCCCCTTTCAATGCTGAGATACCATCGTGCCCTCTTCAATGCAGAGTGAACAGCGTGCCCCCTTTTAATGCAGAGAGACCAGCGTGCCCCCTTTCAATGCAGAATGACCAGCGTGCCCCCTTTCAATGCAGAATGACCAGCGTGCCCCCTTTCAATGCAGAATGACCAGTGTGCCCCCCTTTCAATGCAGAATGACCAGCGTGCCCCCTTTCAGTGCAGAATGACCAGCATGCCCCCTTTCAATGCAGAGAGATCATTGTGCCCCCTTTCAATGCAGAATGACCAGCGTGCCCCCTTTCAATGCAGAATGACCAGCGTGCCCCCTTTCATTGCAGAATGACCAGCTTGCCCCCTTTCAATGCAGAGTGACCAGCGTGCCCCCTTTCAATGCAGAATAACCAGCGTGCCCCCTTTCAATGCAGAATGACCAGTGTGCCCCCTTTCAATGCAGAATGACCAGCATGCCCCCTTTCAATGCAGAGTGTCCAGCGTGCCCCCTTTCAATGCAGAATGACCAGCATGCCCACTTTCAATGCAGAGAGATCATCATGCTCCCATTCAATGCAGAGAGATCAGTGTGCCCCCATTCAATGCAGAGAGATCAGTGTGCCCCCATTCAACGCAGAGAGATCAGTGTGCCCCATTTCAATGCAGAGAGATCAGTGTGCCCCCTTTCAATGCAGAGAGACCAGCGTGCCCCCATTCAATGCAGAGAGATCAGTGTGCCCCCTTTCAATGCAGAGAGGCCAGCATGCCCCCTTTCAATGCAGAGTGACCAGCGTGCCATGCGCCCCCCCCCCCCCCCCGAGACCAGTGCACTTGCCTGCAGCGGTGGATTCTCCTTAGTCGCCCGGCGTCTCCTCGAGTCCTCCCGCCTCCTCCTCGGCCAATGGCATGGTTTTGCCTTTTGGCCAATCAGGAAGCGGGTCTCCGACCCGTTTCCTGATTGGCCAGGAGGAGGATCTGTGTGACAATAGCGAATTTTCATTCGCTATTGTCACACAATGGGTGGGCTCAGGGCGCACTGCTCTGTGCCCTGGGTCCACCCTTTACTGAAGCCTATGAGAGCCTCTGGCTCTAATCAGGTGACTCAGAAAAAAAAAAAACCCATTGAACTCCATGCATCCAGTGCCCCGCATGTAGATTAGGGGGCCGCACGCATGTATAGGGGGGGCGGTGCCCCTGCGCCCCCAATGCACCGGCCACCACTGATGGAGAGAGAGAGGGGGGGAGAGGGAGAGGGAGAGAGAGAGAGAAGGAAAGAAAGAGGGATGGAGAGAGAGAGAGAGGGGGGTGAGAGAGAGAGGGGGGTGAGAGAGAGAGGGGGGGAGAGGGAGGGAGGGAGGTCGAGAGAGAGAGAAAGAGGGAAAGAAAGAGGCAGTGAGGGAGGAAAGAAGGCACTTTTAGCATATTTTAAACAAATTGGAGCATAACACGCTTCTCCTTCCTCACCTCTGTTTGCAGTTGCAGAGCAGCTCCATGCCACTTCACAGAAAGCCTGCTGAAAGTAATGGGCAATGCACCCAATAGGTAGCTGAGTCTCAGCCCAGCCAGCTTCCTATGGGGGGAAAATGTTAGTACTAACCAGAAAGCAAAGTCTGGCTGCACTGTCTTATACCCGGCTCATAGAGGAAAGGGTAAGCTGAGTGCTGCAGCATTTTTATAAGAGAATTGGACCAGCCCGATCTCCACTTGCACCAGTTTGGCGAACTTGTAAAATGTTAGTAACAGGTTCGCACGAACCGGTGCGAACCGGCCGAATCCCACCACTGGTTATAACCCACCGTTACATCATCCAAAGAAAAAATGTTGCCTTTAGTTCAACTTTATGTACCTAAATTTGAGCCTCTAGCATTAGTCTCTGTATAGCAGAACTGGAGTGAAAGAGGAAGTAGCAGCACAAGGAGTGTTGACTCCTGTCATGTGCTGACAAGACACATGCCAATAGAAAGAGAGAACAGGGTGACAGAGAGATGAGCTTTTCATTGCTCTGCTTCTCATTTAACTGCCCAGTCACAGACTGTGGCAGGTCCAGGATGACCTGGGCTCAGAGAAAGTAAGTTGAACAATGCTAGCCATGAGACTGAGGACATCTAGTGACAGAAAAAACTTACTGCGGGGTAAATCTCTGGATTAAACCTCAATATGACAGCAAAAACAGGTTTTGTCATTTTATCTTTTAATGGGCTGTTACATTTTTTTTTTTGCTATTTTTGGCTGGAGTTCTGCTCTAAAAGTTTGGAAGGATAGAAACTGAAGCAAAATTGCAGCTCTTGCCCACAGAAATGTTGGGTTGTTTGCTGTTTATGATAAATTTGACTAGTTGCTTAGACTTGAGCTATCTCCTGAAGCTAGATTGTATTTTTCTGCTATCATTTTCTTGTGTTATTTGTGATTTTAATAAAACAAGTTTAGATTATTTGCTTTACCTTGGCTCAGGGCTTTTTTCAACGAGAACGCGGAGGAACAAAATTCCAGCACCTCCAGTACTGAATGTACTGTATGTAATGCCAAGGGGTGCTGGGGTGTCCTGAAGGGTCTATTGATGCTGGCTGCTGAAGTATCTATTGTTGCTGGAGGGGATCTATTTTTTCATAGAGGTCTATTGTTGCTTGTTTGCTGGGTGGGGGTGACTTATGTTTCTGGGGGGTCCATTGTTGCTGTAAGGGATCTATTCTTTCATGGAGGTCTGTTGTTGCCTTAGAGGTCTGTTGTTACTGGTTTGCTGGGTGGAGGGGGGGGGACTTATGTTGCTGGGGGGTCCATTGTTGCTGAAAGGGATCTGCTGTTGAGGGAGGAGTCTATGGATGCTGGCTGCTGGAAGATCTTTTGTTACTGCTCAAGGTCTATTGTTGCTGGGGTGGTATTTTTTTGCAGGGAGCCATTTTTGCTGGGGGAAATCTATTGTTGCTGGGGGGGGGTCTATTGCTTCTGGCTGCAGAGGATCTATATTATTGCTTTTCTTGTTATCATTACCAAATTCCATACTTAGTACCAAAAAATTATACCTGGATCTGTATTCTCTAAAAGGGGCGGTACTGAGATCTGAGTGGGGGTGGATTTAAGAAACAGTGCTTGGAGATGGATAGGGGCAGGGACAAGAATTTTCTCAGAAAGGGGGAGTTCCTGCACCTATTTTCTCTGAAAAAAAAGCCTTGCCTAAATTAGATTGGACATTAGGGATGCCTAGTTAATCCTATGGTGCAGATTTACCAGTTATACTGCTACAGTTAAGAGCTTTGGTTTGCTTTTCTTTTCTTTTTTGAATTAATCTACATTCTGTAGGACTATTCCTTCAACATTTTATCTATGTCGGCCCGTTGTAACATTGGCACAATAGTTATAGCTTCTACAAGTAATGTTTTTGTCTTGTTCAATCCTATGTAACATGTATTGCCATCAATAAAGATTAAAAAAAAAAAAAAAAAAACATTGACTTGTTGCTAGGTATGTGCCAAATTCAGAGTTTTAATTTTCCCAAAATTTTGGCAAAATCTCAAGATTTCTGCAAAATGTTGCTATTTTGAGTTAAATGCGTTTGAGCCAAACGGGAAACACAAAACAGAGGTGGTGTTTGGTGTTTTTAAGGGTGCAGTGAAATTTTTATTGGATCCTGAGCATTTCTGCATCTCCTTTTAACTATCCTGGAAATGGCTTTGTGCCAAAAACAGCCCCCTCATTAGCCTCATTAAATATTTTATTTATTTTTCACAGAAAGAAGAAAAAGTAAAGCAATACATTTAAACAAGAGTACATAATCATATATAACAATTAAATAGAAAAAAGGAAAAAAAAACACAAAACAGTAAATGAAACAACCTAAATGATCCTGCATACACTACAAAAAAAAAAAAAAAATTAGGAGTTTATTTTTTCAAACAGTTTTTACCTATGAGTGAGTGAAATTGGGAGTTACTGCTTCAATAAAACTGGTAATTTCACTGCAAAATCAATGTTGCTTAAATCGCTCATGCTTTGCAATGGCTTCTCTTCTGCCCCACCATTCACAGATAAGCCCCTACATACCTCCTTTGTTTCCCTGTGCTAGCTCCTAAAGGGGTGGCCTCACATGTATCGATTTAATTTTTGAATTGATCAGTTGATGCGACTAAAATGATCAAATTCAATAACAATTATCTATCTACACAGACCTTCTATGTCATTTATTTACTGAGCTTTTAATACGTTTCAATGCTGTGACACAATGTGTCTGATCGATTAGGCAGATGTCTGCATGTGTGTCAGATAACCAATAATATTACAGATTCAAAAATGATCATTTTCAACATATTGTATTTTCAATCAATACCATATGTCTTCCATCATTTGATATTGTATTCAATGATGAATTGTTTGCCTGCTATAAGTCATATCTAAATGGATCACAAATTATTTCATGTATGGCCACTCAGAGCCTTCAAAGTGAATCACCTTTCTCTATGCTTTTTTTTATGTTTCATAGTTTTCAATCAGTTTTTAAAACACAACTTTATATTCTTACCATGAAATAATAAAAAAAAAATTGACAGATAATAAGCATATTTAATCACAATAAACAATAAACCAGGAATAAAAGTGTAGAAAGCATCTACAGCTGCTGTTAGAAATCACGGGGCCCTGTACAGCCTACCTGGCAGGGCCCCACCACTGAATATATCAAGACAATATTTTCACTAAAAATACACTAAAATCTTTATTAGCGGACACAAACCTAACAGAGAACCTGTGTAAATTAGCCC
The DNA here is from genome assembly GCF_965119305.1 of Pelophylax lessonae. Lineage (NCBI taxonomy): Eukaryota > Metazoa > Chordata > Amphibia > Anura > Ranidae > Pelophylax > Pelophylax lessonae. Next base: position 254,071,715 of record NC_138773.1, on the reverse strand, counting down.
TTTTGATTGTTTTTTACATAAAAAAAATATATATATTTTTTTAAAATGTTAAAAAAGTTTACAATTATTTTATTCTACAATTTATTCTAATATTTTATTCTACAAAATTTACAATTAATTTATTCTACAATTTTTGGAAATGTATTATTACAATGTTCAATTAATATATATTTTTTTTTTTACAATTTGCTATTTTTTTACAAGAAAGGGAAGCCTGCAGCACTCTGGGAGGGGGAAGCAATTACAGGAACAATGCCCTGTGTCTGTGTGTCTCCCCGCAGCAGCTGAAAGCTGACAGGAGGGGGAGAAACCCCGGGCTTCCTTCTGTAACTGCCCCCCTTCATGACCGCACCGATTCCCCATGCTGTTGGGGCCCCCCTGTGTGCCTGGGCCCCCTACAGGAGGACCGGTTGTCCCCCCCTATCAGCAGCCCTGATTCCAACTATCAAAATATAGTCATAGAAACATTATTATTCAGAGGTCTTTTAGCAAAATTAAAAATAATATTGCGACCTATACATAAAAGTGTATAGATTAGGAGTGAGGATTTTTATAGAAAATATTTGCCATACTTATATACCGTATATACTCGAGTATAAGCCGACCCGAGTATAAGCCGAGACCCCTACTTTTACCACAAAAAGATGGGAAAAATCATTGACTCGAGTATAAGCCTAGGGTGAGAATGCAGGGCGGCGGGCATGGTGCAGGAGAATGCAGGGTGACTGGCATGGTGCAGGAGAATGCAGGGTACTGGCATGGTGCAGGAGAATGCAGGGTACTGGCATGGTACAGGAGAATGCAGGGTACTGGCATGGTGCAGGAGAATGCAGGGTACTGGCATGGTGCAGGAGAATGCAGGGTACTGGCATGGTGCAGGAGAATGCAGGGTACTGGCATGGTGCAGGAGAATGCAGGGTACTGGCATGGTGCAGGAGAATGCAGGGTACTGGCATGGTACAGGAGAATGCAGGGTACTGGCATGGTGCAGGAGAATGCAGGGTACTGGCATGGTACAGGAGAATGCAGGGTACTGGCATGGTGCAGGAGATTGCAGGGTACTGGCATGGTGCAGGAGAATGCATGTACTGGCATGGTGCAGGAGATTGCAGGGTACTGGCATGGTGCAGGAGATTGCAGGGTACTGGCATGGTACTAGAGGATCTGGGGTTGTGGGCATACTACAGGAGATGCAGTGCTGTGGGCATGGTACATGTGGACCATGCCCGCAGCACTGCATCCCTTGTAGTGTGCCCGCAGCCCATGGCAGGTAGTGAAGCTGTTTCACTTACCTGTTCCAGAGGCGCCTTCATTTTAAAAATGGCGCCGCCCGGCGCTGACACGTCATTGCGCACGCGCCGCCGCCGCTCGTATACTTTCGGCTATTCCCGGCCTCTCCCGAGCGGCGCCGGCAATAGCCGAAATTACACGAGCGGCGGCGGCGCGTGCGCGGTAACATGTATGCGACGGGCGGCGCCATTTTTAAACCTTAAACCCGTCGGAGAGGACATTTTTTCCTTGACTCGAGTATAAGCCGAGGGGGACGTTTTCAGCACAAAAAAATGTGCTGAAAAACTCGGCTTATACTCGAGTATATACGGTAGGTATCTACCCAAATGTCTCTATCTGACAGGAAGGCATGTTACTCTCTTACATTCCTATTTCTATATTTAAACAAGGAATACAGCATTGCTTTCTTATAATAGAAGATTTTTTTTTTTTTACATCCTCACTTCCAACACAAAACCCAAATGCAAAGAGCTCAGTCTCTTCTTATGGGTAGATGGGCTGAGTCGTGTAAGTCATTCCTTTTTGCCCTCCAGAACTGTTAGCCTATAACACAGAAAATGCCATCATTTTTCAGAGCCAGGATTACCAACTTGCACACAGATGTTTCAGTCTTCTTAGCCCTCATAATTGCAAAAAACAAATGGCTTTTCTGGCTCTATGGTGTAAGGTAGCCACTCTCAACCAGGTTCTAGTAGAACCCTAATGGTTTAGTGGTGAATTGGCGCAAGAAGAGGTCTCAAAAAAGTCTGGTCCTGGGGACCCGGGGGACCCCCAAACAGTTCAGGGGGTAGCTGTCCACTGTAGCGGCTGCCAGCGCAAGAGACAGAAGAGATCTCTGGGGGGAGACAAGAGGGAAGACAGCGCAGCGCCTTCTAAGTGCAGCAAGACAATTATTGAAGTATGTGCAGCAGTATTACACTCACATTTAGTCGGTGAATAAGATGCAGTTAGTCAAGTAATGTTGATCATCAGGAGCATCACTGGAGGGGGTCCTGGTGGTGGAGGCAGTGGATCCCGGTGAGAGCGGCAGGGGGGGTTCCTCCGTGTGTACAGGGATGGCCTCGGTGGTGTCCGCGGGCTCCCCGTCAGCTGGTGGAACGCTGGCACTCGTGTGTCCTGGGATCCTGACGTCACTCCTGGTGGTGATGCGGGATGTAAGGTTGACATTCTGATCACTAGTGAATGGGAAGTTTTTTTCACCAACCACCAATGTAAGGGACATTCTTCTTTTTTTTTTAAAATAACAAACATGTCATACTTACCTGCTCAGGTACCAGCACAGAGTCCTGACCTCAACTAGATAGAAAACCTTTGGGATGAATTAGAGTGGAGACTGCAAGCCAGGCCTTTTCATCCAACATCAGTGCCTGGTCTCACAAATGTGCTTCTGGAAGAATGGTCAAACATTTCCATAGACACACTCCTAAATCTGCGTGTAAAGGCAGGTATCCCAATACTTTTAACAATATAGTGTATCTGTCAAGGTGCAAGGAAACCAGACCACACGAAGATGCAAGTAAAATAAAGTAGTTTATTGGGGCAACAACAATAAAGGCACAGCAAGAGTGAGGAGCAAAATCAAGAACAGCCAGGGTTAAGTCCAGAAGCGGGTAGTCATCCAAGCCGGGATCGAGTCTTGAAGCGGGTAGTCATCCAAGCCGGGGTCGAGTCCAGTAGCGGGTAGTCTGCCGATGCCGGATCATCTGCCGATGCGGGGTCATCTGCCCATGCGGAATCGAGAGCCAGGAAAGTCGCCAGCCAAACCAGGTCATGCTTGGAGGAACACGGAGAACAGAAGACTACTAGCAGTGATGCACCTTGGAGCACAAACACAAGGGCCAGGACTGCAAGCTCTCAGGTGATATATATATAGTCAGGTGTGCAACATCATCACTGAGCGACGCCCAGGCAGCAGGCAAGTGATGATGCAAACAGAGACAGCAGTCTGCACATGTCCAAGATGGCTGCCAACAGGAAGGCAAGGTAAGACCTTGACAGGATCTTAGTATTGTTGCTCAAACCTTAAGGCAGCCATATGTGGATCGAAATGTGGCTGGTTCAGCAGGGACCAGCTGAATTTCATTCCATGTATGGGCAGGGAAGTTGTACAGAGGTTGATCTACCAATTATTTTTATTCCCCCAAATCATCATTGACTGTGGAAACTTCACACTGGACCTCATGCAACTTGAATTCTGTGTCTCTCCACTCTTCCTCCAGACTCTGGGACCTTGATTTTCAAATGAAATGTACAATTTTCCACAGTCTATAATGATTTAGGGAACCATGTCATCTGCTAGTGTTGGTCCACTGTGTTTTATCAAGTCCAAAGTCAGCGCAGCCCTCTACCAGGAAATTCTAGAGCACTTTCTGCTTCCCTCTGCTGACCAGCTTTATGGAGATGCTGATTTCATTTTCCAGCAGGACCTGACACCTGCCCACACTGCCAAAAGTACCAATACCTGGTTTAATGACCATGGTATCACTGTGTTTGATTGGCCAGCAAACTCGCCTGACCTAAAACCTAAAGAGAATCTGTGGGGTATTGTCAAGAGGAAGATGAGAGACACCAGACCCAACAATGCAGATGATCTGAAGGCCGCTATCAAAGCAACCTGGGCTTCCATAACACCTCAGCAGTGCCACAGGCTGATCGCCTCCATGCCACGCCGCATTGATGCAGTAATTAATTCAAAAGGAGCCCCAGCCAATTATTGCATGCATACTATACTGTACATGGACATAATTTTTAGTAAGCAATTTCTGTATTAAAAATCCTTTTTTTATTGTTCTTATGTAATATTCTAATTTTCTGAGATATTGAATTTTGGGTTTTCACTAGCTGTAAGCCATAATCATCAAAATTAAAAAAAAAGAAATGCTTGAAATATATCACTCTGTGTGTAATGCATCTATATAATATATATGAGTTTCACTTTTTGAATTGAATGACTGAAATATTATAACTTTGGAGTATTGGAGGAAACCCACACAATCACAGGTAGAGAACATGCAAACTCCAGGCAGGTAGTGCCCTGGTTGGGATCTGAACCGACGACACTTGGCCACTGTGCTGCCAGTTGATTTCTATACAATCACCCTGCAGGGTTGCCAACTGTCAGTAAATTTACAGACAGTTTGTGAAATCTGTGATTATTACATCTGTCCATTAATGTCCATTACGGACATGTAGCCGACATCGCTGACCAGTGTATTCTGACAACGAGGAAGTCTCCTTGTTCAGCAGGGAGGTTTCCCCATCAACCTCAAATGTGTGGATGGGGAAAGTCTTTTTTTTTCCATTAAGCCCACAGGGCTGCCTTAGCAACCTCTGAAGGAACCCCTGCTTAGAAAGTCTGCTCTTAAGTGTGAGACAGCCATTCTCAACCAAGTTTTCATGGAACCCCAGGGTTCCTCTAGAGCAGTGATGGCAAACCTTGGCACCCCAGATGTTTTGGAACTACATTTCCCATGATGCTATTCAACTCTGCATTGTAGAAAAGCATCATGGGAAATGATGGGAAATTCGAAAACATCTGGGGTGCCAAGGTTCGCCATCACTGCTCTAGAGATTGCTGGGGGTTCCTTGAGCAATTTCTGCCTCCCAGATAAGTAATCACTGACACCAGTGATCTGTAAAAGGGGATTATTTCCACTAAATCAAAAATCTAAGGAGCAAACTTCCTATTGACCATCATAATAATGTACTGTGAGCTGTAAATATAAAAATTATCAGGGATTCCCTGAGAGCAGAAAATTAATTCAGGAGTTTCTCTGTGTTTAAAAGGTTAAGAAGGACTAATGTGGGAATTACAAGTGCAGGAGAAGAGTAGAACCATTAAAGCATTTGTTACCCCAACATTCTTGTCTATATTCTCCTCGTACACGTTCCTGGGAACAAGGCCCATCGACAGTGGGTGCTGCAGCGACTATCAGCTGGTTACTGGAAACTTTACAGATAAATGCACATATTTGCCAGCACACCAACGATCCTCAAATGTTGTCCAAAGGTTTTTATTGCAGAAAGATCCCATCACAAGAGAAAGTGCAATGTTTCGGAAGCCTCGCAGGACCCCTTTGCCATCACATGGATGATGAAGGAGTCCTGCGAGGCTCTGAAACGTTGCACTTTCTCTTGTGATGTGATCTTTCTGCAATAAAAACCTTTGGACAACATTTGAGGATCGTTGGTGTGCTGGCGAATATGTGCATTTATCTGTTACCCCAACATTTCATATTCCTGATACATACCTCCTAACTTTTTGAGATGGGAGCAGGGGACACCTATTAGCAAATGTATGTAGGCATAGAGCACACACCCCCTGCCATGCCCCCTTAAGAGAGAATTCTAAAAAAATAAAAAATAAAATAAAAATTATTAGTTAAACCCACAAGTGTTTTTTTTTTTTTAAACCACTACTATTCTTTTATATTGGCTTTTAAAATGTACAATTGCACCAATTTAGAAATTGGATGAAAGGTTTAGCACTGGGAAACGCTTTTTGAAAGATAAGGAGTGCATTTTATACACAACTATATAGATCAGACCAAAATGAGGGTCAAATGAGAAAGAAAGAGGTACAGAGGGACTTTGTTCCAAATTAGGGACAGTCCCTCAAAATAAGGGACAGTTGGGAGCCTATGCTGACATGTGCCTGCCGTAACATGTACTTGTATGAGAAAGTATCCTGTTCTCTTTGTATTGCTTCCTGTTTGTGAAATCCCTGGTGTTCCTGCCAGTCCCTCTGCTTTGCTATTAAAAACTGACCACACTAAGCAAGAGAGCACACCGTGGTCAGACACGACCCCCTCTGCATAGCCTCTCACTGGGAAGATCAGTGTACTGCTGCTTCTCCTCCCCTCAGCTCTTATGCATCTGAGAACAAAGGGGATATGATTACTTATAAAGAAAAAAAAAAAGCTATTCATAATGTTTTTTTTTTTTTTTTTTATACACAGTTTAAAAACAATTTAAAGGAACACTTTGAAATCACATCAGATCTCAATAGGAAAAAGTATCATGCTGGATATCTATACTGATATGGATTGGGTAATGTATTAGGAACGAAAGGATGCCACATTGTTTGATGGAAATTAAAATTATCAACCTACAGAGGGCTGAATTCAAAGACACTCGGAAAATCAAAGTGAAAAAATGATGCAGCAGGCTAGTCCATTTTTCTGAAATTTCATTGCAGCAACTCAAAATTCTACTCAGTAGTTTGTAAGGCCTCCTCATGCTTGTATGCATGCCTGACAACATTGGGGGCATGCTCCTAATGAGACAAAGGATGGTGTCCTGGGGTATTTTCTCCCAAATCTGGACCAGGGCATCACTGAGCTCCTGAACATACTGAGGTGCAACCTGGTGGTGTTGGATGGACCAAAATATAATGTCCCAGAGGTGTTCTTTTGGATTTAGGTCAGACGAGGGTGGGGGCCATTCATTGGTATCAATTCCTTCATTCTCCAGGAACTGGCTGCATACTCTCGCCACATGACACCGGGCATTGTCGTGCACCAGGAGGAATCCAGGACCCACTGCACCAGTGTAGGGTCTGAAAATGGGTAGAAGGATTTCATCCCTATAACTATTGGCAGTCAGGGTGCCACTGTCTAGCCTGTAAAGGTTTGTGCGTCCCTCTATGGATATGACTCTCCAGACCATCAATGACCCACCACAAAACCAGACATGCTGAACGATGTTACAGACAGCATAACGTTCTCCATGGCTTCTCCAGACCCCTTCATGTCTGTCACATCTGCTCAGGGTGAACCTGATCTCATCTTTGAAAAGCACAGGGCGCCAGTGGCAGAATTGCTAATTCTGGTGTTCAATGGCAAATGCCAATCGAGCTCCATGGTGCTGGGCAGTGAGCACAGGGTCCACTAGAGGACGTTGGCCCCAAGGCCACCCTCATGAAGTCTGTTTCTGATTGTTTGGTCAGAGACAATTACACCAGTGGCCTGCTGGAGGTCATTTTGTAGGGCTCTGGCAGTGCTCATCCTGTTCCTCCTTGCACAACGGAGCAGATACTAGTCCTGCTGATGCGTTAAGGACCTTCTATGGCCCTATCCAGCTCTCCTAAAGTAACTGCCTGTCTCCTGGAATCCCCTCTATGCTCTTAAGACTGTGCTGGGAGACACAGCAAACCTTCTGGCTATGGCACGTATTGATGTGCCATCCTGGAAGATTTGGACTGCCTGTGCAACCTCTATAGGGTCCAGATATCGCCTCTTGCTACCAGTAGTGACACTGACCCTAGCCAAATGCAAAACTAGCGAAAGACAGTCAGAGAAGATGAGTAGGGGAAAAATGTCACTGGCCTCCACCTGTAAAACCATTTCTGTTTAGAGGGTCGTCTCATTGTTACCCATCTAGTGCACCTGTTATTAATTTCATTAACACCACAGGAGCTGAAACGGATCAACAACCCCCTCTGCTACTTAGCTGACCAGATCAATATCCCAGGAATTAAATTGACTTGATGCTACACTCTGATTAAATAGTGTTTAATTTTATTGAGCAGAGTGTATCTATATACAAATGCTTTGCCTTTTTTATTTCTGTTTTAACCACTTGCCGACCGCCGCCTGACTATATACGGCGGCGGTCAGCCCCTCCCAGGCAAAGTGACGTACCGGTACATCACTAGCCTGGGATCGAATAGGGGGCGAGCGCGCACCGCCGGAGGCGCGCTCCCGCCCCCGCACGTACCCGACGAAGCAGGCGCGTGTGACCGGCGGACCCGATGTCCGCCGGTCACTCACGATCGTCGGGTAGAGAGGGTGAAAGGCAGGCGACTAATGTAAACAAAGCGCCTGTCACTCTCCCCTGTGTAAAAGCACTGATCACTCGGTCCTGCTATGTAGGACCGTTGATCTGTGCTGTTACACACAAAGCCACATCCAATGACAGTTAGAAACACACCCCTAGGGACACACTTAACCCCTCCCTCTCCAAAAAAGTTAACCCCTTCCCTCCCAGTGTCATTTTTACAGTAACAGTGCATATGTATAACACTGATTACTGTAGTAATGTCACTGGTAACCCCAAAAGTGTCAAAAATGTCAGTCAAGGGTCCGATCTGTCCGCCACAATATCGCAGTACCGCAAAAATAATCGCAGATCGCCGCCATTACGTGTTAAAAAAAAACAACAAAAATGACAAAAATCTTTCCCTTAGTTAGTAAATGCAATAACTTTTGTGCAAACCAATCAAAATACGCTTATTGTGATTTTTTTTTACCAAACATATGTAGCAGAAAACAAATTGGCCAAAAAATGTAAAAAATTTTGATTTTGATATTTTTTTTGGGGGGGGGGGGAATTTCATATAAAAAAATGTGAAAAATATTGTTATTTTTGCAAAATTGTCGCCTTTTTTTGTTTATAGCGCATGATCAAAAAATCGCACAGGTGATCAAATACCACCAAAAGAAAGCTCTGTTTGTGGGAAAAAAAGGACGTCAAATTCGTTTGGGTACAGCGTCGCACGACCGTGCAATTGTCCGTTAAAGTCACGCAGTGCCGAATCGCAAAATAGGCCCTGGTCAGGAAGGGGGTAAAATCTTCCGGGGCTTAAGTGGTTAAAGTGAATGGGTTGTTTTACAAGGTGATCTCTTACAATCACGTTAAGGTTGCGGTATGACGGTACAACGCCCTCCTGTAAAGTACTGTGAGATACGGCATTGCCTTCTTATAATAGAAGGTATTTCCATATCCCCATTTCCAGCTCAAACCCCAAATACGAGGCACTCGGTCTTTGCCTAAACAGGAAAATCTGGTGAAGAGATGGAACCGGAGATGGCCAATATTTAGGTCAACTTTCCGCTGTTTTTTGGAATAAATGGCGGAACATTCGGGGGCATTCCATCACTTCATAGACAAGGAAAAGTTGATATTACTTTATCATCCAGGAAGAGTGTGAAGCTGATAAAAGGGAACTGCCTATCCCAGCAACAAAAGGAGATTGTCCCTTCGCTACAAATCCTTAATTACAATAAGAAGCACAGAGGAGGGGGATCTGATGTTCTGCTCCGGCACAGTGAGGGTCTCCAGGAGCTGAAGGGTCCCTTTGATCAAGAAAATCCAATTATTTGTGTATATACATTTCCCACATAGTGATTACTTCATTAATTGTCCCGCCTTTATCACCTCCCTTTCCACCCCCTGTAATAATCACTTCTTTTATCCACACCAACAAACACTCCGTAGGAGCTTTTGTAGATTCAAAGGATTTGCTCCAGCTTGTGAAAGAGCTGCTGTGCTTTGATGATTGGGCAGCTGGGAACTTCAAAGGGACAGCGGCGGCCTGTGACTGGCTGGCGGCCCAGCAAAGTCCTTATCACATTCTTGGAGGTGCTCCCGCCGCCGTCAGTCAAGGAGGGGAGCCGGGAGGGGGCGCAACCTGCCCGCTGACAAACAGCCCTGGCACACGGGACCCTGTGGGTGGGAGGACACTGACAATACTCCATGCGGCTGGGGCTCAGCGCTGCCCACCCTTATCACACCGGCACACGAGCGGGACCATGGCGGCGGTGGCTGTACTCAGGAACGACTCTCTGCAGGCATTCCTACAGGTCAGTGCTGCCCGGGGGGAGGGGGAAACTACAACTTCAGACCCGACATAGAAAACTTTATCCGGGATAGAGCGACCTGCACCGCGCACAGCGAGCACCTCTATGGTGACAGAGGATAGAGGAGATACACCTACAGTACTGATAATAACTACTCACAGAGAGCACCTCTATGGTGACAGGAGATAGAGGAGGTACACCTACAGTACTGATAATAACTACTCACAGCGAGCACCTCTATGGTGACAGGAGATAGAGGAGATACACCTACAGTACTGATAACTACTCACAGCGAGCACCTCTATGGTGACAGAGGATAGAGGAGTACAGGAGATAGAGGAGATACACCTACAGTACTGATAACTACTCACAGCGAGCACCTCTATGGTGACAGAGGATAGAGGAGATACACCTACAGTACTGATAATAACTACTCACAGTGAGCACCTCTATGGTGACAGAGGATAGAGGAGTACAGGAGATAGAGGAGGTACACCTACAGTACTGATAACTACTCACAGCGAGCACCTCTATGGTGACAGGAGATAGAGGAGATACACCTACATTATAATAATGATAATTACTCACACCGAGCACCTCTATGGTGACAGGTACTCAGGGGGCAACAGGAGTACCAGGGAGTGAAGATAGAGGATGCACACCTACATTACAATGAGTACTCACAGCAAGCACTTCTATGGTGACAGAAGATAGAGGATGTACACCTAGATTACAATAATAAGTACTCACAGCGAGCACTTCTACAAAGACAGGTACTCAGGAAGAGGAGATAAGAGGATGGACACCTACATTACAATTATAAGTACTCACAGCGAGCCCTTCTATGGTGACAGAAGATAGAGGAGGTACACCTACAGTACTGATAACTACTCACAGAGAGCCCTTCTATGGTGACAGAAGATAGAGGACCTACATTACAATGAGTACTCACAGCGAGCACTTTTACAGTGACAGAAGATCGAGGATGTACACCTACAATACTGATAACTACACACAGCGAGCACTTCTATGGTGACAGGTACTCAGGGGGCAACAGGAGTACCAGGGGGAGAAGTTAGAGTATATAGACCTACAATACTAACAATAATAACTACTCCCAGCAAGAACTGCTATGGTGACAGAAGATAGAGGATGTACACTTACATTACAATAATAACTGCTCGCAGCAAGCACTGCTACGGTGACAGGAGAGAAGATAGAGGATGTACACCTACAATACTGATAATAAGTACTCACAGCCAGCACTTCTATAGTGACAGGTACTCAGGGGTAACAGGAGTACCAGGGAGAGAAGATAGAAGGTGTACACCTACATTACTAATAATAACTACTCACAGCGTGCACTTCCATGGTGACAGAAGATAGAGGATGTACACCTACATTACAGTAAGTACTCACATTGAGCACTGCTCCAAAGACAGGTACTCAGGAAGAGAAGATAGAGGATGTACACCTACAGTACTGATAATAACTACTCACAGTGAGCACTTCTATGGTGACAGAAGATAGAGGATGTACTCCTACATTATTAAAAATTACTACTCACAGCAAGCACTGCTACAGAGACAGGTACTCAGGGAGAGAAGATAAGAGGATGGAGACCTACATTACTAATAATAACTACTCACAGCAAGCACTGCTAGGGTGACAGGTACTCAGGGACAGAAGACAGAGGATGTACACCTACATTACTAACAATAAGTACTCACAGCCCAGCACTGCTACAGTGACAGGGACTCAGGGGGTAACAGAAGTAATAGGGAGAGAAGATAGAGGATGTACACCTACATTACTAACAATAACTACTGACAGCGAGCACTTCTATGGTGACTAAAGTACTAGGGAGAGAAGATAGAGGATGAACACCTACATTACAATAACTACTCACAGTGAGCACTGCTACGGTGACAGGTACTCAGGGAGTGAAGATAGAGGATGAACACCTACATTACTAACAATAACTACTCACAGCTAGCATTGCTACAGTGACAGGTACTCAGGGGGTAACAGAAGTACTAGGGAGAGAAGATAGAGGATGTACACCTAGAATACTAATAATAGCAAGTACTTGGATCAGGGAGAAACAGAAGTACTAGGGATCAGGAGGAAGAGTCATTCCTGGATGTACAATAATAAGTACTCAGAGTAGCGAGCAATAAAAGTTCTAGGCATCAGGTAAAAGAGTCATTTCAGGATGTACAATAATAGTCACAGGTATTAATAGGATGATAATAGGTAGGATGACAGGTGTGATCACAGGTACTCAGGGAGCAACAGAAGCACTAGAGATCAGGAGGAAGAGGAGTTAAAAGCTAATAATACTAATAATAAGTACTCAGAGCAGGAAACAACAGAAGTACCAGGGAGAGAAAATAGAGGATGTACACCTTGAATATTACTAATAATAAGTACTCAAAGCAGAGAGCAATAAAAGTACTAGAGATCAGGAAGAAGAGAAGCACATATAATAATAAGTTAGGGAGAAACAGAAGTACCAGGGAGCAGGAGGAAGAGAAACTAGATGATGTATAATAATACTAATAATAAGTACTCAGAGCAAGGAGCAATAAAAGTACTATGGATCAGGGAGAAGAAAAGTTCCAGGATGTACACTAATAATAAGAAGAAGAAGTACTCTGAGCTAGGGAGCAACAGAAGTACTAGGGATCAGGTGGAAGAGAAGCTATGGGGTATACATTTATAATCACAAAAAAGTACTCAGAGCAGGGAGCAATAAAAGTTCAAGGGGTCAAATAGAAGAGTCATTCCAGGATGTACAGTAATAGTCACAGGTATGGATAGGATGATGAGAGATAAGATGACAGGTGTGATCACAGGTACTCAGAGCAGGGAACAATAAAAGTACTTGGGATTAGGGAGAAGAAGAGTTCCAGGATGTACAACTATAATAATATGAATAAGTACTAGGAAGCAACAGAAGTACTAGGAATCAGGAGGAAGAGGAGTTACAGGATGCACAATAATAATAATAATAATAATAATAATAATAATAAGTGTATTTAGAGCTAGGCAGCAACAGAAGTACTAGGGAACAGGAAGAAGAGTAATTCCAGGATGTAGACCCATAATAGTACTCAGACCTAGGAAGCAAAAAAAAAGTACTATTGATCCAGTAGAATGAGTAATTCCAGGATGTATACAAATAGCCACATATCTTCAGAGCCAGGGGAGCAATAACAATACTAGGGATCTAGAAGAGAAGCTATAGGGCGCACATCTATAAGAACAAGTATTCAGATATATGGATTATTATTAGTAAACAGGATTTATATAGCACCAACCGTGTGTGCAGTGCTTTACAATATAAAGGGGAATTACAACACAGTTTAATACAGAAGGAATAGGAGGGCCCTGCTTGATCCAGTAGAATAAGTAATTCCAGGATGTACACCAATAGCCACAGGTCTTCAGAGCCAGGGAGCAATAAAAGTACTAGGGATCAGGTAGAAGAGAAGCTATATGATGTACACCTATAATCATAATAAGTATTCAGAGCTAGGGAGAAACAAAAGTACTTTGGATCAGGTAGAAGAAGAGTTCCTGGATGGTGCACCTGTAATAATAAGTACTCAGAGCTTGGCAATAAAAGTACAATGGATTGGGTAGCAGAGAAGCTGCGGGATGTGCACCTATACCCACAGGTACTCAGAGCTAAGGCACAATAAAAATAGTATCAAGGATCCAGTAGAGGAGAATCTATAGGATGTGCACCCATAATAATAGGTACTCAGTTCTAGGGAATAATAAAAGTTCAGGTAGTAGGGAAGTTACCGGATGTGCACCTGTCATAATAAGTACTCAGATCTTGGCAAAAAAAAGTACTATGGTTAAGGGAGAACAGAAGCTATAGGGTGTGTACCCTTAATAAGTACTCAGATCTAGGGAACAACAAATGTTTTTTGGGATAGGTAGTATAAAAGGCACAGGTGTGAACTTCTAATAATAAGTACTCAGATCTTGGCAATAAAAGTACGATGGATCAGGTAGTAGAGAAGCTATCAGGTGTGAACCCATAATAGTACTCAGATCTAGGGAGCAAGAAACATATTATGGGTCAGGTAGAAAAGAAGGCACAATATGTAAACTCCTATTAAGTACTCAGATCTTGGCAATAAAAGTATGGATCAGGCAGAAGAGTAGTTCCAGGATGTGCACCAATAACCACAGGTACTCAGAGCTAAGGAGTAATAGTACTATGGGGCAAGTAAAGGAGAAGCTCCAGGAAGTGCAGCAATAGCTTCAGGCACTTATAGCGGGTGATTAATAAAAGTACTATGGGACGTGTAGAAAAGTCGCTCCAAGATGTGGACCAATAGCCACAGGCAGTCGTAGCTGATGATTAATAAAAGTACTTAGGAACATCTAGAAGAGAAGCTGCAGGAGGTGCACCAATAGTCACAGGTACTCCAGATTTAAAGAGCGATAGTTCTATGGGACATTCAGAAGAGGAGCTCAGCTCCAGGAGGTGCACCAGTAGTCACAGATACTCAGAGCTACTAAGTAATACATGTACTGTGGTGAATAAAGAGCAGCTCCAGGAGGTACACCAAAAGTCAGTTACTCATAGCTGGTGATTATTAATAGTACTATGGGACAGCTAGAAGAATAGCTCCAGGATGTGCATCGGGAGTCACAGTTAGTCATAGTTGGTGATTAATAAAATTATAATGGGACAAGTAAAGAAATAGCTCCAGGGTGTGCTCCAGAAGTCAGTTACTTATATCTAGTGCAGTGGTTCTCAACTCCGGTCCTCGGGACCCACCAACAGGCCAGGTTTGCAAGATAACTAAATTACATCACAGGTGATCTCATTTGCTGCTCAGTGATTGTGGTATTCTAGTCTGCATCCCCCAAGGTATTACTTAAAATCTGGCCTGTTAGTGGGTCCCGAGGACCGGAATTGAGAACCACTGATCTAGTGAATAATAAAAGTATAATGTATAATGGGACAAGTAAAGAAGTAGCTCCAGGGTGTGCTCCAGAAGTGCTCAGAGGAAGGAATACAAGTGCTGTGGATTGTGTAGAAGTTTAGCTAGAGGATGCAGCACCCCTATCACAGGGGCTCAGCACTAGAGAGCAATACAAGTACAATGTAACAGGTAGATTAGTCGCTCCAAGCTGTGCACAGGAATTACAAGATGTAAAATAACAATGGAATAGGTTGTTTTTAGTAACTCTTGGCTGTGCACTCAAAATAACAAATACTTCTACTTAGTGTGTGGTAAAAGCACTCTGGCATAACTATGGCAGTAACCCCAGGATGTGTGCCACTAATCACAGGTGGTAGATAGCAGTAAAAGTGCCATGGAACTGTAGGACAGTGTGTTCAGGATCTGCAACAGAAATCACAGGGGGTTTTATAAGTGAGCAGTGCAATTATTCTGAAACCTTGAGAATTGCAATGTCAGAATATTCCTAAACATTACAGAAGTCTGTCTTGTAATCTTTAGATGCCCTGAACACGGAGTATTACTTTCAGGTGAGCAGACCGAGTATTGTTGGACAGGTAGCACTGCAGCACAGAGATGTGCAGATTACACCTTCAAGGTGACAGTTACTAATGGGACTTCAGGAGAGGGAGAAGAATGTAGAGTTACTGCAGTCCATCACAGGCAGTGCAAGCTATTGAGAAATCAAAGTATGTATTGTAACTTCAGTATGAACCCAAACATTACAGATAAGGTTTTATTACTATTCAATGTCTGCAAGAACAGCTCTTAGCTGGAGTATGATGATGTGGTGCAGTGACACAGGTTGTCTGTCATCTTCTTAATGCACACAAGACATACCAGATGATGCGGAAGTTAGATCACAACATTCCCACAAAATGCTTCTCATTGTAATCAATGTGCTATAAACATTTGTGTGTTCCTTTTTTTATTTTTGTTTTTTTTATTTGTTGAAATAAGTTTATTTATTTATAAGATAGCTTCATTTATCTGTGCCTAATTTATATGGGAACATGGCAATATTTTGATACATTCTGGAAGTATAAATTGTCCTAGTTTGAGAGCTTGATTTTTTTTATTAGTTTATTAGGAAACTATTTCTGCTATATTAGAAGAAGAAAAAAACATACGTTTTCACATCTTAAATTTAATATATGAGAAATAAATATTAAAGGGCTGGTCAAAGCTGCAACTAAAAATATAAATACTGTGAATTGCTCACAGCCACATTTATTGATGATTTCAAATGGTAATTTAAAAAAAAGACCATTGTTTTTAGTTTACCTAAATATTGTGAATTTGTTGCATCTTATTAATCATATATATATATATATATATATATATATATATATACATGTGTGTGTATATATATATATATATATATACACGTGTGTGTGTGTGTGTGTGTGTGTATATATATATATATATATATATATATATATATATATATATATACATACATACATGTGTGTATATATATATATATATATATATATATATATATATATATATATATATATATATATATATATATATATATATATATATATATATATATATATATATATATATATATATATATACATATACATATACATACATACATGTGTGTGTGTGTGTATATATATATATATATATATATATATATATATATATATATATATATATATATATATATATATATATATCTATATAAAAGAATATAGTGCTGGATAAATCACTTTAAAATGTTTTACAACCATGGGATTTATCTATTATACAGTGAACCTATTTTAACTTCAAATACTCCAGATGAAGATGAAATTAGATAATTCTCCTAAACTTTAGTTGAACATTGTGTTGCTGAACTGACTGTAAAATAAACATCATATTATTTATATTATTATTATTATTACATATTATTTATTATTTTCCACTTGTTAGTTTGGGTTCTAAGTGACGGTATCATGCTGCTCTGGGATGCACATTTTACGTTTTTATGTTTGTAGACCTTAATGATGACTTTAATTACATTATATCTGACAGTTTAGGAACCGCAAACATAGTTTCTGCAATTTCAATTGAGAATCCTAAATAACAATTTTTTTACCTCTGCTCTAAAATTATCCCGTGTATAATTCAAAAGATAATAAAATATTGAATATGTATCTAAAGATATAAAAATGTAATAATTTCAGGGTAAACTTATTTCCATTGTGTTTAAATACAGGACAGAACGCCCAGCGCCTCCCCTGATGTGGGTAAACATTCTCCTTTGGCTCTTCTGGCAGCTACATGTAGTCGGATTGGTCAGCCCGGTGGTGGTCATGAGTTTCTCCAGGTTCCTTACGATCCAACCATTGCTTCTCCATCCAGGATTTTCCATCCATGGACTAATGACCTCTCTACACACTCTCCAGGTGGAATTCAGGCACACACCAGTATTGGACTCAGCAGCCCGAAAAATCAGCTCTCCGCTCACATCCAGACTTCATTCGTAACTCACGAGCTGCCCTTGACTCCCCCAGCTGACCCCTCTTACGCTTATGAATTTTCTCCGGTGAAGATGTTATCGTCTCCCATGACAGCTTTTCAGTCTTCTAGCTGCCAATCAGCCTATGTACCTACTGTTCCATACGCTTCTGCTGCCCCCATTGCTTCTGCAATTCACGGCTTTGTTCCGAGTCACTCCAACTTGCTACACCAGCAGCCAAGACAACTGTCCCCTAATCCAGCAGAAGACATCCCTTGGTGGAGCATTCAGCAGTCCGCCCCAGTTCCTCACCCATCTCCAATTCCTCATCCTCATCACCGCTTTCCTCTTCAGAGAAGTATAGTACTCGGGCACACAGACTTTGCACAGTACCAGACTCAGATTGCAGCTCTTCTGCAGACTAAATCTCCTTTGGCCACGGCCAGAAGATGCAGAAGGTGCAGATGTCCGAACTGTCAATCTTCCAGTGGTCCCGATGAGCCTGGGAAGAAGAAACAACACATCTGCCACATCCCGGGCTGTGGGAAAGTTTATGGCAAAACCTCACACTTAAAGGCTCATTTAAGGTGGCATTCTGGGGAAAGACCTTTTATTTGTAACTGGTTGTTCTGTGGCAAAAGTTTCACCAGATCCGATGAGTTACAAAGGCACTTACGGACCCACACTGGTGAGAAACGCTTTGTCTGCTCCGAATGTGGGAAAAGGTTCATGAGAAGTGATCACTTGGCCAAACACGTGAAAACACATCAGAACAAGAAGATAAAAGGGATGGAGAGGACAGTGAAACAAGAGCACAACCGAGATCACTAAGGGAAGCCCTGATGGCTTTTATTACAGTGCAATGTATACTTGAATCTGGACTCCACAGAACACAGATCAAACTTTTCTATATATAAATATTAAAGCACAAGACACAGACCACAAAGGGATTCTTCAAATTTGCTTTCTACATTTGGATCTTTACATTGGTCCTGTGGATTTGTATGTTTCTGCTATTCTGTAATCAAGCATAAATTGATATGTGACTTGGAAGCATATTTTTTCCTCAAAGCTACGGTACTTCCAGCGGACTCTTTTATATGTTTATTAAACTTTTGCATTTTTCCTCTTCCATTCCAGCATGCTTTATTGATTCTGTAAATGGGACATAAAACACTTTCAATAAATAATACTGTCTTTTTTCTGTTGGATTCAAGCCAAATTGGCTTTGTCTGAATTTTAGTTTAACTGTGATGTGCCTAATTGTATGAAAGCTGGTTTTTTTTTTACCGCTTTCTCAAATACGCCTTTCAGTTATCCACATTTCAGATTCCATTATGTCTACTCGTTTTCAAATATCCAAGCTTTAGATATTTGGTTAACTATATATCTTTGCAGATACTGTGCAGGTGTCAAAGTGTTTGGCTATGTTCTTAAAGGGTGGCTTAGTGAAAAAGTCATTTTAATTCAGCTCAATGGGAGTTTTCTTTAACTATTTAATCAGGTTAATGGAAATATCTCTTTTTTTTTTGTCACCTTAGGTGATCTTAAACCCAAAAACAAAAATGTATTATATTGCAGCTTGCCAGTTCTTAGATGTGGTGGCTGCATTCGTTTTCCTTTTTTTGGAGGGAGGGGCTTTTTTCGCTTTTATTTTCATCTGTAATCCAGTCACCAAGGGGAAGATCTACTAAAACTGGAGCACACAGAATCTGGTGCTGCTGCGCAAGGTAGCCAATCAGCTTCTAACTTCAGCTTGTTCAATTAGGCTTTGACAATGAAACCTGAAAGCCGGTTGGTTTCTATGCACAGCTGCACCAGATTTTGCACTCTCCAGTTTTAACCCTCATTTACATTGGAGTGACTTGTCATGCGATTTCACAGGTCGCAGTGCATGACAAGTCGCACCCTATTGTCGGCAATAGCCATGTTCAAATTGATGCAACGCCGGCTTTGTGGTGCCGTATCAATTTAAAAGTTTCTGCACTACTTTTGGCGATTTTGGGTGCAACTTGCATAGACATCTGTGCATTAAGCCGCACAGATATCTTTAAAGTCACACCTGAAGTTGCACTCACTGACTGGCTTTGAAATTCTGCAATTTCAGATGAAGACGCATGATTTCAAAGCCGCATTTATTGTGTGGGGTGCCATTAGTACCATTGCACGTCTATAAAAGGGTAGCATGTTTCTGTGCATTGCGGGAAAGTGCACAATTTAGTTTGTTCCTACAATGCAAATCTGATCATATTTTTTAGAGGCTTGTGATATTGGAAGGCAGGGCACTGACATAGTCTGTTGTTTTTCAACTACCTTTAACAGAAAAAGCTGTCCAGCAAAAGTGCCAATTCGAGGGTTGGGACAAAGCATTTAACACTGACATGGGTGCTTACAATGGTCAGCTTTTTTATGTAAGATCTTTATCCTAAAATAAGAAAATTGCTGCTGTAACTGCTTAAAAAATGTTATCGGGAGTTTGGTTTTAATGTGTTAATCAAGTCGATCTAAAACTGCTAGCCTAAAGCCCCGTACACACGCAACGATTATCGGCCGACTGATCGTCCGTCTTTTGTCCAGAGTTGTGTTTTGTTGGTTGGAATGTGCCTAGACTGCACACAAATTTTCTCCCCCAACAAAATTCTACTTCAGAAGTGATGTCATGTGTTGGATTGCTTTCTTTGTGTTCTTTCTTCTCTGAGCATGCCCAGACTTGCTCATTAGATTTTTCCCTGTCGAAATCTGTACTGACTGCACGAAAATTGGACGTGTTTTGACGGCGGACAAAGATTTTTTTCGGCCGAAAAGTCGGAGTTGGTTGTCGGAAGCATCATACTAACAAGCCGAAAATCGGCAGATCGGTCGTCGGACAAAAATTCCCTGCCGATTTTCGATGCGTGTGTACGAGGCTTTACACTACCATTTTCCCAGATTGACAATGCTGTTGTCCAGAGGTGTCTCCATTTCTCCTCCATCCAGAGTGGAGCCACCCTAAGACTGTCACTGGCTGGATCATCAGGTAAAAATAATGGGGGAAAAAAGCCTAAAAAAATAGGCCACCACATTTAAGGGTTGGCCAGCTGCAATAGATTACATTTTTGTTTTTGGGTTAAATACTGCTTTAAAGTTTTGAACTGTAATAAAACTGTTACAGAGCTGGTGCCCATGGTTCAAAACCCACTAGGGACACTTTGGGGTTGTTTTACTAAAGGCAAATAGACCGTGCAGTTGCTTCAGAGCTTAGTAAGTGAGCAGAAGCTCTCCTGGCTTCCATCATCCAATCATGTGCAAGCAAAAATACAGTTTCTTATGTTCCTTGCATGTGATTGGGTATTCTTTGCAAAATGAAACTTTACCTCATTTACTAAGCTCTGGAGCAACTGCACTTGCAGAGTGTACAGTTTATTTGCCTTTACTAAATCAACCCCTATGGGCACATTTGCAGGTTCTTGACGTATTTGTGTGGCTTTCCTCTAACAATTCAAAAACACACTAGAGGACTAATTGGCATCCACCAACAATTAGCTCCATTTATTTGTATGAGGGCATTAGAGACATTAGAATTAAGGTGTAGATACTGATGTGGTTCAATGTTCTCTGTAAATATTTTATTACTGTTTAAGTTAATAAAATTTGTTTTTGTAATTCTGTTAAGCTGGCTAAGTGTGCCTCATTGTTCCTTTTTATAGTTTTGTTGTTGCAGCGGCGTATATATACATTTGTGGAAGTATACCCTTTAGTTTGTTTAGTGAATATATCTATATTTCTTTATACAGAACATGATTAGATGGCTTGCTTCATGGCTGCACATCTTGATTTTTTTCCTTAAAACAGACAGGGAGTGTTATTTTCTTAACAGCCCCTTTATATTATCCATCTTTTAGACTCCGTTCATACCATCAAAAGCACACATGTAGCTCCGTGTCTGGCATGTAGGGCAGCCCATTCATTTCAATGGGCTGCTTTACGCATAAGATATACTAAAAAGAACTCCCTGACCCTTTGAGAAATCATGCCAAACCAAAACGCATGGTACTGCGGCACCATGCATTTTGGTACACATGAAAATGGGTGTTTACTGATGTGTGGGGTGCCATTAGTACCATTGCATGTCTGCAAAAGGGCAGCATGTTTCTGTGCGTTGCGGGAAAGTGGGCAATTTTGTGTTTGTACCTACACTGCAAATCTGATCATATTCTTTAGAGCAGGGAATCCTCAAACTACGGCCCTCCAGCTGTTGCAGTACTACACATCCCATGATGCATTGTAAAACTCTGACATTCACAGACATGACTAGGCATGATGGGAATTGTAGTTCCTGAACAACTGGAGGTCCATAGTTTGAAGACCCCTGCTTTAGAGGCTTGTGATATTGGAAGGCAGGGCACTGACAGAGGGCTGTTGACTCTCGTCTGGTTATGTAGTGACATGACAGGCTTTTGACATCCTCATTGGGTGGGATTTACTAAAACTGGTGCACACAGAATCTGGTGCAGCTATGAATAGTAACAAATCAGCTTCAAACTTCAGCTTGTTCAATTAAGCTATGACAATAAGCCCCTCCCCATTCACATTGGCACAATTTGACATGGGATTTGACAGGTCAGATCGCAGCCTATTGCAGGCAATGGGAGAGTCCCAATCGCTGCGGCGCCAAACCAATTTCCAAAAATCTTTCCTGCACTACTTTTGGCGACTTCGCCGGCGATCTCAATAGACATCTATGCATGAAGCTGCACATATATCTTTGAAGTCGCCCCCCAAGTCGGACTTTGAAATAGTGTGAGTTCAGATGAACTTGCACAATTTCAAAGCTGTGTTTAGTGTGAACGAGGGCTAAAACCTGGAAGCTGATTGGTTACTACACACAGCTGCACCAAATTCTGTGCCCACCAGTTTTGGTAAATCTCCCCCATTGTGGCTAGCGAAAATGTTTCACTTGTTGCCATTTTGGTCTGACTCTTTAGCTGTATATACCTAAGTACAGTTTGTGACATACTTGCATGGAGACATTATTCCCTGGGGTTGATTTACTAAAGACAAATAGACTGTGCAGTTGCTCCAGAGCTTAGTAAATGAGGTAAAGCTTCACTTTGCAAGGAATTCCCAATCATGTGCAAGGAAAATAAAACAAAAAACAGCATTTTTGCTTGTACATGATTGGGTAATGGAAGTCGGCAGAGCTTTTGCTCATTTACTAAGCTCTGGAGAAGCTGCACTTGCAGAGTGCACAGTCTATTTGCCTTTAGTAAATCAATCCCCATGTGTCTATTGTTCTAACATGACAGCAAGCAAAATGAGAACATTTCCTATTGGATGCAGACTACATTTTACGAACTTGTACTTGCATAAGGGAACAAGATAAATGCCATTTATAAACATTTTTGCCATTCATTGGTCCTTACAATGCATTTTCAGTAACAGAGGTGTGCTATGAAGAAAAAAACATGTGGGACAGAGACATAACAAAAAGATCTGGGCCCTGGTGCCAACTCACAACCGGGGCCACTCAATGACCTGCTATGAAACTGTTTAAAAATAATAAAAAGAGGTCTTGTTGTTTACTTTTCAATAAAATGACACTAAGCTATGGAAAATATTATTCAAGTATGTATTCTTAACCACTTGGCGCCTGCGCTATAGCCGAAAGACGTCTACAGCCTGGGCTTAAAGAGGGCATACATGGACGCCCTCCTTTTCTCGTGGCGGCGCTCTTCTGGCGGTGTGCGCTGTGATCGTCGAGTCCTTGGGACTCGGCTGATCACAGAGCAGGGTAAAGGGCCAATCACAGTGGGCCCTTTACCACATCATCAGCTGTCAGCCAATGGCAGCTGATCACAGAAGCCAGTTACTGGCTTTTTTTTTTTTCATCATGCTGTCAGCGTGAAGAAAAGTAGAAAGCCATTAACCGGCTTCTGTTAGAGGGACATTGGTCCCATTAGTGCCCACCAGTGCTGCTAATCAGTGCCCTCCAGTTCTGCTAATTAGTGCACACCTGTGCCACCTATCAGTGCTGACAATCAGTGCCTCCTGATCAGTGCCGCCTATTAG
Organism: Pelophylax lessonae; assembly: GCF_965119305.1. NCBI lineage: Eukaryota > Metazoa > Chordata > Amphibia > Anura > Ranidae > Pelophylax > Pelophylax lessonae. The sequence continues at coordinate 254,048,355 of NC_138773.1, read as the reverse complement.
TGCCACCCCTCCGTGCCACCTATCAGAGCCACCCATCAGTGCCTCCTGATCAGTGTCCACCAGTGCCGCCTCATCAGTGCCACCTCTCAGTGCCCATCACTGCTGCCTCATCAGTGCACATCGGTGAAGGAGAAAAATTACCTGTTTGCAACCATTTTTAACAAATAATGAAAAACATTTTGGTTTTGTTTTTTTTTTAATTTTCTGTCTTTTTTTTTTTTGTTTGTTTAGCAAAAAATAAAAACCCTAGTGGGATTTATCACCAATCCTTGTCTCCACAACAAGCCGAAATTTTCAAAAATCCAATTGTCACAGGGACAGAAAGTGAGGTGAAATCTTCTGAACAGGGGCACAGACAACAAAACAAATGTTACAGGGGTGTTAACCCTTCCCTATGCCATCCAAAAAAATGTAAAAAAAAAATTTTTTGGCTGGATCTACACTTAAAAAATTTACCTGTTCAAAGTTACATACAAATTCGACTAAGGCCTCTTTCACACGGCCGCTCAGTTATTTTCTTTCGCTCCGGTGCTTTTTTTTTGCACGGACACGGATGACACTTGTGTCATCCGTTCCGTATGTCCGCATATCATCCCATCCATTTGCGGATGATATACGGACATAATGTAAGTCTATGGGCATTGCGGATGTCAGCGGATGACACCGCTGACATCCGATTTTGCATCCGTTCCGTTTTTTAAAACGGAAGAAAAATAGGGTTCTGTTCCGTTCCAAAAAATGGAACAGAACTGAAAGGACGAAAATCGGATGTCAGCGGATGGTCATCCGCAATCCCATAGACATTCATTATGTCCGTAAATCACCCGCAAACGGATGGGGTGATTTACGGACATACGGAACGTCCGTGTGAAAGAGCCCTTAAGAACAAACCTACAGAACTCTTGTTTGTAACCCGGGGACCGCCTGTACTCTAATAGGCAATAATTTAAACAGATCTTGCATTAAAGCTTTATTTAATGGGAGAAAATGTTAAAAGGTGAAGTTTACCTTATGGGTCTTACTTTTGTTTACTTCCTTTATTTTAAAAAATATTTTTGCTGCCATAGTTCTATATGCTTTCTTTTAATTCCTGCCATTAGACTGACACATTTTCATATGAAATCAGTTCAAAATTGTATATTCAGCCTGTTAATCTTAATCATTTTGGCAATGTGGCTGTCAATTTAATGTATTTTTTTTTTGTATGTGGGATATGTATTATTTCCTGATCTGACTAATCTGCTGAGCTGTACTGTACATGAAACAGGAGTGGTAGATAATGATGCGGGATATTAATTGCTTCTTTAGTAATTGATAAATTGATGTTCATTAGAGGCCAACCCAGGCAGGTCTAAATTATTTACTGAATGATGTTAAGAAGCAGTACTTGAGCAGACAATCAGAACTTGGTACTGTGAAACATTAAAAATAATAACGAATGATGTTACCATGCTTTATTAGTATTTATATACACAATTTCGGAAATGGAGGGACGTTCTGTATTTGTGCTTTGCCCATTCTTTTATGGAAGTGAAGGCGTATACAGTAATACACATGGCTGAGTCACAATCTTATTGGACGGTTTTGGAATTTTACACATCTCCTAACTTTTAAGAGATGGGAAAAAAAACTTACCACAAAGTATGTAGGAAAAATCAAGGATTATATGGAAAACCTGCACGGGAGCATATGTATTCTCAATAAGCAGCTGCTTAGACAAACGTGACAACAACAGCAAAACTCTAAGAATATAAAGAATCAGCGCTAAATTAATAAACAACTGATTCAATATTACACCAACATTTGAAAAATATTAAAGCAAACAAAGTATAAAAATATGTGTATAAAGTGACAACCAACTTATTTCGTGACAAACATAAAATGTAAAGTGGAACCAAACTTATTTTGAGTCAAAACGAATCAGTCCAAAAGAGCTCATCAGCCAGGGCATAAGAAAAAAATATTCAAAACAAAGTTCAAAAAGAAATATTTGATCCGCAATCCAGTTGTCATATGGGTGTCCCCGCACTCCCAATATTCAGTGTTTCCACCACCGAATGACACCAAACAAATGAGCCTCTCACCGGATCCAGTGGACCATCAAATAAATTATTAAATCCCTTTGAACAGGATGGTTCCAAATGCCAAGCATGTGTCCAATCGGAGTTACTCCATCTTTGTAATGTCTCCTGCCGGGGAATGATGCAGAGTCCAGGCTGCGGCTCCCAGCACTACACCATGTCCCTCCCAGCACTACACTCCGTCCCTCTCTGCGTCCGCAGCCTGGACTCCACATTATTCCCCAGCAAGAGACATCACAAAGATGGAGTAATTCCGATTGGACATGTGCCTGGAGTTTGGAACCATCCTGTTCAAAGGGATTTAATAAGCACATTTGACCATTTATATGATGGTCCACTGGATCTTGTAAGAGGCAACTACTTACTACCACGGGACAAACTACAGACACCAACGGAGTGAGGCAGACTAAATATAACTAAAAGGCATTGAGAAACCAGCAGTTGTCATTATTTATAATTTGGTTTAAAAAAAAAATAAAATAAAAAATGGCTGCTCGGTCTATAATGCCCCGGCCTATTTTTTGTCCCAGTCAGGGCCTGCTTTCCACTGCCACCTATGTTCCCTACATACTGCGCCAATGGTCTGTATGATGTTAGCTGGAGAAATTTAGCAGTTTCATGCTTTGTTGTTTCAGTATTTTTTACTGTTTTTAATAATTTGGAAGTTTTTTGGAGGTGGTGGGGGGGGGGGGGTGGTGCAAGTAGCTGATTTTGCCTAGGGTGCAAATTAGTCTAGCTCTGGCCCTGCCCCCAGCCCCATGTACTATGAAGAGTTAAAATGACAACATTTATTGGATAAACCCACAAGTGTTTTTTTTCTACCACCTTTTCTTTTATACTGGCTTTTCAAACAAACACAATAATTTAAAGGTTATTTTAAAGGTTTAGTGTTGTATAAAACCTTTGGTAGTTAATCAGCAGTACCATTGCCAGACTCAACCTAGTCAAGTAAATGAATGCACACCACAACCACAGTGCGGTATTTCCAATTTAACCGATTGAGGACCAGCCGCCGCATATGTACTGCGGCAGGCTGGCTCGTACAGGCAAATCGCCGTACATGTACGACGCTCGCTCCCGGGGCTCTGGGGCGCGCTCCCGCAGGCCCCCGCCCCCGATGGTCTGATTCGGTACAGAACTGATCAGTCTTCAGATCCAGGCTAATGATTTTTGGCCTGGACCTGGTGATCGGTTCTGACCCATGGCAGACCGAGCTGTGCCTGTGTAATGTAAACACAGGCACAGAAAACGATCATCTCTTCCCTCCCTAAGACCTCTCTAAGACCTTTTGGATTCCAGCGTGAGAGAAGAGAGCATCAAACGTGAGTACACCAAACAGCACACACACACCTAGATAGGCACATATAACCCCCCCCAGTTAACCCCTACCCCCCCTGTCAAATTGCACACTACATTATATACAGTATATAGCATTTTTCTGTATTTCTGTAATAGTGTGCCTTGTGACTTGATTTAGCGCTAACAACTGTTAGTTTTAAGCTTAAGGTACCCACCACCCCCCCATAAAGATTTAACCCCCAGTTAACCCCTTCACCCCCTGTCACATTGCACACTATATACTGGTATATAGCGGTTTTCTGTATTTCTGTAATAGTGTGCCTTGTGACTTGATTTAGCGCTAGCGAGTTCGTTTCTGTCCCAAGTAGGTTTAGGGTACCCGCCACCCCCCCCCCCATAAAGATTTAACCCCCTGATCACCCCCAGTTAACCCCTTCATTGCCCTGTCACAATGTCACTTTTATAGGGTACAGTTTTTTTTCTGATCACTATTATTAGTGTCACAGGTGACAATAGTTAGTATTAACGCTAGTTAGCGTCAGTCTAGGACAGCGCAGATCCCCGCCGCATAGTTAGAAATATTAGTTAACCCTTTGATTGCCAGTAAAACACACATACATACACATAACACCTCCATTACTAGTATAGCATCTGAACGGATCAATATCTTTGATCTGATCAGAACTATACTAGCGTCCCCAATAGTTTAGGGTTCCCAAAATGCAGCGTTAGCAGGATCGGTCACCTGCCAGCACTTGCGTTTAGCCCCTTCGTCCAGCCCACCCCACTCCACCCAGGCAAGTGCAGTAATCAATAGATTACTGTTATTTCCAAAAACACATCACACAAAACCGCAGCGTTAGCAGATTCAGGCCTGATCTCTGCTAGCACTAGCAGTTTTTTTGGAGCGATTGAAATAGTCCTCGACAACCAGGTGCTTTTTTACCTGTCACACCGAGTCACACTAGATACCTGTAAATTTAGTGGCTAAACTGTCCAAAGGGAGGTACACTAGTGAAGAGGCCTACATGATACTGACCATGTCAGATGAGAGCGATGGGGAAGCCTCACTGGCATAATCAGGGTCAGTATATGAACCTGTAGACAGCACTGGCTCCCTGACAGATAGCTCCGATGATGGATGGGTCCCTGCTAAGGTCAGGCGTACCCGACCCCGTTCTGGAGTTGCCGAGGTGCAGAGGTCACAGTGTGCTCGTACTAGCACGTTTGGTACTAGTGCCGCTCAAACTTCTGGTGAACTGGCCAGCACTAGCGGCCTAGTACACCCTGGTCGTAGACAAACCCGCACTGCAGTAACACTTGGTGACATGGCGAGTCCCATAAGTGCAGTTGAAGCTGGTGCGGTGGCTAGCACTAATGGTGTCCCGCAGCCACCGAGAATTAGAAGACAGGCCCATAGAGCCCGTAGTGCCCTCCCTGATCCGCTGGCATATCCTAATTGGCAGCCCCCAGATTCTACAGTGCCCTTACTTCCCCCATTCACTGCCCAACCCGGAATTCAGGTGAAAACAGCCAATTTTAATCCCCTTGATTTTTACGAACAGTTTTTTCACGGAAGATCTTTTCAGATCTATTGTGGACCAAAGCAATTCATATGCTGTGCACTGCATCAAAGTACCCCATTATCAGTGGGTCCTACACTATCCATAAAAAAGGGGTGAATCCAGCCTCTCTAACCCTTGGAGACAACACTCCTTGCTGGGGAAGATGTGTTAATGCACTACAAGGGACTCCTCCTATATCTACTTGATAGTGGACACTGATAGAGTACAGGTGTGTGTGGGGGATGGGGTGCTCAACCCAGAAGTCTGGTCAGACCGAATACATAATAAACAAGCAAAAAATTGGGGGAGCAACATGTTGCTTGGGCCATAGCTGCACAGGCTTTAGATATACATGTTCAGGGTTTTCTCCCCCAATTTTTTGCTTGTTTATTATGTATTCGGTCTGACCAGACTTCTGGGGTTGAGCACCCCATCCCCCACACACACCTGTACTCTATCAGTGTCCACTATCAAGTAGATATAGGAGGAGTCCCTTGTAGTGCTTTAGCACATCTTTCCCAGCAAGGAGTGTTGTCTCCAAGGGTTAGAGAGGCTGGATTCACCCCTTTTTTATGGATAGTGTAGGACCCGCTGATAATGGGGTACTTTGACGCAGTGGTGGGCTTGAGCACGATATGGCCATATGGTGGGACTAAATCCCCATTTTTATTTATGGATTGTCTCCATATTTGATAGTCATTTCTTTTGCATGTGTGCGCTATTCTTTTTTAATATACATGTTGCTTGGTCCATAGCTGCACCGGCTTTAGATATACATGTTCAGGGTTTGCTCCCCCAATTTTTTGCTTGTTTATAATTCATATGCTGGTCAATTCATCGCCGCCAATCCAAATTCGTCCCTTGCCAGACCATTCGGCTAGAAACCTATAACGGTTTCCGAGTTTAAAACTTTTCTGGGCCTATCCCTTGACATGGGCATAACTAAAAGGAGTGAGTTGCGGTTATATTGGTCCACTAACCCAACTCACCATATTAGCGTGTTCTCTGCTTCCATGGCCAGGGCGAGATACGAGTAAATTCTGCGGTTCATGCACTTCAGTGACAATGAACACTGTCATCCTCGGGGAGACCCAGGAAATGATCAGCTCCACAAAATCTGGCCCCTTGTAAACCACTTCAATCAGCGGTTTGCAGCCTTGTTTACCCCCAACAAGTTGTCTGCATTGATGAGTCCCTGATTATGTTTTCTGGTCACCTTGCCATCAAGCAGTTTCTCCCCAGCAAGCGTGCCAGATACGGGGTCAAGCTGTATAAGCTGTGTGACAGGGCCACAGGCTATACAGTTAGTTTCCGGGTTTACGAGCGTAAAGATAGCACTGTGGAGCCCCCCAACTGCCCAGACTACATAGGGAGCAGCGGCGAGATAGTTTGGGACATGGTGTCACCCTTATTCGGAAAGTGGTACCATTTGTACGTGGACAATTTTTATTTAAGCGTGCCACTTTTTAGTCACCTGCTTGAATTTCAAATTGGCGCATGTGGCACCGTGCAACCTAATTCCCAACTTAGTCGGGGGGAGAGAGCCTGCTTGAAAACTGACAAATTGCTTGCAATGAAGTAGAGGGATACACGGAATGTTTTTGTTCTGTCCTCCCTTCACGCAGACACGACTGTCCAAATTCATATGGCAACTGGTGTTTTGGAGAAGCCCCTCTGTGTCCACGAATATAACCTTAATATGGGAGGGGTGGACCTGAACGACCAGCTTTTGTCGCCATACTTAGTTGCCCGTAAGGCCAGACGCTGGTACAAAAAAGTGTCTGTTTATTTATTCCAATTGGCTTTGCTGAACGCTTTTGTGCTTTACAAAGCATCAGGACGAAGTGGATCCTTCCTCCAATTCCAGGAAGAGATCATCAGTGCCTACCTGAATCCAGGAGGTGCCCCTGCCCAACTTCCCCTACCAGATGCAGTAAGCCGGCTGCATGAGAGGCATTTTCCACACGTCCTCCCGAGTACCCCTACCCAAAGAGCACCCTCAAAGAAGATGTCGTGTCTGTAGTAAGCATGGATTTAAGCGTGACACCCACACTTATTATTGTCCCTTCTGTCCTGACCAACCTGGTCTCTGCATCGGGGAATGTTTTGAACGCTACCACACACTAGCGGAGTTTTAGCGTAGGGTACAGCACGGCACAGTCTGGGCACACTTACACAGGGTCTTGAAAGATGTTCGATGGCTATCGTCATTTTGAGAGACCCTAGGCTGGAATGTTACAGTTGAAGAAAAAAAAAAAGTTACAAAAAAATTACAAAAAAGTAAAAAAAAAAAATTACAAAAAAACATAAAATAAAAAAGCCAAAAATAGTTGTTGTTTAAGTTATTTTTCTGTTCTTTCTCTGCTCTTCTACTTCTACTCTTTCTACTTTTACTGTACTTTATTGTTACTGTTTTTCATTGGTAACCATTTTTTACTTTTCAGGTACCAATGTAATGTTTTATGTTTACTGTTCTATTAACCAGTTTGTCTTGCACGTACACCCATCAGCTGCCACACTGATTTATATATATTCTGACACAAACAGCGTTTGCGCTCAGCATATATGGAAATCTATGATGGCAGCACTGTAGGAGGTGATTTCACCACCCCAGTTTAAAAAAAAAAAAAAATAGGTATACATGGCATTCGTCATCATTAGAAAAGTGGGTTGAATGTTTTGGGTGGCTAATGATGGGTATACTACACATTTTCTGGCGGAGATTTCTTCATCCACATCGATTGAACAGGCTGCATGAAAAAAAAAAAAACTATAATATATGCCAAACAAGGACCAGCAATGTACTGGTATGTTGCTGGACTTTGAGTGGTTATACCAGGATGATGCCTGCAGATTTAGGCATCATCTTGGTATCATTTTTTACAGCCAGCGGTCCGCTTACATGTAAAAGTGATCCTAGCGGATACTTAGCCACTAGACTGCTTTTACAAGCAGTGGGACTCCCCCCCCCCCCCTCCCACCGCCCTCCGCGGTTTTTCTCGGGCTGTCCTGTCCCACCGGTTAACCCGAGAGTGCAGCCGGTGGTTCTATTATCTGACCATAGAGCTGATTGGAGACGAGAATGGCTCAGAATGACTTTGGTTTCGCCAGAAATAAACAGGGCCATTGGGAAATTGGGAAAGCATCTTATCACACCAATATTGGTGTGTTCAGATGATTTAAGGTCAGAGGAGAGATCTAGAGTCTAATAGACCCCAATTTTTTTTAAAAAAGAGTACCTGTCACTACAGATTGCTATCATAGGAGATATTTAAATTCACTGTGATATTAAAAAAAAAAAAGAAAGAAAGGCAAGATGTCAAAATAACATAAAAAAGCAAAAAAAAAAAAAATTCAAGCCCCCCTGTCCCCCTGTGCTTGCGCGCAAAAGCGCACGCAAGCATTGGTCTAGTGTCATATGTAAACCGCAATTGCAGCATGCATGTGAGGTATCGCCGCGAACGGCAGGTCAAGGGCAGTAATTCTTCCAGTAGACCTCCTCTGTAAGTCTAAAGTGGTAACCTGTAAAGACTTTTAAACGCTTTAAAAAATGTACATAGTTTGTTGCCGCTGCATGGGTGTGCGCAATTTTAAAGCATGTCATGTTTTGTATCTATGTACTTGGCATTAGATCATCTTTTAAATTTTACCAAACAATTAAGAAATATATAGTGTATTTGTGCATTAAATTAAAAAAAATGTATTTTTTTCTCAAAAATTCCGTTTAAAAAATCTGTGCGCAAATACCGTGTGACAATAAAAAATTGAAACATCCGCCATTTTGTTCTGTAGGGCTTCTGCTTTAAAAATATATAATGTTTGGGGGTTCAAAGTAATTTTCTAGTAAAAAAAGTCACAGAAAAGGCTTGGTTTTCATGTGGTTAGAAGAGTGGGGGATGTGTGGCTAAGATTGAGCATAAAATGCCAGGACAGTTCAAACACCCCCCAAATGACCCCTTTTTGGAAAGTAGACAGCCAAAGCTATTTGCTGAGAGGCAAATTGAGTTCATGGAGTATTTTATATTTTGCCCTAAGTTTCGGGAAGATGACAATTTGTTTTTTTTTTGTTTGTCTTTTTACACAAAGTTGTCAATAAATGATATATTGCTCACGTATGCCATGAGTATATGTGAAATGACACCCCAAAATACATTCTGCTTCTTCCGAGTACAGGGATACCACATGTGTGAGACTTTTTGGGAGCCTAACTGTGTACGGAACCCTGAAAACCAATGACCACCTTCAGGTTTTCTAATGGCGCAAATTGCTTCTTTTACTTCCTCACTACCTGTCACAGTTTAGCACAACCCCCCCCCCCCCAAATGACCCCATTTTGCAAAGTAGACACTTCAAGCTATTTGGATAAGCACTCCAATCTACATGGCGAGTCCATGGAAAATTTTATATTTTGCCACAAGTTTCAGGAAAATTATTTTTTTATATTATTTTATTTCTTTTTTAAACTATGTTGTCACTAAGTGATATATTGCTCACACATACCATGAATATATTTGAAATTACACCCCAAAATACATTCTGTTGCTTCTCCTAAGTTTGGGGATACCCCATGTGGGAGACTTTTTGGCAGTCCAGCCATGTACAGGACCTCGAAAACTAATCACCGCCTTCCGGCTTTCTAAATTGTTGATTTCACTCCTCACTACCTATCACAGTTTTGAAGGCCATGAAATGGCAAGATAGCACAACCCCCCCCCCCCCATGACCCCTTTTTGAAAAGTAGACACACCAGGGTATTTGCTAAGATGCATGGTGAGTATTTTGCGGCTCTCAATTTTTTTGGAAAATGAAGAAAAAAAAAAAAAAAGAAAATGCATTTTTTTTCCTCTTTTTTCAAATTTCGAAACTTTGTGACAAAAAGTGAGATCTGCAAAACACTCAACATGCCTCTCAGCAAATAGCTTAGGGTGTCTACTTTCTGAAAATGGGTCATTTGGGGGGGGGGGGGGGTTTGCGCTGTCTTGGCCTTTCATGGCCTCCGAAACTGTGATAGATAGTAAGGTGTGAAATCAACAATTTACGCCCAAGGCGGTGATTGGATTTTGGGGTCCTGTACATGGCTAAACTGCCAAAAAGTCTCATGCATTGGGGTATCCCCATACTCAGCAGAATGTATTTTGGGGTGTCATTTCACATATACCCATGGCATGTGTGAGCAATATATCATTTAGTGACAACTTTGTATAAAAAGAAAAAAAAAATAATTTTTCCAAAACTTGTGGCAAAATAATAAATATTCCATTGACCCACCATGCCTCTCAGAAAATAGCTTGGAGTGTCTACTTTGCAAAATGGGGTAATTTGGGGGAGTTTTGTGCTATCTTGACTCACTATGCCTCTCAGCAAATAGCTTGGAGTGTCTACTTTGCAAAATGGGGTCATTTTTTTTTGGGGGGGGGGGGAGGTTTGTGCAGTCTTGAAATTTTAGGGCCTCTGAAACTTTGATAGGCTGTGAGGAAGTAAAATGTGCAATTTATGCCCTTAGAAAGCTTGAAGGCGGTGGTTGGTTTTTGGGTTCCTGTACACAGCTAGGCTCCCTAAAAGTCTCCCACATGTATTTTGGGTTGTCACATATACCCATGGCATGTGTGAGCAATTTATCTTTTAGTAACAACTTTGTGTTTAAAAAAAAAAAAAAACTTGTGGCAAAATATAAAATATTCCAAGGACTCCCCATGCCTCTCAGCAAATAGTTTGGAGTGTCTACTTTGCAAAATGGGGCCATTTGGGGGAGTTTTGTGCTATCTTGACATTTCAGGGCCTCCGAAACCGTGATAGGTAGTGAGAAAGTTCAATGAGCAATTTACGCCCTTTGAAATTCTGAAGGTGGTGATTGGTTTTTGGGGTCCCGTACACAGCTAGGCTCCCAAAAAGTCTCACACATGTGGTATCCCTGTACTCAGAAGCAGCAGAATGTATTTTGGTGTGTAATTACACATATACCCATGGTATGCGTGAGCAATATATAATTTCAATGACAACTTTTTGTAAAAAAAAAAAATTTTTTTTTAGTCATCTTTTAAACATCTGTGACAAAAAATGTAATATTCAATGAGCTCAACATGCCTCTCAGGACATTTCGTAGGATGTCTACTATCCAAAAAGTGGTAATTTGGGGGGGGGGGGGGGGGTTGTACTGCCCTGCCATTTTAGCAGTTCAAGAAGTGAGATAGGCAGTCAGAAAGTAAAAGCTGCGTAAATTCCAGTATTAACACCATAGTTTGTAGACGCTATAACTTTTGCGCAAACCAATAAAAATATGCTTATTGAGATTTTTTTGTCACAGACATGTAGCTAAATACATTTTGGCCTAAATATATGACAAAAATTGAATATATTGGATATTTTTTTAAAGACAAAGTAGAAAATGTCAATTTTTCGCAAAATTTTCTCTCTTTTTCTATTAATATATAAAAAATAAAAAGTGCGTTTACTTGCGGACGCCCATGCTCTATAACATTGGAGTCACTGGCTGCAAGGATGGTAAGTAGTATTACTCTTTGCTGATGTAGAAGCTATGTCATAAACCAATGATGCAAGTGTTCTGATGGCACCATGACCTAATATACATAAAAGGGAGCAGGAGGCTTTGTTAAAATAAACAGACATTTGACAGTATATTGAAAATCCTCAAAATTTACAAAGTAGCCAAAATGCCAATAGATACAAATAAAATCCACAAAAAGACCTATATAAAAAATCAGCATCTGTGATGAAATGTGTCAATGGGGGTTTATCTGTTCCTTTGAACATATAGAGCGATGTTATAACGGTTTTTGTTGTGTTTTTATATATTTTATTAAGCGGAAATATGCTATTAGATTTTTATCTTGTATCCGTTATTGTACTATATGGGAGAGGAGATCCATGATATTAGAAGGAAGGCACTGGTCATATAATAACCTTTCTGTAAAGGGGAGATGCTTATGGAAAAATTATTTATATAAAATATAATAATATAAGAAAGTAAGAAATTATTCATATATTATATGTTAAAGGAATGCATTTGGCTTTATTAGCATTGTTATCTTGTGAGTGATATATTTGTTTATATTTATTTATTCATTTCTAATAAGAATTATTGATATTTATTGTTATCCGTATTGCATGAGTGAATTGTTTTTATACTTTGTGTAGCAGAAATTTTTGGATTTGTGGGGTATTAATAACTCTTCAGACATTTGGTGTATTTATAGTGGGCATCCTAGAACAGGTCCCCCGGGGATCTTGGGGTGCTACGTGGCCGTTTTGAACATCAGATCACATCTCACACCACTGTGTCCAGGTGAGAATTGCACCCAAGACCCCAGCACTGCAAGGGAAGAGTACAAACCACAATCCAGAGTGCTGCACTCTGTACACATCTCTTTTTCTGTCTGCTACAGAAATGGTTGATTGCTTCTCTGATTTGAAATATCATAAAAGTTGCATGTTTAGGGGAATTCATTAAGGACGCTTCATTTGATTTCTTTTACCCACATGGGCTACAGATCCCTCAGATGTAGACTGACTAGATATTTGGATAAGGAAACTAACTAACTCAATTTTGAAGACTGCTTTGTAAATCAGGCTCTGATTAGAACATTGTGATGCTCTGCGACTTCTTCAAAGAACAGATACTGCCAGATAAAAATCTGCTTTTAATGAGTTCAGCTTTATAGTCTATATTTGTCTACTGCAGATGGTATATATGTCACTGCCCCAAAAAATAAATCTAATTGTAATGCATAGAAATTGCACTGATGCATACAGTGCCATAGAGAACCACCATAAATTGTGAATTCATTTGTGGCCTGAGAACTTTCTAAATGTTATTTGTGGTAGACTGAGCAGGCTGAGTTGACAAGATCCATCTGAATATACTTATAGCATGTCTTTTTTGGTTGACGTTAGAAAAAGGGGCATATTTAATTCCAGAATGCACAGAATATACAGTACACATAGATAAATACACCATATACATATATGAGGGTACCCATGGTGTACTTCTTTATATACAGTATATTATACAGAAAATATAATAGCCCAGAAATCAATTTCCTGCATGCAAACCAAAATATTACTAATAATTTCAGAACTCATACCTGTACCCCACATGGACCAAAGCAACATTTCTGCTATTGTCCTGTTACTCCACTAATAATTGTGTCATTCCTGAAGTTAAAAGGGTAATACATACAAGATTTTCTTTTGGTAATATTGTTTTGCAAAAATTATTTTAGGAAAAAACAATACCAAAACTAAAAAAAGCACTTTTTGCATTTTTTAAAAGAGGAATTTCACTTCCCGTTTAAATTTTTCTTCTTGCTTTCTTACCTGTACTGCTGGTTGTCCTTAAACAACAGCCAGTGAATCCAGCGTTGTCTGCTGCAACCTTCCCTTCTGCTGCCACTCTTCAGGTCTCTTTCTGCCATCTTCTATACTGACGTTTTCAAAGGATCGGCCTCTTTTAGGTTTTTTTCACCTGGGCCGCTGATGACACACCGGTTCTGTGTGCCCAACATTACCCCAAAGCCTCCTAGGATGGATGATGTGTATATGCCAGGAAGCTTTGGGAGGTAGGATATGTCATACTTCATGAGAAAAGGTAGAATAGCTGGCTTGGGTCCCCCAAAAGAGGCATTTGGGTGAGGCAGGAGGGTGGAACTTTTTAAAGTGTTTACAATTGATGCATTGCAAAGTGATTTACAAATGGAATAAATATTTTTTTTTTTAACTTTAATGAACAAAAATAAAAGCAATAAAGCAAAAATTGTTTAAATATTAATACGTAGAAAACTAAAAATTAAAAAAAATCAGTCAGTATTACACTACATAGGGAGGTCACATGACCACCCGGCAGATGTCAGAAGGAGATCTTGGTCCCTCTCTCTGTAGTGTCACTTGACCGCTGATCAGGGAGAATAAATAAGGTATTTAGAAGATTATTTTTTTAAAAAATGGCATGTAGTATATACTTCAGGTTATACCAGCAGAGGGGCTGGCAGTGATAGTGAGCAGTAATGTTTGCACTGCTCAGGTGAGGGGAGAGGCGGCTCACACACAGAGCTGACAGGTAGGGAGGGGAGGGGGAAGAGAATGGGGGAGAGGAGGAAAGAGGAGATACAGGAGAGCTGCAGATGACAAAGGCACGTAAACTGACCACAGTGTCAGGGCTCAGCAGCCATAATAAACCGTGGTCAGTTTACAGAGGGGAGGGCAGAAACTGTGAGAATCAGCCAGGTTTTTTTATATGATACAGTTGGCCAAATTACACAGCACAAGCACTTTACAAAAACGCTTTAAAGTTTGCTAATGTTGTTGCCAGGGGCAATCCCCCATTCCCAAATCCCCTTTCCTTTCTATCCTTGCAAATGAAAGAAGGGTCATCTGGGATTCGGTCTATCATCTAGGAGAAAGAGACTTTTGCTTCAGAGGACTTCTCCTGTCTTAATAAGGGGTTTCTACCTGGAGGAGGTAAACTCTTTGTTGCTCAAAGAACACTTTGTGAAGATTCTTTACGGATGGAAAGTTTGCGAAGATCTTTTGGCCTGTGGGTCACTATCTGTCACAAAGTCAGGTCTGTGTGAGCTGCTGCCATGTCAGAGGGTAGTTTCTCACTACCCCTCTTCATTTCAATAGTTTTTTATTAAATTTTCAAGAAAAAGAACAAATAACAAATACGTTATACAGGTACACCAGTTGAAATCCGCAACAATCACAATGAACAATGTATACCCAATTCAGCCATCAGACAGCGCCAACCTATTACTTGGGATAGGGCCTCCCGCTAGTCGGCCCCCCAGCCAAACAATTCCGTGCAGCGCCAACGGGGAACCCACCCCGGACCACCCCCATCGGGAACAACACTGTGATCCAGCGCGGGCCCCCCCCCAGCCCCCCCGGGGGCCAGGCGCCAACCCACGGGACGCCCACCCACTGCCCCCACGTAGCGTGTGGGCATTGAATGTGGTAGTTACAATTAACTCTGACAGCATTTCAACCCTTGTACAGTCGAGAAACATAGATCCTTAATACATAAGACTATCAACTGGACAGTCTAAAACTTTAACCTCATATGCAAGTACATGTCATCATTCAAAAGTATAAGCATTACATTATAACAAAACACCTAGAGACAAGGCTGCCCCTATCCCGGGTATTTCGATGACCAACAACTCCACATCTGTTCAAATTGCGTGCACTGTCCATTAACATTAGCAAAGAATCTTTCATATGAATAATGGGAACGAACTCTATTAATTACCCCCAACACTTGAGGTTTATTTTCCGATCTCCAAGCCGCAGTAATAGTTAACCTGGCTGCGGTGAGGATATGGGTAACGATAGCTCGGTGTAAGGGAGGCACTTTTGGATGCCTAGGTTCAATAGAGCCAAGGCCGGGGACATTGGCATCAGCTCCCCGGTCACCGACCTAAGTAGAGCGAACACCGCCGCCCAATAGCCTGTGAGACACCGACATTGCCATAGAAGATGAAATAGCGTTCCCTGTCCCCCACACCCCCGCCAGCAGGCCGTGGAAGCGTCACCAAACATTCTGCCCAGGCGCACCGGGGTCAGATAGCTGCGGTGGTGGATTTTGAGAGCCACCTCCCAGTGAGTAGTACAATGTGTCAATGAATATCCGGAGCGAGTGGCCAGCCGCCATTCACGCTCCGTATATTCCTCCCCTAGGTCTTTTTCCCATGTTAATTCGTTAGAGGACTTGCTGTACCTAGTATGGTGTTGCAGTGCCTTGTAGAACCACGAAAGTCCCCTTGGTTTGCTATAGTGGTTTGAGAAATAGTCCCAGATATCAGAAGGTACCTCCACTAAGGGATTAGGGTGTTTAATATGGTAGTGATATAGCTGGGCCCTAAAAAAAGAGGGATTATTAACAGGATGGTTGCGTATTTCCCGGTATGAGGATGACCTAGACCATTCCCCAAGAGGTATTTTCAGTGAAGGTATAAGATATTCATAGGAGTCTAGCTTCAATTCCAGTTTAGTTTTAGGGGTCCCTGTCAAGGATTGTGCCACTTTCCAGGCTCGTAACGTCGCCTGCAAAGAGGATATCCTGGGGACCCAGATTGCACTGTCAGATACAAAGGCCAGAAGCAAGGCCGGGAGTTCCCTTTGCGCCACTATTGCCTTTTCTAAAAGCACCCATAATTTATCTGAGGTGGGGTCAAACCAAGCTTTCGCTTGATCTAATAGGGCGGCCGCGTAATAAGTTTTGAGGCGCGGGAAGCCGACGCCTCCCACTGATCTAGATTTAATCAGTATAGAGTACGGGATCTTCGGTACCTTACCCCCCCACAGGAATCTCCGAAATTCCTTGTCCATATTATTGAAGAATGCCTCCGGGATTACCACCGGGAGTGTCCTAAAATAATAAAGAATCTTCGGTAGCACCAGCATCTTGAGTGCAGATATGCGTCCCAACCATGATAGTTCATAGGAGGCGATATGTGCTAGGTCGTCCCGAACGATGGACTGCAATTTGGTGAAATTAGTATGATATGTTTGAGATGTCGGCGCCACCAAAGATATACCTAAGTACGGAACCGATTTAGTGGTCCATTGAAAAGGGTGCTTGCTCTTAAGGCTTTGCAGCTCTCTAGCAGACAAAGAAATCGGCAAGCACATGGACTTTGTTACGTTAAGCTTATAGTAGGAGATGGCTCCAAAAGCTTCCAGTTGGCACTGCAAATGGTGGAGGGACCGTGTTGGGGAAGTCAGGGTAAGGATCACATCATCCGCAAATAGCCCGATTTTGTGATCTCTTCCCCCTACTCCAATACCCGAGATATTGGGATCACTCCTAATGGCCTCCGCCAGGGGCTCCATAACCAAGGAAAAAATAAGTGGTGACAGGGGGCACCCCTGGCGCGTTCCATTGGTAATCACAAAGCTGTCAGACATGGCACCGGATGTAAACACCCTGGCCGAGGGTTTAGTATATAGGGCAGAGATAGCAGAAAACATAGGTCCCTGAAACCCAAATTTGGTCAATATCGCTTTTAGGTACCCCCAGTGAACCCTATCAAACGCTTTTTCTGCGTCTAACGTCAGGAACACCGAGGGCACCTTCCTGTTTTCAGCCATTTGCAAGAGATCCAACATTCTCCTAGTGCCGTCCGGTGCCTGTCTACCTTTCACGAATCCCACCTGATCCGCCTTGATCAGGCAGGGAGTTACCTCGGCCAGGCGCACAGCTAGGATTTTTGCATATAGCTTAAGATCCGAATTTAGAAGAGAAATGGGACGGAAATTTTGGGGCACATCAGGCGTTTTGCCTGGCTTCGGAAGCGCAACAATCACTGCTTGTAACATTTCCTCTGGGAAGGAGGCACGCTGGGCAGCCGCATTAAATACTTTACAAAGATATGGGGACAAGGTTTGTTGGAATGCCTTGTAGTATTCAGCCGAAAAGCCGTCCGCTCCTGGAGATTTGTTAGGTGGTAGGGACGAGATAGCCTTTTGAACTTCCGCCTCTGTTATAGGGGAATTCATTACCTGCCGCATCTGATCCGTTATAGTGGGAAGATGCAAGGAGTCTAAGAAGGACTTAATAAGGGGTTCTGAAGGTTGAGGGGTCTTTGCATCATCCTTAAGGTTGTAAAGTGCCTTATAGTAACTAGAAAAGGCGTTGGCTATAGCAGTGGGGTGGCGTACTAGGATATCAGTTGTGGGCTCTTTGATAGAGGGCAATTTAGTTTTTTGGTGCCTCCGTCTCAGGAAATTAGCTAACATTTTGCCCGATTTGTTACCCTGAGAATAGTATCGTGCTTTAGATAAGAACAAGAGATGCTGATGTTCTTCCAGAAGTTTAAGACGGACAAGTTTTCTGCACTCAGTAAGCTCCTCCAATTTAAGTGGGGTAGAGTCTGCTTTATGAGCGATCTCAAGGGATCTGAGCTTCCCCATCAGGGAATCCAACTCCCGAGCCCTCGCCCTTTTTACTCTAGAGGCCTGTTGGAGAAGAATCCCCCTGGAAACCGCCTTGTGTGCGCACCATAGTGTGAATATGTCCACCTCCGGAGTGTCATTATCCTCAAAATATTCCCGAATCCGACCACCCATCCGCTCCCGATGGCCCGCGTCCCGGAGCAGAGACACATTGTTGCGCCACATTTGGACCGGGGTAGTCATATGGGGCTCCGAGAGCACCAACGAGACCGGAGCGTGGTCAGACCAGGACATAGTGTGGATGTTAGACTTCTCAACCGCTCTTAGGAATTGTAGGTCAGCCACAAATAGATCTATTCTCGAGTACGATCCATGAGGGGCTGAGTAGTACGTGAAGTCCTTTTCCGTAGGGTTCAAACAACGCCAGACATCATATAAGTCAGAGGTGTGCAAAAACTTTTGTAGAGTAGCCCTCGCACGCCCCTGAGTGGGAGAACAATCCAACCCTTTATCTGCAATACAATTAAAATCCCCACAGTACAGTGTGAGACCCTTTTTCACACGATCCACTTTTCTCCTCAGCGCCCGTAAGAATCGCAATTGCCCCTGATTGGGAGCATAAAGGTTAACAATTGTGTAGGTGATATTATTAATGTCACAGACTAGGATAAGGTACCGACCTGCCTCGTCGGCCAACGAGTCGTGTAAAGTGAAGGCAACAGAATTTTTAATAGCAGTAAGTACACCCTTCTTTTTAGTAGCACCCGAAGAGGAGAAAATGTGGGGGTAGGACCTGTCAGAGCACCGAGGAGGATTGGACCGTGCGAAGTGGGTCTCTTGGACACAAACTACATCTCCATGTAAAGCGCGAGCCTCCCGCCAGAGAGACCTGCGCTTGAAAGGACTGTTAAGGCCGTGTGCGTTAATAGAAACTATCTTAATAACCATTTAAAGAGAAAAGGCATAAAGATAATGAAACTTTGCAGTTATCAGACTTAATTCACTACAAGCAGGGTCTTCATAGGTCAAGCAGCCTCCGCCATATCGAGATAGGGAAAAGGACAGACAGTGCGGACAGTACCTGTAGAGAGTGTACAAGGACACAGTCCCCCATGTGTGCTGCTGGTGTGGAGCGCATGCAATGTAAAAGTTCTTGGTAATCAGGGTAGTAGTTTCCAGTTCTTCGTAGACAATGGTGAGGTCAAAAAAATGAACTATAAAACAAAATGAAACACAAAAAGCACAAAAAACAAGTAAACAAGAGTTCGGAGTAAACCCCGTCATGCGATAAGATCGCAGACACTGGTCAGAGGGGAGTCAGCTCCGAGCACCCGGTCACTCCTGGACCCCGACTCATCCAGGTAGGAGGTAACTTCAACTGCTCAGAGTGGAAACATCAAGAGGAAACTATAAAGGCAAAAAAAAAAAAGAAAGAGAGAAAAAAAAAGCGACTTGAAGAAGGTGCAAAAGGAATCCGCTGTGGATCCATGGTACTAGTATCCCGGGAACTTCTCCAGCAGCTCGGGCTCAGCTGTTGACTTTACGCCATTCCGGTTCTAGACGGGTAGGTTCTGCACGAGGAGAGGTCTCCTGCGGGTCCGGGAGAAAACCCCATTTTTTAGTGAGGGCAAATCCTTCCTCCACCGATCGGACGACGTGTGTACGGCCCTCTCTAATGATAAGTAGCTTGGTGGGGAACCCCCAGGAGTATTGCACCTGGTTGTTTCTAAGCAGCTTGGTCAATGGGATAAGCTTCTTCCGAGCGGCCATAGTAAATTGCGATAGGTCCGCATATACCGAGATACCGTGGTAGGGATCAGGCAGTGGGGTGGTTTTCCTCGCAAACCTCATAAGGTCATCCTTCACGTGGAAGAAGTGGATGCGCGCAATGACATCCCTTGGAACTTTGTCCGGTAAATGCTGTGGTTTTGGTAAGCGATGGGCCCGGTCCACCACCACTTCAGTGATCGGGGTGTCCGGCATTAGGGCTAGCAGCATAGCCTGCACATAGGCTCTTAGTTCTGGGGGGGTGACCGACTCGGGAACCCCCCGCAACTTCACATTATTGCGGCGGGCCCTGTCCTCCAGGTCCGCCATCTTGCTTCTCAGGGCATCTAGGTCATCCCCCCGGGCATTATAATCGTCCACTAGCTCGTTGTGGGCAGTAGAGAATTCCTCCATTTTCCCTTCAATATGATCCACCCGGCCTCCAAGTTCTACTACGTCAGTCTTTATGCCATTAACACACGCCACTATCTCCCTGTGAAACGCTCCATTAATGGACATCAGCATGTCCTTCATAGTGACATCTGTGAGTGGCTGCCCAGTAGTAGGAAAATCCCGTATATTAGCGTAGAATTCAAGTGTGCTATCCAGGGATCCATTGCCTTCCCTACTGTCGCCCGCACATCGGTGTGCCTCCGACCGTTTGGTCGCATGTTTTTGCGGGCTGTGGGATGGGGAGCCCCCTTGGGATGACCTGCTGCTGGCCGATGGAGAGAGCAAGCCCGGGTCCCTCCCGCTATTGTGCCGCGATCCGGCCGAGGCTCCGGCCTGCAGCAAGGCCCCGGCGCCATTTTGGGACCTGGGTGTACTTGTAGAGGAGAAAAAGTCCGTTAACTTACGGGGCCCCCCGCGATCCTTTCGCTTCCACATCTTGCTCCTCAGGGTTCCCGGTTTCACGAGGGTGTAAGGAGAGCCGGAGTCGCTGCCCTACGTCGCTTTAGGTGTTGCGGAGAGACCGGGAGTATCGGAGCTCAAACCTCACGCGGCCATCTCCTTCGGCTGCCGGCCACGCCCCCCCTCACTACCCCTCTTCAAGCAAATGTGCCAGAGGAAGGACTTTTTCTGAAAGCTGCTTCAGTTGTCCGATAAATGAAGTCCCGGGGAAAAGGACTTCCGCTGAAAGCTTCTCCAGATTCAGTTAACTTTTTTTGAATGTCTGCACACAGGTGAGTCATTGCTGTAGGCTCAGGCCAGAGGCATTAGTAGAACCTTCAGGGCCCCGGTGCAAGAAACCATGAAGGGCCCCCCGGACCCCTGGCCGGGGCCCTTCCCTTCAAGCCTTGGGCTCTTCCCACTGATCCTGGGGCCCTTTACTCTCATTGCGGGGCCCTTTATTACGGTCCTGCAGCGGGACCCTTTCACAAGTTCTGCAGTGGGCCCTCTTCCTGCCATCTTGGGGAAGTTCACCCACTGGTGTTAGTAGTTTTTATTTTTTTGGTATTTTAACCACTTGCCGACTGCCGAACGACGATTTACGTTGGCAGTCAGCCCCTCACAGGCAAAGCGACGTAGGTCAACGTCGCTAGCCTGTGAGGGTCTAGGGAGCGAGCGCTCCCGCTCGGTCACAGACCCCCTCGCACACCCCCTCGCACGAGTGACCGGCGGACCCGATGTCTGCCGGTCACTCGCGATCGTCGGTTACAGCGGGAGAAATGCAGGCAGCTAATGTAAACAAAGCCGTCTGTCAGTCTCCCTTGTGTAACAGCACAGATCATACGGTCCTGCTATGTAGGACCGTTGATCTTTGCTGTTACACACACAGCCACATCCAATCACAGTAAGAATCATGCCCCTAGGGACACACTTAACCCCTCCCTCTCAAATAAAGTTAACCCCTTCACTGCCAGTGTCATTTTTACAGTAACAGTGCATATGTATAGCACTGATTACTGTAGTAATGTCACTGGTAACCCCAAAAGTGTCAAAAATGTCAGTCAAGGGTCCGATCTGTCCGCCGCAATGTCGCAGTCCCGCAAAAAAAAAAAATCGCAGATCGCCGCCATTACTCGTTAAAAAAAAAAATAAAAATGACAAAAATCTTTCCCTTAGTTAGTAAACGCAATAACTTTTGCGCAAACCAATCAAAATACGCTTTTTGCAATTTTTTTTACCAAACATATGTAGCAGAAAACAAATTGGCCTAAAATGTTTAAAAATTTTGATTTTTACATTTTTTGGGGGGAAATTTCATATAAAAAAAATTGAAAAATATTGTTATTTTTGCAAAATTGTCACTCTTTTTTTGTTTATAGCGCATGATCAAAAAATCGCACAGGTGATCAAATACAACCAAAAGAAAGCTCTGTTTGTGGGAAAAAAAGGACGTCAAATTCGTTTGGGTACAGCGTCGCACGACCGCGCAATTGTCCGTTAAAGTCACACAGTGCCGAATCGCAAAATAGGCCCTGGTCAGGAAGGGGGTAAAATCTTCCGGGGCTTAAGTGGTTAAATTGTATTATTTTTTATTATTTTATTTAATTTTTTTACAATGTCACTGACTATGACTCTATCCATTCAGAAAAGGAAGAAGCTGGTAAATTACATATTTACCGACCCCTTCCTGGTTCTCTATTGTGACACATCCCTTGCAGCAGGCGGCAGGAGAGGGGAGGGAGCACAGTGGTGGGGGGGGGAGGGCTGGGGGAGCACACAGGGGCCCAGAGACAACAGAGCACAAGTGAACTGGATAGCATACAAAAGAACCAATCTCCTCCATTTTCCTTCTGCAGCTACAGGAGGAAAAAGGAGGACAGTAATTTCTCGACATGCTTCCCCAGCTGCCCCCCCCCCCCCCTTATACAAGTGTACAGGGGAGACGCGCAGGCCTCCTGGAGCATGGGGCCCGGTTGCAATTGCAACCCCTGCAACCTCTGTAGTTACGCCTCTGGCTCAGGCAATGGCTTACCACAAAAAGGAGATGTGTTGCTCCTAATGCTGCAGAGGTGGCATCACTGCAAGTACCAGTTAAGCGGACTTCACAATTCTTCATGCGTGTTCATAAGTTTGATTAACAAAGGTCAGAACCAAGGTATTTAAAGGGACTTTACATGCTCCAGTTGTATTGTTAAAGTCCAGATTATTGCTGAATGTGCCTGGCCAGTTAGCTTGGTAGGATATTTGTTTTGTCTCTTGCAGGGATACAAGGGGCAAAGAGTTGTCCTTAGGGGGCAGGATTTGCAGAAATGCCTTTATATGAATGTTAGCAGTAGATGCATGTCAGGTGGGAAGGTCGTCTCTGCGGTGAAAATATTCCCACTGTTAGTCGTTTAGGATGTGTAAAGATGATGTATATATGTGTATTTTTTTATTTTCCTTTGTAGGACTGCAAGGAAGTCCTATGCCTCGGAAGAGGCATCCCATAGTAATGTGCTGTAAATATGTGACTGTACTATATTGTGTAGCATAGTTAGCCAGGTTGTGTTTGGCTATTTTACCCTACCAATCATTCTTTGTTTGGCGGGGGGTGCACAAAGTGCACTTGGTAGAGTTCTACCTTAAACGTATATATATTGTACAGCAGATGCTCTAAATTTTTCACTATAACTTATCTGTACATACTAACCACTAATGGATTATGCCCCATGGCCCTGTTCATTTGTTGTTCCCTTTTTTCCCCTTTCAAAGTTTGTGGGATACTCCGCTAGATTTTTGGTCAAAATTTTTGTAGGGGCAGTTGTCCAAGTCACTGGGGACATGACTTATTTTTGGTGCGGGGTGGATGTAGCACCCTCCTAGGTAGATGCTATAGTCAGATTGTATGGTTTTTAGTTTCTCTGCTTAACAGAGAGACAGCTAGGCAAATTTAAGTTCTGCCTGCTTAACAGAGAGCTGTGATTGTTTAGTCAAGTCTGCTCAATGTTCTCAGGTGCTGCTCATGCTGTCTTGAAAGTTTCACACTAATGAAATAGCTATGGAGTATATTGGACAATGCATGGAAACCTGGCAGATGAGAGCATGGATGTCTGTACAGCCCTGGCCAATTAGAAGGGGATGTGCCCCAAGGCATGCTGGGCGAATGTATTTATCTTTGAAGAGCACATGGGCTAACAGTCTTCCTCTACAGAGAGAGGTCCAGGTGGGGAGGGGGCCTGTCACCCCTCCTCAGCGCAGGCTGCCATGCGGCCTCAGGTGGTCGACCTGAAGGTTGAAGCTGCAACCCATGGTTCTTGTGAGAGCTGGTTGAGGGAGGATGTCCACGGATCCAGTCTGGTACTACTGAGGAAGGCTGTCATGAGAGCTTCAAGAGCCTTGTGAGTACAGACCCCCACAGGGGATCCCTGGGACTTGTTCTGTTAAATCCCCAGCTGGGTGCTGGAAGTCAGCTACTGGGTGCAAGCTAAAGAAGACACTAGCTAGTGTATTGAAGAGACAAAAGTTCACTGAGTTTCTACAGCTATAAAAGGGACTTATTTATTTCATACTGGTGCTGTATGATGCTACAGATAAGGAATTAAGAGAGTTGTCCTCATCTGTGAATAGTTAATTTGGAGTATCCTACTAAATCCCTTCTCCTATCCTAGTTTCGCCAAATAAAATACAAAAACAAGTCCTCTAGACCGGTCAAATATCCAAGTGACTCCTGCGGGGGGTACCGCTACATACAACTTCCACTTATCACTTTGCCCATTGCGCTGTTATATTTTATAAACTGCTTGTGTAATTAAACACTCAAAGAGAAAAGGAAAGAGTGCACATCCCCCCTAGTGTGATACTGTTTAATAAGGTACATGATAAAAACTTTCACAAGTTACACTCACATTTAGAAGTGTATACACAGGCTTGTAATATATGTGTTCTCCTCTCCCGGATGGTCACTGCAAGATGTAACGAACGTCATCCACTCTCCACAAAAGCCGGATGACAGCTCACAAGCTGCCCGACAACCAGTTGCATGCACTGTGCATGCACCTGGACCAGCCGGTGTCGTGCAACTATGTTATCGCCCGTAACAAAGGGGGAACCAATGGAGGCAGGGAACATACATGTGCCCGCAGGGTTGGTAAGATGACGCATTTCAGAGGCATGGCCGCAGGTAATTTCTGGCTGTGCAGAGAATCGCAAATAGTGTGGCTCCTGGTGACCTGTCGCTATAGTGAAAGGGCCAGCGGCTGCACCTTCACTCTGAGAGCAGCAGCAGGAATCAGAAGATTCCTGCCACTACTATTCGCACTGGCTTTGATCGCCAGTGTGAACGTAGCCTAAAAGTCTGCAACCACAGTATTTGTAGCTGCTGACTTATAGTTTTCAAACATCTGGGTGAATTTTCCCTTTAAGGATCATATCAGATTTTAGTGATTGGGTTTACATCTACTTTAATTGCACAAGCAATTTATACAATACAAGAATGCAATGAGCAAAGTGATAAATGGAAAGTGTAGTACCTGCATCAACCCGACATTACACTACATAAGCCCGAAGGTTTTACCCGTACTTTGCTTAATTCTAACACTACAGCTGAAGTTCTTGAAGAAAATATATCTGCGAATTGCTGTAAAATGAACAGACTCCGCAGGAGGCGTGGGGAGTGTTCTTAGTGCATGCAGTATATAATGTAATTAGTAACTAAACTTCTCCCTTTGGCTTTACTGCCTTAAAAATTGCTCTCACTCAGATCTCGCCGTAAGTGTTAAACAAAACCGTTAAGTGAAATGGCCCAAGGCAGCAGGAAATAGATTGTGTTTTCCAAAGTAATTTAATTTTAATATACAACAATACCGACTCTTATAAAAGGATGAGTGCTTGTTATGATTTCCTTTTAGGACTAGGCTCACCTTCCCTTGTATTTCCAATGTATTATAGACAAGCTTTGATTTGCCTGTGTTTGGGACTGTACTGTTCCTGGAGACCATTTCGCATATTCTGATTAAATAAGAATCTTATGTGATTTAAAGGCATCATGCATTTGGCCATACATGGGCCATACAGTGTGCAGAGCCTGTGTAATGATATTCACAAGACCTGCTGCCACCAGATACAGCCATTGAGATACATTAGAAGAGGTAACTGTATGGGGCTGTGTATTGGTGTTTCCATAAAGCACTTTATTGTGCACTGACTGCATTCAGAGTCTGCAAACAGCCACCTTTCTAATGCATTTCAATGGGTAGCTGTACACAGTGGCAGTGGGTCCTAGGTATGTCATTATACAGGCTCTGGACACTGCATGGCCCCTGTATGGCTGTGTGCATGAAGCCTTAAAGTGAATGTAAACCAGGGGCGTACATATGCAGCACTGCCCCCGTAAGGACTGCCAGATTTCACTTTACGGGTCCCCCTGGGTTACCAGCATACATTAATGACAGTTTCAAGTTCTTACTTTCTCCTTCCTTCGCTCGCTCCAATAATCAGTCCATGGGGTATTTGGTTGTTGTTTTTGTTTTATTTTAAATGGGGGTAGGAGAAGGGAATAGTGGGATACTCCAATATAAACCATAGATAATGCTTGAGGATACAATACAGCCAGGCTGTTGATTCACCCTGCCACTATGGATGAACTTGGATTGAGTCTCTTTCCTTAAGACAACTTGGGTGAGCTGACAATTATCTTCAGGAAACTCTCACTAGCATCTTCTTTCTTCTGCACTGCTGATACCTGTCCACTGCCTATCCTACACTTAGGGGTGGCCCCCCTTAGCTCAGGCCCCTTGACATGAGTCCCTGTACTCACAATACTGTGGTCCCAGGGTCTCCAGTGTCTCCCCTCTCAGTCAGCTCTTCTGGACCTCTGGGTTCAGCTCCTCTCATCCATTCCTCAGGCCCTCAGGATGACCTCCTGTGACCGCATGGCACCTCTTCAGAGGAGGAGGCAGCCGCCCCCTCCTTCTGGGACTCTGCTTTCCAGCCAAAGACCCCGCAGCACATGTGCTCCTGGCTTTTTTACAGTATCCCAGAATGCACCGAGGCAACCTGCCCTCTGCCAATCAGCAGGACTGTATCAAAAGCCTATGCACCCATTCGTCAGGTTTCCTCCCACTGTCCAACATGCCTCCCTATTGGATCAGCGTGATACACTCTCTAGACTGAATGAATCGCATACTGAGCACAACGAGCAGACCTCACTGACAGATTTTTCTCTCTGGTAGGCAGAAAGCAATATAGATTTACCTGCAGCCCCTCTGGTAAGCAGACAGGGCTCAAAACTATACTCTCTCACTAGCACCTACCTAGGAGGATGCTACACTCACCCCCCGCCAAAACGAGCCATGTCCTCACTGGCTCTGGGTAGCTGCCCTTGGAAAAAAAATTTGCACAAAAATGTACAGGGCCATGGGGCATACCCCAAATGTGGCCAGTAGATAAAATAAATTACGTATAAAAATATAAGACTCTGCTGCACAAAAATACACACATTTATGTACACATACGAGATGCATTTAAACCAATGCACCCCCAAACAAAAATCTGCTTGACAGGTAAAAGACATTACCCTGTCTGACTAACTAAATACAATATCTACATATTGCATGGAAATTTGCATTGAATAGTGGAGGGCCTAGCCAGACCCCGGAAATCCTAAGAAAGCCTGCAAAGGAAATACAGTTAAGTTAATACACTGTTACCTACTTACGGTGAGACTGCCCTCTCCTCAGAGGCGACCTTCTCACCACATTTATCTCTAGCTACGACATTCTTGTAGAGATCTTCATCATTCCAGGCCCCCTAAGGGCACACTTGACTCGACGTTCTATTGTTATACTTGAAATAGACAACAAACAGACCCTATCAAGCTAACTATCTAACACTTCACCATTAGATCTTTCTGAGAACTATTTTGTTGACTAAAAAATAGGCACAGTCCCTCTCCAACACTTGGGCACGGACTCTCTCCTATTATAGTCAGACCCACAAGTTCCGAATGAAGAAATGTGGAGTCCACCCGACTGGTGTTCACAGTGTCCTCTGCTTCTGTAACACCGAGGCAACATATCTTCTTCTGCGACAAGCTATTTTGCTGGAGCCTGAGCAAACTTGTCCAACTTGTGAGTTTTGCAATCTCTTCAAGGAGCCCTTCACTCTGGCACCCCCTTCTCTGAAGAGACAATGAGCCACTACCTCCTTTCCTCCAGTGTCTCCCCTCTGAGTCAGCTCTCCCGCACCTCTGCGTTCAGCTCCTCTCATTCATTCCTCAGGCCCTCAGGACGACCTCCTGCGACCGCATGGCACCTCTTCAGAGGAGGAGGCAGCCACCCCCTCCCTCTGGGACTCTGATCTCCAGCCAAAGACCCCACAGCACATGTGCTCCTGGCTTTTATACAGTATCCCAGAATGCACCGAGGGGACCTGCCCTCTGCCAATCAGCAGGGCTGTATCAAAAGCCTATGCACCCATTCGTCAGGTTTCCTCCCACTGTCCAACATGCCTCCCTATTGGACCAGTGTGAAACACTCTCTAGACTGAATGAATCACATACTGAGCACAGCGAGCAGACCTTACTGACAGATCCTGCTCTCTGGTAGGCAGAGAACAATATACTGTAGATTTACCTGCTGTTCCTCTGGTAAGCAGACAGGGCTCAAGACTATACTCTCTCACTTGCACC
The DNA here is from genome assembly GCF_965119305.1 of Pelophylax lessonae. NCBI lineage: Eukaryota > Metazoa > Chordata > Amphibia > Anura > Ranidae > Pelophylax > Pelophylax lessonae. The sequence continues at coordinate 254,020,177 of NC_138773.1, read as the reverse complement.
TACCTAGGAGGATGCTACACATACATAGGTCGCACTCGCAGAGGTCACAATTGTGACCTGACCCCATGTGCCAGGGGGCCTGTGTGGCCCCTGTACACCTGGATCGAGGGGGGCATATAGAGGAAACGATCCTCCCCATTTTCCTCCTACAGCCTTTCAGCGGTTGCTGGATGTAAATGGAGGGGATCAGTTCCTCTACATGCGGCCCCTCCTTTTCACCTCTTTTATGTAATTAGGCTCCTTTGTATTCCCCTGCCCCCCCCCCCCCTCATTCCGCCACAGTGCATGTGTAATTTTACGGCCCCTTCCCTGTCTTAAAGTGGTTGTAAACCCACTTTAAATATTTTTACCTATAGGTAAGCCTATACTAAGGCTTACCTATAGGTGCTATAAATATCTCCTAAACATGCACCGTTTAGGAGATTAGGAGATATTTACAGTGCATGCAGCCGATGACGTCATCGGCGCATGTGCTCTGAAGGAACGGCCATGTCGGCCATCCTGTCTCTGAGTGGGCAGCAGTGCGGGGGCTTCGTTTTAAGGTAAGTACTTCATAATAAGCTAGCATGCGATGCATACTAGCTCATTATGCCTTTGTCTTTAGAGGTTTTTTTTTTTCTCATTTCTTTTTAGGAGGGTTTACTTCCTCTTTAATGAATACAGTCAGTGATCTGTATCAATCACTAACTAGACCTGGTACACATGATCAGAAAATCATATGAAAAATACTGCTTTCAAAGGGATCGCACATTAATCTGATCATTAGTACCCAGCTTTCGAGAGCCGATGAGGACAGTTCATGCAAAATTGCCAGATGGGACAAGCACAAAATTTTTTTTTCTTGTACAATAACAGATCATACAATTTTCGTTTAATCGGTACAGATTTCATCCAAAAATACAATACATATACACTACAATACATCATTTCCAATTTTTGATTCTGTCGTACGAGAATTTTTGTAACTTTAGTAACCTCTTCAATTTCGATATGGAGAAGAAAAACAGACAATCATTCATCTGATAATCTCATTGTGTGAACCAGGATTAACTGTGTTTACTATTCTTCAGTTTGTGAATGAACGGGAAGCTCTGTACAGAGCTATTCCTGTCCATTCATTCTGTGCTGCTGAGGGTGCAGAGATGGAGATTGAGGGCTGTGTCCTCAATCCCCTTTCTCTGTGTCAAAGGTGAAACATTAGAGGCCTGTAAACAGTAATAAAAAATAAAAATATTTAAAATAAAGAAATAAAAAGATAAAATAAAATGGTAAAAAATAATAAAAAAAAGTAAAAAACAAAAATAAAAAACCTAATGACACCAGTGACAGAACTACCAGGGTCGCAGAGATCACATTTGTAACTGGGCCCTCCCATTCTACCACTGTGGGGGGGGGGGGGCAGGCGGGGTCAGGGGAGTCCTTTATGGTTTCTTGCACTGGGGCTCTGAAAGTTCTAGTTATGCCTCTGATGTAAACCGTAATTTAAGCACAATTAGCTTGCTGAAACACAATCTATCATAAACAAATTCCGTTTTTATTTTATTTCAATTTTTACATCTTTTGTTGCATCTTAGTACTGCTGATCTCCTTCCACCAACCCTCTCTCTACATTTTCTCCAGGGACAGCTATATGGCATTTCTTTGTGCGGGTTTCCTGATGGTGACCACAGTGGACAATGCTTAACCCCTTCCCACCCACGCTATAGCCAAGAGATGGCTACAGCATGGCTCTTCAGTTCTGGGAGGGTGTCCCTTTATCATTGTCCATCAGTGCAGCTTGTCGGTGCCTATCAGTGCCACCTGAACTGTGCAGCCCCATCAGTGAACATCAGTGCAGCCTCATCAGTGCACGTCAGTGCAACTTCATCAGTGCCGCCTCATCAGTGCCCATCAGTGCAGCCTCATGAGTGTCCATCAATGCAGCCTTATCAGTGCCCATCATTGCAGCCTTATCAGTGCCCATCATTGCAGCCTATCAGTGCAGTCTTATTAACGCACATCAGTGAAGAAGAAAAATTACTCATTTGAATAAATGTTATAGCAGAAACTATGGAAAACGTTTCTCTTTCTTCTAAATTTTCAGTCTTTTTGAATTTGTTTAGAAAAAAATAAAAAGACCCAGTGGTGATTAAACACCACCAAAAGGAAAGCTCTATCTATCTCAATTCTAAAAATGTAATTTGTGTACAGTGTTGTATGACCGTGCAATTGTCATTCAAAGCACTACAGTGCTGAAAGCTGAAAATTGGCCTAGGCAGGAAGGTGGTGAAAGTGCCCAGTATTGAAGTTGTTAAAGTGGACCTTCACCCATTTAAAGAACCCTTTCTCTATGTGTTCCACCCCTTTCCCTCTTACTGAATTGGAAAGCATATAATCAGTTTCAGACTTCCTGCATCTTTGCCTTGGCAAAAATTACAGAGGGACCCCAGCAACCATCTGGGATGTCCATGTCACAGATCCCAAGATGCAGTATTTTACTGAGGGGCACATGCATGCCCTGAAATTCTGCAAATGCACAGATATCACACTGGTCTTTGCCAGGTATATGGGAACTGGCAGAGACCCACAGCATGCCTGCGCATGTGCGAGGGAGTTCCTGTGCATGCACACACATGGCACAAGTCCCAGGTATGTGCTTTTGAAGGTCTGCCCAGGCCAATTTTCACCTTTCAGTGCTGTCACACTTTGAATGACAATTGCGCGGTCATGCTACACTGTACCCATATGAACTTATTATCATTTTTTTTTCCACACAAATAGAGCTTTCTTTTGGTGGTATTTAATCACCTCTGGGGTTTTTATTTCTTACACATAAAAAAAGAAAAATACAGAAAATTTTTTAAAAAAAAGTTTTTCTTATTTTCTGTGAGTAAATTTTGAAAACAAGTACTTTTTCTCCTTCACTGATGTGCGCTGTTGAGGCAGCACTGATGGGCACTGATGAGGTGGCACTTATGGGCACTGATGAGGTGGCAATTATGGGCACTGATGAGGTGGCACTGATGTGGATGTACTAATATGCCGCACTGATGGGCACTGATAGGTGGCACTGATGAGTACTGATAGGCGGCACTGATGGGCACTGAAAGGTGGCACTGATGAGCACTGATAGGCGGCACTGATGGACACTGATGGGCGGCACTGATGGGCACTGACAGGCGGCACTGATGGGCACTGACGGGCAGCACTGATGGACATTGATGGGCAGCACAGATGAGCAGGCACTGACTGGAAACACTATGGGCACTGATTGTGGGCACTGATGGGCATTGCTTGGTGGGACTCATGGGCACTGTTTTTTACTTTAAGGTAATCAGGGCACTGATGATCAGAGCCCTGATTAGCTGTCCTAGGCTTCATTTTGAGGAGGAGCCACTGATCGGCTCTCTTCTCCCCACACTCTGACAGTGTGAGGCGAGGAAAGCTGATAAACGGCACTTCGTCATTTACATGTGACCGGCTGTGATTGGACACAGCCGATCACATGGGTGAAGAGCCATGTCATTGGCTCTTTACCAAGATCGAGGCTGCGCTGTGTCCTAGCAACACGGTGCGGTCACGATCGGTGCACTGCGTGCCCCCGCGGGCGCGCGAGAGAGGCTGTTTTGTTGCACCGTCATATGACAGCATCCCAGAACGAGAGCAGCACCGCTCTGCCGCAACAAGTTAAGTGCCAGTTCACACCATAGAAACACAGTTCATATGCATTCCATATGCTTTTCTGCATGCGTGCTTTTGATGCCTTTTTGATGTGTTTCAGCGCATTTTCGATGCTTTTTTGATGCAGTCCAGTGCGTTTTTCCCCCCTCTTTTTTCTTAACCTTAAATAAGGACATGTGCATTTCAGTGCGTTTTTTTGTGCGTTAAGGTGCGTTCCGTTGCATTTTTGATGCTTTTCAGTATAGTCCAGTGCAGGAAAAATGCAACATGTTCTACTTTTTTTCAGGAACTGTAACGCACTGAAACTGCAAGCACTGATGTGAACTATGCCATTAGAAACCATATAACCTACTTTCCATGCGTTTTTGATGCAGAAAGAAAACTCACTGGACTGCATGTGGTGTGAACTGGCCCTAAATGTCTTAAAATGCCACTTGCATTTTCCGGAAGCTCATGAGACAAGGTGACAACAGAAAAGTGCAATTGGGATATAGAGGTAGAACGGTGTCACCCTATATAGCAGTGCCAAACAAGGACCTTCATGGCAGCATCATTAGGTATTATTTTAATCAAAGCTGTAGATTAAAAATGATTAAAACAACGTTTGACGTAACATTAACATTTTAAAGTTTTAAGGAGAAGTAGATCAATTTTGTTATGCATACAGGGAGGCTTTTTATGAAAGAAGAGTCTATGAGAGGAAGTAAAGCAGTCAGAATCTGGAGCAGCTATGCATGGCAACCAATCAGCTAATAGTATTCATTTTTATGGCTTAACTTGAACAAACTGAAGTTAGAAGATGATTGGTTATCATCCACAGCTGTTTCAGATTCTGCCTGCTCCAGCTTTAGTAAATTCCCCCCATGTAGTTTTCTAATTGTACACTTTTTAGTGTCGGTTCACACTATGGCAACACGACTTCTGGGCGACTTCATTAAGTCGTCGTGCACCGCGACTTTGGCGCGGCTTGCACCGACTTCACATAATGAAAGTCAATGCAAGTCGCTCCGACTTCGCCCAAAAGTAGTGCAGGAACCTTTTTCTAAGTCGGAGCGACTTGAGTCGCTCCTATTAGAATGGTTCCAATTGCACAGAATGGAGTACAACTTGTCAGACGACCAAGTCGCCTGACAAGTCGGATCAGTGTGAACCGGCACTGAACTATGCCTACATCTGAGACGCCATCCGTGTCACTGAGACAAGTGTTTTTAAATAAGAATTTTTTCTGATTGTCACATTCTCCTGAAGAAGCAGGAAACACAAAACGTATTGAGGGTACTGGGGACTCCCTTGTTGGCTATTATCTTTGATACTCACTACAAGGACTGATATCGCAAATTATATAGAGAGAATTCTTTCTTCAATGAATAACGAGAAGAGAAAAGATTGTTGACCTTGTTTTACTTGTTTTCATGATTGGTATTCAATAAAATGTGTATATTTTAAGTGGATTGTGATCCTTGGGGTGCCTATAAAGTCCATAATTATACAAAATATTTTTTACTTTAATCACAGAAATGTGATGCCTCCCTTTCTTACAATAGTGAGTCTCTATATTGCCACCTAGTGGAGACCTGCCTTAGGTTTAGGTTTGATACATATTACTGTTTAGACTCCATTCACATACACTATATTACAAAAAGTATTGGGACGCCTGTCTTTACACGCACATGAACTTTAATGGTATCCCAGTTTTAGTCCGTAGTGTTCAGTATTAAGTTGGCCCACCCTTTGCAGCTATAACAGCTTCAGCTCTTCTAGAAAGGTTGTCCACAAGGTTTAGGAGTGTCTATGGGAATGTTTGACCATTCTTCCAGAAGTGCATTTGTGAGGTCAGGAACTGATGTTGGATGAGATGGCCTGTCTTGCAGTCTCCACTCTAATTAATCCCAAAGGTGTTCTATCAGGTTAAGGTCAAGCCAGTCAAGTTTCGCCACCCCAAACTCGCTCCAAGGGACTGTCCCTGATTTGGAACAAAGTCACTCTGTCCCTCTTTCCTCTGCATTTGTCCCTCATTTTGGTCTGATCTATATAATTGTATATAAAATAAAATAAAAATGTTATCTTTTAAAAAGTGTTTCCCAGTGCTAAACCTTTCACCTTATTTCTAGATCACTGCATTTGTACATTTTAAAAGCCAATATAAAGGAATAGAAAAAATTACTTGTGATTTTAACTAATCTTTTTTTGTATAATTAGTCTTTAAGGGGCGTGGCAGTGGGTGTGTCCAGTGTCTAAATACTTTTCCTAATAGGTGTCCCTTGTTCCCATCACAAAAAGTTGGAAGGTATGTAAAATGGCAGGTGTAATATTCCATATATAGCTGAATAATTGTGTATCCATGAGGTTTAGGTTCCAGAAGTATTGAATCCAGCAAAAGTTTATTAAAAAAAAAAAACTGTAAGGGCTCATTTACACTAGAGGCTGGGGGCAGCAAAACCATGTGACTGAGCTGTGATTTTACCACCCCTCAAAAGCTTCCACTTTGGCTGAAAAGGCAGCTGCTGTGGGTGTACACATGTAGGTGGGGTGCAACATGATGCAGAGACAATAATTCACACAGGCAGGTGCAATGGAACTTGTATTAAAGGAATGCAATACCAGTTCACAACAAGCCCGGTGTAGATTTCAGCCAAAATGACAGCGTCTGCTGAGAGGGAATTGAATGCAGTAGGGATTGACCGATTATCGGCAAAGCCGATATATCGAGGGCCGATATGCCTTTTCCCTGATATATTGAAATCAGGCCCCTGAGGGTACCGATATTGCCGATAATTCTGGGAAAGTGCATGTACCGGGGTGATGCCTGCAGCTAGAGGCATCACCCTGGTACCAGCGTCCATAGCCGGCGGTCGGCTGTCTTGTAATGACAACTGATGCAGCTGAGAAGCCGCTCGGCTGTCATTACAAGAAGCGGGAGGGGACGTCCCCCCCCCCCTCCCACCACCTTCTGTGGCTTGCCCGGGTCTCCCATCCCACCTGAAGAACTGGGCATCCTACCTGCACGGCCACCGGAGACCCAATCAAAGCCGCATTCATCTCTGATCGGGTCTCCGTGTAAAAACCTGGAAGTGATGTCATGACATCACTTCCGGGTACTCGGCGCAGAGTAGGGTTTTGGGGTCTTTTAGACCCCCAGATCCCTCCTCAAGAGTACCTGTGTAAAAAAATAAAATACATTTTTTTTTAAATGTTCGAAAATATCGGCAGATATCGGCCGATACCAATATGCGATGACCAAAATATCGGTATCGGTAATATAAAAACGATATCGGTCAATCACTAGAATGCAGCATGGCCACCTGGTACCAATATGAAGTCAGTCCACAGAGACGAGGCCCTATGCTTACCCTCCTCTACAGCAAACTTTCCTAGCACTGTTACCGGCATTCACAGACAGAGTACCTGTCCCTACTCTTTTCACTTGCCAAAGCACGGCAGATCCCAGGAGACAGGGCCTTAAAGCTGAGCTCCAGTCCCCCAAACAATTTTTTATTTAAAGACGCCTCTGTATTTATCTAAACAAATACATTAACATTTGTAAAAAGTCATATGCGTTTTAGTTTATATTTTATTACTGACCACATCTCGGAAGCAGATTCCATTTTAACTGTGGGCATCTGAAGCCCTACTGTATTCATTTCCGGGATTTCCGTGCCTGTGCTGTAATGTCACTGCGCGGATCTCCCTCTTCCTGACCAGTTGTTGTAGCAATGTCGGCGTCAGCGGAAGTTCCTGCCTCATTGCTATAGCAACCTCTCAATCAGAAGACAGGAGATAATGCGAGATTTTGTCAGTAGGCGATTCGCAAGGATTCCTGGAATACAAGACGCTGCTATCCCAGGAGCCCTTGCAACTCGCCTAGTGACGTAATCACCTGGGCGGCCGCCTTCCGAGCTGCGGCAGAAATAAGAAAAAAAAGGTATTTGCATAACAAAAAATAAATAAATAAATAATAATTTACATTGCAAAATGCATGCTTAAAGATGGTAGAGGGTAGATGATAGTGACTAAATAAAATGGGTGGAACTCCGCTTTAACCACTTGACTGCTCAAAGATCAGGCCCTATTTTGCGATCCGTCACTGCGTGAATTTAACGGACAATTGCGCGGTCGTGCGACGCTGTACCCAAATGAAATTGACATCCTTTTTTCCCCACAAACAGAGCTTTCTTTTGGTGGTATTTGATCACCTGTGCGATTTTTATTTTTTTGCGCCATGAACAAAAAAAGAGCGACAACTTGAAAAAACAACAATATTTTTCACATTTTTTTTATATAAAATTCTCAACATTTTAGGCCAATTTTTTTTCTGCTATATATTTTTGGTAAAAAAAAAAAATCGCAATAAGCGTATTTTGATTGGTTTGCGCAAAAGTTATTGCGTTTACTAACTATGGGAAAGATTTATGTCATTTTTATTGTTTTTTTTTTTTAACTAGTAATGGCGGCGATTTGCGTTTTTTTTTTGAGGGACTGCGACATTGCAGCGGACAGATCGGACTGATATTTTTGACACTTTTGGGGGTACCAGTGACATTACTACAGTAATCAGTGCTATACATATGCACTGTTACTATAAAATTACACTGGCAGGGAAGGGGTTAACTTTACTGGTGATCAAGGGGTTAAGTATGTCCCTAGGGGCGTGATTCTAACTGTGTGGGGGCGTGGCTTGTGATGTAATCACAGAGACATGCGATCCTATATAGCAGGATCGCATAGCCTCTGTGATTACTTTAGTGAGAATGTTTCTTCTCCAGCGTTGCCATCTTGGATGTGGGCAGCTGAAGCCAGCGTGATCCTCTTCTGTGTCCTCTTCTCCCAGAATGCGCCTGCACCGGCCCCGCTCGTCACTTCCGGTGCAAGCGCCGCATTCCTCCACAGCTTCTGGGCATGCCCAGAAGCTGTTTAGCAGGGACTGCGGCGCCTGCACCGGAAGTGACGAGCGGGGTCGGTGCCATCGCATTGATTCCTGGGAGCGATGACGTTCAGCTCCCAGGAATCATTGCAAACCGGGAGTGACGGCGCGGGCAGCGGCCGCCGAGGGAGGAAGTGGAAGAAAGGTCAGTATATTTTTCTACAATAACAAGGTAAGTAAAAAAAAATAAAAAATCGTAACTATCCAATATATATATATTTTTTTTTTTTTTTTTTTTACTTTCTGCTATAAAACGTTCCAAATAAAAAAAAATAAAAAAAAAAAACAAATTTTTTCATCAATTTAGGCCAATTTATATACTGCCACATATTTTTGGTAAAAAAAAAATCCCAATAAGTGTATATTGATTGGTTTGCGCAAAAGGTATGACATACAAACTAGGGAAAAATTTATGCCATTATTTATTTTTTTACTAGTAATGGCAGGGATCAGTGATTTTTATCGAGACTGCGACAATGCGGCGGACAGATCGGACCCCTAACTGACACTTCTGACAGTTTTGAGGGGACCAGTGACATTACTACAGTAATCATTGCTAAAAATATGCACTTTTACTGTACTAATGACACTGGCAGGGAAGGGGTTAACACCTTGGGGCGATCAGTGGGTTAAATGTGTATCCAGGGGGTGCTTTCTAACTGTATGACGAAAAGCAAGCGGATGGCCACAAAATCGATTATGTCTCTGCTTTAAGTAGTTTTCTAGCAAAAAATCAAACTTATAAACAAAAAATGCCAGACAACCCTGGTAGGTAAGTGGTTAAAAAAAACATTTAGGCCCCGTTCACACTTGTGCGACTCGCCCTGCGACTTGGGACTGCAAAGTCACACAACAAGTCGTAACCCATGATTTCCAATGAGAATAGTTTACATCTGTGCGACTTCAAGTCGCGGTGACTTCAAAGTAGTCCCTGCACTACTTTAATGCGACTTGAGGTCCATAGACCTCAGGATTACACAGACATTGCTTCAAGTCGCATCAAAGACGCTCGACTTTCACAAGTATGAAAGGGGCCTTAGACCGTCTCCACACCACAAGGCACGGCCCTGCTTACTGGGTGAGCCCCGGAATGTTTTCAGTCTGCTCTTTTATTTTTTAATGCTCAAAGCATTGGATTCGGGAAAAAAAAATCTACCCACACATGTATTCTGCTGATTTCATGCAGTTCTCATTTCTTGCAGTTTGTGTGAAATAATAACAGAACTTAGAAGAAATGCAGTAACTGCCCGGCTTGTAAGCGGCATCAATGTTACTATTTAGGCCAACTAAGTTAAAGAAAGTAACAAAATGTGAACAGAGGCTAGGACGTGATGACAGTCAGTGCGCATGCGCCAAATTACACCGGAACTCTTCTGCGTGACTTTAGTTCCTACCCGAGACATTTATGCTGCTCTCCCCATGCGTCCGTTCCCATGGCAACAGAGCACATTTGAGACTGTGCTATTACAGCGGTGTGTGCTGTGATGCGGGCGGCTCTGTACACTGTCTGAACGATGAGCAGGTGAGGTGTTATGCTTGCTTCATGGATATGAAAGGAAACCTATGGCAGTTGCCCATGGCAACCAATCACTTCCCTGATAGTATGCAGCAGTTCTAGCTTTATTTTGTCCATGTTTAGCCATGCCTGTCCCATCACTGTGTGCTCTCCTGTCTGGAGGGACTCAGATCTGAGAGCACATCCTGATTCCTTATAAGTCCATGGAATAATGAAGGAGGGGTACAGATTGCGGCTTCGCAGCCAGGCACCCACTGCGCATGCGTGAGTTGCACGGCGTATCCTGTATAGCGGGTGCAGTCTTCTGGGACCTGTCAGGGAAGGGAGGAAGAAGAACTTCTGTTCACAGCGTTGCGGTGTAACGTTAAAAAACCATACCCCGTGAAGAAACCATACCCCTCGTCACTTCCGGTCTGAAACAGCAGAGCAGCGCAGTAGTGCGCATGCTCAGAGCCCCGGATACGTAATTGAAGGAGAAAGAATTTGACAAGTGCGCATGCTCGGTGGGCATGAAAATATCACGGCACTGTTTCTAATGTTATACTTGCGGCGGGTACATTAAAACACTTCGTGTGCAACATAAATCATGTCCTCTCCTATCGCTGTAACATCCCTCATCTCCGGTAATAAATATAAAAGCGGCGGCGGGTGTATGAGACGTAAATGTGACGGCGATCGCGGCTCCGTGATCCGCTTTTATATTTATTACCGGAGATGAGGGATGTTACAGCGATAGGAGAGGACATGATTTATGTTGCACCCGAAGTGTTTTAATGTACCCGCCGCAAGTTTAACTACCGTGAGAAATCCATACCCTCCGTAGCGGAACCGGAAGTGACGAGGGTATGGTTTTCTCACGGGTATGGTTTTTTCACGGAACAGCGGCACTGGGAACGGAAGTAGGAGTAGGTGTCTGTCGAAATCGGGTACCTGCTCCCTGGGTCTGGCGGATGCGAGGTCATCGCGTCCGCCAGAGCCACTGATTGGCTCCCCCTCGAGCCATTCCTGCTCCAACTCCTCAAAAGGGGCAATTGTGCAAGAGGAGCGGGAAACAGGCACTTAAAGCGTAACTTCCCCCTTTTTGGGTGGAGTTCCACTTTTAAGGGCTGGAAGGTTTTACCCCCTTAATGACCAGGCCATTTTTGTGCGATTCGGCACTGCGTTACTTTAACTGACGATTGCGCGGTCTTGTGAAGCTGTACCCAAAGAAAATTTATGTCCTTTTTTCCCTTTAAATATAGCTTTCTTGCGGTGTTATTTGATCACCTCTGTGCTTTTTATTTTTTGTGCTATAAACAAAAAAAGAGAGACAATTCGGAAAAAAAAAAAAGCTATATTTTTTACTTTCTGCTATAAAATATTTCCAAAAAAAAATTTAAATCGAATTTTTTTCATCAATTTCAGCCAATTTGTATACTGCCACATATTTCTGGTTAAAAAAATCCCAATAAGTGTATATTGATTGGTTTGCGCAAAAGGTATCGCTTCTACAAACTAGGGGAAAGATTTATGTCATTTTTTTTTTTTCTTCTAGTAATTTTTTACTAGTAATGGCAGGGATCAGTGATTTTTTGGCGAGACTGCGATAATGCATTGGACAGATCGGACACCTAACTGACACTTCTGACACTTTTCAGGGGACCAGTGACATTACTACAGTAATCAGTGCTAAAAATATGCACTGTTACTGTACTAATGACACTGGCAGGGAAGGGGTTAACACCTGGGGATGATCAGTGGGTTAAATGTGTACCAAGGGGGTGCTTTCTAACTGTATTGGGGGATCGGCTCACTAAATAGAAGGAATACAGGATCCCTGTGTTCATCTCTAACAGAACAGCCTTGTTTTACATTGGCAGACCGCCGTTCTGTCTCCATGGGCAGCGATTGCGGGTGGCCGGAGGTCATTGCGTCCGCCAGACTCCCTGATTGGCTCCCCCTCTAGCCATTCGGCATGTGCGAGCCCCACTAACTGCTACGCTAATTGATGTACACATACTTTGTTTTGCTTAACAGAGCCGACCTGCCGCAGTATGACTACGGCGGCTGATCGGCAAGTGGGAACTGGTAATTGTGCAGTCATGCAATGCTGTACCCAAACAAAATTTATCTCCTTTTTACAACTCAAAAAGAGCTTTCTTTTGGTGGTATTTGATCACCTCTGTGGTTTTTATTTTTTGCCCTATAAACGAAAAATGAGCGACAATTTAAAAAACAAAACTGTATTTTTTTACTTTCTGCTATAAAACACATCCAAAAAAAAAATTTAAAAAATCTAATTTCTTTATCAATTTATGCCATGTATTCTGCTACATATTTTTGGTAAAAAAAAATCCCAATAAGCGTATATTGACTGTTTGCACAAAAGTTATTGCATTTACAACCTATGGGACATTTTATATGGCATTTTTATTTATTTAATTTTTTTTATAAGTGACTCATAGCGGGACTGCGACATTGCAGTGGACAAATCAGACCCTAACTGACACTTTTGACACTTTTTTGGGGACCAGTGACACTAATGCAGTGATCAGTGCTAAGAATATGCACTGTCACAGTACTAATGACATTGGCAGGGAAGGGGTTAACATCAGGGGCGATCAAAGGGTTAAATATACTCCTAGGGGGTGCTTTCTAATTGTGTAGGGGAGGTGCTTTGACTAGGGGAAGACAGAGATCTGTGTTCCTTATTAGCAGGAACACAAGATCTCCATCTTCCTCTCTGACAGAACAGCCACCTGCCTTGTTTACATAGCCAGACTGCCATTCTGCCCCTCTCAGGAAAGATCAGCGGATGCTGGCAAACATCCGGTTTGCCAGACCCGCTGATTGGCTCACACTGTGTAAAATCACAGCAGGAGCAGGTCACTGGCGGCGTGTGTGCGCGCATCCCCCAGACCCAGAAGAAGCTGCGATTTACGTGATTTCACACTAACAGACCACCCTGCCACAGTAAAAGTGCATGGAGCAGTCCGGAAACGGTTAAAGTGTAACTAAAGGCTAAAACGTTTTTTGTTTTGGGTGGAGTTGATAGGGATTAGAACCCCTGTTAGTTTTTAGTGCTGTCTGTGTCCCTATTAGGGAGAGTCACCTTCTCTATTTGGTCTGTTTATTTTTATCATCAATATTGAACAGGAGAGAAAATCCTAAATCTTCAGTTGTGAGCAGAACAGTAACAGAGAAGAAATCTTCCTATGGGGACACTAATTCTGGTGACACACCAGGATTTCCTCACTTTGGAGGGATTTCTTCTCACTTCCTGTTTTGGCTATGGAAGAAGAAGTGAAGGGAAGTCTCCCTAAAAGGACTCAAAAGGCAAAAACAAACAAACAGACGGAGGCTATAATCCTTTAGGCCCCGTTCACATAGGGGCGATCCGACTTCGGGTGGCGACCTCCAAGGTCGCGGTGTGAGCAACGCGCCGCGACCTCGGAGCGGCCGCCACGGACTTCATAACATTGAAGTCTATGGCGGTCACCTCCGGGTCGCCCCAAAGAAGCTCCGGACCCTTTTTCCAAGTCGGAGCGACTTGTGTCGCTCCTATTAGAACGGGTCCGCAGCTTCCCTATGGAAGGCGACCTGTGAGGCGACCAGGTCGCCTCACAGGTCACCTTAGTGTGAACGGGGGCTTACTCTTTCCAAAATGAGAAATAGTTTTTTTTGCCTATAGTTAACATGGCGAAACTGATTTTAATAAAAACATAAATAAACAAGAGATGAGCTAAAGCAATTAAGGGATCACGCCAACCTATGCACTAGCAAACAGCAAGCAGGCAGGCTTTTATTGCAGAAGAGGCATGCACTCTCTCTGCTGCAATAAAATGCCCCTATCTGTCTTCTCACTGTCTTCTCCAATAAAATGCCCCACCTGCCTGCTCACTGTCTTCTCCAGCGCTGTAATGCATTTTTGGTAGTGCCCTAGGTCAGTGTTTTTCAACCTTCTTTCAGTCAAGGCTCCCTTTTAAATTCTGCACAACCTTGAGGCACCCCATTCTAAAATATAAAACACCAAACTAATACTTTTACATATTGCAGCAGTATCCACACATGTAGGACACCCAACGTTAGTGGCGATTTATTCTTCTACCTTTGCACATTGGTACTGACTACTATTCCAGACCCCTCCCCCCAATACGACCCCAGTACTGACAGAGAATGGCAAGAAAGGGGCAAACAAGGATGCTGTCATGCATCCAACATCCTCATTTTGAACCTATGGCATCATCAGTTGTTAGGATCCTGGCAGCTGGCCGGCAGGATGGTGCTAATGGTTGAAATTCTGCACATCAAAAACCTAGTTTGTTGACAATTTTAAGGCATTTTTGGGAACCTCTAAAGGATCCAGATGGCATCCCATGGTGCTGTGGAACCCGGGTTGAAAAAGGCTGGCATGCTGCAAACCAAGAAATTCACGTTGCCTCTTGATAGGCATTGCCCTGCCCTGAATGTGGCGCCTCTCCTGGAGAAAGGAGTTTCTTTATCTATGACCATGTACATTTTCCCCCCAATTTTTTTGGACAATTGGAAACAATTTTTGGGCATTTTGCCAAGGCACCCATGAAGAACCCAGAAGGCACCCCAGTATGCCACGGCACCCTGGTTGAAAAAGTCTGGTCTAGAACAGCCTTTCTCAACCTTTTCAACACAGAGGGACCCTTAAAAATAAATTTCTGGTCTCTGGGAACTCCTACTAAAAATTTAAAATCTACAACTCATGACACATTAGTGTGACGGTCAGTGGGAAGAATGCTCCTTACTCTTGTCATCATTGGGAAGAATTACCCCCTTACAGATAGCTAAAAGAAACAATGGTGTCATTGAGAACTTATCTCAGAGGCAGGCATTGCCCATTGTTCCAGGAACCCATTGCAACCTCAGGAGGAACCCTGCCCTAGGTGCTTGCACCTTCCTGTTTGTTTGTTTTTGTAGTTTCACTTTGGATTACCCTGTCCAAGGAAGGCTGCATCCGCCAAGCATTTGGAGTTGTTGTCCTATATTTTTATCCAACTGCGGAGGACCTCTTTGCTCTGGAAGTGACTGCTTTTTGCTGTAAAAAAACGAACGGCCTGATTGGTTCACTCCTTCTCTAAAGGATTCTAAGTATTCCTTAAACTGTGGCTGATTGACCTCCCTATAAACGTGCTCACATAGTTCCAGGGCCAATGCTACTTTGCAGAGTCAATGACAAGACACCACCTCTTATTAGCTATCTGTATGGGGGGGGGGCATTCTGACCATTACCATAAGGGGGGCATTCTGCCCACTGACTGCGAATGTAGGGGGCATTTTTCCCTCTGACCTCTGATGGATGATTGGTTTCCACAGGGGTTCTCCAAGATCTGAAAATGTTTTCAAGGGTTCCTAAAGGGGGGAAAAAGGATGAGAATGGCTGAACTAGGAGATGATGACTAAGTAGCTATACTTACCCTATTCCATGCTCCTGCAGACTTCCTCCTTTTTTTTTTTTTTGTCCTCATTTGCAGCTCTCTATGACATTCTGCAGCACTCTGCAGGAGAACACCGCAGGCCCTGCCGCATTTTGGGAGGAGTGGACCACCACAGGGGAGTGGACCACCGGCTGTTGAGGGAGCAAGAAATAAGGCTAAAGGAGCTGTCCTTGCAGTGGGGAAGAGGACATATTTTTTTGCCCAAAGTTCAGCTTTAAGGCTGGGTTCACACTGCTCCGACACAGAAGTCGGACGATTTCCAGTCTGACTTCTATGCGACTTCAATAAACAGGATCCGACTCTTACCCGACCATACCAAGCCTTTTGGGTCTGGCATGAATCTTGAGAGGGAATTCCATGCCAAATTAAAAAGAAAATGGCGTGGGATCCCCTCCAAGACCATACCAGACCCTTCAGTTTGGTAAAGATTTTTTAGGGAAAACCCCCACGCCCAAAAAAAAAAAAAAACGGCATGAGGCCCCCCCCAAAATCCATACCATACCCTTATCCGAGCATGCAGCCTGGCAGGTCAGGAATAGTGTGGGGGGGGGTAAGAGCAAATGCCCCCCCCTTTCTTGACCACATGCCCTTAACATAGGGGGTGGGATCTGCGCCTCCTCACCCCAAAGCACCTTGTCCCCATGTTGATGGGGACAAGGACCTCTTTCTGACAACCCTGAGCGGAGGTTGTGGGGTTCTGCGGGTAGAGGGGTTTTCAGAATCTGGAAGCCCCCAGATCACGGCCCCCCATGTGAATGAGTACCCCTACCTCTACCCATTCACCCAAAAAAAAGCAGTGTATTGTAAATAAAAGCAAAAGATCAGGAAAGGTCCATTATTAAAATTGAGAATGTCCCCCCGTCGTAGCTCCAGCCTGTCTTCTTCCTCCAATCTTCTCCCTCTTCTACTGTCTTCTTCCTCCTGTCTTCTCCCTCCAGTGATGTTTCTTCCTCTTGTCTTCCATGTCTGCTGCTGTCTTCTTCTCTGTCTTCACCATCCGGTGACGTCACCATGAGATTGCACTCCATGTGACATCACAAGGGACAGAGTCTCATGGTGGCATTGCCGGATGGCCATGCCCCATAGCTATATAAGAACTGGCAGACATCGGAGATGACACAACAGTGGGAGCCAGTGGTGGAGGAGAACCAGTTCGTCGGCGGAGAAGACAGAAGCGGAGGTAGAAGACATCACCAGAGGGAGAAAACCGAGGGAAGAAGATACATTAGAGCTTCAACAGGGGACATTCTTTTTTTTTTTTAATAATGGACTTGTCAGAAACTGTCTGACAGCAGCGGAGGGAGAACACGTCACCGGAGGAAGAACACATCACCGGAGGGAGAAGACAGCAGTGGAGGGAGAAGATTGGAGGATCTGGGGGTCCTCTTGTTAAGGAGGCTTCCAGATTCCAATGAGGCCCTTGTCTCCATCAACATGGACAAGGTGCTTTGGGGTAGGGGGGTGCACCCACCCCTTCATGTTAAGGGCAAGTGGCCTGGTATGGTCCAGGAGGGGGCGCTTGCTTGTCGTCGTCCCCTTTCCTGACCTGCCGGGCTGCATGTTTGGATAAGGGTCTGGTATGAATTTTGGGGGGACCCCATGCCATTTTATTTTTTGGCGTGGGGGTTTCCCCCATGCCATTTTTTTATTTATTTATTTTTTCATTTGGTGTGGGGTTCCCTCTCAAGACTCAGAGGGCCTAGTTTTTTCTTTAATTTTGGCGTGGGGTTCCCCTTCAAGATCTTCAGAGCACAAGTTGCATGCCACAAGTCAGGTCAGTTAAGATGATGATCCAACTTTGATCCGACTTGAATGATATTGAATGAGTATATATAGTGGGTAAAAAGGCGCTGGTAATCTTTTATATTGCTGGATACAAATACTACGGTATCTCGTATTTTATAAATATTTAAAAATAGTATACAAGATGTACGTGCTGTGTTATACAAAGTGTAAATATAATTAATACATATCAAGGTGCTAACTAGTGCATCAACCTAAAATTACAGGTGCTAGCTTTTACTAGTGCACAAATTACATAAATATATTGTTATTATTTAGTTAGTGCAACAAGCAAATAAAAGTGCTTACTGGTGCATAAACATAATATATTTAAAGTGCAAGTGCTGACCTTAATTATACAAGGATTATAATAAATCAAAGGTGCTTACTGGTGTATCCACAAATAAATTAAATCACGTACAATTAAATTATATCAATATTAAATTATCGTGCTCACTATTACAGTGCTCCAAAAAATGTGAAAAAGTGTCTCTAAAATTAGTTCTGAGCAATTCATGCAACCAAATTGTGCTTATATAATCTTGATTGTTTAATTCTAAAGATCTCCAGGTGATGGGGTGTGTCACACGTAGCCTCTTACCAGCTTCCGACAGGTCACAAGGACCCCCAACGCCTGTGATCCCTTTAACTGGGTGGATCAGACCTCTCCTCGATTTCTTTTACTTGAATATCCTGCTCCTACGTTACTCGTACATGGACCATATAGTCCGCACATATAAAGATATGAAAGATAGCCTCCAATAGTGAAATATTGTTTATTTGAATTATATTACACTATAAGATAACAATTGGCTTCTTACTATTTGTTGTGCCCTCCTGGCACTGGGCAATTCGGCAGTTAAGATCGTACGGGTATTGGGAAGATACCTTCCGAGGATCTGCAGCACCCTCCTGTATCTCCTTTCTCTGTTTACTTGCGGCGGTCGGCGTGCGTCCCAGCCACTGCTTCGAATGCCTCAAGTTCCTGTTTCCGGGTTTAGCAAAGACCACAATGCATTTCGCTCTTGTGCGTCATCGAGACCGCCTGATGACGCACAAGAGCGAAATGCAATTAAGGTCAGCACTTGAACTTTAAATATATTATGTTTATGCACCAGTAAACACTTTTATTTGCTTGTTGCACTAACTAAATAATAACAATATATTTATGTAATTTGTGCACTAGTAAAAGCTAGCACCTGTAATTTTAGGTTGATGCACTAGTTAGCACCTTGATATGTATTAATTATATTTACACTTTGTATAACACAGCACGTACATCTTTTATACTATTTTTAAATATTTATAAAATACGAGATACCGTAGTATTTGTATCCAGCAATATAAAAGATTACCAGCGCCTTTTTACCCACTATATATACGGTACTCATTTATTGTTTTAAACAATTAAAGGGCCAGCAGGTTTTTAACATCTTTTTTAAAGGGCTAGGCGCCTTCACTAAATTTTTAATGATATTGAATGGGCTGAAACAGACCAAAGTTGGACAAAAGTAGTGCAGGAAGCTTTTTTTAAAGTCGGATCGACTTGTGTCATACCAGTTAGGACGGCTCTTATGGGGAACTATTGATTTACGTGTCATGTGACGTGTTCTCAAAGTCGGAGCGTATGTCGCACCACTGTGAACCGGGCCCAATGCAATTACAACTTGTAGCATTCAAAAAAAAAAAATAGACATCAATTTTTAAGTTAGGTCTGCATTACTCAATCAGGCAAGGAATAGTGAGGATATAAAGGGAGCATACAGATATCACTCGGAAAAAACACATACTGTAACACTCCCAACCGTCCAATCAGTGTTTGAAGTGAGTGAAGGCTGCTGATGTCAGCATCTACATAGCTTTATTCTTTAGAAGTCCTAAATGTAAGCAATTTGTTTCATAACTGCTCATTTTTCACAGTTGATTATTTGGAAATGGCAGCATAAACAGAAAATAGAATGTTTCATTGTTTCCTAACATTCTGTTTTGCGTGATTTGCAGTAATTGGATTTCTTTGTCTGATTTAAATAGAAAACATGATTTTTCTCTGCTTCCTTAGGATTGATGTTCGAAGATCGTTCTCCCGAGTCCATGTGAACAAGGTAAAGAATCATTGTACTGGTTACCAGAGAATGCCCATCTATTGTTTTCTTTCCTGGCAAAGTCTTGTTTTACACAAAACTTCTCTGGGTCTTCCTCCACATTTCTGGATAATTGTGTATTATTACAAGACTTCTATATAGCATCACTGCAGTGTACCTGAGCTGTTTCACTGTCTGTTTCTGGATTGCTTTATTCATATACTTGTATGCCAATTGGGGGGATGTTTATTTTGCTGAATATAAATAAGTCTAATTTTTTTCTCATCTTGAGTCTTGCAGTATTACTATCGATCTCAGAATTTATTCATCAGTCTTTAAATTGAATAAATAGTGATTTGATATACACTATATTGTCAAAGGTATTGGGGACGCCTGCCTTTACACACACATGAACTTTAATGGCATCCCATTCTTAGTCCGTAGGGTTCAATATTGAGTTGGCCCACCCTTTGCAGCTACGACAGCTTCAACTCTCCTGGGAAGGCTGTCCACAAGGTTTAGGAGTGTGTTTATGGGAATGTTTGACCATTCTTCCAGAAGCGCATTTGTGAGGTCAGGCACTAATGTTGAATGAGAAGGCCTGGCTTGCAGTCTCCTCTCTAATTCACCCTGAAGGTGTTCTATCGTTTTGAGGTCAGGACTCTGTGCAGGCCAGTCAAGTTCCTCCACTCCAAACTCACTCATCCATGTCTTTTATGAACCTTGCTTTGTGCAGTGGTGCACAGTCCTGTTGGAACAGGAAGGGGCCATCTCCAAACTGTTCCCATAAAGTTGTGAGCATGTCCAAAAAGTCTAGGCATGCTGACGCCTTAAGAGTTCCTTTAACTGGAATTAGGGGGCCAACACCAAACTTTGAAAAGCAACCCCACACCAAATGATTTGGACGAATGCAATTGTATTTATTGATGATGTGACTGCTGACAAAAGCAGCAGGATGAATTCTGAAGTGTTTCGGGCAATATTATCTGCTCATATTCAGCCAAATGCTTCAGAACTCATTGGACGGCGCTTCACAGTGCAGATGGACAATGACCCGAAGCATACTGCGAAAGCAACCAAAGAGTTTTTTAAGGGAAAGAAGTGGAATGTTATGCAATAGCCAAGTCAATCACCTGACCTGAATCTGATTGAGCATGCATTTCACTTGCTGAAGACAAAACTGAAGGGAAAATGCCCCAAGAACAAGCAGGAACTGAAGACAGTTGCAGTAGAGGCCTGGCAGAGCATCATCAGGGAGGAAACACAGCGTCTGGTGATGTCTATGCGTTGATATTTCCATATTTCCCCTGCTGCCGCTGGATGATTCTCCTCCTCTCCCTCCTGCAGGTATCCAGTGGCAGCAGGAGAAATATGGACATATCAATTCATTTATATGCAGCTGCCCCATCCCCCTCCTATACAACTTCTTTTACTGGCCCCCCCAGTCCTCTCCAGCCCCCCACTTCTCTTAACCCCCCACTCTTAACCCCCAGTGCTCTTAACCCCCCCCCCACTGCTCTTAACCCCCCCCCCCCCGTGCTCTTTAGCTCCCCCTGGTGCTCACTACCCCCCCCCCTGGTGCTCTTTAGCTCCCCCCCAGTGCTCTTCAGCTCCCCACAGTGCTTTTCATCTTGCCCCCTATGCTCTATGGCTCCCCCAGTGCTCTCCACCCCCCTGTGCTCCCTGGCTCTCCCCTCAGTGATTTACAGTTCCCCCCAGTGCTCTCAGTTCCCCCTCCTACCCCCATGCTCTCCATCCCCCTGGTTTTCCCTGCCGGCCCTCCCATGCTCTCTACACCCTGCGCTTTCCAGACCCCCCTTAATTCTCTCCAGTTCCTCCCCTTTCCCTTCAGCTCCTCCAGTGCTCTCTGCTTTCCCTGTGCTCTCCAGTGACCCTAGTGTTCTTTTATCTTCTATCATGTCTGCAGTCTCTGACCATCTCTTGTATCACATCTGCAGTCTCTGACCATCTCCTGTACTATGTCTGCAGTCTCTGATCATCTCCTGTACTATGTCTGCAGTCTCTGACCATCTCTTGTATCATGTCTGCAGTCTCTGACCATCTCTTGTATCATGTCTGCAGTCTCTGACCATCTGCAGTCTCTGACCATCTCTTGTATCATGTCTGCAGTCTCTGACCATCTCCTGTACTATGTCTGCAGTCTCTGACCATCTCTTGTATCATGTCTGCAGTCTCTGACCATCTCTTGTATCATGTCCTCAGTCTCTGACCATCTCTTGTATCATGTCCCCAGTCTCTGACCATTTCTTGTATCACGTCCGTAGTCTCTGACCATCTCTTGTATCATGTCCCCAGTCTCTGACCATTTCATGTATCAGGTCCGTAGTCTCTGACTATCTCCTGTACTATGGCCGCAGTCTCTGACCATCTCTTGTATCACGTCCGCACTCTCTGACCATCTCCTTTTAGCACGTCTCCTATCTCTTACTCAAACTTAAACACATTGCTAATAGTATTAGCTATCTGTTAATGCTAAAGGTAGGACTGTGCAGGGGAGGCAGAAAGTGCAAAAGGGGAACTGTGATTAGAGAGATGGGGGGCAGACTGCAAGGGGCACTGTGATGGGGGGTGTGAAATGTGTGCAATAAATATTCTTGAAAACATTGCAAAATTTTTGTGGGTGTTTTTACATTTTAAGTTGGGGGGGGGGGGGGTGCCAGATATAGGATCCGCCCTGGGTGCCAAATACTCTAGGTACGCCACTGCTACAGGCTGTAATTGACTGCAAAGGATTTGCAGCCAAGTATTAAAAAGTGAAAGTTTGATTTATGATTGTTAATCTGTCCCATTACTTTTGGTCCCTTAAAAAGTGGGAGGCACATATTCAAACTGTTGTAATTCCTACACCATTCACCTGATTTGGATGTAAATACCCTCAAATTAAAGCTGAAAATCTGCAGTTAAAGAACATATTGTTTGTTTCATTTCAAATCCATTGTGGTGGTGTATAGAGCCAAAAAGATTATAATTGTGTCGATGTCCCAATATTTATGGACCTGACTGTATGTAAACAGATGGAGCGCTTAGCTCTTTTTTTCACATGTATTCACAGCTTTACCACTTTCACTGTGCCCTGTCTTTACAAAATACATTATACCATAGAATTCCTTTGTCAAGCGTTTAAAGCAATCAATACCACTACTTTAATAGTCCGGCCCCCGAGCACTACTGGAGCCTCACACAGTTCCTTCACAAATACTTACTTTAAAAAGTTTGGTGTTTACATTGCCGTTCTCTGTTTCCCCACATGGCATGGAGGGAAAAGGGGCATGTGAATGCAAATACTAAATGTTATGTATTGGTGCCATAATCCTTCAGAAATTGACCGTTTCTATATCTGACTTTATTTTTCAGGTGCCAGGAACCCTGGAAGTGCTTGATCCAGAAGGTGAATATAGATTGACCATATTCCAGAGAAAATAAGAATGGCCTTGCAAAACACACCAGCTTCAAATAAATCATATTGAGTTGGTTATTATGCTTTGGAGCAGTTCCTGTTAACATACAACACTACAATGGCTCCCATCTGATAGACGGTAATACAATTTCAGCAAAGAAACCCCCCTACTATATGGTGCTTAGAAATCCGTTCAGAATGGTGCGAAATCTTTGCATGTGATCATATAGAGTACCTATATATTTCTATAGTCATCCTCTTGATCCAATTAAAGTAGATCCAGACCCACCCAATAAAATGTCATATAAGCCCTCCTCACTGCAATGGTTAATGGCCCTTAATTACCACTGCTGTGGTCAAATTTCTCACCAGCCTTTAAATGGCCTGACAGTTCAGTTGAGAGCACAGGCAACTGTGACAGTCATCATTCACGATATGCCCTAAGGCTTCATTCACACCTGGGCGTTTTTTGAGTGTTTTTCAGCTCCAAAAACGCTAAAAAAAAAAACGTTCCAAAACACCCAACAAGTAAAACCCCATTCATTTAAATGGCCCTTGTTCACATCTGAGCGTTTTGCAAAACGCCTGTAGCTGAAAGGAGTACACGAGCTTCTTTTTGGGCTGATTACCAGCGTTTTTGATAGATGTCAATGCCTGCCTCCAAAAACGCCTGAAAAAAACGCCTGAAAATCTCGATAAAATCGCGGTAAAAAACACAGTTAAACGCTATGCTCAAGTGTGAATGCAGCCTAAATGTAGGGCTCTGTTCACACTAGTGTAACTTGTCATGTGACTTTTGACACATAAAGTCGAAGCCAGTTGATTTCAATGGCACCCATTCCAATCTATGCGACTTTGAAAAGGTTCCTGCACTACTTTGATGCTACTTTCTTGCAACTTAAGTGAGATTGTAAAGTCACGTCAAAGTCGCACTTAGAAATGTGCAACTTTGGAGTCGCACAAGTGCAAACTGTGCCTAATTGTTCTGCGAAACAATTGAATTGATGGGTTTAGTTCCACTTTAACATTTTATTGTATTTTTAAAAGCTGATTTCAATTTTATAAATCTGCAGCTTTCATTAAAGTGAAAAGAAATTGTAGAAAGTACATTGTTTGTTAAATACTGTTTCACTTTATTATTATTATTTTATTTATGTATATTTATATTATATATATATAAATATATATACTTTATGATTTGCTCTACTAAATGCTTTTTTTGTCATTGTTTTTTATAAGATGATGATTCTTTAAAGAGGCCTGGATCCCGGTAAGTGGAGCCCATTTCAGATAATGAAGAGAGAGAACGCTGCTCCAGGTGTGTGGTGATAGCTAGGAGATGGAGTATCCCATAGAGTGTTGGCCCCCGGCCCACCTCGGTAGAAAACTTGTAGAAAAAGAAATAGCCGCACTTCCAGGAATTCCAGTTGCCTTTAGACTTCTTTAAATTCCAAAATGTTACAATTGATAACACCAACACGAAGTCTAAAGACAACTGGAATTCCTGGATGTGTGGCTATTTCTTTTTCTACACCATTTCAGATAATGCTGCCTTCACGTTGATTTATCAGTTAGCTTTTGTCCATTGAAAATTCAGTTAGAAATGCAAGGCATTTGGATTTAGAACTTCGTAAAACTATAGTGCCAGTCAGATTCCGCACCAAAATGCAAAAAGGGGTTACAGATGTTATCTTCTAATACTGATTCTTCGTTTCTTTTTTAGAAAAACATATATTTGTGATGATCAAGAGCTTGCAAGCACGGTAAGCAAGCAATGATTTTGTATGTGTTGCATATAAGCAACCTATTTATATATACATACATACATACATACAGTATAATGTACACTGCTCAAAAAATGAAAGGAACACTTTTTAATCAGAGTATAGCATCAAGTCAATTAAACTCCTGGGATATTGATCTGGTCTGTTTAGTAGCAGAGGGGGTTGGTAATCAGTTTTAGCTGCTTTGGTGTTAATGAAGTTAACAGGGGCACTAGAAAGATGGGCAACAATGGAACGACCTTCAAAACAGAATGGTTTAACAGGGGGAGGACACTGACATTTTTTTCCCCTACTCATCTTTTCTGACTGTTTTTCACTAGTTTTGCATTTGGCTAGGGTCAGTGTCACTACTGGTAGTAAGAGGCGATACCTTGACCATATAGAGTTTGCATAGGCATTCCAACTCCTCCAGGATGGCACATCAATACGTGCCATTGCCAGAATGTTTGCTGTGTCTCCCAGCACCGTCTCAAAAGCATGGAGGAGATTCCAGGAGAAGGGCAGTTACTCTAGGAGAGCTGGACAGGGCCAAAGAAGGTCCTTAACCCATCAGCAGGACCGGTATCTGCTCCTTTGTGCAAGGAGGAACAGCATGAGCACTGCCAGAGCCTTACAAAATGACCTCCAGCAGGCCACTGGTGTGAATGTCTCTGATCAAACAATCAGAAACAGACTTCATGAGGGTGGCCTGAGGGCCTGACGTCCTCTAGTGGGCCCTGTGCTCACTGCCCGGCTCCTTGGAGCTTGATTGGCATTTGCCATTGGACACCAGCATTGACAGGTTCATCACTGGCGCTCTGTGCTTTTCACAGATGAGAGCAGGTTCACTCTGAGCATATGTGACAGATGTGAAAGGGTCTGAAGAAGCCGTGGAGAATGTTATGCTGCCTGTAACATCGTTCAGCATGATCGGTTTGGTGGTAGGTCAGTGATGGTCTGGGGAGGCATATTCATGGAGGGACGCACCGACCTCTACAGGCTAGACAATGAAACCCTGACTGCCATTGGGATAAAATCTTTGTACCCATTGTCAGACCCTACACTGGTGCAGTGGATCCTGGGTTCCTCCTGGTGCATGACACTCTGAAGCAACAGAGACACTTTTGGGCAGCAGCACTGTCAGTCTGGGGGAAGGGTAGTGTTGGCTGCACTAGCAGAATTATATACACTGACAAATTATTCCTGCTAACACTTTATAAGCAGTTACAGAAAACTGTTTTTTTTTTTTCTGTTTTGGGATAAAGATATTAAAAGCTGGTCATTATAAGCTCCCCTGTCAGCGTTAAATGGTTTGTCTCAATATTTTAACCGCTTCTATGTCTGCACAGCTTTGTTAAAAAACAGACTTACTAGCAGAATCATTTGGTAAAAATAAGAGCGTTAAAAAGAAAACGAATTCAGCCACCACACCTAAGAATTGGTAAGCTGCAATAGATTAAATGTTTTCTTTTGGGTTTAATAATGCTTTAAGTCCTTCTGTGGGCTGACAACACACACAATTTTGGTGGACTGAGTGGAGTCAGCCCTGCCCAGTTTTCTTTTTGCTAAACTACTTAAACCCACCCCTATCCTATTTTGCACAGTGCAGAGACTTAATTGGAAGTTTAGTCAAACACTACCTATACTTAAATCTATTCCTTCCCCCATTCTAAGCCTATTCCATCTACCCAGTAAAAGGAAGGATTTGTATACTTACCTATTCCAAGGGCACTTTGGTCCGGTCTCATGATTGGGTCCCAGCGTCAGCTTCAGTGTAGATGAGGGACAGCTGACAATGGATGCCCCATAGAAAGCCTATGGGTGATCTCATCATGCAGGCTGTGCAGCTGTTGTCAGCGATCTCTGCTCTTCACTGATGCCGCCGCTGGGACCTGATCATGTCATCGGACTGGAGTGTACTCAGCATAGGTAAAGATACAGATCTTTCCTTTACAGGGTAGATAGAATAGGCTTAGAGTGGGGGTGAGAGTAAATTTAAGTATAGTTAGTGTTTGACTGAACTTTCACTTCAATCATCCTGTAGGCCCAATATAACAGCTAGGAGGGCTAATAAGACTCCTCAAGATAATCGGGGATGAGTATACAAGATACAAGACTGCTCTGAAGTTCGGATATGTTCAACAGGTATTTATTTGCACTTTTGGAACAGAAATAATGCAACCGTTCAATTGCATATTTAACAAATCAAAAGGGGGCAAGTACAAATTAAAGTAAATGTTACAATTTATGTTAACTCTATTTGCTATTACACATACACAACTTTAAGTCTCCATTCACATACATGCGCATGACATGTGAACCAAACCGGCTTTCTATGGAGCCAATTCACATTTATGCTGTGCAGCAGCACGGCAAATTTAAAGAGTCCTCTGCGTTTCCTGAGCACTCTAGTGCAATTTAGATACGAATTCCAGGCTCATTAACTTCTATGGAAACGCATCCGAATTGAACATCACATTGAAAGTGAACACAAAATTCAATCATAAAAAAAAAAAAGTGTAGGTGTCGTCCCTTCCCCTCCCTTCCCCTCCCTTCCGATCCCTTCCCCTCCCTTCCCCTCCCCTTTCCCTCCCTTCCCCTCCCCTTCCTTCCCCTCCCCTTCCTTCCCCTCCCCTTCCTTCCTTCCTTCCTTACACATACTAGGCTCTTTTCGGGTCTGGTGTGGATTTCTAAGGGGAACCTTGCGCCAAAATTTCCAAAAAAAACTGCGTGTGGTGCCCCCCCCCCCCCCCCCCCCCCCCAGATCCATACCAGACCCTTAGCTGCACCAGATTCTTTGTGCACCAGTAAATCTCCCCCCACTGCATTCTGATCCATGCATCAGATGAGCACAGATTTTCACCCTGGGATATGCTTGCAACAGGCTGCCTACACGAGTCTCCACGAAAAAGCTGTGCGTCTTATGTGGATGAAGATGGCCTCATGGCACGGGCATATGAATAAATATGCCCATGTGAATGAGCCCTTAAAAGCCAAAGTTATCAGTTTGAATAGTCAATATGTTGGTATACAGTAGTTTTTTCTTTTCTTTCACTGGCCCAGTGAAGCTCTGAGAAAAGTCAAGGTATATCATCACACTGCTAAGACTGTACCATAGTTGCCTATTGGGAGCCACCAAATAAAACTTGAAGGCTTGGGAACCCATGTTCACAAAAAAATTCTTTATATCTCACATTACAGTTTCATGTTCAATACTAAAAATCTTCATTCTGTCAATATTTATAATTTAAAATAAGTTTAAAACTGTTGTGAAGTTTTTGCTTCTAAATCATCTCTACATTGTATTATAGTAAATTATTTTATGGAATTTCTTTTGCCATTATAAACTGAATATTACTATTATGGATA
This sequence comes from Pelophylax lessonae, assembly GCF_965119305.1. Taxonomy (NCBI): domain Eukaryota; kingdom Metazoa; phylum Chordata; class Amphibia; order Anura; family Ranidae; genus Pelophylax; species Pelophylax lessonae. The sequence goes on along the minus strand of NC_138773.1, from coordinate 253,992,220 downwards.
TTCTTAGGGGAGCTTGGATAATGATAACATCTTCTCCATTTCTGCAGCAACCAATAAATTCACAAAATGGGAAGCTAGAAGTGCTTGGACCTACAGGTAATTACAAGACAGGGTGAACTAACAAAAGGAAAACCTGTATCATGATGGGGTTTATTCCTACATTATCAGTAATGAAGTACATTTAGCCTTGTTAATAGATGGCTTATTTTGCCCATATTCAAGTCAATCGGTCACTGATTGTACATTCTGAATTATTTTATGCTGTAAAAGGTTAACGCTGAATTCTAGGCAGATATAAAGGACATAAATTATTGCAGCTCTCTAATCATTAATCTATCCTTCGGTGTATTTTTTTTTTGTTAATGTAGGAAGTGTAAGCACCTTCATATGACTTGGTGTCAGTCTCTTCCAGTCCTTGTACAGCAGAGCTTAAAGTGGAAGTAAAGGCTAATAAAAGTCAGGTTAAAAATGTTGCCTCTCCCTTCCTCATACCTTTTGATGTATAGTGTTTGTAAAAGAGGTCAGTGGAAGTACTTTTTTTTTAAAGCTTTGGTGCGGCCATGCTTTTCAGAACCTTTGGCCGTCCTGCGTCATTGACCGGCTGCTGCATCAGATGGAGGGAACACCGACAACAGGGGTGGGGGCAATGGAAGCCAGCGGGTGAAGTCGCAGCTGTGTGAATTCAGACCTATTGTTAAAATCGGCAAAACCTAACTAACGCTAAACCTGCTCTCTGCCACATTCTGTACCTAATCTATCTAACCATGTAAAGTAAAAATTGCTATACTTACCTATTTTGCAGCTGATCCAGTCCGGTCCCAGCATCGGCTGTCACTGGCGGCTTCAGTGTGGAGGCGTGTGCAGGAGAGGCAGCTGACAACGGAAGCCCCATAGTAACTCTATGTGTGACGTCACTTCCCATTCATTTCACAGCCGTTGTCGGTGTTCCGTTAAAAAAACCTACCCGTAAAAATTCCCTACCCTCGTCACTTCCGGTTAGGGTACGTCAATGCGGTGGCTTCCCGTCAAAATACCCTACCCTCTTTCCCCGGCGGGTCCAGAAAAATTTAAAAGTGCCTCCTAATGGAAGAAAATGTATATATATTAATCGAAATGAAATGATATAAAAAAAAAAAATATATATATATATATATATATAATTTGAAATTTTCTTCCGTTAGGAGACACTTTTACATTTTTCTCGACCCGCCGGGGAACAAGGGTAGGGTATTTTCACGGGAAGCCGACATCATTTGCTAACCCAACACTTTAAGCACTGGGAACGAGGGTAGGGTCATTTCACGGGAAGCCGTTGTAACGTTAAAAAAACCCTACCCCGTGAAAATTCCCTTCCCTTGTCACTTCCGATGTGAGCCGATCATTTACTGCCTGAGCATGCACACTGGAAAGCAGCTCAGCTGATGCATGACGTACGTGGAGCGGAAGTGATGAGGGTAGGGAATTTTCACGGGGTAGGAGTTTTTAACGTTACATCGGTCCTCTCCTGCACAGACCTTCCACCGCTGTAGACCAGACCGAATCGGAACGTCTGCAGAATAGGTAAGTACAGCAAGTTTTGCTTTACAGGGTTAGATAGATTAGAGTTAGAATGTGGCAGAGAGCAGGTTTAGCGTTATTTAGGTTTTGCCTGGACTTGCACTTTAAGCTTACACTGACACAGAAGTGATGCGATCATGTGACCATACCAAAGCTGTTAAAAGACAGTATTTACACTGATCTCTCATACAAATGGTATGCAGAAGTGGTATGAGGAGGGGGGAGGCAACATTTTTTACCCAGACTTATATTATCTTTACTTCCACTTTAGAAAAAGGAGAAGGAAAAGCAGCACAAGGAGCCAATCATATGTGCTGCAGTGCAAGAAGCATGCTGATAGGAGGACAGAGAGATGAGCTTATTATTAGTGTTCTGCTCCTCCCTTCACTGTCCAGTCACAGGGGGAAGGTCGGGAGGAGCCCGGGGAGTAAAAGCCAAACTGGAACAAATTTAGGTCCCCTCCTCTTTTGGGTATGAATATGCTGTTTGGCAGAGCTGTGTAAACCTCAGGCCAAAATAAAAATATCTAGTGAGATCCTTTTGCACCATAACTCTTTTTTTATTATAATTACTATTAGCACATTTTGAAAAGAACAAAATTATATGCATCTGAAAAGTTTGGCACTAAAAAATACTAATCTATCTAACCCCTATACATAAATAGCACCACTAATAACCAAACCTGCTACTAAAACTGCTAACTATCCATTATTAGTAGTGGTCTTTATCTATAGGAGTTAGGTGGATTATTGTTTTAGCACTGCACTTTTCATATGCACGTTTCTCAGGCCTGGATGGACAGAAACTCCAATCCTTTGGGTTTGTAAGCACTGCCCCCTTTTTTTTTTTTAAAGGTTTTTATTAAACAAACAAAACACAGTACACCAAAAGAAAAATGGCAGTGCAACATAAAAGAGAGGATACAGAACATACAAAGCATCCTCTCCAATCATCTAACAAAATAAAACCACAGTACAGAGAATACCCAGTAATCGTGGTAAAAAGGGGGGGTAACACATTATTATATGCAATATATAACGACACATGCTGAGCAAAAGAAGGCACTGTAGACATCGCCTAGGAGGCGTCAGACACCGAGGAGGCAGTAAGATCAGAGTCTACCCAGAAGGACCAGATTTTATTGAATTTCTTCGGACATCCTCTGGCCTCATACGTCAGTTTATACAGAGGCAGAGCCTGATTAACAATAGAGATCCAAAATGGAACGTCAGGGGGTGTGGAAGATTTCCAACGGAGAGCAATAGCTTTCCTAGCATAGAAAAAGAGCAAACGCAGAAATAGTTTCGTGCGAGCCGGAGCATCCTCATCATCCACATATCCTAGGAGACAACGAAGGGGGTTACAGACATTGGACAATTGAGAGATATCAGTTATAAAGACCGTCACCCCTGACCAAAAGGCACGGACAGGGGGACATTCCCAAAACATGTGAAAGAAGGATCCCACACCATCAGAGCACTTAGAGCAAAGAGGGGAGGATAATGTACCAATTTTATGAAGGAACAGGGGAGTGTAGTAAGCCCTATACAGGAATTTTAATTGTATGACTCTATCCCTGGAGGAAATTACAACCGGGATTTGTTCAGGAAGGACGTCATGCCAAACCTCCTCCGTCAAGTCCGGGACGTTTTCACGCCACTGGGACTCAACCACCGCCAAGCGCTTAGACTTAGAATGCAAAAGCCTACGATAATATGTGGAGACCAGCTTCTCATGTGAAGAGTCAGAGAGGAGATATTCCAAGGGGGATGGCTCCAGCGAGACATCCCGGAGGCCAAACTGCGCAGCCGCCGCATGTCTCAGCTGGAGGTAGCGAAAATGAGCCGTAGATGGTACAGCAAAAGTGGACTGCATGTCCGCAAAGGACCGGAAGGTTCCCCGGACATACAGGTGATCAACAGACTTCACCCCAAGACGGGCCCAAAAAATACCGTCGTCCCGACCGAAAAACTCCCGAAACCGAGGATTGTGCCAAAGGGGGGCATTAGGGGAGTACGACCCCGGAGGGTCGGCCTCACCCAATGCGGTAGCCGCAAAAACCCGTAGAGTGACCGAGATAAGTGCAGTGTTCGGCCTGCCCATAGTAGACCTACGGTGCAGCAAATTTTGCAGAGATTCATAGGACGTGAAAATAGCCGCCTCCAAGGCCGCCGCAGCATGATTGTCCTCGGGATGGAACCACCAATGTGCGTGTGCCAACTGGGAGGCAAAATAATAAAGGCGTAGGTTGGACGCTGCCAGTCCCCCCGCTAATACAGGTAACTGTAACGCATCTCTGGCCACACGTGCCGGCCGACCCCCCCAGATAAATGAAGTGAAGAGCGAATCGATGACCTGGAAACGACGTTTGGTAACATATATCGGGGAGTGACTCAACACATACAGAAATCGGGGAAGGAACATCATTTTAAAAATGTTGATCCTACCCAAAACCGTGAGAGGAAGCTGGGACCAGAGCTGCAAAGAAGATTTAAGTCGGGCAACCAAGGGATCTAAATTATTGGGGAGGAAACGAGACAAGGGGAGTTGAATGTCAACCCCCAAGTATCGAAACCGATCTACCACCTGGAGAGGGCATGAAGCGAGAGAAGGGGGCAGAACCTGGGGATCCAGGGGGAACAGAGTAGATTTACTCCAGTTCACCCGGAAACCCGAGAAGTGACCGAAGCGATCAATAATGGACAATAGAGTGGGGAGGGATTGATGTGGATCCACTAGATATATCAACATATCATCCGCATACAAGGAAACCTTTTCCTCCAAGCCATTGATCACAAAGCCCGCAACAGCCGCACACTGGCAGATCTGCGCAGCCAAAGGCTCAATGGCCAGGGCGAAAAGTAACGGGGACAACGGGCACCCCTGCCTAGTACCCCGAAAAATGGGAAAGGAGTCAGACACGGAATTATTGACCCTGATCCGGGCACGAGGGAGATAATATAGAAGTTGTACCCAGTTTATGAACCCCGATCCGAATCCGAATTTCGCCAATACCTCCAAGAGATAAGGCCACTCCACTGAATCAAAAGCCTTGTGAGTGTCCAGGGCCACCACAACCCTGGCCCCCACAGAATCATGAGTTGTCTGAAGGTTGGTAAAAAGTCTACGCAAGTTGATCGAGGTAGACCGGCCAGGAATAAACCCCGACTGGTCCGCCCCGACCAAGTCCGTGACAACCGTATTCAGCCTCCTCGCCAGGACCTTGGCCAAAATCTTCACATCTGTATTAATAAGTGAGATCGGACGGTACGATTCACAGAGAAGAGGGTCCTTGCGCGGCTTCGGGATGAGTACTATAAGGGCTTCCGTCATGGAGGGTGGCAGACGTCCCTCCTTCAGAGCACAAGTAAACACTTTCAACAAATGGGGGACCAGCAATTCCCTATAGTGAAGATACCATTCAATGGGGAAACCATCCAAGCCAGGTGTCTTATTATGTGCAAACGTAGCTATGGCCTTGTCAATCTCCTCTGTGGTCAAAGGGGAGTCTAAGAAGCGAGATTGGTCGACCGACAATGCGGGCAGTTCAATATCATATAAAAAATCATCAAGTTCGATAATAGTGTAATGGGCCTGAGTGCGGTATAAAGAGGAATAAAATTCAACAAAACTATGAAGAATAGCAGGAGTTTGTTCTACAATGACACCGGCCTGGCTGGTGACCCGGGGAATGATACAAGGTTGAAAATCCGGCCTAGCTAAGTAGGCCAACAAGCGACTGTTCTTGTCCCCCAGTTCAAAAATTCTTTGATTCTGATATAACAGTTTTTTCTGGGTGCGCTCAATAAGGACGAGATCCAAATCACGGGCTCTGGCCCGCCAAGCGGCGTGATTCTGAGGGGAGGGGTCGTCAGAGTATTGCCGTTCAGCCGTATGCAATGCCCGTTCGGCGTCAACCAACTTGGTCTGACGCGCCTTCCGAGCATGGCCTACGGCAGACGAGAAGGTGCCCCGCATAGTGGCCTTGAAGGCGTCCCAGGTCAGCAGTGCCGACCCCTCCCGTCCATTGAGCGCCCAGAAAGAATTCAATTCCGTGAGCCCCTGATCAGTCACCGCAGGGTCCGCCAGCCACAGAGGGCTTAGTCGCCACAATTTATAATTAGGTGGGGACCCCAAAGCAAGGTCCACCAGCAAAGGGGAGTGGTCAGATACCGCCCGAGGGAGGTACCTGATCCCCGAGAGCGGACCCAGCAGTTCCCGAGAGAGCAAACAGAGGTCAATCCTAGATAGAGTGTGGTGTGAGCTCGAATAACAAGAAAACTCAGTAATCCCCCCATGTTTCCACCTCCAGGCGTCCGCGAGGTCCAATTTGTCTAAGTAGGAGCGCAGGGGGGTATGTTGGGAAGAAGCAGCCCCAGAGCGGTCTAAAGCATTGTCGAGGACCGTGTTAAAGTCACCCGCCATAATAAGAGGGGCCTCCGCCATTTCCAAAACCAAACCCAAAACACGGTCAAAGAATGACTTAGTAAACGGCGGGGGGACATAAACATTCACCAGGGTATAAGGTTTACCTAAATATTCAATAACAAGGATAACAAAACACCCCGAGGGGTCCGTCTTTAAATGTTTAATAGTGACTGGAGCGGATTTGGCAATCAAAATGGACGTGCCTCGGGCATAGGAAGAGTAGGTAGAGTGTAGCGCATACGCCACGTGTGCCCGCTTAAGGGCCATAACCCTGGACCCCTGGAGGTGTGTCTCCTGTAACAAAACAACGTGAGGACTATGGCGTTTTAAATAGTCAAACATCAGAGACCGTTTCACTTTAGAATTGAGCCCCCTGACGTTCCATGAGATTATACGTAGAGTAGACATAGAAATACACCAACAATCAGCGTTAGCGCCCCGTAGGTCAGCCCAAAAACAGGCAAACCCCGAAGGGCCAAGGCACAACCAGCATCTGAGAGGAGCCCAGATAAAGGAGTATACATAAGACATAAAAAAAGTGACCACAGTAACATAGTAAACAAAATCAACTGCATCGCATAAGGAGAGAGCATGACCCCAGAAACAAAAAAAGGAAAAACTGTACCGACCCTGTGGATCAAAATGGTGCAAACAAACAAACCAAAAAGAAAAAACCCGCCTAGACCCGCAGGTTGCGGATGGCAATAGTAACAAACACCCCCTCCCCCCACCCTAGCCCACCCGGCCCTCAAACCCCAACAATTGAGAGCTTTGTAGCCCATAACAACAAAAGGAAGTCAAATGCAGGGAAACGTGGATCTGCTCGTCCTGTAGTAGACAAACGAGAAAAAACAATAAAAAGGAAAGAGATGAGGGGGGAGCCCCCCCACCCCAAAAATGCCCATCAGAAAAAACAGAAAAATAGGAACCCCGACCCCCAGAAAAAGGGAATAGCCATCTGTCCCAAAAAAAAATCAATCAAGCGAGAGAGGGTCCATGTGGAGCACCAGGACGAGCCCAGAGCCCAACCAGACTATCAGCAGATAAACAGTCTTTCATCTAGGAGGAGACCGCCGGTCCTGGCGGCCAGGAGAGCCACGGCCCAAGGAGTCCACCCAGTGCGCAGCCTCCCGAGGATCCTGGAAAAAATGAGCCTTGCCTTGAGAGATGATCCGGAGACGGGCAGGATAAAGCATACTATATGGTAACTGGAGATCACGCAGCCGTCTCTTAACTGCCATAAAGGAGGCCCGCTGCTTTTGGGTGGCTGCAGAGAAGTCAGGAAAGATGGAGATAGCATTATTATTGTAGGAGACACGGCCCTTCTCCCTGGAGGCCCGTAGCACAGCCTCCCTGTCCCGGAAATGCAGAAGTTTAATGAGAAGAGGACGAGGTGGCGCCCCTGGTGGCAGGGGGCGCAGCGGCACCCTGTGCGCCCGTTCAATGGCGAATAATGGAGAAAAAACATTCTTCCCAAAGGTGTCAAGGAGCCACTTTTCCATAAATGATTCGGGGGTCTTTCCCTCCGCCCCCTCAGGGAATCCCAGAAAGCGGAGGTTATTACGTCGGAGGCGATCCTCCATGTCAGTGATCTTATCAATGGTGGCCGTGTGACCCCTCTGTAAATCAGACACAGAGGCCTGCAAGGGGCGGTGGGCATCCTCCAGGTCGCCAACACGTTGCTCCGCGTTGCCCACCCTATGGCGGAGATTATGGACATCCTGCTTCAGGAATGACATCTCCATCCTCACAGACTCAATTTGAGTAGTGAGAGAGGCCTGACAATGGCGGATGGCATCCATGATGGCAGCAAGGGATGGCTCAGGCCTATCCACCCCCGCCTCAGCAGTGGGGTCTAGGGGGGAGGAAAGAAGAAGGTCACTCACAGTCTCATGCCGATGCGGGGAGGAAGAGTCGTCAGGCTCCGAGCCACCTCCGTGGGAGAGAGAGGCGGATGGCTGCGAGGATCGTGCAGCAGCAGCTGGCTGGCTCGAGCTCCGTGGCGGGCCTGCGCCATCTTGGGACCGCTCGAGGAGGGAGGCCGACGACCGGGATCCAGCCGCCTCCGGACCAGGGGGACCGATCTTCACCATCTCCGCTGATGCACCGAGGGATCAGGAGTACACGGGCGTCGGAATCAGGTGAGTAGCGGCTCGGGGTTCCACAGGATCACTGAAGGATCAGGGCAAGCAGGAGAGAGCTCCGGGACCGCGCTGCTCTCACATCAGTAGCCGGCCACGCCCCCTCAAGCACTGCCCCCTTAAGGACTGCTTGATTTTTCACACTTTGGGGTCCCCCTGGGTTACTGTTAGCAACATTGACATTACAGTCTATCACGTTACTTCTTGGCTCAGTCAATAATTAATCCAGGGGTATGTTGTTGTTTTGTTTTTCCTTTATAAATTAGGGATGGGAGAAGGGATTAGTAGGATGCTCCAGATTAACTATGCACAAAGTTTGGAGGACATCTATCTGTTAATACAGCCAGGCTGTTGATGTAACCTTGCCACTTAGGTGGATTTAGGATTAAGTCTCTTTCCAGATGACTTGATGAACTGAAGTTATCTTCAGGACACCCTCCTAGTATCCTCTTTCTTGATTACCGACACCCATCCACTGACTATCCTACACCGGGGTGGCCCCCTCAGGTCAGGCCCCTTGACACGATCCTCTGTATTCACGATACTGTTTTTCTAGGGTCTCCAGTGTCTCCCCCTCAGTCAGCTTTCCTGGACCTCTGGGTTCAGCTCCGTGCCACTGCTACAGAGGAGGAGGCAGCCGCCAACCTCCCTCCGGGACTCTGCACACCAGCCAAAGACCCCGCAGCACATGTGCTCCTGGCTTTTATACAGTATCCCAGAATGCACCGAGACAGCCATTCTCTGCCAATCACCAGCACTGTATCAAAGCCTATTTACCCATTGGTCAGGTTTCCTCCCACTGACCAACATGCCTCCCTATTGGACCAGTGTGAAACACTCTCTGGACTCAATGAATCACATACTGAGCACACTGAGAAGACCTCACTAACAGATCCCCTCTCTGCTGGACAGAAAGCAATATAGATTTGCCTGCTGTTTCTCTGCTAGGCAGACAGAGCCAAAAACTATACTTCCTCACTAGCATCCACCTAGGAGGGTGCTACAGGTAGATAAGACAGCATGTACTACATGTATTTCATCTGCATATTTAGCCGTTTGTCTACAGCTTATATTTTCTTGACTTTTTGGTTTGAGGGTTCATTTAGTATTTGTTCATTGGCCATACACTACATGTTTATTGACGGTGGCAGTCAAATATTTATTGAACCTCGGTGAACAATTGAATGAACCTGCTCTTGCAGCTCCCACTGACATCCCACAATACGTATGATTTTCTATGGTCTAGCTTTGTGTTGAAGTATGCAGGGGTCATGCTATGGTGCACTCGACTTAAATTAAAGTTGATATTAGCAAATAGTGATTGCTCACCATCGGTCTCTGGGTGCCCAGGAGCTGCTTTAACATATATGTGTTTATAAGTGTTCTTCTAATACTATAAGTATAATAGAACACTTTACCTACCAGCTTTCATTTCAAAGCTCCTTCACCAGTGTTGTCTTTTTTTTATTCTTCTGTTACAGTTTAGAAATTAATAGAAAAAATCTGATTGGTGGCCCTGGGAAACACATGTGGCTCTTAGCAGTATACTGATAAACAAAATGTCCTTAAAGCGGAGTTCCACCCTAAAAATTATTTTTTCACCATCCGCTAGCTTAGATGAACCTGAAAAAGAATTGGATAATTCAAATTTTTTTTTTTTCACTTACCTTGTTTTTAATGAAAATATACTTACCTTCCTTTCTCTTCCTCCCTCTGCGGACACAGCTCGCGCCGTCACTTCCTCCTCGCCTTGACTCCTGGGAGATGAGCGTCATCGATCCCAGGAGTCAATGCGCCTGCACCGGCCCTGCTCGCCACTTCCGGGGCAGGCGCGTCGAAGCTGTGCAGGGATGACGCGCCTGCACCGGAAGTGAGGAGCAGGGCCAGCGCAGGGCATTCTGGGACTCCGACGTCACCGAAGAGGACACCGAAGAGGACGCTCCGGCTTCAGCTGCCAACACCTGAGATGGCAGCGCTAGACAAGACATATTCAAGGTAAGTATTTCTTCTTACAGGTAAGTGAAACAGGGGACAGTTCAGAGGCGATCGTTGCTTAAATGCACTAGCCCTGACTGTCCCAGGGGTATTTTTAGGTAAAAAAAAATTTTCAGGGTGGAACTCCGCTTTAAGTGTTTGTCCACAAAAAGCACTGAACTGTTTGATCTGTGGATAATGCATTTCTGGTGTTAAAAGCATAACTCCAAGGACATATTAAAAAGTTTGAGCCCACCAATGTATAAGCCCTCGTTCACATTAGCACGACTTGACATGCGATTTGACAGGTAAAAACGCAGCTTATTGCAGGCAATTGGAGCATCCCAATCGGTGCAATGCCTAATTTGTGGCACCTTACTGGTTTTCAAAAGTAGTTCCTGCACTACTTTTGGCAACTTTGGGGGTGATTTCAATAGACATCTGTGCATGAACCCACACAGATGTCCTTGAAGTCGCTCCCGAATTTGGACTGAAATGCAGCTTTGAAAACATGTGAGTTCAGATTAATTCGCACGATTTCAAAGCTGTGTTAAGTGTAAAATGAAGGCTTAAGCTGGATACACACTATACAATTTTCTTCAGTATAGTGCTTTCAAAAGCTGATACTGTATGTGCAGGCTATACATTTTTCGTACGTGAACACAACGTCTGATTTGCATTTAATTAGTACAGTTTTTGTCCGAAAAAACAGCAAAACTAGGCATGCTCGGAAACTAAAGAATACATACAAAACAATTCAACACATTACATCGCTTCTGAAGTTGAATTCTATCGTACGAGAATTTTCGTATGAAAATAACCTCTTCACTTTCCATATGAGACTAGCATGCCACAAAAAACTAAAGAAAATTCGTCCGATAATCTGATCGTGTGTACGAGGCTTAAGGGGTTGATCTACTAAAACTGGCGAGTGCAAAATCTGGTGCTGCTGTGCATGGTGGCCAATCAGCTTCTAACTTCAGCTTGTTCAATTAAAGTGATACTAAACACAGTTTTATTTACATTCTCCCTTTAATAAAAAAAAAGTAAAAAAATGCATCTAAGTACCTACAGTATCTCACAAAAGCGAGTACACCCCTCGCATCAAAAAAAGGAAAAAAAAAAACAACCTTTGGAACACAGAGTAAAAATAATAATTGTTTATCAGGCTGGGTTCACACAGGGGCGGCTTTAAAGTCGCCTGACTCTGAAGCCGCTCTGTGCAGTGCGACTTCAGCGGGGCTTGCATGTGACTTCTCTAATAGAAGTCAATGCAAGTCGCCCCCAAAGTAGTGCAGGAAACTTTTTCTAAGTCGGAGCGACATGAGTCGCTCCGATTAGAACGGTTCCATTGCATTAAATGGAGCGCGACTTGTCAGGCGGCTAAGTCGCCTGACAAGTTGCCCCAGTGTGAACCGGGACTCAATAAACTGTTTTTTAAATTGGCATACAAATATTTATTGTATTTGAAGCAGGCTGCCTCACGCCCCTCCAGCCTGTATCTCAGAATAAGAGGGAGGTAAAGCCACCATTATTCTATGAGTAATATCCCAGCCCCATGGTTTTTAGCTGGTTAGTGGGCATAGGGGAGGGAGTGGGCTGTCATTTACCACTGTGAATCCATCCACATGTGTGCTTCTATAGAACCCATGGGCTACTCAGGTGATAGGGAAGAAATGCTCAGCATACAAACTCACTGAAAATGGAGCATGTGCAGAGTTGCCATCACAGCTGCAAATCCCTAGCTGAATTGGGGACATGGACAGAAGGTAGAGATAAAAAGCCGTAGGATCAACCAGGTTTTTTGCAGAATACAGAAAAAGAATCTCATAGTGACTGAGTGAGTATGAACAGCATGTAATACACCATTTATTGATAGTTTTTTTTTTTATGATGTGGGTTTAGTGAAACTTTAAAGTGGAGTTCCACCCTAATTTTATACTTACCTCCATCTTCTCGCTCCGGGTCACCTGAAAAACAAATGGATAATCGCAATTTTTTATTTTTTTTTACTTACCTTGTAGAGAAAATCTACTTACCTTACTTCCTTCTTCCTCCCCTCGGCGGCTGCGGCCCGTCGTCACTTCCTGGCTTTTACAATGATTCCTGGGAGCTGAACGTCATCGCTCCCAGGAATCATTGCGCCTGCGCCGGCCCCGACGTCAGTTCCGGCTGGCGCGCGTCATTCCCTTCTAAACAGCTTCTGGGCATGCCCAGAAGCTGTGGAGGGATGACGCGCGCGCACCGGAAGTGACGTCGGGGCCGGTGCAGTGCATCGTGGGACCGAAGAAGAAGGAAGAGGACTCCGAAGAGGATCGCGCTGGCTTCAAGCTGCCCACACCTGAGATGGCAGCGCTGGAGAATACTTTTTCAACGTAAGTATTTCTCCTAAAAGGTAAGTGCAACCCGGGACAGATCAGAGGCTAGCCATTGTGGAATGCACTAGCCCTGACTGTCCCGGGGGTATTTTTTTTAAAAAAAAATGTGCATTGGGTGGAACTCCGCTTTAAGATTTGACAAAAAACCTGAAAGCTGAGTATTTTCTATGCAGAGCTGCACCAGATTTTGCACTCTCCAGTTTTAGTAAATAAACCCCAAACAGTTTACCTATTCTTAAAAATGTTCCTTCCCCCTGCCTCCTACCCATCCTGCCTAACCTGTATAAAAAAGATGTGTGTCTGCTAGTTGTTAGACTAACTGCCATCCGTCTTTTTGTTTCTTAGGGCTCTTTCACACAGTCCGCCCGTCAGACGGACTCCGTTTATCTCAGCGGGGGATCAATCTGCCGATCCCTAGCTGAGCAGGAGGATGACAGCTGTTCTCCGTGCTGTGTGCGGAGACACAGCTGTCAGGTCCCCATGCATCTCTATGGGGGAACCGGATGGAAACGGACCGTCTGTCAGTTCTCATCCGATCCTATCCGATCCACTGGACGGATGGAAAATAGTCTTTCCATCCGTCCAGATTTGACGGATCGGATGTCAGTGGACATGTCTCCGCTGACATCCGATGCCCCATAGAGATGCATGGGGGACCGTTCAGATCCGCCAAAAAAACAGACAGGCAGATCTGAACGGTCCGCCTGTGTGAAAGGGGCCTTAATGTCCATCCTTTGAGCCAGCACTGATATCTGGTTCTCTAACTATACTGACAAACTGTATGCTGTCAGTTTTGTATTGTTCTACTGGCCAAATCTTGTGGCCATGTTCATTGTTAACAGCATTCTCGCATCAAAAAAATAATAAAAAAAAAAAGATGTGTACTTACTTACCTACTTTTAAAGGGATTGTAAAGGTGGAAGATTTTTCATCCTAATGCATTCTATGCATTAAGATAAAAAAAAAAAACCTTCTGTGTGCAGCAGCCCCCTAATACTTACCTGAGCCTGTCTTTATCCAGCGATGTTGCAGGAGTGTCTAAGCTTCTTGGGACTCCCCTCCTGATTGGCTCTCTCTGCAGTCAATCAAAATCATTCAGCCAATCAGAAGAGAGAGGGGGCGGCTCCATGTCTGAATGGACACAGGGAGCTGTGACTCGGCTCAGGTGCCCCCATAGCAAGCTGTTTGCTGTGGGAGCACTCAACAGGAGGGAGGGGCCAGGAGAGCTGAAGAGGGACCTAAGAAGAGGAGAGTCTGGGTTGCTCTGTGCAAAACCATCTGCATAGAGGAGGTAAGTATAACATGTTTGTTATTTAAAAAAAAACAAGACTTTACAATCGCATTAATCTATCTCAGGCCGGTCATGTGTTCCTGCACCTCCAGCTCAGAGATCGCTCAACAACATGCTGGGAGTTCTGGGAGCCGTGATGTCCCCCATAGACTCTATTTGCCCAGCTGTTGTTGGTGCTGCCTCCTCTCCCCTGCAGCCACCACTCACCAACACTGGGTTGCTGGAACTGTGGGATCACTTGACCGAACCAGAGCGGATATAAAAATCCATAAGTACACAGATCTTCTTTTTTCAGCTTAGGCAGGATAGGTAAAAGGAGAGGGGAGGGGACATTTTTAAGAATAGTTAGACTTAGGCATTTCTTCCACTATAATAATAAAAAAATCATTACACATTTTTTTGAAATACTACTAGTTTATTTATTTGCATTCAAAGACATTTTTTCTGCATTAAAAAACAACCAAACAATAAACAGAAAAGCGATACCATCTCTTCATAAATTGTACCTGTAAGCAGGCTAAAACTGGCCATACACTATGCAATCTGATTGTACAATCCTTCACTTGTGCAAACTTTTCCTAAACTATGTAATATGAGGACAAATCTAAGCAACCCATGCAATAAGTAACAAATCAGGCAGGCCCTTATGCTACATAGTTTATGGTAGATCTAAAGGAGATTGTACAATCAGATGTTATAGTGTATGGTCAGCTTGCTATAGCAATCAGATTTGTGTGGACCTTACTTTTCACAGTGCTGTTGGTCTACTTTATTTCAGTTACCTAGATAGAGGCAGGGACCACAGGGAGGAGCAGCACAGGGGGATAACCAAGCAGTGTGGGGAGGCATCTTCATAGTCCAGTGAGTAGGTAGGTTCTGTAGAGCTGTACCAAACTCTGCATATACAGTGTGCCATGGGGGTTTGAGTCGGACGGGCATACTGAATTGTCAGGAAAAATAGCTATTGCATATACATTTCAGCTGTGGATTTCAATTCTAGCTTTATGACAATGTGTTTCTTTAAACTTTAGATAAAATTGCAAAAACATTTTCTTCCTTATGAGTCCCTGCAGATATTTTCCTATTTCGTCTTGTGACAGTAAAACAAATAAATTAAATGTCTTCTCTCTTAATTTCATAGAGAATGTGTTTATTCATGCTGCTGAATCTGCATCACGGTAAGTACCATTTGTTGCATACTAAGACGTAGATATAAGCTGGTAAAAAGTTATTTTAGGTGTTTAACCACTTTCAGACCGGAGGATTTGGCTGCTTAAAGACCAGGCCTTATTTTGCGATCTGGCACTGCGTGACTTTAACAGACAATTGCGCGGTTGTGCGATGCTGTACCCAAGCAATTTTTTTTTCCCCAGAAACAGAGCTTTCTTTTGGTGGTATTCGATCACCTGTGCGATTTTTATTATTCAACAAAAAAAGAGCGACAATTTTGAAAAAATAACAATATTTTTCACATTTTTTTTATGTGAAATTCTCAAAGAAAAATGTAAAAATCTAAATTTTTTAACATTTTAGGCCAAATTTGTTTTCTGCTACATATTTTTGCTAAAAAAAAAAAAATCGCAATAAGCGTATTTGATAGGTTTGCGCAAAAGTTATTGCGTTTACTAACTACGGGAAAGATTTATGACATTTTTATTATTTTATTTTTTTAACTAGTAATGGCGACAATCTGCGATTTTTTTATTTTTTTTTTTCCGGACTGCGACATTGCGACGGACAGGTCGAACCCCTAACTGACATTTTTGACACTTTTGGGGGTACCAGTGACATTACTACAGTAATCAGTGTTATACATATGCACTGTTACTGTAAAAATGATACTGGCAGGGAAGGGGTTACCTTTACTGGTGATCAAGGGGTTAAGTGTCCCTAGGGGCATGGCTTGTGAAGTAATCACAGAGACATGCAATTCTATACAGCAGGATCACATGGCCTCTGTGATCACTTCAGGGAGAATGACAGACGGCTGTGCTTACATCAGCCGTCTATCTTTCTCCCTCTGCTGCGGGAGATCATGAGTGACCGGCGGCCATCAGAACTGCCGGTCACAGGCGCTGGCTCCCCAGGGAACGAGCGGGGGCGGAAGCGCGCCCCCGATGGCGCGTGCTCGCCCCCTACAGCCTCCTGAGCGAGCGACGTAGTACTACGTCACTTTGCCCAGGAGCGGCTGCCTGCCGCAGTAAAACTGCGGTGGGCGGTCGTTATGTGGTTAATATTACCCTATGAGTCCTCATAATAAATCACTCGGTTCACTTTCCAGAATTTTTATTGGTACATACTGTATTTACATAGTTAATCTGGTTGAAAAAAGGCACAAGTCCATCCAGGTCAACCAACATTGAAAAAAAAAAAAAAATGCACACAGAAATACAAAACCTCCATACACACAATCATATACCCACAGCTGATCCAGGTGAAGGCAAAAAAAAAAAACAATAAAGCATGATCCATTTTGCTCCAGCGGGGAAAAAAAATCCTTCTTGATCCCCCAACAGGGAATCGGATATTCCCTGAATTCACTTTACCTAATAAGCCCCATGCACACAGGGCGTTTTAATGTCTTCTTTTATCAGCGTCAGACTTCTTTTTTTTTGCAACTTAAAAACGCCTCTCCAGGTTATTCTATGGCCTCACGCACAACGCTTTTAGGAGCTGGTAGTGGCATAGGGGTATTCAAGCTACAAAAAAACTCAGGGCCAGCGCATTCTGAGGACCGGCATTACAGCTGTAAAAATGTCTGACGCTGCTAAACGCTGCTTAATGCTTGATACATCGTTAAACCCGCATCAAGCGTTTGTTTTTGTTTTTTTGACACGTCAAAATCAATGGTTCTCTATGAGAGTTTATTGATTTGAAAGTAAGTCGCACCACAAGTCAGACCATGGTGATCCGACTTATGGTGCAACTTGTGCTTTGAGGATCTTGAGAAAATACATACCAGTTCCTTATTCGAGCATGCAGCCCGGCAGGTCAGGAAAGGGGAGGGGACGAGCACCTGCACCCACATCTGTGTAAGGGCACCGCGGCCACCTATGTCATTTGCGGCCCCTTCTCATTCCGCCCTCTGCCTCCTGGGAGACACACACAGGTCTCAGAAGACAGCGGGACTATTCAGAAAGCGCAGCACGACTTGCGCATGCGCAGTAGAAAAAGGCTGTGAAGCCGCAAGGCTTCACTTCCTGTTTCCCTTGGTAAGGATTTCTTTTTTGCGATAAAAACAAAAAAGACTGAAAATTAAAAAAAATATATATATTTTCTACGTCCTGGTTTTAACCACTTGCCAACCGCCGCAAGTACATATACTGCGGAGGTCAGCCCCTCACAGGCAAAGTGACGTATATATACGTCACTAGCCTGTGAGGCTCTGGGGAGCAAACGTGCGCCGCCGGAGGCGCGCTCCCGCGCAGTCACGGACCCCCCGCGCGTGTGACTGGCGGACCCGATGTCCGCCGGTCACTCGGCGATCGTCGGTGGAGAGGGAGAAAGGCAGGCGGCTAGTGTAAACAAGCCGCCTGTCATTCTCCCTTGTGTAGGAATGGTGATCACACGGTTCTACTATGTAGGACCGTTGATCACTGTTTCTACAGCTCAAGCCACAGCCAATCACAGTTAGAATCACGCCCCTAGGGACACACACCACCCCTCCCTCTCAAATAAAGTTAACCCCTTCACTGCCAGTGTAATTTTACAGTAACAGTGCATATGTATAGCACTGATTACTGTAGAAATGTCACTGGTAACCCCAAAAGTGTCAAAAATGTCAGTCAAGGGTCCGATCTGTCCGCCGCAATGTCGAAGTACTGCAAAAAAAAAATCGCAGATCGCCGCCATTACGCGTTAAAAAAAATGACAAAAATATTTCCCTTTGTTAGTAAACGCGATAACGATATTTTGCGCAAACCAATCAAAATACGCTTTTTGCAATTTTTTTTACAAAACATATGTAGCATAAAACAAATTGGCCGAAAATGTTAAAAAAATTTTGATTTTTACATTTTTTTGGGGGGAATTTCATATAAAAAAATGTGAAAAATATTGTTATTTTTGCAAAATTGACGCTCTTTTTTTGTTAATAGCGCATGATCAAAAAATCGCACAGGTGATCAAATACCACCAAAAGAAAGCTCTGTTTGTGGGAAAAAAAGGACATCAAATTCGTTTAGGTACAGCGTCGTACGACCGCGCAATTGTCCGTTAAAGTCACGCAGTGCCGAATCGCAAAATACCCTCTGGTCAGGAAGGGGGTAAAATCTTCCGGGGCTTAAGTGGTTAAACACATACAATATAAAAAATGGAAATGTCAAATTTCTTCATAAATTTAGGCCAAAATGTCTCTGGTAAAAAATCCCAATAAGTGTAATAATAATTGATTTGTGCAAAAGTTATGGCGTCTACAAACTATGGTGTATGTACTGGATTTTACACAGCATGACACTAGTACTAGTAATGGCGGTGATCAGCGACTTATTGTGGGGCTGTAATAGTGTAGCAGGCAATCTGGCGCTAGCTAACACTGGCTTAAAAGTACACTAACTAAATAACTGACACATCAATAGTGACACTAATACAGTAATCAGTGCTAATACTATACATTGTCACTGTACTAATAACACTGGCTGGGAAGGGGTTAACATCTAGGGGCAATCAAAGGGTTAACTGTGTGCCTAACAATGTGTAATGTGTGCTGCTTTTACTTCACTATTTGTCTGGTTTTTTTTTTCTCCCTGCTGTGCAAGTAGAAGACACAGACAGAGAGCACAGAGTTCTGTCTTTTTGTACACCCGAAACTATGAGTATGATTGGCCACAGCTGATCAGCTGAGTTCAGCCAAAATCATTGGCTGAAATCAGCTGCCAAACTTGAGCTGTGTCTAATCACAGCACGGGGCAGGCGCGTGCACACCCCTGGCTTAGAAGAAAGGCCACAGCATACAGGTACATCACCTGCCCTGTAGCTGCCACCCGCTCATAGTACAACTACTGTGGGTGGGTCACAAGGGGTTAATTAAGATAGCCTAGAGTAGTAAGCGAGTACAGCAACCCTTAAAATGTTAGACCTTTTTGTTTTCTTACGTTAGAACTCTCTTTTGCTCACATCTAGACATTTTGGGTTAAATTTAACAAAAACTAAAGGGGTGTCACATAGCTGGCAAGGTATGGCCTCCTGTACAATTCCCATCCAAGATCCGGAAGTAGAGATTGGGCCTGCAAGGGCAATAGAAGGGCAGAGGGGCCTGGGCGCGGTTACTGGGACCTGGTTGTGCAGAAGTAAAGCTGGTGATACACTGAAGATGCACCAAGTTCAGGAATGAGCAGAGTCTGATAAGAAGCCAGGGTGAGTAGCCAATGAGCAGAGCACCAAACTGTAAGAAGATTTGAGGACAGTACCGCAGAGATTGGCAACATGCAGGCAGGAAAGTACCAAATTGATAAACAGAATCTTAGTCAGAATTCCGGGCCGAGATTGGTAATGAAGATGAACACCAGTCATGAGCAGATGAGAAGAATCCAAGAGCAGGTCAGATATAAGCCCATTTAGCAACAAAGGCCAGTCCATGTTCAGAATCGGGTATCATGGGAACACAGACTGAAAGACCATTGAGCAATGAGCCTATCAAGAACCTTGGTTTAAATAGCTTGCCTTCAGAATCTGTGGTGGCCTTGTCCTTGTGTGCAAACTTATGCATCTACTTAGGATTCTCCACATATAAATATGTGAATGCTTATTTTTCCTGCTGAAGGGAAACCGTGTGTCGGGGATATTAAAGCAATAATAAACCCAAAAGCAAATATTTATTATATTGCATCTTACAAATTCTTAGATGTGATGGTTGCAGTATGTTTTTTTTAGGCTTTCTTTCTTTTATTTTGACTAGGTGATCTTGCCATTGAGTCTGTTCTTTTTCAAAAAAACAAGCTTTCCTGCAAATGTAGAAGTTAGAAGGTTGAGAAAAACCAATAAACACTGACAAGGGTGCTTACAGTGATCGGCGTTTGTTCATTTATGAAAAAACCTTTATCCTAAATGGAAAAAAACTGTTGTAACTGCTTAAAGTGTTAGCTGAAGTTTGTTTTCAATTCTTTGGTGTATTTAAATCTGCTAGTAGTCCATAACCTAAAAAGAAAACAAATGCAGCCACTATATTTAATGAATGGTGAACCTATGACCAGTCTTTGGACATTATAGTAGTTACATATACTTAACAAGCAGTAAAAGAACTTTAAAACAAGACTGCACTAATCTCGTTTCTGTCAGCTACTGTGGAGTAATTCATCTTCAAAAAGCATAAGGCTTCATGTACACTAGCAGCTCCTAAACATGAGTTCAGTAGTTTTTGGTGTTTTTTTGCCAAAGCTCCTAAACTCTACTCTATAAATGCCTATATGTCAAAGTACACACAGACTTTTTCCAGAGTTCAAGAGCTGCCGCTGCAGTTGATGGGAGCTCCAACCTCCCTCTCCTGAACGTGGAAGATTAAAGTTTAGGGATAGGAACTCTTGACTCTGTTTTCTGGAGGCCGGCGGTTAAAGTAGGCTGTGTGTACATGAAGCCTTACAGAGACTCTGAAGCTTGGTTTTGGTTGTTTTCTATATTAGGAGTCTTTGCTGCCTGAGACAATAGTGGGAAAACAGCTGCAATTTGAGTGCCTCTATTGTGAATTTTAAAGAGGAGTTTTTCCACAGACCCTGCAGCTACAGAGCTGAGTAAGGCTTGTTTTAAGTCTATTTGACTGCATTAAAAAGTACTTACCTGTCCAAAGTATGGGCACAGGTGCTTTTAAAAGGGTATCTCCAGGGAAAACAAAAATCCTCCCATGCAGTGGGGCTGCCCCTGCACTACAAGGATTAAATGTTTGGTTTAGCCTGGAATTCATCTTTATAGTTCTTTTGACAGATTGTGGCAAATCACACACAGCAAAGCATCGCCATTTTTCCATTAACAAATTCTTACTTCTGCTTTAGTTTATGGTTATTCAAACAAGCCATAAACATGTATTCAACGAAAACTCAGAAGCAGGTTATACTAGTTCAGAGAGAGATCATCGCTTATCAGAAAGACAGAAAGAACAGCCTTGTGTTATACATGGTGTCCTTGTTACTTAGTTTTAACTGGGAAAAACAACTCTCTTAGTAGTGCATATGATGAATCAGCTTACCGTATTTAAAATACATGGAAAACTTTTACCATGGGACTGAGGCTCAATCGTTGTCTATTGTTGCTATTCAGTGTTTACCTGGCTAAAACCTGCCTGCATTTCTTGTTATCTGAGAGGGACTGGAGGATTCAGTAACACATTGGCAACGTTCTTCTGGTGGTAGTTCCTTCCATCTAATTCAGGCAGGCATTTGCAACAGTTTCATTAACCTTTCTGACACCGGCAATTAATTCAGGTAGTTCTTGCTAATGCAATGGCAGTGACAGGTTCTTAAACAATTGCAGCCAGTTCATAGACTAAGCACATGGTGGTCATTAAAACCAGCTTTGAGCTGGCATAAAGAGGTACTCAGAGTGGAACATGTTTGTGCTGGGAAACTGCCATAAATGTTACAGCTTCCTGCACAGGACTCTACCCCGACCCCATTTACCTGTAGCCTGGAGATTCCCTGGCCAAGAGCTAACTTTTGCGCAAACCAATCAAAATACGCTTTTTGCGATTTTTTTTTTTTTTTTTTTTTTTTTTTTTTACCAAACATAGGTAGCATAAAACAAATTGGCCGAAAATGTTAAAAAATTTTGATTTTTACATTTTTTTGGGGGGAATTTCATATAAAAAAATGTGAAAAATATTGCTATTTTTGCAAAATTGACGCTCTTTTTTTGTTTATAGCGCGTGATCAAAAATCGCACAGGTGATCAAATACCACCAAAAGAAAGCTCTGTTAGTGGGAAAAAAAGGACGCCAAATTCGTTTAGGTACAGCATCGCACGACCGCGCAATTGTCCGTTAAAGTCACGCAGTGCCGAATCGCAAAATACCCCCTGGTCAGGAAGGGGGTAAAATCTTCCGGGGCTTAAGTGGTTAACAAAGTAGCCATAGATAATGGTGATGTAATTAAACAAATGTGGCAATGCTCATGTTTACGAAAGGACTTGAGTTACAGGGGAAGCTAACCTGATGGGTAACTAGTCTGCATGGCCACAGCGCCTTTTGGATGGGTGAAGCCTGATGGGGAACAGAGATACTAGTTCCCCATCAGATCCTCTTTGCTTTTGATTGCAGTGGGTGGACTCTAAAGCTGCAATTGAAATGAATAGTGGCAATCACAGGCAAGGCAGACCTGATGGGGAACTAGTCTCTCAGTTCCCTACTGCAAAACTCCATGGTCATGCCCCTGCCCTGTGTGATGTGCTTAGTGGCTGGGTAAGAAGTGCATGTACAGTATGGACACCCTTGCCCAGTAGCAATATCTGTTTCTGACAGGTACATGACCATGGAGCAAACTCCAAAAATGTTGGTGTAGAGGCCCAATCAAATTCAAAAGGGCGTTTATGAAATCCATTTCCACAAGAATGTTTATCAGCTTTTACCCTGTTAAGACTGAACAAACAACCCCCCAGGAGCAGCTAAAGGCCACATGTACTCCTTTTCAGCTGCACAGGTTGGGTTTAAACAAAGCACATAATGGTCAGGTGCTGTGACATAAGGTATTCACTGACAGTTTTTCTTGACTTTTGAGTTGGTTTAACACCTGCAGGGTAAACAAAAGCTGGAGTATAAAAAAATAATGAGCAAATTATATTGTTAAGGCTCAAAGCAGTGCTGAGATGTGTTCAGTATTTTGTGCAGGTAGACACTGGCAAACATGCTCCAGTTTTGTTGTATACTGTACATGGAGGTTTTGCCTGAGGATAGAACCCTACCTGGCTGGTTGAAGATGGAGCATAAGAGCTCAGTGGAGGCTGAGAATTCTGTAAGGCAATCTATACATCGCACCAGTACAAAAGGGCATGCATTTTTTTTGGCATGCACTGCTATGTGGACCACCAAAGCTATCAACATATCCCTGGGTATATCATCCCTGTCTAGATGGAATTATAATCCATCAGTTGCCTCGTCTGTCTATTCAGGAGTATGTTCTGCTATAATGCAGATCAAGTCCCACGTGTCTGATTAGGAGTGTACTTTGCTATGATGCAGATCAGTTCCCTCATGTCTGATCAGGAGTGTACTTTACTATGATGCAGATCAGTTCCCTTGTGTCTGATCAGGAGTGTACTTTGCTATGATGCAGATCAGTTCCCTTGTGTCTGATCAGTATACTCTGCGATGCAGATCAGTTCCCTTATGTCTGATCAGTATACTCTCTATGATGCAGATCAGTTCCCTTGTGTCTGATCAGTATACTCTGCTATGATGCAGATCAGTTCCCTGGTGTCTGATCAGTATACTCTGCTATGATGCAGATCAGTTCCCTGGTGTCTGATCAGTATACTCTCTATGATGCAGATCAGTTCCCTTGTGTCTGATAAGTATACTCTGCTATGATGCAGATCAGTTGCCTTATGTCTGATCAGTATACTCTCTATGATGCAGATCAGTTCCCCTGGGTCTGATCAGTATACTCTCTATGATGCAGATCAGTTCCCTTGTGTATGATCAGTATACTCTGCGATGCAGATCAGTTCCCTTATGTCTGATCAGTATACTCTCTATGATGCAGATCAGTTCCCTTGTGTCTGATCAGTATACTCTGCTATGATGCAGATCAGTTCCCTGGTGTCTGATCAGTATACTCTGCTATGATGCAGATCAGTTCCCTGGTGTCTGATCAGTATACTCTGCTATGATGCAGATCAGTTCCCTGGTGTCTGATCAGTATACTCTGCTATGATGCAGATCAGTTCCCTGGTGTCTGATCAGTATACTCTCTATGATGCAGATCAGTTCCCTTGTGTCTGATAAGTATACTCTGCTATGATGCAGATCAGTTGCCTTATGTCTGATCAGTATACCCTCTATGATGCAGATCAGTTCCCCTGGGTCTGATCAGTATACTCTCTATGATGCAGATCAGTTCCCTTGTGTATGATCAGTATACTTTGCTATGATGCAGATCAGTTCCCTTGTGTCTGATCAGTATACTTTGCTATGATGCAGATCAGTTCCCTCATGTCTGATCAGGAGTGTACTCTGCTATGATGCAGATCAGTTCCTATGTGTCTGATCAGTATACTCTGCTATGATGCAGATCAGTTCCTATGTGTCTGATCAGTATACTCTGCTATGATACAGATCAGTTCCTATGTGTCTGATCAGTATACTCTGCTATCATGCAGATCAATTTCCTGGTGTCTGATCAGGAGTGTGCTCTGCTATGATCATAATATTGTGTTTACTGATTTATTTTGTCTTGACTTAAAGTGTCTGGTCTATATATAATTGAAATCATTTTGTTAGATGTGTTTGATCAGTGCATTGTAACATTTTCGTTATGTTTAGATCAGGGGTGGTCCATAAATGCTCTGCTATGATGAATATCAGTTCCCTTGTGTCTGATGTGGCCCACGACCTTATGCACTGGCATTGCAGACTGGCAAGCCCGTCTAATGTTCAACGGGTTTCTGACCCGCCATCCCAGAATATCAGAGTAAAGCAGCTGGTGTTGGCAGTGAAGGAAGCAAGCGGCCGTAGAAGGAGCAGGAGCTGTATAAGCTGTTTCCTTTGTAGCGCTGGCTGCTGTCCCAGGTGAAGTGATACCAAGTTTACTTTGCCTGAGACCTTTCTAGCAACCTGGTTGGCGATGCCAGCAGAAGATGGAACAGGAAAAGTTTAGTGCAATAAACATAATATACACTGCACTTTTGCAATGGGCATATTCGCACAACACAGTGCATCTGTGGCTTTCCTGCAGGTGTACAACATTCATATTTGCCAGCATACTACTGATCATCAGTGTCATTTGAAAAGCTTTTTATCTGAAGAATAATCACATCACCAAAAGAAAGGTGCAAGTTGCACCTCTCTTTTTGTGATGTGATCATTCTTCAATAAGAAAGCTTTTCGGATAACATTGGTGATCCATGGTGTGCTGGTAAATATAAACTTTGTACACCATCAAGAAAGCCTTAGGTGCACTGCGTGGCACCTGTGGTGCTGGTAAGCTGCAGTGCATCAGTGGAAAGCATCCTTTTAGGGGGTTCAGGACAGTAAAGGCTCATTTACATTTGTGGTTTTTGGGGAGGGGTGACAAAGCCCTATAGTTTATTGTGGCCCATGACCGGTTACTAAATCACGTTTATTGTGGCCCTCGCTCTTCAACAGGTTGAAGATAACCCTTAAGGGCTCTTTCACACACGGAGTCCGCCTCAGTGGGGGATTGATCCGCTGATCCCCCGCTGAGCAGGCGGATGACAGCTGTGTCTCTGCGCTGTGTGTGGAGACACAGCTGTCAGGTCCCCATTCTTCTCTATGGGGGAATCTGATGGGAACGGACCGTCTGTCCGTTCTTATCCGATCCGTCAGACGGATGGAAAATAAGGTTTCCATCCATCCGGTTTTGACGGATCGGATGTCAGCTGACATGTCTCCGCTGACATCCGATGCCCCATAGGGATGCATGGGGCGTCCGTTCAGATCCGCCCAAAAAATTGACAGGTGGATCTGAAGGACTCCATGTGTAAAAGGGGCCTAAGTCTACTTTTGCATTAAGAAGCATAAATAATGTCACTCTTGCACTTAAGTGACATACTTAGAGTTGTATTTATAAAATGTTTGTGTAGCAATTCACCCAGTGAAAGTGCATGTACATTCGTTCTGTGCAAATGAGGTAAAAAAAAAAAAAGAAAAATACCATTAGACTATTTTCTGTGGTGATGAATGATTTAATTGATTTTAAATAGAAAATACCAAGTTTGGCCAGTAGATGATGCGACGTACTATAAGAAATTTCCTGATACTTACCATCTAATGGCCCAATGCAGTATTTTCTGTTTTAAAATCAATAAAAAGATTTAGCCAGAAGCCATGTTCCTTAATAAACTTCAGTTTCCAAGGAAAGCCAAAGAGTGTTTTAGTTGTAGGGAATGGAGATGCCCTATGTGTCCCAAACTGAGGGACCTCCAAAGAGGCAGGAGGAAAATATGAGACATGGATTTGCCACTATAGTCCATAGTCGTGTCCATCATAGTCCCGCAGTTGCAGGTAAATAACACCTTTAGTAGAGTAGCAATGTGGGGGACTTCCTTACTGCTTGAATATGGCTGCCCACATTACCCTGTCCATCTTGGCGCCCCAGATGAAGTAAAACACTGCCCTGGTGATGGCCTAACAGGTGTTGTCCCGGGGGGGTGAAGCCTGGGCAAGGTACCTCAACACTGGGAGTATATCACTGTGGAGTATCAGTGTATTTTTTTAGATCTTAAGGTCACTGAGGCTCCAGAGGCCGAAATTCTGTTTAATTTTGGACAGTCATTCCTCCCACGATTTCAGGGCTGCGCCCTCAATTTCAAATCAGATACCAAGCATTATAATGAAATCTGCTTTGACATTGAAGGGGATGGACATAGAGTAAGTGTCACATATACTTTAATACCTGGTTGTATTAAGTCTGAAAGCAGATCAGGGTGTCAGGACAGCCTGTTGATGGTCCCTCCAGGGCTTTTTTTCAGCCGGAACGTGGCGGAACCACCCTGGCCCTGTGCTTTCCGATCACTACTGTCATCACTTCTAAGCACAAAAGCCCGGCTTCTGTATCTAGTGGCAGCGCTCCTGTCCTGGCCGCTGCACCGAACACCCCCCCCCCCCCCCCTCAGTGCAGCTGATATTATGTACAGGGGGGAGCCAATGTCATCACTAATGCTGGCCACCCAGATGTTGGGAATGTCAGCGTTCGCTGCATCTCTCACCGGCGCCTGCCCTGTCACACTAGAGCCGAGGAAGCTTCCACTAGGCTCCTTCTCAGCTCTGGTATACCTTATGACAGATCATAAAGGAGATAGCCTGCACCGAGCCGCACTGTATCTGAGGTCTTTTTTGGGAAATAGGAGAAGAGATTTGAAGGGCAGAAAAAAAATGGTGGCATTTGTACAGGAAGGGCGATTGGGGGGGCTGGAAGAGGAAGAGGATTTATACTGGGAGAGCTGATGGGCGGACTTGTTCTAGAAGGTGGACGACCATCCTGTTAAGAATGAGGATTTGGTGGAGGAACCCTGCACTCTCTACGTAGCACTCTCCTGAACCCTGCACTCTGTACATGGAACCCTCATGAACCCTGCACCCTGTATGTAGCAACCTCATGAACCCTGTACGTAGCACCCTCGTGAACCCTGCACCCTGTACGTAGCAACCTCGTGAACCCTGTACGTAGCACCCTCGTGAACCCTGCACCCTGTACGTAGCACCCTCGTGAACTCTGCACCCTGTACTCAGCACCCCCGTGAACCCTGCACTCTGCACGTAGCACCCTCGTGAACCCTGCACTCTGCACGTAGCACCCTCGTGAACCCTGCACTCTGTACGTAGCACCCTCGTGAACCCTGCACTCTGTACGTAGAACCCCTCTGGGAACCCTGCACTCTGTACGTAGAACCCCTCTGGGAACCCTGCACTCTGTATGTAGCACACTCCTGGCATTTAATGCCCCTTTAGTACCCTCCCACACCCATTTGCCATTTGCTGTAGTGCGTGCAATCCACCCCCCACCCCTTTGGGGGAAGATGGTGGGGGTGTGGTTAAGTTCCTACACCTATTCCCAGAGAAAAAAGGCCTGCTCCAATATATTGAAGCTTTAATGCTGATACTATACCTAGTATGGACAAAGTACAGGTTTACTTTCATTGAAGTGTTTTTTTATATATCCTTCGCTTAATTAATTGTGAAGGAACTTGGCCAAAAATGGGGGTAATGTTCTTCACAGTGCATCCCAGGCTGCTACAAGAAATATTGTCGGGAAGACTCCATATAGTGCTGTTTGCATAAAATTTACATGTTTGCGTATTCCCCAGCCTCCCTAATTCATCTTCATTTCTTAGTCAATGGCGCAAATCCTGTGTAGGAATTGATTTCTTTCCTAAGCAGATAATTAGTGACAAAGTCACTGAACATAACTATACCAGGCAATTAGCCAGCTATGTATTGGCAGGACTATATAATGTAATGTCTTTGTGTCTAGTCCTACACTGCTTTTCCTAAACTAGGTACAAAAATGTATGGTAAAATATCTCAAAAACATTCAAAAATTCATCAGAAAAGTAGACATTGGAGATGCCAGGCTGATTAATGGCAAGATTTTTTGCAAGTCTTGTCTTGCAATATATGTTGTAGGACAGCGCAGGAAAGGTTTTTAAAGAGAGCCAGTTAAGACCAAGTAAAAATGTCAACATTCAGTCAATTTTGGGATTATGGAGACTACTTACATAGGTATACAAGTTTTATTTTTTATCCTTGTTTAGTTGTTTTAAGGAATTAGGGGAAATCCTTACATTCTGCAAAATCAAAGACAAGTGTAATGTCAGCTGCAGCTGACCTCCTCCTAAGCTGCAAGCAAGCTGCTTTTGCATTCCTATTGACTTGTACAGGTACAGAAGCATTTTGGGTTCTAGCAAAAGTCTGTGTACACAAGCCCTTCGACTTTGTTCACATAAAACAGGCAGTTGAGCTGTAGTTTCTCCCACTGCCCGTCTGATCATTGACATGCAGCCGCTCACAGCTGTACACATGCCATGGTCGTGATCCAATGCTTCATGACCACAGAAAAATTAAACAGCATTTCGCATAGAGTTTCTGGAAATCACCACATTATGGCCAATAGATGGAGCTGATGACCAGGTAGGAAGTATGCATTTCCTATGATCAATAGCTCCATCTATAGGCCAAAATGCAGTATTTTCCTGAGCCACTCTTTTTTTTAATGAATGAATATAATTTTGCCTGGGGAGAAAATGGCCTGTTAACATTCAATTTTGGCCCCATTCGCAAAAGCAAATGTACATTCAGTTTCACAGGATGAATATCTCTGCCTTTTTTTTTTTTTTTTATTTTACAAATACACCTGGGTGTTTCTAAAAGAGAGAACCTGCTGCATTTTCTTGTTTTCAGCTTCTAAGCAGATCCACTGAAATAAATAGCAAACACACAAAATCACATGCATCAAGCCTTTTTTTTTCTAATTATCTGCACAATGAATAAAATACTATCCTATTTTGTCTCACTTTGCATTATAAATGAGCAAAAATACGCGTGTAAAAACTGCACAAAATACACACCTAAAATTCACCAAAGCACACCTATACTTGTGCAGTTATACGCAATATAAAAATGTAGCATTTAACTAGTTATACATCATTTTGAATAGCCCCTTTGAGGAATCTTGTATCTGCCCCCACACACACTTTCATTAGAATAGTTGAAAAAAATGAAGCACAAAGATAAAAGGTATCATCTCAGGACAGAGATATAAGGGCTGCCGGTGAAGTCAGGACTCATTAACATACTCTGTCCAGGTCCGTGACAAACTAAGTTTTGAAGCAAGGATAAAGATAATAGTTTTGGAGACTTCACCTTTAAAAGCAAGTCGGCATTGGCAGCTTCCATGTTTCTATACTTGTTCCAGACGTATACGGCGCCTTGAAAAAGTCTTCATACCCCTTGAAATTTCCACATTTTGTCATGTTACAATCAAAAACGTAAATGTATTTATTGGAATTTTATGTGATAGACCAACACAACCCAGTTGACTGCAGTTGGATACATTTTGAACTGCACTCCAACTGCATAGACAGCCCAAAATCAAGGTAATCCTATGGGCATAGTTCACATCATTGCAGTGCTGTTCAGTGCAGTTAAAAAAAGAAGAGCATGTTGCATTTTCCACACCGCAAATGCAGGGAACGTGTTACAAGTGCACTACATAGCCTGTCAGTGCTCAGACCATACACCGCACACTGCAACAAATTGGTTTGCATGGCTGTCATCCCAGAAAGAAGCCCCTTCTAAAGATGATGCATAAGAAAGCCTGCAAACAGTTTGCTGAAGACAAGCAGACTAAGGACATTGATAACTGGAACCATGCCCTGTGGTCTGATGAGACCAAGATAAACTTATTTGGTTCAGATGGTGTCAAGCATGTGTGGTGGCAACCAGGTGAGGATTACAAAGACAAGTGTGTCTTGCCTACAGTCAAGCATGGTGGTGGGAGTCTTATGGTCTGGGGCTGCATAAGTGCTGCCCGCATTGAGGGAACAAATGAATGCCAACATGTACTGTGACATACTGAAGCAGAGCATGATCCCCTCCCTTCAGTGACTGGGTATTCCAACATGATAACAACCCCAAACACACCTCCAAGATGACCACTGCCTTGCTAAAGAAGCTTAGGGTAAAAGTGAGGACTGACCAAACATGTCTTCAGACCTAAACCCTATTTAACATCTGTGGGGCATCCTCAAATGGAAGGTGGATGAGCGCAAGGTCCAAGGTTCAACCTGTGAAGCTCTGGTGAACTCCATGCCCAAGAGGGTTAAGGCAGTGCTGGAAAATAATGGTGGCCACACAAAATATTGACACTTTGGGCCCAATGTGGACATTTTCATTTAGGGGTGTACTCACTTTTGTTGCTAGCGGTTTAGACATTAATGGCTGTGTGTTGAGTTAATTTGAGGGGATAGCAAATTTACACTGTTATGCAAGCTGTACACTACACTGAAGCAAAGTGTAATTTCTTCAGTGTTGTCACATGAAAAAATATAATAAATAAATAATTTACAAATATATGAGGGTGTCAGGATTACCTGATCCGAGGCCGAGGTGCTGAGAGGGCTCTCCTTGCGGCTCAGTGCGGCACACCCCTGGAGATGGTACAGAGGGTGTAGCGCCCCAAGTGGCACGGGTTACCTTGTGCCAAGGAATAGTCTCTGGTAGCGTGGTACAAGCCGAGGTCATGCACAGGAGACAACCAGAATAGCCGAGGTCTTGAAGCAAGCCAGGGTCATACACGGTAGGTAACAGAAGTACGGTCAGAGGAAGAAGCCAATGGTTAAACCAGGAGCAGGAGATCAAACGGAATCAGGAACAAGCCGAGGTCACAACAGGAAGTCCAAACAGGAAGCTGAGAGATAATCCAGCAATGAGTCTGATCCTATGGCCACCTTTTATAGGCCAGCAGAGGGCAGTGTCAATTGAGGCAGGAATGACCATTGCTATTACTGGCAATGTTGCCAGTTCTCCTACAGCCATTTCCCTGATGGGCCAGCAGAGGGCTGTGTTGATTGAGCCAGGAGCGTCCATTGCTATTACTGGAAATGTTGGCAGTTCTCCTACGGCCATTTCCCTGACAGAGGGGTGTACTCACTTTTTTGAGATTCTGTATCTAGAGAACAAAATATCTTTTAGCATTTGCAGCATTTCCTAGTGATTAGTTGTGGTTACTGTTGCTGTTACCTAAGAGTTCCTTTACTTTTTGGTATCGAATATAAAATGTGTACAGTAGTTGTATATTGAAGCATAGCCAATGTCTGGTATACACGTTGTATGTCATCTGTTAATATGAAATATTTATTTTTTTGAGGCCTGGCAGTTCTGCTTGTAGACAAGGTTCAGCTGGAAGGAAATGTTCTGCATCTGCTAAGCAGATTTCGCTGTGTACAGTAAAGCGTCTTAAACCCAGGTATAGTATAGTGCTGAGTTATCTGTTACTACTTCCTGCGGCCCAGACTAGGATTGCTGTAATACAGTAGTACTATAGGTGAAGATATAATTAGTTAAAACAGTAATACTGTATGTCTTTAGTAAGTTGGTAATGTCATGCTCTATTTTTGATGGATGAGAAAGAACGAATATTTTGTCTTTATAAGCTGCTTTGCGAAGTCAGGTGTCAAGACAATCAGGACAAGAACCAACTGTCCTTCCAATTACTGCCAAAGTGTTTAGTAGGGTTGAAGTCAGAATCATGAGCAAGCCACTCTAGTTCCTCCACACCAAACTCATTATTCTATATCTTTAGGGAGTTGGCTTTTTGCACAAGGGCACAGTTGTGCTGGAACAGAAAAGAACCTTTTCCAGACTTGTCACAAAGTTGAAAGGCGCAATTTACTAAAATGTCTTTGTATGAGTTGAAGTATTAACAATACCTTTCACTGTAAAACATTTGAACTCAATAACTTGGAGTGATGTCCACATAACTTTGGCTATATAATAAGAGTGATGGTCAGGTGTCTACAAACTTTTCACCATGTAGTGTGTATATCAGTGACTATATTATGAACAGTTAGAGACCTGTATACACTGCAAGTATCCGTTATTGGGGTGTTTATAGAATATCATCATTAAAACGGGTGAATATTTAACATATTCTCACTCTGTTTATAGCAGCAACGTTCCAGATCATAATATAGCCAACCTCAAGGATTCAAAGAAGATAGATCCATCCGAAGCGAGAGGACTGCTAAGTTGCAGGTGATCTTCTATACTGGACAGCTACGATAATTTGAGAGTTTATGACTTTAAAGCATAGTTCGTAAGGGCACACTCACACTTGTCCCTTTTTTTTCAGTAAAACACATGCATTTTACTGTTTGAAAATGTATAGTAAAGTAGACATACATGTTCTTAAATATAGATCCTATTACACTTTTGTGTTTTTCAAGTCCTAAGAATGTCTAAGGCTGCTTTCACACGAAGGGTCCAGTCGCATCTGCCTGTTAGTTTTCAGGCGAACCTGATCGGACGTTCCATTCACCTCTATGGACCAGCGGGTGTAAACGGACTTGTGTACATTTACCATAAACAAAAAAGTGGAGCGCATAGACAAACAATGGGAATAAATTTGTGATATAAAACAACGTTGTTCAAAAATAAAAACACAGTGATAAACATTTAAAAAGTGCACTTCCAAATAATAAAAAAGGTTAATCAAAAGTAAACTATAAAGTCCCATATACAGTGCCTTATGTGCCTGAAAAGAAATCCAGGAGCAGCAAAGGTGACACTCAAACACGTACACACGCTACTGTGCATGCGCGGCCGTGCGACAGCCATCTTGGTTACTTGAGGAAGGAATTATTTCGGTTCTTTAGCGTTTTACATGCTGTTTGCAAGACCTTATTATGTAGGTGCATTACTTTTTTAATAAATGAATGTGTTTTATGGTATCACACTATGTTGACCCCCTATTTTGCATACGTACTGATCTGCTGAGAGAAAACAAGAGATCATCTGACTACCGGATATGCCTATATTGCCACCACGATTTCCGTGTGTTGGTGTCCTTTTCCCCCTTGTGATCCATCTCTGGTCAAATAAGCGATTTTTGACCACCCTGCATAAGGGGGTCACTGGCATTCCGGCAAGCCTCCCGTGTGGACTTTCTCTTGAGTGTCACCTTGGCTGCTCCTGGATTTCTTTTCAAGTACATAAGGAACTGCATATGGGATTTTATATTTTACTTTTGATTCACCTTCTTTTTATTATTTGGAGGTGCACTTTGTATTGTTATTTTTTGAACAAAGTTATTTTATATCACAAATTTATTCACATTGTTTATCTATGCGTTGCACTTTTCTCTTTTGTTCATTGACGGACACAGCTCCTTTTATCTTCTTGACCATTGGGTTATACTGCCCCCTACAGGAGTAGGACACTAGGCAGGAAAAAGCTTGACTACACCTATGGGGCAGTCCCATGGGGTATACTCCCACCCACTCTCAACTATAGGCACTCTGTTTTTTTTTTCTGCCTAGTTCCTTGCTGGGATCTCTGGCCCTGGCAATTTTTTTCCTTTTAAATTGAACTTTTTCCTATCTTTGTAGATTCTCACAGGAACAAAATAAGAATCAACTGCCGCTATGGACTGGATAATCTTGATGCAGAGGGTCCCCCCAGTCTAACCAGCGCGCGGCAGGCCTCAGCTCCGCTCTAGGTTGACAGTGACATAGCCCCACTGGACGGGGCTGGCCTGCCAGTTAAAAGTCTTGCAAGGATGCATAAGACCTGGCCTGGGCATGAGTCGCAGCGTTCCTCCTGACCAAAAGTCCCCCCCCTTCCAATGGAGAGGTGGTCTGCCCAGAGCGGTGCCCACCCTGTTTCCTGGTATAGTAAGTAGCTGCCCCCCTCTTCCCCTGGAGGGTTTAGGGGTGGATGTAGGTCCCTCCCTGAGATGGTGGGACCCCTGGGTTCCCCTCCTTCCCCCCAGTTCCTCTAAAATTTTGGGGATCACTGTGGGTCTTCTGCCCCCCCCCTCCCTGGGTGAGGTTATGAGCTTGGTTTTGCCACTTGCTCTTAAAGGGGGCTTGTTGGAGCCACCCTGGGCGTTGGTGCCTTGGGCAGGAATGCCCTCTGGGATCCCTGCTGCAGTTGTTGGGCTGCGGAAGCGAAAATTTTAGCATCTGCTGGTCCGCGCCTCACACAGCCGGATCCGGCCAAAAATGTAGGCCGCGGCTTTGCGGCCTACTGGTCGGGAGCTATGTGGGGCTACCCCAGTTAGGGTGGCTAAAGCCACTACCCTCTATTTGGGCATCCTCCCTCCCATCCGCTGCCCCTGGGTGGTCGGCTCCACTGGGGCTCGCGCCCAAGTGGCTGGGCGTCCACAAAAATTTAGACCGCGGCTTGCAGCCTACTAGGCAATGCGGCCGAGTCGGGCACTTCTGTTGGGGAGGCGGCCCCAGTGGGGTTAGCTGAAGCCCCCACTCTTACTTTGGGCATCTGCCTGGCTTGGATCTGTGCACTTGCAACTGGGCCTCCACAAATATTTAGGCCACGGTTGCGGCCTACTAGGCCATGCAGCCAGTTTGGCGCTTTCCGTGGAAGGGGTAGCTCTGTGGGGGCGGTTCATTTTTTGTGTAGGACATCTGCCCTTTTTTTAACACTGTGGAAAAGGGTACCCTGCCTACGCGTCTGCGTCACGGCGGGCAGCCCCCTTTTAGGGGGCTATTTACTATTATGTGGAACTCTATAGTGGGGCTCGGAGGGCGACCCCCTTGTTTTTTTGCAGGGTTCAGTAGGTGGTCTATTCGTGGGCCCTTGATCGGCTTCCCCTTTGCAGGATCGCAGTTGGCAGGCCTTCCCCTGATTGTTATGTTTTCCGGGTGTGCTTAGTATATAGCGCCCCCCGCCCTCTCCTGCCTCATCTGTCTCATCAGATCTTGAATCTGATTCAGCCGTCGCGGACGCAGCGCAAGTCACCCTACTGGGTCTGCGTCCAAGCACCCTGAGTGCTCAGATAGTGAGGATGATTCCTCTGTGTCAGTGCGTGACACTTTGAAACTGGATTATGTGGCTGATGCTGCGTCTGAGGCATCGGTCCCTTTTGGCACCCACAGGCCCTCCAAAGTGGGGAGGGTGTTCCCCTTTCTCGCTTACTTTGTCTCAAAACATTGTCTCAAAACAGTGGGGTTGTCCAAAATGCACTCTTGGATCAGAGGGCAGTCGGGTGTAAATGAGCATTGGAGCCTGTTTACTCCCGGATGCTCATAGAGCATAAACTGAGTGGACACCGATTGCTCATTAGCCCACTCTGCTCAGATCAGCAGGGGATCAGCAAGCCGATCTCCTGCTGATCAAAACTGAGTCTGTCCTGTGTGAAATTGACCTAAGTTTAGTTTAAAAAAAGAAAATAAACAAATCTGCAAAAGAGATGGTACTTACCTTAAATGATAAGCGTCCCTTGTGCTTTTGGCTGCTCTCTTGGTTGAAATGTTCTCCCCTCCACCATACCCCCACCCCATATCCTGCTGTGAGGGTTAATTTGAGCCACTGGACCTGTTATAGGCCCAGTGTGTTCACTGTACCCATCCTTTCCAACCCCTCCTCTATTTATAGAAGCTGAACTTTAGTTTCCAGCAGTGAAAAGTGCTCTATATATGGAGTTGAACCTTTTATTCATCCACGTTTCCCCCATTCATATAGCTTATTTCATTGCCAGGGAAGATTTTAGTACAGCTTCTGTGAATTGAGGAGTTGAGCAGAAAGGGTGGTAGAAAGTCCACACAAGTGCTCATGACAGGACCCGCAGCTGGCATTAACCCCATTGGAAGATTACCACGGCACGTGTATGGGGGGAAGCCAGAGAACACAACAATACGACCAAAAGAACAGCCACCAGAACAAGGCACATTTCTCATTCAGTGTAAGTATCCTCCCTGATTTTAAATAAAACTTAACTTAGACTTTAAGTAGCTGTGCATGGAAAATTCCTGTCGTTAATGTTTCTTTGCACAGTGAATGAGAAAAATAACACATGTACAAAATGCAGCAAAAATGCACTCATAAAATTTACAAAAGCATGCATAAACATGTGCAGTTAAAAGCGATATAAAATTATAGCATGTAATTACATACACTTACTGTAAGTGTGAATAGTTCCTCCGAGGTATGCTGTGCCTGGGCCTGCCTCCACACTCATAATGGCTGAAAGGTGGAGCACAAAAATGAAAGGGATCATTTTAGGATGGAGATAAAGTGGATGCCAGTAAGTCAAGACCTCTAAAAGCAAGTGTCATTGGCAGCTTCAATATTTCTATACTTGTTCCAGATTTAAACATCCTCATCTTTGACATACTAAGCAAGAACACTGGTCATGCAATATTTGTATGACTATAAGAGAGCAATTGAACCTCTGTAAACTATAAATGCTTTAAAGCAGAGACACCCAAGGATATCTTTACCCACGAGCCCACTACTAGGATTCGTAGGAAAGAGGCTATTACCCTAAAGTTTATTACCCCTGTAGGGGTACATATCTCTGGTGAGTGTGGGATATATTGGAGGGGTGCATGTTTTTCTTCACCCTATACCTACCACCCGGATCACTCTTCGAATATCACTCATCAATAATATTGAAGCACTATTGTTTTGTGAAGCACCTTTTTGCAAGCACTTTATGGACTGATTTTGGACTTTTTTAATATACATATATAATATTTTTGGTATTTTCACTGGATAGTTTGCACTGGCACTTTGTTTATTGTCATTTTTATCGATTGCACATATCACTTTATGCTCACAATTTATGTGTATATTTTTATTTTTTATTTTTTAATGCTTGGACACTTTTTTCATACAGGTTTATTTATAGTGTTTTGCATACAATTGCACATTAGCACTTTATTGTATATAATTTTAACCCCTTCCATATAAATATATATATATTTTTAAATAGGCAGCGCCATTTTACCTCGTTTCATATCTCTATTGCACGATATAGCCCATTGGACTATATTTTGGGGTAGGCTGCAGCCTAACTTACATCCATAAGCGCGGAATTTGTATCCCCTTTATAAATGCTTTAACACCTTTTTCCACAGACAGGGATGTTTTGTTTCTGAAATGCAGGTTATATGGTTTAGATGTTGATACTTTTTGTTCTGCTTTAAAAGCCATCAAAATATATTTTACCATTTGTATTCTTTCCTAGTGATTTGGTTACCTAAAGCCGGCCATACATGGATCAAAATGTGTCTGGTTCTGCAGGGATGGCCACGTTTCAATCTATAATTATATTGTCAAAAGTATTGGGATGCCTGCCTTTACATCCACATGAACTGTAATGGTATCCCAGTCTTAGTCCAAAGGTTCAATATTGAGTTTGCCCACCTTTTGCAGATATAACTGCTTCAACTCTTCTGGGAAGACTGTCCACAAGGTTTAGGAGTGTGTCTATGGGAATGTTTGACCATTCTTCCAGAAGCGCATTTGTGAGGACAGGCACTGATGTTGGACAAGAAGGCCTGGCTCGCAGTCTCCACTAATTCATCCCAAAGGTGTTCAATTGGGTTGGGGTCTGGACTCTGTGCAGGCCAGTCAAGTTTCTCCACCTCAAACTCCATCATCCATTTCTTTATGGGCCTTGCTTTGTGCACTGGTCCAAATCATTTGGCGGAAGGGGAATTATGGTGTGGGGTTGTTTTTCAGAGGTTGGGCTTGGCCCCTTATTTCCAGTGAAGGGATCTCTTAAGGCATCAGCATACCAAAACATTTTGGACAATTTCATGCTCCCAACTTTGTGAGAACAGTTTGGGGATGGCCCCTTCCTGTTCCAACATAAATGTGTACAAGTGAACAAAGCAAGGTCCATAAAGACATGGATGATCGGGTTTGGGGTGGAGGAACTTGACTGGCCTGACCTCAACCCAATAGAACACCTTTGGGGTGAATTAAAGTGGAGACTGCAAGCCAGGCCTTCTTGTCCAAAATCAGTGCCTGACCTCAAAAATATGCTTCTGGAAGAATGGTTAAACATTCCCATAGACACACTCTTAAACATTGTGGACAGCCTTTCCAGAAGAGTTAAAGCTGTTATAGCTGCAAAGGGTGGACCAACTCAATATAGAACCCTACGGACTAAGACTGGGATGCCATTAAAGTTCATGTGCGTATAAAGACAGGCATCCCAAAACTTTTGACAATTTAGTGTATGCATGGGCTCGCTGGTTGTGCGCAAGTTGATCTATCGATTGACTTGTGTACATCCAGCCGGTTGGGCTTTTTCTAAGCATTAGTGACGTTGGCTATAGCCAGCAATACTGATGATTGTATTCTGCCAGCTGCAAAGGCTTCCCTATGGCAGAACACAATAGTACTGCGGGATGGATTCCCTCATTAGCACTAAATGTGCTGATGGGGGAATCTGCACTTTTTTTTTCCATTCAACCTGCTGGTTGAATGAAAAAAATGTATCATGTATGCCCTCCCTAAGGGTGCCTTTACAGTTTGGAAGCTAATAAGTATAAAATGTATACCGTAGTTGTATGCTGAAAATAGCCATTGTCATATGTATACATTGTATGTCATCTGTGAATTTATGGCTCACATTAAATATTTCTTTCTTCAGGCCTGACAGTTCTCCCGGTATGCACGGATCAGCTGGAAGAAAATGTTGTGCATCTAAAAAGCAAATTTCACTGTGTACAGTAAAGCGTATCACACCCAGGTATAGTATACAGTATTATTGTATTGCGTTTTCTGTTACTACTTGCTGCTTTGTATGATGTAGTATTACCAGCGTCCTTCATTGAAAAACACCTTAGCTTAGTAATTTGGAGGGATGTCCACATACTTTTGACCATTTAGTAGGAGTGATGGTCAGGTGTCTACAAACTCTTTACCATATAGTGTGTAGATTAGTGAATATATTGTGAAGAGCAGGAGGTCTGTATACACTACAAGTAGTGCTTTAAGTGGGCCAGTATGCACTGGTACTCAGTACAGCCACTTCCAAATATGGCTCTTGAGCATACCGCCACCTCTCCGTGCACCTTAGCTGATTGGACATCTGCGCCCTCAATTGCCCCCCCCCCACAAGAATATTTCCCACTCCAGAGTCAGACCTGTCACCACCAGTGACTCCCCTGCTCAGGAGTCCCAGGTCAGGGGGGGGGGGGGTGCTCTGTGGGGACCCTGATGTGGGGTAGGTGGGGGGGGGTGGATTTATAGGCTATAATAGAGTACCGGCACCTCTTTTGGGCCACTTAAAGCACTGACTACAAGTATTAGGTAGTGTGGTGTTTTTTAAAGCCTCATCAATACAACTGACAAATATCTAACCCAACCTCACTCTGTTTATAGCAACAACATTCCAGATTATAATGTAGCCGACCTCAAGGATTTAAAGAAGCTAGACACCGATCCTATCCAAAAGGAACTTGTGCCACCAAATACTGGTAACTATTGACCACTGTGAGGTATATAGTAGAGGGTGCGCCAAGGTTTTGGTACCAAAACTGAAAATGCAGGATGCACTTGGCAGAAAACCGAAACTGAAAATTACAGTTTTTAAAAAATAAATATATTTTAATATATAATTGTAATATGTAAAAGGAAATAGGTGCGCGAACCTAAAAACAGATGAAAGTGGGGTGAAAGCAGCACTGCAAGACAAATTAAATATGAAAAAATAGTAATGTATGTAACATAAATTACCAAAGTGCGCTAAACAATATAATGAGAACAAAAGTTCATAGGTGATGTCTGTGATGACACCAATTAAACATGTACATTCAATTCCAAAAAGTGCAAAACTGTAAAAAAGTCTTTCAATTCAGAAGATGGAGTGAAGGTTAGGGAGTGTTGGGAGGTGGGTGGGGCCTCGTCCCAAAATAGTGATCCAAAGTGATTCTCAATAACTTGTATACACAAGTGAACACCCAGTGATAGGAGTGGACTCTTACCACAATGTGGAGAGATGTGAGCATGTACTGTGTTTGGTCCAGAGGTCCCAACTGATAGGCTGAAAGAGATGGTTCTCGGAATAGACCGGATCAATCAGCTGCTTCCAAAGTGGGGGGGATCTGTAGGCTTCCAATCAGGGGATAATGCAGGTAGATTGCAGGGAGTTGTAGTCCCTCCGGACATTGGCTGTACCCGGCTCGGAGCGCTGTCTATCGCACGACCTGAGCAGAGACCAGCGGGAGGGCAGGTCGTGCGATAGACAGCGCTCCGAGCCGGGTACAGCCAATGTCCGGAGGGACTACAACTCCCTGCAATCTACCTGCATTATCCCCTGATTGGAAGCCTACAGATCCCCCCCACTTTGGAAGCAGCTGATTGATCCGGTCTATTCCGAGAACCATCTCTTTCAGCCTATCATTTGGGACCTCTGGACCAAACACAGTACATGCTCACATCTCTCCACATTGTGGTAAGAGTCCACTCCTATCACTGGGTGTTCACTTGTGTATACAAGTTATTGAGAATCACTTTGGAACACTATTTTGGGACGAGGCCCCACCCACCTCCCAACACTCCCTAACCTTCACTCCATCTTCTGAATTGAAAGACTTTTTTACAGTTTTGCACTTTTTGGAATTGAATGTACATGTTTAATTGGTGTCATCACAGACATCACCTGTGAACTTTTGTTCTCATTATATTGTTTAGCGCACTTTGGTAATTTATGTTACATACATTACTATTTTTTCATAATTGTAATATATTTTACTTTTTAAATAATATCATGAATTTAAATGAATATGAATTTATTGTCAGCCATTATTGCCACTTTTAGCGCAAGAAAAGCGTACAAAAAATGTATCCCTTTAAAATTATATGTATGCCTTCACGATGGCCCGTTGCGCTTCTGTTGTGGTGTTAAAAATCCTGTTTGCTGCATTTTTGATCAGTTAAAAAAACCGCACCAAAAACACACCTCCCGTTGAAATTCATTGAAAACGCAGCAAGAACGCATTCATAACGCACCTGTGTTACGTTTTTGATGCGGTTTTTGAGTCTCATGACCTATGAAAACACAAAGTGGCACATAATTGTGAAGTGGAAGGAAAATGATAAATGGTTTTCAAATTTTTTTTACAAATCAGTATCTGAAAAGGTAGGAAATTATAAGGAGAGAAATGGTCTGATTATCAACCGGCACCGTCCCCTGGGGTATATTTGGAAAATAGGTGTGACCAGGTTGGTAGACAAAGGACTACCGTCACCTGGAAAATGGGGATTTAATTGTGCCTATATATGTTAACCAAAAAGCCATAAATTGATAAAGAAATGGCATTTATTATATTACAAACAATACAGTATACACATTTTTTTATTTTATTATAAAAATATTCTGGGAATATAACAGTATATCTAAAATCCATAAACAAAATCTGCTGGTGGACCGATGCATTTCGCTGTATTAGCTTACTCAGGAGCTACGCAATATATATATAACAGACAGATTTGCAAATCATAAAATCTAAAATGAACAATAATACAAGTCGATATACAAAGCATATTATATTTGAAATAGACATAAATACTATCAAATATAAATATATCAATACATCGTAAAAAACTAGGCAGGGAGAGAAGAAACAAATAAACAGATAAAAAATAAATATAAATGAGTTAATGCTCACAAAATGCTCCAAAAATCACAACTACTGGGTTATATTGCCTCCTCCAGGAGTAGGACTAGGCAGAACAAAAAACACCTGACTACACCCATGGGTCATCCTTAGCTGGTGTATAACCCCCCTCTCTGCTCTAGGTAATTCGTTTTAATCTGTCTAGTCAGGAGTAAGGACCTAGGATTCCAGCTGGCATCTCTGGTCCTAGCAATTTTTTCTCCTTCCTTACATATTTTTTGTTTTTTCTCTCGGTAGATCTACAATCAACTGCTGAGCTGGGCCGACGGGCTGGAAAATCTAGATCCAGTGGTCCCCCCAGCCCAGCCAACGAGTGCGTGCAGACTGCAGCTACACGCTAGGTTGGCTGCGACATAGCCTCATGGACAGAGGCTGGCCCCTGAGTTAAATGTCTTGCATGGTCGCATATGACCGGGCCGACCGCTCCCCTACTTCGGTGGTGAGGATTCTATCTGGAGCGTTACCTGTTACCTCTCCTCTTTTGGCAGTTTTTTGGGGTGGGTGCGGGTAACCTCCAGGGACGGTCAGATCTGCCTGCAGGTTCCCTCCTCCCATCCTTAAATCCCTCAGTGAGCTGTGCTTCCCCCACTCCCTTTCCCGCTGTCTGGACCTGAAGTCTGGTGGGGTCCCAGGGCAGAGGATGCAGCGGAGACCCCTAGGGTCTCCCTCGCTATCCTCTCCTTGTAAGGGTCCTGGGATAGTGTACGTCCTGCCCTGGTAGTCTGGAGGGGTCCCAGTGTAGGAGACCCCTAGGTGCATGCCCTACTGTTTGCAGTGTGGGTATAGAGCAGGGGGATCCCAGTGCAGAGACTGGTGCAGAGTGCACATCGGAGTCACCCCTTACGTGTTTCCTACCAGCATCTGTAGCTGATGATGGCCATTTTTCCTTAGTCTGGCTGGTCTCCAGCTGGCGGCCATGTTTGTGTAGTTCAATGATGTCACAGGGCCATTTTCCCTTACTCTGGCTGGTCTCCAGCTGGCGGCCATGTTTGTGTAGCCAAATGATGTCATGGGGGCCATTTTCCCTTTGTCTGGGAGATGCTGAAGACGACCGAAGCCTTGTGGGGATGCCGAAGCTCCTCCTCTTCCTCCTCAGTTTCCTCTTCCTGTGCCTGGGACATATGAACAGGGATAGCATCCATGGTGATGCTGGGTCCAAATTTTTAGCGCTCCTCTGATCGGTAGGGTGAGTCCCTGGGGGTCCCTCTTATCTCTCTCTCTCTGCAGATAGGTACCCTGAGCCTTGGGGCGATCCTTTAGTGGTGCCAAAAGATCGTTTTTGTACTGCAAGGTCTTCCTTTCCTTATGGAGCCACAGGGTCACATCTCCCTCACTGACCTCCTCATGGAGGTGGCAGGTCCCTCATAACCCCAGCTTCCTATGGTTGCACTGAAGGTGGTCCTGCAGTCCTTAGTGCCCCGGGTGGAAGTGTTGTGTGCGCAAAGGCCCTGGAGGAAGCATCCCCCGCCTTTCCCTGCTCAGTCTGTCTCATCTGATTCTAAGCCTGATGCCATTATTGTCCCTTGGGGGCTTCCTTTTAGAGAAGACCAGTTGTCCCAATGGCTGATCTGGTTTTAATGGCTTAGCTATTGAAAGCCAGGTACTGAGGGATAGAGGTCTGTCTGGATCAGTAATCCCTACCATGGTGAAGGCAAGGAAGTCGTTTTCCAGCAGGATATACCATCGTATGTGGAAAGCATGCATTTCTTGGTGTGAGTCGATTGGCACTCACCCTCGATCCTTTTCTGTGGCTCAGATCTTAACCTTTCTTCAACAGTGCGTTCATCAGAAGTTGGCCTTGAGTACCATCAAGGGCCAGGTGTCTTCCTTGGCAATCTTCTTTCAGCGACCCCTAGCCACGCATTCCTTAGTTTGTACCTTCATTCAGGGGGTTCGACATGTGGCTAATAGGGATAAAGTGGTTCTTCTTCCCTGTCCATCATTCCTGCCCAAAGTTGTCTCTGACTTCCATTTGAATGAGGACATTGTGTTGCCTTCCTTGTGTTCCCAAGCTGGCTCATCCCATGGAATTTGCTTTGCATACCTTGGATGTGATTTGTGCTATTCAGGTTTATCTTGCAGCTACTGAGTCCTTTCGGTGGTCAGACTCGCTTTTTGTGGTTACGGACGGACCAAGGAAAGGGCTGGCCTCTTCTTCGGCTACAACCTCCAGATGGATCAGGCAGACGGTGACTCAGGCCTATTCCATTATAGGTCAGGTTCCACCTTTCCCTGTCACGGCGCATTCTACTCGGGAGCTGAGTACTTTTTGGGCCTTCCGTCATTAGGCATCAATATCGCAAGTTTGCAAGGTGGCCACGTGGTCATCGGTGCATACATTCACAAAATTCTATAAGGTAGATACTTTGGCATCTGCGGATGCTTCTTTTGGCTGCAAAGTTTTGCAGGCTGCTGTTTAAGAGGAGCTGTTCCCTCTTGAGGGGTGTTTTTCTTTAAACTGTTATTTTTCAGATGGGGCTCCTGTGACCCAGTTAAGGCTCCGTTGTCCTGGTTAAGAGCTCTTATGTTTAGCCTTGGGTTATTTTCCCCACCCCTCATTTTTCTTTTGGTACTGCTTTTGGATGTCCTAGTAGTTATGATTTATGGAGCGCTGTGTCCGTTGATGAACGAAATGGGATTTTTGTAAATTTCATAAAATCCACTTCTCTGAGTTCATTGACGGACACAGCACCCACCCCTCTATGGAGTTTGGAGTTCTGATACTTCTAATACTGCTTGCTACTAAACTGATTACTTAGAGCAGAGAGGGGGTTTATATACCAGCTGAGAACAGCCCATGGGCATAGCCAGGTGTTTTTTGTTCTTCCTAGTCCTACTCCTGGAGGAGGCAATATAACCTAGTGGTTATATAGCAAAAGCAAAACTAAAAGCAAAACATTATGTGAGGGAGGAAATCTATTACTTCACATCACCCTGAACACACCACCCCCACCTGGAAACATGGTGGTGGCAGCATCATGTTGTGGGAATTATTTTCTTCGGCAGGGACAGGGAAGCTCGTCAGAGTTGATGGGAAGATGGATGAAGCCAAATACAGGGCAATCTTAGAAGAAAACCTGTTGGAGTCTGCAAAAGACTTGAGAATGGGGCAGAGGTTCACCCTCCAGCAGGACAATGACCCTAAAC
The DNA here is from genome assembly GCF_965119305.1 of Pelophylax lessonae. Taxonomy (NCBI): domain Eukaryota; kingdom Metazoa; phylum Chordata; class Amphibia; order Anura; family Ranidae; genus Pelophylax; species Pelophylax lessonae. The sequence goes on along the minus strand of NC_138773.1, from coordinate 253,947,491 downwards.
ATACAGTCACAGCTACAATAGAATGGTTTAGATCAAAGCATATTCATGTGTTAGAATGGCCCAGTCAACATCCAGACCTAAATCCAATTGAGAATCTGTGTCAAGACTTGAAAATTGCTGTTCACAGATGCCCTCTATTCAATCTGACAGAGCTTGAGCTATTTTGCAAAGAAGAATGGGCATAAATTTCACTCTCTAGATGTGCTAAGCTGGTAGAGACATACCCAAAAAACTGGCAGCAGTGAAAGGTTGTTCTACAAAGTATTGACTCTGAGGGGAGGGGGGGGGGGGGCTGAATACAAATGCGAGCTACACTTTTCTGATACAGTAATTATTTGTAATAAAATTTGAAAATAATTTCCCTTCCATTTCACAATTATGTGCCACTTTGGTTTGGTCTATCACACAAATAAAATTAGGTTTTTGGTTGTAACATGACAAAATGTGGAAAATTTTAAGGGGTATGAATACTTTTGCAAGGAACTTTATCTGTTTTAGGTACTGGAGCATTTTCACAAGTACTCGTGCAAATGCTTAGTATCAGCACCGATACGGATATCGCTATTGGTATTGGTGCAACTCTAAATATTACCAAATAACAACCTCAGTGTAATTTCAGAAGAACAAGAAAAATACCTCTTTAGCTGGCCATACACTTATCGAAATTCGACTGGTCCTGCATGGATCAGTTGAACATTGATGCAGTGCGTGCGCTTCCCCAACTCGATAGATTGGTAAATTGAATTCTGTCATAGGGACATGTTGGAAAAATTTGCAGAAAAAAATCAGCTGCAAAGGCTGATCAGTGTATTCCAGTCTTTCTCAACTGGGGCTCCAAGGAACCCTAGGGTTCCTCCAAAGATTGCTTGAAGTTCCTTAAGCAATAAGCAATTTCTGCCTCTGCGATAATTAGCCACTATCACAAGGATCTTTTAAGCTAGCTGTAATGGGAAAATGTTCCCATTGACCACAAATGTAAGTAGCATTCTCCATAGTGACCCTTACACTAATATACGATCGTTTGTACATATAGTAATTATTAGCAGAGGTTCCTTGAGACCAGAAAGTTATTTCATGGGTTCCTACACCCTAAAAAGGCTGAGACAGGCTGGTGTATTCCAACACCAGCGGGTGCCACTGTTATAATACTTTGTACCGAAGTGAGGAATTTCTACATCCACCTCCTTTGTGAACAAAAAAAAAACTATTTATGGCCAACTTTACTACTTCGTCTTGCATGGTCGTGTTCAATGGGATGTAACCATCATAGGATTTGTGGAACAACTAACAAAAGCTTGTCAAAGCGCTCAGTTGCATGGAGAGCACAGACATAGCTTTCACTGACTACCAATTATCCTAAATCAGGTATGGACATGAAAATCGCTCTGGTTTAGAAGTTCAGCTAATTTAAATATAAGGCTACATTCACACCTGAGCGTAGCGTTTTCGCGCGTTTTTTTACCACGATTTTACCGCGATTTACAGGCGTTTTTTGTGCAGGCGTTTTTAGATTCAATAGAGACCAATGGAAAACACCTGTAATCTGCCCAAAAAGAAGCTCATGTACTTTTTTGAGCGTTGGGCGTTTTGCTCACAGCGTCAAAACGCTCAGATGTGAACAGGGGCCATTGAAGTGAATAGGATTTGTCTTGTTCGGCGTTTTGAGAGCTGATCCTAGAGCAGAAAAATTCCCCAAAAACGCCCCAAAACGCCTACGTGTGAACGGAGCCTAAGAAGCACTACCAGCTTCAGAATATGAGACACAACTGCTCATTGGGGATTTACAGTATAGAGATCCTAAAAACTCTGCCACTGGAATCTAAAGTGACTAATGTGCCCATAGATATGAGCTGACAGTCTCTGAAGTTTGAGAGACAATTTTGCATGTGTGGGAACACCTACAGGTAATCCCACTAAGGCATTGTGGGTAAAAAAGCAAATTCTCAGATTGCATGATGGCACATCTCATTTCATTGCCTAAACAGGGATGCCCATACCACCTGAACATTCCAGTTAAGAGAAAAACTTGAGCCAAGAGACACTGAGAGATAGTCAAGCCACGCATTTATAAAACTTGGTATCCAGTGCACCCCTGTGCCTTTAAGGAGGAATGGGCTTTCTCCAGGCATACCTGCCCTCAATCTATCCATTATTATATACTGTATGTGCTTCTACTAAGAAGGCTCTAAAAATTTATAGAGTTAGGACTGCAGATAATACTGGGGTGCTGTGATGGGGTCTCTGCAACTTACACATATATTTGCAAATGTGTGCAAACTAAACCCCTGTTTTAATGTGAACTGTTAGACAGGACAATTCAATATGTTTGCAAGCTGGGTGGTAAGTTGAGCTGGGAATTTTTCTTTGTTGTTGTTTGACACATTTATAACCAACCAACCAACCATTCTGTGAAGGCCACGAGCATCTATAGTAGCTAAATATTAGCTGCATTAGTGGTGGCTGCATTAGGTTTCTTTATTCAGGCTTTTTCACCTTTATTTTTACCTGGCGATCCTGCCAGTAAAACACTTTCTGTCCTAGGGTTACAATGCTCACTCACTGTACTATATATATAGAGAAGCAGTATTGTTGTCCTAGGATAAGACTCTCAAACACTCTACTTATCTCTAGAAAGCGTGTGTGTTTGGGGGGATGTAATATATTGGACAATATAATTTTCAAAGATCAATAGGTTTTTTTTTTCATGTAGTGAAAATCACTTTCATTGGTATACGTTGTGTTTACAAAACCAAAAGGGAGAAGAAGTTAATTCAAGGGGTTTATTACACTTTTATATAGCTTTGTTTTTAGTACAAACATATGGCAACCACCCCAACCTCCCAGACTACCCAGAGGTTTAGTAAGCACACATTGGCAAATATACAGTGGATTTAAAAAGTCAAGAAATGTCAGATTTCTTTGATATAAAAAATGAGACAATAATAAAAAACTAAAAAAATGTGGTTGCAAGAGTGTGCACACCCTCTTATATTTGGAGATGTGGCTGTGTTCAGAATAAGCAATCACATGTTAAATAGTCAGTACACACCACCATCATTTAAAGTGCCTCTGATTAACCCCAAAAATAGTTTAGCTGTTCTAGTAGGTCTTTCCTGACATTTCCTTAGTCGCATCCTACAGCAAAAACTATGGTCCGCAGAGAGCTTCCAAAGCATCAGCGGCATCTAATTGTTTAAAGGTATCAGTTAGAAGGGTACAAAAGAATTTCCAAGGAATTAGATTTACCATGGAACACAGTGAAGACAGTCGTTATCAAGTGGAGAAAATATGGCACAGCAGTGACATTACCAAGAACTGAACCTTCCTTTCAAAATTGATGAAAAGACGAGAGGAAAACTGGTCAGGGAGGCTGCCAAGAGGCCTACAGCAACATTAAAGGAGCTGCAGGAATATCTGGCAAGTACTGGCTGTGTGGTACATGTGACAACTAGGGATGCACCGAATGTTCGGCAACCGAAATTATTCGGCCGAAAATAGCAAAAAAAGCACTTTCGGCGTTCGGCCGAATAAGTAAAAAGGCCGAATAAATTTGTGCCGAACAATGACGTTTTTAATGACGCGGATGGTGGGTCGGTAAGCCCAGATTGCGGGTCCCCGACCGGTGACCCGCCATCCCCGAGCATCACTGTAAACATAGCCGGAGGCACTACAGGAAGCAGAGCGGATGCTTCCTGTATAGCCGCTTAGCGCCGGGGTCTGTCACAGGCGGAGTGATACCAAATGTACTCCGCCTCCGCCTGTGACAGGGCACAGGAGCCATACAGAAAAACATCGACTCTGCAGATGGGAGGGAGGGAGGTAAGGAGAGACATGAGAGGACAGAGACACGTGAGGACAAGAGAGAGAGACACGAGAGGACAAGAGAGAGACACGAGAGGACAAGAGAGAGACACGAGAGGACAAGAGAGAGAGTGAGAGGACAAGAAAGAGAGAGAGAGACATGAGAGGACAAGAGAGAGAGAGAGACATGAGAGGACGAGAGAGAGAGAGAGAGACATGAGAGGACAAGAGAGAGAGAGGACAAGAGAGAGAGACATGAGAGGACGAGAGAGAGAGAGAGACATGAGAGGACAAGAGAGAGAGAGAGAGAGACATGAGAGGACAAGAGAGAGAGAGAGAGAGACATGAGAGGACAAGAGAGAGAGAGAGAGACATGAGAGGACAAGAGAGAGAGAGAGACATGAGAGGACAAGAGAGAGAGACATGAGAGGACAAGAGAGAGAGACATGAGAGGACAAGAGAGAGAGACATGAGAGGACAAGAGAGAGAGAGTGAGAGGACAAGAGAGAGAGAGTGAGAGGACAAGAGAGAGAGAGAGAGACATGAGAGGACAAGAGAGAGAGACATGAGAGGACAAGAGAGAGAGACATGAGAGGACAAGAGAGAGAGACATGAGAGGACAAGAGAGAGAGAGAGACATGAGAGGACAAGAGAGAGAGTGCGACATGAGAGGACAAGAGAGAGAGACATGAGAGGACAAGAGAGAGAGAGAGAGACATGAGAGGACAAGAGAGAGAGAGTGAGAGGACAAGAGAGAGAGAGAGTGAGAGGACAAGAGAGAGTGAGAGGACAAGAGAGAGAGACATGAGAGGACAAAAGAGAGAGACATGAGAGGACAAGAGAGAGAGTGAGAGGACGAGAGAGAGAGACATAAGAGGACAAGAGAGAGAGAAATGAGAGAGAAATGCGAAACACCGCGTTCGGTATTCGGCCTTCGGCCAAGCATTTCATTATTATTCGGCTTCGGCTTCGGCCAAGAATTTCATTTCGGTGCATCCCTAGTGACAACAATATCCCGTATTCTTCATATGTCTGGGCTATGGGGTAGAGTGGCAAGACAGAAGCCTTTTCTTACAAAGAAAAACATCCAAGCCGGCTTTTGCAAAAACACATCTGAAGTCTCCCAAAAGCATGTGGGAAAATGTATTATGGTCTGATGAAACAAAGGTTGAACTTTTTGGCCATAATTTCAAAAGATATGTTTTGCGCAAAAACAACCCCGCATATTACCAAAAGAACACCATCCCCACAGTGAAGCATGGTGGTGGCAGCATCATGCTTTGCGGCTGTTTTTCTTCATCTGGAACGGGGGCCTTAGTCAAGGTAGAGGGAATTATGAACAGTTCCAAATACAAGTCAATATTGGCACAAAACCTTCAGGCTTCTGCTAGGAACTTCCTCCTTCAGCATGACAACGACCCAAAGCATACATCCAAATCAACAAAGGAATGGCTTCACCAGAAGATACAAGTTTTGGAATAAGCCATCCAGAGCCCAGACCTGAATCTGATTAAAAATCTGTGGGGTGATCTGTAGAGGGCTGTACATAGGAGATGCCTTCACAATCTGACAGATTTGGAGTGTTTTTGCAAAGAAGAGTCAAGAACATGTGCCATGCTGATAGACTCATACCCAAAAAGACTGAGTGCTGTAATAAAATCAAAAGCTACTTCAACAAAGTATTATTTTAAGAGTGTGCACACTTATGCAACCATAATATTTTTATTTTTTTTTATTTTTTCTTCCCTCTACCTAAAATATTTCAGTTTGTTGTTCAACTGAGTTGTACAGTTCATAGGTCACATTAAAGGGAGGGAGGTAAGGAGAGACATGAGAGGACAGAGACACGTGAGGACAAGAGAGAGAGACACGAGCGGACAAGAGAGAGACACGAGAGGACAAGAGAGAGACACGAGAGGACAAGAGAGAGAGTGAGAGGACAAGAAAGAGAGAGAGAGACATGAGAGGACAAGAGAGAGAGAGAGACATGAGAGGACGAGAGAGAGAGAGAGACATGAGAGGACAAGAGAGAGAGAGAGAGGACAAGAGAGAGAGACATGAGAGGACGAGAGAGAGAGAGAGAGACATGAGAGGACAAGAGAGAGAGAGAGACATGAGAGGACAAGAGAGAGAGACATGAGAGGACAAGAGAGAGAGAGAGAGACATGAGAGGACAAGAGAGAGAGACATGAGAGGACAAGAGAGAGAGACATGAGAGGACAAGAGAGAGAGAGTGAGAGGACAAGAGAGAGAGAGTGAGAGGACAAGAGAGAGAGAGAGAGACATGAGAGGACAAGAGAGAGAGACATGAGAGGACAAGAGAGAGAGAGAGACATGAGAGGACAAGAGAGAGAGAGAGACATGAGAGGACAAGAGAGAGAGAGAGGACAAGAGAGAGAGAGACATGAGAGGACAAGAGAGAGAGACATGAGAGGACAAGAGAGAGAGACATGAGAGGACAAGAGAGAGAGACATGAGAGGACGAGAGAGAGAGAGACATGAGAGGACAAGAGAGAGAGAGCGACATGAGAGGACAAGAGAGAGAGACATGAGAGGACAAGAGAGAGAGAGAGAGACATGAGAGGACAAGAGAGAGAGAGAGACATGAGAGGACAAGAGAGAGAGAGTGAGAGGACAAGAGAGAGAGAGAGTGAGAGGACAAGAGAGAGTGAGAGGACAAGAGAGAGAGACATGAGAGGACAAAAGAGAGAGAGAGAGAGAGAGAGAGAGACATGAGAGGACAAGAGAGAGAGTGAGAGGACGAGAGAGAGAGACATAAGAGGACAAGAGAGAGATAAATGAGAGAGAAATGCGAAACACCGCGTTCGGTATTCGGCCTTCGGCCAAGCATTTCATTATTATTCGGCTTCGGCCAAGAATTTCATTTCGGTGCATCCCTAGTGACAACAATATCCCGTATTCTTCATATGTCTGGGCTATGGGGTAGAGTGGCAAGACAGAAGCCTTTTCTTACAAAGAAAAACATCCAAGCCGGCTTTTGCAAAAACACATCTGATGTCTCCCAAAATCATGTGGGAAAATGTGTTATGGTCTGATGAAACCAAGGTTAAACTTTTTGCCATAATACCAAAAGATATGTTTGAGACAAAAACAACACTGCACATCACCAAAGGAACACCATACCCACCGTGAAACATGGTGCTGACAGCATCATGCATTTGGGCTGTTTTTCTTCAGCTGGAACAGGGGCCTTAGTCAAGGTAGAGGGAATTATGAAAAGTTCCAAATACTGGTCAGTATTGGCACAAAACCTTCAGGCATCTGCTAGAAAGCTGAACATGAAGAGGAACTCCATCTTTCAGCATGACAACGACAAGCATACATCCAAATCAACAAAGCAATGGTTTCACCAGAAGATTAATGTTTTGGAATGGGCCAGCCAGAGCCCAGACCTGAATCAGATTGAAAAATCTGTAGGGTAATCTGAAGAGGGCTGTGCACAGGAGATGCCCTCGCAATCTGACAGATTTGGAGTGTTTTTACAAAGAAGAGTGGGAAAATATTGGCAAGTCAAGCTGTGCCATGCTGATAGACTCATACCCAAACAGACTGAGTGCTGTAATAAAATCAAAAGCTGCTTCAACAAAGTATTAGTTTAAGGGTGTTATTTTTACTTCCCTCCACCTAAAAGATTTCAGTTTGTTGTTCAACTGAGTTGTACAGTTTATAGGTCACAATAAAGGTGGAAAAAGTTCTGAAATTATTTATCTTTGTCTCATTTTTTTACATCACAGAAACCTGACATTTTTAAACAGGGGTGTGTAGACTTTTTATATCCACTGTATGTGTGAGCTGCAGGGCCACTTCACTGCCCCCCAGTGTACGACAGTCCTAACTCTATAATTTTTTAGTCTTTTTTTTTTTTAGGCATAGTGGTATAGTGTAACTTTCCAATTGATTTGTTGTCACTTTAATAAAAAATAGTCTATACGCTTTTCTTTCAGCAGCTGAAAAAAAGTCCACAGAGGTCCACCCAGCAGCAACCATTCAAAGCCCCAACTTAACAGAGCAGCCTCAGGAGTCTTCTAGTGATGACGATGATAGTGACAATGAAAAATCATCTGCTCCATTACAGCTTTTGACAGAGGTGATTTAAAGTCTATCAAAACCCAAAAACAAAAATGTGATCAATTGCAGCTTGCCAATACTCAGATGTAGTGGCTGCAATCATTTTCTTTTTTTCAAGGCGTTTCCTTTATTTTTACCTGGTAATTCTGACACATTTAAAGTCCTAAGATGATGACAATCACTCACCCTTCTATATCAGGACAACAAATACAAGATAAGACTACAGAACCTTATATCTTACATGTAATTAATGTAACATAATGTAACATCATAACAGCACAAGCAAAGAGCAAAATAGTTTAGAAGTATAACTAAAGGCAAAACTTTTTTTTTTTTTTAGTTTTGATTAGAGAGATTTATCCTCTCCATTTCTCATGTTTACCCTTATTACCGAAATGGAAAGTAAAAGAAAATCCTAAAATTTTAGTTTGTCCTTAAAACAGTAATCAAGGGGAAATCTACCAATAAGGACACTAGTTCTGATGACCCTGCCTTTTTGTTCTACTTTAGGCTGACAAGATTTTCAGTAAGATAAACCGGTATTTTTTGCAGTTACAAATACAACAAAATGCTTTCAATTATCTATTTAAGACCAAAAGGAACCAAATCAGAGTTTATTGTTCGATTTTACATGCACTTTAAATGTGGGTACCCATTATGCATAATTAATGAGCAGTAATAGTGCAGTGATAGGTGTTTGGGGTTTGTAGCTTGTGTGGTCAATCTGAACCCCACCCTATGTAACAGAGGATTCATTGCTATCACAGTTTATATGGTAAACAAATTTTTCCCATACATCTTGATTACAGTTTTGAACACTATAATGTACCTTTGGTAGACCAGTTAGTTTCAGATAAGCAGTACACACACATTCCAGTTCCTTTGTAAAAATCCTTCTCTCTAAGCTTACTATACACATTACAATTCTTTGTAAAATTTCCTTTACACTAACCAAACCTATGTAATATGAGGACCTATTTAAACCATACAATCAATTTGTATCCACTCAAGCAGGCCCTTGCATTACATAATAATATAAAAAATAGTGCAGCTTCAAATGTGTAAAATAAGGCACAACATAATAAATGAACAAACCAGAAAAAATGTGTTCAAAAAATTGGAAAGTTAAAGTCTGATAAGTCCATAAAGTGTAAAATAATGACTTGAAGGGTGTTGAATCCCACAAATAAAATAGTGACTGGAACACGTGATAAATCCCACACCAAAAGAATATGGATGTGCTCACCAGATGGTATGGACCCAAAATACTATATAGCAAATAGGTCATACACGCTGTGTGTGTAGATGTCCTCGGTATCGAATGGTAGGAACCTCTGCAGCGTCACTGGATCACAGATGGTAATGGATATCCTCCGGACTGCTCTCCAGCATCACTGGATCACAGATGGTAATGAATATCCTCCAAACTGCTCACAAACGAATGTGCCTAGGAATCCCCACTCATGGGATGGTGTGGAGGGATAAACCAAAAAGACACCATAGTTCTATAATTATTTTAACAAATTTTTGAACAAATTTTTTCTGGTTTGTTCATTTATTATGTTGTGCATTATTTTACACATTTAGCGCTGCACTATTTTTTATATTATTCTGTTCACCATCACTGTCGTTTGGAGTGTCAGCAGCTTTTTATTGTGTTCATCTTATTGATACGTTTTAGTAATTCTTTCACATTTTTCCCCCTTGCGTTACATAGTAGTTGGTAGATCTAAAGAAGGGGTGCTCAACCTTTTGAAGAGCGAGGACCCCTTAAGTGACTTGGTAACTGGTTATGGGCCACAATAAAATGAAATGATCCAGAATTGCGATCTTTTTTTTTTTTTTATCCTATTTGAAGTAGCATAATGAACATTTTCCTCCTGTAGCCACTGGATGCTGGCGGGGGGGGGGGGGGGGGGGAGAGGAGGAGAGGCTGGATTTCAGCAGTTGCAGAAGGAAAATGGGGAAAATTGGTTCCTGTATATGCCCCCCCACCACTACCCCTCTTGTTCAAGTGTAAAACAGAATGTGAGAGGGAGGCCGTATGGGCCCCCTGGAGCATGGGGGGAGGTAATGCTATATCAGTAGTTGGGGGGTGTGGTAAAAACACATCTCAGCTATGGGGTTTTACTGTCCCCAAACCACAAATGTAAATTAGCCCTTAATGTCCTGAGCCTCCTGTAAGGCTGCTTTCATACCGATGTGCTGCGGTGTACCTGGGTGTGGTGTACTTTCTGAAAGTTCACCAAAACTCCTGAATGCAAAAAGTGCGCCACACCCACAAGATATAATAAAAGTCTATGGCAAAGTGCATCTAACCTGTAGTCAAGCCGCAGGTGCACTGCGCTGTAACCGCAGATCAGTGAGAAAGCAGCCTCATAGTTGTTAACCCTTTTGTAGGTACGAATATTCCCATTGCAAAAGCGCAGTGTATGTGTTTATCCTTTTCGCTGCCAGGTGCTTTTAAACTTAGCTGGCCGGACCATTTTTTGCAATTTTTCTTTTGCTCTTTTATTTTTTCCTTACAGCTTTCAGAGTTTGTAAAAGACCCCCCAAACCATATATTTTCTGAAAGCACATGGCCAGTAGAATAAAGAGAAGGTGTTACTGATTTTTAAAGAGGAAGTAAACTCCTCAAAATAGTTTCTTTTTTTCTTCCCTGCAAAGTAAATGCATAATGTGCTAGTATGCATCGCATACTAGCACATTATGTGACACTTCCCTCCAACAAAGCCCACGATGTCCACGCTGCTGGCCACATCCATGTTCACCGGTCTTCTTCCAGGTCCGCGGACTCCAGCAGTATTACTGGCCAGAGCCGTGTGACATCAGCCGCCAGTCACGGCACTGGGCTCTGAAGAAACGGCACGGGCGGACGTTTCTTCAGAACACATGCGCCAATGACGTCATCTGCCGCATGCACTGCAAATATCTCCTGAACGGTGCAAGTTTAGGAGATATTTACAGCACCTATAGGTAAGCTTTAATATAGGCTTACCTATAGGTAAAAGTAATTAAAGTGGGTTTACAACCACTTTAACCTTCCTAGCGGTATTCCCGAGCGTGACTCGGGGTTAGATTTTGGAGCCAAAAGCGGTAACCCCCAGCCACACTCGGGGTAGCGCTAGGAAGATCGCTGGATCCTGGTAGAGGTTTTACTTACCTTTTCTCCGGGATCCAGTGAAGAATGCGGGCGGTATGCGGCGGCGGAGCTTCCTCTCGATTGTCTGCGAGCCCCGGCTTCCGTCTCCGGCGACGTGACGTCCGCCGGGGGGTGGAACCGGCGGCAAATTCAAATGTAAAACACTCCAAACACACTGATACCATTCAAAATAAAAAAAAATCACATTACATTGCCCCCCAGTGCCCTTTCCTGCAGTTTTACTGTACTTTTTATGTAAATATATATATGTGGGCTGCAGGCAACAGGTTGAGCACCACAGATCTAAAGGAAGTTTTACAGTTCGATTGTATTATGTATAATTAGCTATAGGTGAAGGTTAGGTATCTAGTTTTATTTTAGGAGGTTAAGTTAACATTTAGGACACAGCAGAAGGGGTTAAGGCATGTAGCGTGTTTTAAACTTTATTATGGCACAGAAAAGTAATATCCAGAAAACCACTGTACCTTAAATTTTGGGCGCAAGATGCTTGATTTAAACAGATGTTATAGGGATTAATTTGATTATCGTTTATAGTTTTTTTTGTTTTATCAGTTCATTAAGGCTGTAATGGATGAGGATTATAAACTGGCGTGGAAGCTTTGTCAAATGAGTAAGTATTTTGTTGTTCCTAAAACATTTTAATGCATATAGCATCTACACCAAATGCTTATTCTAACTCTAAATGCCTATTTATGAATGTAACGGACATCATGTAATGAAATATTTATAGAATATGCATGTACTTTATACAAATTATCTCTCCTCCTGTATCTCTGTTCTCTACATCCCTTTCTCTCCCCCTCTCTCTCTGGTATTAATTAAAACCATTCACAGATATGCTGCTCTGTGTTGAGTAGTTCATGAAAGATTTAGATTAGTCTATTTTTTTTATGCATCTGACTCTTAAAAACTTTAAAGCATACAGAATGTAAACCCGCAGTTTGTAAAACAAAACATTCAGTTTAATACAGAAAGGCAAAACATTTGTGTATACGGTATCTCACAAAAGTGAGTATACCCCTCACATTTTTGTAAATATTTTATTATATCTTTTTATGTGACAACACTGAAGAAATTACACTTTCCAACAATGTGAAGTAGTGATTGTACAGCTTGTATAACAGTGTAAATTTGCTGTCCCCCCAAAAATAACTCAACACACAGCCATTAATGTCTAAATCGCTGGCAACAAAAGTGAGTACACCCCTAAGTAAAAATGTCCAATATGGGCCCAGTTAGCCATTTTTCCTCTCCGGTGTCATGTGAGCCGTTAGTGTTACAAGGTCTCAGGTGTGAATGGGGAACAGCTGTGTTAAATTTGGTGTTATCGCTCTCACTCTCTCATACTGGTCACTGGAAGTTCAACATGGCACCTCATGACAAAGAACTCTCTGAGGATCTGAAATAAAGAATCATTGCTCTACATAAAGATGGCCTAGGCTATAAGAAGATTGCCAAGACCCTGAAACTGAGCTGCAGCTCGGTGGCCAAGACCATACAGCAGTTTACCGGGACAGATTCCACTCAGAACAGGCCTCGCCATGGTCGACCAAAGAAGTTGAGTGCACGTGCACAGCTTCATATCCAGAGGTTGTCTTTGGGACATAGACGTATGAGTGTTGCCAGCATTGCTTCAGAGGTTGAAGGGGTCAGCCTGTCGATGCTCAGACCATACGCCGCACACTGCATTAAACTGGTCTTCATGGCTGTCATTCCATAAGGAAGCCTCTTCTAAAGATGATAACCCGCAAACAGTTTGCTGAAGACAAGCAGACTAAGGACATGGATTACTGGAACCATGTCCTGTGGTCTGATGAGACCAAGATAAACTTATTTGGTTCAGATGGTGTCAAGCGTGTGTGGCGGCAACCAGGTGAGGAGTACAAAGACAAGTGTGTCTTGCCTACAGTCAAGCATGGTGATGGGAGTGTCATGGTCTGGGGCTGCATGGGTGCAGACAAGCGCTTGTCATCGCTTGTCATTTCTTTGGATATTACTTCAAGGGACTTTTTTCTTCATCTGCCACTATGCACTTTAGGCCCCTTTCACACATGCAGACCGTTCAGATCCGCCTGTCAGTTTTTCAGGCGGATCTGAACGGATGAGTCTTACTTCCAGGTTCACGGGCCCTGGCCATTTGAATAGCTGAGCCATGATAATGTCACTCCCACGCTTGTGAGCGGGAGTTACGGCCACAGCACAACTATGTCAATGGACAGTATGTCATCCATTGAGAGCGCAGTGTGCATGCCCTGGTGATGTCACCTGCTGCTACTAAAATAAATATATACTAAACAGTGCACATTTAGGAGATATTTACTGTACCTACAGGTAAGCCTTATTATAGGCCTGTAGGTATAAATAAAAAAAACGGACTTTACTACTGCCTTACATAAGCAGCTTTTGGCAGCTCGATAAGAAGGAGAGGTAAGTACTTACACTTTTCATTACAGGGGCCACTTTATTTGAATTTTGAGATTGGGGCAGGGTTGTTTTAAAGCAGTGTAGTGTTATTTGTTGCTATGGGTTACTTCACTTTGTAAAGGCAGTTTTTTTATTGTATAGTGATAATTGTTCTTCCCTACTAATGTATTCAAATATTTATTTTCATATTTCAGTACTTATATATGAGCCAGAAAATCCAGAAGCAAAAGACTTTTCACCGCTGATTCAGAAAATGCTGCAGAATGGTAAAAGTGTGGAATGTTTATGTTTGTTATAAAAGTGTATGCTTTTTTTTTTCCAAATCTGAGATTGTGAACAATTCTGTCTAGTTTAACAATGAAGGATTTTATGTTCGGTCATAGACATAGACCCTGCTTTGGCCTAATCATTGAAAGCTTAGGTGCTGTTTTACTCACCTTACTCGTCAGAATGTCATATTTAAAGCGGTGTTCCGGCCTCCCCCTCCAAAAATTAAAGTCAGCAGCTACACATACTGTATGTAGCTGCTGACTTTCAATATTAGGACACTTGCCTGTCCTGGAATCCTGCGATGTCGGCACCACAGCCAATGTTTCTGTCGGCTGTCGGGTGCTGCCGCCGCCATTGCCTGTAAGGGAACCTGGCAGTGAAGCCTTGTAGCTTCACAGCCGGGTCCCTACTATGCATGCGTGAAATCCGCTGCACTCGCTTACTGGCCTGGCAGCAGGGGAAGGAGGAGGGAGGAGGAGGGGGCCAAACTTCTGACATACCTCGCGGCGGCGAGGTCTGACGGAAGTGGGGACAAGGTACCTGTCAAAAAACAGGTACCTGCTCCCCACTAACCCCCCCCCTGAAAGCCTTTAAAAACTGTTCTCTTATGGTGACAAACCATGACTTCGCTACCTTGGCCTGTCCAGATTGGAGCAATGTTTACATCATGTTGATGTTGTGGACAAGCTTTGAAATGCTGCTGCCACTGTCCATACAGTTTAACCACTTGCCGACCGCCGCACGACTATCTACGTCGGCGGTCAGCCCCTCACAGGCAAAGTGACGTAGGGCTACGTCACTAGCTTGTGAGGGTCTAGGGAGCGAGCGCGCGCCGCCGAAGGCGCGCTCCCGCGTGGTCACGGGCCCCCCCGCGCGTGTGACCGGCGGACCCGATGTCCGCCGGCCACTCTGCGATCGGCGGGGGAGAGGGAGAAAGTCAGGCAGCTTGTGTAAACAAGCTGCCTGTCATTCTCCCCTCTGTATGAGAGCTGATCATATGGATCTACTATGTAGATCCGTTGATCACTCTGCATACAGCTGAAGCCACAGCCAATCACAGTTAGAATCACGCCCCTAGGGACACACACAGCCCCTCCCTCTCAAATAAAGTTAACCCCTTCACTACCAGTGTATTTTTACAGTAACAGTGCATATATATAGCACTGATTACTGTAGAAATGTCACTGGTAACCCCAAAAGTGTCAAAAATGTCAGTCAAGGGTCCGATCTGTCCGCCGCAATGTCGCAGTACCGCAAAAAAAATCGCAGATCGCCGCCATTACGCGTTAAAAAAAAAAACAACAAAAATGACAAAAATCTTTCCCTTTGTTAGTAAACGCAATAACTTTTGCGCAAACCAATCAAAATACGCTTTTTGCGATTTTTTTTACCAAACATAGGTAGCATAAAACAAATTGGCCGAAAATGTTAAAAAATTTTGATTTTTACATTTTTTTTTGGGGGAATTTCATATAAAAAAAAGGGAAAAATATTGCTATTTTTGCAAAATTGACGCTCTTTTTTTGTTTATAGCACGTGATCAAAAAATCGCACAGGTGATCAAATACCGCCAAAAGAAAGCTCTGTTTGTGGGAAAAAAAGGACACCAAATTCGTTTAGGTACAGCGTCGCACGACCGCGCAATTGTCCGTTAAAGTCACGCAGTGCCGAATCGCAAAATACCCCCTGGTCGTTTAGCAGCCAAATCCTCCGGGGCTTAAGTGGTTAATAGGCTGCAAATGGTCCATGATACTGAATGGAAATGAAATAAAGAAAAAAATAACAATCACAGGTAAAACATGCAAAGCTATTAGCTGATATCAGTCAGGTTTTCTTCTTTTTAAGTATGTTTCCCTGAAAAAATTTTTTTAAAACTAAGGACAATATCAAATGGGCTTTTGTGAATTGCTGAGATTATAAGGCATGTTTTAACGTCGGCACAAAGTATAGTCTGTAAAGGCACGATGTGGTGATTTAAACATAGCCAGGAACAGATCTTACTACTATACTATTGTCACTGTTCAATATATTCTAGAAGAAGACCATGTCAGCAATGATGAAGACAGTGAAGATAATGATGAAGATGAGGATAGCAGTGATACTGACGACAGTGACAGCAACTCTACTGAGACCTCAGAGGCATCCAGTGAAGATGAAGCAGACGATTAAATAATTCTATTTACCAAAACACCTTATGTGCCTCTATATACACCGCAGCCGTTCTAGGCTTCCCAACGAGATTCAACATCTACAGTGTGTAAGCTACTTACTACTACAAATATTATATACCTTGAAAGTAGCAAGTTATTGCTTGACTGATTTTCTAGAATATATTTTGAATATGTCTCTTATTTTAATACAAGTGTTCTCTTTTTGCAAAGTGTATTTAAAACCTAAAGAGACCTTGTCACCAGACTGTTTCAAAAAAAGTATTACCCCCTGCAAAAATGGTTATTGTAAAGGAAAAACACTGTAATTTAGCATTTCAAGTATTTGTTTTTTTCTGTGCTTTTACTGGTAATATTTTTTAGTTTGGTTGAAGAGTATAGCATAAAGACAATTAAAACCCTATCTATTAAAAAGGTCTACTGCTAGAAACAGATGTTCCTTCTCGAATATAGCGTATTATTGAAGAACCAAGACATTATTTACAAAAGGATCAGTAAACTTAAACAGGAGAGGCCTTGTATTCATTTGTTTGCTTGGGACCTACCTGGCCAGTATTTTTCCAGAAGCATTTTGTTGACCAGTGCAAGAGACAGTCTGGCTGTCTCCTAACATTTAAACTTCAAATGCTGTAAAGCGAACATCTAACCTACCAGAACCCCTAACTTAACCTTTTAAAAGTAACCAAGAAAAGAGCAAGATTTGGTACTGGGACTTTTAAGGTGCTAATAATTATTTAATAATGGAGAAAAAAATCAATTTATTGTATAAAAAATGTTTGCACATTTTATTATGAACAGTTTCACAAATACAGAATTGGTTTCTTTTAAAACATATAAAAGAAAGAAGAAAGAACTTGATTATGTCAGCCTAAACATGTTTCACCATCTTGTAGTGGCTTCCTCAGGAGACTAACGAACATCTTTCAGAAGTAATCTTTCTCAAATGACTGGAGTTATGCCCGTTTATGGAAGATATTGTAGATGGAAGCTGCCTTTAGACAGGGAAAGATAGAACCATTCGCTAGGCATGCGTCACACCATGAAGGAGGAAAGAGCCACGCCAAAAAAGGGGGGATCCTTTAATCCAGGAATTGGACTGATCAAGCAGTGCTGTGTGCCTCAATTGTTTGAGAAATGACTGAGTGATACAATGTCTTTACGTTAATGTCCTAATGATAAGGAATAGAAATCCTCTCAAAGGAATTTTCTCTGTACTTATGATGGGTCGACTTGATAACTAGACAAAAATATTTGAGTCACTATAGGGCCAAATTCACATATAGGAAATTGCCCATGGATGTTCAATCGAAGGCACCACGTCCTGTATTGGTTTTTCCTCCTCTAACCGAGCATTCAAAAGTAAAAGTAACCCTCTACCCTAACAGCCTAAAACCCCAACACCCTAACTATATAAGTCTTGTGGCAAAAAGAAAATGGCAGTAAAATTGTATTGCCAAACCTCAGAGTGTGAACTCCACTTCTACTTCCACCACAGATCATCTAATTTTTGTTTACAGGATGTAGATTGAAATTACTACCACTAACCTAGCTTGTTCCTGCTTTTCTGCCGTTGCCTCCTCGACAGTAACCCTTATGGGCCCCCAAATACTGTGGGACAGCTGAACTTAAGGTGTTCATAGGTGTACAAGAAGCAGTTAGATGTTCAGGTACTATGTAACTTTTTGTAGACATGTGATAATGGGGCAGAGAGCAGGAAGGGATGTGGGCAGAGAAAGCTGCTAAAGAATAACAATTAAACAAGATTTTCCAACCAGTTTGAGCCTTCCCTTTAGTGACTGGCAGAGGATGGTCTGCTGCTACAATGGATCTAGAAAAGCCAGATCTAACAGTAATTAAACACCGTGGCTGGCTCTAGTAAAGTCTTTGATACCTTTTTCTTTGCATTTCACAAGTTTAGGACATATATGTTGTATTTTAATTGCTTATTTTTATCAATTTACAAAATGCCAAGTGAGTAAACAGAAGAAAATTCTAAATTGAATCAATATTTGGTATGACTACCCTTTGGCTTCAAACCACCATCAACCAGCATTGAAGGAACTCGGAAGGTAGGTTGTTCCAAACGTCTTGAAGAACTAACCACAGATCTTCTGTGGATGTAGCCTGCCTCAAATCCTTCTGTCTCTTTAAGTAATACCAGGCAGACTCAATGATATTGAGGTCAGGGTTCTTTAAGGGCCAAACCATCACTTCAATACAAAGATGATTCTTTTTTTTTTTATTGATTTTATCATGAATTGTACATAAAGTGCAAAAAAGACAAACATACTGTACATACACAAAGCGTCTCCCATGTCTCTTCAATTAGCAATCCTTATGGGTACTACAACACAAAGCACTAAGTAGTCCAGCACTGTTGTTTTGGGAGGACAGGCAGCGGCAAAATCTGTCATAGGCTGTGTCCACCAGATCACTGTACTGGCCCACTGCCAGAACCATGTGATTGCTGTGACCAATTACAGCAGATCACATGACAATTGTAAACAATGGATGCCTTCCTTTAATGCTATCCATTGTATACAATTGTGCTGCTAGCTGTGATTGGTCACAGTGATCACATGGTACAGACAGGGCCAAACACAGCCCATCTGTACCATGTGATTAGTTTTGAGCAATTACAGCTAATCACAACAAAAGCCACTGAATAAACCAGTTTCATTCAGTAAAAATGGCTACTTATACCAAAGATATGTAAAAAAAAAAAAAAAATACCTGATCTATTCCCCAGAGTAGTACAGTGTTACAATGGTAAGCCTGTATTGCTCTGGCCACAGTGTTAGAAAAACAATTGTAAAAAAAAATGTAATAAACAAAAAAATAAGAGAATTTTTTATTTTTATATACTGTAACCAGTCTGAGTCCCTGATCACTGCCATGCCAGCTATATGATAATGATGTACTGCACTGGTGACCATATGTAAAAAAAAAAAAAAATTACAACTTCAAAAAACTCCCCATGCCTCTTACTAAATATCTTGGATTGTCTACTTTCCAGAAAGCGGTAATTTGGGGGTATTTGTACTGTCCTGACATTTTAGGGCCTCAAGAAATTAGATAGGGTGTCAGTACACCAGGATTGGTTGATTTTCTGATGTATATACTGTATACTATAGTTGTGGACACAAGCTCTATTTGTGTGAAAAAACTATAGAGGTTCCTTATGGGTTCAGTGTTGCTTGACCGCGCAATTGTTTTGCACAAACTGTGAAAGATTGCGTAACGCTTAGTGTGGAAACATTCAAGAGTGCGTTTTATACATAGTACAAGGTTTAGGAGTTCGTTTTGTACATAGTTCAAGGTTCAGGGTTGCATTTCATACAGAGTGCAAGGTTCAGGAATGCGTTATACAGAGTGCAAGGTTGAGTAGTGGGCTGTGCAGAGTGCAAGGTTCAGGACTTCATTGTACAAAGTGCGTTACGCTAAGTGTGAAAGGATTCAAGAGTTCGTTTCGTACATAGTGCAAGGTTTAGGAGTTCGTTTTGTACATAGTTCAAGGTTCAGGGTTGCATTTCATACAGAGTGCAAGGTTCAGGAATGCGTTATACAGAGTGCAAGGTTCAAGGGTGCATTGTACGGAGTGCAAGGTTCAGGAGTGCGTTATGTACAGGGTGCAAGGCTCAGGACTCCATTGTACAGAGTGCAAGGTTCAGGACTGCATTGTACAAAGTGCATTACGCTAAGTGTGAAAGGATTCAAGAGTGCGTTTCGTACATAGTGCAAGGTTTAGGAGTGCGTTTGGTACATAGTGCAGGGTTCAGGAGTGCTTTGTACAGACTGCAAGTTTCGGAAGATTACGTACAGGGTGCAAGGCTCAGGACTCCGTTGTACAGAGTGCAAGGTTCAGCAATGGGTTGTTCAGAGTACAAGGTTCAGGAGTGCGTTGTACAGGGAGAAGGGTTCAGGAGTGCTTTGTACAGAGTGCAAGGTTCAGGAGTGCATTACATACAGGGTGTATTGTTCAGAAGTGTGTTGTACAGAATGCAAGTTTCAGGACTGCGTTGTACAGCGAGCAGGGTTCAGGAGTGCGTTGTACATAGTGTAAGGTTCAGGAGTGCGTTGTAAAGAATGCAAGGTTCATGAGTGCTTTGTACAGAGTGCAGGATTCAAGAATGCATTACGTACAAGGTTCAAGAGTGTGTTACGTACAGGGTGCAAGGTTCAGGAGTGCGTAACATACAGGGTGCAAGGTTCAGGAGTGCATTGTACTGGGTGCAAGGTTCAGGCATGCATTGTACAGAGTGCAAGGTTCAGGAATAAACTGCAAAGACACCAATTATTTAAACATAGCATACTTCTCTTAGAATTTTGATTCGCAGCATACAGAGGTTGAGGCAAGAATGGTGTCATTAGATGGATCACAAATGAGTGCAGCCTACAGAAGGACACGCAGCAGTGTAAACCTCCTTTGTCCCATGCATAGAAAAACAGCCAGAGTTTATACATTGCTGGCCAGAGAGGAAGGTGGCAGGAGACGGGGCCAATTGTAACTACTGCATGTGTACCCACAGCTGTATATAATGAACCTGAATTATACACAGCTGTGGGTGCACATGCAGTAGTTACAATTTGGTCCCGCCCCCCTGGCCAGCAATGTATAAAGGCGGACTGTTTATACATTGTCCCGACTATCAGACTTTTTTTTTTTTTAACCACTTGACATCTCTCGGCATTTGGCCTGTGTATACGGAGCTTAAGAGGTGTGGGTTGCATGGAAGGATTGTGTACTCCAATTACGTTTAAGTGCAAGGAGTTTAGAGCCTGTAAGGTGGGTCACTTGAAGACAAATAATATGTGGTTTATATTTCTTAAGGAATTTAAATACCAGGGCCCGCTTCTGAGGCGAGTTCAGCCCTCCTAGTGTTCCAGGAAACAATCTTCAAAGGGGAGGACATAAAGAAGTCAAATATGTAATGGTATAATAGGTATAGAACAAAGAAGTCATAATTGCAGGTATCCACAACTGAAATAACATGGTAAGCATACAACCGAGCACAAGAGAGAACAGTAAGCAGTAAAAGAACAAACTTAAGACTTTTCAGAAGTGCTCAGTAGGGTATGTAGACAGAGGTCATTGAAGAATGAGGAACTAAAAGGCTCACATATACATGAGAAAGTAATCCCAAGGGAATCCAGGTGTTTACTGCCTTCGCTGTCGCGGTAGGAGCCCAAAGTGATCATTCAACCAGATCGTTGCCTCTCTAAGAGAAGTGAAGAAGTGCGCCTTTCCCGCCAAGATGATTTGCAGTTCAGCAAGATACAACATGGATTATAGTAGACCTTGAGCTCTCAAACAGGTCTTAACCTCCCCCAAAAAATCGGGGTATATGAAGATGAGTTTACCATTGTAGCGAAAATTCCCTTTCAACCTGCCAACTTTAGGAATGGCAAACTCAGCGGTCGTGGGGGTGCTCCCAACAAAGGAGGGCATGAAGGGGTGTGATGCGCTCGTTCTATGGCGAAGGAAGAGGGTATGGATTCAGCCTCAAACATTTCTTGCTGCCATGTGGTCAAAAAGTGTTCAGGTGTCACTCCCTTGGAACATTCAGGAAAACCTACGAAGTGTAGGTTTTTCTGCCATGAGCGGTTCTCCAAGTCATCAATTTTCCTCTTGAGTGCTGCCATCTCGCTAGTAGCCATTGTACTGTGGTGGATAGTGGGGTTAGCGTGTCTTCTTAAGAGCTAATGCGTTCCCCTGCGACACCTGTTCTCTCTCTCTAAATGAATGGTTTAATTAGTGTTGTCAATGCAGCTTTACAATCCTGTATTGCCAGTGTGATTTGAGAAAGCGTGGGTTCAGCAGCTTGTTGATCATTACCTTTATATGGCTCAGGTGCAGGCAGTGGGCCCGAGGAGCTAGGAGATCCATCCTGTGTATCTGGAGCATCCAGGGTTTGTGTGTTCAGCAGAGGGGGGAGGCCGTACTGAGAGTTCAGCAGCTCAGGCTGTGAATAGAGGACATTGCGGAAAAGTCGGCGCCATATTGTCTATGAAACCAGGCTAGCTTCTCTGCCACAGAGAGGTCCTTGTTCTACCCAATCTTAACCGTGCTGGTGGTGTGGGACAGTGCCTGCGGCTCAGGAGAAGTGAATCAGGGGAAATAGAAGCCGGCAGAATGGCAGAAGGAAAATGGGGTCCAGTGAGTCCGCCATTAAACCATGATCCCCACGAAGATAGTTTTTAATGACATTGCCTGTATTTTTGGGGTCGTTGTCTTGCTGCAGAATAAATTTGGAGCCAAGTTTTCCTGATGGTAATGCATGATGGATAAGTATCTGTCTGTATTTCTCAGCTTTGAGGACACCATTGATCCTGACCAAATCTCCAATTTTTACTTGACGAAATGCAGCCCCAAACTTGCAAGGAACCTCCAACATGCAGATACTGATCCATCATGTCTTACCATAAGGGGGGCATGTGATTGGCCCTAAATGTATTCTGCGGCAGGACCACGACCCCAAAAATCACCCCCCATCCCCCAATTCACTCCAGCTCCTCATCTTTGCCTTAAAGCGGAGTTCCGGGCACAAAAACGATATTTTTTTTTGTGCCCCTCTGCTAGTTCGAGATCACCTGAAAAGGAATTGGATAGTTATTTTTTTTTTTTGTTTACTTACCTTTTAATTGAAGATCGTAAATACTCACCTCAGAGTACTTCCTCCCTCGGAGCCGCGGCTCACCCCGTCACTTCCTGTCTCGCTATGATTCCTGGGAGCTGAACGTCATCGCTCCCAGGAATCAATGCGACGGCACCGGCCCCGCTCGTCACTTCCGGTGCGGCGCATTCTGGGACAAGAAGACGCGGAAGAAGACACAGAAGAGGACCGCGCCGGCTTCAGCTGCCCACAAGAGAGATGGAAACGCTGTGGAAGAAATTTTATAAGTAAGTATTTCTTCTAAAAGGTAAGTGCGAACCGGGACAGATCAGAGGCTAGCCATTGTGGAATGTGCTAGCCCTGACTGTCCCGGGGGTATGTTTATTAAAAAATGACTTCTGTGCCCGGAACTCCGCTTTAACTCCCTCTCACCAGCCACCATCCTGCTCATCCCATCTTTCCCTCAACAGTCAACACTGGTCACGTTTTCTTGCCATTCACCTTTGCTGCTTCTTTCTCCCTCCCTCTAGCCATCATCCTGACCATCCATCTGACCTCCAGCTGCCAGCCTTCATCCTCAATTTTCCAATTTCTTTTACTGACACCATGTACTTCTTAAGCCTCCTTCCTCCCCTTTCAAAATTTAGCCCCGCCTCTGCTTGCTACTTATGACAATTGCCCATATCCAGTTCCTATTCTCCTTTGTCAACTAGAGTCCCCTCTTTTCATCACCCCACAACATCTCCCCCCTACCCAATTTTGAGACACCGGGCACCCCCCCCCCTTCCCCACCAACACATGCTACCCCCTGCACTGACAAAATTTTCCCTGGAATTATGATACCTTTTGTGACATTCCTTCTGGATTTCTTTTCTAACAGCTATCTTGAAATTTATAAAGCATTTTGGGAACCATTCCCATCCAATAGCACCCAGCAACAGGTCAGTCTCTATTTGGTACTGGTTTTTACCCCACACGGTCCAATAATAGAGTTAATTCAACCTTTTTATTTATCTATTTGTTTTATATTTATTTTATATATTTTTTACATGCTTTTATATGTTGTTCAAAAGTATATTACTTCCATTACAGATTAATATATATACATATACACACACACAGTATTTCACAAAAGTAAGTAAACCCCTCCCATTTTTTTATAAATATTTTATGATTACTTTTCATGTGACAACACTGAAGAAATTGCACTTTGCTACAATGTGAAGTAGTGAGTGTACAGCTTGTATAACAGTGTAAATTTGCTGTCCCCTCAAAATAACTCAACACAGAGCCATTAATGTCTAAATCGCTGGCAACAAAAGTGAGTGAAAAAAAGTGAGTGAATGTTTACATGGTGTGTTCAATAAAAACATGGCAACATTTCATTCTTTGTGTGTTTTTTTTTTTTATTTAAAAATTTTTGACAATTTAACAAGTCAGAAAATACAACAGGTATACAAAAGAATCGAACAAAACAATATGCAACGGTGATTGGAGAGTCCGAGTAGGGGGGGGGGGGGAGAGTGGGGAGGGAGGGACGGCCGGAACTCAATGGCCAGACTTTACATGAGTCCCAAGTTGGCATAGGTGACGGGGATTGTGGAACCACTCATAGTGAATGTAAACTCAACAGGGGAGGGGGGGTCGTCTGAAGTTTCTGACAAGTGCTTGAGGAAGACGTCCCACTTGGCTTGGAAAAGTCCTGTGGCAGAGGGGGACACAGTGTCCAAGTTGATGCGGTCAATGGAAAGGAGTGTGGTTAGCTCTGGCTGTAGCATGGATATGAGGGGGGGGCATTTGCAATCCAATGTTTCAGGATCAGTCGCCTGGCAACTAGTAGAGCGGTAAGGATCCAAAGACGAGGGGAGTCGTCTGACGTGCTTGACCATTTTTGCAGGCATTTGTCCATTCTTTGTGTGTTATTAGTTTAAGCAGACTGTGATGGTCTATTGTTGGGACTTAGATGATGATCAGATCACATTTTATGACCAATTTGTGCAGAAATCCATATCATTCCAAAGAGTTCACATACTTTTTCTTGCAGCTGTATATATTTCAACTTTTGCAAATATTGTAATTTTTTGTGCAGGTTCAGTTTGTGCCTATATTTGTACTTTAACAAAGATGCACGCCTATTGTGGTTATTAATTCCATACATATATACAGTATGTATATTTTTCATATTTTTTGTGCTTACTCATTTGCTCTGAAGCAGGGGGAATCCATTCCCCTAACATGCATTGGCTCAATGTACATGTTTACATTTTAAATAAATGCTTTATGAACCGCACATCAAAAGTTGCAGTTTTCTGGATACCGGGTGCTCTTTTCTACCCATTGAAGAGACAGAAGGATTGGAGGCAGCCTACATCCATGGAAGATATGTGGTTAGTTCTCCAAGATAAACCCAAACATAATTGTAAGCTCATAAATGGAAAAAAAAAAAGCTAATAACAGTCCAAAGTTTGTGTCTATAATAGAATGTCCGTGCAAACCAAAAAAGTCCACTGTGAATTAAAGAGGAAATAATCTTCGTAGGGTGTAAAAAAAAAAAAAAACTCCTGCAAGAGAAAGAAACAATCCACACCAGTGCCCAGATCAAAGGCTTACTGGAACAGTGTGACCTCATAATGAAAATTCATATAGCAATTGAAAGTAGTTAGCTCAGATCCTGCATATTTGATGTTGCCACTCCGGGAAATGTGCATCAAAAAATGGAAACACTCCACATAGTATAAAATCAGTGGCAACCAATATTTCTTTAAAAAATGCTACTCGCATGTATAAAAACATAGATAGCACTGTACAAGTCACAATCCCCAAGAAATTATGCAGATAACTTCCAGATTTGGTGATGACATCTCAAACATGGGGCCTGCCTTACATGTTTAGTCAAAAATGACATCATCTAAGGCCTTGGCATGTGAGCATCAGAACTGGACCACAGAGCAATGGAAGAGGGTAGCCTGATCTGATGAATTTAAGAATGTTTTGACTTGGCCTCGAAATTCTTCAGATCTCATCCAAATGAGCATCGGTGAGATGTGCTGGAATCACGAATCCGATCCATGGAGGTCCTACCTCACAACCTACAGGACTTAAAGGATCTGCTGCTGATAGCTTGGATGTTAATACCAACTTCCAGAAGCTCGATATCTATGTATAAACAGGGGATGATCTGGAGGCGATCTTATTTTGTATGACCACAATGCAGGTTTATTTTAAAGTGTAATGATATTTCATGTAATAAGTAATTCCATTGCATCTCAAAGTTTCTTATTTTGGTAAAAGTTGAGAAACACTTCCATGAAACTGCAAATTATGTTTATTATATAGATATAATATTTTATCTGTGAAATATCCTGATCTGCGTGCTGTTGTGTTTCTATTTAAATACCTGCTATTTTTCAGAAATATTTTTTGCATTTGTAGCAATGTCATCTTGTATGATATGTCCCTGAGCTGTACTAGTCACACTGTCATGCACAGATGATCTCAGAATGCATGTGTCCAGGGGCTTCCAAACAGCATCCCCCAATGACGCCTTTCTTCCTGTGCTAAAAATGCTCTATCTTCAAGCTATTATTGTCCTTGTAATGCGCCTTTGGAGAGGCAGTCAGCTCAGTCATAATTTCTTGGTTGCCTGTAGGTCTTGTGGTCAGAAAGGTGACAATGCTTGAGGATGTATACAGAGAAGTTTTATAGAATATTTGTATACATAATCCAAACACAGAAAATAATGCTGTGATTTGAAGAAAATATAGAGGGGGTGCAACTGTACCCTTTTACATTTGGGTAAAGACTGCAGAGAGTCCTCTGCTTCAACAGAAAGAGCAAGGGTCCACCACTACAGCATGCTGGCAGGGAACAGGCTTCTTTTTTTTACTCAATTTACTCAGGCTGTGGCTGCTTTCTAAAGAGAATTAAATGTAAGACTTTGCACGTCTTCTGTTTTAATGTACTTGAAATTTATTCATTTGAGTTAAAGCTTGACTTTACCTATAACAACTTGATTAAAAAAAAATGTTCTTTAGCAAGGAGCATACATTCCACAATAATGATGTACCAAAATTAGTGTGTGTTGTAAATTACCTCCAGCATTGCTCCTGTTTCTTTTTGCTGAAGCCCAGAGCCCCAACAGTAAATCATAAAGCAGAACTAAAGCCATTGATTTACCGGTTTCAAAAAACAGTTACATTCCTGGAATGCTGAGATTGCTAACTATCATATTTGCTTGTGTCCTCAACCAAACTGTCAAACCATCAAATGACTGGTGTCATAACTGATCACCTGTGCAGCACCATGGCAGTTGCAGATGAAACAAAAGCTGCTTCCTTGGCTGTAAAAAAAAAGAGGGTTTAATTCCACTTAAAGGCTATGTGCAGATCGGCAAACTCAGCAGTCCCTAAAAAATGCCAAAAACTAGAGAGCAAATGAGCATGTGCAGAGCAGGGTGAGACAACGTATTACTGAATTTTAAACAGTATACAGCTATACCTGCAAAAGGGGCCAGCCTGAAGTGATCTATCAGGACTTCATTTTCCAGTTTTTTAATACAACAATTACTGAAGGCCAACAAGAAACTTTGCATTTTTACAAAAGGAGGCGTCTGACATGTTCCCTTAAAGCGGTAGTAAACTCCCCTTGGATAGTTTTCCCAATGTAAAGCAGTCTAATTAACTTACATATCAGTGTCTTTCAGAGCATCCAAACCTGCACCCTTTAAGAGAAATAGCACAATGTTTAGCGCAATGACGTCACTGGTGCATGCACAATTTGGTCCTCATTGATGGCACGCTCAGTGTGCTGTCAGTCCATTCATTCTGTTGCCTTGCCTCTGTCATCAGCACTCGCAGGATTTCTGACCCATTGAGAGCTTTTTTAAAAAGCAAGTCACATGGGGTGTCAACATTGGCCCTACAGGTGTAATTGACTTAAATATGTGGGGCTAGGTCACCATAGTCACTATGTATGAAACCAAGGCTTAGCTAATGTCTACTGCACATGTCCAAGATTACGGCTAAGACATAGGAGAAAGGGAAGGTGTATTCTACAGAATGGAAGCAGCAGAAAGGAAAGCTAGGGCTGACTTCCCTGGGATACATGGAAAAGAAAAAAACACTGGGAAAGAAGTAAGAAACAGGCTAGGGATAATTTGGATTGTGGCAATTTTAAAAAGCGACAGTACATACTGTATTAGTGGCCTTATGGTTGTGGATGATATGTGCGCTGGAGTTTACTACTGCTTTAAGTACAGGTTTTCCTTTAATATATTTTTCTTTTACAAAGGTTTTTTTTAACAGATTGTAAAGACATACGGAGCCAACTGACTGAGACAGTTATCCGGGGTGCACAACGTAACTTGGAGAAACGTTACAATAAGTAAAATTTGGAATAATTAAACCAATCCACATTATAAATGTAATGCTCAAATGTTCCTGAAAGATTGAACATAATTATAAGCAGTAACAAAAAAACAAAAAGAAAAACTAAAGGAGGCCAAACCTCAGGAATTGTGGGTAAAACCTCTGATCTATGACCCCTGATATAATTTAGAAAACCCCCCAATAACTATGACACCACCAGCCCCACATCAATAATATTACCTGACATTGAACTGAACAGCCCTTGGTGAGTTCGCAACAATACATGACTAATATGCAAGACATATGCAATACAGTTATCAACAAAATATGAAATGGAGAAAAAAGTATTTCCTAAAATACTGCATTCAGTGCCTGATAATGGTAAAATATAACTGAAGCACATTTATGGATAAGTTAGATCTGCACATGTAAGAGACATGGTGTGCCCTGGATCTGTCAGTGGTGTAAAAAAGCCAAGGCAGAGACTGGAACCAGACGTCTATTGTGACAGTGGCTACTTTGTCAAAAGCCATGTTATATGGGGCCAGTTGGGAACCATTGAAAAAACCCCTATGAGGCATGGGCATGCTGTCAAATTCTGGCAGATGCTTACCAATGACCAAGGCACTGCCGGAAATGATGTATTCCACCAGACAATGACAGAAAATGCCCAGACCCACAAGCTTTACTTTCTGCCAGAAGGGAGGTGATCCATCACTACGATATGGCATTAGGTATGTTTTTGTGTCAAAAAGTCTGGCACGTAGAAACACTGATGTGTTTTATCATAATATATGAAATGTAAAGGGTTGGGCACATACATGTAAGTAAAAGATCCTTCACAGTGACCACCCCTATTGGCTAATCAAGGCGATTCTATGGCTGAGAACCACGCAGACCTGTTCAGTATGCTGCAACTAAAGAAAAACATTAAAGCTGAATTCTGGGGGAAATGAAAAAACTACCATTGAAGTTGGGCTCCCCCTGCACTGCAGGGGTTAAATGCTTGGTTTTTGCCTAGGATACCATTAAAAACACTTTTTCTTACCTTACCCTCCATTCATCCAGGCAGCCAGCGCTGTGTTCCCTCTTACACTCTGGCAACCTCTGCATCCCTACATACAATGCAGGACTAATGGTGCAATGGACATCAGAGTGCAACCCCAAGACAGAGCACCTGAACCAGTTGCATGTAGGGTAGGTAACTCCACTTTTGTGGAAAAATAATAGCAACAAAAATAAATAAATAGTATAGTAAATACAATTGCTACACAAGTCCTATTGTAATGTTAATAAAAATTCTTTCCTTTTCAATCTGTAGCCCTGTAATTTTCTGTAAAAAGCAATGCAATGTGGCAACCCAGAGGCATTCTGTTCTGATGGTGAATGTCAGGAAATATCATCTTCTGCTTGTGTGATTGGCTTGCTGATTTTCCCAGAAGTCTGCACTAAGATACAAGCCCAATTTTGGGCATCCCCTGCAATAAAAATTATTTTTTGTGAGAAACTCGCAAAGAGAAAGCACATCTACAGCGATGCAGAACATGACAACATCCTCATTAGGATCCTGCAAGAGCAGCAGCTGATATTTTTAAAATCATTTACTTTGCACATGGACACAGACAGACAAATAGCTATTTCTTCATAAAAACAAAACCTAGGACGTTGCAACAAAGTTTGTTAAAATCTCTGCAATGTGCATAGATCACCCAGAGAGGAATGCTTTTTTTATTTTTTTTTTCCCAATAAAAATGGAGTTCCTAAAAACAAGCATTTAAATGTTCAGCTTTGATGCCCACCTGGAATGGGGCACTGGCCAAGAGAATTTTTCTTTACATTCGGCTGGGTGGGAAAGGATTCGGGGGTATTAATATTATTTGGCATTATGTAAATGTACTTTATGATTAGCCACACCGTTTCAAACTGTTGTAAGTAAACCAACTGTGGTTAATGCTTTGCTTAGGCTGTGTGTAAAAACAGGAAGTGGGTTTATAGCAGACAGACACCAACATAGAAACCTAAAGGAGAAATATCAAACACACTATATACACAAAGACCAAATTTCAATTATTATCAAAATTGAAAGTGAAGTTTTGAAATGCATACATGGAGGACTGTCTACCGGCTCAGAACTTGTATTTTCCACCCAGACATTGCAACCTATTCACCATAGTTGCTTTTGTTTGTAGATACTGCTCTGGGATCTCCCTGTATGCCTGTCTATAATGCAAGAGAGCTATTTAAAACATACCGGCCGCAGGCTACTTGCTGTCTCACGCACAATGAAAACTTAACATTAAAAAAAAAAAAGTGAAGTACTAAAAGTTTCTCACAGCTGCCAATCAGATTCAAGCCTGCCTTAGAAGCCTAAATCCAGGAAGCAGAGAATATGAAGAGACACTGTACAAATTTTCGGGACATTTGCTCCTGGGGGACATAAGAGGATCTCTATGAAAGCTGACTGCAGAGAATTATACCACACTCACGTTAAGGTAAAATGAATAGACGCCTGGCTTTAGTAGATGTGTTACTTGAATTGCATTCTTTTTAAATGCTATTATTGCCTGTAATTATTCTTTTTTTTTTTTTTTTTTTTAATCAAGTGATTGCAAAGAATTTTGTACATAAAGAGCAAACAATGGCAATCGGTTCCACTTACAGTATACAGATAAATAGATGTAATACTAAGTATAGCATTCCAGTACAATTCAGATTCAATCAACCAGTGGACAATCATCATATAAACCACAAGGTGTTACATTTATCAAAGGCAGATATCTTTGGATGGATGTTAACTCGATAACATATGGTATATTTGTGCATTTTGTATGAAAAGCCTCAGTATAATCTTAATGAGATATCAAGGTAATGCAGAAAAGGTGAAGCCAATGTTACTTAAGGCTAGCCACGGAGTTTTTGAATTTTTTGGGGGCATCCCCTATGCTGGTCAAAGTTTCCCTTTCAAGAATGTTATTACCTGCATGTTTCCATTGCAGGAATGATGGAGAGGTGGGAGACAACCATTTTTAAGCTACTTGTTTATGTGTTAAAAAGATTAGGCATATCACCAATTTGGGTTAATAAGCCTTATGGGATGACAAGAGTGCAGTTTTAGGATCCACAGGCAAGGAGATAGAACATAATGTATTGATTGTATGAAAAATGGGTGACCAATACCTAAATAATTTGGGGCATCTCCAAATCATGTGAGTGCCAGTTTCGCCAATACATCTCGGACAGTTAGGGGATGTTGCCCAACCCCATGAGTATAGTTTTTGTATGATAGGTTCTATGAAATATGAACAACTGTGTGAGCTTTTGGGGAGATGGAGAACCCATAGGGACAGCTTCCATCCTGTAATTGCTCTTTGTTCTCTGTCTCAGCTAATTTGCAAACACACCACAGAGTACTGACACACTGAGACAGGTGTTACATCGTGCAAGGACTCATTCACACTAGACGCACCCCGGTGAACAGGGCTCATAGAAAACAGTTGTTTTATGTGCCCTTCTGGTGACTGGCATTAATCAGGAAAAAATATTGCCAGCCACCGCACATAGTATGGGCCCTAGGAGTGAGCACATTAAAACAAGATTAAACCCAAATGCAAACTTTTATTATATTTCAGCTTACCAATTCTTATATTTAATTGCTGCATTAGTTTCATTTTTTAGGCTTTCTTTCTTCTGGTTTTCTGTGGTGATCCATCAAGTCAGTCTGTTGTATTTCAAAAAAAAAAAGGCTCTCTAATGCCTCGTACACACGCAACGATTATCGGCCGACCGATCGTCCGACTTTTGTCCAAGTTGTGTTTTGTTGGTTGGAATGTGCCTAGACTGCACACGAATTTTCTCGGCCAACAAAATTCTACTTCAGAAGTGATGTCATGTGTTGGTTTGTTTTCTTTGTGTTTTTTCTTCACTGAGCATGCCCAGTCTTGCTCATCAGATTTTTCCCTGTCGAAATCTCTACTGACTGAATGAAAATCGGCCGTTATGTTGACGGCCAACAAAAATTTTATAGCCTGCACACCAGATTTTTTTTCGGCCAAAAAGTCGGAGTTGGTTGTCGGAAGCATCATACTAACAAGCCGAAAATCGGAAGATCGGACGTTGGCCGAAAATTCCCTGCCAATTTTCGATGCGTGTGTACGGGGCTTTACAGTTACAGGGATCAGAAAAACCATTTAACACTTCCATACAGAGCAGTTACACCCCCTTCCTGCCCAGACCAATTTTCAGCTTTCGGCGCTCTCACACTTTGAATGATAATTACTCAGTCATGCAACGCTGTACCCAATCACATTTTTTATCATTTTTTTCACATAAATAGAGCTTTTTTTTGGTAGTATTTAATCACCACTGGGTTTTTTTATTTTTTTGCGATATAAGTGAAAAAATACCGGAAATTTTGAAAAAAACACATTTTGTTTTAGTTTCTATTACAAAATTTTGCAAATAAGTAATTTCTTTTCATAAATTTGGGCCAAAATTTATACTTCTATATATCTTTGGTAAAAATAACCCAAATTAGTGGTTGTTATTTAGTCTGTGTGAAAGTTATAGGGTCTACAAGCTATGGTGCCAATCATTGAAAATTGATCACACCGGATGTACCGACGACCTATCTAATTTCTTGAGGCCCTGAAATGTCAGGACAGTACAAATACCCCCCAAATGACCCCTTTTTGGAAAGCAGACATTCCAGTGTATTTAATAAGAGGCATGGTGAGTTTTTTGAAGTTGTAATTTTTTCCCACAATTCTTGGGAAAATGAAGAAATATATATATATATATATATTTTTTACACAAAATTGTCATAATTACAAGTTATTTCTCACACACAGTATATGCATACTTGCAATTACACCCCAAAATACATTCTGCTACTCCTCCTGAGTATGGCAATGCCACATGTGTGAGACTTTTACACAGCCTGGCCACATACAGACACCCAACATGCAAGGAGCACCGTCAGGTGTTCTAGGAGCATAAATTACGCATATAATTTCCTAACGACCTATCACACTTTTGAAGGCCCTGGAACACCAGGACAATGCAATTACCCACAAAATGACCCCATTTTGGAAAGCAAACACCCCAATGTATATTCTGTGAGGCATAATGAGTCTTTTGAACATGTAATTTTTTTCCACCAGTTTTTGGAAAATGTGGAAAGAAAATGAAAACGCATTTTTTTTTATACAAAGTTGTCAATTTATAGGATATTTCTAACACATAGCATGTACATAGCAAAAATGAAAGCCCAAAATACATTCTGCTACTCCTTAATATGGCAATACCACATATGTGGGACTTTGTCACAACATAACCACATACAGAGGCCCAACATGCAAGGAGCACCGTCAGGTGTTCTAGGAGCATAAATTACACATATAATTTCATTACAACCAATCACAATTTTGAAGGCCCTGGAACCCCAGGACAATGGAAACCCCCACAAAATGACCCCATTTTGGAAAGCAAACACCCCAACACATAATCTAGGAGGCATGGGCTTCAGATAGGTACTCAGGTACACTGATCGGCTTCAGAAAGGTACTTGGGTACTCTTATGAGCTTCAGAGAGGTACTTGGGTATTCTGATGGGCTAGAGACAGGTACTCGGGTAATCTGATGGGGTGCTGATAGGTACTCGGGCACTCTGGGCTGGAGACAGATACTCGGGTACTCTGATGACAGGTACTCGGGTACTCTGATGACAGGTACTCGGGTACTCTGATGACAGGTACTCTGATGACAGGTACTCCGGTACTCCGATGACAGGTACTCAAAGTACTCGAGTACCTGTCATCAGAGTACCCGAGTACCTGTCTCCAGCCCATTAGAGTACCTGAGTACCTGTCACAAGCCCATCAGAGTACCCGAGTACCTGTCATCAGAGAACCTGATGGGCTGGTGACAGGTACTTGGGTACTCCGATGACAGGTACTCGGGTACTCCGATGACAGGTACTCGGGTACTCAGATGACAGGTACTCAGGTACTCTGATGGGCTGGTGACAGGTACTCTGGTACTCTGATTACATGTACCCGAGTACCTGCCATCAGAGTACCCAAGTACCTGTCACCAGCCCATCAGAGTACCCGAGTACCTGTCACCAGCCCATCAGAGTACCCGAGTACCTGTCAGAGTACCTGATGGGCAGATGACAGATACTCGGGTACTCTGATGGGCTGGTGACAGGTACTCGGGTACTCTGATGGGCTAGTGACAGGTACTTTGATGGGGTAGTGACAGGTCCTCTTTATTGGGGGGGGGCAATCAGTGTGTTTTTGGGTGCACCCCCCTTGGGGCGTGCATTGAGGAGAGAACGAGCGGCTCGCGCTGAACCCGCTCATGTGATCGGGTATGATTGACACAGACGATCACGTGGTAAACAGCCAATTTCATTGGCTGTTTACCTTGATCGGGGATGGGCTCAGTCCGAGGGACAAGCCTCATTCCTGATCGCCACGCGCAGTAGCGGCGAGAGCGGGCCGCCATCATATGACGTCGGCCCAAATCGCGGAGTACTTCCTGCCGCCGTCATTTTTCAATAACGCAGTATGGAAGCGGTTAAAGTATTATCGGAAGTTTGGCTTCAATGTGTATTTAAATATACTAGTTTATCTAACACTCCCCTCTGCTTAGACTGACAATGCTGCTGTCCAAAGACGCCCCTGTGCTCATTCATCCAGAGTGGGGGCGCTCTAATATAGGTGGTGTGTTACTAGCCAGATCATCAGGTGAAAACAGAGGGGAAAAAGCCTAAGAAAAGAAAAGAAATACAACAACCACAGCTAAGTATTGGTATTCTGCAATATATTATACATTTTCGGTTTTGGGTTTAATACTGCTTTGACTTACAAAGCACCACCTGTAATTGACACTGAGTATTGAGCTGTTGAAGTCAAGATTGCAATATAAACTTACAGGGCATATTTATAAAGCAGTGAAAGTGGCTTTCACCAAACATTCACTGGTAGATCAGTCTGCATTATTTAAAATACATGCTGCAGGAAGATTCACACTGGATAGAGAGACAACCCGGTTCCTATTTTATTATCAAGCAATAGCTACATAAGTCAGTTTTAAGGCAGGGCAATGCAAAAGGTTCTCTTGATATCTTATCTCCCCAGCAGCACATAGTCATCTTTCCTTTGCTCCTCTGCAGCTCAGGAGGAGAAAAATATTTATAATTTCGGGTATGTAGGAGCATGTGACTCCCTCTCCTAATATGACAGCATTGGTGATTTGCCCAAAAGCTATCACAAGATGGTGCGAAAGATTACTAAACCCTGTGTGAGCTTGGGCTTGTGATACAGAGTTTACACAGGGCTTCCATTTTCACCTCTGACTGGTAAACAGAGTGCAGGGGAGCAAAGAAAAGGTATGTGCTGCTGGAAAGGGAGACTATACTTACCTCTGCTTCAGTGACGCAATGTCCACAAGCTTCCTTTGTGGCACTAAGGTCTTTCCCCAGATTCTTCTGGCTGGGATGATGTAACTACCAGGAATATGTGCAGGAGGATGTACATAAAAGTTTGCAGAACCACAGTTCTGCCTATTTTGCGGACTTTACTGGCAATGTATTGAGAGCAAAATGATAAAAAATTGTAAACTTTTATTCACACAATTTAAAAAGACAACAATGTAGTCTCTAGTAATCGGTGCATAGAGTAATGTCCAAGGCAAGTGTACATAAACATACATCACAAATAATACAATATAAAAACAACATACAACAGGACATAAAAAGACCTAAGACAGAGAGCATCCTCTCCTGTGGGGGAAATAGGGTGATCCTAAACACCCCACAATGTGCAGTGGGGTAAAAAAGATTGCAGTGGTAGAAGATATTACAGCCAGTAGGTATGCCGAGGATGTACACTGAGCTGCACATGCACATTTCAGTGTAGAGCAGCCATTCTCAACCAGGGTTCTGTGGAACCCTAAGATTCCCTCAGATGTGGCTAAGAGTTCCTTAAGCTGTGGCTAAGAGGTCCTTGAACTGTGGCTAAGAGGTCCTTGAACTGTGGCTAAGAGGTCCTTGAGCTATGGCTAAGAGATCCTTGAGCTGTGGCTAAGAGTTCCTTGAACTGTGGCTAACTGACCTCCCATGTGATGGTGCCTGCATAGTTCCAGCTACAAAACCCCTTGGCAGAGCCAGAGCCAGAGCCATGACTGTAAATAGAGCATTCTTCCCACTGACCACCACCAATGGAAGGAGCATTTTCCCAAAGTCCATCAATGAACTAATTTTAGCAGGGGTTCCCTGAGACCTAAAAATGATTGCAAGTGTTTCTTTGGGGTAAAGGCGTTGATAAATGTTGATGTAGAACAAACTTGCGAACGGGCAGTTTAGAAAGTTTTATTGCCAAAAATACGTCTTATGTCTCTTCTGCAATAAAACAGATTGAAATTGAAGCTCCACACCAATGGCAAGAGGTCCAGATACAACTTAATTCCATTAAAGGTTGGGGGCACAGTTCAAAAGATCTGCCAGCTCAGAAGTTGTTTCTTTAACCACTTCTGGACCTGAAAGTTTTACCCCCTAATGACCAGGCCATTTTTTGCGATACAGCACTGCGTTATTTTAACTGACAATTGCGTGGTCACGCGAAGCTGTACACAAATAGAGTTGATGTCCTTTTTTTCCTACAAATGGAGCTTTCTTTTGTGGGTATTTGATCACCTCTGCAATTTTTATTTTTTGTGCTATAAACAAAAAAAAGAGTGACAATTCTGAAAAAAAAAAAAAAAATATATATATATATTTTACTTTCTACTATAAAACATTAGCAATAAAAAAAAATTTAAAAATCTAATTTTTTCCTAATTTTCGGCAAATATGTATTCTGCTACATATTTTTGGTAAAAGTGTATATTGATTGGTTTGCACAAAAGTTATTGTGTCTATAAACTAGGGGAAAGATTTATGTCATTTTTATTTTTTTTTACCAGTGATGGCGGCGATCAGTGATTTTTTAGCGGGACTGCAACATTGCAGCAGACAGATCGGACACCTAACTGACAATTGTGACACTTTAGGATGGACCAGTGACATTACCACAGGAATCAGTGCTAAAAATTTGCACTATTACTGTACTAATGAGACTGGCAGGATAGGGGCTAACACCAGGGGCGATCAAAGGCTTAAATGTGTCCCTAGGGGATGCTTTCTAACTGTGTGGGGGATGGGCTTGCTTGCATGAACACAGAGACCTGTGTTCCTAAATAGGAGGAACACAGGATCCCTGTGTTCATTACTTATAGAATAGCGGTCTGCCATGTTTGCATCGGCAGACCGCCGCTCTGTCTCCACGGGGAGCGATCGCGGGTGCCCGGTGGACATCTTGGCCACCGGACCCACTGATTGGCTCCCTGTGACAGAACAGGACACCCCGACTGGGTATCTCTGCCAAGAAGCTGCTTCCTAAGCTCTGGAACACGAGATCCCTGAATCTGGCTATAGTTACCCCAAGAACTCAAGAGTACAAGTTTTGGAGTCAAACCAGAATTAACTGTTTATTGAACCAACTTACAGATGTTTATACCCTTGAGAAGTATGTCAGTGGCCAGTCAAATTTTCACCCAAAACCTCACACAATAGTTAGATAATGAGGTAGGGCTGACCATGATATCATTAACATGCCAATTAACTGAGAACTTAAATCAGCCTAGGCGGAATGCACAGAATGCTAGCAGGCAAACAATAGATGACACAATTAACCACCTGAACAATCAGCGATCTCATTATAGGTTAGACCCACCGGCATCGAGCTCCCAAAGAACAATAGACATTATTAAAGTGTAAACACATCCCCACAGTAGATAACAGGTTGTTGTGTGAAAGACAGGTGGCTTGAGTTGATGAGATTACCAATAAGGATTGCTCCACACAGACAGTGGCCAAGAGTCTAGCCTGCAGTCCTCTCCCAAAACCCTTCTAAGTCTGTGACACTCCCCCTCTGGCCAATCAGCAACGTGCGCGCGCCACCCACTAGTTGTTTCCGCAAAACGCTATGCAGGTACGTTGTTTCGCGGGACAGAGCCGACCTGCCGCCGTGTAAGTACGGCGGTTGGTCGGCAAGTGTTTAAAACGTAAGTTCTGTAACAGGATGAGTAATCGACCAAATGATCAGACGGAGCAGCTGTAACTTGCAGTTTGCTGAATAAATGCAAAGTTAGAATCAATAATGCAAAACAGGTTCAGGATGGCAAAGAGTATGCATACATTGAAGAAAAAAACAAAACAGGTTATGAAAGCTGCACAAACATAGACTCTTTACAGCAAAGCCTCTGTAATTCAATCAGGATAACACAGAGATGCAAAGTATAGTCTCTATAAAACTCTGTAACAACAGAGAGTCAACCTAAGACACACTACTTCAGTAAAATGATATGAACACAGTTACTTGTCATTTTACTCATAGAGTGTTGCTCTCAGTGAAGTCCGGGGGAGCTCTGGTAACTCAGGCAAATAGTTGGAGCGATCTAAGGATACAGGCCCACCCTATTGAAACTGCAGTACTCTGGTGGCCATTAGTGAGATGCTCGCCACAGTATTTTGTCTTCCTGAGCCCACATCCCTGATGCCGGTTCTAAAAGTAGAGGACCTCCCCCCTGGCTGCTGAGGGATGCAGAGAAACATCTTCCATGGTCATATCCAGGAACTGAGGGAGTTGTGGGAAAAGCAGTTATAAAGGCCTGCTACTGCATGCATCTTATAGTATGGTAAGTAAATGTGCAGTTCTCTACAGATCAGCTTCAAAGTGAACCTGTTGCTTTTCTGTACATAGGAATGGGTTCACTTGAAGTTTTTTGTGTTTTGACATCAGATGGAAATCATCTAGCTTATAATTAGAGTGTCTGGAATAGCAAGTACACTGTATCCTTAGCTGGCTGGTCACTGAATGTGTGAGGAACTGGACCACCTGCTGGTGGCACTGTGGTTCCCTGATCTAAAGGGTGCTGTACTGATGTCCATTAGCGGACGTCTCCTAGTAGCCAGTAGATCTTAGCAATTAGTTCCCACCTCATGCTGGCTGCTGCAAAGATATTTAGCCCCTCCTCTAATATTTCACACTGCCTCCGTGTTTTGTCTGTGTGCCCCATGTGCTTTGCTAATTGTAACCTGTGATATGTTGCTGGTCCGGTTCCAGATCCGGTTCCTGATCCTGTGTACCTTCTCGCTGTTTTGGCTCATCTCTCGCTCCTCAGCCTGATCTTTCGTTGTCCTGTTTATCCTGCCATCTGTACATAGTTTTTTTTTTTTAATCAGGTAATGTTTATTGTAACCATAAAGTGCTTAATATATATCTCCATTCATTATTTGTGCAGAAACATAATATTTAAATCACAATACATACTTTTAAAAAATAAAAATGCAATCAGTGCAAAAAATGTGCGTGAACAATAAGTCCTTTAAAGTGCTGGTTATCTTATTCTTCCAGTGGCAGTATGTTCCAACAAGTGCCGTTGTGCTCGCCTCCTTATGTGCCCTTAGTCCCCGTTCACATTAGGTCGCTCCGACTTAGGGGGCGACCTGTGAAGTCGCGTACAGCGCGACTTCGGTGCGACTTGCACGGACTTCGCATAATGGAAGTCAATGCAAGTCGCCTCCAGGTCGCCCGAAGTAGTACAGGACCCTTTTTCTAAGTCGGAGCGACTTGTGTCGCTCCTATTAGAACGGCTCCTGTACTAAACTATGGGAGCGACGGTGCACGACTTGTCAGGCTGACCAAGTCGCCTGACAAGTCGTACCAGTGTGAATGGACACTAACCCACGACTAGTGATGATTTAAACGCCTGTGTATCAAAATAATCCTCCGGGGGCAAAAAATGTTTTTTTCTTTCTTTTGTGACTCCGGCAGGTAGATCAAAGAACCTGATATGAGTGGGAGATAAAATCAGGAGAAATCCATAATGTAATTCTGTTTTTATTGTTAATAAAAACATATAAAAGCCAATTGCGCACATACAAAACTTTTCTCTTGCATGTAAGCATGTAACGGCACCGCTCTGGAATTCAAAGTCGCGGTTTACATTCCAAAGAGCGGACATGACATAACCAGAAGTATCCACCTGCTTAACCACTTCTGGACCGGAAGATTTTCCCCCTTAATGACCAGGCCATATTTTGCGATTCGGCACTGGGTTATTTTAACGGACAATTGTGCGATCGTGCAACGCTATACCCAAAAAAAATTGATGTCCTTTTTTTCCCACAAATAGAGCTTTCTTTTGGTGGTATCTGATCACCTTTTTTATTTTATGCGCTATAAACAAAAAAAGAGCGACAATTCTGAAAAAAATAAAAACAATATGTTTCACATTCTGCTATATAACATTCCCCAAAAAAATTTAAAAATCTAAATTTTTTTAACATTTTAGGCCAATTTGTTTTCTGCTACATATTTTTGGTAAAAAAAATCGCAATAAACGTATTTTGATTGATTATCGCGTCTACTAACTACAGGAAATGCCATTTTTATTGTTTTGTTTTCTTTACTAGTAATGGCGGCGATCTGCGATTTTTTGCGGGACTGCGACATTGTGGCGGACAGATCGGACCCCTGACTGACATTTTTGACACTTTTGGGGGGAACCAGCGACATTACTACAGTAATCAGCGCTAAAAATATGCACTATTACTGTAATAATGACACTGGCAGGGAAGGGGTTAACACAGTAAGTGATCAAGGGGTTAAATGTGTACCTAGGGATGTGTTTCTAACTGTATGGGGGCGGGGCTTGTGAAATGATCACAGAGACCTGTGTTCCTATATAGAAGGATCACAGATGCTCTGTGATCATTCCAGAGAAAACAGTTAGCTGTGTTTACAACAGCTGACCGTTCTTCTCTCTCAGCAGAGATCGATCGCGGGTGTCAGATGGCATTCGGAGCCGCCTGCCCCGTGCATCAGATTCACCACTGATGAGTGGGGCAGGAGCGCGCTGCCGGCAGCGTGCGCTCCCCCCTAGCTGCAGAAGCGCGATCAATGTATACCTACTTGGGTTTGCGCAGGATGGCCGCCCTGCCGCAGTATAACTGCGGCTTGCGGGCGGTCGTGCAGTGGTTAATGTATTTCGCTCCACCCAGGAGGTGTTCTCAGAAGCTTGGGGATTCTGGTATCTGATTCTATATTTATATGGCTAGCACCTCCTATACCCATCACTACTTCCTCCTTCACCTATTACACCCATACTTACTCCTTCCTGTTTGCTCAATTATTTTCCTCCCATCTGCAGTTACTTCCTGCCCACACTGCGTGACTACATTGTATGGATTTTATTTTGTGACACTGTTAGTTTTTTCTATGACTCTATCTTTTTATCTTTTTCCCACTTTGTATGTAAACTGTTTCAGAGCGGCATCACACATCTCCACATTCACATTATTAGAGTCATAAATTCATTTACATAATAAATGTGCAAAAATATAAACAACAATGAAAATAATAATAAAATAATAATAATATAAATTAAAAATAAAATTATGTTTTGAATTATATTTAAAAATTATTCATCATCATTTTTTTGTAAACAAATGTCGATATGTTACTACCAGTTTTTTTTTTTAAATAACAATAAAAACATATTTGTACTTATGAATATGCATGTGAGTCTTAGAACTTTTCCCTGTAAAAATATATAAAACCTCCCCTTGTTTATCCAATGTTCTATACTACTTTTAGATGCTCATAGATGTTTTATTTCATATTTCTTATTATGAATTTTGGTTTCTATTCCCTAATAATAGTGTATGAAACAATTTATATATTTCAACACTTAGACCCACAGGCGTCATAGTGTTGAGCCTGTGCATCCAAAATGTTTCATTTTGTGAAATGGCCTGTTTTTTTATGAACCCCCCGCCAATGATCATCAATCTATTGCACACATTTTCAGGTCTTTTGGATCTTTATTGTAATGTTTCCTAAAATGTTCTGACACGCTAAACCTTTTTTAATATTGTTTATGTGTTCTCTTAATATGACTCTCAATTCTCGGGTAGTTCTACCCACATACTGTAACCCGCACTTATATTCTAATAGATAGATGACGGGCGTGGTACAGCACATGATACATTTTTTATATACAGTGCATTGCAAAAGTATTCAGCCCCCTTGAACTTTGCGACCTTTTGCCACATTTCAGGCTTCAAACATAAAGATATCAAACTGTAATTTTTTGTGAAGAATCAACAACAAGAGGAACACAATCATGAAGTGGAACGAAATTTATTGGATATTTCAAACTTTGTTAACAAATAAAAACCTGAAAAATTGGGCAAGCAAAATTATTCAGCCTCTTTACTTTCAGTGCAGCAAACTCTCTCCAGAAGTTCAGTGAGGACCTCTGAATGATCCAATGTTGACCTAAATGACTAATGATGATAAATAGAATCCACCTGTGTGTAATCAAGTCTCCGTATAAATGCACCTGCACTGTGATAGTCTCAGAGGTCAATTTAAAGCGCAGAGAGCATCATGAAGAACAAGGAACAAACCAGGCAGGTCAGAGATACTGTTGTGGAGAAGTTTAAAGCCGGATTTGGATAAAAAAAGATTTCCCAAGCTTTAAACATCCCAAGGAGCACTGTGCAAGTGATAATATTAAAATGGAAGGAGTATCAGACCACTGAAAATCTATGAAGACCTGGCCGTCCCTCTAAACTTTCAGCTCCTACAAGGAGAAGACTGATCAGAGATGCAGCCAAGAGGCCCATGATCACTCTGGATGAACTGCAGAGATCTACAGCTGAGGTGGGAGACTCTGTCCATAGGACAACAATCAGTCGTATACTGCACAAATCTGGCCTTTATGGAA
This sequence comes from Pelophylax lessonae, assembly GCF_965119305.1. Lineage (NCBI taxonomy): Eukaryota > Metazoa > Chordata > Amphibia > Anura > Ranidae > Pelophylax > Pelophylax lessonae. Next base: position 253,904,758 of record NC_138773.1, on the reverse strand, counting down.
GAGTGGCAAGAAGAAAGCCATTTCTTAAAGATATCCATAAAGAGTGTTGTTTAAAGTTTGCCACAAGCCACCCGGGAGACACACCAAACATGTGGAAGAAGGTGCTCTGGTCAGATGAAACCAAAATCGAACTTTTTGGCAACAATGCAAAACGTTATGTTTGGCGTAAAAGCAACACAGCTCATCACCCTGAACACACCATCCCCACTGTCAAACATGGTGGTGGCAGCATCATGGTTTGGGCCTGCTTTTCTTCAGCAGGGACAGGGAAGATGGTTAAAATTGATGGGAAGATGGATGGAGCCAAATACAGGACCATTCTGGAAGATGATGGAGTCTGCAAAAGACCTGAGACTGGGACGGAGATTTGTCTTCCAACAAGACAATGATCCAAAACATAAAGCAAAATCTACAATGGAATGGTTCACAAATAAACATATCAAGGTGTTAGAATGGCCAAGTCAAAGTCCAGACCTGAATCCAATCGAGAATCTGTGGAAAGAACTGAAAACTGCTTTTCACAAACGCTCTCCATCCAACCTCACTGAGCTCGAGGTGTTTTGCAAGGAGGAATGGGCAAAAATTTCAGTCTCTCGATGTGCAAAACTAATAGAGACATACCCCAAGCGACTTACAGCTGTAATCGCAGCAAAAGGTGGCGCTACAAAGTATTAACTTAAGGGGGCTGAATAATTTTGCACGCCCAATTTTTCAGTTTTTTATTTGTTAACAAAGTTTGAAATATCCAATAAATTTCGTTCCACTTCATGATTGTGCCCCACTTGTTGTTGATTCTTTACAAAAAATTACAGTTTTATATCTTTATGTTTGAAGCCTGAAATGTGGCAAAAGGTTGAAAATTTCAATGGGGCCGAATACTTTCGCAAGGCACTGTATATAGCATCTCTACATTGTGTTAGCCGATGTTTTTAAAAGCTTATTCTATCTGTTTGTATTGTATATTACATTCTGTATTAAATGCTATGCTATAATCCTTTGGTTGTTTTTGTTTGGGTTGTAACAATTGTTCTCTGTTCATGTTTTGTGCTTTATTTTTTTCTAATTTCTGTGCCTTATATCCTTTCTCTATGAATCGATTTATAAACGGATCTGCTTGGGATTCAAAATCACTTTGTCTTGCACAATTCCTTTTTATTCTGATTAGCTGGCTTTTAGGTATAGCTTCCAACCACCTAGGGTGGTGGCCACTTCCTACCAGAATGTACCCATTTCAGGCAGTTTTTTTTTTTTTTTATGGGTTTTTGTACCCAGTTTTTCCTCCCAATGGAATATTTCCAAATCTAGGTATTGTACCTTATCTTTATCATAGTTAGCAGTAAAAGATAAGTTATATTTATTTTGATTTAGTTCCTCCAAAAAATTCTTTAAATTGTTTTCTGATCCCTCTCAAATTATAAAACTATCATCAATATATCTGTAATATTATAATAATTAAATTCTGGTCTGTTTCTTTCATATACCTCTTAATTTTCCCACCTGCTCATAAAAATATTAGCTATCGCAGGGGCATATTTTTCTCCCATTGCCACGCCCCTTATCTGGGCAAAAAAACTGTTTGTCATGCCAAAAGAAATTTCCTCCCATGGCTAGTTTAAGTTTTTGGATCATAAATTCTTTTAGTTTTCTCTTTAATTGGGTTTTGTTATTGAGGGCCCATTCTATACCCTGAAGTGCATCCTGTTGGTCTATATTAGTATATAGTGAGTTAACTATGCAATTTTCACTTATTGGAATATTTTTTATTGTATTAATAAGATCTCTACTGTCTTTGATGTATGATGGGTAGCTTTGTGCTATCAGCTGTAGAAAATTGTCCAAATACTCCCCTATCCTAGAAAATATAGAATTCATTCTACTAATAATAAGTCTCCCTGGTGAGTTCTTTTCTTTTTTATGTACTTTGGGGACCTGAATATTATAGGAATTTTTGGGACCTCAGGTATCAAATGGCGTACCTCTTTTTTATTTATTATTCCTTCTTCTGTGATTTTTCACTAATTTGGTTAATTTGGCTTTCAGTTTATTGGTGGGGTTTCATTTTAATTTTTCATATGTGTCTGAAAATAGTCGATTAAGTTCCTTTATGTAGTCCTCTTTGTTGAGGACCACAATCCCTCCTCTTTCCTCTTTTATCTGCTGGCCTTATAATTATATTCTTCTTTTTTCCAGTTGTTCTATTCCTTTCCTAATTTTTCTATCCCATTTTATTGGTTTTACATCTATGGCTTCTATTTCTTTTCCCATCATCATTTTAAAACCTCTAAACAATGGCTATTATTATTTTTAGGGTAAAATGTCGATTGGTTTCTAAGACCACTGTGTACAAACTCTGTTTCGTCCTGGTTGTTAATGTAATCTTTTTCCGTGAAATGTTTTTCAATAATAATTTCTCTCATAAATTTTTCAAGATCTGTATATGTTTTAAATGTATTTAAATTTTGCTGTGGGGCATTTTTAGGACCTAGTTGTAATACTTTTTGGTCCTCTTCCATAAATATTGTGTTGCTAAGATTGTAAATACCTAAGCCTTTGTTACCCTTTTTCTTTTTTCTCTGCCCTCCTCTGCACCCTCTGCATTTCCCCTTGTATCTTCCCGTGTTTGGTTCTGGTAATAGTTTGGACCCTGAGGTCTCCAATGATTGTTCGGGCCTTGTGGTGGTCCCAAAAATCCTCCTCTTCCCCTTGGTTTGTTGTATCCCCTCCATATCCTCTCTGTTGAAAATAAGCCTGATAATTGTTAGGTGGCCCATGGCATGGTTGAAGTGTAGAGTAGTGTTTATTACGTTTTTTAGCATAGTTTACAAAAAAAAAAGAATAAACATTAAGATAAAACATACAAATATAGCAGCCTGTACATAGTTTAAGTATGTTTGCTTAGTTGTACTCAGTTCCACTGATTAAGTACACTTGTGCAGTGCTACCACTGCAGGGGCTGCTAAATTTTAGTGTTTCTCCCCCCAATCAACATAGAGGCTACCAGCCACCCAAGCAACAGTCAATTCACATTGCCTCCACTAAACAGTCTAGGGGTTGTCTTCTTCTTGATTTATTGCTGGCAAAACTTTAAACAGGATGGGGATTGGGACATGGGTTACACTCAGCAGTAAGTCGAGAACAGAGGAGAGTCTTTCTAGCAGAAGCAGTAGTGGCTAATAGTTAACAGTGCAAGGCCCCACAGCTGAAGAACATGGGGCAAGTCTTTGGGCATCTGGTTACCCTGTACCAGTGCGCAACTATCAGTCCAAGGGATCAATCTAAGGTTACTGCTCACTTATCCCCAGGACAGCTGCCTCTTTCCAGCTTCCTCAGGACACAACCCAGTGAGTGAGATGGTGCCTCTCATGATCATATCTCTTGTGCTGTGGGTCTGCAGTCAGCTCTGAGCAAAGTCCATTTGAGCATTTGATCCTGGCACCTCTAATGACTCCTAGAGCAGCTGTTCAGTCCATGGACTGCCTGGCAGCAGAAGCATCTGCACCCCTGGAACCCTCTTGGGGAGATGGAACCCTGCTCTCCAGTGTCTTAAACTATTCACTTTCCAGCCCCCTACTGAACACTTCCCCTCCAGGGATTGGCTGGAACCCAATAAATATTCAGGCTGGAAAATTTTAATCTCCTGTCCTAATCCCTGGACGCTTCCTCTAGAGGCAGGGGGAAGCAAATAAACTCCCAGCCTGTGAAACCCTAAACAGGCCCAAAGTGTTACACTTTTATATAGGTTTACGGTATAGGTTGAAGAAGGGAATTACAGTTGCCAGCGAAGTCCGTCAGTTAAAAATGGGGGTCTGTAAAAATTCTGCTTTATGGCAAGACAGTGAGATCAGTTGCTGGATCTTTATGTAATATAGGTTCCTGACTGTGACTTTCAAGGAGAGGACAAGGAAAGGGGTCAAAGCAATTGATGAGAATTTGAGAAATGGATTCATCTGTCATTCTGCTGTGTATGTGTGCATTGTTGATCACTAACAGGTGCTGGGAAGGCTGTAATAAAGTGGTTTTAAAAGCAATTTTTTTCCCCACAAAATAAAAAAGAAATTATACTTACCTGCTTTGTGCAACAATATTGCACAGAGCAGTCACTTACCTCCTCTTTAGTGGTCCCCTCCCGATGCTGTCTGCACCTTCCACTTTTCAGTGCCCCCTCAGCAAGCTGTGTGCTAAGGGGGCGCTTATGCAGAAGCTCTCCCAAGCAAGGCTGTCTGTGTCTAAACATTTCCGACAAAATCAATAAAAAAAAAATTCTTTACATATTTATTCAAAATACAAAGGGATAAAAGGGCTGTCACAATTAGTATGTAAAAAAAAAAGCATATAATGCATCACATGATCTGGTAGGTGGGTCATACGATCTGATTGGGGGATCGACGTGTTTCGCTCAAAACCCCTGAGCTTCCTCAGGATCCAATTGTATATGCGTACAGAAAAGCCCTTAGCATAGTTTATTCAACCAATATCATAGAGAGGTAATAAAATCTTGGATTTTAGAATGAAATTGGCTGTATGATATAGAGATATAAAAAAAAAAAAATAAGGAAGAATAAACCTCCACAAAAGTAGGGAGAAAACAATCTATTTATTGCCTAACAAAGGACGTGATATAAAAGGAAAGGCCACCCAGACAGGGGCCCCTAATCCAAGTTATACCAAACAGTAAGATCCAACATACAAAAGTACCCATATACGAGACCAGCAACCATGAAATACAGTGATATGGCGATCGTCCCAAAGGAACACATAATAATCTTTATACTTTCCTTTGGGACGATTGCCAGGTCACCTCCAGTAGTGCACACTTGCTTGTCTTAGGCCCCTTTCACACTTGTACTCCATGATTTCCAATGAGAACCGTTGATATCTGTGTGACTTCAAGTCCCTGCACTGCTTTGGTCCGACTTTGATGCGTTTTGGGGTCCATAGACCTCAAGATTACACAGGCATTGCTTCAAGTCCAGTCAAAATCGCGGCAAAAAAAAATTGCAGAAAATCACACAACTTTTAGGTCGCACAAGTGTCAAATGGCCTAAAGGCATTGGTTGCTGTAAAAATTGTGTTTGTGTGCTATGATGTTATATTGTGTTGTCTAAGCCTGGGTACACCCAATAGGCTTTGTTGTGTGTAGCTATTCTTTAATTCAATAAATTTACAAAAAAAAGGTAAAAAAACATTTAGAGTTTAGAACCACTTTAACTGTATGTAGCTCCAGCGGTATACAGCGCTACCACAGTAGGACAAGAACTTCACGTCCTACTCCTGGAACAAAATAAAGTTTGGCTGAGCAGTGCTCAGCCATTCACAGGAAACTTTGTTATCTTTGAATGAATACAAAGCTTCCTCTGATTAACTGAGACTGAGATTGTGACATAATTTGCCTGCCTCTGCGCCTCAGCCAATCAGAGTAAGCTTTGTATTTATTCGTAGAATGGTCAAGCAGCGCACCTATTGGAGTAGTAAATAGTTCTTTTGATCAGCTTAGCCCAAATAAACTATTTAAAGGGACATTTAAACATGGAGTTAGGCTTTATTAGCTTCATTAGCACTGCACTTATTATTATTTTTGTTTAAATAAAGTAATTTTTTACATATGCTAGCACATGATAAGGGCAACGCTCAAACACCAAAACTGAAACCAGTTTGAGTAGCCACTCTAAGGCCATTGATCTTCCCAAAATATCATGTTTCTTGCTATCTTAATACCAATCACCCACTGGGCTAAAACATTATATTTATTGAATGACCTAAAATTACTTGCCTCAAATGCCAACACAATGGAACTTGTATCTGTATAATAATGTAAATATAATGTTAAAGAAAAGATTTAAAATAATTGGGTTCTGGAAATACCAAAACCTGCCCCAACCCATATTGAAATTATCGCTGTCATCCTCTGTAATCTTCCATGACCACTAGTCATAATGAACTGTGTAAATCTCATTGTTTCATGGAAGGGAGTAAAGCATCTTCTTTAAATAATTTATTGAATCCTGAATTCCTTTCATCTACTGCCAGCCAATCAAATCTAGTGCGGATAAGTAATTAAATAAATTATGAACAATCTAATTTGGGTTTGATGATTAGTATGTAACAAAATGTGGGCATCCATGATCTTTTGGGCATTTGCCAGTAAAATATTTAAAGTAAGGTTGGTAGCACTGGTCAGTGCCCTTGCCTCCGGTCAAAGTAATCACCACAGAGAAGAACCCAACTGTCAGGGATTTTGTATTTTAGCTCCTTTAGGCATTAGACAGTAGGCACAGTGCTGGAAGAAATTACATGGTATTTTTTCCTCTGCTATCCTGACCATTACACTCTTCCATGCCTAAAGCAGAGGTAGGGTTGGAGAACAAAACTCGAGAGAAATGGGTTGTCCATGTCGTTCCAGTTTACAAATGAAGTGTTGTGTGTACGTGTTGCCAGCTTGCCACAGTTGTCCTAAAATTGTAGCAATTCCTTACACACAGCATGGAGAATAACAGGTTAGGAATGAACTCATGGAATATCAACTTCCTAATTACAATAATTGCCACAACTGCCACCAGATTACCTTTGTATTTCCACAATTGACTTGTGGTTTTTGATTGTGTATTTCCTCTTTCGCCATGTTTGCCACAGTTTTATTTTTATTGCCACCAACTGCCCTGTATTGCCACTGGGTTACCTATGTATTGTCAGCAGCTATCTGTGTATTGCCAGTGACCTGTCCCAGTAATGCACACACATTACTGGGACAGGGGTTGATGCTTTTTTTTTTTTTTTTCTGATGTTAATGTTTATGTTTTGAATACAGTATCTGAGTATGGGGTTTAGGGTAACCCTGTTGGGGGGAAACAGGGGGAAAAAAAGTGCTTATCAGTTTTTGAGGTACATTGCTTTAAAATACCTTGCCTGTGGCAAGTGTGAGTATGGTACAGTAAAATGCCTTGTGTATAACTTTGTGTATCTATGGTTATTTTTTACTGTTTTTTGCAATTCTTTTATTTAACCAAAAGTTGCATTATACAAACCATGGCAGGGGTAATACAATATACAATGACGTAAGTATGCAGGTAACATAAACATCCTACATTGGCAGCCCCACAAATCAGAGCATACATAATATAACAAGTTCCAAGTTGGGCAGATATAAACGTAACTGAGAGGGAACAGTGGTAAATATCTCCAAAGTTCCCAGCCTATATAACTTACCAGCCCTAACTTACCAATGCAAACCTGTGGGATAGAAAGTGTGGAATACCGGGGTCAGAAGAGATCCCCAGTGGCCAGTATAACCCAAAAAGTGGGTAAGGTCTATTAGACATGATCAGGTACATATTGGCAGCAAAGAAACTGTGGAGAAGTTTCCAAGCTAAATGTGTAAATACAAAAAAGGGAGATCAATAGAAGAGGGGCGGGTACGAGAATAAGCCGTAGAGAGATATTAAGAACCAGAAAAGAGAATTCTCTCACCCAGAGCCTCGCAACAGTCCTGTAAAAATCAGCCATGCTGTGAGACCTACTGTAAATAGGCATCCGTGAAAACAAAGTGTTGCCATGGTCTCCAAGTGTCACGAAAGGACTCCTCCCAATTATAGAGGGTAGCTGTAAGGTCTTCCATGTCCTTGAGTTCATTCATTTTAGAGACCTTGAGGGTGGATGCATAGACCTCCAACACAGGAATGCACGCCTTTAGAAGCTGAATGGTAAGGGAGGTCTTGTATTTTTTAATGGGCCATTGCGTGAGGTGCAGCAAGCCTGCCGCAGGGGTGTCCCCTAGGTTAATATTAGTCAGGTGTTTGATAGTACTAGTGGATATTTTTCTGTAAAGGAGATGATACAGTTTGTAACCTCTGGTAATAAATATATTTGCAAAAAATGGATGCCTCCAGCGGTGCACAGTCACCGCCGAGACAGATTCCATCTTCACTCGGTCTTCATTCTGGGTTCACGGGCTCTGGGTGTTTGAATGGCATGATTGCACACAGCACTCTCAATGGGCGGTTTACGCAAGTGTGCTGTCCATTAAGAGCGCAAGTGTGCATGCGCCCGTCAGGTCACCAGCTGCTACACATTGCGATATCTCCTAAACAATGCATGTTTAAGAGATTTTCTCTGTATCTACAAGTAAGCCTTATTATAGGCTTACCTGTAGAGGTACAAGATAAAAAGCCGAGTTTACTACCGCTTTAAAGGTAATTTACTTCTTGTTAAGGGCTGCAAGTTTACTTAAAATTGCTGTTTTATGTCTTTTTCTATATAGATCATACACCAACTTTTTTAAACATACATATTTAATGCATGACAAAGGATTTCCAAAGAACCTGGGGTAGGCTATCAGACAGTATAACAAAAATAATCTCCTTTCAGGCAGCCAGACTCAGGCCTACCATACATGTTTCCAATCTTGGCCGGTTCAGAGGGAAACGGTTGAAATTCAAACCATTTATGGGCAGGCTAAATGTACCAAGTTGAGCGATCGATGAACTTGGGTACAGCCAGCCTGCCGGATTCGCTTATGGTTATCGCAAGTGGCTGCTATAGCTGCTAGTGATAATCACTGTCTTCTCTCGGTGGGGACATTCCCCCCCCTCCCCCGAGGGGAGAAGACAATGGCCTGACAAAAGGGATTCCCCTGTCAGCATTGTCTGTGTTGATGGGGGAATTGAGCAATTTTTTTTCCTGCAACCAGAAAGAAATTCACTCCGTGTATGGCCAGACTTGCTGGAACCTCAGACCGAGCAATCTGATATCTGAGGAGTCACTGGGATGAGTCATCCACTCTTATGTAAAAAATCATAACTTGAGCCATTGAGTTCTGTAGACATTTTTTAAACAAATAGGGAAAAAAGGAAAATGTGAAAATTAGACTAAAGCTCCATCTCCTGGCTCAAAATAAAAGACAAAATATTATTGGGAAATATTTCAAATTTACCTGACAAAATGAGAGCAGCTATTTTTTTAACCACTTGCCGACTGCCGCAAGTTCATATACTGCGGCGGTCAGCCCCTCACAGGCAAAGTGACGTATGGGTACGTCACTAGCCTGTGAGGCTCTGGGGAGCGAGCGCGCGCCGCCGGATGCGCGCTCCCGCTCGCTCACGGACCCCCCCGCGCGAGTGACCGGCGGACCTGATGTCCGCCGGTCACTTGCGATCCTCCGTTAGAGCGGGAGAAAGGCAGGCGGCTAATGTAAACAAGCTGCCTGTCATTCTCCCCTGTGCAAGAATAGTGATCATACGGTTCTACTATGTAGGACCGTTGATCACTGTTCCTACACCTCAAGCCACAGCCAATCACAGTTAGAAACATGTCCCTAGGGACACACTTAACCCCTCCCTCTCCAAAAAAAGTTAACCCCTTCACTGCGAGTGTCATTTTACAGTAACCGTGCATATGTATAGCACTGATTACTGTAGTAATGTCACTGGTAACCCCAAAAGTGTCAAAAATGTCAGTCAAGGGTCTGATCTGTCCGCCGCAATGTCGCAGTACCACAAAAAAATCACAGATCGCCGCCATTACGCGTTGAAAAAAAACAACAAAAATGACAAAAATCTTTCCCTTAGTTAGTAAACGCGATAACTTTTGCGCAAACCAATCAAAATACGCTTTTTGCGCTTTTTTTTTTACCAAAAACATGTAGCATAAAACAAATTGGCCTAAAATGTTAAAATTTAGATTTTTACCTTTTTTTGGGGGAATTTCATATAAAAAAATTTGAAAAATATTGTTATTTTTGCAAAATTGACGCACTTTTTATGTTTATAGCGCATGATCAAAAAAACGCATAGGTGATCAAATACCACCAAAAGAAAGCTCTGTTTGTGGGAAAAAAAGGACGTCAATTTCATTTGGGTACAGCGTCGCACGACCGCGCAATTGTCCGTTAAAGTCACGCAGTGCCGAATCGCAAAATAGGCCCTGGTCAGGAAGGGGGTAAAATCTTCCGGGGATTAAGTGGTTAAATTGTATTTTTTGTAGTCATAATATTAATTAATACATAAAACGTACAGTATACTGTCCCTTTCAGATCGATCTCTTGGAAACCTATCATTTTTCTTTTGGGCCTAGTTCCATATACACTCTTGCTTGGGAATTATGTATCAAATCAGCATGACAACTATCATTCGTGGCAAAATGAGTAATATAAGTCTAGGCGCTGAATAAAAAATGAAAGATGGATAACCCGGACCCCAGTGCTGTGATGAAATTCAACTTTGGTTTATTTATTGTGCAGCACAGACACAATAGCTATTGTTTAGGACCAAGATATGGCCCTTTATCAAGCAATTGCCTTATCTTGGCTTGCACTTTCACTTATTGTTTATGGGCTGTGTTATAAATACAGGCACATAATTCTTCCGGGCTCCTGAAAATGTGCTGGATCATCTGGTTGTGATTGTGCTTCATAGAGCATTAGTTTACCTTCACCTGCCTAAAGGGAATCCATAACATTTGAAAAGTTACATTGTAGCTATACATGCAAAATGAATCTATTTAATGCTTTTAGCCACTGTAAGACGGGAAGAACTTTTCCCCATCCTGACCAGGCCCTATTTTGCAATTTGGCACTGCGTTACTTTAACGGACAATTGTATGGTCGTGCAACGCTGTACCTAAATAAAATTGATGTCCTTTTTTCCCCATAAATAGAGCTTTCTTTTGGTGGTATTTGATCACCTGTCCGATTTTTATTTTTTGCGCTATAAAAAACAAAAAAAAGTGACAATTTTGAAAAAAAAATCTTTATTTTTTACATTCTGCTATATGATATTCTCAAAAAAAATTGCAATAAGCGTATTTTGATTGGTTTGCGCAAAATTTATTGTGTCTACAAACTACGGGGAGAGATTTATGTCATTTTTATTGTTTTTTTTTTTCTTACTAGTAATGGCAGCAATCTGCGATTTTTTGCGGGACTGCAACATTGCGGGGGACAGATCGGACCCCTGACTGACAATTTTGACACTTTTGGGGGACCAGTGACATTACTGCAGTAATCAGTGCTAAAAATATGCACTGTTACTGTAATAATGACACTGGCAGGGAAGGGGTTAACATTATGGGTGATCAAGGGGTTAAATGTGCAACTAGGGGAGTGATTCTAACTCGGGGGGGGGGGGGGGGCATGGCTTCTGAAATGACCATAGAGACATGTGATCATATATAGGAGGATCACATGGGCTCTCTGATCATTCCAGGGAGAAGAACGGTCAGCTGTGTTTACAACAGCCGACCGTTCTTCTCTCTCAGCGGGGAACGATCGCGGGTTTCAGGGGGCAATCGGAGCGGCCTGCCCCGTGCATCGGCTTCCCCGCTGATGAGTGGGGGTGGGAGCGCACCGTCGGCGGTTCGCGCTCGCCCCCTAGACTCCCGAGAGCGAGTGGCGTACATGTACGGCGATTCGCCTGGGAGCGGCTGCCTGCCGCGGTATATCTGCGGCGGGCGGTCATAGAAAGGTTAAATTATATTGTGAACCCCAAACTTTTTGAGCAGGTGAGCAGGTTTTTAGTCCTGGTTCACATTGGTGCGATGCGAGAAACCTGCATCGCACCTGAATTGCACAGTGGTTCACACTAACATCTGCGAACCGTTAGGGGGGATCAATGTAAAGTTAACCACTTGCCGACCGCCACAAGTACATATACTGCGGCGGTCAGCCCCTCACAGGCAAAGTGACGTATGACGTCACTAGCCTGTGAGGCTCTGGGGAGCGAGCGCGCACCGCCGGAGGTGCGCTCCCGCTCGCTCACAGACCCCCCCGCGCGTGTGCCCAGTGGACCCGATGTCCAACGGGCACTCAAGATCGTCCTTTAGAGCGGGAGAAAGGCAGGCGGCTGATGTAAACAAGCCGCCTGTCATTCTCCCCTGTGTAAGAACAGTGATCATACGGTTCTACTATGTAGGACCGTTGTTTACTGTTCCTACACCTCAAGCCACAGCCAATCACAGTTAGAATCACGCCCCTAGGGACACACACAACCCCTCCCTCTCAAATAAAGTTAACCCCTTCACTGCCAGTGTCATTTTACAGTAACAGTGCATATGTATAGCACTGATTACTGTAGTAATGCAACTGGTAACCCCAAAAGTGTCAAAAATGTCAGTCAAGGGTCCGATCTGTCCGCCGCAATGTCGCAGTCCCGCGACAAAAATCGCAGATCGCCGCCATTACGCGTTAAAAAAAAAACAACAAAAATGACAAAAATCTTTCCCTTAGTTAGTAAACGCAATAACTTTTGCGCAAACCAATCAAAATACGCTTTTTGCTATTTTTTTTACCAAAAATATGTAGCATAAAACAAATTGGCCTAAAATGTTAAAAAATTTAGATTTTTACCTTTTTTTTGGGGGAGAATTTCATATAAAAAAATGTGAAAAATATTGTTATTTTTGCAAAATTGACGCTATTTTTTTGTTTATAGCGCATGATCAAAAAATCGCACAGGTGATCAAATACCACCAAAAGAAAGCTCTGTTTGTGGGAAAAAAAGGACGTCAAATTCGTTTAGGTACAGCGTCGCACGACCGCGCAATTGTCCCTTAAAATCACGCAGTGTCAAATCGCAAAATACCCCCTGGTCAGGAAGGGGGTAAAATCTTCCGGGGCTTAAGTGGTTAATGACACACATATGACAAGACACAAAAAAATTCCAAGCTCTCCTTACTGACCAGTCTGCGCCCAACCAAACTGACCTGTCCAACAGTATGCGTTAAAAACAGGTTTAGTTGCATACATTTGCGTGTAACCGAAGCCCTGTTTTTAACGCATATTGTTGGACAGGTCAGTTTGGTTGGGCGCAGACTGGTCGGTAAGGAGAGCTTGGAATTTTTTTCTGTCTTGTCATATGCCTTCCCACTGCTCCTTACTGCAGAGATCAGTTACAGGGGAGGGCAGTAACCATTTGTTTGTGCTAAAGTTAATGACGCCCCCAGAACGATTCGCAGATCGCCGTGCGAACTGTCAAAGGGTGCAGGAATCGGATCCTATAGGTGTGACCACCCATGCAATCCGATTCCAGTGTGGACCAAAAAAAAGGTCCTGCACCATTTGGATGTGAATGTGATGCGATTTCAGCCATACAGTTTGTATTGGTGAATTTGCATCGCACAGACATCACAGGTGATCTACACAGCAATGCAGTGTCTGTGATCGCACAAGTGTGAACCCAGCCTCATTGTTGTCTGTGTTCCTGTGTACTGTATACCTATTTATCCCATTAGCAAATATGGAGTAATCTAAAACAGACAATATCCCTTTCACTATGGGCTTTTAATATGATCATTTGTCATTTTTTGCTACATTGGTTTTATATATACACTTGCATTAGCGCTGCCTCCTTAAATGATATGTTTTATTGGCGCGTAATCTTGCCTTTGCTTTTTAGGTTTATAAAAAATTTGTTCTGAACGCAGATATATTGTCCTGTATTTATCCCATTGACCATTGTCACTGGGACTGAAAATGAGGGAAAATTCAAAAAGGTTGAGTGGTCACCAGAACAGGAATAGAAGAGAAATCTTCTATTGGGGACTCTTGTTTCAGTAACACATTCTCAGTGTCCAACTGTCCATTCACACCTAAACACCCTTCAGCAACTTTGCAGAAGTGAGGTGGGGGTGAATGAGCTGCAGCACACCCCAAATCACATCACATTTTTTCACAGTGCAGCACACAGAATACCATGTTGCAGCGTTACACCACATGCATTTTCGATGTGTGTTGGAGAGACTTCTGCTCACTTCCTGTTGTGTCTAAAGGACAGGAAGTGAAGGGAAATCTCTTTCCTATTGGATATAAAAGAAAAAACACCTGATGGGTTTTAAACCTCTTCTACTAGCTTTGGCTTCAAATATACTTTAACCCTATCAATATGTGTTCTTGTTTTAAGAAACTTGTTCCTGGATATAGTTTATAAAGATGTATCTTTTATTTAAAGCAGAAGTTTATTCTGTCTACATGTTTTGTATTTTTTTGTTTTTTGTTTTTTCGTTAGCATGTTGGAAACCGTTTACTATTAACTGGCTCACTACCTCTGCTGAGAGGTAATTCCAAGCATCAACTACCCTTTCAGTAATTGTTGGAGATACAACAGCTTTCAGCTTAGCAGATTACCTATTGCAGTTCATAAATAGGACACTAGATGTCGCTAATGCTCAGTGATATGCTATGCATTTTCTATGATGTGTTGTATTTCCTGTACACTGTACTGTACTTGTTGGTTATCTCTTCCTGTCTGTTGTTCTTATTACAATGAGGTGACATCTAAAAAATCTATAATGTTTAGGGGTTCTAAGTAATTTTCTAGCAAAAATACAGATTATTACATGTGAACAAATAGTGCCAGAAAAATGGCAGACTGGAAGTAGTTAAAGGTTTCAATACTGTATATAAGGCCTTGATGGGTGGATGTCAGTCTGGAAGAGTGAGCATTTCTAAGCAGGATGCATTTTCATGTAGACTGGCCTAGTAACAACCATTTGTAATTTTGAGCCTCCATTACTGAAAGAAATGAAATCCAGTGAATGAAAGAGGCAGGTCAGGGACAGGAAAGCTAGGAAGGGAAGCGCTAGATGATGCTGGATGTCCTCCAGCCAAAAGAATGAGGCAGGCACTATCTGACTTGCTGCAGCATCTAATGCACACTGCAAGAAGCTCTCAGAGTTCCACTAAATCAGTAGTAAGCAATTAAGTACAGTAGAGGAGTCTGAACAACTGTGCAAGACTGAAGGTAAGGCTGAATGATAAGGACTGGAGTAGGGATCGACCGATTATCGGCAAGGCCGATATATTGAGGGCCAATATTGACTTTTGCCGATATATCTGTATTGGCCCTGGAACTGGCCGATATTGCCGATATTCCAAGTATTGCTCATGTAAGGGTAAAATGATGTCACATAGCATAATTCCATTTACAAATGTTATTGAATATGGCACTCACATATGTACAAATTAAAGATATAAGCAATTCCACATTAGCAGATCTGCTGGCAGATCGGTATCTCTCACCCACTTCCCGTAAGTGATACCCGGGTGATACCGCTCCTTTCAGCATCCACTCAATACTGCTCTGTCTCTCACCGGCTCCATCTCCCACCCACCCGATACTGATCCGTCACTCACCCACTTGCCGTAAGTGATACCCGGGTGATACCGCTCCTTTCAGCATCCACTCAATACTGCTCTGTCTCTCACCCGCTTTATCTCCCACCCACCCGATACCGATCTGTCTCTCACCCACTTGCCGTAAGCGATACCCGGGTGATACCGCTCCATTTGGCATATGATGACGATCTCTTAGGTCACGCGGTCACGCCAGGCTTCACCACGCACGTGACCTCCGAGATCGTATGCCGGACGGAGTAGTATCACCCAGGTGTCACTTACGGCAAGTGGGTGAGTGACGGATCGGTATCAGGTGGGTGGGAGTTGGAGTGGGTGAGAGACAGAGCAGTATTGAGTTGATGCCGAACGGAGCGGTATCACCCGGGTATCACTTACAGCAAGTGGGTGAGAGATACCGATCTGCCAGCAGATCTGCTAATGTGGAATTGCTTATATCTTTAATTTGTACATATGTGAGTGGCAAATTCAATAACATTTTTAAATGGAATTATGCTATGTGACATCATTTTACCCTTACATGAGCATCACCACCTAATTGTTGGAGGAGTAGACTAGTCTCGGACCCTGACATAGGATGTACAAAATATCGGCCCATATCGGCCGATACCGATATGCGATTGCCAAAATATCGGTATCGGCAACGAAAAACCGATATCGGTCAATCCCCTAATCGGTCGCATATCTGACACTTGGTTTCTATGATTTTTTTTTTGTTAAAATAATATTTTTGTCTTTTGTTCTGGCAAAGAATTGAAATTATTTCTAGATTCCCCGTGGTGATTGAAGAGAAACAAGGCAAATGAACTTTTCAGAAAGTGCCAGTGCATGAATCTGACATTTAGATATTATGAGTGCAGGTGGAAGCTAAAAGATCCAAAATGACATTCAGATAAAGGAAATAAAAGTACAGATTGATATACAATATAATCTTTTCACATCACCGGCCTGTGCTGTGATTTACATAAACTTTTACTGGGAATAAAAGATTTAGGGCTTGTGTAGATGGGTTACAGTTTATACCAAACTCCCCATGCAAGTCAATGGGAATGATAAAACACTTGAAGCTGGATGGTGCAGCTTAATCAATGGTTGACTGCAGGTCAATAGATCTGTGAGGACCAGTTCACACCATAGAAACGCAGTCCACATGTGTTCTGGATGCTTTTCTCCATACAGGTTTTTGATGCATTTTTGATGCATTCCAGTACGTTTTTGATTTGGTCCAGTGCATTTCCCCCCTCTTATTTCTTAACCTTAAATAAGGACATGTGTGTTGCAGTGCATTTTTGTTTTTTTGTTTTGTTTTGTTTTTTGGGGCGTTCCAGTGCGTTTTTGATGCATTTTACCGCGGTCCAGTGCAGAAAAAATGCAACATGTTCTACTTTTTTTTTATGGAACTGAAACGCACCTGAACTGACCACACTGGTGCACACTATGTCACTGAAAACCATGTAACCTACTATCCATGTGTTTTTGGTGCAGAAAAAATGCACTGGACTGCATGTGGTGTGAACTGTGCCTGAATGAAAGTAGTATTAAACCCTCAGCATTAAATATTGAGCACAGTAAAATAAACATTCCCTTCCAAATTATTTGTTAAATTTTCTCCCCCAACAAGTGTAGTTTACAACTTTCAGTGCTACTCTCTGAGTGCTGCTTCCCTGAACTTCACAGAGTTAAAGTCCAACTCTGGGAACTTTAAAATGATCCCTTGCAGATGGGCTGTGCCAGCTCCTAAAGGCCGGTTCTCTGTTTTAAGTCCGATTTCAGTCCGAATTTTTGGCTGAATTCGGACCTGAAATAGACCAGGAGACGCACAGGACTCCTGTACAATTCACTCCGGAGCCGTTCTGGAGATATGTGAACCGGCTCCATAGAGAGTCACAATCTCTTGACATGCGAATTGGATGTGGGGAAACCCAGCATAAGTGTGAACCCAGCCTTAAGGTTTACTGCTTGTTTCCTTCTAGGGCAGGGATATGCAAACCGTGGCCCTCCAGCTGTTGCGAAACTACAAGTCCCATCAGGCCTCTGCCTCTGAGTGTCATGCTTGTGGCTGTCGAGTCTTGCTATGCCTCATGGGAGTTTGCATATCCCTGTTCTAGGGGAAAAGCAGATTTACTTATCTTATCCTCCTCTCTCCACACTGCTAGACTGGTCCCTGCAGCATCTTCTCCCTTGCACTCAGTCTAAGGTCCTAATATGATCAAGACCAGTACAGGGTCCAAAGTCCTGCATTGGACAGAAGGAGGCCAAACTACAGCCAACCACTGGAGCAGGAGGGGGCACAATCTGCTGGAAGAACTGAGGATCAGGTAAATAAAGGAGCCTCTTCCCTCCCCTAGACAAAATGAGCAGTTAACCCTTGCGGTACAGGTGCAGCCCCACTGCAAGGGATAATTTTATAGTTTCCTAGAGTCGGACTTTATGGTGGACAGTGCAGTCTGGAGTCAGTCTATTAGCTTGGAATAGGAGGCGGGGGGGGGGGGGGAGCAGGGCCTTGCCATCCTATTGCACATATTGAATATAACTTAGATCTCCTTAAAAAGTCCACCACCAACGGGCAAAACCACTCTCATCGGTTGGTCCCTTACCAGAAAGAGTAGCCCCCCATTCTCATGGTGTGGGATAACAGTATCCACAATCCCCTTAGAGTTAGATAGGTACTCTCAGGGTGTCCTCTTGCACACGATTCCCAAGTGATCATATGAAAAGAGAGAAACCTCCACTGGTGTAATACCGTTTAACTAAAAACTTTTATTAAAATTGTAAACCTTCTCCCATTGCACTTACATTATAAATATAAAAACAACACATTGGTGTAAACTAAGGAGGATGTGGAGCGCTCCAATGGTCCTTACCACCTCCATGCTGGTTCTCAGACCTCAGACGCCATCCTCCACTCCTTTCAATGGACAATCCGGTTTGCCGTATAGCCACGCCCCTAGTCTTAAAATATTTGAGTGTTTTTTTATTAACTAAAGTAGCGCTAAACCAAACCTCCAAACTAATTTCATCTCCAGGTGTGCAAACTACTGACTCTTTAGCTTCTGTTAAAGTATTTATTCTGTGGGTTCACTTACTTTTTCTTCAGCACTGTGAATGTTAATTGTGTGTGTGTTCAATAAAGATCCAAGGAATCTGAATTATACTGTGTGTTATCAGCAGGGGCGTAACTACAGAGGTTGCAGGGGTTGCAATTGCAACCGGGCCCCATGCTCCAGGGGGCCTGCGCAGCTCCCCTGTACACCTGGATAGGGGGGGCGATGGGGGCAGCATGTAGAGAAATCACTGTCCTCCTTTACCCTCCTGTAGCTGCAGGAGGAAATGGAGGAGATTGGTTCTTCTGTATGCTGCCCCCGTCAATATCCAGTTCACTCGTGTTCTGCTGTCTCTGGGCCCCTGTGTGCTCCCCCGGTCCCCCCCCCCCCCACTGTGCTCCCCCCCCCCCACTGTGCTCCCTCCCCTCTCCTCCCCTCTCCTGCCGGCTGCTGCTGTCACAATAGAGAACCAGGAAGGGGTCGGTAAATATGTAATTTACCAGCTTCTTCCTTTTCTGAATGGACAGAGTCATAGTCAGTGGCATTGTAAAAAAATAAAATAAAATGATAAAAAATAATACAATGAAAATACCAAAAAATAAAAACTACTGACACCAGTGGGTGAACTTCCCCAAGATGGCAGGAAGGGGGCCCACTGCAGAACTTGTGAAAGGGTCCCGCTGCGGGACTGTAATAAAGGGCACCGCAATGAGAGTAAAGGGCCCCAGGATCAGTGGAAAGAGCCCAAGGCTTGATGGGAAGGGCCCCGGCCAGGGGTCCGGGGGGCCCTTCATGGTTTCTTGCACCGGGGCCCTGAAGGTTCTACTTACGCCTCTGGTTATCAGCCTAAGCACATTGTGTTTGCCTATTGTTGTGACCTTGAAGAATCAGGTCAAAAGTTTTTTGGCAAATTACTGCAAAAAAGGAGTTCACATACTTTTTCTTGCCACTATATACTGTATGTATATGAATATAAACTTCTGAATTGTACATCTCTAGAGGTAACACAATACGTATCCATATGGGAATGCAGTTTCGGTCATATAATACAGTAATATTGAGACAATTCATCAGTAGGTGCAGCAACATCTATTTTCATCATTATAAAACAGAAACAATTCACACCGAGTTTTGGCTGTTCCTAGAGCGTGAAGAAAAACATAATTTATACATAAGTGGATTAATAAATTAAGAAAAACTTTTCTATCCCCTAAACACAGAACAGACACAGCACGGGCAGAATTTGAAATTTATTCCTATAACGATCTCCCAGTATGGATTATCCGAGCTTAGGCCTCCAAGGATCATTCTAATGCTCTTCACTCACTGGCTTTCTCTAATAAAATAGCCAACTGGGATTTGACTTTTAGGATTTGGATAATAGATTTAGAACGGTGAATACTGAATACTGAGATGAAACCCTTCATATAGCGCTTCCAGTATGAATGGCAAATGAACAAAAGAAAGCAATTCTGTCAATTCTATCAACAGATTTATGTCAATATTCATATAACACTGGGGCTCCTACAACCAATCAGATACAAGGATGTATTTTCAAGAACAAGTGTGCTAAAGATGAAATATATCATTGCTCTTGGCAACCCGTCCACCTCCTTAAAACCCAAATCTGGGCAGATAAAAAAATGATGCCTTGCAGTGGGCAGTGCTCACAATGCATTGGTTAATAAGTTGTCTTTCCCTGCAGGTGGCGCTCCCCCATGATCCAGTGGTGGAATGTCCTTCAGCATCCTGAGGTCCAGAGTAGGGCTATGGACCCTGTTCTGATCTTGATGATATCAGGACTGATGGAGCGTAGGGGTGCAGAGGATCGGGTAAGTATATCTCCTTTTATTGTTGCTCAGTCTCAATGCAAGGGATAATATTTTATTTGCCCAGAGTTGGGCTTTAAAGTTGAACTCCAGACAAACAACTAAATTCAGAGATAAACAGAGTTGTATAAAGTACTCGAAACCCATACTTGAGTAAAAGTACAAGTGCTCAATCAAAAAGTGACTTGAGTAGAAGTACTAAAGTATTCAACATTTTTTGTACTTAAGTATTGCAAGTAGTTTTTTTTAAAAAATGTTGCTACTCAAGTACTGAAAGTAAAAGTACCAGTAGTTTTGGAAAAAAAATTGCTACTCAAGTACTGAAAGTAAAAGTACAAGTACTGTGTTATGTAGTTATTAAAGAAAGAAGTCAAAAGTTTGAACATCATATTGTTTTTTATTATTTCAAATGCAGCTTTTATTTATACATACAGTAGCATTTATTTTCGTATGCGCTGATAATACACATGTTTTGAACTTCATGAAGCCTGCCATCTACTGTTCTGGCAGTGGTAATTTTTATAATAGTAACGAGTAACTATGCAGCACAAAAAAAAAATATTGGAGTAGAAGTATTGAATTCATCGAAAAAATGTAGTGAAGTAAAAGTGGA
Organism: Pelophylax lessonae; assembly: GCF_965119305.1. Taxonomy (NCBI): domain Eukaryota; kingdom Metazoa; phylum Chordata; class Amphibia; order Anura; family Ranidae; genus Pelophylax; species Pelophylax lessonae. The sequence continues at coordinate 253,884,154 of NC_138773.1, read as the reverse complement.
AATAGGGGGAAAAAATTCTACTCTAGGAAAGTACAGATACCGCCTTTCGGTACTTAAGTACAGTAGTGAAGTAGTTCTACTTAGTTACATCTCTGGAGATAAAATACTTATATATGAGCAGCTTCTCTTCAGTACAACTGATTGGCTCATTGTGCTGATTCTCCCTCCGCTAGTCTGAGTTTTGCTGTATGATAATTACAGGGAACTGATACCAAGTCAAATCCAGGTACTTAGGGCTCTTTCACACGGGCGTTCCTTTTTTTTTTTTTTTGTTACAATGTTTGTAAATAGAGATATACAGTACTTGTACCTCTGGGAGCAGGACATTGGTTTCAGCATACAGGATCCAAGGGCTAAAGAGCTCTGCATGCAAACAAGGGCTTACAGGGAATAATAGGACAAGGGTCAGTGCTACAGAGGGGGTGAGCACAGCACCATTGGTCATTATATTGCAGCTGTCTGCCTTCACCTTAACATCCAATGGTGCTGTATGATCCAGCTGCCTGTGTCCTAGGAGCCAATGACACACAGCCACACAGTGGTAGCTATAAGCCAACAATTGTTGGTATCTATGCCACTCTCCTGTCAACCAAAGGTTAGGGGGCAGCAGAAATGCAATGAATTGAGGGGTTTGAGGAGGGCGGAATAAAATGACTGTTTCAGGCAGCATTTACCCTAGGAATGCTCCTGGAGTCCAGGCTACAGGAACATGCTTAGGAATTAGTGTGAGGGTTAGGGCTGGAGGGAGAGTTAGAGTGAGAATTAGTGTTAGAGTAAAAGGAAGGATTAGTGTGAAGGTTACAGGGGAGGATGATTTGACAATCAGGTTTATGGGGAGGGTTGGTGTTAGGGATAGTGTTAGGGTTACATAGAGAGTTAGTGGTAGTGATAGTGATAGGGTTACAGGGAGGGATAATGTTAGAGATAGTGTTAGGGGTTACAGTGAGGGTTAGTGTTAGGGTTACAGGGAGGGTTAGTGTTAGTGATAGTGTTAGGGTTACAGGGAGGGTTAGTGTTAGTGATAGTGTTAAGGATACAGGGAGGGTTAGTGTTAGTGATAGTGTTAGGGTTACAGGGAGGGTTAGTGTTAGGGAAAGTGTTAGTGTTAGGGTTACAGGCAGGGTTAGTGTTAGGGATAGTGTTAGGGTTACAGAGAGGGTTAGTGTTAGGGAAAGTGTTAGTGTTAGGGTTACAGGGAGGGTTAGTGTTAGTGATAGTGTTAGGGTTACAGAGAGGGTTAGTGTTAGGGAAAGTGTTAAGGTTACATAGAGAGTTAGTGGTAGTGATAGGGTTACAGGGAGGGATAATGTTAGAGATAGTGTTAAGGTTACATGGAGGGTTAGTGTTAGGGTTACAGGGAGGGTTAGTGTTTGTAATAGTGTTAGGGTTACAGGGAGGGTTAGTGTTTGTAATAGTGTTAGTGTTAGGGTTACAGGGAGGGTTAGTGTTAGTGATAGTGTTAGGGTTACAGGGAGGGTTAGTGATAGTGTTAGTGTTAGGGTTACAGGGAGGGTTAGTGTTAGTGATAGTGTTAGTGTTACAGGGAGGGTTAATGTTAGTGATAGTGTTAAGGATACATGGAGGGTTAGTGTAAGTGATAGTGTTAGGGTTACAGGAAAGGTTAGTGTTAGGGATAGTGTTAGTGTTAGGGTTACAGGGAAGGTTAGTGTTAGGGATAGTGTTAGGGTTACAGGGAGGGTTAGTGATAGTGTTAAGGTTACATAGAGAGTTAGTGGTAGTGATAGGGTTACAGGGAGGGATAATGTTAGAGATAGTGGTAGGGTTACAGGGAAGGTTAGTATTGGGGATAGTGTTAGTGTTAGGGTTACAGAGAGGGTTAGTGTTAGTAATAGTGTTAGTGTTAGGGTTACAGGGAGGGTTAGTGTTAGGGATAGTGTTAGTGTTAGGGTTACAGAGAGGGTTAGTGTTAGTAATAGTGTTAGTGTTAGGGTTACAGGGAAGGTTAGTGTTAGGGATAGTGTTAGGGTTACAGAGAGGGTTAGTGTTAGTAATAGTGTTAGTGTTAGGGTTACAGGGAGGGCTGGTGTTAGGGTTACAGGGGGTGTTTGTGTTAGGGATAGGGTGGGATAGGGATTCTCCCGCTGTGCTATTGTATTCTCCCGGGGGCACTGGTCATTTGGGGAAAGCCCAACAGGCTGGTTGTATAATCAATAGATCGACTTGTGTGCAACCATTCAGCTCATATATGATGATCTAAATTCCTCCGTTCTTTGCTGATCTGTCAGATTTTCGATCCATGTATGGCCAGCTTTAGATGCGACGCCCCTAATTACTGGTCTTACGTTTTGTGGCATTTTGACCCATTAAATGCCTTGACCTTTATTAATGACAAAAATCCCCGAAAACGTATTTCTACCGTTTGTAAAGAATGAACGATGCGAAGTTTAAATCTTAAACAGTACATTGAGATGCAGTGCCCTCTTGTGGAAAAAAGGAGACATGATTATACATGAGTATTTATTATCCTCAGTTGACTGATTCAGTAATGTTTACTGACAGCAGAGCTTAAAGTGAACCTGTCAGAAATGTAAAATATTTACAGCTAAATGTCTTGCTTAAGAGCAGACCCCACTTGATGCCTACTGTTACCAATATTTATCAGAAGATCCTCTTTGATTTATTTTATTTTTGTTACTGGGGGGCTTTACTTCATGAGTCTTTGCCTAAACCCTGCAATAATGCCACCCTCTTTTTATTTAGATCACTTCAGTTGCAGCCCTATTGGTTGGGGTACAGGTGGGGGGTTAACACTTAAGCTAGAAATCAGGGAAATCAAACCCTTGGTGTCAAACTGAAACAAAATCAGAGAGGTACACAGAGGAGAATTTTCAGCTAATAAAGACAGTAGAGATTTCTTCAAACAGAAGGTATTTGCACATCTTACTACTATTACAAATCCAAACATATCATATGTTTTATTTCTTATTTTAGGATAGTGGGAAAGCCATGCATATCGTTCTTTTAGGGGCAAAAATAAATGATTTGCATGGCTCCAAGGTAATGTACTAAAACAATAGGGGCTGTCCACCTAGCAAAGTGAATGTTCTGTTTGTGAAGTGAATGTTAGTAAATAGGGCAGGGGAGGACTAGGCCAGGGGGCAGGGAGGCAATTGCCCCTGGGCCGCTCTGATGCCCCAAAAAAGGGTGCAACACTTCTGCCACAGATATGCCTAAAGGATTCCTGGTGAAGAGAAGTAAAAAGTCCCTGCCGCTGACCTACTGAGTGTGGGATGAAGACAAGGACAGAGTGCAGGCCTCCCCCCAGCATGGATGATGTAAACTCTGTCTGAGCAGAGGCCAGGTTCCATGCCCCAGTGGAGACTCTTCTGCCCCGGCCAGCCCCAACCGAGCTGTCCCAGCTCCCCCCAACCTCCCCCCCTGGCCAGGTTGGGAACCCGAATTCAGCCGATAAGTAGAGAGTATCTGGAGCAGGTCTTCAGCTTGGAATGGGGGTCAAGAGGAGGATTGGGAGAGTGGGAGGGGGTGAGAGAAAGTGGGAAGAGGGCCAAGTTTCTGCACCATGGGCCTCTGGTTTGTACTTGCCCCCTGGGCTGAAAGTTGCCCGTCTGCACCTGGAATAGGGTGACAATTGACAACTTTGGGCAATGCAGTAATGCCTGTGGCTCAGAATACTGCTGCCCCCACTCTTAAAGTGGGAGTAAACTCCCATACATGAATTCTAACTAAAGGTAGGCCTTACCTATACCTTATTTTACCTATAGTATAAGGCTTGCTTATAGGTACTGTAGGAGATCTTTACTGTACATGTAGCCAGTGACATCAATGCCACATGCTCTATGAAGGGCCACCAGGGCCATTCCTTTAGAGTCCTGTGCTGTAAATGGCGGCTCCTATGTGCACATGCGGGAGTGACGTCATCGCAGCTCTGGCCACTCACACAGCTGGAGTCTGTGAACCCGGAATAAAGACTGGTTACGATGGAAGCACCTTCAGTGGTGACAGCTCGCCGCTGGTAGGGCTTTATTCTACAGTAAAATTCACATAATGTGCTAGTATGCGATACATACTTGCACATTATAACTTTGCCTTGCAGGTTAAAAAAAATAAACGCCGGCGGTTTATTGCCGCTTTAAGCTGACCCTAGATGGATCGAAAACCGTCTGGTTAAGCAGGGACCAGTCGAATTTTGAGCCATCAATGGCTGTTCCTACTTGAGAGATGATCTTTAAATGTAGATCATCTTTAAATATCAAATGGCGCGTGTAGCAATTTGTAACACAAAAATACCAAAGTGAGATGATATTTTCCTAATTCACATTATACTTTCCTAATTCAGTCAATATTTTATACAAAAGTTCAAAGTATGCAAGTTCACAATTTGGAACTTAATAAAAATTCTCAGACCTGCAGACCTGAATTAACACAAAGCTGCCAACAAGTCTATGACAAGACCTGTCGACTTGTTGCTCTATATAAATCAAATCAAACTATGTTCTAATCAAATTCCTCACCCCTCGAAGGAATCCTACAGATCGTGTGATCGCAAAATCAGCAGGAATAGAAGAGGTTGGAGATTCAAGATTGTCTACAATCATTTGCCGCTTTCCAAATATAAGCGGGGATATGTCTTTAACTATCGCAAACCCAAAATATTAGTCATAGGGAGATGAAGATGACTGCTTCTGATAGTGCACATAATGAAATACATGCAAAATGGAATGTCCTGGCCTTATAGAACACCCAAGGGACTGACAAAATGGTTAAATGGACCCTGTTCATGGCAGCCATGTTGTTTTTGGACTCGTTATGATCGGATTGATGTGCTGGTGGTGAAAAAATATAACTGACCCAGCCATGACATCTGGCTGGTCCATACTGTATAATCTATGGCTCCATCAGGAGGAAATAACTCTCATCCTATGTCAATTTCCAGAGGTGGGGGACTTGCGTCACATGACTTGACTTAAGTCAGACTTAGGTCACCAGTTTGAGGACTTGAGACTTGCTTGACTAAAATTAATAAACGGCTCGACTTGACTTTGACTTGAGACATATGACTCGAAATGACTTTACTTTTTTAAGTTATTAAATATTTGCATTTTCTCAAGATGTGTTAAAGCAAAATGAATGTGCCTGTTATGTTTCTGACACCACAGTCGCTTAAAACACCTCAGTGTGTTCTGATTTTTAGGACACTGGCTGTTTAACAATGGAAATACGTAACATGCTTTTAGTGACTGTGGTGTTGAAACATGACCGGACGAAGGGTTTTGAGCTGTTTGGGCATTCAAAGTGTTTCTTTAATATGCCACAGGGTGTGCCAGGTGTGCCTGGGCACATCCTAATCACCCATTTAGTACTATTGGGAGATGGCTGACAATCTGCTAGTTGGATAAACTGATGGGGTTTTTGCTCACAAGTGTGAGATGCTTCTGTTTTAACCCCTTCCTTCCCAACCCCAGCATCCTTTTAGGGACTCAATCACATGTACTTTAGTCTCTGAAAAGTGATCTGCGTTCAGAATGCTCTTTAGAGAGCATTTGGCAGGCCCTGAGGAGGCATTTTATCACCTCCACCCCACCTGCTTTAACCCCTAGAACTCTGCACTAGCATAACGCAACCATCTGCATTGCACACAGTTGTGGGGTGCTTGCAGAGCAGCCCCAATCACTTGAATGGGTCATGTTCAGTAAGTGCTATGCCCACAGAAAGCAACAGAGGTTAAAGTTCCTGCCACAGTCAACCTCTGGCCTTGTGTTCCCAACTATTCATAAATTTACTGATGGTTTGTAAAAAACTGGCACTTTTCTCCTGTCCATAAATGCCTGCAGACAGATGTGTGTTTGAGCTTTTGGGTTCCCCCCTAAAGCAATAGGCTGCACACACCTATGGATTCCAACATAACATTCCCAACCGACATGTTCCTGAAAAATAGCTGTGTGTGTAAACGGGTGCTGCAGTGCCAACTGGAATCAAAAATAGTCAGAGCGAGAGAATGTCACCAACACACCATGGATCTCCAGAACCGGTCCAAAGCTGTATTCAGCGATCAGATCATCATAGTAAAAGCAATGTTTTGGAGCCTTGTATGTCCCCTTCATCTGGCTTGTGTCACATGTGTCATGTAAGGCTTTGGACCTGGTCTGAAGATCCATGATGGGCTGGTGACATTGTTTCACACCTCCCCTATGGAGGCTCCTTTCTCATTCCTTCTCCAGAAAACAGGGATTATTTTCTGATTAGCAAATCACTGTTGGTGTGATTCTTTGGCACAGTTCTACAGCAAAAATTATTTTAACAAAAAAAAGGAGTTCTCCTTTAGACACTGAGATACATGCAGTAACAAAAATACCAGTTTCCGCCTACTGTCATCTTCTTCATAGCTTTCAAACAGGTAGAGGGGGGCTTTAGGGCACAGCATCATGTGACAGGAGACTGTAGTCACCTCCAAGAGCTTGCTGCAGTTGCTCCACAATAAACCACCCCTTGATGTCCCGTAAAGCCATTTGCAGTGCCTGTAGTAGTTATTCTAACAGGTGATAATATCAACAGTGACAATCCAAGCTGTCCCAATTTGCATTAGTCAACAGTCCTTTTTTTGTGCCCTAAATTTTCCTTTAAAATATGACTTGGTACCATCAAATTTTATATACAGAAGTCTTCAAAGCAGCAGTTTGAGAAGTTATAAAATAAATCCATTACTGACTGTGCTTACAAGCTGATAAACTTTTCTCTGTCAACACCATAAAGATTTAAAAGATACAGACAGCTAAGGCAGATACACCAGCTGTACGTGTGTCAGAAGTTTAAATTCAAACATACTTTGCTGCTATCAAGCTGTCAGAAAGAAAACCATTTCCAAGCGTTGTATCTCTTCATCGTTCCTGTGCTCCATAATCCTTGGCTGGCAAATGCCATAAAATCAACAGTGCCTCTTGTCTTTTATAATGCTGATTCATTATTGGCACACTGTACATAGAAAAGCATATAGAAAGTATAAATTCATTCTGTTCACAGTTACAAAGTTACATATAGTTACATAGTTGGTGAGGTTAAAAAAAGACACCAGTCCATTCAGTTAAACCTGTGTGTGTGTGTGTGTGTGTGTGTGTGTGTGTGTGTGTGTGTGTGTGTGTGTGTGTGTGTATGTATATATATATACTGTATATGTGTTTATGTCAATAGTACATTGTATACCCTTGTATGTTGTGGCCGTTAAGGTGCCCATCTAATCGTTTTTTAAACTATTGACGCTCCCTGCTGAAACCAGTGCTTGTGGAAGAGAATTCCACATCCTCTCCACTCTGACAGTAAAGAACCCTCTACGCAGTTTAAAGCGGAGTTCCAAAAAACAACAATATCTCTCCTGCGCTCGAGTGGTATGTGGGAAGGTGAATGTTCTAGGCGGTTTTATGACACAAATGAAGTGGTCTTGCTGCCCCCCTCAGGACCAAGGGTATCCAAAAGGCACTACAAGAAAACAACAAGAGAAGGGCGCACCGACCTTGTGCATTACCACTTAAAAGTTTATTAAAATCAAAGAAGGGTAGCGTAGAATATACTCACAAACGTAGCATATGAACAAGCATATAGGAAATGGGCACCGCTCGCTTCCAGGACACTTCTCTACTGCTGGATAGCGTGATGGCGTCCTCAAAACCTGATGTGGCTTACGCGTTTCGAGGGAGGACCCTCTTCCTCAGAGCCAAAGTGTCGATTTTGGCTTTGAGGAAGAGGGTCCTCCCTCGAAACGCGTAAGCCACATCAGGTTTTGAGGACGCCATCACGCTATCCAGCAGTAGAGAAGTGTCCTGGAAGCGAGCGGTGCCCATTTCCTATATGCTTGTTCATATGCTACGTTTGTGAGTATATTGTACGCTACCCTTCTTTGATTTTAATAAACTTTTAAGTGGTAATGCACAAGGTCGGTGCGCCCTTCTCTTGTTGTTTTCTTAAAGCGGAGTTCCACCTCCCCCTTTACCCCCTCCAAAAATTTAAATTCAGCAGCTACACATACTGTAGCTGCTGACTTTTAATATTAGGACACTTACCTGTCCTGGAGTCCAGCGATGTTGGCGCCGCAGCCGATGTTTCCAACGGCTTTCGGGTGCTGCCGCCGCCATTGCCGGTAAGGAAACCCAGCAGTGAAGCCTTGCGGCTTCACGGGCGGGTCTCTACTGCGCATGCGCAAAACGGGCTGTGCATTTCTATTGGCTCGGCGGCGGAGGAGGGAGGAGTGGGCAGAACTTCTGAGGGATGGCACAGCTTCACCGTATCCCAGAAGTGGGGAAGGTTACCTGTCAAAAACAGGTACGCGTTCCCCCCTTCCCCCTAAAAGGTGCCAAATGTGGCACCGGAGGGTGGGAGGAAACAAAAAAGTGGAAGTTCCACTTTTGGGTGGAACTCCGCTTTAAAGTTAAACTGCTTCTCTCTCAATTTTAGTGAATAGCCAAGTTTCTTTTTAAGTTCTCTTTCACTGAAAAGTTTGTTCCTTATCCTAGGGTCACCAGTACGGTATTTGTACATTGCTATCATATCCCCTCTCAAGCGTCTCTTCTACAGAGAGAATAAGTTCAATGCTTGTAGAATTTCCCCATAGCTGAGATCCTCCAGTACATTTATTAGCTTTGTTGCCCTGCTCTGGAGTCTCTCCAGTTCCAGCACATCCTTCCTGAGGACCGGTGCCCAGAACTGGACAGAATACTCCAGACGCGGCCGGACTAGAGTCTTGTAGAGTGGGAGAATTATCATTTTATCTCTGGAATGATTCCCCTTTAAATACATGCCAGTATTCTGTTGGCTTTGCTTGCAGCAGCCCGACATTGCGTGCCATTGCTGAGCTTGTCATCTACTAGGACCCCCAGGTCCTTTTCCATCCTAGATTCCCCCAGAGGTTCTCCCCCCAGCGAGTAATTTTTGGCACCCACAGACTGCATGTGACCCAGTGTAGTGTACAAAGTCCTGGATCTACTGACCATTTATATCAGTCCCTGCCCACTGGTTCCAACAATGTAATACTGAAGGCTCCATTTACCATAAGGCACTTATCAGCCAAAGCCTAGGACAGCAGGAAGCCTCAAAATCTGCAAATTGTCATAACTGTCATGCCCACTTCTTTTTTTACCAACCCGTGGACAATCCATTACTTACAGTGGAACTCAACTGTATCCGAGCGCCACAAACTGAAAACACAATATAATTCATTTTCAATATCCAAAGCAAACTCACCCATCAACCCATGTCTCCATGCTTTATTTTGTTGTGAAATCAATTTGAAAAACACACCTAGCATTTCTAGCAGTGGTCATCTTGAGTAAGGGCAGATGATTCATATTAGCATTCACTTCCTGGAATTCATCTACCCTTGGCTCAGGCACTAAGGTGTGCATAGCTGGAAAAAAACCCTCCTTCCCTCCTGCAGATATAAAATGCCCACAAAGACCCCTGGGATGCAGGACATCATTTTGGCCTAGGCCAGAAACCAGGAAGCAACTGGAGAAATGTAAAAAAAAAAAAGTTAAAACAAGAAAAAATAATATACCTTCCTGTCTATTTACTAATGCTAGCAGCATAAGGATTAAAAATAATTATTGTTAATTGAGAGAGTTTATTTTTACTTTAAAATAGCAACTGAACTGTATATTACTATATACTGTATTCTGTAAAGGTAGGTACCAGATTTTCAAAATGACCCTACTGAGCATGGCCATTTTTATTGGGGGTGTGACAGGGGCAGACAGGGGTGGGTATAGTATCAGCATGCAAAGTGCACCACACCAAATGTTAAATGTGGCTAAACTGTGCTAACAATGGGAGGGGCTTAAAGGGATATGGTGAGAATTACACCTGAGCCTACATTGCTTTGGGACAAGAGTGCAGGCCCAGGTGTACACTGCAGGTCATCATCACAGCAAGGGCAAGGTGGTAAATAATCCATATACTGAGGCTAAGTTCACATGTAGGCGTTTTGGGGCGTTTTTGGGGGAGTTTTTCTGCTCTAGGATCAGCTCCAAAAACGCCCAACAAGACAAATCCTATTCATTTCAATAGTCCCTGTTCACATCTGAGCGTTTTGACGTTTTAAGCAAAACGCCCAACGCTCAAAAAAGTACATGAGCTTCTTTTTGGGCAGATTACAGGCGTTTTTATTTTTTTCCATTGGTTATTAGTCAACCTAAAAACGCCTGTTAAAACGCCTGAAAAAACGCCCATAAAAACGCCTGAAATAACGCCTAAAAAACACCTGTAAATAGCAATGCCAAGATGTGAACATAGCCTTACCCCTGCAAGGAAGTCTGCACAAGCCATGTGGGGAGGAATGGAAGGACCACATCGGCGTGTAACACCATCAATAGCCCCAGACACGGCTGGGAGCAGAAACACCCCACCCCTCACTCCTCCTCCAGGCCAATCACAGGAATGTTGTTAAAGAGGAAGGCAGGTCAAAACCTAACTAAGCTTAAATCTCCTCCCACCCTCCATTCTAAGACTATTCTATCTACCCCGTAAAAGGAAACATGCCTATAGTTACCTATTCTGAAGTTGCTGCGGTGCGGTCACATGACCAGCTTCATTGAAGAGGAGGGACAGCCAACAGCAGATGCCTCATAATAAGTCTATAGGTGGCATTATTGCCCATTTTGTGCAACCAATGTCAGCGATCTCTCCTCTTCACTGAAACCGGAGCTAAAAAGATTGTGTGACTGGACTGAGAGCGACTCAGATATGGATATATTCTGATATAGTTGCCAGAATAGGTAAGTATACAGATCTTTCCTTTTACATGTGTAGATGGAATAAGCTTAGAATGGGGTGGAAGTAGATTTAAAGGGATTTTGAAGACAGAAGTTTTTTTTATAATGTATTAGGATAAAAAAAAAACGGGCGCAGCAGCCCCCCTTAGCCCCCTAATACTTACCTGCACCCATCTTTATCCAGCGACGTTGCAGGAGTTTCTTAGTTACCCTTGACTCCCCTCCTCATTAGCTGAGACAACAGGGATTGGCTCCCGCTGCTGTCAATCAAAGTCAGTCAGCCAATCAGGAATCAGGATAAAGGGGGGATGGGGTTCCATGTTTAAATGGACGCAGGGAGCTGTGACTCGGCTCGGGTGCCCCCATAGCAAGCTGTTGCTGAGGGGGCACTCACCAGGAGGGAGGGGCCAGGATCACAGAAGAGGAGGATCTGGACTGCCCTATGCAAAACCAACTGCACAGAGGAGGTAAGTATAACATGTTTGTTATTTATTTATTTATTTATTTTTTTAAATCAGACTTTACAATCACTTTAAGCATAATTACGTTTTGACTGGAATTATACTTTAAGGTCGATTACCTTGCAGCTGCTTGGGGATGCTATTATTAAAGCTGAAAAGAAATTGGGGACACATTCTTTTACCTGGGGACAACATTTTTCCCCAGAGACAGCCCCTCAAAACCGGGGACACCTGGTCACACTAGTGTTCAGGAGATAATGAGAGGAGTCAGAAGACTTATTAAAGTTCAGGAAACCTAAAACCATCTCTTTCTCTTATTTACAAAGAGAAATCGGTGAGTGGTCCATGGGTCGCCACACTCCCCACTGTCCCAAGAAGGGATATAAAGTAGGGTGGGTGGCTTCGGAAACCACTAAGGGACTAGTGGAACTTTTTATGGTATGGTATGGTATGGTATGGTATGGTATGGTATAGTATGGTATGGTATAGTATGGTATGGTATAGTATGGTATGGTATGGTACGGTATGGTAGGGTATGGTATGGTATGGTATAGTATGGTATGGTATAGTATGGTATGGTATAGTATGGTATGGTATGGTATAGTATGGTATGGTACGGTATGGTATGGTATAGTATGGTATGGTATGGTATGGTATGGTATGGTATGGTATGGTATAGTATGGTATGGTATGGTATGGTATAGTATGGTATGGTACGGTATGGTATGGTATAGTATGGTATAGTATGGTATGGTATGGTATGGTATGGTATGGTATGGTATGGTATAGTATGGTATGGTATGGTATGGTATAGTATGGTATGGTACGGTATGGTATGGTATAGTATGGTATAGTATGGTATGGTATGGTATGGTATAGTATGGTATGGTATGGTATAGTATGGTATGGTATAGTATGGTATGGTATAGTATGGTATGGTACGGTATGGTATAGTATGGTATGGTATGGTATGGTATAGTATGGTATGGTATGGTATGGTATGGTATGGTATAGTATGGTATGGTACGGTATGGTATGGTATAGTATGGTATAGTATGGTATGGTATGGTATGGTATGGTATGGTATGGTATAGTATGGTATGGTATGGTATAGTATGGTATGGTACGGTATGGTATGGTATGGTACGGTACGGTATGGTATGGTATGGCATGGTATGGTATGGTATGGTCAACGGTCCACTCACTAATTTTTCTTTGTAATCTTGATTGGGATAGTAGGTACCAGATTCTTTACCTATTCACTATTAGACACAACCACACGCAATTTATTTCTTTCTCTTATTTGCTGGTCTGCAAAGTAAAAATAAAGCTAGGAATATAAAGAAAGATGTCTCCGATAGCACTTTCTAGCAGTAGTTTTTACTAAATGATCACCTGGCACATAGGGCAGAGCTTTTACAAATGTTCAGGTGTGCCTAGAACAGTAAAGTGTCTAAATACAGCCCTGTTTATATTTACATTCACACGTTACCTATAGGCAGGTTATTGTATGTAGGTATATTTACCTTGCAGGATAAATCTCTTTTTTTTAAAAAAGGAACTTTTCTAGTGCAAAACAGCATATCTATTTAAGTAGTGTTATTGTCAAGCTTGATACTATCACTCTGTGCAATGTTATTATGGGACTCATTTATCAAAGTGTCTTAAATAACCCTCTGATTGATGAGTCTGCCCCATAGCACACCCCACCATGGAGTGATATTATCTCATATGTGATATTATCACCTCTGTGATAAATACCCTATCAAGTGTGAGTCCGTTGAGTGGCAGGCGCAGACCGGGGAGGGTAGATTTATATTGGCTAAATGTTTGTGTTTGATCCCAAATCAGAATATATGATGATGTGATACATGATACACACAGCATGTGCAATGGAAAAAAAAAGAATCTGTATATGATGTATATTGTGAGAGTGAGGCTGAAACTGCATGCATATAATATGTATTCTTCACCAGAGATGTATAGTAACTAAGTAGAACTACTTCACTACTGTACTTAAGTACTGAAAGGCGGTATCTGTACTTTCCTAGAGTAGAATTTTTTTCTCCTACTTCCACTTTTACTTCACTACATTTTTTTCAATGATTTCAATACTTCTACTCCGATTTTTTTTTTTTTTTTTGTGCTGCATAGTTACTCATTAGTATTATAAAAATTAGCACTGCCAGAACAGTAGATGGCAGGTTTCATGAACCTCAAAACATGTGTATTATCAGCACATACGAAAATAAAAGCTGCATTTGAAATAATAAAAAACAATATGATGTTCAAACTTTTGACTTCTTTCTTTAATAACCACATAACACAGTACTTGTACTTTTACTTTCAGTACTTGAGTAGCATTTTTTTTTCAAAACTACTGGTACTTTTACTTTCAGTACTTAAGTAGCAAAATTAAAAAAAAAAAACTTCTTGCAATACTTAAGTACAAAAAATGTTGAATACTTTAGTACTTCTACTCAAGTCACTTTTTGATCGATCACTTGTACTTTTACTCAAGTATGGGTTTCGAGTACTTTATACAACTCTGTTCTTCACACAAGATCCCCCTGTACCATCACACAATCCGTAGGTATAAAAACCTGCCTGTGACAGTTTTGCCAAATTGTATTTAAATACCTCAAATCAGGATTTTTTTTCTCAGAGAATAGGTGCAGGAACTCCCTCTTTCAGAGGTACCCCTTTTCTCCGCCCCTTACCCACCTCCGAGCACCGTTCCTTGGTTCCATCCCTTACCCACCTCCCAATACTGCCCTTTTAGACAATACAGAACCAAGTATCGTTTTGTGGTGTTAAGTAATTTGTATGGAATTTGGGAATGATAACAAGAAAAGCAGTAAAATAGATCCCCTGCAGTCAGCAACAATAGATCCCTCTGACAACAATGGACCACCCGCAACAACATTTCCCCCTCAGAAACAATAGATTCCAAGCAGCAACAACAGATCTCCCTACAGCCAGCATCAATAGGCCCCTCCCTCAACAGTAGATCTCTCCCAGCCACAACTAACCCCCCAGCAACATAAGACCAACCCCTAAAAACAATAGATTCTCCAATAGCAACAATAGACCTCCTCAGCAACGACAGACCACCTACAAAAATATATCCCCTCCAGTTAGAATAGATCCCCCAGCAGCGAGCATCAATAGACCCTACAGCACACCCTAGCACCCTTGGCCATTACATACAGTCATTCCTGGAGGTCCCGAAACTGCCTTCACCCGGGTTCCCGCTGAAAAAAAGCTTTGCCTCAAATATAGAATCAGTCCAGCATCTAAACAAGAAGCTCTGGCTTTATTAAAAATAAGGAATGCTGCTTTACTTGGGAACCTGATGAAATTATTTATTCATTTATTTCAGGTGTTAAATTGAATTGACAAATTACATAGCACTTTACCTACTGTACGTTCAGTCCTTGTCCTGAAGGAGCTTACAATCTAAGGTCCCTACCTTAACCTCCCTGGCGGTATGATTCTTTCGGATTTTAGGCGCTGAAAGCGGTACCATTATTTTGCATGTAATTCTTAAGGACAAGCAGGCCAAACCAACTATTCACACATTTTTTTACTGTGCGTTCTTCTTTATAACATCTCGGGTATGATAAAGTTTGAAACACAAAATCATAAATTATAATATAATAAAAAACTATAAATAAGTTAAAGTATGTATGTATGTATATATATATACATAAAAAGTACAGTAAAACTGCAGGAAAGGGCACTGGGGGGCAAACTAATGTGATTTTTTTTTTATTTTGAATGGTATCAGTGTGTTTGGTGTGTTTTACATTTGAATTTGCCGCCGGTTCCACCCCCCTGCGAACGTCACGTCGCAGGAGATGGAAGACGGGGCACGGAGAGGATCGGGAGGAAGATCCGCCGCCAGACAAAGATACATCGCTGGATCCCGGTGACAAGGTAAGTAAACCCGCTTTCAGGATCCAGCAATCTTCCTAGCGGTACCCCGAGTGTGGCTCGTGGTTACCGATTTTGGCTCTGAAATTTAATCCCGAGCCACGCTCTGGAATACCGCTAGGAAGGTTAGGCTGGCCGTACACGGATTGAAATTCGACCAGTTCAGCAGGAACCGGCCAAGTTTCAATCCATTTATGGGCAGGCTGGTTGTACGCCAGTTGATTTATTGATCGACTGGTGTACAACCAGCCTGTTGGAAAATTGTCTTGATCAGTGCCACTGGCTGTAGCTGGCAGTGGTCATCAGTGTATTCTCCCCGCTGTCAGAATACAATAGCACAACAGGAGGAATTCCCCCATTCACGCTGGTGTGCGGCAGGGATGTGCGGTGTGGTCAGTGGCTGGTGAGGCACTGGCTAGTATCAGAGCCAGATACACACAGGGTATATATATTCACAGGTTACATATTCGATTCTCATTATGTAGGCAATTGCAGTTCTACTAGTTATACTCATTTAACAAGAATATTTACAAACGCTGTCCCTTTAGGATGTTTTCAGTCACCCTTTTTGTTGATGCTGGAAACAATATTACTAGCAAAGAAGACAATAAAGATTGTAGAAAAAATAAAACACAAGGGGAGAGAACCACAAGCACCAATCTAAGTGTAGTATGAAGACACTTTATTACACGATAAAAACAATGCTACTCACAAGAGTAGCGTGTATAAAGCGGGAGATAATAAAATAGGATGGTCCTAGGCATCGGGCATCTAGGGGGTCCCTCTGGTACCGGACACAGCTTGTGCTTGTGTGCTGGCAGGGGGCTTTCCTGGTCCACTAATGGCATGCGTCTACAGCTCGGCATCCAAGAAGTGATGTCACAGCCCTCTGACATACGGACGATCGAAGCTTCAACAGCCTATGGACCAGTTTCCTAGAAAACGACTTAGACCCCTTTCACACAGGGGCGACGCTACTTGCTGGGGCGACCTGTGAAGTCACGGTGCACGGCACGACATGCACGGACTTCATATAATTGAAGTCAATGCAGGCCGCCTCCAGGTCGCCCCAAAGTAGTACAGGACCCTTTTTCTAAGTCGGAGCGACTTGTGTCGCTCCTATTAGAACAGGTCCTGTGATAATCAATGGCAGGCGACCCACCGCGACTTGTCAGAAGACCAAGTCGCCTGACAAGTCGCGCTAGTGTGAATGGGGTCTTAGAACCCCCAAACATTATATATATATTTTTTAGCAAAGACTCTGGAGAATAAAATGTCGGTCATTACAATATTTTTTGTCACGCGGTATTTGCGCAGCGTTCTTTAAAACTTTATTTTTTTGGAAAAATTTAGAAAAATCACATTTCACTGCATTTAAAAAATACTAAACAGTAAAGTTAGCCCATTTTTTTTTTTTGTACATTGTGAAAGATGATGTCACGCCGAGTAAATAAATACCCAACATGTTACGGTTTAAAATTGCACCCCCCCGTGGGATGGCGACAAACTACGGTCACACAAGCACAGGGAGAACATGTAAACTCAATGCAGATAGTGTACTGACCGGAAACAATAAATACAATACATAATAATTGTGCCCACCTCTCTGGACAGGGAGGGCACAGCCCACTGCTAGTATCTAACACTTTCTCCAACCATATTTGGCTTTTCAAACCTTAAAATAGGGGAGTTATTACTGCCAATGTGCCATAGCTCAACTCTAGGGCAATAGGGGAGATTTACTAAAACTGATGCACTCAGAATTGGATGCAACTGTGCATGGTAGCCAACCGGCTTCTAACTTCAGCTTGTTTAATTAAGCTTCGACAATAAAAACCTGGAAGCTGATTGGTTTCTGTGCAGAGCTACACCATATTTAGCACGTTCCAGTTTAGTAAATCCCTGCCAATGTCTTTCCAAGGACACTTTAACATGTAAAAATCTAAAGCAGAATATTTTCTAAGCAGTAAAATTGAATGTGCAGCGAAATAATCTGCAGATAGTATAGGGTTCGTGTACCCATTGGAGATCGCTGTCCATGGTGCTGAATTGAAGGAACTCTGTACTGAGAATACTGCAATTACTGACCTCCTGCTGAAAATACTAATTACCTGGCTCTCTCTGAGTAGTCACTGACCTGGAACAATCCTGCAGAATCAAGTCGAAGCTCCAGGATTGCATACTTGTTCTAGGTCAATGACTCAGAAAGGACTGAAGCTACTTGATCAACATGTAACTCCTACTACTTTCAAATCAGCAGAAGCAGCCCCCATATTTCCTCAGTATTGGCTTCCTGAATATTTTGCTTTATAAATGTATATTATTACCTCTTCACATGCTCCTCTGATGGCAAGTCTTTTTTTGTAATAAATTCTATGAACGCTAAGGCTGATGACCCACAGGAGATTTGTTTTGCAGAGAATAATTACTCCCACAATTCGCTAATGCCAACGTTTACCAGAAATTTGTAGTTCATAATTAAATCAATTTGAAGCTAGACTTAGTGATTTCTGCAACATTGCATAGAAAAGCATAAAACAGGAGTTCCACCCCCCACCCCCCAAAAAAAATTAAAGTCAGCAGCTATAAATACTGTAGCTGCTGACTTTTAATATTAGGGCACCCACCTGTCCAGGCATCCAGCGGTGTCCTCTCCTGAGTCGATTCTTAAATCAGCTATCAGGTGCTGGTGCCACCATCCCGACTAAGGGAAACCGGCTGTGAAGGCTTGCGACTTCCCGGACGATTTCCTACTGCGCTTTGTGAATGGTCCCCAGTCTTCTGGAACCTGTGAAGTGTCCCAGAAGGCTGCTGGGGAAGGGGGGAGGGCATAGCCAGAAGTGGGAGTGGGTACATTTCAAAAGCAGGTACCCCCTCCCCCCCAAAAGGTGGCAGCGGAGGGGGAAGGAGGCAGACAAGCAGAGTTTCCCTTTTTGGTTGGAGCTCCAATTTCAGGCCCCATTCACATCCCGCAATTTTGGATCGTGTGGCAATTGCAGCACAACAAACTGTGCACATTTGGGTGTCATTATTCTTAAATACTTTGCTTTGTGCACTGGTCCAAATCATTTGGTGGAGGGGGGATTATGGTGTGGGGTTGTTTTTTCAGGGGTCGGGCTTGGCCCCTTAGTTCCAGTGAAGGTAACTCTTAAGGCGTCAGCATACCAAGACATTTTGGACAATTTCATGCTCCCAACTTTGTGTGAACAGTTTGGGGATGGCCCCTTCCTGTTAAAGATGCCGTAAAGACATGAATGAGCGAGTTTGGGGTTTAGGAACTTGACTGGCCTGCATAGAGTCCTGAACTTAAACCTTCATTTGGGATGAATTAGAGGGTAGACTGCAAGCCAGGCCTTCTCATCCAACATCAGTGCATGACCTCACAAATGTGCTTCTGGAAGAATGGTCAAACATTCCCATAGATATCAGTGGTGGCTGGTGCTCCATGTTTGGGGGAGAGGGGGGGCAGCAAACGAACCCCCCTCGCCAGGTCAGCACTTACCCCATCCAGGTCGCGGGCAGCTTCCCTGGCTTCTCCTCCCGGCCAATCCGGTCTTAAGGCCCTCTTCGTGTCCTGATTTGCCAGGAGGAGAAAGAGGAAGACAATAGTGAATGTAGATTCTCTAATGTCACAAGTGGGTGGACTCGTGGCACAGTGCTCTGCGCCTCAAACCCAACCTTTTTGAAGCCCAACTAGAGCCTCAGTTTCTAATCATGTGCTTCCAAAAAAAAAAAAGCTTGTAGAAATGTATGCGTCCGACACACTATATGGAGAATAGGAGCCGGGGCATAGAGATTAGGGGGTGTGCTCTTTATGGACCGGCCGCCACTGATAGACAAACTCCTAAACCTTGTGGACAGCCTTCCCAGAAGAGTTGAAGCTCTTATAGCTGCAAAGGGTGGACCACCTCAATATTGAACCCTTCAGACTAAGACTGGGATGCCATTAAAGTTAATGTACATGTAAAGATAGGAGTCCCAATGCTTTTGACAATATAGTATATATATATATATATATATACAGTATCTCACAAAAGTGAGTACACCCCTTACAATTTTGTAAATATTTTATTATACCTTTTCATGTGACCCTGAAGAAATGACACTTTGCTACAATGTAAAGTAGTGAGGGTACAGCTTGTATAACAGTGTAAATTTTCTGTCCCCTCAAAATAATTCAACACACACCATTAATATCTAAACTGCTGGCAACAAACAACAGCACTGCCTTAGCCCTCTTGGGCATGGAGTTCACCAGAGCTTCACAGGTTGCCATTGTAGTCCTCTTCCACTCCTCCATGACGACATATTGGAGCTGGTGAATGTTAGAGACCTTGCGCTCCTCCACCTTCCGTTTGAGGATGCCCCACAGATGGTCAATAGGGTTTAGGTCTGGAGACATGCTTGGCCAGTCCATCAACTTTACCCTCATCTTCTTTAGCAAGGCAGCGTTCATTTTGGAGGTGTGTTTGGGGTCGTTATCATGTTGGAATACTATCCTGCGTCCCAATCTCCGAAGGGAGGGGATGCTCTGCTTCAGTATGTCACAGTACATGTTGGCATTCATGGTTCCCTCAATGAACTGTAGTTCCCCAGTGCCGGCAGCACTCATGCAGCCCCAGACCATGAGACTCCCACTACCATGCTTGACTGTAGGAAAGACACACTTGTCTTTGTACTACTCACCTGGTTGCCCCCACACACACTTGACACCATCTGAACCAAATATGTTTATCTTGATCTCATCCGACCATATGACATGGTTCC
The DNA here is from genome assembly GCF_965119305.1 of Pelophylax lessonae. Lineage (NCBI taxonomy): Eukaryota > Metazoa > Chordata > Amphibia > Anura > Ranidae > Pelophylax > Pelophylax lessonae. The sequence goes on along the minus strand of NC_138773.1, from coordinate 253,864,254 downwards.
AGTAATCCATGCCCTTAGTTTTCTTGTCTCCAGCAAACTGTTTGCGGGCTTTCTTGTGCAAGAAGCTTCCTTCTGGAACGACAGCCATGCAGATCAACTTGATGCAGTATGCAGCGTATGGTCTGAGCACTGACAGGCTGACCCCCCACCCCTTTTACCTCTGTAACAATGCTGGCAACACTCATAGGTCTATTTCCCAAAGACAACCTCTGGATTTGACGCTGAGCACGTGCACTCAACTTTATTGGTTGACCACTGCGAGGTCTGTTCTGAGTGGAACCTGTCCTGTGAAACTGCTGTATGGACCTGGCCAGCATGCTGCAGCTCAGTTTCAGGGTCCTGGCAATCTTCTTATAGCCTAGGCCATCTTTATGTAGAGCAACAATTCTTTTTTTCAGATCCTCAGAGAGTTCTTTGCCATGAGATGCCATGTTCACCTTCCAGTGACCAGTATGAGAAAATGAGAGCGATAACAGAAAAATTTAACACACCTGCTCCCCATTCACACCTGAGACCTTTTAACACTAACAAATCACATGATACCGGGGATGGAAAATAGCTAATTGGGCCCAATTTGGACATTTTCACTTAGGGGTGTACTCACTTTTGTTGCCAGCAGTTTAGACATTAATGGCTGTGTGTTGAGTTATTTTGAGGGGACAGCAAATTTACACTGTTATACAAGGTGTGCACTCACTAATTTACATTGTAGCAAAGTGTCATTTCGTGTTGTCACATGAAAAGATATAATAAAATATGTACAAAAATGTGAGGGGTGTATTCACTTTTGTGAGATACTGTATATATATATATATATATATATATATATAATATCCAATGGCTGCTACCGGACACAAACCAGGGATAAAAAATGTGCCAGGGTGCACAGCAGAGATTGCAGTGCATATAAACTAAAAAAGAGAGCCGTGGGTCATGGGTCAATGGGTCAAAAAAGAGACCCATATGTGCCGCTCTCTTTTTTAGTATATATATATATATATATATATATATATATATATATATAGTAATAATTGCACAAGTGTAAGGTTTACTGTAGACTTTGCACATTATCATAGTTAATAGGTTATCCTGGGACTTTTACAGCTTATGTAAAGCCACAGGTTGCATCCCTCTAATACAGACGGTAAAATAAGAAACTCAACGCCTATAAATATTTCCCAATTATTTATTGTGCTTACAAGACATCCATTGCTCCTATGGGAGAATATCTATTTCATTCGGCGGGGCTCTGATGCCCCCTAGTGCTCATTTTATGACCTCACAATCTCTACTGTACAAAATGATATTTGCAGTACAGAGGACTCTGATCATTTCAGGCCATTTAACACTGTGGATCAGACCTGTTGAGTTCCACCTTTGGAAAGAAGCACAACTGGAAGTTATCTAAGACAGGGCTTTCAATGCTTATTCCAAAATGAAAACTGTTACTATGGGACATACTGTATATATTGTTAATGTTTTTCTTTAACAAAACAGAAATTGACTACAATGTGCAGAACTGTTTGGTAAAACCAGAGAGCAATGTGCAAAGAATTGTCCAGCTTGCTGGAACCTGATGAAAGGTGGCATTAGCCTGGTTGCAAAAACTGGCCCTCCCTTATTTAGTAAGCCTTTTTAGGATGTTTGCTTTGCACTTGTGTAATGTTAGCTCTCATGCAAAGAAAGGGTTAATGGTAGTGAATGTGACCGACATCACTGAGCCTAATGAAGTGGGATGCAGTGCTAGAGAGGGGATCACCCCCTCCCATTAGCATCTCATAGGGAAAAAAAAAAAAAAGACTTCCACCCTCTCAGCTCCAGTGCACATTTCTGGCATTCAGGGGGTCTTGTCACATTCTTTATTCTGTCTTGCTCTTTTTTTTTTTTTTTAAGGGGGTATCTTGGTGACAGGACCTGATAAACGCCCCCAAGCATATCACCTGCTGGCATCCCCCTTTACAAGTCACGTTAGCCTCTTGGATGTTGAGAGTGGCCAGGCTGATCCCTCGCAGCAAGTGATGCGGTCGATACACCCATACTGGACTAGAGGAGGTGTTGCACTGACTCATGCCTGCGCACAGACATTAACTGCTTCTCCGGCTTTTAAATAGCCCAGCCAAGTATTTGTGGAGGAGAAGAGGGGAACCCCCCTAATTCCTAGCAGCACCCGACTGACATTCAGCCACCTTCCCTCCCTGGAGTGCTCATAAGACATCTGTATTTTTTTTCTGGGGGGGGGAATCTGATAAGACTGCAAGAGCTGCATGAAGTACTGTGCACTTACTTACCTGCATCTAGACGGATAATAGGTAAGCATCACCTGAATGTATGTGTGCTTCTTATGAATGATATGTCTTTTACTGACACATTCTAAATAAGACCTGTTAGCTTTTTGTATTATTATTGCCAAGGCAGTATAGTGATATTAAAGGGATTATACCTAGATAACCTGTTACACCTTGTCTTTTCTTTCCCAATTCCACCACTGTCAGCCTGGTGCTGCAAATGTCATTTTTAAGTCTTTATGTTTCCTTTGTAAGATTTTTTTCCTCTGGTAACAATATTGATAACAAACTTATTAACCTAATTAATACCTATTAATGAAAATTAATTAATCAAATTATTAATTTATGACTTGTAGCTATTTATAAGGGAAGTGATTGAATTATCAATTTATTATCACTAATTTTAAATATTTCTATATATTTTATATGTTTTTTTTTACTAATAAGTAGCATTTAAATTGATGATCGTTTTGTCGTTAATTGTGGCTATACAGAACTAAAGTATTGATATTGATGCATATTACTCAATTATTCAAGGTGTATTAGATAGGCAATGTACATTTTTGTATGAGCAATGTGTGTAAATCTACAACTGTAGTTAAAAAGGTTTTTAGTGGCTGGCTATCTGTCAGAAAAAAATCCTTTGTCTTCTTGATAGCTTCACCAATTTTCCAGTCTGGAATTAGCCAGACACAAGTCATTATAAAAGAACCCAATGCCCATTGATATAATTACAGAAGACTGTAAGGTCTACTAAATAGCTTTACTTAGTAAAGAAAAATAATTTTGACTTTTGAGCTGCTTTCTAGTCCTAATGCAAGCTCAGTGCTCCTTTAAGCACCGGGGACTGTGATTTCCTTCACATGCAATGACTGAATTTAGGTCACTGTCAAAAGGACTTGGGATATCCAAGGTCATTCTAGTCTAGGTGGGCTCCTTCTAAACACCTCCAATCTAAAAAAGTATAACTCTTCTCTCTTTGAGGTGGTGCACCCCTTCTGCTTTTGAGGTGGACATCCACAGTTTTCTTGGATACCTAGAAAATAAGGATATTGGGAACTCATCAAAACGAGCAAACAAAAGGACTTTTCCACAGGAGATATGGCTTCTTCTTCTCCTCCTTCGTCTAGTGCCAACCAAGACACGAACCCAATCAATCTAAGACCTACAAGTATGACATTTTATTTGGTTTATTGCTTTTTCTTTTTTTGTTTGTTTTTTACTTTGTCTGGTAGATCTGCTGTTTAGCCATTGAGGTTATAAAATAAATGCACTATAACTGTAGATGAAGATGGCTTGTGCTAAAGTTGATCTGAGACTTGTTTTTTATGCACCTTGTACAGAACATCTGAAATAATTACACATCTTCAAGTTCATTAGTGGAAATTGTACTGATATTAGCATTTCAATGGCTTGTCATTTGCCTTCCATCTTGCAGGCTTTTAGTGAGTCCTATAATCATTTTGCATTTTGGTGGTAATTGCTGCTATTCTGGGTGAAATTGGTGTGCATTTAAGGGATTGTATTGTGCTAGGGACTGAGGCCAAGCAGAGATGTGAGGGGCTTGGTGGAAGCAGTCCCCAGCTTTGCCTGGGAAGTTTAGGCGATCCCAGAAAAAAAAGAAAAAAAAAAGATATATGTATATATGAGCTTTGGATGACATAATCACAAGAGACAAAAGAGGAGGAACATGAAACAGAAAAGGCTGCCAGCCACTCATAGCCTGTAAGGGCTGCAGGAGCGGTGAGGCATGAAGACAGTCATTATCCTGATTATTGTGGAGCCAGAGAGGATGGGAGCAAAGGGACAACACACCAGTGCTATTTTATTCTAGGACTTAGATGTAACTTTACCTGACTTGGATTTCTCCTATTCTGTTCTGATTGTGCATCATAAGATGACTGGAGCTATTAATAAGCTGATGTCACCCTAGAGAAATAAATTATACCTGACATGGCGGCACATTGAATTCTTTCACTGTTCATGTCCTTAGTTAGACACCTACTGTATACATGCAGGGTAGGAGATACATTATAGTTTTGATTGCTTTATATATATATATATATATATATATATATATATATATATATATATATATATATATATATATATATATATATATATATTCTTTTTTTACTGTATATATACAAACATACAGTACATATATACCAAACATACAAGCATGTTTTTGTAGTAATTAATAACAATATTAATAATAGAAATACAATTCATACTAAAAGCAATGACAAACAGACACACAAACACACATACATGTGTTTGTCTGTCATTTTGATTAGCATGATTATATATGCAACATTATTTTTGCAGCTATAAAGCATTAGTTATGGATCTATATGTATGATAGTGTACAAGCAAGTATATTCTAAGTATAATTTTAAGTATTTTATAGTATTATCATCACAATAATAATAGCTAAATAAAATAAGTTATGAAAATATAACAATAGATAGTATAAGAAAAATGATAAGTATATATTTTTAATATGCATTATAGTATAGGCTTTTAAATATCAGGAGATGATTAGCTGAGTATATTTTTCAGTCCTGATTGTGTGTTCTGTAGTTTTAGGTGTGTGTGTGTTAATGTGTTTATGTGTGTGTGTGATGTAGCTGGCTGGGACACGCTCTAGTTCCCCCTGTTATAGGGTCATATATTTATCCATGATTCCTCATTCCATTTACTGCTCATGTGATCCTTGTAACCTGTTTCCTCACACCAGTCTCCCTCCACTTGCCCACAGCACCGTCCTGCCCCCACCTGTCCCCGGCTATCTCTCTGGATGGATGAAAATCATTGCATTGTTCTCTTTTTCTGCATCCCTCCTCTAGTCGGAGACTATTTGGGTACAAACAATTTTAAATTTAAAAAAAAAATAATAATAATTAAAATGTGAATTTTCTTGGATTCACATGCTCAGCCTCGTGTTTGACGTCACATGTCTGATGTCACTAAACCAAAAATATAGATTCCCTTCTTTAAACATGGATAGTAGGACGGTGCTAAGGGCTGTAACCAATGGGCGGCAATCGATCGGATATAAATTCGTTGTAGTCAGATCAGTAAAATGAGCCATTCAATTGGTTGCTGTAAGCAACTGCGTCACAGTCATTTCATGTTACACCGTTTTATTACGTCACCTGGTATGTATGCTGGGGATGAATTCTGACATTAGTGACCTCACCGTTCTATAAATCTTGTGTTTCGCATTGAACATATCCATGTGAATGACAGAGATGACAGCTCTGTCCTATTATTTGTACACAGAAATAATTGAATATTTTACATGATAAAATATGATACATTTTTAATTTCTGAGCTCTCCCTTGCTTCCTGTAAATTCGTATACTTAAAACAAAAAGCATTTTGGGTGTTTTTATTTATGTTTTCGTTTATTTTCTTGTTTTTTTATTTTATTTATTTTTTTATGTGTGAAATTCCAAAGATCTGAACTGATGTGACATGTTACTACAGAGTAACATTACAGAGTGATACAATGTTATTGTACTTATGAATCAGGAAACGAATATTCGTTATATAACACAGCTATAGATAACTGATACAACAGAGACAACGTTTCCTCCTCTCCAGGATGACCACTGCCACCATAGCCCATAATAACTCCTATCATCCCTATATTCTCTACTGGATGGCTACAATCCTGATGTGTGTCTGTGCTTTATAATACTGATTTATGTACATTGTGTTATGGGCTTTCATTGATGCGTGAATTTAAACAGTTACATTATCTTACCTCCCTAATATATATATTCATGATGATGACTTGCCCTATGGGAGAGGGGACAGTGGCATCGTGGGAGAGGTGGGATACTATGGAGGGGAGGATAGAGAAAGTGTAAATTGAAAAGATAATGAAGAGCAGAGAGCACATGCAAAATCGATACAAACAGAGCAGTTTAGATAATATATTGTCTTGTACTTCTCATAGGCATGAATATCATTACAGGACAGAGAATAGCATCTCTGCATGTCACTAGAGTATAGCAGGCATCTGTCTGTGTCTGTCTGTCTGTCTAGATGTTTTCTGTGTTTTGTGTTTTCCAATACCTGTCTATGTGTCTGTCTGCTTCTATCAACCCCCCCCCCCCCCCCATCTCTCTCTCTCTCTCTCTCTCTCTCTCTCTCTCTCATCTGTCAATCTCTTTTATTTATGTATTTTTCTTGCTCTATAATTAATTAATTAATTAATTATTTATATATTTTTATAATATCCATTTATTAACCCTTCTATGTAATATGTACTTATCTATCTATCTATCTATCTATCTATCTATCTATCTATCTATCTATCTATCTATCTATCTATCTATCTATCTATCTATCTATCTATCTATCTATATATCTATCTATCTATCTTTGTTTCCATATAGTCTATTTATGTATGTATGTATGTATGTATGTATGTATGTATGTATGTACAGGTCCCTCTCAAAAAATTAGCATATTGTGATAAAGTTCATTATTTTCTGTAATGTACTGATAAACATTAGACTTTCATATATTTTAGATTCATTACACACAACTGAAGTAGTGCAAGCCTTTTATTGTTTTAATATTGATGATTTTGGCATACAGCTCATGAAAAAACAAAATTCCTATCTCAAAAAATTAGCATATCATGAAAAGGTTCTCTAAACGAGCTATTAACCTAATCATCTGAATCAACTAATTAACTCTAAACACCTGTAAAAGATTCCTGATGCTTTTAAAAACTCCCAGCCTGGTTCATTACTCAAAACCGCAATCATGGGTAAGACTGCCGACCTGACTGCTGTCCAGAAGGCCATCATTGACACCCTCAAGCAAGAGGGTAAGACACAGAAAGAAATTTCTGAACGAATAGGCTGTTCCCAGAGTGCTGTATCAAGGCACCTCAGAGGGAAGTCTGTGGGAAGGAAAAAGTGTGGCAGAAAACGCTGCACAACGAGAAGAGATGACCGGACCCTGAGGAAGATTGTGGAGAAGGACCGATTCCAGACCTTGGGGGACCTGCGGAAGCAGTGGACTGAGTCTGGAGTAGAAACATCTAGAGCCACTGTGTACAGACGTGTGCAGGAAATGGGCTACAGGTGCCGCATTCCCCAGGTCAAGCCACTTTTGAACCAGAAACAGCGGCAGAAGCACCTGACCTGGGCTACAGAGAAGCAGCACTGGACTGTTGCTCAGTGGTCCAAAGTACTTTTTTCGGATAAAAGCAAATTTTGCATGTTATTCGGAAATCAAGGTGCCAGAGTCTGGAGGAAGACTGGGGAGAGGGAAATGCCAAAATGCCTGAAGTCCAGTGTCAAGTACCCACAGTCAGTGATGGTCTGGGGTGCCATGTCAGCTGCTGGTGTTGGTCCACTGTGTTTTATCAAGGGCAGGGTCAATGCAGCTAGCTATCAGGAGATTTTGGAGCACTTCATGCTTCCATCTGCTGAAAAGCTTTATGGAGATAAAGATTTCATTTTTCAGCACGACCTGGCACCTGCTCACAGTGCCAAAACCACTGGTAAATGGTTTACTGACCATGGTATTACTGTGCTCAATTGGCCTGCCAACTCTCCTGACCTGAACCCCATAGAGAATCTGTGGGATGTTGTGAAGAGAAAGTTGAGAGACGCAAGACCCAACACTCTGGATGAGCTCAAGGCCGCTATCCAAGCATCCTGGGCCTCCATAACACCTCAGCAGTGCCACAGGCTGATTGCCTCCATGCCACGCCGCATTGAAGCAGTCATTTCTGCAAAAAGATTCCCGCCCAAGTATTGAGTGCATAACTGAACATAATTTTTTGAAGGTTGACTTTTTTTGTATTAAAAACACGTTTTTTTTTTTTATTGGTCATTGGTCGGGTGAAATATGCTAATTTTTTTAGATAGGAATTTTGTTTTTTCATGAGCTGTATGCCAAAATCATCAATATTAAAACAATAAAAGGCTTGCACTACTTCAGTTGTGTGTAATGAATCTAAAATATATGAAAGTCTAATGTTTATCAGTATATTACAGAAAATAATGAACTTTATCACAATATGCTAATTTTTTGAGAGGGACCTGTATGTATCTATTGTATCTATCTATCTTTTGTTCCATGTAGTCTATGTATGTAGTATGTATGTATGTATGTTATCTCTCTCTCTCTCTATCTATCTATCTATCTATCTATCTATCTATCTATCTATCTATCTATCTATCTATCTATCTATCTATCTATCTATCTATTTTTCGTTATATGTAATATCTCTCTAATACATTTCCTATATGAAAAATGATTGATAATTTATCATTGTTCAGATTGCTATTACTGATAGATGTTTCGGATAGTTCTGATCATTTCACACCTATATAAGGGGATATTTGGAATGTGGATGGTGATATACTCTGTTCTTATTTAAAAAAAATCTATGAAACATCCAGTAATAGATGATATGGTCAATAATACACTGGTAGAGAGAAAACGATTTTCGGAGCTTTATAAGTTATAGGGTGATTTGCGTCTGATGGATGAGTCTTCATAAATTTGGGGTACATTAACCCCTCAATGGCCAGGTTGGCGGCCTATGGCTTTGACCACAGAGAGGTATAGGGCACCTGGTCGGCCTTTTAAGAATTGCACATATATTTGGTGGTAATCTGAGCATTTCTTGCCGGTGTCAGTGTGCAGTGAAGCCTCTCTGGGCGATCACTTAGTCAATGCTGTTCACCAGACAATGAATTCCGGCTGACCCCCATTTCATGGCAGGTTAGCGCTGGAGCTGAACCAAGGAATCCATATCAGCCCAGACACAGCTGGGAGAGGATTCCACCCACTGATCTGGATATGGTGTGTCTGGGCTCCTGTATAGACTGCCAATCTTCTTCTATAGAAAACCAAGTTAGTGCCAAGAAGTGGCATCCTGTACACCAGGGCTGACCATACACCAATCACCAACATCATGGAGTGATACCCTCTGGGGGGGGGGGGGCAGTTATAAAGTATGCCAATCCAAGACTGATTCACAGAAGGAGAGAGAAGAGAAAAATTGCAGAGAGAGAAGGCAGGAAGGAAGGAAGGAAGGAAGGAAGGAAGGAAGGAAGGAAGGAAGGAAGGAAGGAAGGAAGGAAGGAAGGAAGGAAGGAAGGAAGGAAGGAAGGAAGGAAGGAAGGAAGGAAGGAAGGAGGTAAAGGTAAAGAATGGGAAAAAGAGAGAAAGGTAGCGCTGGGAGGACAGAAGAGTAGGAAGGAAGGAAAGAAAGAAAGAAAGAAAGAAAGAAAGAAAGAAAGAAAGAAAGAAAGAAAGAAAGAAAGAAAGAAAGAAAGAAAGAAAGAAAGAAAGAAAGAAAGAAAGAAAGAAAGAAAGAAAGAAAGAAAGAAAGAGAAAGAAGAAAGAAAGAAATACTGTTGTGGGTCCAGAGGAGAATGAAAGAGGTGAGAGAAGACGATAAATGGGGAGTGAGAGGAAGGTGTGAGGGCAGAGAGGAAGCGAAAAGGATGAGAAAGAAGGAAAATGAAAGAAGACAAACGAGAAGAGAGAGAGAGAGAATAATGGGGTGCATGGGAGAAGAAAGAGAAAGAAAGAGAGAGAGGGAGGGGGTAGAGGAAAGAGAGGAAAATAAAGAAGGGGAGTGAGGCAGAAATAGGGAAAAGTGAAACAAGGAGAGATAAGGAAAGGAAGAGTTGGAAAGAAAGGAAAATTTAACAACTATAAGGAATTGGAGAAGAAAATGAGGGAGAAATCAGACAGAGGAGAAGGAGGCAGACAAGAAAAAAAAAAGATGGGGAAGTGCGATAAAGAAATATAATATGTGGAATAAATAAAGAGAGAAAGGAAAGGGAGGTTAAAAAAAAAAAACAAAACAAAAGGAAGGAAGAAAGGAAAAAAGATACTGAGACAGAAACAGTGAGAGGGAGAAGGAGAGAGAGATGAAAAAGAGGAATTGGCGGGGGGATGGGGGGGCACATAAATGGGGGAGGACAGAGACAAAAAAGAAGGGGAGAAAAAGGAATCAGAGGAAGGAGAAGAAGAAAGAGAGGCAGAGGAGGAAGAAAGGGAGAAAGACTCTAAGTAAAAATTAAAAGAGAGAAAGGAAAGGGGGGGGGGTAAACAAAAAAGGAAGAAAGGGAAAATGTGAAAGAAAGGGAGGAAAGGGAAGTAAAGTAAAAAAAATGTTAAAAGAGAGAAAGATAGCGCTGGTGGGAGGGGAGGGTGGAAGAGGAGGAAGGAGGGAGAGACAGATAGGTAAGAGAAGAAAGAAAGAGAGAGAGAGAGGGAGAGGGAGAGGGAGAGGGAGAGGTGGTGTTCAGAATAAAGCAGAGGTAGGGGAAGAAGGGGAGAGACAGAGAGAAAGAAAAAGTGGAGGGGGGGCATAGAGAAAGGGGGCAGTTGGAGGAGAAGGAGAGAGGGGAAGAAGAAAGAAAGGAATAAAAAGAAGAAGTGGAGAGAGAGAGAGAGGGGGGGGGGGGGAGAAGTTGGGAGGGGGCAGAAAGGAAGCAGGGGGATCAGGAGAGAGGGGAGGGAGAGATGAGGAAGAACTGGTAGGTGGGAAAAGGAAAACAGGGAGGGTAAGTAATGGAAATTGTATATCCCTCAGCGGATTGATATCACAGGATAACTAGCAGACTATGCTGGAATTTGTAGTTCCACAACAAGTCCTTCATAAACTCCCAGTTAGCAAGTGCTGAGTTATGTCCTACCACCAAACATTTCAGCTCCAGTCTTTTTGCACCGAAATATTTCCTTGGACAGTGACACCATTGAAGAAGAAATGTATATGACAGAGCTGTCAGTCTTGTATTGAGTGATGTCTTATACATTGTATTTTGTTTGCAGCTTATGACTCCTGGTGTGGGGTGGCTCAGGGGTGTACGAAAAAGCTGGGACTAAAGATCTGCGGTAGGTGCTCATTGTTTTCTTTTTTGACAGCCTGATGTGTAAAACTTAACCTGCCTAATAAATTACACAGGGTCATGTCTATTAAAAAGTGAAAGCAGGTAAAATAATGATTTGTGCGATGAGACATAAATAAAGTCTGGGCCGAGCCATTACATCATCTCATTTATTGTAATAAATCACATTCATTAATATATTATCCGATTTAAACTTACCGACCAGCATTGTCAGGAGCGAACCAGTAAGGTCTGAGCGCCCTCTGGTGGAGGTAAAAAGAATGTGCTAGCGGTGCCATTACGTACGGATGAAATATGATCTCAGACAAAGGGGTTTAGATTTGTTTTTCGCTTATAAATTGGCATTAAATTGTTCTGTCATGTCCAAGTTTTTTTGTTATTTATTTTTTGTTACAAATCATTTTCTGTAGGAAATGTCTTGTGTCTTACTTATGTCTTGTGGCCTAATGCAAATTATTTAATTTCAGCCTGAATAGTAAATCACAAAGGGGCAAACAAAACTACGATTGCCCATTAGTGCTCAAGGCTGCTCTTTGGCCAGCTCTTAGAAAGGGGGTTCCAATTACTCATAGTCAAATCCCCTGTTTCATTCCTCTAGTGTAGGTTACATGATGAAGAAACCTGATTGGTTGCAATAGGCAACAGCCTGACTTTTTATTGACTTTATTTTCCACAAATCCAAGCTGCAGTCTACTGAACATGGATTTTATATTTATGTGGTACTAAGTGATACAAAGATATATTGGGTTCGATTTACTAGTGCATAGAAACCAATCGGCTTCCAGGTTTTATTGTCAAAACTTAATTGAACAAGCTGAAGTTAGAAGCTGATTGGCTACCATGCACAGCTGCACCAGATGTTGTACTCTCCAGCTTTAGTAAATCAACCCCATTGCATTGTATATGTTGTATTATATATCTAAATGATACTAGATATATTGAGATTCTTTATTATACCTATCTTTTTAGATCATGCAAAATGATCAGTCATTAAGCCATTGTTGTATAACACAGCCAGCAAGGGAAGATTTATAGAGGAAATAAATTACACAAGTTGAATTGTTGCCCAGTGCCAACAGTGACCAGTTCTTTTCATAGTATTTATTAAGTTTTTCACAGAAAGGTTTTGCAAATCCGAAATAGGCATCTGAAAAAATACCCAGTTGTGGATCAGTAAACAGTGTATAATTAGAAGGAGAACAGAGCACAATGACCAATTCGAATTCTTATTTCGTTTTATTTTCCCATGAAATAGGATATGATTGCTATGACCAGAAGTTCAAATTTTGTGCTTCTTTTAAATGGTTTTCACCCAATTTAAAAATGATTTATTTTGAAACTTTTTAAATGCATACTCAATCTATTTAAATCGAGCATCTAAATGAAATGTGCTTCTTTACATCCAGATTCTTCATTACAATTGACAGCTTAAAACTCATCGGTCTGTTTCACTTTCGCAAATTATTCTGGCAACCTTCAGTTCGTTCTGCACACATTTTGCTCAGTTTAGCCATATGTTAGAAAAAAAAGTAACAGTTTTTAGAAGACTAAAGTCTTAATTCACGCAGCTAACACACCAGGACAAGCAGCTGTATTCTTTTTTTTTCTAATAAAGCGACAGTTTTTTTTCAACCTAAGGCTAATGATTTATTTTATTTTTGTAATACATTGATAGTCGTTTTCATCCTAACGTACAGTCACATGGCTTAAATAAATACCATTTTTCCTTGTGCTAAAGCTTTATTCATTAATTAATTCTTAATTGAACTTTATTAACTGATTAATATTTACTGTTGATGTGAATGAATAAATATAAATCAAATACGTTTTCTAATAATCTATTTAATGTATTGTAGTAATAGCAAATGTTGCAATGTACAGTAGGTATTAACTTATGTGAAAAAAATGTCACAATTAAACGAATATAAAATCTATGTGGGTGTGTGTGTGTATATATATATATATATTTTTAAATTTAAAACAAAAAAACAACCAAAAAACATATATATATTTATATATATATATATATATATATATATATATATATATATATATATATATATACATATATGTATATATATACATATATATATATATATATATATATACACACACATATATATATATATAAATATTATTTTTTTGTTGGTAGTTTTTTTGTTTTCAATTATGTATTTATATATACATATATATATATATATATATATATATATATATATATATATATAATATAGATTTTTTTTTCTTTTTCTTTTCTCTCTTTTAATCGAGGAGTGACATTTAAAGATGACCGTATCCGTTGATGGAGATCCAACAGCACTTCATTATGACACTTAATTATGTGGTGCTAATCATCCGTGTAATGCAGGCGTGGTGCAGCAATCTGGGACTTGGCATAGGTTATCGCTGAGAATGGCTCGGAGAGTCCAGTGGGATTGTGGCAGCCATGGGAGCTGTCCGATCATGGAGTGCTGAAAATTTCTCCAGCTTATCTCACTACAAAACAGCGATCCCCAGGGAAGAAAGATTAATGACAAACACATTAGAGAGGCAGCAGTCAGACCTGCTTGGGAGAGATAGCCTTTCCATAGCCTTTCCATAAGACCCCCTGAACCCATTCCCATCCAGATATTTCCTCCTTTCACATTCTCATATCTGCTTGTATATTCTGTTGCCTCAATCAATTGTTATCTTTTTTTTTTTTTTGTTTGTTTTTTTTTTTTTTTTTTTTTTTTTTTAGCATATCACTAAAAAGCCTTACAAGCCAGAGATAAATATTATCTGGCAAACACAGCATTCATATACTGTTCTGCTCCAAGAGGATAAGGATTGGGGATGTAAATGTGCCATAGATTTCCTGCAAGGAGTGAATATACTAAAGGTGGATGTGCTCTATAAATAGAATCTGGGATGGATTTAATGGGCCATTTTGCGACTAAATGCTATCACTGTGTCTGGAGCGGAGAGGGAGGTGGGTGGGGGGGGGGGGGGTGTCTGTCTGTCTCTTTGTAATTTACTAAAGCAAATTGAGCTGGTACAGCAAGGCATCAGTGCACCTGTCTGCAGCTGCTCTAACCCAGGCTTTTTCAACCTTTAAACCAGGGTGACCAAGCACCCTGGGGTGCCTTGAGGCTTCTCCAGGGGTGCCCTGGTAAAAAAAAGCCTAAGTGCTGGTTCACACTATTGCAATGCGGGAACACTGCGAATATACTGTGTGTTTTCGCATCGCATCCGCAGCACAGGCAGTTCACACTGCCATATGCGATACGCTGGGGTGGCAATTCAAAGTTAATGACGCCCCCAGATCAGATTGCATATCGCAGTGCGATCTGACAGTTCGCACAGAAATCAGATCGCACTGGTGTGAACCACCATGCGATCCAATTCTGCTGCGGACCAAAAAAAAAGGTCCTGTGCATGTTCACTGCGATTGCGGTGTGAATTGAGCCATACAAACTGTATGGCTGAATTCGCACCGGCACAGACATCGCATGTGATTTTAGGAGCAGTGCGCTCCGAATCATATTCAATGTTTGTGATCGCAATAGTGTGAACCGGCCCTTAAAATTCATCAAACATTGTAAACAAGCCAGCAGGTGGATGAAACCTGCCTTTTAGGTACACAAATACACAGATTTCCATTATGTACCATTACGACTTTGTAGATGCTGGCATCCTAACACCCAATTATGTCATCAGTTGATAAGGAGGATGTCTGTTACCTCCACAGCATTCTTGTTTGACCCTCCTCTGCCCCTCTCCCTCAGCTCTGGGATGACATTAGCTGACTGATGGAGAGAAATGGAGGGAGAAGAGAAACATTGGAATACTAGTCAGTTCCAGTGTGCAAAAGTGTCACCTCTAATGTTGGGTGTCCTACGTGTGGATGTTGCTGCATTACGTAAAACTATCGGTATAGTTTTTTACATTTTAGAATAGGGTGCCTCAAGACTGTCCATAATTTTAAAGGGTGCCTTGACTAAAAAAAGGTTGAGAAACACTGCTCTAACCCATGTGTTGTGGGAGGACACACCCATTGCTGGGTGCAGCCCCGGTGTAATAAAGAGTCAGTCCACTCAAAACTGGTATTTTAAATTTTTAGTAGATTCAGGAGTGTTAAACAAACCAACATTTTCTTCTATCTGAAAGGATTGTGAGAAAAACGTGCTAATGCATAAAATCATGAACAAATATAACGAGCAGCAACTCTCCTGTGAGATATAAACACAGTCCAAATGTCATCAAATGCTTATGAAGGAGTGGTGGAGTCTGAGTATCCATTAAAGGCAGAGGCATGGAATAATCCCCTTTATGATATACCATAGTGCTTGTTCTGACCTCCTATAGTCTTGTGGTCACTGCCAAGGAAGAGTGGTGCACCAATGGTGGAATCGCTAAAGGCCCTGGCTGGGTATATAGTCGCAAGGGCTAGTGACCTCCTGTAGTGGTGAGGTCCATGTGAGCTGGTAAGCGAGCTTTTCAGCTTTCCAGACTTTGGTGGTGGTATTAATACATGGATCATGTGTCAAGGTAGTGGATGGTGGAGAAATACACCAAGAATAATTATCACATCACTTGTGGACATTTTTTATTTCTTTTTTATTAGCGTAACTCTGTAAAGTTAATGATTTTCTTGTATCTCTCTGGGACTTTTTGGGTGTTGACATATCTAAGCTTGAGTTCCCAGTTCTACATATGTACTGTGGGTTTAAGTGCCCAGTGGGAAAGTGGTTATTGCTACACTATTATTACTTAATAAATCCTAGGAATTCCAGGGTTGACGGGAACAAAGTTTTAAATAATGCCACAGAATTTTACAGTTGGAGTTTTCAAGACATTAAGGAGTTGATTTACTAAAGGCAATTAGACTGTGCACTTTGCAAAGTGCAGTTGCTCCAGAGCTTAGTAAATGAGGTAAAGCTTCACGTTGTAAAGAAAAATCAATCACGTGCTAGGAAAATGAAGAAGAAACATAATTCTTGCTTCCACATTATTGGATGATGGAAGTCAGCAGAGCTTCTTCTCATTTACTAAGTTCTGGAGCAACTGCTCTTGCAGAGTGCAACTTGCAAATTGCACTTTCTATTTCCCTTCAGTAAATTAAACCCAAAAAGTCAGGGGGTGACTCAATCCACCAGGCTCCACTTATTCCACAACTAAAATATAACTTTTTGGGGACTGACCCATTAACCTCTTCCTGCCCGCGCTACAGCGAAAGACGGCTACAGCGAGGACCTAAATTGCAGGAGGGCGTCGATCTACGCCCTCCTCTGCTGGAGCTGCCTGTGCAACCTCTGTGGGGTGCACGCGGCTCACTCTGTGATCAGCAAGTCCACGATCCTGACCCCTTACCACATGATCAGCTGTCTGCCAATGACAGCTAATCACGTGATTTAAACAGAGTCGGTAATCAGCTTTTTTCCCCTCAAGAAAAAAAAAAGCTGATCCCCGGCTTCTGTCAAAGGGACATCGGTTCTGAATAGAGATAGCCACTGCTACATCATCTGTGTCCACCAGTGCCACCTACCAGTGCAAATCAGTGCCGCCTATCAGTGCCCACCAGTGTCACCTATCAATGCCCGCCTGTGCCACACATGAGTGCTGATCAGTGCTGCCAATCAGTGCCTCATCATCAGTGCTGCCTACCAGTGTCACCTACCAGTGCCTATAAGTGCCCATCAGTGCCACCCTTCAGTGCCCATCATTGCCACCTATTAGTGCCCATCAGTGCCACCTATTAGTGCAACCTATTAGTGCCATTCAGTGCCACCCATCAATGCCCTTCAGTGCCGCCCATTAGTGCCCATGGGTGCCACCCATCGGTGCCACTTATCAGTGCCACTTATCAGTGCAACCTATTAATGCCAGCTATCAGTGCCCACCAGTGCTGCGTTATCAGTGACCATCAGTCCCCCTTGTCAGTGCCTATCAGAGTAGCCTATCAGTGCCCATCAGTGCCGCCTCATCAGCGCACATCAATGAAGGAGAAAAATGACCTGTTTGCAAAATTTTATAAGAAAATATGAAAACTGTTTTTTTTTTTTGTTGTTTTTTTCCAAAATGTTCGGCCTTTTTTTGTTTGTTTAACAAAAAATAAAAACCCCAGTGGTGATTAAATACCACCAAAAGAAAGCTCTATTTGTGTGAAAAAAATGATAAACATTTCATGTGGGTATAGTGTAGCATGACCGCGCAATTGTCATTCAAAGTGCGACAGCGCTGAAAGCTGAAAATTGGCCTGGGCAGGAAGGGGGTTTAAGTGCCCAGTAGGCAAGTGGTTATTGCTACACTCATTAATGGTATGAGCTGGTGAGACACTGCAATAGTAGACAGCTACTGTCACAGATTTAGAGCCAGAAACTGAATTTAAAAGGTTAGTTCACTGTCGGTTCAAATCCCAACCATGGCGCTACCTGCATGGATTCTGCATGTTCCCCCTGAGCCTGCGTGGGTTTCCTCCGGGTACACTGGTTTCCTCCCAAACTACAAAGACATGCTGATAGGTTAACTGGCTCCTGTCTAAACTGGCCCTAGTATGTGTTTGTATGAATGTGAGTTAGGGACCTTACACTGTAAGTTTCTTGAGTGCTATATAAGTACCTGTATATTATACAATAAATAAATAAATGACAGCATCCACAATACATTAATGTGCACTATGCGGATGACATGATGTGCCGAGCATTCATGCGCAGCCCCGAAAACTTATAAACAAGCTAAACTTTAATCCTTACTCATGCAGTCTCTCGCAGTTCAGCATTCTAGAGTTTTCAGGGTCGCTCATCCAATGCTTAGTATGTCCTGCCAGTTCACACCATGCCCGCATAGGAATTCACATCGCATTCAAAGCACAGTCCATTTGCAGTCTGCAGAGGGTTGTCAAAAATTAGGTAACCACACCCAAAACGCAAGTTGCTAATGCAGTCTATACCCGCACCGGATTGCATGGTACAAAAATACAATGCAAGCAGTGCTGGTCTTATAGTAGTGTATGCATTACCGTGTGGTGCGATTTCAGCCCATTTAAAACGAATAGGGTTGAAATTGCACCGAACAGAAATGCATGTGTTTTCCTGTGCAAATCCTGTGCAGGCATGGTGTGAACTGAACCTTAAAGTAGAGCTCCACCCAAAAGAGGAAGCTCCGCTTGTTTGCTTCCCCCCCCCCCCCCACTACCACATTTGGCACTTCTTTGGGGGGGTGTGGGTACCTGGTTTTAACACCCAATTCCTGGCACCGGCACTTGAAGCCGATTGAAGAATTGGCTCGGGTGCCGACATGGTTGGGTCCCAGGAGAGTTAAGTGCCCTTTTATTACAAGTTAGCAGTGACAGTATTTGTAGCTACTGACTTTTAATTTTTTGGGGGGGGCACTGGAGCTCCTCTTTAAGGTAAATCCAGCAGTTTTTTTCTGTTTGAATACATATATTCAGATTGGTTCAGCATGCTAATAATCATACAATTTATAAATCATATTTATTACATTTTTTGTAGATTTGACGGATTTTTACTGATATTATACAGAGACAGACAGATCCTTAGTCCACATGGGGGGCAATAATAGCAGGTACTCCCTCCTCTCCTTAGGAGGAGTTGAAGAAGAATGTGCTGATTTTAGTTATGCTGCACACTCAGGGCCGGGACAAGGGGTGGGCAGGAGAAGCTGCTGCCTTGGGGTCAATGGTTTATTGCAGGGATGGGGGCATCCTGACCCTAACCCTAAGGGAATGGGGAGGCGCAGTTTGGCATCTTTGCCCTGGGTACTCAATGACCTTGTCCCGGCTCTGTGCACACTGCAAGTACTCATAAGCCCATATGACAGTGTGATCGTCCCATGGGGATGCGGGAGCATTCTCACTGTGCTCCTGTAATAAAGATTCTTACACACTTCTAGTTTTTAGTATATAGAATGATCACATCATTCTTACATACAATTCTACTTATAACATCTGAGTAACTGCCTAGTATGTTAACAAAGATCTAAATCCTAACTGGATGACATTTAGGGCTGTTCATATTGGTGTGATGCCGCAATGCTGTGCAGATTACATGCAAAGTCTGTGCCATGCGAATTTAGCCATACAAACTGTATGGCTGAATTCGCAATGCATTCAAACCGAACTCGTGCAGGACCTTTTTTTTGTCCGCACCAGAATCAGATCACATAGGTGTTCACACCTATGCATCCGATTCCTATCCAAATTCACAGTTCACACTGCAATCTGCGAACCGATCTGGGGGTGTCATTACCTTTGTATTGACACCCACAGTGGTTTGCAGAGGGCAGTGTGCACCCTCTTCCCCTGTCAGTGATTCAGGTGCAATATGGGAACCCGCACCTGGATTGGCAAGGATTCCCGCATCGCACCAGTGTGAACCAGCCCTTAATTTGGTGACATTTAACCTTTGACAAGGTGACAATGCAGGAATACAATTAGGGTGACAGTTGCCACCCATAACAAGAAGTGCCCAAGAACCTTCATGGCAAGATTATAGGATATTATTTTAATGAAAGGTTTGGATTGAAAAAAATTGAAAACAATTAATGAAATGACACCTATTAAAACATATATGAAAATTTAGTAGGGTGGGTTTAATTCTCTTTTTTATTGAAACAAGAAAAGTGTTGTTAACAAGAAGTTTCTGTGATTTGGTTCCTCCCAGAGTAAGCTCTGTAATCCACTGATAACCTAACCTTATGAAATATTTTCTCATACCACACTGAGGTTGATGCAGAGTGACAAATTGGGGGCTCAGAGCACACTTTAGGCTGAACTCCGGAGTAAGCAAATCTTGCCTATATACAAAAGTAATTTGTATTTTTACTGGAATATTGGTGTGCTTTGTTTATTTCTTCCAGCTCTGTGCACTAATCCAGTGTGAAACTTTGCCTCTGTGCAGGAGCTTCCTGTAATAAAGACCGGTCATCCCTGCTCTCTCTGCTTGTGCAGAGCAATTGGTCTTGTCTCCGCCCCCTTCTGTAGTTTTCTGCAGGCAGACTGTAGTGGGTGGAGCCTGTTGAGTCCCTCCTACAGCTCTGCACCCTGCACAGGCTTTGTAAAGCACAGTGATGATGTCACTGCTACTTTTACATTGTACAATTTGACATTTGATGCACAGAGTGGATATGTATCTTTTGTGGCTATTGAGAAATATATTTTAATTAAAATTTTTTTCCCCGAAGTTTAGCTTTAGGTTACAGATTTGGGTCCACATTAACAAACTGCCTGAGAATTGGGAAGGCAAGCTAAGGGTGGTAAAACCATCAAATGCTTCAGCTCTATAAAAATTAACTCCTGCATGTGTTCTGAAGCAAGCAGGCTAGGACAAGTGACCCCCTGAGTAGCTCTGCATTGTGGGAGTTCGGAACAGCAGAGTCTTTATTTCCTTTTAGGCCTGGTTCACTCCTATGCAGGTTGCAGTATTCACACTCCAGGTGCATTTTGCATTTTTCAATATACATTTTTGATCCATTGAAGTCTATGGCACCAAAAACCAGAAAAAAGTCCCTGGCCTTTTCCATAAAATGCACAGATGTAAACGTGACCCATAGGAAACCATGTTATATGGACATGATGTTGCACCCCCAGGACATGTAACCAAAGACTAGAAAACCAGAGAACTTGCTTTCTACAACTTTGGGGTAAGCATTTTATTACATTACTACCCCTATCCTGCCTCCTTATCATCTAGGTAATCTATTGAAGAAGACCTAACTCTACAGCTTTGGCCCAGGCAAGTGAACTAGTTATAAAAAGCTTTATTGATTTCATTCTTGTAGCTCTATACAGCGAGGTTTCATTACTGCTTCAGTTACATTGCTTTTTAGACCGGACAGCCTTGATAGCACATTGACTATACACTGGAAAATAGGACCATTTCTCCTCTTTGCTGAGTGCAAGAGCTAATTTTTGCACAAAGCTATATTCAACTTTATAGGAGTTAATCCTAAACCCTTATAACAATGGTTGCTATTGGGTATTGCACTTTACATATTGTTCTTTGCTTCATTCATTTAGCCCAGAAGTCATTCACTTAATGGGAGAACAGAAAAAGAACAAAGGAGTTTTTGCTCATAGAAACCAATTATGTTTCTTCATTCATCTTATTAGACAATGAAACACGATTTTTGATTGGTTATTATTGTCAGTAAATCCAGTTTTATTCTCCTTTCCGTTTCTTTAAAAGGATCATCCCCAATGATTCCATCATAACCAGAATAAAACCGTTTATCACTGGCTTAGGTCTAGTTATACAGTTGTGGAATATACAGTAGCCTAAGGAACAATATATAGTCACAACAAAGTGCAGCACTCTCCTTCAATAAAGCACATTCAAATTATAGTGCATACATATCTGAAAACAGTGTAAAAATCATCTATATATAATATATTTAAGTGAGTCCATCTTGAGCCTGAACCTTTGAGAAAGCTCATTGGGCGCTACGCATGAGGTGGGCGGTGACGTAATCACGCTGGGACTAGGTGGAGCTGTCTATGCCGACGATTGTATTGTGAAATGCCTGTTTTATACTTCTGAGTGGATTTTTATATGGAAATAAATACTTTTTAGCTTTTTGCACTATGGTTCTTTCCTCTTGCCTCCTATTGATTGTCACCATGCTGAGAGCTGCTGGAGTGTACAGCCAGTGGAAGCAGTGCCTCTTATTACACTGCAAAGCCCATATAGACCTCCTTTATTAGTGAGGTCCATTCAAGCAGGTGAGAAGACACCCATAGGTGGGGTGAAGGGCACTGTGGTGATCAGAGGCAATTACTGAAGAGTTTCTGGTGTATGGGGCTGCACTTTTTTCACGGACATGACACCATTTATTGATGATATCGAAGAGAAGTATACACCGCTCAGTTGAGTCTGTATCCGCAATCCGTAGGGGGTGCCTGGCTTCGGCTCGCCATCGCAGACAATGCAATTGGAAAAGGAAACGGCCGCACACCACCAGGAAACTTGAATGAAGCAAAATAATTCTTTATTCGTACATGTCCAAGTACAAGGTAGAGCAGAAGGGGAATCGTAAACGTGTTTCACACGGGCTAAGTAATAGTGAACAAGCACGCTGAGCCCGTGTGAAACGCGTTTACCATTCCCCTTCTGCTCTACCTTGTACTTGGACATGTACGAATAAAGAATTATTTTGCTTCATTCAAGTTTTCTGGTGGTGTGCGGCCGTTTCCTTTTCCAATCCCATTTATTGATAGACTGTATATATATATATATATATATATATATATATATATATATATATATATATATATATTAAAAAAAAAGGATGGACTCATGTAAATGTATTATATATGTGATTTTCACACTGTTTCCAGATATTTATTTATGCACTATAATTTGAATGCACTTTATTGAAGGAGAGTACTGCACTTTCTTGTGACTATATACATTTATTGTATTTTGTACAGGTAGTTAGATGCATAGTGGTACTAACTGCTTCTTATAGTATATAGAGTTGAGTAATAGTTGGTTTATACTCAGGGATAGCGCGGAAAGTTTTTTCCATTTTAAGTTAAGGAACAAAATTACACTGGGCTACGTAAAAACCTGGTTCTGGTCAGGTATGATCTCTGCCCCCTCTTTTCTAGTACCATTGCCTGTACCTTTTATAGGTATAAGTAACCTGACACATCAGTTCCCTTGCAATACTAAATATGTTTTCCCCTTTTGCCATAAGAAATGTATATCACTATAGTGACTATGGTCCATGCCGCTTTAAGATGAATTTTTCTTTACAACAACTATCTCATATCACATCTGCCAGGAGGTATTAAAATGTCTGGTTATCAAGACAGATACACAAGTTCTGCCTTGGCATCAGACTTGGTGCCAAGTCCTTGATGTGACAAATTTGGATAAGGAATAAGACAATGGATTTGTGTCTGAAACAAAAATTCACACTTATCACCCTTATCCAAAGCAGAGATGGCAGCGAACAGCAATTCGGATAAAATCTTGCTTGCTATCAGTGTGGGCTGACATCTGAGTTAGCACAGGGTCCCGTATGCACATCACAGCCACTAATTTGGAAAAGATTAAATCGTTTGTAGTTTTTATTCTTTCTTACACATGCAGTTGTCAGTATAATGGAATACTACAAGAAAATAAAACCTGACTAGAATGTAGTCAGAACATTTTCATATAATTCAACTGTTTCATATTTTTTTTGGCCACTTGTTATCAGAGCAAGATCTAAAATTCTAAATACAGAGCAATCCTGTCAGGAGCATAGGCATGTTCACAGGGTGTGTTGGGTGTGCCTGGGACCTTACCCCCCGTGGCAGCTGAGGAATCTCAGTCCTAAGTCTCTTTTTTGTTATTTTACCAAAGCCCCTCAACGTGGCTCCTAACAAATTGCAAAAAAACAATAAAATAATAATATTGTAGAAAAATAATAAAAAATAAATTGTAAAAAGCTATAATAATAAAATAATAAAAACAAAAAACTACTGACACCATCCTCTGCACTACTGACACCGTCCACTGCTCTTTGAGCTTTAGGGGGCACAATGAACACCCTAATGCAATAGGCTCCGCACCCCTATGGTCAGAAGGGTACCCAAGCGCCATACACCAGACACATTTGAAAATACATATAAATGCAGCCAGGTAGGTATTATTTAATAAATCATTATAGGCACTTTGTAATGCAACTAGTGTTACTAACAGAATTTGACTTGATATTAGCCTTCTTCAATTTCCTACAAAGCAGCACTCAGATTGGGAGAGAGAGGGGTAGGACTGGCTGCCAAACAGCTGTGCTGCATTCAAATGTGATAACAAGGAACACGCTGATGGGAGGAGACAATGGATTGAGTAGAGAGATGACGGTAAAAGTCTTCCTTCTGCTCTTTCGCTGTCCAGTTAGCAAGCTGAGGTGGATAGTGTATGTAGATAGATGACACCACAGTATTTCTGAAAGCCCAATTCCAGGAAACCTGAAACCTCTCCCTTGCGGGCAGCTGTTCATTTCATCTAGAGGACAGTAAAAGCAGGTTTACTTACCTGATACTCCACTCCCCTGGTAGATGGCACTCCCCCATGCTCCTGCAGTGGAATATCCCCTGGCATCCTCACAGACTATAGACCCTGCACTGATTTTGATGATGTCAGAGGACTTTGGATCACCAGAGTAGAGGGAAGAAGAGGGTGCAGGCAGAGGCACCAGTCTAGGAGCATGAGAAACTCTGCAGGAGTTGAGGGTCAGGTAAGTAAACCTACTTTTCCGTGCCTCTAGACACAAACAAGCAGTTAACCCCTGCACTGCAGAGTTCAGCTTTAACCACTTTACCACCAGAGGATTTTGCTGTCTTACGTCCAGGCCGCTTTTTGCGATTCGGCACTGTGCGACTTTAACTGACAATTGCGTGGTCGTGCGACGCGGTACCCAAACGAAATTTACGTCCTTTTTTTCCCACAAACAGAGCTTTCTTTTGGTGGTATTTGATCACCTGTGCGATTTTTAATTTTTGCGCTATAAACAAAAAAAGAGCGTTTATTTTGAAAAAATAACAATATTTTTTAACATTTTTTTATATGAAATTCCCCCCCCCCCCCCAAAAAAATGTAAAAATCCAATTTTTTAAAAATTTTTGGCCAATTTGTTTTCTGTTACCTATGTTTGGTAAAAAAAAATCACAATAAGCGTATTTTGATTGGTTTGCGCAAAAGTTATTGCGTTTACTAACTAAAGGAAAGATTTCTGTCATTTTTGGTGTTTTTTTTTTTTTAACGCGAAATGGCGGCGATCTGCAATCTTTTTTGCGGGACTGCGACATTGCGGCGGACAGATCGGACCCTTGACTGACATTTTTGACACTTTTGGGGGTAGCAGTGACATTACTGCAGTAATCAGTGCTATATATATGCACTGTTACTGTAAAAATGACACTGGCAGGGAAGGGGTTAATTTTTATTGGAGAGGGAGGGGTTAATGTATGCCTGGTGCTTACTGACGTGTGGGGGGGAGGTGACTGAGTGACACAGGGACAGATCGCATGTTCAGCTATGCTGAACACTGCAATCTGTCACTCCTTGTCACTTAGGAGATCCGCCCGCTCTGTTTACACAAGCGGGCGGATATCCAGGCTCGATTCCCCGACGATTGGGGAAGAGCAGCGGCGATCGCCGCCGCTCCTCCCCTAGCCCGACTCCCGCTGTGACTGAAAACAGCGGGAGCGCGCCTCCGGTGGCGCGCGATCGCCGCCTACAGGGGGAGGAGTCCAGCGACGTAGGTCTACGTCGCTGAACGGAATCGAGCCACTTTGCCGCAGTACAGTCCCTGTGACTGATCGGCAAGTGGTTAAAAGTGAGTGTTATTATCCACCTGGCTCTGCTGTGTGATGGGGTTATCTTATTTTAAGAAATGGATGGATAGAAATACAAATCCTTCATGAGTTAAAATAGCTCACTTGCGGGTATTTCACGTGTATTTAGCTATTTGCCTGTATATAATGATATATATCTGGGAGCAACTGGCATAATCTAAAGTGGTTGTAAACCTCAGACATGAAATATGAACAAAGCATAGCCCTCTATAGTGCTTGTTTCCATTAAAAGCACTAAGTGTCATTTCTCTCTGCTGCTTCATTCCTATGCTATCAGCATGAATCACTTCTGACAAGTTTTCCTGACACCAAGAGAAAAATGGTGACAGGGGAGGGATCTCCAGCAGATTGACAGCCTCAGCTCTGTTCCTGTGTGCTGTGTGAAGACGGGGTGGGGGGGGGGGGTCCCTACAATCCTCTCTCACAGCTCTCCTCACTGGGTCCTGCAGAGTGTCATTTTAGCTCTCCACCCCATTTTTTCCTGAACTCTGAGACAAGCTTATAAATTCTGGACTTTGAACAGATGTAGAGAAGAGATGGCGAAGATAAACAGGTACTACCTATGTAGGACAAAAACAAAATAATAGAAGCACCCCTAAGTGCAGTAAGACAGTGTATTTTAATAAACCCCACAACAGGGCTACTTACAATGAAATGGTAAAAAAGAGGCACATTGATAAGTGTGGGCCTGGAACGCCAGTTGGAGCTGGCCGTGGGAGCTACTGGTACCACCAGGTAGAATGGGACAGGAGTCGCCAAGTGTAGGAACAAGCCAGGTGATGTCCCTCCTATAGGGGGGGGGTGGAGTGTGGCGTGGAATGCAGCGTCGGGGACGACCAGGGACGAGATGACACGGGCAGGGCTCGGGACCAGAATGTAAAGCGTTTCGGAGCATGCTCTGTACCACATTGGGGCAAGAGCGCTCCCTTGTTAAGCAGTTTACAACACCTAGTGATATGATATATATATACCCACACCAGCTGGCCAGAAATTACCGGCTGGCTGGTGTGGGTATATATGTTGCATCACTAGGTGTTGTAATCTGTTTGAGAAGGGAGCTTGCATGCCCCAATGTGGTTCAGCGCATGCTATGAAACGCGTTGCATTCTGGTCCCGAGACCTGCCCATGTCACCTCGCTCCTGGCCACCCACGACGCTGCATTCCACACTGCGCTTCACCCGCTATAGGAAGGAAATCAGCCGGCTTGCTCCTACACACGGGGACTCCTGTAACATTCTACCTGACGGTAACAGCAGCTCCCGCAGCCCGCTCCAGCCGGCATCTTGGACCCACACTTATCGATGTGCCTGTTTTTTACCTATCCATTGTAAGTAGCCCTGTTGTGGGGTTTATTAAAATACACTGTCTTACCGCACTAATAGGCACTTTTTTTCCTTTTTTTTAATCTGTGTATATCTAGAGTCTGCTAAACCCTACCAAGAAGCCTGCCCTAGTGCCGTGGACAATTTTTTACTTATTATGGGCTAACTTCTTGCTTATTAGGTATTATGACCAAGCCTCTGCGCCCATAATCTTCCCTTGTTTGTAAAACTTATGTAGAAGGATTTGTTTAATCTCACTGGATATATGTAAGGGTTTACAACCACTTTAAGAGGAATATGATGACATCGTCATGGAGAGGAGTCGGCTGACATGATCAGGATTGCTCCCTTTTATGTGCATATGACACCTCTGCTTGCAATAAGCAAGCATACTTTTGAACCACAATAGCACTGTTAATGGTTTGTACACAGTTCTTTGTTCAAAGTGAACACAGCTTCATCCTATTTACCTAGATGACAGGTGAACAGATTATGTTACTTTAGTAAATTAGCCCCATGGTCTGATAACTACTTTTATTTTAACCTTATCATTGCCAGATCACTTAACTAAAGATAGCTAAAGACTTGATATGGTTATCTTCCATTCTGCCTCAAATTTGTTATTGCTGTATTATATTTAAAGGTATAAACCCCAGAGGTGTTATCCTTAACCTTTCTTTACTACTTACCAAATCATTGACCCAAAATATATGCATATTTGGTGCCAAAACAACTAAAATGTATATGCTTGTCCAGGCTGGGGACATACTAGGTTTTGAAGGTATATGATAACTTAAAATGTTCTTTTTAAGTACTGTACTGCCAACAGATACAGGTCTCAAATATTCTTCATTATTGCACAAGTGATTAAATCATTGGTTCTTGAATAGGATTGACTATAACCGTGTGCACTGAAAGAAATTCTTGAAATTCTTGTAAGGAAATGCTGAAAGTATAAGTGTACCTGACAAAAAAGCCAGCCCTTTTCTCCCTTCCAAGGAGGGGAAAACCCCCCCACCCACTAACACTCGCCTTCCCCTTGCTCCCCCTGCTCCGTTCCTCCATCAGAATTAGGATTCCAAGCTCTGTGTAAGCTCTGTGTTGGAGAATACTCAATGGGAAAAGATCACATACTCGCCTATAGCTAGAAGCACCAGCTATTTATTGAAGGAGAACTTATTCAAGTAATATAGTGATAGGGTAGTGTGTGAATTTTATTTATTATAAGGAAACCTGTCATCTTGTCCTAAATGCCGTAAAAGAACATGGTAAAACCCTTTAATCCCTGCATGGCCTGCCCAGCACTGGTGTGGCCTTTCCTGCCTTGGACTTAGTTTCCCTTCTTTTTTTTTTCTCAGGATGTGGAATTGCTGTAAAGCAGGGGTCTTCAAACTATGGCCCTCCAGTTGTTCAGGAACTACAATTCCCATCATGCCTAGTCATGTCTGTGAATCTCAGAGTTTTACAATGCATCATGGGATGTGTAGTTCCGCAACAGCTGGAGGGCTGTAGTTTGAGGATCCCTGCTGTAGAGGATATGGTCAATGTATGCCATCACCTCAGCACATGCATAGCTGGAGTGCTACTATTTTTATAAAGCTGATCTTTGTCTTGAGTTCAGTGAGTTCTCTGGGTGGTATATGAAAAATAGAGTACTGCAGGAGGAAACGTAGCTCCAATGCCAGCTTGAATAGTGAAAACAGTCTTTTAATTAGTGGAACTTAGTTCTATGTGTCTATGATGATTAATATTACAGTGGCTTGGAGGGGGACGCTGGCTTTGGGGTTTATGTTTGTTTTTGAGTGCACAAAACAAATATAGTGAAAATAATTTATTAATGACAACTATAAACTACTGTATATATCAGTGTGTATATTGTTGTGTTAAGTGGGGTACACACTAGTAGAAAATCTGCTGAAAATTCCCGTCCGAGGAAAAATCGCACGATTTTCGGCTAGTGTGTACACAACTTTCAGCATCCGATGCCGACATTTTCAACAAAAAAAAACAGAGGGACAAACACCAAAATTTGTATTGTCCATCCCCAGACGACCAATTTTTGTTTAATGTGTCTGCAGTACATCCGTGAAAAATCGGATACGAAAGACCCCGCATGATCTGAAGTTGCTGACAACCCGGAAGTCTAGGAACAAATGTCCCAAAAAAAATAAAAAAATCAGACGAGAAATTTCGTGAACATTTATGCACTGTCAACTAAAAACAGTTATGAACGCTGAGCGAGAGAGAGAAAAATTGGAAGATATT
Organism: Pelophylax lessonae; assembly: GCF_965119305.1. Classification (NCBI taxonomy): domain Eukaryota; kingdom Metazoa; phylum Chordata; class Amphibia; order Anura; family Ranidae; genus Pelophylax; species Pelophylax lessonae. The sequence goes on along the minus strand of NC_138773.1, from coordinate 253,835,128 downwards.
TCGTCCGATTTCCGTCAAGTGTGTACGAGCCTTTAGTAAGGAATTTATTCTACACATTAATGACACACAAGCCAGTAATACCATTGACTTTTAGATTAACACATAGATCAATGGTCCCTTATCAGTGGTTTGCTCTGGTTTTGTCCTGTTCACAAAGCGAGAAGCAGGACAGAGGTCATCTAAGTGCGCAATGTCTATGTAAATGAGTCTTTAATGACAATTAAAAGCAACATCTTTAATTAATCTGAAGCTTTCAGCAAGGCCTAATTTATTTAGTTCATCAAATGTGTTTTTGGGACACACTGGTGGCTATTTACTAGATGGAATGTGCACTGTTATATATATATATATATATATATATATATATATATATATATATATATATATATATACAGTATATATATATATATTTATTTATTTTGTTTATTTCAGGTACAGTACTTATATAGCGCTGTCAATTTATGCAGTGCTTTACATATACATTGCACATTCACATCACTCCCTGCCCTCAAGGAGCTTACAATCTAAGGTCCCTAACTCACATTCATACATAAATAGTAGGGTCAATTTTTTTTTTTACAGGATCCAATTAACCTATATATATATATATATATATATATATATATATGCATTCAGTATGTACACCCCAACTTAGGAGCCGCTAGGTTCTTCTGACAAATGCAATACATTCAGAACAAACACCAGTACTGGCACAAGCAATTCCAGACTAACAGAACAGTAAATAATTGGCCTGAAGAAAAATGACCTATCTACAAGTCTCAGTCCCTGACTAAGCCATTGACCAGTGGAGTGTAAGCTACAGTCTGCTAGCATTTTGTCCCATTAATCTCAGTGTAGTGCACACTGGCCAATAAGAGCATTTATAAACCAAAGAGTAAAGAATCAGTCCTGTGCACCCGAGCCTCTATCTAGATCAGCTACCCATTTCTGAGTATATTTAGCGGGCTGGTGTATGTTAGATAGCAAGGTATATGTTAGAGTGAACATACCAGGTGCTTGATTGTCAGATAGGCAGCGTTGCTCAAAAGGAGTAAGGACAAGAGGGCCATCCAGAAAGGGAACATTCAATTGTAGAAAATGTTTGAAGGTAACAGATCATCTCACTGTTAGGGAGCTCTTTCTCACACTGTAGGTCCGGAATGCGTTTACCCCATCTATGGTGATCAGGTGCCGTTTTTGGTGCCGTACTTGATTTATCCCCCCAGTTAACCATTCCCTAAATGCCAAATGGTTGCTGAATCCCAGAGAAAACACTGTGTTTTGAGTAATAGCCACAGGGGGTTTACAAGGAGATTGGAGGTTCGCTGAGTATTTGATTGCATCCCATGCATGCATAGTAAGCCTTGTGGTTGGATTAGACAGACATTTTTGGTCAATTTTGTTTAACCAAAAGTGGTTGATTAAACTAAAAGGATTACAACCTTGACCTTGACCCTACCCAGAGGGGTGTTTCATGTATGGAGGGGAATTTAGGAATTTGGGTCAGTTTGGCCTCTTAGTAGTATTTGGACAAGTATACAAGGCCGAGTTCCCCTGAGCACTTGCTATGAGTGAGGGTCTCCCTATCGAAATGGGGTCCTGCATAATGGCAAACAAGGTGTGTCATCTGTTGCTGCAAGACTAAAGAATATGTGTGAAGACCTCATTGGTAGTACTTGAAAGTAGTATTGTAGTTTGGGGAAATAGGTCTTATTAATGGCGGCTACTCTCCCCAACCTCATTTTATGTTTTAATTTGGAAAAATTTAAAATGCATACTGATAATTTCATATGTGTATTTCCATCCGGCAGGCATGCTTCTTTTCCAATGCTACCAGGCAACCCTTAACTGCTTTGCATTAAAAAAGTTTATATAAACCCAGCTAACCAGTTCTTAAGTTAAGTAGATGCATATGTTTTTTTTTTTACTTGGTAATCCTGTTAATAAAATACTTTCTTGGTAGCAAAGCTCACCCCTTCACTGTATCTCTGGAGGAAGCCAGGGTTGTCAGCCAGACTGTACTCAAAAATATCTCCTCTATTAATTTCTATTACAAAGGGGTGGAGGTATTGGCATGTTCAGTCCCATCTTAAGAGCCTTATAAGCCCCCGCAATGCAGTGCACTGGGGCCCCGCCTACACAATCACCCACCAGAATAAAAATGCAAATTATCGATAAGGCGATATTTATTGGTACCTCCAACAAAATCAGTGTTTAAACATTAACACAACGTTTGGACAATATAACATGAGTTTGAAACACAAGGAATTTAAAAACAAGAAATGACAGTACAAAAACACTATGGATTATTGAATAACAGAGAGAACATGGCAGGTATAGGATGGCACAGAGACAGCGGATGTACATGGCAGGTATAGGAGGGCACACAGAGGATGTATATGACAGGTATAGGATGGCATACAGAGGATTTACGTAGCATATACCGTATATGATGGCACAGTGAGATGACTTACAGGGCAGGTACAGGAGGGCACATGGACACAGAATGTAAATGGGAGGTATAGGAGGGCACACAGAGGATGTACATGACAGGTATAGGATGGCATACAGAGGATGGCACATAGAGGATGTACAGGACTGATATAGGATAGCACACAGAGGATGTACATGGCAGGTATGGGATGGCACAGACAGAGGATGTACATACCAGGTATGGGATGGCACAGAGGATGTACAGGACAGATTTAGGATGGCACACAGAGCATGGCACACAGAGGATGTACAGGAAAGATATAGGATGGCACATAGATGATGGCATAGAGACGATGTACATGGCAGGTATAGGGTGGCACACAGAGGATATACAAAGCAAGTATAGCATGGCACACAGAGGATGTACATGGCAAGTATAGGATGGCACAAACAGAGGATGTACATGGCAAATATGGGCTGGCACACAGAAGATGTACATGGCAAGTATAGGTTGGCACACAGAGGATGTACATGGCAAGTATAGGATGACACACAGAGGATGTACATGGCACACAGAGGAGGGCACACAGAGGATGTACATGGCACACAGAGGATGGCACACAGAGGATGTACATTGCACACAGAGGATGGCACACACACAGAGGATGGCACACAGATGGTGGCACACAGAGGATGGCACACAGAAGATGTACATGGCACACAGAGGATGGCACACATAGGATGGCACACACACAGAGGATGTACATGGCACACAGAGGATGGCACACATAGGATGGCACACAGAGGATGTACATTGAACACAGAGGGTGGCACACAGAGGAAGGCACACACACACAGATGGTGGCACACAGAGGATGTACATGGCACACAGAGGATGGCACACATAGGATGGCACACACACAGAGGATGAACATGGCACACAGAGGATGGCACACAGAGTATGGCACACACACAGAGGATGGCACACAGAGGGTGGCACACAGAGGATGTACATGGCACACAGAGGATGGCACACAGAGGATGGCACACATAGGATGGCGACACACACACAGAGGATGAACATGGCACACAGAAGATGGCGCACACACACAGAGGATGGCACACATATGGCACACACACAGAGGATGAACATGGCACACAGGATGGCACACAGAGGATGGCACACACACAGAGGATGGCACACAGAGGGTGGCACACAGAGGATGAACATGGCACACAGAGGATGGCGCACACACACACACACACACACACAGAGGATGGCACACATAGGATGGCACACACACACAGAGGATGAACATGGCACACAGAGGATGGCACACACACAGAGGATGGCACACATAGGATGGCACACACACAGAGGATGAACATGGCACACAGAGGGTGGCACACACACAGAGGATGGCACACAGAGGGTGGCACACAGAGGATGTACATGGCACACACACACAGGATGAACATGGCGCACAGAGGATGGCGCACACACACAGAGGGTGGCACACATAGGATGGCACACACACAGAGGATGAACATGGCACACAGAGGATGGCACACACACAGAGGATGGCACACAGAGGATGTACATGGCACACATAGGATGGCGCACACACACAGAGGATGAACATGGCACACAGAGGATGGCGCACACACACACACAGAGGATGGCACACATAGGATGGCACACACACAGAGGATGAACATGGCACACAGAGGATGGCACACACACAGAGGGTGGCACACAGAGGATGGAGACGATGGAGTCGATGGGGAGAGAGAGAGAGAGAGAGAGAGAGAGAGAGAAAAAAGAAATCAAGCAGCCTGCAGCAGTCTGATTACCTTCCACAACGGCTGCACAGCACATGAAGGGAGGAGGTGGGTGGAGCCATTCTTCTAGGTGCGGAGGAGAGGAGGACAAGCCGACAAGGAGGATCCTCCTCCGCTGTGCATGATGGGTCCTCTCAGAACGTCACTGGTTGCTAGATGCCAGTCGGCTGGCCTTCCTAACAACCAGTGTGCAGCAGGGACTCAGAGCCACCGGCGGAAAATAGGGGGGGACTAATCTGGCCTGGGGGGGACAGTGTAAATTGCCACCCTGTGTGTGGGGCCCCTTGGCAAGTGGGGCCCCCGGGCAACCGCCGGGCGTGCCCAATGGAAAAGACGGCCCTGGGCAGGTTACATAAGAAAGATAACATTGCTTGTGTTTTAGTTCATCTTACAAAACTAATAAGGACACTGCATTTCTAGGAAGATCCCTGGGTATTTGTACTTGCTGAAACTGTTCATAGTTGTAAAATAAAAACAAATGCAATCTGAGGACTGACAAACTGCAATATGTCAAATCTTGGCTTTAGTTGTCTTTAATTAGCTGAAGCTCAGATAACACGAAGCTGAATGAGCACAAAAAGTGCAGGTCCATATGGGCATTCAATTAGAGAATGGCTCTTAGGCTCCATGTACACGGGACGCTGGAAATGGCCGTTTAGGAGCAGTTGGGCGTTTTTTTCAGAAGCCCCTGAACCCACCTACATTTTATCTTATCTGTCCATGTACACCAGGTCGTTTACAGTCATTTGCAGGCAGTTGCGTTCAGGGACTGTTTTTAGAACGCAATTATTTGCGTTCGAACGTGTGTTTCCCGGCGTTTCAAACGCACAAACGCGTCCGAACGCGTCTGAACGAGTCCGAACGTGTCTGAACGCGATGACTCGCGTTTAGCGTTCGCGTTTTTCCATTTTAAAGGGGAATAATTTTTTTGACCTCTAGGAACGCTTCTAAACGCAAACGCCCGCAAACGCTGCTAAACGCCCGCTAAACGCGGGTACAAACGCGACCGAACGGACGTTTCAAACGTCCTAAAAATTCCAGCATTCAAAGGGACTTTTAACAACGTCCCGTGTACATGGAGCCTAACAAAGGGAAAAGCTGCTGTTGTAGTCTTTTTTTTTTTTAAGAAAGCCAAGAATGCTATGTAAAATCGCTGTCTTGGAAGCACTCCAATTAAACAATTATATATAACATTTTTTTTTAACATATATGCTATTTATAATTAAACAATAGTGTAACAAAAAATTTAAATGTATCTTTACTAAGGGTTCATTACCATTTAAGGGACATTGCTGTTAATTTTCAGCTTTCGTTTATCCCCATGGTTAGGAAGGCATTCTGGCTGCACTAAGGTCAGGCCATATCTTGAGTGAAGTCTTAGTTTATGACATCCTGACTCCTGAATCCATGAATGATAACAAATCAGACAGTCTCTATTGACAACAATTGTATGTTGTTATCCGCAGCCAGAATGCAGTCAATACACGTGGAATAATTATCACAGCGTTTGCATTGTTTAAATAGCTGAGTTAAAACGTAACTAACCTTAAATGAATCTAACTGCTGATATGCAGGTACATTGTGATGCTGTCAATTAGCTGTGTAAGTCTTAAGATTCATACTTTTGTTATGGTGGATCCTTGCATCCTAGGCTGAGACTTTACATGGGGCCTCATCATTTAACCATATTAAGATTAATCCCTGACCCTCCTATCTGTATCTGCCATTCAAATGTTACATAGTAGTTGAGGTTGAATAAAGACAATAGTCCATCCAGTTCAACCTGTGTAGGTGTGTGTGGCCGTTATCATCTCACATGCCCCTGAATGTTTTGATCCTTGACGTCCAAGAGTCTTTTAAAAATAGCCATACTCCCTGCAGTTACTACCACTTGTGGTAAAGAATTCCACGAATGGATGTAGCCCTTACTGTAAAAACCCCTTGCGCAGCCTAAGATTAAATCTCTTCTCCTCTAATCGCATTGCATGGCCAAGTGCTTTCATGCATTCCTTTCGACTGAACAGTTTTTTTCTATGCTGAGATCACCGTTGAGGTACTTGTATATCGCTATCATGTCCCCTCTCAGGCGTCTCCTTTCCAGGGAGAATAAATCAAGCGTTTGTAAGCGCTCTTCGTAATTAAGATCCTCCAATCCCCTAATCTGTTTAGTTGCTCTCCTCTGGACTCTCTCCAGCTTCAACACATCCCTTGCTAGCACCTTTATTGCCCCTGAAGTTCTGGCACCGGACAGTTTAATGTCAAAAAGCTAGGCTTAGTACTAAGGGGTCTGTTCATGAAAAAAATTGTTGAACAAATGTTACAAGAATTCGCCCAGCCTTGATGCAGTCTGACCGTATTGTACTAAATACAGTGATTTTCTATAATTATCAGGTCCATGTTGTGGCCATATCGCAGTATTTTTTCTGAATGAGGTATTTCAGGAACACCACATTATGGCCACTAAATGTAGTTGACAATCATGGGAAATCACTGTATGGTCAGAATGTATCAAGAATGGGAGAATGCTTGTCACATTCGGCCAACATATTTTGTATAAATTGACCCCTAAGTGCATGTCAGACCAAGGTAATTGTGTTCCTTATAGACAATTATTCAAACTAAAGGCTCGTACACACTTGACAAAAATCGGACGAAATATCCTCCGACTTTTCTCTCTCATGCTCAGCGGTCATAACCGTTTTTAGTTGACAGTGCATAAATGTTCACAAAATTTTTTGTCCGATTTTCTTCTTTTTTTTTTTGGACATTTGTACCCAGACTTTCGGGTCGTCAGCAACTTCAGATCATGCGCGGCCTTTCGTACCTGATTTTTCGCGGACGTACTGCATACACATTAAACGAAAACTGGTCATGCTGTGGACGGGCGATAAAAATTTTGGTGTTTGTCCCTCCGTTTTTTTTTTCATTGAAAATGTCGGCATCGTATACTGAAAGTTGTGTACATACTAGCCGAAAATCGGACGATTTTACCTTGGACGGGAATTTTTGGGCAGATTTTCTACTAGTGTGTACCCCACTTAAGGATGAGTGGGAGAACATCCAAATCAGCCACGACTCTTGCATTCAGTGTTCGCCCTCGCTGGACTGAAGACACAGGCGACCTTGACGATGACGATTGGATGGAAGCCCTTAGTGCCTGTAAGCTTGTCTCACCTAAACTGTCCGATAGACTAACTCAGGTGTATATACTGCATAGAGCATACCTCTCTCTCGATAGAATAGCTAGATTGGCTCCCTCCAGGGACCCTACGTGCCCCAAATGTCTTTTGTCTCCAGGCACATTTGGGCATTTGATGTGGCACTGCCCCCATATCCAGGGATTCTGGGTGCAAGTCGTCCGCTTCCTACGTGACCACATGGGCGCTCCTTTATCACTGGATCCTAAGATCTGCCTTCTGGGTATATTTCCCGATGAAGATGTAGATAAGCATACCATTAAATTCCTCCGTGAAGCCCTCTTCAGTGCTAAAAAATGAATTGCCCGCACGTGGATCCAGTCTGCGTGGCCTGATTTGGCTATGTGGAAGGCGGATGTTAATCAATCTCTACCCTATAAGAAAGTTATCTACACAAGTCGGGGCTCTCTTGGTAGTTATCACAAGGTTTGGGACCGGTGGGTACATGTTTCGGATACTTGCTCCCCCGGGTGATTACTCGTTTTACTGTGACCGTTTCACCTAGTTGAGCTGCTCTGCTCTGTACATCCTCGTTCTCTATCCTTGGTGGTGTATGGGTGGGATTTGTCACTGTGTGATGGCTTGTATTTCTTTCCCGTCATGACTGTTGCACCTTCCTACACCGCACATACTAGTATTTTCTTGTATGATGCCTCTGCTCTCCCTTTTCTTGTTGTTTTTTATACTGCTGTTATGTAGTGACTCAATGTATTGACTGTTTGTACTATTTTTCTTGTGAACCCAATAAACGTATGTTTTTATTTAAAAAAAAAAAAAGGATGAGTGGGAGAACTGCAGCACATGCCGCTGCTTTAGGACCCAAAGACAAGTGGAACAAGGCTCTTTTCTCACAATCTCCCTCTTACCTCTTCTCCATTACTCTGGCCAGATAGCCCTGACATCACAGAATATTGGTTGAGCTGTCTATCATAAAACCTACACATAGCTGAATCACTAACAGTCTGTCATTTCAGAAGGCATAAATCATTTGCTTTTGCTTGCAGAAACAGCATTTTGCCAACTCCCTATTTCTACCTCTATTTAAGGCAAATTTGATTGCAAAATTCATTGAAAATGCTACTAAACTATCATGTGAAAACTCAACACCTAGGTGACAACACATAAACATCTGTATGCATAGACATGTAAACACTCTGAGAAGGCATCATCCAACATAGTAGATTGATTTCCATGGAAACTAAGTTATGCCTGTAATTATTTGCTGGCACAATGCCTGGTGAATGAAGTTATGGTTTTAATGTGCAGTTGAGCTAAATTTGCTAATGCAAATTACCCTGTGTGCAGCTTTAATACTCAACGAGAAAAAAAAAAACTCAGTTGCCTGGCAACTGGATGCCACTTCATTGCATGGGGCTGAAGAGCAATAATTGGTGATAAGTTAATGCCCTTGCTCGCACAACCATAAAGCTGCTGCATACCTTTCAAACGTGCCTAGACAAGGAAGAGAGACAGGTTTTCTCTCCAAAATGTTGACACACAAGACATGACCTTGCTACATTCTTGGTTCTGTCATGGGTATGGAAAAAAAATATGTGAAAAGACACAGGCGTTTATTTACTAAAACTGGAGAGTGCAAAACCTGGTGCAAATTTATTGGGAAAATTCCTTAAAAATGATCCTAAACTATTATGTGAAAACTGATACATGGTGCATGGTAACCAATCAGCTTCTAACTTCAGCTTGTTCAATTAAGCTTTGACAAAGAAAAAACCTGGAATCTGATTGGTTTCTATGCAGAGCTCCACCAGATTTCACACTCTCTGGTTTTAGTAAATCAACCCCATGTTCTTATAATTTACAAACATCTACCTTGGTTAACATCAACACATATCAGCCCCTGCACACAAAGAAGCATAGACATGTCCCCGTCACAGTCCTAAACTATGGGCAAATAGATGCCACGGGGAGGGCATACACATTCCATGCCCATATTGACCCTACTGGAGATAAAACCAAGAGACCACTGTAAGGAAAAACTGGAAAAATTCAGAGGGAGTGCCAGTTGGAGTTTGATTTAAAGGGGTAACGGTCTGGGAAATATGCCTTACTTGAATACATTTTTAAGACATTAACTGTATAAGTGAAGATGGGTGTATCTGACAGCATTTTTGTTACCCATCAAGTCAATGATCTAATTTCACATTTATTGTCTGTTATTGTTATACTGTATCTGTTTTAAACATGGTGACTTTTTAAGTAACTAAAATGATAGTTCTGAACAAAATGAAAGTCCTGCAAGCTACTAAGTGAACAATGTTATCCCAAAGGGTTCAATTCTACTAAGCTGCTGATGCTGCCCACACTCTCATAAATGTGCAATACGAATACAATTCTAAATAGTACCACGCTAATTATAAGTGTTCGAAAAAACATATTATATATATATATTTTTATGTCGGGTTGAGGTCAGGACAGTCAAGTTCCTCCACCCCAAACACGCTTATCCATGTTTTTTTGGTCCTTGATTTGTGCACTGATCCAAATCATTTGGTAGAGGGGGGATTATGGTATGGGTTTGGGCTTGTCCCCTTAGTTCCAGGGAAGAGAACTCTTAAGGAATCATCATACCAAGACATTTTGGACAATTTCATGCTCCCAACTTTGTGGAAACAGTTATGGGAAGGCCCCTTCCTGTTCCAACATGATTGCGTGCCAGTTCACAAAGCAAGATCCATAAAGACATGTATGAGCGAGTTTGGGGTGGAGGAACTTGACTGGCCTGCACAGAGTCCTGACCTCAGCCCGATAGAACATTTTTGGGATAAATTAGAGCAGAGACTGCGAGCCAGGCCTTCTCATCCACCATTAGTGCCTGACCTCACAAATGCGCTTCTGAAAGAATGGTCAAACATTCCCATAGACCAGGGGTGTCCAAACTATGACGCTCCAGCTGTTTGGGAACTACAATTCCCATGAGGCATTGTAAATCTCTGACATTCACAGACATAACTAGGCATGATGGGAATTGTAGTTCCTGAACAGCTGTATGGCCATAATTTGGAAACTACTGCCATAGACACACTCCTAAACCTTGTAGACAGCCTTCCCGGAAGAGCTGAATCTGTTAAAGGGTGGGCCGACCTAATAATGAACCCTACGGACTAAGACTGGGATGACATTAAAGTTGTGCGTGTAAAGGCAGGCGTCCCAATACTTTTGACAATATATATATATATATATATATATATATATATATATATATATATATACACACAACATATATATCTCACCCTCTGCTCAGACATGTGGGAAGGAGCATATTTTGCTAAAATACTGTGGATAAGTGACAGACCAATAGCATTCCCTTGCTGGGTCCCTGGCTTGTTCTCTACATAACATGCAAAGTCTTGCATTGCCAGAAACCATCTTGTGACCCTTGCATAGTTTCTTTTCTTCCAATCCATCCAGGGCCGGCTTTAGGTGTTCAGGCGCCCTGTGCGAGCTAATCCTGTAGTGCCCCCCCCCCCCATCCTCACCTCTCACCCCCCCCCCTAAACATGGCTGTATCTATTGAAAAACTATTTAAGAGTGTAATTGCTGCTAATTGGCTGCAAGTGGGTGCAGCAGCAAGATAAAAACAGGGAAAAAATCAGCACAAAAATAGTACTTACCCTAAAATGATATATAAATATGTCACCCAAATCTGTTTCTGTTGTAAAAAGTGCACAGTGCTAAATTATTAATTAAATCTGCATGGCTACTACAGTATACATATCATATACCACTACTAAATAAATAACAATTAAATATTCATAACCTCTACAGTGTGCAAAAAAAATGAATCAACATAGTGTGATTTTATAAAATACATAGGCTTTTATTTAAGTCTGGTGAGTCAGTTTGGGGGTGATTGGTGGGAGCAGCACATAGGGTGCTTTTTTGGCGCACACTTTTCGTTGAAGATTTGTCACCATAAATATTTATTTGCACATTTTTGCACATTTATTTGCACCTTTTTGGCACTTCATTGGACTTTTCTTCGAACTTTTTTATGTTCACTAAAAAGTTAGCCCCCCTTACATTAGAGACCCCCCACGGAGCCCCCCCTTACATCAGAGACCCCCCCACAAAGCCCCCTTTTACATCAGAGACCCCCCACTGAGCCCCTCCTTACATCAGAGACCCCCCCACAGAGCCCCCTTTACATCAGAGACCCCCCACAGAGCCCCACTTACATCAGAGACCCCCCACAGAGCCCTCCTTGCATCAGAGACCCCCCCACAGAGCCCCCTTACATCAGAGACCCTCACAGAGACCCCCACAGAGCCCCCCTTACATCAGAGACCCCCACAGACCCCCCTTACATCAGAGACCCCCCACAGAGCCCCCCTTACATCAGAGACCCTCACAGAGCCCCCCTTACATCAGAGACTCTCATAGAGCCCCCCTTACATCAGAGACCCCCCCACAGAGTCCCCCTTACATCAGAGACCCTCAGAGCCCCCCCTTACTTCAGAGACCCCCCACAGAGCCCCCTTTACAATCAGAGACCCCCCACAGAGCCCCCTTTACATCAGAGACACCCCACAGACCCCCCTTACATCAGAGACCCCCCACAGAGCCCCCCCTTACATCAGAGCCCCCTTACATCAGAGACCCTCACAGAGCCCCCCCTTACATCAGAGCCCCCCCCCACAGAGCCCCCCCCACAGAGCCCCCCTACTTTGGAGACCCTCAGAGCCCCCCTTACATCAGAGACCCCACAGAGTCCCCCTTACATCAGAGACCCTCAGAGCCCCCCTTATATCAGAGACCCTCACAGAGCCCCCTTTACATCATAGACTCCCCCCACAGTCTCCCCTTACATAAGAGACCCTCACAGAGACCCCCTTACATCAGGGACCCCCACAGAGTCCCCCCTTACATCAGAGACCCCCACGGGGTCCCCCCTTATATCAGAGACCCCCCAAAGAGCCCCCTTTATATCAGAGACCCCCACAGAGCTCCCCTTACATCAGAGACCACACCCCCACAGAGCCCCCCTTACGTCAGAGACCACCACCCCCACAGAGCCCTCTTTATATCAGAGACCACCCCCCTCCACAGAGCCTCCTTACATCAGAGACCCTCACAGAGCCCCCCTTACATCAGAGACCCCCACAGAGTCCCCTCTTACATCAGAGACCCCCACAGAGTCCCCCTTACATCAGAGACCCCACAAGAGCCCCCTTTACATCAGAGACCCCCCACAGAGCCCCCCTTACATTAGAGACCCCTACAGAGTCCCCCCTTACATCAGAGACCCCCACAGAGTCCCCCCTTACATCAGAGACCCCTCACAGAGCACCCTTTACATCAGAGACCCCCCAGAGAGCCCCCTTTACATCAGAGACCACTCCCCACAGAGCCCCCCTTACATCAGAGACCCCCACAGAGTCCCCCCTTACATCAGAGACCCCCCACAGAGCCCCCTTTACATCAGAGACCTCCCACAGAGCCCCCCTTACATCAGAGACCACCCCCCCCCACAGAGCCCCCCTTACATCAGAGACCACTCCCCCACAGAGCCCCTTTACATCTGAGACCACCACCCAAAGAGCCCCCTTTACATCAGAGACCACCCCCCACAGAGCCCCCTTTGCATCAGAGACCCCCCACAGACCTTCCTTACATCAGAGACCCCCCTTACATCAGAGCCCCCCCCCGCAAACCCCCTTACATCAAAGCACCCCACAGACCCCCCTTACATCAGAGCCCCCCACAGACCCCCTTACATCAGAGCCTCCTACAGACCCCCCTTACATCAAAGCCCCCCACAGACCCCCCTTACATCAGAGCCCCCCTTACATTTGTTTCATACTGGGTAAGGAGAGAGGGTAAGCTTAGTTACCCCAGGATGAAGGCTCAGGCTGTCTGCAGCTGTTCTTCTGCGTTAAACTTCCCGCCCACACATCCCTGGAGAGTGCGGGCGGGGCAGACCCAGGAGGAGAGGGGCGGGAGGAGGAGGAGAAGGGGCGGGAGGAGGAGGAGCAGCTGACAATCTCTCTCTCTCTCTCCTCTCGCGTCCCTGAGGCTGAGCTGTGTGTGAGATACATAGCTCAGCCCTGCAGCCTGGACTCGGAATGGAGACACAAGCACAAGCGCACAGCGGGAGGTAAGAGGCGGCCGCGGCCTGTGTTCACCCTGTCCAGGCCGCGGTCGTCGCTTACCTCCCGCTGTGCATCCTCATCATTTGCGAGCTGTGATGGCCGCACGGTGCCCCTGTTGCCCATGACACCCTGTGCGGCCGCACAGCTCGCACACCACAAAGGCCGGCCCTGAATCCATCCTCTGTAGAAGAGAAAGTCCCATTCTTTTCCATCCTTATCTACCACTTTTTTAACATACCTTTCAGGGTTCTTCTAAACTATTGTAACAGCCTATCAGTTTGGAGGCGGTATACAGAGGTGTGACACAGTTATTTGGTTACCTTTAACATAAAGGGGGTTTCTTGGTCTGCCAAAATTTCTTGGTATGAAATTTGGTATAGGAAAACTTGTGGAATGGCTCTTTCATCACAGATTCAGGGGACATGATTATAAGAGAGATTACTTCTGGATTTGAGTGGCAAAATCAAGGGCTACCTATATGTGCTAATGTGCCCAGGTGGACTTTGGCAGTGGCTTGACCAGATCCATGCAACCCTCTCAAAAGAAACCTCAGATATAGTCAATGATACCAGTGGATTACAAAAATGTGGTTGGGGTGCATTCATTTTACACCTAGGGCAAGAGTAAACTACAAGAGTTGAGTTTGTCTAATTCCTGGTGATTCAGCTTTAATGTAATTTTTTACATTTTTAATAGTAATGATGATAAATAAATAAGAAAAATTTGTATAAAAGCACTATACTTTTCTAATTGCCGTTCCATGCTAGACCCTTATCATGACCTAAAATCCACTTAACAAGCAATGTACTGTTTGTGGAGTCGCTAAGGAAGCTATGCACTAATGGAAGAATTCTAAAAAGTTTGGATCTGTGTATGGCTCCTCCTCCTCATCAGCATATTATAGTTAATCAACTCTACAGCTACCCATAGACATAAGGCAAAGGAAGAAATATATTATGTTAAAGGATAACTTCACCTTTGTTGAAGTTGTCCTTAAAATATTTTTCCACATCCCACTGAGTATAACCCACCCAGTAGCATATTTACCTTCAGCCCTGATCCAGGTATAGCCTTCTTAAAGAAAAAAAGGTGAGTTTGTCCTTTAGAAGGTTTTTGGTAAGATCGTTACATAGTTAAATAGCCAGTAGGGTTGAATAAAGACACTAGTCCATCCAGTTCAACCTGTGGTGTGTGTGTGTGCGAATGTGTTTATGTCAATAGTAAATCGTATATCCCTGTATGTTGAGATCATTAAGATGCCCATCTAATAGTTTTTTTTAAACTATTGACGCTCTCTGCTGATACCACTGCTTGTGGAAGAGAATTCCACATTCTTACCGCTCTGACAGTAAAGAACCCTTTACGCAGTTTAAGGTTAAACCGCTTATCTTTCAATTTCCGTGAATGGTTACGTGTCTTTTTAAACTCCCTCTCACCGAAAAGTTTCACTATCATATCCCCTCTCAAGCATCTCCTCTCCAGAGAGAGAATAAGTTGAACGCTTGTAGTCTTTCCCCATAGCTGAGATCCTCTATTCCGTTTATTAGCTTTGTTGCTCTTCTCTGAACTCTTTCCAGTTCCAGCACATCCTTCTTGAGGACTGGTGCCCAGAAATGGACAGCATACTCAAAATGCACCTGGACCAAAATCTTGTAGAGTGGGAGATTTATAATTTTATCTCTGGAATAAATCCCTTTTTTAATGCATGCTAATATTCTGTTGGCTTTGCTTGCAGCAGCTTGGGTCCTTTTCTATCCTGGATTCTTCCTGAGGTTCTCACTCTAGCCAGTAACTTGTGTTCATATTTTTAGCATCCAATTGCATTAGCTTTCATTTTTCAACATTAAACCTCATTTGCCATGTAGTTGCCCACCCCGTTATTTTTATTTAGGTCTTCTTGTAAGGTTTCCACATCCTGAGCAGAAGCTTTGCCCTGCTTTGCTTTGTATCATCTACAAATCCTGGGATTGAGCTATTTATCCCATCCTCTATACCATTTATGAATAAATTAAACAGAATCGGTCCCAGGACAGATCTTTGGGGGACCCCACCTACCACACCAGACCATTCTGAGTACTCACTATTTATCACCACCCTTTGGACCCGCCCCTGTAGCCAGCTTTCGATCCAGGTACATCCCCTATGGTCCATGCCAACAGACCTCAGTTTGTAAAGTAAACGTTTGTGGGGAACTGTCTCAAATGCCTTTGCAAAATAAAAATAAACCACATCCACAGGCCTTCCTTTATCTAGATGGCAGCAAAAATAACCCTTCATGAATCCATGCTGATTATTACTAATGATACTGTTTTCGTTAGAAAAATCCTGGATATAGTCCCTTTATCATCCCCTCCAATGCCTTACAGACTATTGATGTTAGACTGACTGGCCTGTAGTTCCCAGGAAAATATCTCGGCCCTTTTTAAATATTGGTAACACATTGGCTTTTCTCCAATCAGCTGGTACCATTCCAGTCAGTAAACAGTCCATGAAAATTAGGAATAATGGTCTAGCTATCACCTAAGTTCCTTAAGAAACGAGGTCCTGGTGACTTATTTGTGTTAAATTTTTCAAGTTTATTTCGGATACTGGCTTCTGTTAGCCACAAGAGTACATTCTGTGACATGTTATTAACATTACAGTCTTTATCCCCCATTTTCCTTTGTGAAAACTGAGGAGAAGAATGTATTTAAAACCGTCGCCTTCTCTTTGTCTTTTGTTACCAAATTCCTTTCATCATCCTTTATAGAGCCAATATGTTCTGGCCTCACTTTCTTACTGTTAATGTGCCTTTCATGGTCTATTTTAGCCGCTCTGATTGCATTCTTACACTTCTTATTGCTTTTCTTGTATTCTTGAAATGCTGACACAGACCCCTCAGCCTTATACTGTATTTTTGAAGGCCTTTTTTTTCACTTTTATAAGCATTTTTACATTATACTTTAACCACCCAGGTTTAATCTTAGCACTTTTATATTTATTGCCTATTGTAATACACTGGCCAATACCTTTTTTTAGTATGTTTTTAAAACATTCCCATTTTTCCTTAGCGTTCCTAGTTCCTAGGATTTTATCCCCTTTAATATCGTGCAGCATAGAGCATAGTTAAGGGAAGATGGCTCTTTGAAGTTCAGTGTACTTGTATTTCCCTTGTGTATCCTTTTCCTGTGGTTTATACTGAATGTAATTAACCTGTAATTAACCGTTGATAGAAAAGATCTTTTAGAAATGAGAATCAGCAGAAAAATAAACATGTAAAGCTGGAATGTGTTGGCTATTTCTATTAAACATTTTTACATCTCAAGGTAATGGAACGGGCATAAATAATACATGTGCACTACTTCGTCCCAGAAGTCATTGGTTAAAAAAGTCTTAAGACCCCAGACATCCAGGCAAGTTGTAAAAAGAGGTCAGCAATGGTGGCTTCCAAATTTCTTTCATTACAAGATTCCCTAAATAAGTGCCAAAGGAAAAGCGGAACTCCCATAAACTAGTGGCTGGTTTCATTCCAGTAGTGTTGTTGTTTACAATAGTCCAGTGATGGGGAGGGTGCAGATGCAGAACGGCTCCTATTGGTTAACAGTGATCTTAAAGTGGATGGCAACAGACACAGAATTAATCTGGGTGTGACTTTCAAGTGCACCTGATCTGTAAATTATCAATACTTTCAATTGGAGATTCTAGATAAACCTGTTTGTGTTTATACCTCGAAACAGCACTGGCCCTGAGAAACTATATAGATCAGAGGCGTAACTAGAACCTTCAGGGCCCCAGTGCAGGAAACCACGAAGGGCCCCCCGGACCCCTGCCCCTTCCCTTCAAGTCTGGGGCTCTTCTCACTGATCCTGGGGCTTTTACTCTCGGAGCGATTCACTTTATTACGATCCCACAGCGGGACCCTTTCACAAGTTCTGCAGTGGTCCTCCTTCCTGCCATCTTGGGGACTCCCCACGGTGGTGGAATGCCAGGGTCCGGTCGCAAGTGTGACCTTTGCGATCTTGGAAGTTCACCCACTGGTGTCAGTAGTTTTTATTTTTTTGGTATTTTAATTGTATTATTTTTTTATCATTTTATTTTATTTTTTTACAATGTCACTGACTATGACTCTGTCCATTCAAAAAAGGAAGGAGCTGGTAAATTACATATTTACTGACCCCTTCCTGGTTCTCTATTGTGACACATCCCCTGCAGCAGCCGGCAGGAGAGGGGAGGGAGCACAGTGAGGGGGGGACCAGGGGAGCACACAGGCACCCAGAGACAGCAGAACACAAGTGAATTGGATATCAGGAGTGGCAGGGCAGCATACAGAGGAACCAATCTCCTCCATTTTCCTCCTGCAGCTACAGGAGGAAAAAGAAGGACAGTGATTTCTCTACATACTGTCCCTGCCGCCCCTCCTATCCAGGTATACTACAGGGGAGCCACACAGGCCCCCTGGAGCATGGGGCCCGGTTGCAATTGCAACCCCTGCAACCCCTGTAGTTAGGCCCCTGATATAGATGTTTTAGCCAAGATAGAGTTTTACTTTAAATAAGTCACAAAGTAGCTTCAATGGAATTTCCTGAAACATTAAATCAGACCTGTTCATACTAGCCCGGAATTCATTACTACACTATCTACTGGACAACTACTGAAGGCGATAAAGCAATTATCTTTTTAAAGAAAGGACTCCTATTAAATATATGGCATTCTGGTGAGACAAGTCACATACACATCACAACAGTAAAAGAATGTAGACAATTTACTGTAAAATAGTACAAATATTTTTGCTGCTTTTCAATCTCTTTTTAACTCATATGGCCCTTTTGTTTGTTATCATTTTCATTTCCTGTATAATATAACTGATAAAATGAAGGTTGCACAGCAAATAAATCAGAGCTAATTGATAGGATAATGTGGAGTTTTTTTTTCCAATAATTTTTTTATTGATAGTTTTTTTGTTTTTTTTATATACAAAGTGAACATAAAAAAAAAAAAACACAAAATCTGACAGGTTACCAAAAAGAGATCCGATAACAAAATATGAGCATAATCACACTCAGATACAAAATGCAAAGAAGCTACCCCACATGTATTGGTTTTTACTGGTAAAACATAGCAGATATAGAGATCAACGATTAACATTTCAGGAAGTTCCACATTAGCCTAAGGCACGGGATAATCCTTGTTAGTGTCACAGGAATCCATATGAAATACTAAACAGACTAAAAACAGCTCACTTTAAAAAGACATAGCACAGTAACAATCCATCTTGTCACAAAAAAAGGGGGGGGAGAGAAAGAGGAAAGAAAAAGGGGGAAAAAGGGGAATTGCAAACATAGCAATACCAGCCGGACCAATAACTGTCCCAGGTTATTACAGGCCAAGGATACTCTCTGACATGTATACTAAAAGCACCCCTTTCTCCATAAATGATAATCAGCACTGTGGCAACCTATAGGAGACCAGTGAAAAGGAGGCTAAGCCAGGCACTGCCAACCATGTATCCCATATGTAAAAAATGTACTGGGTGTGCCCCTATTCTGATACACCTGTTGATTTTTCAGGAGAGCATCAGTAACCTGGAGCCTGTGTGGGAGGCTCAGGAGGCAGCCATCTCAAAGCAATTTTTTTACTCGCTAGAAATAATGGTCTATTAACAGGTACTATGATGTCAGGTGGAAATATCTCTTCATCTAGATAACCAAAAGGCAAATCTTAGGGTCTAAATCTATGCGTTCAAACACATTAAGTACGGTTAATGGCATCTACCAGACTCCACCAGTACTGGAACTAGTTAGGGCACTTCCACAACATGTGGAGTAGATCCGTGGAAGATCCACGACATCTTGGGCAGTCAGAGGTGTCTCGTTGGCTACAACTGAACAACATAAGTGGGGTCCTATACACTCTGAAGATTATGAACAATTAGGATAAGCGTTGCTTGGGTGATAAGGACACAGAAGGTACCTGTTCCAAAATATTTTGCTACATATGATTGGAAATTTCTCCCAAATCTTTCTCCCACCCCCTCCTACCCGGGCAAGTAACTTTTCTTTGATATTATTCCATGAATTGTCCATATAGGGAGGATAAAAGGCCCTTTTTGTTCTGGGTTGTTACAAGGGAATCTATAAGTGGCATGGGCTGTAGATCTAACTTGGTATGTTTGGATTGAACCTGTAATTCATGCAGCATTTTAATTATTGGAAGAATCTGTGGAATCTGCGGGGAGACAATTGGTAGGATGTCTGTAGGTCCTAGAAGATTCTCAAAACTTTTTGAGTGTATTACTGGGCAATATATTGAATCCCCGACATATGGCAATACTCAAATTATACCAGTTAACCAGTTCCCCATACTTCACATTTCCCCATAATGGCGAGTACACTGGTATTCCCTCATATTTCATAATATGTCCAATTTCCTGCCACACTTTATGCATAAGCACCAAGGTGGGACAATAAGGTCCATGGGCAAATGTCCCTGACTCTAATTAGGGTAAAAGACGATAGCGTGAAGAACGACCCAGTAGCAGGGCCTGAATAGGGTCTGCCCAGTTCACAACTCCCCAACCTGCAAAATGCTGAGGTTGAGCAACCATATATTGTGATCTTTTAAAGAGAACTCATTTAGCTCTGGCTTTAAAAAAAAAAAAAAAAAAAAAAACTTTAAAGCTGCCTACATTGCAGTCTTAATGTACAACCTGCAGTATGTACAATCACTTTTAGGTTTACCAACAACTATGAAGTACAAAGACCCTCCCCACTTTCCATTCAATCGATATCCAAACAGGCAAGCCCTTGTGCCACATATTTGTCAGTAAATCTGAGAAGTTGGCACAAACAGATTGTGACATGTGTGGTTAGCAGGGTGCTAATATTTGGCTCACACTTTGGTAGCAATATTTGAATATCACTTGTGATAATCTTGTAAGTACCAGTATTTGTAGTACTTCACTTCGGACTACTTAAAATCTTGGTACCATTGGTAATGAAATACTTGATATCATTGTTTGCAAATGAAATGTTCAAATTCCTTGGAATAGCTTGGAGGTATGAACTGCCTTTAGCCATTTTACTATCTATGAAGAAAATGGAAGAAAGTTTTCACAGTATTTGTGCCACTAGCACCAATTGGCAAGGAAATAAAGGACCTTAGATTGTAAGCTCCTTGAGGGCAGGGACTGATGTGAATGTGCAATGTATACGTAAAAGCACTGCGTAAATTGACAGCGCTATATAAGTACCTGAAATAATAATAATAAATAATGCATTTGAGAATAGCATTTGTTTCATCTCACATTGCTCTTGATAATGCATTTGGCCATCTATGTCAAGGCTAATTCTTTTGATGACAATGGTTGCTCAGAATCGTAAAACTACAAAGACATGATGGCATTAGCTTCTGTCTGCCAAATGATACATGGCATTGCAATTAATTACATGTCATTTACCCTGGCTCTACTGCTGTCTGTTAACACCACTATCGACTGGGGAAAAAAATATGATCCACAGCCTCTGCGAGAGCTGCAATTCCACTAATCAGCCATGTCACAGTATTAATTTACCCTTCTGAAATGTAAGGTTAGGTAACAAATGAGTGCTTCATATTGAGGCAGTTATGGTGAGATAAGGATTTTATTATCCTTCCTTTAGGAAGAAGCAACAAGAGGCTGAGTGAAAGTAGTCCAGCTATTAATCATCCATCACTACCCCCTC
This sequence comes from Pelophylax lessonae, assembly GCF_965119305.1. NCBI lineage: Eukaryota > Metazoa > Chordata > Amphibia > Anura > Ranidae > Pelophylax > Pelophylax lessonae. The sequence continues at coordinate 253,813,846 of NC_138773.1, read as the reverse complement.
TATCTGTCTGCTCAGTCCGTAAACTTTGCCTGCAGGCTGTAATAGCATTGAATCCTGTACTGCTTCCTAGTGGTTGAGTCTTCCTAGTGGAATCTGTCTGATCAACTTTTGCATGGGTGGAATCTTTTTTTTTTTTTTTTTGTCTGCTGATGTCACTTTGAGTTCAGCCTCCTATTATCAGATAACCCCCATATAAAAGGTCCTTACAGCAGGCCTGTTCAGCACTTTGAAGGATAGCTTTCCAGTTGATCTATTGTCCTAAAGCCAGAAATCTCTTCAGCTGTCACCATGCTGAGGGACGATAAGAGCTTACCCCTGACTTGTTCTGTTTGTAATAATGTAGGTTTCCTGCAGAGGAACAACAGTTTGGAGGACAAGAGCAGAATTGTGAGTTCCTTCAAGGAGAGACAGTCCTCCAAGAACCTCCTGGTCTGTGAGAACATTGAGAAGGAATCAAGGTTCCGGCGCACCGAGACAGACTTCTCCAACTTATACGCCAGAGGTGAGATCTTTTATCAAATATATATCACTATGGCCTGTGCAGAATTAACACATGGATATCTAACAATTACTAAAATTGTGTAATTTTAGATTAACCAAAATTATTCCACTGAACACTTGCACTGACTGTGATATTAAAAAATGAACTGTATTTTTATTTGCTGGACCTTTGCACAATTACATTACATATAGTCTCATTTACAATAACTCTTTTTATAGAGATGTTTTAATAGCTTTCTCAATGATTGTGTTGTAAATTTTTAATCGAAAAGATTACTGGAGCACATTATTATTATTGTTATTATTATGACTATTACAGAATAGAGGTATCCTAGAACACATATTAATATAACTTCAGTTAGGCTTATCCTATTATAGCATATATTTTTTACAATACACATTAATAATTGCATGCATGATTAACCTACTTACAGAAAAAAAATCAGTATACACAGTCCATACAAACAAGGGAAAAGTGTCTAAAATAAAACTGAATAAAGTTACAATAATAATGGTATAATAGAAAATATTTGACACGTGTAGACAAATGTAGAAGGTAATGTTTTTTATATCTACATGTTTGCATGTTAACCTATCTGTAATAATAAGTGATTTACAGTTACACTCAGTTTCCTTAGGTTTATTATCATTTTAACTCCATGTTTGGAACCATTTATAATCTATTTCTCTCTAAAATCAGCAAACAAATTTGCACATTTTATTTTGTTAAATTTTCTACATAAACCAATAAAACAAGCTGCTGTTTTAATAATACTGGAAAGCAAAAATAAAATGCAGGATTATAATTAATCAACTTTTACCCATCATCAATCCGTATTTTCCAGTAAAAAAAGAGTAAAAAAAGGACTGAATAAGGAAAGTTTAACTGAAAGTACAAGACAGATTAACAACTGATTAAAAAAGGCTTAAACATCAGAGATATAACATTTCTTTTTTTAGTCTGTATTCCAATAAATATCTTCTTGGTGTGTATTCCTACACTTAGTAGAAGTATATTATTTAGAAATCATACAAAAGCACCTTCTGTCTTCAATATGATACCTGAGCTTCTTAAGATAATTGAATGTGCACTAAAATGCTGACTATAGACATAGCAATTTTCCAGTACTCACAAATGCTCTCAATCAGCTTTTGACAGCAAAACAATTAAATA